>NC_138749.1:33705629-35131129 GCF_965113315.1 Podarcis vaucheri
GGCACAACAAAAGTGCAGTTAAACATTTGTTGCTTGAGATCTATCTGCTGTGGGGGAACAGAGTATTTTCAGAACACAATCTACTGTATATTGACTTTTCTCCTGGGAGATGTAGTTTTCTTTATGTTGCAGATCACTGCTGATTTATATATCGGGTTTGCTCTCCTACTATCCAGACAATTGACTTGGCATCAAAAAAAAAAAAAAAAAAGATTTTGGAAAGTTTCAAAAGACAAATACAAGAAAAAATAGACCTGAAGTCTTCAGTTGAATATACAGTGGTACCTCAGGTTAAGTACTTAATTCGTTCCGGAGGTATGTACTTAACCTGAAACTGTTCTTAACCTGAAGCACCACTTCAGCTAATGAGGCCTCCTGCTGCTGCCGCGCCGCCAGAGCACGATTTCTGTTCTCATTCTGAAGCAAAGTTCTTAACCTGAAGCACTATTTCTGGGTTAGCGGAGTCTGTAACCTGAAGCGTCTGTAACCTGAAGCGTATGTAACCTGAAGCGTATGTAACCTGAGATACCACTGTACTTGTGTGTGTATTGCTTATTATTCAGACAGCACATGTGGAATGACATTTCAGAGGCTTTTGTACATAAAAACCTTTTTTGAAAAAATCAACATCTCAAGAGGTTTCTTTGAGTTGAAGAAGCATTTGGTCATGCTATCCTACACCTTGAGCCTAGGAATGATCCTGCTGAACTTATAGCTTGGCTTTTTCTCACCCGAGAAACAGTTTTAATGTTATGTATGCAATAAGATTTCTTTTGAAAGATGAAAAAAGTGCACAGAAATTCTTAAGATGGAATTCATAAGGTCAGCAGTGCATAACATTTAATCAGCTTGTACACTTGTTTTCAAAGGTCAGCAGCAGATTTCCGTGGACTTTCGTTTATGTAGAAATTCTGGAGTCTATACTTAAAGAAGATGATAAATCTCCAAACATTACTAATGGGGGCTGTAAAATGTGCAAGGATGCAATACTGTAATATCGGGTTTGCTCTCCTACTATCCAGACAATTGACTTGGCATCAAAAAAAAAAAAAAAAGATTTTGGAAAGTTTCAAAAAACAAATACAAGAAAAAATAGACCTGAAGTCTTCAGTTGAATATACAGTGGTACCTCAGGTTAAGTACTTAATTCGTTCCGGAGGTATGTACTTAACCTGAAACTGTTCTTAACCTGAAGCACCACTTCAGCTAATGAGGCCTCCCACTGCCACCGCACCGCCAGACCACGATTTCTGTTCTCATTCTGAAGCAAAGTTCTTAACCTGAAGCACTATTTCTGGGTTAGCGGAGTCTGTAACCTGAAGCGTCTGTAACCTGAAGCGTATGTAACCTGAAGCGTATGTAACCTGAGGTACCACTGTACTTGTGTGTGTATTGCTTATTGTACTCTATCTAGGGTACACACTATCCATTGCGGTATAGTAGTTAGAGTGTTAGACTGGGGCCTGAAAAACCAGGATTCAAATCCCCAGGCAACCACGAAGCTCACTGAATGACCTTGGATGAGTCACTCAGCCTAACTTACTTCCCAGGGTTGTTGTAAGCATGAAATTGGGAGGAACAGAACTATGAGGTGGATATAAACAACAACAACAACAAGTGCTTTTTTCCCCAGGGGGAACTCAAGGGTACGCAGTACTGGCACCTCTTTTTGTTTCTTAAAAAGTTTTACACTTACTGTAACAACTTCATGGTTGTTATTATTAATGTATTCTTAAAATTGTGCAATCTGAATCCTATAGAATATTCTGTGGCAGAGCAAGAGATGCTATGGAATTTGTCCCAGCTGCAATTCCTTCATCTTCATCATCCAGCGTTGGGCCCTATCTCCCTCAGAAGGTGCCCAACAGTCCTGCATGTAAGGTCACTGGTCACAAATAGGAAAATATTGGAAGCCAATGAAACAGAGGAGCATCTGATCAAACCTCAGCTACATACTGATGTGGTTATGATACCCCAATGTTCTGCCTGAGAGAATTGCCCCTGACCTATACAAACGGATGCAGCGGTTGCCTCTCTTCACTGCACTCCCTTTGTTGAAACCTCTAACAGAGAATGCACCCTCCCTTCCCCCTTCTTCCTCTTGACATGATAATTACGGGGAGCTTCTTGGCATTTCCTGCCTATGTGATCAAAATTCTGAGTGCTTTTTTTAAATGGTGCACTCCAGACTATTTAACTCATTGCAATGGGTAAGACTGAAACTGATCTGCTAGAATATTAAATGGTGATGCTGTTTTCTTTTCGACATTTTAAGAGTGCGCCTTTGGCAGTTGCCTCGGGCCTGAACTGGAGCACATTTATAATTGGGTGGTTAAGGAAGTGGACCAGAAATCTGCTCTGTTAAGAATGTATTTGGCCTGATTAGGAGAAAATGCATATTGGTTTGAGTTTCTCTCTATGTGTGTGGACCATCTTCTTTTGGAAGGTGTCCTCTACATGAAAGTCTGGTTTAAACATAAATAATGCTAAGCATCAGGACAGCATATTGAGGAGGCACAAAGGTCACAGTATCAGACTCCCCCAGTACGGTGGGATGTGATCTTTCTAAATTTGCATATACACCAGAATGACTAACTTGTGGCTCTCCAGAAGTAGTTGGACTTCAGCTCCCATAAGACTCAGCATGAGCAATGTCAGGGTTGATGGGAGTTGAGGTCCATCCATATCTGGAGAGCCACCGTTTGACTTCCTTGATCTAAACAAATACATATGCATAAGCTTGAGACAATGTTACGCAAATGTTGTCTTTTTTGTGATACATTTCCTCTGTTTCTGGCCACCGTACGTAGGTGCCACATCAGTTCATTTCAATCCAGCCAACACAGATGTCACTACAGTGGTGAGGCAGCTGCTGAACCTGATCTGGATCCATAGGAGCCAACTCCTAGGGACTGAGGGGTCTTTAAACACACACATAAAATATTTGAGGGGGCCTCCCTCCCAAGTTGATGGGCATTGCCATTCAAATGGTGTCTGTACACCGTGTCGTGTGATCGTTTCTGCACGGCAGGGCTTACTTACCTCCCCCCAATATTTTGTTCAAGTTGGCACCCCTGTCTGCACCCACTTTGTTTTGGTAGTATATGGAAAGATAGGCCAGGGCAAAGATGATGTATCTGAATCGCACCAGCACTTCCTGTGGCATCATCCGCCTTTCCCAATCAGACTCTTCACTATCAAGGCAACATGAACACTGACTATGAGGGAGTGGGTTTTTCTTGGCCATCATGCAATTGCCAGGGACTGTATTAACTGGGCCTCCCGTTCAGGTTAATAATAACTGGGGATTAGGATGCTTGCCATGCAGGTTTTTCTTCTGCAATGTCTATGAAACATAGCACATATATTTCCTCCCTCCCCCAAGGTATATTTCTTTTTCTTAGATTCCAGAACTGCATCATTCATGCACATCAGAGTAGTAAACATTCCCCTTGAAGGACACGAGTGTGAGAGGAATATAAAATAACAAGTTTAATATATTACATTTGGATAAATAGTAATCATATTCAAAAATGGGGAGCACCTTGTGAATTCAAATAATGGGGGTTCTGGACAAAACCTAGCTTGTCAGGGTTTTTTAAAAAATAAAATAAAAAACCTGTAATTTTTCAGCATATGGCGTGTCTCTGATAAATGACTATTTCTCCCTCAATATTTAATGATAAGGCTAGGGCAAAGCATAGAAAACTAGATGGAACACAAATGGTAGAAAAATCAGAACTGTAATCAAATGGGAATTTGTGTGCAAATACTTTAGTTTTTCATCATTAATCATTTATTATCTAAAGTGACGGGTGCATGTGTGCAAAAGCATCAGCTACAAAGTCTCCCAGAATATGTGTTCTGAAATACAATCCTCAGATGAGATCCATGATGGCACTCCAATCCACAATGAAATAAATGACATTTAAGCAAACCTTACACTGTTCAGGATTGCAATTTATAGAATTTTGCACTCCCAAAATGGTTGGGGGCTTGTTTTTATTATAGTTTTATACAGTGGAATGTGATTCTGTAAATCAATGCTACACAGGATCTGAAGTTAATATTCAGTTAATATGAATTTTAGTAACTAGTGTAATATAGCAGAGTTGGGATTTAAAAATAATAACAATTTGTGTCTTTCAAGAGAACCCAGGAATATTGATAGGCATTTAAAATTCTTCTGATGAAGCTTAGCAATTCAAATTCAGTTCAGTCATGTTAATGCTGGGTTATTGACTTATTAAAGTGATTCTTTTTAAAATATATGGTTTGTTTTTTACCAGTTTGATCATCAGTAAACACCCTTCAGGAAATTGTTTCTAAAAAATTGTATTTGTGGGGTTTTTGTCAGAAAAGTCAGTTCCATAGCTAAAAAAAAAAAGGAAGAAATTAGAAGAAATATTCAGACTGCTTAAAGCCACATTGAAAAATTCACCTAAAGAGGAGGCAAACATATTGCCTTACATTGGTATCCATTGTTGTTACTCACCTGCTTGCTGAAGATGAGGAAGTCCATCTTGTTCAGAGTGTGCGTGTTCTGCACTGGAGGGTCAACAAACAAAAGGGGGTGGACACAGCACTAGTAACAGGAGTGGAAGATTAAGCCAAGCCACTACCTTACTTTCCATACTACCAGGTCTCTCAGTACTCTCTTACTTTGTACAGTGGTACCCCGTGTTACAGACGCTTCAAGTTACAGACACTTCAGGTTACAGACTCCGCTAACCCAGAAATAGTACCTTGGGATAAGAACATGCTTCAGGATGAGAACAGAAATTGTGCAGTGGCAGCGCTGCGGCAGTGGGAGACCCAATTATCTAAAGTAGTACCTCAGGTTAAGGACAGTTTCAGGTTAAGAACCGACCTCCAGAACGAATTAAGTTCTTAACCCGAGGTACCACTGTAGTCAGAAAATGGAGACTGTAGAGTAGGATGGAGTAAGGGAGACAAGGATTAGCGGGGTGACATTTGGGCTTCAGTCCTGTCTGCACTCACCACCTAAGTTTACTAGTCGCAGAAGAGATGTAGTAAGGACCAGATAAAATAAGAGATGATGGAACATGTGGTATTCCCCACTCATTATGAGCTGTCATAAACGTAATTTGCAGTCATTACTGCCAAGTAGAAAAGATTCTCAATCAACAACCAAAGGAACTATTAAACCAATTTGTAATTTCTTTATAGATAGTAAATACAGTCACAACTAAGCTATATACCGTGAAAGTGATGACTATATGGAGGGGAACCAGAGTGCCTTGATTTTGGTTGTTATTCTAGAGTAGTATCTGTCTTTGTGTACTGCAGTGGCTGGTGGGCGATGGAAGAATTTATCACATATCCAACTGGAAACCCCTACCTTGGCTGCATTTCACTTTCCAACTGCTTGGCATAGGACTACCAAATTTGCTCATCAAAGGAAATGATGAATGAGATACTTACTTCCAAACATTTTCTTGTGCACTCCCTGCAGAATGCTTGACTGCCTAAGAGTTATAGTAGGCTAGCTGTTCATTTAACAGAAATTCTCAGTAACTATGGTGATGCACAGCAACCTTTAGCCTGTATCATATACAAAATAAATACTGAATAAAAAATAAATGCAAACAGAGCTATCAAAAACGAGGAACTGCAGACACTTTTATACAGGTTGCCATTTTTCATAGGCATGAAGTTAATACATCTTTGTCAATAGCAAATTACCGGGGAAGAGAAATTGTGGCAATTAAGCCGTGCTAATCAAAATTTGTGATCTCCTTTAGTCAACAGACTGGTTCTAAAGCAAACAGCAATCAGATGTGAAAGAGCTTCTTTCATTTTTAGGTAAGCCCTCAAAGGAGGGGAGAAAGTTAAGCTTTTGAGGCATTATAAAAATGCACCTTCAAATGATCTTGTTTACAATACTCAAAACTATAGGCTACAATCTGGAATAGGGAGGAGCGGCTGGGGTCACTAATGTGTGACAGGTCCTGATGGCAAATACTGAAGCCAAAGAGCCAGAGGAACAACTTGATATTTACTTGTTTGGGCGCAAATAGAATGTTTGTTTATTATGGTAGATTCCTCACTGTCTTGCTATTCACATTATACCTCCTTGTCTTTCAGGCAGATTCTTTCAGACATATTCTTTCTTGCTGCATAGCTCATGTATCAGCATCATAATAAACTTCCTTATTGAAAGGTTGTTTGGCACCCATAACAACCAATTGACACCTCTTCTGATTACTTAGTGAGGCAGGATATTCTTTTTTTATCTCTAGTTCTTGTTGGGATTCTGCCAGGGAGACAAAGTCCATCATGGCCCCCAAGCCGTGCTGCCGGACGTCCGTCAATCTCCGGTAGGCACGCAGTATCAGCAATTAGCGACATGAGCTCCAGAAATAGCCTGCCACATTCTAGAGCCGATGCACACTCTGTTAGCAGATAATGCACAGCCAAAGTCGCACTCAGGAGAGCATTATTTACAAGTTTATTCAGCGTTGATCAGAACAAAGAAAAACATGACTGCCTGCTTCAGTGTCTCTGACACACAGAGAGAAACGAAAGCAATAGAAAACATAAACTTCCTGTGAACAGGAAATGTGCAGACTCTGTGACTCACAAAGCCTGCTCCCTTTTAAGGTGGAATGGAAATATCCTAACAGTTCTTTCATTGTCTAAAATACATTTGGCATGACTGCTCTTCTTTCCATTTAAGATTATGCTAAAGTGGGGCTTAAATGGATATATCCTAAATGTTTCATGACCTGTCATTCCAGGTCTTGGGTACCTTAGGGAGCACATTCTCCTACATCTCTCTCACTTACCCCATGAAATGGTATCCACAGGGACTATTTTGGAAACATAATCTTGGAGAGGCTGAAACTTGGAGAAGTTCTTTTTCAGTTGTGGTTGTCATATTGTGAGATCTCTTGAGGATATCTGCTAAGTCAGGGGTCAACAAAGTCATTCAGCAGGGGGCTGGTCCACTGTCCCTCAGACCTTGTGGGGGGCCAGACTATATTTTGAAAAAAATAATGAACGAATTCCTATGCCCCACAAATAACCCAGAGATGCAATTCAAATAAAAGGACACATTATACTCATGTAAAAACATGCTGATTCCCAGACCGTCTGTGGGCCAGATTTAGAAGGTGATTGGGCTGGATCCAGCCCTCGGGCCTACCCATGTGCTAAGTGTTTTGCCACTGGATTCTTGAGGCATTCATTAAAGACACACCCATTCCATTTTCAATAGGCTTTATGAGAGTATTGACTATGCATCTTCACATCTTCTCTGAGGGTTCCCCCAATCCGGCAGAGCAGATTTGGGGGTGGTGTATGGAATCCATGAGGGAGGGGAGGGTAATTTCCGCTGCATGGACAGAAGTCTTTCTGTTCATGCAATGACTCCCTATTGGATTCAGCCTCAAGCCAATATTTCTCAAAAGACACACCAGAAAACAACTACCACACAAAATATCACAATAATTTTTAAAAAGTTCAATATGCATATACTGTATAAAGTACATGTGCTAAAATACATTTCAAAAAAAGAAAAAAACTTTCCTCAAACACTCAATATTTCATGGCGGAACAGGTTGGGCAGACACTGATGTTGCATAATCAGGGACCTCCACAGGCTGACACACTTTTTTACAGTTAAAAAAAATAATTAGAACAAGCTTCCGATAAATCATGACACAACAACCTAAACTGCAGTGATCCCCTGTAGGGACAGCAGATGCAAAAACTGCAGGCACTGCTCAGTTAAGAATATATGCACCAGAGCAAACAAATCAAAAGGGACAAGGATCCATGTATGTGATATGTACCTAAGTGCAGTGTATCTCATTTGTTGCAACCAAGTCCCCAACAGCTACTCTGCTGGGGATGTTAAACAGTTCTTCCTTCCCTCTGTGAAACTGTGCATCTGGAAAAAGCAGCACATGACTTTGAAAGAGAATGCTTTTCCTCTTCAGATGCTAACATTTATACTATTTTGACAGCAGATACAAAATTAACCATCTACACTGGCTCTCTGACACCACCTTCGCCGTTTTTCAACCTTTCCACTCGCTCCTATCATTTCAAGTAGCCCTCATATCTTCTGCACCATGGGAATGAGCCTAGGTGGAACTTGGGTTTGCAAGCAGCCCTTCACTTCTCCCCTGGGATGGCTTTTGATGAGATCAGAACCATTAATTCCCATTTCCAGTGAACCACACTTCAACATTGTGCACAGTGTACTGTATGGTTTACGGTAGGGCCGGTCCAATATATTTTGGCACCCGAAATGAACCACAGAATGGCATCCTCCCCACCAGGGAGGAATGGGTGAGTGAAGATCTACATCAGGAATGATGGGGGTGGTGGGGGAGTAAAATCAACCTTACTCAGTGGTGGAAGTGGGAATCAAAGGCCATCATGGGGGGCGACACTCTCTGAATCATGTCAGGCAGGTGAAGAGCCTAGGAGACCACAGAGGGCTGTCCCTTCTGTTTCCTGCCTAGGGATGGGAGGAGACCAGCAGTGCCTCCTATTCACCAAGAGGGTGCTATGGAGGCAGAATGGGGGGCTGCTGCTGAGGAGGCAGCTGGTCTGGCCTCCAAGGAGCATGCCTTAGATATCGCTGCCACTGTAGCAGCAGCTAACAACACATGCCCTGGAGGCTGGATCTGCCACCTCTGTGGATCCTGCCACCCGAGGTGGTCACCTCAGCATGCCTCATGGGTGGGCCAGCCCTGGTTTAGGGTGTGGGGGGAGCCCAACTTCAAACCTGGCTAAACTAACTTTGCTTGCTTCCCTGAACCACAGTGAATTCTATTCACAGTAGCTATGTGTGACGTTAACATAAGAGAGAGTGCTGGAGGTAAATAGTTAAACAGGTTGCCCAGTCAGGACCCAGGGGGATGGAGTCAGTGGGATTATAAAATCAGTTCTGGGAGGAGTTCGTGGAGGAGTTTGTTGGGAGTTGTTGGTGGGTAGTTGGTTGGTTTTAGTGGGTTGGCTGGTTGGGAAAGGCAGTTGGAGAAGCAGTTGGCAGGCAGTTGGTAATAGAGAGACAGTTAGGGCAGTGGGTTCTTGAGTGTGGGGAGGTAGAATAGAGAGAGGAAAATAAGACTAAGAAAGTAAAGAGCAACAACGTTTGGAATGCCGTAAAAGTTTGTTTGTGTCTGAAATAAAATACACTCTTCTTTATTAATTGAGAACCCGACTGAGACTGAAATGATTTTACCAGGGACGACCTGGTCGATGGCAGCGGATTAGTGGTGTACGGATCAATAGTCTGTGAGACGACTGGGGGCTCCATACGAATGCCACTCTATGGACTACTGAATATGGAAGCGAAGGCTTTAGCAATTCTTACAGCAGCAGCAACAGAGGAAGTGTTCAACACATGAATCTAAGTCTTATAGATGACACATAATCTTTGAATCAGACTAAGAGTGATTCAAAAGTGAAGGAGGAGTTTCTGTTGAGAAAATGTAGAGTGGATTGCTGCAAAAACGAGGTCTCTATCTCCCTCCATACTATGCAAAAGTATTGGCCATTAATATAGTCTGACTGGGGAGGGACCAGATA
This sequence comes from Podarcis vaucheri, assembly GCF_965113315.1. Classification (NCBI taxonomy): domain Eukaryota; kingdom Metazoa; phylum Chordata; class Lepidosauria; order Squamata; family Lacertidae; genus Podarcis; species Podarcis vaucheri. The sequence goes on from NC_138749.1 coordinate 33,715,197, forward strand.
GCAGAGATGCCAAAGAACCAAAATAAAGAAGGTCCCTAATTATGAAAAAGAAAATAGACCAATTCATAGGAACCCGCAAGCCAATGAAAATTGTTTTATAAGTAGACCATCAAAACCACGCGTGAAATGAACATATATCTAATCAGTATTTCCAAACTCTTCAAACAGCTGCTTTTCAAATCCCTCAAGTTGTTAGATGAGATCTCATGGATTGCATCCCATTCGTACTTCATCAGAACACATAAGGAAAATATCACGTATATGGTATCTGTTATTGATTCTAGAACAAATCTTTTTGCCATCCCCTTAACCCAGAAAAATCACAGGAGTAAAGTGATAAAATTTGGGTTGTATTATTATTATTATTATTATTATTATTATTATTATTATTATTAATTCCCCGTCCATCTGGCTGGGTTTCCCCAGCCACTCTGGGCAGCTTACAGCATATCTATCTAAAAACATGATAAAAACACCAGGCATTAAAAACCTCCCAATACAGTTCTTTCCATGGGGGAATCATTATTGCAGTTATTAATATTGCACATTTGGAAGCAATAGGATGAATACAAACTTATTCTTATTGGATTAAAAACTGTCCAGTCCAAAAATATGGTTCAAGAGCTTAATTACCTTGCTTCAAAACAAACATAAAGCACATAATGTTACATCCAGATAGTTGCATAACATCATGTGCTGATCCAAGTACAGGCATAGAATCTTAGAAATATGAAATAACTTCATCCAGAGCTAAAAACAAAGCTCTGCTTCTCCAACCCAGCCTGAGAACTGGAGAGTCGTTTGCACATCCTTTCTTCTCCAGTGCTTCAGAACAAAGACCTAACTCACACACCCAAAATTGAGACTTGTAATTGAATACCTCATGTGATCTAAGTTAAACACCAAGTGTGAGTTGGCAGAGATACATTTTCACCTAATCATTAACTTCTTAGACTCTCTGAGAGCTTCTTCTTCTTCTTCTTCTTCTTCTTCTTCTTCTTCTTCTTCTTCTTCCTTTTAGCTCAGTGGAGGTTTCCATACCATGCTACGCCTTTAGCAGTACAGAAACAGAGTAATTTTCCATTTTGATGTACAATTAAACAATTATGCATGGGAGAACAGAAGCACACATCTGCAGAAAGGGGGAGAAGTGAAGTTGTCCAATGGTGTTCATTGTTGTGTCACACTCCGCCCACTGGTCTGAATGAAAATTGGCATGACATGCCAGTATATCGGTTGAAAAAAACCACAGTTCCATATCACAACAGGTGCTGCTGTGTGAAAGGAACATAAGAAAATGGGACTGAATCACTAACACAATATTACCCATATGTGGATGCACCTTAAATATGCATTTAGTCACACAATATATTAAGAAGACATGAAGCAGAGGACTACAGACTGTGAGAATGTTCAGGGTGGAAGGAGAGGATATATTGTTTATTAATATCCTTCCTAACTTGCACTATCATGTTCCTTTACTTAGCAGAGTGCATTCCCCTTTACACAGCAGAAAACTTGTTGCAAACTCATGTGAGTTTCTTAAAACAATACGCAATTCAATCTGGTTTGTCCAGATTGAAATGTGTTCTAATATTTTCCTGATAAAACCCCTTGAATCCCTCCTAAAAGAATAAAGACACCACAGTCTTATTCATAAGTAACAAAAAGAACAGGCAGAACACAGTGTGATCCCTGAAGGCAGGCTTAAGACTTAAAGTTACAAGCATACTGTATACAAACAGGTTTACTCCATACGTGGTTTGACCTAGTGACTGCAGCTAGCAGCCCAGAAAGTTTGCAGGATGAAAGGAAGATGGAAAAGAGAGAGAGTGGCAGCATTCCTTGGCCATTTACCAGGTCTGGAAAGGTCACGCCCATCCACTAGTCACATGGAAGGAACTTTGCTTTGTGTGCTTTAACCTTATCATACCACAGGTATCCATGCCAACCAAATACGTTGTTGAAACCTTCCAAATCCAACACATCCGTGTTTTCAAGAAGTATCCATTCTCTCAGCCAGCAAAATGCGGCTGATTCATAATAAAGTTTAAGGTCTGGCAGGGCAAATCCACCGACTGCTCCCAGTGGATTAAATCCCACAGAAACTCCTCTGGTTCTAAGCCATGGAGAGTTTGTGTGTAGACAGCACTTTTGTGCTGCACCCAGTTTCTCTTTATTCTATGGTCTTTTCCTTTTCGTATGCTAAACATACGAAGGGAATTCTTTTCAGAAACAATTATTTGAATAATCATGAAAAGCTGCTGTAACATTGCCTTTGACAACAAGCCCTCTAAAAGCCAATTAGGATGTGAAATTTATTCACTCATAATTTGTATTCATCCCTGCGATGTACCCACACTCTCATATTCCGCCCTCATTACCACTGCATAACCCAGCTGAGTCTAGTGGGGATACGTAGCTGTAACAGATGCCAAAGTGTGGTGTGCAATATGCCTGAGATATGGCATTCATATTGATGTGCAGCCCTCTGACCTAGTTCAACATGATACTTCATTCAATGCACAGGTATTCTACGGGGAGAGTGTTGTCATGGCACGTTTCGGCTGCAGAAAAATAGTAGGAAAACAAAGCAATAAAAGAAAGCAACAAGAGCATGTACCAGCTGTATCTTTGACAGGATTGCTTATTCATGGCTCAGTAAATCTGTTCAGATGCAAGGTATGTCCCAGCAAAAAAAAAAAAAAGGGATTATCACTGGAATGACCCTTCCTGCATGGTTCATTCTGAGCAAAAGTGACTCGTGGCTTTCCACTGGCAGATTGGCGTCTTGGTCCCCAGCCCACTGAAAGCTGCTCTCAGACATCTGAATTGCAGAGCTGCCTGCTTACTTTGATGTCCTCAGCATCCCAATCCAGAGGAGTCACCTCTCCTCTGTCCCAATGGTGTGTCTGTCCATTACATTTTATCCATCCTTGCATCTGCTTTAGGCCCCAGGCTTCTCGTTTCTTTGTTCCAGCTGTTCAAGCACTCAGGCTGAAGGATAGGGTGACAATAGGGCTCTGGAAGAAATCATGGAGCAGAGAGAAACAGTTTGCCCACATGGGAGAGAGAAAATCTTACAGGTCTTACAAAGCAATCCAAACCTCCTGTACAATGGACTGGGTGTGTGTGGATTTTGTTTGTTTGTTTATTAGATTTATATACCAACCTTCGTCAGAAGTTCTCAGGGTGATTCACAAGATGAAAACACAAGATAGAAGCAGAAATAAATAGTTAAAAAAATACCCCCCCCCAATATGTTTAAAAGGCTGCAGAATATTAATTAACCAAAGGCCTGGTTGAAAACGAATATTTTTGTCTGGTGCCTAAAGATATATAAGGAAGAAGGCAGATGAATCTCCCCATTCCACAAATGGGGAGCCATTGCAAAAAAGGCCTGTTCTTATGTTGCCACCCTCCGGACCTCACGAAGAGGAGGAAAGTGAAGAAAGATCTCAGATGATGAGCATAGAGTCCAGCTCAGATTATGGGGAGAGGTGGTCCTTGAGAGGTGTTTCTCTACACATAGGTGTCACCGATGGCCTCTCACAAGCCACTGCCTGCAGAATGATGCCAGTATCACTCTTTTGCTATGAAGTTTCCTCTTCCACCTAGTTTTCCAGGCCTGTGCTGAGCCATCAGGCATTGGACCTAATCCAGGCTTGCCTTGATCTAGGTTGCCATAGTAATCTACCTGACCCCACCTTCTGCCCCAGCTGCTCTGCACAGCAGTGATGTGGATGAAGCAGTGGCCCTGCCACTCTGTAAAGCCCTGCCATGTTGGGGGTGGTTAGGGTTGTCCCTTTAGGGTCAGGTGAGGTGTATGTGTTTCCTATCACACTGTCTCCTTTAGCTTAAGCTTTTCCTCTCCACAATTTTCCAAATGCTGCAATCCTGAATGGGACTGGGGGGCAAAACTGGCCAGTGCTAAGAGGAGATTTTTTTTAAAAAAATGTGTCTAATGTGTCATGTAGTTTGACCCAAACTGATTTTAGCATGAAGTCAACCTCTTCCAGTGAGAATATTTATATCCTGATCTACTCACGCCAAGGAAAGCTTGCAGAAATAGAGTAAGACATTTATGTCACAAGACATTTCCTGGCTCTATAGCCTCAAAAATGTAATTGCACTGGGACATTTGCAGTTTTAAAAATTCAAAATATTATCTATAAGTTGTATATTCTCTCCCTCTCACCTCATCACATGTAGTGTGTATGTTCTTCAGAATAAGTAGACTGAATTAACCTCTATACTTAGTCTCATCCATTTAGCTTATCTTTACACATGTTGCAAGTCTATTACTTGTTGATCATAAAAAATATGGGTGTGGTCCATCAAAAGTTCAACAATTATAAATATCATTGATTTCAATGAGGGAGACAGGGTTTAAAAATTATTATCTTTGGCTAGACTGCTGTGCCCTATATAATGTTGTTTGGACGTTCTGAAAAGAAGTTATTTGGAAAGACATTTGTAACATTTAGAAATGATTACCAAGCAATAAGTAATAATCTAACAGCTGTTCTCATACAAAAATAAAAATATGATCATATGCATAGATGAATACTACTTACTTTCTGAATATTTATTCATTTTGTGAGTCATCTAGGCTGAAGCCTCTAGGTGACTTGCCATATACTAATAAGAAATTGAATTAAAAATACATAAATATAATTACATCTTGTAAAAGAAAATTAATAACTCATTATACATTATAGGTAAGAAAAAGCTTCCTTGTATTAAAAGCAAAAATAGCTCAATAAACCCACAATAACACAATAAACAATAACTCAATAAACCCACAATAAAACTTCCAACAGGAAGGAGTGATAACCCTGAACCCTAAAAACTGTAATCCTCTTATAAGTGATAAAACTACTGAAAATTATTAAAAACAAGAAACAAAACAAAAAAGAAGAAAAAAAAATGAATATATTTGCCTGACACTGAAAAGATAGCAGAGAAATTTCCAGATTCTTGGGGAGAGAATCCTATAGGAGACGTCTGTCTTGTTGCATGTATGTAGGTGCTTTTGCCTTATGCTGGCCTATGGCCATGATAAAGATTTGACTTTGACAGGGTCATACCAAAACCTTGAAGTAGACACTGACAACCAATACAAGTGGATGAGAACCAGGATAATATGTTCTGAATGCTTGTCTCCATTGGTGACTTCATGGGCTAATTCTGCAGCAGCTGAAGCTTTTGAACCATCTTCAAGAACACCTTCCTGTATAGCACATTGCAGTAACCTAAACAGGAAGCATAGATCCCCAAACCTATATGAGCAGCAGAATGTATATTGCCACTTACACAGTGCTATATATGCAGTGTCTACAACATATATGTTTTTTCCTCTGTGATAGCTAATTTATGAAGCAGAACAGCATTGAGTAGCACACAGATTTGCAGAATGAAAAATATATTCATTGCTATGTTGCAGTTTTCAGCTAAAAGAAACAACACAATCACTTCCAGTTCCCAGAAAGTAAAGGTTTTTGTGTAAATATTGCAGGCACCTAATTAAAGCTGTTAATTAGAATGCATACGATAACTATGGAAACTAACCACTACAGTGCAGTTTTACTAATAGAACAAATTCTTACAGACAACATTTAATTGCACGCATTATACATTGTATTTTTAGATCCTTGGAAAAGAGTTGATCTGTTTTGAGGCCCCCCTGTTGGTTCCACTCTTCTGTATACTCTATTGTCTTTACGCATTCTTACAAGTGGCCATTTTTTTGTCACTAAGGGCATTATTATACTTGTCTCTTCTAAGGCTGTGTGCTTTTCAGAGAGTGGTGCTTGTGGATTACTGTTTAGCCATAGGTTTGCTTTGATTAGATACACTCGTGAGTGATGCATCGCTCCCAACCTGCCATGATATGGAATGTGTCTAAAAGGCTTATGCCACAAGACTTCATCTCTTTGCCACTTCAATGGGTTTATGTTTCACGGTCTTTTGTTTTATCGCCCCAACAAGAGAAGAAAGAAACACTGGTAACATCACATTCACATTGATTATGGCTCGTCTGCTCTGTAGGATTTTGCCCTAAGCACATTAGCTTGTTCAGCTTTCAGCAGATCGATAAATAATGACTGAATTCCAACAGTTTCTGAATACAAGATGTGAAGCCATCAGTCTCTTCCTTTCCTTTTCCTCCTAATCATCTCTTCACCCCTTTCAGGAAAATCGATACACATTTCCATCAGCATTTAGAGTTTCAATAGGAAGCATTTTCTTCCATGTAAGTGTTGTGTTAAGGCACAAGGTGACCACAGGGTCTCCAGTACTCAGGATTACCCAGAGAGCAGAAATTGCCAACTGAGCAGCATTTTAATGTTTCAATTCTTTACAAAGAGTAAAAAAAGCCCTGCCATTTTCTGTCCACGTCAATTTTCATTACCACCAAACAATAAAAGCTAAAGATCCCAGCTATTTCTCAGGAGGATTGCCTCACAAATAATAATTGCTTATTAAAGTGTTCTTTTCAAGGAAGATTGGAAATGGTGATTACTTTGCAGCTAATTTCAAAAAGAACATATACTGTTACTATCTCTTGGTGTGTGGTTGGCTATTCCCATGCATATTTGCTTTGGGAGAAAAAAAATAAACTCATTAAACAGTCCTTAAAAGTACTTACTGTGACTGATGAGAAAATGCATCTTTCCCTTGGATTTAAGAAGGAAGAAATCTCATCGGCAAGCTCTCTTATGTGGCTGCATATTAAATTTTCTAAATGGCGTATCATTGCCCATCAGCAAAGGTCAGAAGTAGGCAGATGCATTTTAAAGAAAAATGAATAATTGTAAGAGAAATCAATTTCTAAGTATGGAAGGAAGGAAGTATTGATCTAATTGAATACACAATATTCATGTAGGTTTTTAAACAGGCCTTGAAAACTAATTTGTTTACTCTGGCTTTTTCACAATGATTTTAATTGGGCTGATGAAGTCTACTGTCCTTACTATGATGGGGTGCAATAATTTTAATGAACTGATTGCTGTTTAAAAGTATTTACTGGATGCTTACTGGATAATGTTATGATTGTTTTATTTTAAATTATCCTTATATTATTAATATGCACGTGTCTGATTTATAAATTCGGTGACATTCAATCATTTGTGAAATAGCATATCACTTGTGCAATAAAACTTTCCCTTCCTCTCCTCCCACCAGGCTCATCCTCACCACCATCTACTCCATAGGGTTGGGGGACCCTCCAGGACAGATTGGGGAGACACAGAGGGATGCAGTGGAACAGAGAATAAGGGGAAGTCTGCTCTTACATCCATTGCTACAACATGTGATGTTGCCATCTGTGGGCTGTCTTCTCAATAGGTTTCTTTTTAAAAGGAGGATTATAAATGTATTAAGTACAATAATACAACCAATGAACAATACAGGCTTTTTAAACGAGCCAGTAAAACTCTTGCTTGGGAGTTAGAAAAACTAATCATCTCATAACTAACGCATGGTTACTTTTAGCAACAAACAGAAACTCTAACAGTTACCTTTCTTGGTGTATGTTTCTGTGTCTCTAATTTAGACATTAGAACCTAAAATGGTAGGACCTAAAATTCTGGTATTTTCTATATAATCAATTTTGCATTCATCTAAATTAGGATAAATTCCACTACAATTAAATCATGTAATGGAAGACTAGTTTAGATCAGAATATGTTATTTTCCTGCTGTTGTGATTTTACTGAAAGTGAATGCACTAAATTCTATTATGCAAATGACCAACCAAGGGAATAAGTGATATTAAAGCTACTCTGTTTTTCTAATTGCCATGAAGACTACCCCTCATTTGTAGTTCCTGGTAAACAAAACCATGAAAACATTTATTCCCACTACTTTTATTGTATTGTAGGCTTGTGTTTTAATGCTTTGATAATTTTGAATTTCTTTATAGTCCACCCTGATATCTGGTCTTCAATGAAAGGGTGGCTTATCATTTGTAATAAGAAAATAAAGGGATGATTAGTAGAATACTGTATAGCTAAGGACTGACCGGAGATAAAGAAGGTAAAGAAGAAGGTAAAGTCATTTGCCTTGAAATGTATCTTTTGCATAGTTGTGGATTGTGCTGATGAAACATCTGAAGCTAATTGTCTGAGTGTCCCAAATGCCATGTTAATTCAGACCGAAAAGTATATCTGGCTATTGATCCCAGTATGTGTTAGAGCAGACTGATGAGCCTAATGAATCTTGATCCCAGCAAAACAGGAGTTAGGCAAGTGTTGGAAGAGGGAATGGTCCAGAATAATGTAGAGCAGAAGACGAGGCTGAAAGGAGGAGCATGAGAAAGGGAAAGGGGGGGACAAAGAGAAGATGCACAAATGTCCAGGAATACCAAGGAAGCTGAAATTTGCGTATTGATTTGAAAGAGGCTGTCAGACCCTAAGTTCTGGACTTCTGGTATATTTATTGGATGTTTTATTGGATGAGAGCCAGTGTGGTGTAGTGGTTAAGAGCGGTAATCTCGTAATCTGGTGAACCGGGTTCCCGTCTCCACTTCTCCACATGCAGCTGCTGGGTGACCTTGGGCCAGTCACACTTCTGTGAAGTCTCTCAGCCCCACCCACCTCACAGAGTGTTTGTTGTGGGGGAGGAAGGGAAAGGAGAATGTTAGCCGCTTTGAGACTCCTTAAAGGGAGTGAAAGGCGGGATATCAAATCCAAACTCTTCTTCTTCTTCTTCTTCTTTATTTGTATATTTATTTGAAGAGCATAACCACTTCAGTGGTACAGCATCTGTCTTGCATGGAGAAAGCCCAGTTTCAATCCCTGGCATTTCTAGATGGGGCTGGGAATGTTCCCTATCTGGAACCTGGAGAGATGCTTTCAGTCAAATTAGACAAACCTGAGCCAGATGGACAATTGCAAGCTCTTCTCTGCTGAAACTGTCATTTCATGGTGTGAACCCTGAACCATAATGAAACAAAAGCAGAACTGAAAGGGACCTACTCAATTCAACACATGCAGCTGGGGGTCAGGGCTGGCACAAGACAATTTGTTGAATAACTTGAAGGACAAGATGACTGTCCCTTACCAGAAGCCTGATACTAATGGCATCCAATGTACCTGTGGCAGCTGTCTGTCCAGTTTAGAAAACCAAGGACAGGCCTTTTGCCTGGACAGCTCTGTCATCTAACAGTGGAGATTGGCTCAGGAGGAACAGCCAGAAGGTTCTTGTAATCACCCACCAAAATTTGTCACTTGCGGTGGCTGCCTAATAGTAGGGCTGGCCCTGAATGAGGTGGTAAATTAAGGATGTAGTGTCTGTTTTGGCTCACCTGTAATGTGGATAGTCCAGTTTATATACGCCATCTCACCTGTGAGGAAGGAAATTAACCATGGGAAGCAGCCTATACACATGCTCATAAGCAGTGGGTTCTAATTATTTTTAAAGTCCTTTAATTCAGACATCACTTGGCACTTTTAATATCAGTAAAATTATTCTCTGCTGTACAAAGGCACTAAAAGATAACTAGATGGTGAAACTTTGAAATCTATTTGCAGTGCTGTGCCCGACTGCACATGGCAATAAAAAAATCTGTTGAAACGCTAAAATACCTCAGATGAAAGCAAATGTTCCAAAGTCTTTGGTGAGTGATATGAAGTAATATAGAGGTTTCTTACACTTAACTGATCCTGTCACTATTCATAAACTAATTTATTCATCTTGCAGCAAAGATAGAAGTGTTGGATATCTAATTGCCCACTTTGTAAATGTGTAGAAGTTTTGGAATGTAATTAATCATCATCACAAGAATATTTATCAAACAGAAATATTTGCATCCTCCATGGTTACATCATATATATAGATAGATAGGAAGAGCCCAACACTGGGAGAAAGTTTAGGACAACTGATCTTAAGTTTTTTCTCTGAGCCCAAACTGAACCTAGAACTCAGGTCACTTCCCAGCTGACCTGTTTATTGAGCTCACACATTAAATTCAAGTGTTGGGAATGATATGTCATCCAACATTCAATTTATTTGTGGAGAGGTTATATGACATCCCATAAAGCAATTAGTATCCCACACTTTCCAGTGCCTTTTCCTTTCTGAAAAAAGTCATTTGTTCTTGGAAGTGTACTTGTGCAAGAGTACCAAGTTGTGTAACTTGAATTTGCTGGAGTGCAGTTGAACTGCAACAAAGTACAGACAGGCAAGAATATTGTTTTTATTGCTGTTAAGATGTGCGTGTACCTTTCTTCCACCATCATGAAGGGCAGAGTTTGCAGCCATTCATTAAAATGCACAATTACTAATTTGCTTACTTTTATTCCATTTTCAGTAGCAACCATTTGTCATTTTTGAAGATAGGTATGGTCGATAAGGATGAAGTACTTAATAGAAATTTAAATGCAGTCAATGCTGACATAATTATCTAGGGAATAATGCACAAAGAAGAAAGATAAAAATGATGAATAGTAATTCTATTGTCTCTGGGTTTTTTCCTGGAAATAAAATAAAAACCTATAAAGTACTAATATTCTTGCCTTTCTGTACCTCTGTATTGTGGATATTACTGAAGTCTCCTTCTATTTCAGGGTTGGCCAACGTGGTGCTCTCTATGTATACAGACTACAACTCCCATCATCCTTAACCATTGGCCATGCTGGCTGAGCATGATGGGAGTTGTAGTCCAAAAAAATACAGAGGACACCATGCTGGCTACCTCTTCACTGAGAGAAAACATGAACACCTTGCAGCTAATTTTGAAATTGTCTCCAAAGGTGACTGCTAGTCATAATGGCTGTATGTTGCTTTCAGTATTAGATATAATACACTCTGAAAACTAATTGTCATGAGCAAGAGAGTGCTATTCATGCTAGTGGGCTTTCCACATGTATCTGATTGGCCACTGTGAGAAGAAGGATGCTAGACTAGATGGGCCTTCGGTCTGATCTAGTGGGGCTCCTTTTATGTTCTTATGTAGATTTCCCTGGGAAGCTCACAAACAGAGTCTGAAGTGAGCAGCACTCTTCTATTTGCCCATCAGATCTGGCTGGAAGAAAGCCATGAGAATTATAATCATAGAATTATAGAATTGCAATGCAGGAACCACAGCTAAAGAATCCCTGACAGATGGCCACTTAGTGTGTCAGTAAGAGGCAACCAAACAGGTACTGAGGGATCAGGATCCACTGACCAGTATCTACAAAGTATAAATCGTATTGCACAAGATTCTAGGACTGAAGCATAACTAAACTAACAAAATATTTTTGCTTCCCGCTTCAATAAGCTAATGAACACTTCCCTTCTCCCAGTTGCTATGTCTTTCTTTAATATAGTTTTTTTTTAATAAAAAAGTGTCACGCTATGGCTTCATTAAACCAACAAGCAAATTCCTCCTTTTGATATCTTATTAGCATTTCCAATTTAGAATACACAAATTGCCTTTCACTAAGGTCACCATGAGGATTGATTGAGTGAAGGAGCTAATTATGTGAACAAAGGTTTAATATTTTGACAGATAAGATAGAGCACAGTACATACAATTATGAGCTCACATTTGCATTTTTGCCACAAGGATGCTAGATGCGCGGGCACCCTTAGAAGAGTCGCTTGAAACACTCTAGAATCAAATATCAGGAATTGGTTTCATATGCCACAGGTGATCTAACTCCATCTCATTGTACTCGCAGAACTGAACTTATCCCCACATTGAATGAGATCAGGATTCCACTTGAAACATTTAATGGGAGAACTTTTGGCTTCTGGAACAGGTTCCATGAAATGTATGGCAGATTAATTTTATAACTCCTAAGACCTTTTAGAAATAAAGAAAGAGGCAGCCCTGGAAAGAATACCACAGTGATTAAGCCTTGTAATTTGCTTTATGCTTATCCAGAGAGGCTTTGAACTAGATACATTTCCTTAACTGCTAATAGTTATGGAGTGTAACCATATACGTAATTTCTAATTACTTTTTCAAATAACTAATTAAAGTTATCTATCACTCCTCAAAGTAAAAAGGTGCCAAGGTGAGCATAGTGAAATCTATGAACATTCCTCTCATGTCCACTTTAACTAGAAACGAATGATAAAAAAAATGTTCAGAGTTAACCAATAGCATATTTGCTATCATGGCCAATGATCCAGGGAAACCCCCTTCCTCTTTTGATCACTCTCCCTGCCATTATTACAGACGGAGAGGTTAGACAACATGATTGGCTTGTTTCACCTGCCATTTGGCTTCTCCCCTCGTCGGAAGAGACCATTCCTCTACTCAGTAGCTGCTCTACCTGATCATTAAATGTTTATGTAAAGGAATTGTACCAGAATTTGCTTGTTTTCCTGTTTTACATCCCCTCTTTCCCTTTGCATAATTTCTACTAGACTGGAAGTCTGTGAGCAGGGACTGTGTTGTTTTTTAATCTTTGTACAGCAACTAGGAAATTTTTGGAATAATAATAATAATAATAATAATAATAATAATAATAATAATAGGAGGCAACAGATGATATGAAGAATTGGAGGCTGTGGGAATACTACTACAGACATGGGGATGTCAGGATAAGTGCTGTAGCTCAGTGGAAGGGCATCGGCCTCGGTCCAGTATACCTGAAGGAGCGTCTCCACCCTCATCTTTCTGCCCAGACACTGAGGTCCAGCGCCGAGGGCCTTCTGGCAGCTCCCTCACTGCAAGAAGCCAAGTTACAGGGAACCAGGCAGAGGGTCTTCTCAGTAGTGGCACCCGCCCTGTGGAACGCCCTCCCACCAGATGTTAACTACCAGACTTTTAGAAGACATCTGAAGGCAGCCCTGTTTAGGGAAGCTTTTAATGTTTTACAGACCACTGTATTTTAATACTTTGTTGGAAGCCGCCCAGATGGGCGGGGTAATAATAATAATAATCATCATCATCATCATCATCATCATCATGATTCAATCATCATGTCTTGCATGATTCAATCCCTGGCATCTCCAGGCAGAGCTGGGAGAGACTCCTTCCTGAAACCAGTGAGAGGTGCTTCCGGTCATTGTAGACATAACTGAGTTAGATGGACCTATGGAAGCTTCAAGGGATGCTCATCAAATTTGCAGATGAAACCAAACTGGAAGGGGTACCACAGAAGACAGAATCAGGATTCAATATGTCCTTAACAGACATGGAGAATGGGGCCCAGACTAACAAAATGAATTTCAGTAGGGACAATTGTCAGGTTCTGCACTTAGGCATGGAGAACCAGTTGCACCATGACACTTGCTCCCACAAGAAGCAGTAATGGCTACCAACTTGGATGGCTTTAAAAAAGGATTGGTCAAATTCATTGAGGTTAAGGCTATCACAATGGCTATGCTCTGCATGCCCCTATTCAAAATAAGCCATCTAAATACCAGCTGCTGGAAACCATGGGAGGGGAGAGTGTTGTAGTGCTTGGGTGCCATTTGTGGATTCCTCACAGGCATCTGGGTGGCCCCTGTGAGGAGAAGAAGATGCTGGACTAGATGGGTTATTGGCCTGATCCCACTTTTCTTAAGTTCTTACGTCTGTAATTAAAATGATGCCCAGAGGGACCCTTAAAGGTTTATGTCCAGTGTCCAGTTTGCACCCTGAAGACCACTGTGCTGTATAGCTATCTCAAATGTATAACACCAGGGCTTATCCAAGACTGAGTCATATTTGTTTGTTTTTTTAAAAATGACTACAGTCCCTTATCATGATGCACTGTACTACTGGTAGCATAATCACTAGGGACATATACCTTGTATTCCAAGTTAAGAAATATTTTACTTTTTAGTTTGCAAAAGGAGAAATTGCTCTTTTCTTAAATTGTGTATCAGGCAACCATCAACATCAAATAAAATATTGCTCGTTTCAGCAAAAACATTTGGATAAGATCTTGGTTAAAGTAACACCCTTTTATTCTATTTTCAGATTGCAAAGTGTTATCAGCTTTGGAAAGCATTTCATTCGTCATAAAAGCAACCTGCAACGGCACGCTGCCAGCCCATTTCAAATGTCTGTAATGTAGAAAAGCTGTCATTGTATTTATCAGAGTGGCAAGCTGTCACCCAGTCGTAACAATGAATGCAATTAAGAATTTTAATAACAATAATAACCTAACAGTTATTTAACTTGAAATGATTTGGATAAGGGAAATCTGAAAGGAAGAAAGAAACATAGTCTCAGCTTGGCTATAAACTCACTGAATGGATTTATGTTTCAATACCTGTCAGTACTCAAGATAGATAGATATATTAGTGCTCATCCGATTCTTTTGATTTTCATTGGTTTTAAACTTTTTTTTTTAAAAAAATGCATTTTTAAATTGCTGTCATGAGACCTTGTGGTGAAGGGCAAATAAGAAATCAAATCATTATTTTTTTCCAGCTCCAATGAATTACCACTCCTTAATTAATAATTGACATAGGTAGCAAAAGTTTGTGGCAATTCTGCACAGAAGCTGGGGGCAGAATCAGGCCAACACTCCTGCATACTGCTTTAGCACCCCAGGCCAGGTTGATGCTATCTCAGTAGACAAGAGATGTATCTCAGTGTATTGCAATGAACAGCAGAATCACTATCTCATCATCTGGATTCAGTCGTGGCACATCAGATAAAAAGGTTAGCTGCTACTTGCTATTGTTTCACATGATGATGCCAAAGAAAGAGAGGGACTGGCCAAAGGCTCCTGCATGCAAGTGAAGAGGATCTGCACATTGGAAGAGTCAGTGGAGCCACACTGCTGGGCATTCCTGTCCTGGGCATTCATGGTTTCCTAGATCCCACACATCGCATCCTTGCATTAGGCAGAGCAGAGCCGGCCCACCCATGAGGCAAAGTGAGGCAACAGCCTTGGACTGATAGATCCAAAGGGGCAGCAGATCCCAATGTAGATCTTTATTCCTGCCCCACCATCTTGTTCCTGATGTAGATATTCACTCACCCCCTTTTCCCTGATAGGCTCTGTGTGTGTGTGTGTGTGTGTGTGTGTGTTTTTGCATGTGCCATATTGTGGTTTGCCTCAGGCTCCAAAATGTCTTGGGCCAGTCCTGAGGCAAGGGAAGATTATGTATGTAGACCATGAAACATGAAGGCTTCAATGAGAACTGGAACCCTGACTGCACAGGGTTCTAGATCATGTATAAGCCTATGCTCATAGAGGCTTCCTTGGCTTAGATGTCCATGCCTAACATCCGGTCACTAGGAATGGGGTTGGGCACACATCTCTGCTACCATTTTCCATGTGTAAATCCTCTTTGTGCTTATAATTCATGAAGTGGGCTCAAATCTTTTAAGAATACTGCTTACTTCTAGATTCGCTGCATCTTTCTGTAAGACAATTTCCTGCATATTCTCTCTGCTGGATAACTAGAAAGCAAGGTATTGGGCCCACTGACGATACTTGCCAATTAGATATTGTTACTGTAAAGCTTCTGAGACCGCAGCATTCTAAGTACAATATTGGAACAATGAGATCAGTCAACAAGAGAGCTGTCTAGAGAGGTTGTGTAATAGACATTGCTGCACTTCTTATGTCCGAGACTGATTAAGAAGAGCTTTTAAATTATCTGCCCCCTGAAGTATGTTTCATCCATCTATGTCGTTTTTCTTCTACAATTGTTTCCAACATTGTCACATCTCGAACACTATCACATCTCAAGTATTCTACAAATCTGAGACTGACATTAGAATAGTGCTTGCGTGGGTGGAACAATGAACCATTTTCCTGAAGATATATTCCTAGCTAAGATTTGTATGCTTTTGCTTTTTGGAGGTTAGCGAGCCTGAGGGAATTTGGCTTAAAATTGTTAGCTCAATCCTCGTAAGTAGCAGAGAGAGAAAAGCAATGAAAGGGGGGAAATCGGAAAGCTATAAAAAAAGTAGTATGACCTCATTTCCAGGGATGTAGAGCAAAGAACCCACAACTCCTATTAATGTCAGTGGAGCTTTATCAAACAAGCCACTAGAGCCTGTGTCATAATGCAGTAGTATAAATTTCCCTGAAGAAAACTGTAGTTTTACAGATTGTGAATATCAAGCTGGTTTTAAAGTATAAATAACAAAATAAGACATACTTTTGACTCCAATACCAGAGTTGAGTATTCTCTTATTGTCAAAAGTTTATCTATAATAATCTATGCACAATAAACTTGGATGATAGCATAGCTTTAAAAAAATCATTAATTTTATAGACACTGCAGAAGGCTTGCAAAATGAATAGCAATTAGCTCATTTTAATATCCATGTACAACGACTGGATCTGCTTAAAATAGTAATAAAATAAGGAAGTGTTTAACATGGCTAGCATCTGCAAATCAATATTGAATTACTATTTGCAATACATGCAGAAATCTGGCAAACGTTCTGGTGGGGATTTTGTATTTCTGGCTTGGTAAGAATCAGGACCCTCCAGAATGTGTGGGAGACCAATATCCTCTCTTGTTTGCAGAATGGATGAGGAGAGATGGTTTCAGATGGATTTTAGAAAGTTGGTTAAAGCACAGGCCTGGGATGACTATTTTAGTTTGCGGTGTAAAAGCCAAGCATCATGGAGCCTGGGAGATGAGAGAAAGGATGAAACGGAAGGGAATATCCCATTATATGCAGATGCTACAAGGAATATGCCAGGATATGGAGGAGAAGCTTCCAGGTGGCTGACATAATGCAAAATTAGACTCAACCCAGAATAATGAGGAGAAAGTGCATACCCTACAATATGCTCCAGAGGAAAAGACACTTGTCTTTTGGGGCAATACTCCCATGTGAGTCATGTGACTTGCATGAGGGCACGACACCCCCCAAAAAAAACAACAACCCAGGATGTCCCACTTAAATCAGGACAGTTGAGAAGTATGGAAATGCAAGGTCCCATGTTTAATACCCGCCATTCAGATATGGCCCGAAAGATGCTTTTCTGGAACCCTGATTCTTATCAGCATAGGCAAATCTGAGCTAAATGGACCAGTGATCTGTAGTGATGTGGGGAGAGATTCTATTCAGCTTGCATTGAAAGGCAAACATACCCAATTCATACATTCTGAAACAATATGCAGACCAAAACACAGCCATCCTTCAAAATTCACATTTTTCATTTTTTGTGATGCAGTTCTCCAGACAAGTAATGTATACTGGGAGTGAAGTGTGTATAAAAATATACACATTGATGAAAATAACATACAAAAATGTGTTACATTGGGTGAGGAAAACCTGCTTTGCAAAAATGGGCAATAGGTAAAATAGGAACAGGTCAGACTAGAGTTATGCACAAATTGTTTATTGAAATCCTCCATCCTATTTGTAGGCAGAGACATTTTCTGAGGTGAGGTGGGAGCAGGAACCATTTCATTTAATTTCTCCAGGTCAGAGTATTTATCTACTCTGGCTGGCAACAGCTTTCCAACTTCATTGCTGTATTACTATAATATGGATTCATTAAAAAAAAAATTCTACTGCCAACGGCCTTCAAAATCTGGCAGGTGAAGTATTCTACATCATCTTCTACCTGATTCCTTTAACTGGAGATACTGGTGTCTGAATCTGGGACCTTCTGCTTGCAAAGCATCCGCTTAGCCACTAATCTGTGATCTGATCTCTTGCAGGCCCCATGCTCTCCCTGCCTCCCAGAACAAAAACCAGCTTCTCCTTTATTGCCCCATCTACTGTAATGAAATGTATTCTCTCTGTTGCTTAGTCCCTCTGCCTTATGTTATGGTCTTCCCCTTGCTACTCTGCTAACTGAGCGTCTGGAGATATGTTGCCCCTTAGAGTCATCTGGGCTCTTACTGTTATTGGACTGCCTCTACTTTTTGAATTCCATCTCCAACACTAGATGCTTTACCCTTATAATTCAGCAAAATAATAACCTTGCATTCAGATGGTGAAATATATATGCCTGCAATATTTCCCCCCACTGCCTAGATGCAACCACATAAAAATAAGGAATTGTAATGAAAATGTCAAGTCACCTTTA
This sequence comes from Podarcis vaucheri, assembly GCF_965113315.1. NCBI lineage: Eukaryota > Metazoa > Chordata > Lepidosauria > Squamata > Lacertidae > Podarcis > Podarcis vaucheri. Next base: position 33,733,141 of record NC_138749.1, read on the forward strand.
ACTATTGGGGTGTGAATATCATTGAAATAACAAGCGTATGTGCATGTTTACAGTGTTTCCGTGGACGCCTGCTTCACCCAGGATGGAAAATATAATTTGAAAATGTTATGGCTGCGCACTTTACAAAATTTCATTATCATTCATCTCTTTCTTTCCAGATATAAAAATACTTGTGGAATTATTAGTGATTCCAAACTAAGAAGCAATGAATGACGAGTTTCAGCACCTTTGGTCAGTGATTACATGTGAACTATGGCAATTTAATAACAAAACACTTCTATACATGTCTACTCAGAAATAAATCCTACTGAGTTTAATGGAGTCTACTCCTAGGTAAGTAGTTATAATGCTGCAGCTTAAATTATGTCAGCTCTCAAATCAGGGGTGCTTAAGAAGTTGTTGGGCTCGAACTTCCATCATTTCTAGTCACTGTGGCAAATGGTCAAGGATATGTTAAACAGTTCTGTTTATTTCTTTTTAAAATGAATAAACTGTGATAATGGATATGTTTACATGCCCCAACTGTCAAAAAAAAATAAAAAATGTTTCAATACACTGTTGAAAAAATATATACATATATGAGTTCTTCTTTCCAATCTTTGTTTTATCTGCTACTATTTCAACTTTATTACTATAACATGGATACATAAAAGGCTTCTCTTGACAGCAGCCTTCAAGAAGTTGGTATCTTTATCACAAAAGAAACCAACTTTTTATCCCGCTCATCAGTAAGAGATATCAACCAAATCAAGCTGAAAGAACTATCAATATAAGGACTACCATCCTTTTTTCATTTTCATTTACTTTTGGTTTCTGTCATTGAAGGGATTTGTTCTAATCAAGCTAGGGAGAACCAGGTCTAAAATCCTGGAGAGCCACTGCCAGGCAGTGTAGAGACAATACCAACCTATATGGACCATGACACCCAGCTCTACCTCTCCTTTAAATCAGAACCAGTGAAGGCGGTGAAGGTCCTGTGTGAGTGCCTGGAGGCTGTGGGAGCATGGATGGCGGCTAACAGATTGAGGTTGAATCCTGACAAGACAGAAGTACTGTTTTTGGGGGACAGGGGGCGGGCGGGTGTGGGGGATTCCCTGGTCCTGGATGGGGTAACTGTGCCCCTGAAGGAACAGGTGCACAGCCTGGGAGTCATTTTGGACTCACAGCTGTCCATGGAGGCACAGGTTAATTCTGTGTCCAGGGCAGCTGTCTACCAGCTCCACCTGGTACACAGGCTAAGACCCTACCTGCCCACGGACTGTCTTGCCAGAGTGGTGCATGCTCTAGTTATCTCCCGCTTGAACTACTGCAAAGCGCTCTACGTGGGGCTACCTTTGAAGGTGACCCGGAAACTGCAATTAATCCAGAATGCGGCAGCTAGACTGGTGACTGGGAGTGGCCGCCGGGACCACATAACACCGGTTCTGAGAGATCCGCATTGGCTCCCAGTACGTTTCCGAGCACAATTCAAAGTGTTAGTGCTGACCTTTAAAGCCCTAATCGGCCTCGGTCCAGTATACCTGAAGGAGCGTCTCCACTCCCATTGTTCAGCCTGGACACTGAGGTCCAGCTCTGAGGGCCTTCTGGCGGTTCCCTCATTGCGAGAAGTAAGGTTACAGGGAACCAGGCAGAGGGCCTTCTCGGTAGTGGCGCCTGCCCTGTGGAACGCCCTCCCAGCAGATGTCAAAGCAATAAACAACTATTTTACTTTTAAAAGTCATCTGAAGGCAGCCCTGTTTAGGGAAGTTTTTAATGTTTGAAGCTGTACTGTTTTTAATATTCAGTTGGAAGCCGCCCAGAGTGGCTGGGGATACCCAGCCAGATGGGCGGGGTATAAATTATTATTATTATTATTATTATTATTATTATTATTATTATTATTATCTGTCTGACAGCTTCTGTGTGAAGATTCAAGCACTGGCTGTCTTTTATGTCTTTGCCGGGTCAGAAGCCACTGCCAGTAGATTCCACTTAGGCAATTTAATGGTCATTGGAGGCCTCCCACTTTAGGTAGTGTCACCCCAAGGGGAAGGGGTTCTTTTTGGCTTCAGGTAGGCAATAAAAGAAATATCAAGTTGCATTTCAACAGTCCTTGAGATACTGTGGTTCTAAGCCTAAGGCTTTATAGGTCAAAGCCAGCACTTTGAATTGGGTCCAGAAACTAACTGGCAGCATGTGCAGCTGGGCCAGGATTGGCCTTTTATATGCTCAAACCATCTAGTCCTGGTGAGCAACTTGCCCACTGAATTCTGCACCGGAAGGATACCATGGTGCCAAAGCTGCTGAGAGATTTAGCAGAGTTAACAAGGACACAGGCAAACTGTTGTAGCTCAGTAAAACTTTTAATACCAAGTCCTACAGAGAGTTCTATGAAGTTGGAAATCTACCTCACTGCTTTGAAATATACAGCTGGTCCTATTAATAAAAGTATGATGGTGATGCTGTTTCTAATTTATCTCCCCCCTTCCCTCATTGATCAATACAGATACTTTCATTTTTGGTTTATTTTCTCTTGTTACTGTGTACTGTTTTTAAACATTTTGGGCACCATTAGAATATTTGTGTTTGCTGTTACTGATGTCATGACTGTGCCTATAAATCTAAAATACAAAACGAAGAATGCCAAATGCTACACAGGTATGATGATTTCTTTTGGATTTATATGTTAAATACAGTTCAGTGTGGCATTAAGGAAACCCAGGAGCTCACTCCTGGGGAATTATTGATTTATAATTCTGCTTGAGGCATTTTAGGCATTCAGAAATGCTCTGTGCATTTCTTGCCTTATGACTTAAATCAAGTTTTCAGGTTATCATGTTTTGAAGCATAGTTTTTTATTATAAAGTATGCTGAACACCAGATATTTTAAAGAACCATTATGACACTATTTGGAAAGGTTCCACTTTGTACAGTCACACTATTTTATGTGATTTGATTGTTGTATGGCATATTGTGCTGTGTGTGTGTGTAATTGGGGTGTGTGTCTTTTTTCCATTTTTGGCAGAGAGTGAGGTAAAAATAGAGTGAGGTAAAAAAGTTTTTTTTATAGATGGGAACACAATAAATAAATAAATAAATAAATAAATAAATAAATAAATAAATAAATAAATAAATTTATCATGAGAACTTTCACTCTTCTTTCAAACCAATATTTCCCAGCCAAGTCCATGGTAACACTGCACAAATGTAAGGAGTTCGAAAAAGTGTGAGCTATTTCAACAGAGGAAGTGCTTCCATACTGTTTAATTTCCTGCAGCAGGAATATAAACATATCCTCCTTCCCAGCTACACACACACCAAATGCTGTTCAGTTATGATGAATGTTGCCGTTTTCTCTGTTGGCAGGGATAAATTCCCTCCTGCACCTCTTTCCTCTTCAGAAATTAAGGTTTTCCACCCCTAATGTGGACTCTATCTTCTTTCTCCACAACATTCATAATCCTATATATTCATTCACTTATAATCTGCTCTTTCTTCCACCATCTCTGTCATATCCCTGAAAATTGTTTCTATTTTTTTAAAAAAATAATATTTATTACTTTTTCAACAATTTAAACACTACACAGGAAAAAAGAACAATAAAAAGAACAATACAATTCAATACAATACAATGCAATACACAAACACTACATAACACTAACACATTAAACTGACAAAACAAAACAAAAACAATTTTAAAACACATCAAACAATTTCAATATCTTATCTTTCATTCAATTATTTCAACGACCTCCTCACACCTCCCTTGTTGTATTCCACTTCTGTTAATTGTTTCAGCAATTCCTTTCCATCTTCCTCTCTTTTCTATCCTATAATTATCTTAACACATTCTAACCTTATTTTTTCCTTTAATATTCTATTCATCTATTTATACTTAATTCCTTATAACATTTCTACTAAAGCCATATAACTTCATTCCAACATTCTTCTAACATTCATTAATTTTACAGTATTTCTATAAATAGTCTTTAAACTTTTTCCAGTCTTCTTCCACCGACTCTTCTCCCTGGTCTCGGATTTCTGCCAGTCATTTCCGCCAGTTCCATATAGTCCATCAACTTCATCTGCCATTCTTCCCAGGTGGGTAAATCTTGTGTCTTCCAATACTTCGTGATGAGTATTCTTGCTGCTGTTGTTGCATACGTAAAAAAAGTTCTATCCTTCTTTAACACCAATTGGCCGACCATGCCCAGGAGAAAGGCCTCTGGTTTCTTCAGAAGGATATATTTAAATACCTTTTTCATTTCGTTATAAATCATCTCCCAGAGTGTCTTAATTCTTGGGCATGTCCACCAAAGGTGAACTCTAATCCTCAGATTCGTCTGTTTTTCTTTAAGTTCAATCATAGCAAGCGTCAACTTATGTTCATCAAATTGCCTCTATAGGGCTGGGACTCTCTTTCTCTCCAGTTGTGTTACTTTACATTCAGCAGCAACAGCTTTCTCCCTGGCTTCCTCCGCAGTTTGCAGTATCAAAGTAGATTCCTGTATCACTTTCTGGGTGGTTTCTGTATTGCTATTATTTATACTTTCTGTATTTAAGTTGATTTTAGTAGTTGAAACATCCACTTTCGCATTTATCGCGTCTATTTTCTTGTTAAGCTGTTCCAGTGAATCATTTATCTTATATAATGCAGCCACTAAGGCCTCTTCTGTCGACATTCCTCTTGGTTTTGAGTGTACTGGTGCAAAGGCAGCAGCAGAAGAAGCAGGGGGGGCTGATGGTGAACCTCTCCTGGGTTGCTGCCAAGTCCTCCCAGACCTTAATGTTTTGTCAGCAATTGACTGGTCTGTTTTTCCCTTTCCATTTGCCATAGCACTTAAAAGATTCAAGGTCAGTCCCAGAGTCTCACATTTTTTAATCTTGCAGCTGGAAATTCCCCTAGGCCAGCTCTTGTAAAGCAACCGGTTTCAAAGGCTTCCACTAGGGGGAAACAGTTTCTATTTGTAATAGTCAATAATATCCTCTTTTAAAAACAATTCAAACAATCCAAAGTTAGTTTCAATTTTCAGTTACTTTTACTCCTTTTTAAAAGCAGCCGGAGATAGTAGAAACAATGTATTTCTCTTATTTAGCTAGCTGTCAATGAATGTTCTAAACGCTGTCAATGAATGTTCCAAAGACGTAAGTCCTGCTAGCAGCCCGTTTCCAGGGTCAGAGCGTCGGTATTTTAGCTCTCTTCGCTCTCTCCCACAGGCATACTCAGTCCACAACTCCCCCCACCCTTCTAGTGCCTCCAAGGGGGGGTTTAATGTTCTTTGCCGATGGAAATTTAGTCTTTTACAAAAGGCTTTCCAAGACTGCAGCTTGCAGCCTCATTGCCTCAGTCTATGTACAAAAGGGCAAGGCGGACTTCCTGTTTTGAAACTCCCCGTTATGATACCAAATTAAACGTTTAAAAATCCAATTCTCCCGCTTCAGCTCTACTCATGGGTAATTACTTTAAAGTCAAATTGTCCACAGGAAAAGGTCAGCGCTCTCCGGCAACAGCTATGCGGCTTCACTCCGTGGAAGAAGCAGACAATTCGAAGCACCGCGCCGCTCACCCCACGTTGCTCCGGACCCCCGAAACTGGGTTTCCCCGTGAGTAGGGGAGGCGCAAAAGGTGCCCGCCGAATCCCACGCTCACAGGCTTCTCCTGCCTGTGATTTTTTGCCCCGCCCCTTGTTTCTAGACTAAAAAGCCTAAATGTTGTCACCTTTTCTTGTAGAAGTCATTAGGTGGTGCAATGGGTTAGTGTATCTGGCTGTTAACCAGGATGTTGGATCAAGCCCACTCAGGGATGGCTGTAGGCAGGATTCCTACATTGTAGGGAGTTGGTCTGAATGACCCTCAGGGTCCCTTCCGACGCTATAATTCTATGATTCTAGGAGCTCCAACCTCAGGATAATTTTTGTTGCTCTTTTATGAACCTTTTCCAGCTGTACAATATGTCACAGCTAAAAACTGGCCGCTGTTTCTTTAATGCTAAAAGAACTAAGTCAGCATGAGTCAGTGGCCTACAATCACTCATGCAACCTTTCACCAAATTGTACCTGTATATATATATAGAGTGGTCAATGTTAGAGTGTGGGTTGGTTGGATGGTAGAATGCTGGTTGCGTTTGGTGTGTGTAAAAGCTGTCGGTCGTGGTTGGAGAAGAAGACTTTTTAAGAATAAAAGCAGCAATACTCTGCAAGAATACTCTTTCTCAAAGACTCTTTTGTGCCAACTAAGGTCTGAGGACTAGGCAAAGGATTAAAAAGGAGGTCAGAACCTTTTCTTTTTCAAACACTGACACAATATCCTTCTGGTACTGAGGGGACCAGAACTATACACAGTATCGTACATGCAGTCACACTACAAGACTCATATAAGCAATATAATACTGACAGTTTTATTTTTACTCCCTTTTCTAATCACCTCTAACACAGAATTTGCCTTTTTCACAGCTGCCGCACACTGCACCAACATCTTCACTGACCCCAAGGTCTCGTCCCTCGGCAGTCACTGCCACTTCAGACCCCATTAGTGAAATCAGGATTTTTTGCCCCAATGTGTATCACTTTAAACTTTCTTACAGTTAATTCAATTTGATCTATTCAGTTGATCCGCTCATATTTCTAGATGGTATGCTTATTTCAGATGTGACTATCATTGTGATTCATATTTCTTTAACCTTTTCTTTTTAAGGAAGACATTCACATGTCCAAATTTCCTCACAATACTGTTGGCTTATGCAAATGGATGGTGTTCTAATTTCCTTTTAGCACAGACATAGGCAAACTCGGCCCTCCAGATGTTTTGGGACAACAACTCCCATCATCCCGAACTAAGAGGACCAGTGGTCAGGGATGATGGGAATTGTAGTCTCAAAACATCTGGGGGGCTGAGTTTGCCTATGCCTTGTTTAGCACCTAAAGTTTAGATCATCTACACTGTGTGTGTTCCCTGGACACACTATATTTTATACCTGCCCCTTTATTATAATCCCGCAAAGGGATTTGTTTTATAGGACCTGGTCCTGTAATGCACTAATCTGAGTTCTGTTGCCATACATGAGTATGTTTATTATGTACCAAATGGAACAATTTGCTACAGAAGCTAGAAGATTTAACAGGAAAAATAGAGGGAAATTGTAAAAATAAATAAATGACCAGTTAAATTAGGAATATGAATGATGTCCTCTGTTCCCCTGGAGGGACTTTTTATTCTCTTTATTGCATGTGTCTCTGTGTGTGTATCTATCTACTAAATGCAAAATTATTCATATTTTATCAGTATATGTTGGGTCTTTGTTGTTGTAAAAACTACCTTTGGTCACAAGCAACAGAGATTTGCTTTGAAATTGAATCTTATTGGAAAAATAGCATTTACCAAGCAATTCCATGCATGTTTAGCTCAGTAGTAATCAGATTGAGCTCAGTCATGCTCACTCCCACTTAGTATGCATAATTTTGCAGCCTAGCAGGACAATCCTATATATGTCTACTCATAAGTAAGTCTCATTAGGTACAATGGGGCTTAATTCCAGTGGGTATAACTTAAATATAAATCAAAAGGGCAATAAAATAAATAGTATTCAAACAAACAAGCAAGCAAGCAAATAAAATATGTGATGTCAAAAGCACTGGCAAGAGGGGAAAAAGTTTACTTCTGAGTACAATTTTACCACAGTAAAGCAGAATGCTATTCTGGAAGCTTTACACATTCAAATCTATAAAAGGACGAATAGAATTATCGGTAAATCAAATTAAATTGTTTGGTCTCAGTCTTTTGGCAGACCTCTTCAATGCCCAAACAGGTAGGATTTCTTCTTTTAAAAAGAGTTATTGAGTTATCAAAATACAATGCAAAATATGATATTTAGCGAAAGGTCAGAAACAAAAAACAAAACAAAGGCGTTTCAGAAGCTGAAAATGTCAAGATGCACGAGAGACTTAGTAAATAAAACATTTCTAATGCTTCAGTCCTAATTGGAAGTAAGTTTCAGTGAAATCAATGGGACATTCTTTCAAGTAAATGTAGTTATGATTGAAGTGTTAAACCGTTAGTGACTATTTTCAAAACCAGGTAACCCAGCATATATAAATATGTTGATTATGTGTGGTGCTTGGCAGTAACCTCACTTACTACAGTTGTATCTCATTAAGCTTTCATCCTGAAGTTGGGCATTTTTTGTTTATGTTCCTTCCTATTCATTTTAAGCTTCAGTGGCCTAATGTTCTGTTCTGCACACCATCACTTATACTTTAAATATGAAAGATTTTCATTCTGAGCTTTTAAGCTATTGCTATTAGTTCTAGGATATGCTCTTCACTTATAACCAGCTTCTAATATGCTATAATGACTAGGAAAGATGGAAATATTTGTAGAGTACTAATATTAGTTAATCAATATGCTTTAGTTCCATAATATACAAAACAGGTAGGGAGGATTTGATTTTTGAACCCAGAGGAAAAATTAATGGGAGCTTGGAGGCCAGTGCTAAAATGGCAGCTTTTAGATATTTTTGAATAAATTACAGAGAATGTGGGAGAACAATTGTTTACCACAGAAGCTGGTGGCTCCCACATGGACCTGCCCTGGTCTTTCAGATCATCATAACCAGCCTGTGAGGTCAGAGAAGGCTTTCTTGGTAGTAGTGGTAAGGTTGTACAATACCTTTATTTTTACAATTCTTTTTTCTTTGTTTGTTTCTAGATAAATGTCAGTAACTTTTAAAAATAAATAAGCCAGGTTTCAATATGTGTTCTGCTACCTTCAAGGAATTGCGTCTACAGGAAGGGGCAGGTGACTTCACAGTGTAGGAGATGGCAATGATATCCAACAGTCTATGGTAGTGCTGAGGGAGCTGTCCAAATGCAATAAGCTACTGCAAAAGAAATCTTGCAAGGACTGTTACTTGCCTGTCACTGCAAAAAGTGAGTGCGTGAAATCTCATGAGATGTGGGTTTTCCAAGCCTCTGTCAGTTTTGGGGGGCCACCTTTCCCCATTGTTGGGACTATAGGAAAGGCGTCTCCTGCAGAACTTACAACAAAAGCAGACTGCTATGGGCACTCCTTCAGGTTCCCGGGTCCCAGATCATACAGGGCTTTGAATGTTAAAGTCAACACCTTGATGTGAGTCCAGTAATATACTGGCAGCCAGTGCAGAGTCTTCAAAACTAGTGTAATATTATTTCACCTTGCTGACCCAGTAAGTGTTCTAGTGGTCATATTTTGTGCTAGCTGCAGCTTCGAGACAATCTTCAATATATAGCACATTACGGTAATCCAACTGACAGGTTAATAGAGCACGAATAAGAGATATTTGCGGTACATAAATGCTTTAAAGTAAATAAATACAATGGATTACTATGATATAGCTATTATGATCCAGGAATGGCTGTAGCTGGAAACGTGCACACCAAACCACTGAAGGCATTTGATTCTCCAATGATAGAATCAGCAGCAGACCTTCCTCCTCACCAAGCTGTGCCTGATCCTTCAACATAAGTGCAACCACATGAGCCAGTGTGGTGCAATGGTTAGAGTGTTGGACTAGGACCTGGGAGAACAAGGTTCAAATTCCCATTCAGCTATGAAGCTCAGTGGGCGACCTTGGGCCAGTACCTATGTCTTAAAAGGTAAAGGTAAAGGGACCCCTGACCATTAGGTCCAGTCGTGACTGGCTCTGGGGTTGCAGTACTCATCTCACTTTACTGCCCGAGGGAGCCGACGTACAGCTTCTGGGTCATGTGGCCAGCATGACTAAGCCGCTCCTGGCGAACCAGAACAGCACACGGAAACGCCTTTTACCTTCCCGCCAGAGCGGTACCTATTTATCTACTTGCACTTTGATGTGCTTTCAGACTGCTAGGTTGGCAGGAGCAGGGACTGAGCAATGGGAGCTCACCCCGTTGCGGCGATTTGAACCGCCGACCTTGTGATCGGCAAGTCCTAGGCTCTGTGGTTTAACCCACAGCGCCCCCCGCGTCCCTTTCACTATGTCTTAACCTCACATAAATTGTTGTGAGGGTGAAATGAGGAGGAGAACCATGTGACCATCTTGAGATCCTGGGAAGATAAAAGTTGTATATAAAGGAAATAAATAAAACAAATAAATAAGCTAGGTAATGCCTGATTGGTGTTCCATTTTCCAGGACTGCTGTAAATGATCATGCATGAAAGGACAGGGATGTGTATATCAGGAATCATTTTTCAGTGGTCATGGAAGATGCATGTATGTGCAGAAGTTGTTTGGAAACTCAATAGATACTCAACACCAGGGCACGAAACTGCTGAAAACTGAGAAGAAATAAAGGGGCAGGTTTATCACGTCTCTAATTTTTCCCCTGTTGCATTATTAATAGCTACAAATTTTGATCATGGATGCATCTGTTGAAAACCTTCAATTTCTTTCTTCTTTTACTAAAAAATTCTTCTTATCTTTTACCGGGTGAAGACTTTGACTACCAAAGACACATCATGGAATGACAGACATTGTGAAATACACAGAAAACTGTTCAGGCATAGCTGAAGAGATCCCAGTAGACTGCTCTCCAAACCAGACCATCTGCTGCATTATGGTCTCCTGTTCATAAAATAGTAAATTCTACTAGGTGGATACACATCTTAAATCAGCCTGTGTCAAATCAATTCATGCTGTGCCTGTACTAAAACCCAAGAAAACTTTGAAAAATCATTGACTTGCCCTATTTTTTATTCAACTCTGTTGGGTACTGCTGCACTGATTAGGTTGATGTTCTTAAAATCGCATGAAGTCATGTAAAACTATGTTCAGTACAATGTACTGTAAGCAGGATCCTCAATTTATAACTTCTACTACATGCAAACAAACATTTAATTACTGTGCTTTTGTTTTGCTCCTTTCTGATTTTTTTCCTGCACTCAAATGACACACTATTTTACTTGAAATAAATCTAAAATTAGTGATATTATATGCTTATCTCTTAATATGTAACCACACACACACACACACATTTTCATGATTTAAGGACTAAATTGTCTAGTAGATCCTCATATACTTAGTGGAGATCACTGAAAAAAGTTTTTAATGTTACTTGTAGGGATGGGCAAATCTGTTCCACTCTGTCCCATCCTGTGTTAGTCTCTGGATTTCTTAATCTATGTCTTGCTCTATTCCTGTGTGGATTTTTTAAACAGACTTATATTCTATCTTGAGGACTTTTTCAACAGCATGAATGAGGATGAGCTTGCTATAAAGTATTGCTTACATTGAAATTCTCTACTTACCTGCCAGCCTATTTTACCTGAGCATTTGAGAGGGGCAGGGTCCATCCCTATATATCGTATACATGTTTTATATATGCCAATACACACACACACACACACACAGAGAGAGAGAGAGAGAGAGAGAGAGAGAGAGAGAGAGAGAGTACTGAACAAAAATCACCTCCATCCAGGTGCAGTGTAACATCAGTAATTTATATGTGAGTTATATTTCCAGTCTTAGATTGAAATAACATTTTTTCCTGCAGATGTAACTAACTGTAGCTTAATTTAGTCCCACCTCCATAAAACCGTTTCCCCATGTAAAATACCAAATTACTTACTGAGTGAAAGAACAGCAACTGTAGGCTGTATCTAGTGATGAGGGAGAAATTTGATCAGTTTGCATTTATAGGTGAACCTTAGAAAAATTGTGCAATGAAAACACAGCCTTCCACAGAAATTCACACTTCTCCTGAGTTTGTCAGCCAAGCAACATGTACAGAACTGCATACATTAATGAAAACAGCATCCGAAAACATCATTATATAATAGAAGATTGTTTTGCAAAAAATATGTATATTGAGCAAAATTGCAAACAAAGATGTGTATATTATGAATACACTGAAATGCTACTGAATGAGGATTTGTTTTTAAAATAATAATAACTCTGATTTAGAAAAGCAGAGAAATGAAGTTAAAAAAATGGTGTGGAAAGAAGAAACTGAGAAAAACCAAACTTGACAGATTCACCAATCCTTGAATTAAACTCATACTGTACTTGACCTGATGAAATTAATGAACCTAAGTTAGTGATGTCCGTTAATTTAAATGAGTCTATTTCCAGTAGGAATAACATTGAATACAACTCAATAGGTGTATAATGGTAGAAGAATGTCTGTCTTTATGCTGTGTGATTCTATTGCATGTTTGCAATAGTGATCCTAAGCATGTTTACTCAGAAGTAAGCTCAGTGGAACTTCTTAGTAATTGTGGATGGTTTTGCAACTGGCCATCGTAATCCTATGTGTATTAGCTCCAAAGCAATTCCAGCAGTGTTTAAACAGTGTTTACTGCCTAGTAAGTGTGTTTAGCATATAACTGCTGACATTTAAAAGTATTCTTTATACAAGGCAAATATGTGATAAAGATTGGTTATTGCTTATTGTCAGTATTCAACAAATAGTGCATTTTAAGAGCTAAGTTGCTACTACATCCCTATGTTATGAAGAATCTGAAATAATGGTAATTCCTTCGAGACACAGTAAATGAAGATATGGAGAGCATAAGGAATACCTTCCATTGCTACTTCTGAAGAAATGTGGATAAAAAATTAGTGATTCGGTATATCCTTGCCAAAACTAGCTTAGAAAAATATGCAGAACAACTTGGTTCCTCTGTGCAGCTTTAATAAATGAAAGTTACCTAAACGCATAGTACAGAGCTGTCAGACCCTCATCTTTTTAACATGTTGACTTTCAGGTAGATTTTGTTTTTTTTCAGAAGGCAGGGAGAAAGAATCAGCATTTTCTCCAGATAGGTTCACCACCCAACACCGTACTTTTAAAAGAACCTTATTTACTCAACACCATGCTTCCTGTCAGTAGAGATGAGAGCCTTACAAGACCACATGTGACATCACAGCATTAATCATTGTTATCAAGCCATGAATCATTTTGCCTACTTCACAGGCAAGGGAGCTAAATGAGAAGAAGGCCTTAGAGGATCCATCCTGAAAATAAATGAATCAGTGGAAGAAGTGTATCCAATTTATGTGTCACTGCTGAATACAAAGACCAAGCAAGGGTAAAAGTCACCCACAGCTAAGGACCAAACAACATAAAGCACTGAAAGATCTTGGATTTTAATTTTCTTTTCATTAAAATTAAACACAAATACCAGAAAGCGAGAAGCTACTAACTGGAACAGGGAAACACAGACTGAAGGAATTACGGCTTCACACAGCACAAACTATGGAATTTCCTACCCCAAACCATAGGGATTGACCATCTTGGATGACTTTGAAAAGGACAAATTCATGTAAGGCTACTGGTCATGATGGCTTAGTATTTTACCTGCAGTATCAGGACAGGTGATCTACTAAGGTAATATGTTATTTTTTAAAGTGCAAAGTTTTTTTTAAAAAAATACTTTTTATTAAGTTTTCAAAAGCAAACTCAAAAAAGAACATAAGTCACATTTCCAAAAACAAAGTCCACTTAAACATAAACTCTTGCATCCAGCATCTTAGTGTTTTCTTATTTACACTGCGCTTTGTTGCGCTCAGACTTCCTTCTTTCTCTGCGTCGGCTTTCATACATTAACACCTACTGCTACAGATTCTTCCTACATCACAAGATTTAAGTTAATCCTGCTACAGTTTTTAAACTTCTACAATTATTCCGTGTATATATACAACAAATTTATTCCACTCCTCTTCGAACTTTGTTACTTTTTGATGTCTAATCTTATTAGTCATTTTCGCCAACTCCGCATATTCAAACATCTTCACTTGCCACTCCACTAACATTGGGATCTCCTGGGATTTCCATTTCTGGGCCATGAGAATCCTAGCAGCAGTCGTAGCATGCATAAATAACTTACAATCCTCTTTTTTTTACTTCATCTCCTATTATCCCTAGCAGGAAAGCCTCTGGTTTCTTTGGGAATGTATATTTAAACAGTTTTTTCATTTCGTTATAAATCAGGTCCCAAAAGTTTTTCATTTTTTCGCAAGTCCACCACATGTGGAAGAGTTTACCATCTTTTAATTTACATTTCCAAAAGAGATTTTTCTATCTCTTTTTTGCTTTCTTTAACAACTTTTCGTTGCTGGAAAATGCTCACAAAAAATGAATATATATATACCGGTATGTCTGTGTAAATTAAGATTGTTGTAGTCATGTTCATTGCATTCTGAATGTGAACTGTGATGTTTGTTTTGTTTATTCCTAACACACCAAAATTCTAAAGCAATTCTCAAGTGCCCCAAGAACAAAGCAGAAGAATGGAAGCCTCTTCTTTAGGGGAAGAAAACTTTCATGAAACTGGAGGGCAGATTTTGGCATAGCACTAATTTTTAATTTGGAAAGAAACCCATATGATTTGGGTCTACAGCTCTTAAAGGAAAATCTCTTCCCCTATGTATCTACCTAGACCTGGGGTCCATTTTCAAAATGAGGGTGTCTATAAGGGATTTCTTGATAGTGAAGCCCCTCGCTCTGTCAAATGCTGTCCTCTTCTCCCAGGCTACTACTGTAAAACATACTTTAATATTTTCCTACCACTGTTTAATATAAACTATTTTAGTCCTTACAGAGTGATGGTGATTGACTTGCTTGGATGTTTAGCTTTGGTGGGCTTGCTGAGCCCTCTTGCTATTTTGAATGAAGTGGTTGCCAGGGACTGACTTGCGTGCATCTTGTGAGTTGACTTTTAGTTCTGGATTTTATCACTGTATCATTGCTTGCTTGGTTTTATTGCTGAGTTATTTTATCTCTTGTTTTTTATTGTGTTTATTCTGCATGTTGCCTAGAGAATATTTTTATTAAGCGGCTCATGAATGGAATGAGTGAATAAGTAAATTCCTCATTACCCAGAATGATAAATGGCTCACAGTTTGTTTGTTTTGTCTGCTCTGCAATTAGTGGATTAGGAGGTGCCAATGAATAGCATAGGCAATCCAGTCAGAAAAACATGACAGTGTGGGAAATTAAGACATACAGTTGTACCTCGGGTTAAGTACTTAATTCGTTCTGGAGGTCCTTTCTTAACCTGAAACTGTTCTTAACCTGAGGTACCACTTTAGCTAATGGGGCCTCCCACTGCTGCTGCACCGCCGGAGCACGATTTCTGTTCTCATCCTGAAGCAAAGTTCTTAACCCGAGTTACTATTTCTGGGATAGCGGAGTCTGTAACCTGAAGCGTATGTAACCTGAAGCGTATGTAGCCCGAGGTACCACTGTATAAGTACGGTGTGTCCCATGTGTGTCTGGCGGCACCAAGAAAATGAAGGGTGGATTTTCTAGAACAGTGTTTCCTCATACTTGGGTCTCCAGCTGTTGTTAGACTACAACTCCCATCATCCCTAGCCAGCAGGACCAGTGGTCAGGGATGATGGGAGTTGTAGTCCAACAACAACTGGTGACCCAAGTTTGAGGAAACACTGTTCTAGACCTTTACTGAGGGTTTTGTAGCCCCTACTTCTATAGTTGCCCTATTGCCTATACATACTTATGTATGTACATGCTCTTACTTTATGCTGGCCTATGGACATAATAAAGATACTTCTTCTTCTTTACTGAGGGTTTTGGAACCTCGGAGCAGGGAAAGAAATCTCTTTGGTGCTTCTCTGAGTCACACAACCAGAGTTTTGGGGCTTACAGCAGTTGTAACTCATGAGGCCTACCTCAGTACTAGAAATATGCAGTGGTGGATGGTGAGGTGAGGCCATGGTGCTCACATGACCGTCTGTGAGTCATGCTGCTGCTGCTTACCAGGTGGCAGAGGGAAAGATGGCAGCAAGGTCAGCACAGTCACTGGTAGGAGCACCAGACTGGCTCTGCTGGTGCTTGGCACCATGCTGACCTTGTCACCCTCTCTACCTCCTAGGAAGCACCAGTAACATAATCAGCTGGAGGTAAGGTGAGCACCGCTACCCCGTCATGCTATCCACTACTGGAAATATGTGGCCAGAAGGGTCGGAAGCAGTCAGAGCACTGGTTGCAACTCCAAACAGGGTTATGCTCACCCTCGGCAAGACAGTGGGAAGAGTCTACTAGGTGGTTCCTGTTTAGCCAGCATGTTCCTGCACAGATTTCACTGCAGATGTCCTTTCCTTATGCTAATCAACTTATGGTCCCAATTAACTCACAAACAAGTGTTTCACCTCTTTATGCTACGTGTGGGTGGAAGTAAGTCCTCTTGAGTTCAGTGGGACTTGCTTTCAGGTCAGCGCACATAGAACTGTGGTCATATATCCTAAGTATGGCAGATGTGGTTTGAACACACATTTTGTGCTTAGGAACTAGTTCCTTGAAGTGAAGCAAATGCAAACCAGAACTTCAGAATATTTTGGAATAGCTGTCTCCACCCTCACTTTCTGTCTCCATTCTTCACTCTTCACATCTTCACTCTCTGCAGTGCTGGATTTACGTATAAGCTAAACAAGCTATAGCTTAGGGCCCCACTCTCTTGGGGGCCCAAAAAAGATTTAAAGGGAAAAAAACCTGAATGTACATTTCCAAAATATAAGATAAAAAACAAATAAAATAAAACCTACATATAGCAACAGTGTTTTGTGTTGTGTAGGCTCCTATGATGTAAGTAATGGGCCCCGCCTGCTAGCCTGCTCCCTAAAATATCACTGGTTTGCTCATTTCTATATACAGTGGTACCTTGGTTCTCAAACTTAATCCATTCCGTTTGCAAGTCTGTTGCAAAACCAAAGCGTTCCAAAACCAAGGTGCGCTTTCCCATAGAAAGTAATGCAAAACGGATTAATCCGTTCCAGACTTTTAAAAACAACCCCTAAAACAGCAATTTAACATGAATTTTACTATATATTCAACACAAAAAAACAGTGACAATTTGTTGTTGACAAAGGACAGCTGGACATATAAAGGGCTCCATTCTCTTCAGTAATTTAGGGCCTCATCAAACCTAAATCCGGCCCTGACTCTCTGTCACACTTCATTCTTCGTACTCTCAGAAAACTACCACACAAAGGATTCTTGGGAGGAAGCCAGGACTATTGAATCAATTCCAAGCCATTTAGGAGCTGCTTGAGATCTGAAGTGCAGATATGTTCCAAGTGGGAATTCATGTGAGCGCCTTTGCATACCAACAGGTGAGTTAGAGCCATATAGGAGCATAATCTGGAATGAAAGCTGAATGGGTGGTGAAGTCATCTCATTGCCTGCCTGTACATTTGTTGAGGATTGACCCAACCCAGGTTACAGGACTCATCTGAACTGATACAGTAATAAAATGGGGAAATATAGATACAAGTTTCTCATTTGCCCAATGAGGAAATATAGATTCAGCCCAGATGTTGCCTTGTGAATTGTGTCTCAAACAATTTGTGCCTCTGTGTGAGCATATGCTGGAAACCTGTGGTTGTTCCTTTTCTTTAAAGAATGAACTGGCAAAGTCAGACTAAACTCATCATCTCTAAATGTCAGAATTTTCCTCAAGCACACTCATTACCTGAGAACTCATCTGTTCTTCTAAGCTACTGTAGCCCAAGGTGTTAATTAGTTACACTCTAAGTGCTTGCTGCTTAGAAGCCACTACAATACGATTTAATTCAGTCTCCATTATATTTACACTGCACTGCATCTGGAGGGCTGAGGTTTCAGAAGAGGATGGCTAGTTAAGATGTTGTTTTCCTCCTGGGTTCATATTTCAGCCACTGAGGTTGAACTGCATTGGTGCAGCAGAACAATGAAACTCTGTTGTTGGTTTCTGTTGTTGGTCCATGTAGCTGCCAGAAGCTGAAGGGACATTGCAGTGGTCACAACCATGTACCATGATTTACCCATTTAGCATATCATCTGTTGCATGCTGGGGCACTGGATACATACAAATGGATAATATTCAACAATTTCCATGATTCAGCCCATACTCAAGTATTTTATGGCATATTATATGAAGCATACATAATAAACATGTTCTATTTCATAAGTGTTTGTTGCTATTTTCTGTCTTCTTGAGATTTCATAAACATTTGATTGGGGAGACTAGTGCAATGCTCAAACCAGGGTGATGAAACAAATTATGTGATATGAAGGTTTTGTAAGATTACAGAGCAGTGGGTTGTAAACTTCCCCTGCTGTCATTCATGCTCTCTTCTGAGACTTTACAGCATTTGCTGTTGATGCTGATGACATTATTATTTATATTCTACTCTTCTGCTTTCATAATTGGAACAGCTCGCAACAAAATATACATAATACAGCATAAAACACAATTAAAATAATCACATTAAAAATCAACAGCAGTTCAAAGGCCCGATACATTTTAATTAATACTAAAAACTGAGCCATTTTTATAATTAACTGTCAAAAGTTAAAGATGTGTTTTCAGAAAAGGAGCCTAGAGGATGTCTGATGGATCAAGGCTAAAAGAGTGTTCCACAGTCATGGCAAAAATGCCCTGTTCATTGGACTCACTTGTCAAACACTACACAACAGCACTGAACGCAACACCTCTGAGACTGATTTCAAAGCCTGGACAGGGTTGGATGGGACTAATGAATTTTCAAAGTAACCTGTCCCTGGCCTGTTTGGTTTTCTCTAAATGGCAGTGCATTATGTGAAGCCAACCTTGCCACATTGAAAGCAGCCTGGGTGTACCTGTTTATCAAAAGTTTCCTCCCTACATGGAAGAAAATGTTGGAATGGTCTGATGCAGTCCTCCTCACTATTTCCTGAATTTCCTCATCCCAACTGCAAGGAGACATTAAAAGGTAAACGGACCCCTGACCATTAGGTCCAGTCGTGACCAACTCTGTGGTTGTGGTGCTCATCTCGCTTTATTGGCTGAGGGAGCCAGCGTACAGCTTCCGGGTCATGTGGCCAGCATGACCAAGCCACTTCTGGCGAACCAGAGCAGCGCATGGAAACGCCATTTATCTTCCTGCCGGAGCGGTACCTATTTATCTACTTGCACTTTGACATGCTTTCGAACTGATAGGTTGGCAGGAGCAGGGACCGAGCAATGGGAGCTCACCTCGTTGCTGACCTTCTGATCGGCAAGTCCTAGGCTCTGTGCTTTAAACCACAGCGCCACCCTCATCCCTAAGGAGACATTAATCAAGTGAAAAAGAACACCATAAGGCAAAAACCAAAATAGCTCAATTGCACCTTTAAGCTGACATTCAGGAGCAGTCCACAAGCCCTTATAAGCTGTGAACCTATTACTTCCAGGAGAAGGTGATCCCACCCAGAATGAGGGAACCCATCTTCCTTATATCATAGCTGCTCACCATTTTACTTCTATTTAGGCAAATGTTTCTTTTTTCCTCAACTGCTGCCAAATTGCTACCCACATGACATTCACACTTATAGAAAAGAGGACACAGGCACCCAAGCCTAATTACCAGAGCAGGGGGTTTTCAGGGGTAAGGGTAAAAGGAAAAAAGGAGAAAGACAAACAGACAAACACAAGGATGAGAATGAAGAGGATGGTAGTCAGGGGCAGAGCAGAAAGAAAATGGCCCATCCCTATATCCCACCCACTTTTGTATTTAGTCCCACTCCCCTCTGGTATGCATCCTGGTAGATTTCCCCTGATACAATGTGTTTCCTGATATATTAAAAAAGCTTCTCACCCCCTTTTTGTGCCAAATCAGGAGACTTGTGTTTAAATCTCTGTTCAGTCGTGCAGTGGCGTAGCGTGGGTTGTCAGCACCCGGGACAAGGCAAGTAATTTGCGCCCCCTAACCCATGGATTTGCGCCCCCTAACCCTAACCCCCAGATGTTGCACCCGGTGCGGCCGGCCCCCCCTGCACTCCCCACACTACGCCACTGCAGTTGTGCAACTTTTTGGATGACCTTGAGCCCACCACTATCTGTCAGCCAAATCTGTGTATGATGATAGGCTTCTTGAAGGGAAAATAAGAAATAAATACAGAACTAAATGCTTTTTCTCTGGACCATTGGAAGATATTCCTTGCCACAACTGTGTGAAGGGATCTGTTCCTGAGCCTTTTCAAAAATCTACTTCATATAACTATGACATGACCACGCTTTGAATACTGCACACAATTCTGGTCACCTCGCCTCAAAATATTGTAGAACTCAAAAAGGTTCAAAAAAGGGCAGCCAAAATGATCAAGGGGATAGAGTGGCTACACTGTGAGGAAAGGTTGCAATAATTGAGGCTTTTCAGTTTAGAGAAATGGCAAGAAAGTGTAAAAAAAAATGTGCATGGTGCAGAGAAAGTAGAGAGAGAAAACCGTTTCTTCTTCTCTTCATTAGGACATGAAGCGAAGCTGAACACAGGAAAATTCAGGACGGAGAAAAGGAAGTATTTATTCACATAGCACATACTGAAAACTGTATTTCACTCCCACAAAAAGTCGTCATTGCCACCAACCTGCAAAAGATGAATAGAACAATTCATGAAGAATAAGGCTATCAATGGTAGTGTTATAATTCCACTATTGGAGATTGTTTGTCCCTGTACACCACTTGCTGGACTAGAGGGAGCACTGGCCTGATCCAGAAGAGCTCTTCTTGTGCTCTTACGTACTTGAAATAAGTTCTGGCGTAATAGTGAGCCCTACTAGGCAATATTTATGCATCTGTGTTGCATCAGTTTGCACTTGGGCAACTCAGAACGTAGTTTCAGCATATGGATCTCAGAGAAAAAGATGAGCCCCATTATGTGAGACCTTCTCACACAATAGTTCACATGTATTCAGGAGACACATGGGAATCATAACAGAGAGAGAGAAAGAGAAAGAATGTCCAAAATGACTATTACATCACTGTGTGCTTTCCTAGTTGCTGTCCTCATATAAGTGGTGAGAAGTGGACAATTTGCCCACCAGGCGGTCAACCTTTTCCAATTACTTATCAATTTTAATACATTAATTGAATTCCATTAATGCTGTTCTTTGAACCATGAAACTGATATCCATTCCCCACGACCAAAATTTGTCCATTTTTAAAATCCATTAAATTAAATTGTGTGATACACAGATTAATTAATCATCTCTACTAGCGGTGGAAAATCAGGAATCCAAATTGGGGTATTGATCTTTTTGGTGGTTGATGCTGCTGCTGATGGAATTTGCAGCAGGTTTGGGTTTTGCACAATAGTGATATAATTAACAGCAATAAACTTTATAGTTCATTAAGCTACAAAGCAACATTTCACAGAATTGATCTGGAGCACTTATGACTCAGAGTATGTGCAATCCTTGACAACTACCATTTTATTCCGCAGGGATTGTTTTTCCTTTCTTTGCAGCAACAGATGGTCTGATTCTATCTTTAACTGGCAACCTCTCTCTCTCTTCACATCTGCACCATGCATTTAAAGCACTATGAAGTTAAGAAGCCATGGCTTCCCCAAAGGAATCATGGGAACTGGATTTTATTTATTTTTAGAGTGCTGAGAATTGCTAGTAGATTCCATATATCTCTCACATAACTACAAAGACTGATTGATTGCTTGGGGATTGGAGCTCTATGAGGGAAATAGAAATCTCTTGACAATTCTCGGCACCCTTAAAAATGACAGTTCCCATGATTCTTTGTGGGAAGACATGGCTGCTTAGGGTGGTATCAGAGTGCTTTTAGTGTATGGTGTGGGTGTGGCTTCTTCCTCCCTTGCTTCCTTCTTGCAGGCCTGCTGTTGGCTTCCATATTATGTGACATAGTCCTGCAACTCACACTTCCAAGGGTTGCAGCAAACAACAGAGGGAATTATATTATCAGGCACTTGGGCAGGTCTATAAAGGATAAATGGGGATGTGTGCTTGATGTATTCCAAGCAACTCTAACGAATGTGATGTCTGTGCATGCCAAGTGTGCAAACACTTTGGCATTCAGCCACGTCCAAGTCCAGTTTTTTTCCTAGGCAGAATGAGGGGCAAGCTGCCGTTAGTGGCTCCCTTTCCAGTGTGGATCACACACACTGCATCTCCTGTTGGCGGTGCTGCAGCTGGCAGCCTCTCCCCCTTCAAAACAGGCCAACCTGAAAGCAACACTAAAACAGGCTGGCAGCCAATCACCCACTCAGAACAGATCAGCAGCTGGTAGTATGTGCCACAGCATTGTGTCTTCCATCACAAATGTGCACAGATGTCTGAATCAGTGGCCCAACACTAATTACCTGAATGAGGGAAGAGTGCAATATGAAAGATTTGAGGCAGGCATTGGAACCAGGTTATTGATGGTAGCAGACCCTCCAAGTGCCCCTATATTCCAGGAACAGTTCTAGATTTACAGAAGTGGTCCTAGTTTCTGATTTGACCCTGGAATGTCCCACTTTTCCTTAGGATGTCCCCATTTTCATCCGAAAAATGTTGAAGGTTATTGTAGGACGTCCCTATTTCCATCAGAGAAATGTTGGAGAGGTTGGAGTTATGCAACTCCCGAGCCAAGGAGATAAGTAACTATACAACATTTAGAAGATATATGAAGGCAGCCTTGTATAGGGAAGTTTTTAAATATTTATTACGTTTTTATATATGTTGGAAGCTGCCCGGAGTGGCTGGGACAACCCAGTCAGATGGGTGGAGTATAAATAAAATGATCGTTATTATTATCATTGAATAGGACTTCCCTATTTTAATTGGAGCCCCTTCATGGATCACTGCCTTGCCGTGGCAAAGGGGCTTGAATAACTCAGAGAAGCTATGAGCTATGCCGTGCAGGGCCACCCAAGATGGGCAGATCATAGCTGAGAGTTTAGACTAAATGTGATCCACCTGGAGGAGGAACTGGCAAACCACTCCAGCATTTTGCCAAGAAAACTCAATGGACATAAAAAAGGAGAAACTTTGAGAAGAAAGTGAGAGTTCCCAAGGCAAGCTCTGGTTCATGGGCTCACGGAGAGTCGAACACAACTAAGACAACTAAACAACAACATTTTAATTGGAGAAATGTTAGAGGGTATGTAGTAACTGAAGATATCTGGGGTGTGGGTACTTGCGAAATTACAGAATCCAACACAAATGGGTTGGATACCCCCCTTTCCCCCCTTTATTGCATTTTTATCCCACCTTTTCTTCAAGGAGCATGTTGGTGTACATATTTCTCCCCTTCCCCATTGTATCCTCACAACAGCCCTGTGAAGTAGGTTAGACTGCAGTGAGCTTCATGGTTGAGTGGGGATTTGAACCTTGGTCTTGCAGGTCCTAGTCCGACACTCTAACCACTACACCACAAAAATATGACACTGCTCCAACCTCATATAGAAGTCTAGATTGGTGCTTCTTCTAAACCACATTATGCATTGCTTTCTAGACTACAGCTCCCCAAAATGATATATTTCTGGTTAGTGTACTGAATTTTCTTGATGTGATTGTGGTCTTACATTATTGCTTACAGAAACATCATTGACTGGGATTTCAGATTCTATGTTAACAATACACCAAAGCAAGTTGCTGAAGGCTTTTTGTTTAAAAAACCAGCAGTTAGCTATTGATTGATGGTCCTTATATGTATTCCATAGGATTTCTCAGTCCACAGATATTTGAGATTTCAACGCTCCAGGCTTTGTTTTCATGCCCCAAAACTTTGGTATTGGCTTCTAGATGCTGTGCAAACTCCTGTGGGATGCAGTATGAACCTCACTTCAGGGTTGCAGAGAGCATCACCTGAGGGAATAAGGAACACACTTAAATGACTGGTTTCCTATAAACAGCTGTTTACAAGTATGTTTCCTTGCAAGGAAATTGGGCTGCCACAAACTCTGAAGGGTCAATATCTGACCTTTAGCAGACTACCACGACTCAAAGGGATCAATACTTTGCATTTTATGTTACACAAAATAAAGCTTCAAGCTTTGTGATGGAGACATTTTGTCTAGCCCTGTTATTTGGCTTGCTTTTTTGAAGGACATTTTGATATTAATTATTGAGCACATGCTCAAATATTTACAGAAATTGTTAAAAACAACAACCCAAGGAGAAGGAAAATAACAGAGTAATCCCTTTGCCTTATGACAGGATTGATTTATAGCCTTGACACTGTTCTTACAGGTGCCTTTAGAGGAGACTATGCCTAGTTAAATGACAAGTCAATGCTTTAAAAGAAACAGAAATCCCACATTAGTTGAAAGCAGAACTCATTTTTAATGTATTAATTATGAAGCTTGAGAAATGTGTAGATGAAAGTCCACTTGCCCTTAAGAGGCTGTTGCCACCTAAGCCCTCTGATATACTAATAAGGTCTTTGAAAATAGTTCCTTGTATTTGCTCCAGAGTTCTTCCTGCCCAATGAATTTTACTAATTAGGCTCCAATGAAAGGCTAAACGAAGTCACAGTTCAGCCCAGATGCAGCAATTAAGATAAGGCACCCACATGCATAATATGTCTGATGTTATAGCTATTGACTTATTATTTGTCCTAATTTGATGGTTATGTAAGACAAGGGGAAAGTTTTTCATGACCAAGTTACTAGAAGACTTGACCCTTTTGAAAAAAGGAAACATCTGCAAATGAAAGAAATATAGCTTCCTGTGTTCTGTAACTGCAGAGTGTTAAAGTAACTGGGGTTCCTCTGTTCACAAAGTCTTCTCCATTTACTACAATGCTGAATGTAAGTGTAAAAGCAGAACCTTGATGGGTTAAACCAATACTTTATCTAGTCCAACACCCTCTGCTTACAGACTCCAGCCAGATGCAAGACATGAAAGCCAAAGTCATTGTTGTTCCCTAACAAGTGACATTGTGAGATATAGCTTTAAAGCCCTAAACAGCCTTGGTCCTGTATACCTTAAGAAACTTCTCCACCCCCATTGTTCAGCCTGGACACTGAGGTCCACCTCCAAGGGTCTTCTGGCAGTTTCCTCACTGTGAGAAGTAAAGTAACAGGGAACCAGGCAGAGAGCCTTCTCAGTAGTGGCACTTGCCCTGTGGAACACCCTCCATCAGCTGTCAAGGAAACTATATGACTTTTAGAAGACATCTGAAGGCAGCACTTTACATATAGTATAGGGGAGTTTTTAATATTTTATTATGCTTTTATATTTGTTGGAAGCCACCGTGAGGTGCTGATGCAACCCAGTCAGATGACAGGATACTACTACTACTACTACTACTACTACTACTACTACTACTACTAATTTGCAAGTGGAAGCACCATTCAACAAAGGGATGCTTGCATAAAGGTTAAAGATGGAGATATCAGTCTATTTATAGTTTGTGCCTATTTCACAAGTGTTCGTTCATAAGTGCCTTTGGACAATAACATTATTTTTTTATTTAAAAAATCAATTTACAAATGTGTATATAAATATATATGTTATCTCAATGTATTCATTTCTAAACATTTTACCCCAAAATGTATAAAGACATCTAGAGGACTACAGCTTCTGATTCTGCCCCTATATTGAAGCACCAGTTATTGCAAATGTTATCTCTATGTGAGTGGAACATGGATGTGAGCCTCTGAATTGCTATTGTGGTCATATCTGGATCACCTCAAGTATGTATAGAGCTTTTCAACTATTCCTACAGATATTTTAAATTACTAATTAGTTACATCAGCAAGCTGTTCCTTGAAACAGATCACTGGTGTCCACCCATTATGTCCCAGATTCATCTGTTTAGAAGAAAACAGAGTTTCTTCGGCATTTTAGTCCTTTTCCATTACCAACCATTTCATCCAGAATATACAAACAGCTGTGTGCCCATATTGTCACTGTATGACGTTGAATGCTGTCTAGTTACAGCAGCTACATATTAATATTTCAGTCTTTGGCTCTAACAAGGGTGTCAGATTCAGATTCCATTCCCCAACACACACACACACACACACACACACACACACACACACACACGCTCCATGAGCTACATTAGTTCCCCAGTACAAATAATGCTATGGTCCTTTGCAGAAGATTTAACCTTACATTTGACACTAGAACTGTTAAGAAACAAAGAAGCCGAAACAAAACAGGTTCTTTGTCACAATGTTAATCCAGAATGTATACATCGCTTAATAAGTGCTTGGAAGATACAGAATTTAACAACAACAACAATTATGCATATATTTTTTTAAAGGAGCAACAAAACAAACATAAGATCTACTTTTTATTTTTCAGATCTCTTGTACCAGAAATTAGAATTCTGTAGGCTGGATTTCCTTCTTGCAGTTTGTGTGCCAATACATTGGTCTCATTAAAATTGCAGCATTATAGCTTGGCACAGCTCATTTGGAACTGTCTCCAAAACAACAGCTTTGTTCCCAAGTTATGGGAGCATTCTGTGAAATATTCCTTTCCAAAGCTGCTAACACAAAGGCTTTGCATAACAGTTAAAATTTCTCACATGCACACCAGAACCTCTGCATTTTTTAAAACAAAATAATATCTAAGCATTAAAAGTACCCATTAAGATGTACATCATTTGAATTTAAAGCAACTGATGTGCTGGAATACACCTACCAGGGTCTCTGAAATTCTTTCAGACATTGATTTATAGTACCCATGAATATGTAGTCAGAAATGTGTATTTTTCTTATTCAACAGGAAGGGTCATCAGACTTAATAAAAGACTTGTATGCAATTCAGTGGCTTACACTTCCTTGACTGTTAGTAAAAAGACCTGCCTGTTTGTTGTTGAACATTTGATTTACAGTTTAATAGGCATCTAATAGCCCCTTTAGGATGATCTAGCAGACATTTACAAAATAGGCTTTTCAAAAGATTCTTATCAGTGCTAATTTAGTGTTTAGTCTGAGTGGAGCCATATGATTAACAATTGGAATATAGAAGAAGAAGAAGAAGAAGAAGAAGAAGAAGAAGAAGAAGAGAAGAAGAAGGATGCATTCTTGATATTCAACAGCAGCAATACTGCATTATATACATTAAATATATCTATATGAGTGGATTCACCCTGTAAGCAGAAGCTCTGTGCCAGAACTTGCACTTGCACAATGGGACTTCCTGTACCTCTCCTCTCTACACTGCACTCCCCCCTGCACACACACACCCAAATTGGCCCTGAAAAGGAGGGAGAATCCCCAGAGCAATGAATGTGGGAGGGAGAGGGATGATAGCATTTGATTAATTTGAGTTCACACAAATTCAGTGTGATTAAGAGTTTGGCTCTTTGCCATGCTGAAACAATTAGAAACGTCTGGTAACATGCTCAATGAACGACCAATATAAGCTTTCTAAAATTGAAATCAAGTTATTTGGTCCTGTTATTGGTAGCCAAGTGGATTGGGGTAGATCCAAAGAAAGTCTGAACCAGAATTAATATGCTTGGGCTTTACAGCATCAGCAGTCTGCAGTGGTTCTCTGGCATGGAAGCACACCAAGGGAAAGTCCTACCTCCAAGCAGAAAAGCCAATACTATTTAGTGTCCCTGCAGAACTATGCAAAGAAAAGCTCCCAGTGACTTGAAACAAGATGTAGGCACATTTAGTCCTATATAACTTGAACAAAACCAACGTACTGGAAATACATGCATAACAGTAATGGCAGAAGCATCCTTTCCTTCTATTTGTTTACTGTGGTGTTGCCGCTGTAGTAAGCCCAGTGGTACTTCACCCAGACTTCAGTGTTTTTGTATTCAACATAAATGCTGGATCTTAACCAGTACTCCTTGAATGGAAAGTCTCCTTCCCTTCACAGGGGGAACTGGGATCCAGGAGAAGCTCCTGTGGGAGTACATCTTTTGTCAATTTGTCCTTCCTTATGCAGGTATTTGATGGAACTTTTATTATGTATTTTAATAATTGCCCCTATCTTTAACTTAGTGATGTACGGAAGTGAGAGCTGGACCATAAAGAAGACTGATTGCCAAAGAATTGATGCTTTTGAATTATGGTGCTGGAGGAGACTCTTGAGAGTCCCATGGACTGCAAGAAGATCAAACCTATTCATTCTGAAGGAAATCAGGCCTGAGTGCTCAGTGGAAGGACAGATCCTGAAGCTGAGACTCCAATACTTTGGCCACCTCATGAGAAGAGAAGACTCCCTGGAAAAGACCCTGATGTTGGGAAATATGGAGGGCACAAGGAGAAGGGGACGACAGAGGATGAGATGGTTGGACAGTGTTCTCGAAGCTACCAGCATGAGTCTGACCAAACTGTGGGAGGCAGTGGAAGACAGGAGTGCCTCGCATGCTCTGGTCCATGTGGTCACGAAGAGTCTGACACGACTAAACAACTAAACAACAACAAATATTTAACTAGTATTTCCCCCGTCCGTTTTTCCATATCCATGATTTACCTCATTTGTCCCATTTTCTTTTCCTTAGAATTATATGTTAATGCTCTTTCATTGGTTTAAAAATAAATAAATGTGTGCATATTCAGTATTGTATTGTAAAATCTATATTTATGCTTTCTCCCCCTTTTATATATCTACCATGTCCATGATGTGCATTTTGGTTTTCTTTTATTTGTTTATTTTTAAAAGATGCATTTCCACTGAATTAAAAATAAACAGTTAAAATAGGAGTAATAGTCATTATTATCATTATTAGACTAATTAAACAATCTATGACTTTTTGATCTGTGGGGAGGTTATTGTTATTGTTTGTTACTATGTTATGTATTTTTGTGTTTTTATATTGTAAACCACCTTGTGATCCAAATGAAGATTGGAATAGAACTTCAATCAATCAATCAATCAATCAATCAATCTCCTTCCTCCAACATCACCTCTCACACTGCCTCTCATGTGCCCTCCCCACTTTACCAATGTGTATATAAATATATATGTTATCTCAATGTATTCATTTCTAAACATTTTACCCCAAAATGTATAAAGACATCTAGAGGACTACAGCTTCTGATTCTGCCCCTATATTGAATAACAAAGGATATGCAGTGGGAAGGGTCTGCCACGAGTGTCTTATGGTGTCTCTCTGCAAAGCTTAGCCACTTTTAATCACTACCACGATCATCATCAATATCAATATTAAAAGATGGTCCAAGTCATAAAAAGACCTGTTGAACATGTTGTCATCTTCAAGATATATCTCGGCGTTTCTAATGAGCCCATCATTTACCTGTGATAATTTGAATGCCTCAATAATCACCCCAGATGTTCGCTTTCAGCCTAGAGCTGACTTGCTTTGAGTACTAAATACTTACTAAATGCCTGTCTTGCCCAGAGTTAATATTAAACAAATTGTGCTGCCCAACCCCTGACAGGGTTTCCGTTCTGCTCTTCTCAGTCTAGTAGGCTCAGATTATGCAGCAGGACCGAATGAATAACATTTCCCTTGTCCTTTTAAACTTGGCATCTAGTTAAGAAGTTAGCCGTTTGCTAATAGAATAATAATAGATTGACTTCTTCCCACTGTCCTCTTGCAGAGCTTCTAATGTTTTCTGTCATGGTTCCATTATCTGCATTCTCCTCATTATGTCAGCTCCCTACCTATATTTCTTTCGTGCTTTACAACTATGCCTGCTTTTCCTTCTGTGCCTTTGTAGTATTATTCCACAAAGTTGCACTTTATTAAAATGCTTCAATTTAAATCTTATGGCTCTAGTTTGGGGAGGTATGTAGACTCAAGATATATAACAGGGGCCTGAATGTAACTGGTCTCAGCTAGAGGGTGACTTATGGCTGCTGTTGTTCCTCTCCAATTTTGCTTGCCCTCACCGATGCAGCCATTTTATCATCTGTTTTTCACAAGCTCTCTTCAGTCTGAATATGTGAAGACCAAAAGCGAGTAGGGGAACAGGGCACTGGCACTCCTTCAACTGCCCCATGTATTCAGCCCTGCCCCACACTCCCGACTTGAATTTGTCTAATTGTTCTTTTAAAACCATCCAGGTTAGCAGCCTTCACTACAACTTATGTTTGCAAATTCCATTGTAAAGAAAGACTTCCTTTAGTCTGTCCTGATTCTCCCACCATTTGGATTCCTTGGATGATTCTTAGTTTAGTACAGTGGTGCCTCGCAAGACGAAATTAATCCATTCCGCGAGTCTCTTCATCTAGCAGTTTTTTCGTCTTGTGAAGCAACCCTATTAGCGGCTTAGCGGATTAGCGCTATTAGCGGTTTAGTGGCTATTAAAGGCTTAGCGGCTATTAAAGGCTTAGCGGATTAGCGGCTAAAAGGCTATTAGCGGCTTAGCATCTTAGAAAAAGGGGGGGGGCAAAAAAACCCCGGAACACTTGCAAGACGTTTTCGTCTTGCAAAGCAAGCCCATAGGGAAAATCGTCTTGCGAAGCAGCTCAAAAACGGAAAACCCTTTCGTCTAGCGGGTTTTCCGTCTTGCGAGGCATTCGTCTTGTGGGGCACCACTGTATTATGAACAAGGAAACTCCCTGTTCACTGTCTCTATGCCATTCATAGTTATATACACCTCCAAGAGTGAGTGGTGTAGTGGGTTGACTGCTTCCCGACAGTGATGTCACTGCTGCTTATGGTAATTGTGTGGGGCCGGCATATTGGCAGACCCTAAAAGCCCTGACCATGCCAACATTCCACGATGTCCCATTAAGCACCAGTGAAGCCACTGCCAGGATGATGGCAGCAAGCCACTAATATGCATAACATTATGCACACTGTCCCTTAGTGTTTCTGTGTACATTACCCTGCTGGAGAACTGCATGGCAAAATTCACAGCAGTGCAAATTCCAAAGGATGGGTGTATTTCAGTTCATATATTGTTTCAGAAAGAGAAAATAGGTAAGTTCACCTTTAAATGCAAACTGAATCAAATTTCTTCCTGATTCCTTCCTGTTCCTACTTGTAAACCTAGGAGGGCTATTTCAATTCTCATCAGCTTGTTCTCAAAACCCCAGACGATCAGACTATGCAAGTAGCTAAAGTTAAAATGAAAAGTCTTCCTCATTCTTGCTGCTCCTATTTTTTAAAAGTCCAGCAACCACTGATGATTATCTACATTAATATGTGCAGCCTTGGAAATCTCCACCAGTTTGGAGTGACTTTGGGAAATGGGAACATTCACCCAGTTTGAATCTGCTTCAAAGTTAACCTTCTAACTTGAAATTTGAATATAGTTTTAAATCAACTTGTGACAGATTACTTCTTTTTTTTTTTGCATATAATTTTTTATTAAAGGTTTTTCTTATGATCTCATAACATTCCATTTACACATCACATAATTCACTTAATGGACCTCCCTCAATTCTCCTGGTAATCATCCGTAATTGTTTCTTCATTTACGCATTTCTAATTATTATATCACCTTTAAATAAATTTTTCTATCTACCTTTTCTTTTTTGCAATATTCCTTAGTTTTTTCACAAAGCTTCTTTAAAACATACTAGCGTTATATGATCCTCACATACAGTTTCCAAATACTCCCTAAATTTTCCCCAGTCCTCCAAAAACTTGTGGTCTCTTTGAAATCTAATCTTTCCCGTTAACTTATCCAGTTCCGCATAGTCTGTTAGTTTTGCTCTCCATTCTTCCAAAGTCGGTATCTCCTGTTGTTTCCACCTCTGGGCCAGTAGGGTTCTCGCTGCCGTTATTGCATACTGAAAAAGTTTTCTATCCCTCTTATTTATTGCATTCTTGGTTACTCCTAGCAAAAAAAATTCTGGTCTCTTTACAAAATTATACTTCAACATTTTTTTTAACTCACCATATATTGTTTCCCAGAACCCCTTTACCTTTCTACATTCCCACCACATGTGCATAAATGTACCCTCCTTCTCTTTGCACCTCCAACATTTATTACAAGTTTTGTACATCTTTGCAAGCCTAGCCGGTGTCATATACCATCTGTACACCATCTTCATAGTGTTTTCTTTCAACGTGATACATGCCGTGAAGTTCAAATTTTCAGTCCATATTTTTTGCCATTCCTCTAATTCTATACTATATCCCAAATCCCTGGCCCAGTGAATCATTACCTCTTTCACCTCTTCGTCCATTGTTTCCCATTCCAATAAAATTTTGTACATTTTAGATATTATCTTATAATCGTTATCAATGATCTCTGTTTGGAATTTCGAGTCTTTTTCATTATATCGTCTCTCTTTTATCTCCTTTTTAAACATTTCACTTATCTGAAGGTATTGCAGCCAGTCATAAACATATTCTTTTACTTGTTCGTATGGTTTTATCCTCCATTTATCCCCTTCTTTCATGACCAAATCATTATACGTTATCCAGTTACACCCCATATTAGTTTTCTTAATAGCTATAGCCTCTACCGGAGAGAACCAATGTGGGACTCCCCTTTCTAATATGTTTTTATATCTGTCCCATACTTCAATTAACGGTTTCCGGAAGATATGGTTTTCAAACGATTTGTGACCCTTTTTCTTCTCTTTCCATAAATGCACGTGCCACCCGAATCTAATATCAAATCCCTCCAGATCCAATAGCTTTGTATCTTTCAATTTTATCCATTCTTTTACCCAGCAAAGACATGATGCCTCATAATATAACTTCAAATCTGGCAGGGCAAAACCTCCTCTTTCCTTTACATCCGTCAACAATTTATATTTGATTCTTGGTTTTTTGCCCTGCCAGATATATCTTGATATCCATCTTTGCCATTCCTTAAAGATCTTCACTCCTCTTAGTACTGGGATCATCTGAAACAAGAATATCATCTTTGGCAACACGTTCATTTTGATCATTGCTATTCTACCCCAGAAAGATAGTTTTAGCCTTCCCCAACTCTCCAAATCTTTCTTAATTCCCTGCCATACCGGTACATAATTATTTTGAATTAGGTCAATATTTTTAGTTGTTATCCATATGCCCAAATATTTCACCTTCCTAACAATTTCGATACCTATTTGTTGTTGTAATATCTCTTGCATTGTTTGGTCCATGTTTTTTGTTAAGATCTTTGTCTTCCCCCTGTTTAACATAAAACCGGCCACCTCACCAAATTTTTCAATTTCCTCTATCACCTCAGTTGCATTATCCGTCGGCTCCTCCACCATTATAACCAAATCGTCCGCAAAGGCTCTAACTTTATATTCATTGCGGCCTACTGTCACCCCCTTTATCTTTTTATTTTCTCTAATTGACTTCAGAAGAATCTCCAGCACCATGATAAACAGCAGTGGCGAGAGCGGGCAGCCCTGTCTTGTACCCTTTGATATTTTAATTTCTTCTGTTGTCACATTATTCACTAACAGTTTTGCCCTTTGGTCCATGTATATTGCCTTTATTCCATTAAGGAAGTCGTTTCCCATCTCCATGTATTCCATATTTTTTAGCATAAAGTCCCATGATATGTTGTCGAATGCCTTTTCGGCGTCGACAAACATTAACATTGCTCTTCTCTCATTGTTCGCTGTCAAGTACTCCAGGATGTTTATTATATTTCTCACATTGTCTCTCATCTGTCTTCGTGGAAGGAAGCCTGTCTGGTCTTCGTGGATGATTCCTTGCAAAACCTTTTTTAATCTCTTTGCTATTATTCCTGCAAAGATTTTATAATCGGTGTTTAGCAAAGAAATTGGTCTATAATTCTTTACTTGTGTTAAATCCGTACCTTCTTTTGGAATAAAAGTTATATATGCTTCCTTCCAGGTCTCTGGAATCTCCCTCTCTTTTAAGATATTATTCATTGTTTCTTTCAGCGGTGTTATCAAAATTGTTTTCAATTCTTTGTAGTACCTTGCTGTGAAACCATCCGGTCCTGGGGCCTTCCCGTTTTTCAACTCTGATATAACCATCTTGATTTCCTCTTCGTCTATCGGGGCGTTTAACTTATCTCTTGCTTCTGTTGGGATCTTTTGCACCTTTTTCTCTTTTAAGTATCTCTCTATTTTCCTTATGTTATTCTTTTCTTTTTTCCTATACAGTTGACTATAAAAATCCAGGAATCCTTTCCTGATGCCCTTAGGGCTAGTTATCTCTTCGTCCTTTACTCTGATCTTATTTATTGTACTCTGTTCTTTCCTTTTCTTAATCTGCCAGGCCAGCCATTTTCCAGATTTATTCGCAAATTCAAAATCCTTTTGTCTTAATCTTTTAATATTCCATTCCACCTCCTTATTTATTATCATAGCAAATTGGGTTTGCAAGGTCTTGATACTTTGTCTAACTTTCCTATTGTTCGGGTTTTTAATTAACTTTTGCTCATATTCCATAATTTGTTTTAGGATTTCTTTCTTCTCTTTCTCTCTATTCTTCCTTTTAATTGAGTTTTGTTGTATGTAAAGACCACGCATCACCGCCTTGCTTGCGTCCCACACTATACTCATTTTCGTACCCTTATTACAGTTATCTATGAAGTATTCATTCATTTTCTTCTGTGCCTGTTGTACAAATTTTTGGTCATCAAAAAGGCTGTCATTCATCCTCCATCTAAACGTTCTTTCTTCCAGGCCTTTAATCTCCAACTTAATCGGACTATGATCTGAGATTACTCTTGGTTCTATTTCTATCTGGAGGGTTCTTAGGCTTAATTCATTTGATATCCAAATTTGGTCAATTCTCGACATAGATTGATTTGGTTCTGAATGATATGTGAATTGTTTTTCCTGTGGATGTCTTAGTCTCCATATGTCTACTAGATTACAGTTTTTAATCATTTCAAAAAATGATTTAGGTAGCTTCCCTTCTTTTGATCCACTCTCCCTCAACCTATCCATTTCGATTGAAACCACCCCGTTCATATCTCCCATCATAATTATTTTTTGGTCCACATATTCCATCAATTTTTCCTCCAAGTTTTTATAAAAATCAGCTTTATTCCCATTAGGTGCATAAATTCCAACAATTATTATTTTTTCACCTTGCCAATTAATTTGTACTGCAATAATTCTTCCTTCTTCGTCCTTAAAGATTTGGTGCGCTTCTATTTTGTTTTTTATATATAAAATTACTCCTCTTTTCTTCCCCTTATCTGAAGATATAAATTCGTTTCCAAGCCTTTTATTTATCAAAATTCTCCTATGCCGTTTTGCCACATGCGTCTCTTGCAAACAGATGATATCTAAGTTTTTTTTCTTTAGAAATTGTTCCACCTTATTCCTTTTTTTTTATCATTCAGTCCGTTTATATTCCAATTCCATAATTTTAATGCCATCTTATCTTCTTTTTTTTTTTTTCAGTTAATAGGAATACCTTTTTCTTTAGTTGAATTCCTTATAATCCCTCCTCTTCCTCCTCTTCCCCCTCTCCCTCCTCCTCCTCCCGCTCCTCCTCTAATCCTTCCCCGGCCTTCCTCCTCTCCCCCACATCCTTCAGTCCCTTCACCTCCACCCCTCCTACTGCTCCTCTAAGCTCTTCTTCCTCTTCCGTTAGTAACTCTTTGTATTTTCTTTGGAATTTACCTATTTCCTCTGGTCTGGTTAGTCTATGCCTTTTATTTTTATAAGTGAATGAGATTCCTTCCGGAAACTCCCATTTGAATTCTATATTATTCTTTTTGAGAATTTGCACCTGTGGCTTATAGGGGTCTCTCCGTTTCAACAACCTAATTGGTATATCTTTAAAGATGATTATGTAACTACCATCGATACATAATCTTTTTTCCCTATTTTTTTGTAACACCATGTTTCTCATATCTCTGTCCTTAAAGACTATAAGACAATCCCCTGGGAATTTCCTTGCCTTGGTCGTCTTCACTTTTAGTCTAAAGACATTCTGTATTGTGTTCGCGACCTCCTCTATTTGCAACTCCAGCCATTGTGCCAGTTCTGTTAGTAATTTTTGCCTAATATTCTCTCCTTGATTCTCTGGTACCCCCCTCAGTCTTAAATTAACTTCCCGCTGCCGAAGTTCATTCATGGAGATCGCATCCCACATTTCCTCTTGTATTTTGTTGGTTTCTACAAGTCCTACTCTAATTTTGTCATCCTCACGCTTTAGCTCCTTCATTTCCAGTTTTGTCCTTTTCATTCCTTCTTCTAACACCTGGGTTCTTTTAGATACCTCTTTAATTTGTCCTTTCAACTCACTCACAGTTTCATCTATTTTCTTATCCATTTTCCCAATCTTTGAGTCTACCTGCTCAATTTTTGTTTCCAGATTTTTTTCACTTTGCCTTATATCTGCGAACATCTTTAATATTTCAGATCTAAAATCTGTTTCTTGCTTAGACCCCTTCCTTTCCCCTGGTGTCCCCCCATTCCCACCTTTCTTTGGTACATGAGACATTTTATACCGATTTGTCTTATTACGTTAATTAAATGAAGTAAAAAACTTATTGCAATAATCAAATTACCCTTCTCCAATCTAAACGTATCAATCAGTTTTACAATGTTTTCCAAGGCTCGGAACAGTATCACACAATATCAAGTCTATTGGTGCCTTCCAATTCTTTAGGATTCCATGCACTTAGTACTAGTAGGTTTATAATGAAGTAATTCAAGTAGTCTTAAATGAGATCTCATGGAGATAAATTTAAATAAGAGTCCAATTGCCACCAATTAGGCTATTCCACCAAATATAGTATTCCCACAAACCAAAGGGAGAGTCCAGAGAGGTCAAGGGAGGAGAGAGTATAGTTTATAATCCTTCTGGGGACTTCCCCAATTTTAGGTCTATTAAATGGACAGCTCAGTTCTTCTTGCCCCCAAATGGGCTATTCCTTATGAGGTTGTTTGTTCCAGAAGTTATTTTGAGTTCACTTTTTTTCTTCTTGCCCCCAATTGAGCTGACTCCCAAAAAATTCCAAATCATCAAGAAAAATAAAAAGAAAAAAGAAAGAGAAGAAGGAATCGATTGTAGTTTCTCCCCTGTCCACCAGGGGTCTAGTATCCAATTAACGGAGGAGTAACAGGGAAAAGGAAAGGAGAGAGCGAGAGAAGGGAGGAGAGAAATGAGAGTTTGTTCAACTTCTCTTTTAATTTTTGCCCACCGCTTCTTCTTTAGTTTTGCCCCCAACAAATAGAGGCTTTTATAAAATTATTAAACTTGGGTAGAGTATTCGGAGGGCTTAGCAAAGGCGATATCCTCTTCCTCTCCCCGCTGGTATTTCAAAGCGTTTGTAATGGAGACCCAACTTTCACGAAATGGAGACCTCCGTTATGCAGAACTTCTTAAGTGAAACTAAGTTTCGCGTCCTTCCCCCTGTCACCGGGAGGGCTAAGAAGAAGCCAAAAGTAGCACAAAATTATCTCTTTGCTCTCCCTCTAAATTCCTCTTTTTGTTAGTTACTTAATATCTTCCCATACA
This sequence comes from Podarcis vaucheri, assembly GCF_965113315.1. Taxonomy (NCBI): domain Eukaryota; kingdom Metazoa; phylum Chordata; class Lepidosauria; order Squamata; family Lacertidae; genus Podarcis; species Podarcis vaucheri. The sequence goes on from NC_138749.1 coordinate 33,770,125, forward strand.
GACAAAGGGAATTAGAAAGGAGAGAAGAACTTTGTCCGCTAGCGTCACTCACATTTCTCTCTGCTTTGCCTATTCCTTGCGTTCAAAATGATTCCAGGTAAAAATTGTGCTCTTTTTTCAACTTCTTTTTTACCCAGCCTTTCCTTTGATAATATCCAAGCCGTTTCTCTCTTTATTAGGCTTGAGTTTCCTTTTCTTTGAGAATCCAGCCTTCTCCTACAGGCACGGGGCTTCGCTTTTTCCGGAGACAGCCATGGTTTCCCTCTGCCCGCTTCTCCCCCCGCCGTACTCTTCGCTCCGAAAAAACGGAGTTACCTGACAGCCGAGAGGTCCGCGTTTAGGCTCTGCGGGAACCTGTGTGTCTGGACACCCACCAGACACTTTTCAGGGGACCACTGCGCCCTGTGGAACCCCTATTTTCTCCGGAAAGCTCAGGATCCTCCCGCAAGGAAGAAATCCCCGCCTGCGCTGGAGTCGGGCTGAACCGGAAGTTGCCTGTGTGACAGATTACTTCATTTCCCACTGCACAGCTGAGAATATTAGAAAGAAAGAAAAAAGAAAGAAATGCTTTAAGTTTTCATGATCCATTGGGCATGGGAGTGTTTTGACAGATAGAAGAATAGATGACTTTCACTGTAATTTACTGACCATAAAGCTTAAAACTGCAGATTGGGAGGCGGCTATTCATTATCATACAATGAATGTGTATGAAATAATTTAGCAGTAGAAGCATATCAAACACTTAAGTAGCTTCAGCAGGATAGTTCCTTGTATGTTGAGTGTGATATGCATGATAGCATCATTGATGGAGTAAGTGTCATCATATTCCTTTGTTATGACATAAATTACATGCAGACGTTCAAAGCAGATAAGTTAATATGTTTTCTATCAGTAAGTGCAATCTTCCCTTCTGGAATTACCAAATGTGATCATTTCAAACTGAGCCCATCAAAGGATAGGCTAGATAAAAGTCTAGCCTATTAATCATGTAGTTTAATCAATGTTGCAAAATAAGGTGATGGGTCATAAGCAGTTGTGACAATATTACAATATATTTTGTAGGACAGATATCACTACACAATTTTATCCCTAAAGAGTCACAAGGCATGGTCACATACTATGCATCTGTTTAGCAATATATATATATTTCTAGATAAGGCAATTTGAAATCAATTTGCTTTTTGTAAGAAAAAATATCACCCTACATTTCATATGAAAAGGATTCCAAAGTGGCTTACAAAGCATTAAAGCCAAGACATACCCTACTTCCAGGTTTGAAGATACGTCACAAAAAATGGTGGTGGGGTGGGGAGGGGAAGGGAAGGGAAGGGAAGAAGACTGGAAAAAAGCTAACTCAGGCACCAGTTCTTATAATGGACAGCTGGGGTGGGAACAATTCAGAACACAAGGAGCCAAAAAGATATTCTGTGGCATGGTCTTGCTTACCAGCTCTCCCTCTGCTGCAGCCTGGTGGAATTGCTATTGGAAAGTGGCAGTTGAGGGAGTGGAAGAGACAAAGGCAGCTCACCTCTCAGCAGGACCAACAGTGACCCTGTTTCCTGTCCCCAACTCTACTGATTCCCAATGGAATGATTTTACAACACAGTTCTTTCATATGACTATGTGAAATCAGAAGCAGCTCACCTCCCATTAAGCTGGCTTCCTTGCAGGTAGGTCACTGTTACAATAAGTTCAGCATAGTGTGAATGCACTGGCAGGAGAACTGGGTTGACTCCACTGGTGCATTAGCAGCGCACCAGCAGCCCTACCACCTCTCTTCTCTTCCTTCTGACAGTCCCTGCCCATGCAGATTTACAGAATAATTATAATTCTACCCAAGAATGTCTGGATTCATATTTTAATATTTTTCCATGCATGAAACTCTATCTGTATGCATGAACACTTAACAAACCATAGGGTGAAATTTGTAGAATAAGTCATTTAATAAAATAGGGCTTTTGCAGAAAAAAAGAGAGATCTGCTTATCTACTAGGGTAAGATTTAATAGAAAAACTGCAAAAGTCTGGACGAACAAAGAGAAATGCTGAGCTACATAGGTATGGATAACATGAGTGATGCTTAAATATTTTAGCAGCAGGAAACAACACTTGTTCTTGCATAGATTGTGCCGAGCCTCAATTTTTGCTTGGCTGCGCTTAATCTTAAAATAAATTACAAAGCCCCCAAAGGATCCTACTGATGTAAGCTTTAACTTCCTTTTCCCAGTTACATATCCTCACAATTACTATGATTATAATAAGCAATATTTTTCCTTTGGAGCCATGAAATACTTGTAACAGTGGCAGATTCCCTTGTCCATACAAAATTATGAACCTGCTTGCATTCACAGGGTTACTGCTTTGCGCATCTGCTTTTGGTAGCATCTAAAACAATCCATCAAAACAATTACTATTCTCAGAAACTTGTGGGCAATTGCCAGGCAGCAGCAAACAACCAACAATATAAAACATCTTTGGTGCTGACCTTTGTTTTTGAACTTGAAACGTCTGGAATCCTGCTAAGGCTGCATTCATATAGAAGTTTATTCTTTCCCTCTGACATTTTCCTGTCAATTTCTGCATTTATATTTGAGCTTTCACGCAATGTAAAGGTGACTTCTGGAAACCTAGCAGAATCTAGTGGAAGTTTAGTTCTTGCTTCTATGTTAATTGCTTCTAGAAAAAAAATCTGTTTGCAAGCCATTAACCCCCAAAAATCATGGAAGTAAAAAGATGAAATTTGGGGCAGTATAGTAGAATATATTTCTTTCCTCCTATTTTCATGGATGATCATGGGGGGACAGAAGCAGGTAAGCATAGAAAGGAAAAGAGTGTAGCAATGTTGTCCAATGACATTCATTGTTGCATCATGCCACACTCACTGATATGAATGAAATTTGGCACAACATGCTGGTATATTGGTCGAAAAGCCACAGTTCTATAATGCAACAAGTACCACAGTGTGAAAGGAATGTTAGAAAACAGGGCAGAAGCATACCCTGCAAGTGTCCCTGAAATTTGGAGGGGGGGGGTTGCACAAGAGCACTGTGGCCATTTTAGATGCTGCAATTTCACACCATGATCTTGCCCCCCAAAAATGTGTCTTTGGGGCTCCATGATCTTGTGTGGGTCATGTGAACGTGTACATTGCTCTCACCCTTAACACTGAGCACAAGAAGAAGTCAGGGACATATGCTGCAATCATCTACCAACTTTCCTTTAAACTCAGGGCTGGATTTACTTCTGTGGAGCCATGTACACCATAAATAGATTGTGCTCTTCTAAGTGCTATCTAGGTTTCTGTTTATATCCAGGGACACTGGAACACAGAAACTCTTTGCTCAATTCCCCATTTTTAAAAATATTCCAGCAGTTCTCTGTTTCCAGCCTAAAGCAAAACACTCAGGTTGCTTGTGGTTGAGAATAGCAGTAAATTCACACATGTATGAAATTATGACCCTTACTTCTTGAAGTATCAGGAACACTTCCTTCCCTTGTTTCTTGCTAGCCTGGAGAACCACACAGTGCTGAGCGTTGCTGTTAAACTACTGACCCCCCCCCCTTTAGCAAGTCTGCCACACACAGTAGTCTAGGATAAAGTACATCCACTGCACAACTGTTGAACTGCTGTTTGGTGCCACCAGTAGCCTGGTTCACAAATCACACAAAGAACAAACCTTGGCTACAGCTCATGGTTTGTGAGCAGAAAACTTCACCTTGGCTTAACTTAGTGCAGTAGCAAAAAGGATTAGAGAGGAATAAAGCAACTGTGAGTTCCTCTCTGGCATGGTCCCACCAACCCAGTTTGGCTCAGCATTACATGCATAAACCATGCCAGTATGCATGGCTCCACCATAAGTGGCACTTTCAGTGTGTGCTGCAATGCCTAAGTTCACTATAAGAACTGCCTGAAAAATTCACATTGATCTTACCAGTTCTCGGTCCTTATTTGTGTTTATAAATTAGGAGCTTTTGGAAACAGGGATTGTGCATACATATAAAGTACCAGAATAGAATGCCTTTCATTGCCTAATTTTTAAAAGTTAAAATCATCTAATTCACAGGCAAGAAAGAAATGAATAATTAGCCAGGGAAACTATAATTTGGAACCATGCTCTAATAATTTAAATTTTGATCCACACTCATTTTAAAAATTGGAAGCACTGGCTTGCATCAGATAGGGAAAAATGAGTTTGGTCTTTATTTGCTCATTAATTCTATTTCTTCATTGGAAAGAAGCCTCTCTCTCTTTCCCCAGTGATTAACTACACATAATGAACTACAAGTTCCAGTTTGCAACATGGAGATTGATCAAGTTGCCAGATTGAATCCCAATTTAATTTTAAGAGACATTTGAATTAACTTTGCATGGACATTTTCTTTCTGAATTGATAATAATTGTTTAGATTCTTTAAAGCAAAAGGTCCCAGCCGCTCCAAACATGACATCTAATAATAAGATGTTTTCAGCCATGCTTACCATTTTATTGAATACCTTGCATATATGAGTGCCAAACTGGCTTATGTTCATTAAAAGTCTATTAAGACATTCTGCAATTTGCTTATATAACTGCATTACGGAGCCTTGCAGCTTGGTTTAAATATCAGTGAGATTAAGCTTGTTGATTTGTCACAGACTTGCCTTTATAAGAAATAAGGTGGGTTCACAGTGTGGTGTAGTGGTTAAGAGCGGTAGTCTCGTAATCTGGGGAACCGGGTTTGAGTCTCCACTCCTCCACATGCAGCTGCTGGGTGACCTTGGGCCAGTCACACTTCTGTGAAGTCTCTCAGCCCCACTCACCTCACAGAGTGTTTGTTGTGGGGGAGGAAGGGAAAGGAGAATGTTAGCCGCTTTGAGACTCCTTAAAGGGAGTGAAAGGCGGGATATCAAATCCAAACTCTTCTTCTTCTTCTTGGTTTAAATATCAGTGAGATTAAGCTTGTTGATTTGTCACAGACTTGCCTTTATAAGAAATAAGGTGGGTTCATATATAGCTATAGATACACATGCAGAAAAACCTATAATTAAAATTAACTGCAAAGTACGGTAATCACACCTTTTTAAAATGTTGCTTTTGAACTTGACCAGGTTTGAGATTTTTAAACATCTGTATTATGGATTCTATAAGATATAAATATAAATGCATGAAACAACCAATCACTACTGGGGCAAAGGCCTTCTGAAGACTAAGGTATCAGAACAAACACGATAGCTATGGAATCCAGACAAAGACTTCATTTGGACTTCCAAGTTCAATGTTTATTTCAAACCATGATATTGCCCTCCCTTGAGATTCTGTGATCCTTTCCATGAGAGTGTCATGGACAACAAAGAGAAATAAGAAAAAAGAACATTTTGTTCCTGTTCCCTTCAATTTATCTATTTTTGAGTTTTCTTTCTATCCACAAGGAGAAAAGTGATGGCAAAGGTTGAAATATCCTGTTCTAGATCTCTGATCTAGTTAGATGTATAAGCACTGTAGTTTCCCAGCAGAATATTTTTCTTTGTAAAGATCAGCAAAAGGTTACAGTCCATTACTTTTCTTCTATATCCTACGGCACAAATTGCCATTTTCTGATCAATCCGTTGGCTATGGCAGTAAAAACCTGTTAGATGTAAAGGTGGCTTTGGAGAGAATTTTGACTGAAGCTATCACACACACACACACACACACACACACACACACACACACGCCACAATTGATCTAGTTTTATATCCACTTTAGAAGAGAGAAATTCAGAAATGACTGATAAATAAAGTCTAGGACTGGAGAACATATAGCCCTCCAAATGTCATTAGGCCACAATTTCCATCAGCTCTGACTATTGGTCATGCTGGCTGAAGCTGTTGGGAGTTATTAAGAGTCCAGTAGCATCTGTATGGACAGAAGGCTTCCCATCTCCCTTTTATCCCCTTGTGCATTGACAGCAGTAGAGTGAAATTGTATTCCCTCCCCTCCCCCTTTCAAATAATTGTAGTTTTGTTGTGGAGGAGAGGGAAATTGACTTCATCTCCCATTCAATTGCTCATCCCCTTGTCCCTTTGGAATTGCAAACTTTCATTGCTCCACGTGGACATCTACGAACTCATCAGGCAGTATATTTCTGAGCTCATGTTTGAATGAATAATAGGACACATGGGCCGTGTCATGCTGTTATGTCCTCATTAGGATTTATCCGTGAAGTCTGTCCACTGCAATACGGTGGGACAATCTAATTCAGCAGAAGCGACTATGCTTTGGATTTTCAGATGGAGTGCTGACAGTACAAAGGGGGAAAGGGGCAATTAAAGTTTGCTATCTACCTGTGTTTTTTACGAAGTGACTTTTTCACTCATTCAGATTTCCCACAGTTCATTGATACACAGACTCAAAGGTACGCATGCACACTCTCAGGACAAGAGTCTCCATTTTGGCAGCTGCTCCACCCATCAACAATTGCCAGGTCCCAGACTACTGTACTATTTAAAAACATGGGTGAGTTTTAAAATGTGGCTTGAGATGTAGCACAACTGCAGATAGAAAGGGAACTGGTGGTGTTGTGTCTGTGTGTGCGCATGTATGTAAGCTCACATTGTTCCTTTTTTTCTGAATTGCTGTTTCAGCAGCTCTTGTGCCAAACCCTAACCAGCACTCCCTATTCTGGCTGGTAGTGTGAGATCCTTGTGGAAGCTTAGGTTACAATTCCCACATAGTGCTGTTGTCAGGAAAAAGCAGCAATGCGAAAGCCAGCTGCAGGTGTCTGGAATGCAAAACAGGATGTTGATGTGTGGGACTGTGCTATTGGAACAAAGGAGCAGTCTATTCACTGTACTGAGCACCGGATGTTAGCTCAGAGTGTCATCTGACCTGTACTGGAAGTACAGGGGAGGAGTTTTCTAAACACTACTGTTGGAGACTGGAGAGTGCAGACACGTTTCTCTGTACTGCTGGAAAGACAGAAATAAAGCAATGTAAATAGATTTCTGTCTGTCTCTGTTCCCCTCCCTGAGGGAAGCAGGGAAGAGGGAGGAGTTGGTGTGTCCCTCTCACGCTGAGTGGGATCGCCGGAAAGACCTTGCCTGTATCCTGCCGGGAGACGCAGACGGGGAGGTCAGCCAGGATCTCAGCCGAATGCCTGGAGAAAGGCCAGTTACCTCTGACCAAGGCCGAGAATCCTACAGCTGTCTCACTATAACTATGATAAACTACAGTTTTATGAAATAACAGGGAATAAATAAAAATAACCAGTAGAAATCCCATGCCCACACGCTTTCTAGGCATTATCAGGGCATGAGAGGGGAGATTGCTACACAGAGCCCTAATCTCCTCAAGATAACAATAATCTTCTATGCTATGGCAATACATATCATGTATAAATGTGTTTAATAAAAATAAATAAAACAAAATAATTCTAACCTAGAAATCCTCCAGTTCTGTAAGAATATGAATATGAATTAGTGAGCCATTTTAACCATATTTTAAAGAAAGGTGTTTGGGTCATTTTGACTGCAATTTAAATCAATTTGCTTTCTCCCTATATTTGATTCCAAAGCCATGGCACTGAAGAGTGAGATAGTAATCATTCCAATCATAACTGTTAGTGAGTTTTACCAGGTGCACTTTAGACAAGGATGCTATTACAATTCAATGTATGCAAGTGTTATGCAAATTGTCCAATTATGAGTTACTGGATAAACATTCAGAGTCTGAAAGTCCAATCAGGATGCCATTTATGAGTTGAAAAGAAGAAAGGCAGACAAACACAAAAAGTGAGTTACCTAGCCCTATAGTGACACCTAGAACTGAGGATTATATTGAGTTGGCATTTGGTCAAGGTGTACTTGCACCTGAGTCATATGGTTTCCATGACATCTCACATGTTCTGTACATGGGAAAAATTGCCAAGAAGAACACTGCAAATTTCCTCAGGAGCAGGTCCGACGTAGTCAAAATGAGAGGATAATTGCATGTGAAAAAGCATCCTCGCTTTCCACAGAAAGCCTTTTGGGGTGCTTCCTTATGGGTGTATCTGCTTGTGAAGGAATTCTTCAACCTGCTGCTTTGGCTAGCAGGCAAAAGCCCAGCCCAACTGACAGAAATGCTCCCAAAAAATGGCTGAAGCAAATTCACTCACCAGGAATGGCCGCGACTTGCTCTTCCGAGCAGCCACTAATTCAGACTGTGATTGATCAACGAGGGAGTCCAATGTCTCCTCCCTGGTACACTTTCACTGAAAATAGACTATTGGGAGATTTGAATGGATTATCTCCAAGGCCTAACAATAAGAGCATCTTATTGAGTAGTTGATATTAACTGTTGTGGCAGAGACAAGGTCAAAGTCCATCTTTTTGACAGCATTTTTGGTGTTACTGCTTGTCACCAATGCTGCTGAAGCATTGCGCTTTTTCAATTTGCCTTTAATCTTACCCTATGGCTCCCAATAGCTCTTCTTGGGTTGACTTAAGATAGGTGCAATAAACTACTTTAGCCTGGAGATGATAAGAGCATACTTGTCATACCCTCCTTATTGGTCTCTAAGGGTTAAAGGTAGCATAATATTGCTAAAGCCACATGGCCACTTAATAACCGTTTGACACACTTATGAGCTTTAAGCCCATAAAAGATCAAGGTAAAATGTTGGGTAAAACACAGCTTCTGAAAATGCAGTTCTACTTGGATAAATATAAGATTTGGGAGCTAAAATTACTCCCAGTTATTGTTGCAAGATCTGGAAGTGATCTCATCTCACATTAAAAAAATAAATGCACAAAGTTTGGTTATTGTGTAAAAAGGTGCTTATGTATGATCAAATATTAACTGTTAACAGTTGTGTATTTTATTTCAGTTCTTGCATCTGTAGGTTTTAATTCTATGGAATTTCATAATGGGGCTACGCTAGCAAGACAAGATAAAATTTGAAAACCTGAAGTTACCTTACACAGCCACACCAATGGTCATTTACTGTATCAGCACACAAGAGTCAAATAACACACTATGTTTACTACATAGCTATGTATGTGCTTTTTTTCCTGCTCAGAATTAAGCATAGGTCTAAATCTGGATCAGGATCACGGTGCATGGAGAGGGGAAGTTTAATTGAAGAAATGGGTTTCTGTGCAGTCAGTCTGAAATGGGACCCAAAATTGACATTTTTCCTCCTTCAAGGGAGCATTTCTAAAATGCATTAACTTCAACTTGTGAGCCAATGTATAAACAGAAAGCCAGCTGCGCTCAAAGACCTCTCCTTTATCAGTCCGTGACAGCAATAGATGGCCTTGGCTGTTCCAGTGGAGCAGGGATGGCATGTCTGGGTCTTATCTTACATCCTGACCACACTCTGATGCACAGACATAGTCCGGGAACGGCGCCAGGAGTTGGTGACCTCTTGCTCCAAGATAAGAGTATAGGAATAGGAACAGGAACACCCTTTTATGGTCAAGAGTACAGGAAGAGGAAAACCCTTTTATGGTTAAGAGTAAGGAGCAGGAACATCTGTGATGTCAACTTGCGTGTATAAGCTGACGTGGCTGGATTCCTGGGGAAGGGGGGGAGAGGGTCCTGGAGGATATATATAATGCATGAATTTTCTCATTTCTTTGGACTTGCTGTGGACTGACCACGCAAGTGCCTTCTGCTATCTGGAGAGCAGAATAAACTCTTTCTCTGAATCAACCTCAGTGTCATTTGACTTCCTTCCTCCCTCCCGGGAGCAACGCAGACCCCACCAGTCGGTAAAGTCTAATAAGGCTACACAATACTTGCCTCCTCACCCACCCCACAGCAATTACCAATAGTGGGAATGCTCCCATTATCAGCAATAGGAACTTTTTTAAAAAAGAAAAAGAATGCAAATACAGCCACTAATTTATGAAATTCATAGTTAAGCTTAGATTTAATGGAGAAAAAGCCTATCAACAGCTGGTAATCATGATGGCTATGTTCTACATCCACCTTTGGAGGAATTATGCCTTTGAAAACCAATTTTTGGAAATTGTAAATGTGGAGGGTGCTGTTGCACTCAGGCCTGATTGACCAGTGTGGAAACAGGGTGCTGAACGAGACACGTCTTTTACCTGATCCAATAGAGCTTTCCTAAGTTCTTATTTAACTTGGGGATTCTAGAGCTGTAAAGAACTACTACTATTCCTGCCTTTGCAACATCTCTTATTTTCTCTGGCTGACTCATCTTTTGACTTGCTATGAAATGTACTGACAGCCCCTCTTCCTAATTTCTTTTCAAGCTTTGCAATAATGACTATCTTACAGAAGTAATCATATCTTGACACTTGTGGGGAAAGAGGAGAACAGCTGGTCTTCCAGTAAGTTAGTATTTCAGAATTATATTTAACTGTTTCAAATTAGCTGGGTTGCTTTCATCTGAATACTACTTTTTTTAAAGTGCAACTGTCTCTTCTGAAGAATAAGTATTATGTAATTATATATAATCTTTGCTACGGTATTGTGTGTGTGTATAGGGAAGGATGGTTTTCAAAAAAGATATGGTAAGCCTTTCTCTGTACTTGTCATACCCACCCACCCACCATTATTTCCCATGCCTCTTTTTGATAGTCATCTGCTACATTATCCCTAATGTTTTAGGATCTGGGCAGGAAAAGGTTGGACTTTAACTCATTTCAAAAATGTTCACGGACAAGACACTGGTTATTAATGGCAGTCTACAAAGACCGCCTTGTGATTTCTTAGCTGAGATGGAATTTGAACTTCCACCTCTGATATTCAAATCCAGCAAAATACTCAGTGGCTTCTATCAAAGAATCATTTGAAAAAGCTGAATGTAATCATAAGTTGACTTTTCTGGTAAGTAAAAATGCAGGTCTTCTGTTGCTCTTTTGCTCACTGTCTGCTCCAAATGGACATTTCCATTATAAATGAAACTGTTCAAATTCATCTCTGATATGGAAAAAAAAACAACTTGTTAAAGCATGTATTGATTTTTCTTCTTCTGTTGATCAACAATTCCAGACTTTTAAAATGTCAATTGTCAGAACAAAATGTGAATGCAAATCAAAATTAAATTAATATGTGCTCCATATTTCAAGTGATCCACAAATTATGTCTTCCCTATCTTCAGCTACGCCCCTCACCAAATTAGATATTCACTGAATTGAAAGCTGGGAACAATTTGTAGTTGCGTTTCTGTGGCTCTCGGTAATGATGTGACCAAACGAGGCAAAGTTAAAGAAGGAGGCTGTAATGGAAAGTTGTCCAGTGACTAAGGCAAACTGTCCTCCAGAATAAGACAAATTCATCTGATGCTCAGAGGAAAGTTCATTTGTTTCTTCTTAAACTTAGAGCCCTGTACAATTTTGTCTGGCGTCACAAGCACACATTTGGAATCCTGTGGGGAGAAAGGAGCTTAGATAGTATTATTGCCACTGCCCATCCCAGATAAGGAAGAAACACACATCCGATAGTTATCTTCTTATTGGCATGAGAAACACTTAACAGCAACTTCCACGGTCCTCCTGATACACATACCCATATGCTTTTAGCCTCTAGGCAGTGGTCCACAGGACTGAGCCCTACGAAACAGTTAAACAGTGGGGGAGGGGCCCTCCTCCAGTTTATATACGCTTCTGTGAAAGATTGTGTGCCCACAACTGGAGGCTTCTCCTGCTCTTCTATTTTCAAGCCCCTCGTGGTTCTTGGAAACAGTGGGGCAGGGGAAGGTGGGGAATCTTCTGGCGTGTCCCTTGCCTGAACCATCCCTTCTTTCTCCATCACATTTTCTCTGCCATCCTCTGCCTCAGAGTGCCCTGACTCTCCTCCCTCCCGGGCTCCTGCCTTACAGGTGAGGTCACACCTCATAAATCACCTATCCTCTCTTCCTGGATCACTCCCCTGGTCCCCTGTCTCTGCCACACACTCTTTGGAGCCTGCCAGTCCCTACCAGTTCTGGACTGGTGAAGTGGCAAAAGCTTAATGCACAACTTTTACCACCCTACCTTTCAAATTGTGGGTTGTTGGGCACAGCCTTTTGTACTCATTGGTGAGACAATGGTGACAACTCAATCACTCTGTGCTGTATTTTTTGGGAGCGCTATTTAAACTGCCTGGGTATTTCTGTTGAAATATAAAGCAATATCAACCTGAATAAGATAAAGTAAATAAAAATAGCCTCACAACTATCTGTATTATATAACTGCAGGTTCTTGGATAGTTAAATATTGCTGTTAGTCAATGTTAGTGAGTCACTGTATGTGAATGCTATTGCTTACTTTAAAGATTATATGGAGAAATACAATTCTCTTTCTTTGCTGTCTTTGTTCTCTTGAGATGATTCATTTTGTGTACTCAGTAGGCATTAAGCAGTCAGTAATAGCACCAATCAGCTGTTCTTTGGAGAGATGGATGTGAGATTGGAGAATGAACCAGCACCCAGAACTCACTTTTGGATGCTTTTTTCATCCAGCTAGGAAATGTATGCAGGTGACAGAGGCAGGTGACAGGAAAAGGCCAGTAATACCTCATGCAGTGTCAGTGAAGTTAACTCTTTATTGGAAGAAACAAACAGCTCAGAAGGTCCTCACCTTCCCATAGTTGCCTAAGCCTCCTCCCCTCCAGGTCCTTCCCAAGCAATCTGAGACTCCTTCAATGTGTCTGTATCTGGTCCGCCCTCTTCATACCTCTTCTGGTCCTGCAAGACCAGGGGGGAGGTGAGCTGGTTGTAGCAGGATGCAGCAGCATGCCTCATTTTGAATCTTTCCTCTCTGCCTCTACTATTGTCTCTGATTCTGGACTGCTTTCTGCCACTGCCTCTTCTTGTTCACTAAACTCAGTTACCTCTTCACCTTATGACATCTTCTCTTCCCAGTCTGCTTTGTCTTCTCCCTCTGACCACTCATATGCATCCCACCACCAATCTCCTGACTCTGAGCCAGTGCCTCCTACCACTCCTCTTCATCCAGCCACTTCATGACAACAGGCATACTTTTGTTTGCAGATCCTCTCTGAAGTGGGATATCAATGTAGAATTATTGGGCTGCGTCCAACAAAGTTCTACTCATAGTAAACCCACTGAGATGAAGGGAAATGAATAGGCCTACTCTGAGTAGGAGTAACACTGGGCACAACCAATTATGCTTACAGGCAAATTAAGCAGCAATAGCTTTGCTGTAGAGGAATAAATAGGTTAAGAAATGGGAAAAGATTTCAATCTAGCCTTAAAGTTCTTAGGTTATTGTGTCATTGTTATTTACAGAAAAAGATATATCTGAGGTCACTATATAACCTAAATATTATCAGTTTTAATTTATCTCTCTCTCTTTCCCTCTCCATCTTGACTGTTCTCACTGGTACCCATGGCAACCAAATCATCTTCCTTATGCTGAGAGAAAGATTTGAGAAGTAGTACAAATTATATTTCATAATAATCCTAGCATTTCTGAAACAGATTGATCAGATATTCACCATATAAATTAATTAGTGCTGGGCTGACAAATTTCAATTTTAATTTTCAGACAGGTCATTCTTTCAGAGGCAATAAAAACAATGTAGACAAAACAGTGAAGATGATTTTAAGTCAGTTTTCAGCATCTCCTTCGCTGGGTCTTTATTGAAGCTTGCAATGTGCTAAATATGAATTGAATAATTTATTTTTCTGCTAGTGGTGGATTCACATGGATCTGCGGTGAATGTACATCCCCCAGAGGTCTTGGGGAAATGGTGAGAGACCAGGTAACATTTTGACTTCTCATCTAAAACAACAAAAAAGTTGGAATTATATTGTGCTGATCCCGCTGAGCACAACACAGTACAGTATGATGGCAGTTCATGTGAGGGCTATGTTCCACAGGTAGTGCATATACACAAGATTGTGCATAGCAAAGAGCTGCCTGCTGGAAGGGGCAGGAAACCCTGCACAGTGGACCTCCCTGCATATCCATTGGCCCTGTAGGTCACAAGGCAAACCGGAACCACGGAGACAGAAAGAGGAAGAAGAATCTTTGTTCCCTCAGCTGTGGAAGGAAAAGAAAGGCAGGCAATGAAAGAGGCAGGCAGAAGCTGTGGCTCCAGATCTATTCCAGGTTCTCAGATAACAATTAAAAGTGTTATGTATTTGTTTGTTGGCTTGTGCAAAAACAGAGTCCTGTTTATACTGAAATTAAAATACCTGCACCAAATGAAGGAAATAGTGATGCTGGCATACAAAGCCCTTCCTATAATTTTGAATCCACTTTAAATTCTTTAATTGCCATGCTTCAGCAGCCAGCAATTTTTTGGAAACATGCAGAGTATTGATTCCTTTATTGTAAATAGAATATTACACTGTCTACTCAGAAGTAAGTCCCACTGCATTCAATTGACCTTACTCCCAGATAACTGGATAAAGTCTGTGCAGCCTTACACTGCAAACCTAAGCATTTTTACTCCGTCCCACTGAGTTCAGTAGGATTTACACTCTGGTATGTTCCTGAATCAGGGACGCGGGTGGCGCTGTGGGTAAAAGCCTCAGCGCCTAGGGCTTGCCGATCGAAAGGTCGGCAGTTCGAATCCCCGCGGCGGGGTGTGCTCCCGCTGCTCGGTCCCAGCGCCTGCCAACCTAGCAGTTCGAAAGCACCCCCGGGTGCAAGTAGATAAATAGGTACCGCTTACCAGCGGGAAGGTAAACGGCGTTCCGTGTGCTGCGCTGCCTCGCCAGATGCAGCTTTGTCACGCTGGCCACGTGACCCGGAAGTGTCTCCGGACAGCGCTGGCCCCCGGCCTCTTGAGTGAGATGGGCGCACAAACCCCAGAGTCTGTCAAGACTGGCCCGTTCGGGCAGGGGTACCTTTACCTTTATGTTCCTGAATATTATCTCATCATCATCATTATCATTCTGCCTTCTTCCCTAGGAGGGACTTGAAGCAGCTTACAGATAAAATGTTATTTCATTCCATTTACCTGTGTGGAAGGTAGGTGTGGTGGAGAAGTTGGAATTGGCTCAGGTTGACAGATGTCCATGTGTATATGGCATCTATGTCTGCAGCAAGATCAACACAGGAGAAGCTTCCTGATGTAGAATAGAACATCCCTATTTTCACTGGAGAAGTGTTGGAGGGTATGTGAGGCATTCATTTCTTGTCAAAGATAGCATACAATAAATATGAAAACAAAGCAAAACAAATATTTGAAAGAGAAAGATAGTAAATTAATTGCATAGAATCAGTTTTGAGGTAAACTAGTTAAACAACTATGCATTATTTACTATATGAAACACTGGAAAATAGCACATTAAACTTCTCAACATTTCCCAATTGATTTAAAGACAGACAAATGGTCTCTATAAAAGCAAAACGGCAACTTTTGCCTTGCATGCTGTTAGATTGTTTCCTACCTACTTTATACTAGTCTTGTAATGCTACGTGGAAAGTCTCTCATTAGAGATTTTAAAATGAAATATAGCCTTGCAGCAATGCTTTACAGCTTGTTGCTGCCCTTTGTCTAGCCAAAGTATCAAGCTATTTCAAAATAAGGATGTACTTCAATCATTTTTTATTTAGTGTTCCACATGTGAAATGCCCACTAAGCTTCCCTGGTAACATTTGTCCGTCAACTCTTGGGGCATGTTACCGGTCGGGGTGGGGGTGGGGATAATAACATGTGTTGCTATCCAATGCACTCATTCCGTTATCACAAGAATTTCTGCTTGTGCAATAGAACATTCCCCCTCTCTCCCCATGTGTTTCCCAAAACTGCAGGAAAAAAAGGTCTTGGTGAAATTCCCTCTCCCACTTCAATGTGTGAAAGTCTGTGCTGAATGAAAGCCCCTTCTATGAATGGAAGATACCCTTTGGATCCAAGCTATAATGTGCACAGATTGCACGAAAAAGCTAGTCAGAGCAGATATTTTGCTATCAAGACTAAGCATACTTCTTAAGCCTATATAATTTGTACCCCATTTGTACCTAGATCCCCAGGTATAGGGAGGTACCGGTATATAAATTATAACAACAACAATAATTTTGATAGGGCAGGATTCCACAATGACTACAGTATATTCAGTTTTAAAATTGCAGCTGTAGCTCATATTCTGTTTATTACCTAGCTCTGTACTGTTAAAGGGGGGGAAAGTATTTTTTCACTATTTTATATCTGATAGATTCTCTAAGAATGTAAGCATATTCATTGGGGGAAACCCTGGTAAGAAAACCATGTCCACAAAGCTTGTGAGATAATATTTGGCATGGGATAATCCACCATTATGTAAACACAAGATTTGCTTCAAATTTGGCAGCAGGGTAGAGAGAAAGACAGTCATAACAATGTCAACCCTTTGAACCAACACAGTGTATGTTTGAGCATCAGTAAACTGCAATGTAGTGTGTAGTTAAGACCTTTTCAACAAACAAAGACAGAGAACGCTAAAGCAAGGTTTCCCTGAAAGAGTAAACTGGGATTTGCCACTGAGCTGAAGGAAGCTTATGAAAGAGGTCACCTTCCTGAGGTAATTTTTATCAGGAACCATGCTGAACTTGAGGGCGTTGTCACGTCACACAACTGATCATTTGGCACAGTACATATGGTCATGTGGTGAAGAGTCATATGATTGCCCTTGTCCCATCGTAGTATGTGGCAAAGTGTGTATGTATGTGTAATTCATCATGCATTGAAAATTGATCTGACCATGCCCCACAGCAATCTGATAATTCCTTTGAATGTGACAACTTTTCTGGGCAATCCAGGCCATTTTGGGGCAATGCAAATCAATCTCAACAATTGGAACTCAGAGATTAGATGGGTTTAAGAGGATGCTTAGAAGGCTATTCAGCACACTGTTTTTTAATTGTAGACTCTTGACTCTGGTGGCAGAACTGAGCTGCTTTCACACCTCCTCTGCTGCTACATATTGCTGTTGTTACTAGTTTGATTTGATTACCGGTAATTTGTGGACTTATTCAAACAAATGCTCGGGGTGCATGCCATACAGTAAATAAAAAGAGATCTTGCATCTGATAAAACAGACTAAAGGGGGAATGATTTGTTGCTGTTGTTTTTGTTTAAAAAAATCAGTTTGGCAAAACTTGTTAGGATGAATGTTGGACTGCGGTGTATTTAACAAAGGGGATTAGGGAGGACAGAAAAATATATTGTATTGTAAAGACTTATACAAATATGAGTTTAAAAAGAGTATTGTATATTTATTCTAAGATTAGTAGTACATAATAATTCACCTTACCCAAGATGTGAATGAGATCACAGCTGTATTTACAGAGCCTGGTTCTCTGCAAAGAACTGATCCACCCAAGGGAATACAAGCCAGTGCACATCACTTTGACATCAAATTACAATGAATAATTACACCTTTGTATTCCCCTCTTTTCCAAAGCCTTGTTCAGCTTCCTTTCAGATTGATGTACAATATTTACGCCTATTGCTGACTCCAGCACTTTGTTCCATCTCATTAATTCAAAGAATAAGGAGCATCAAGGAATATCAGGAACATCATTAATCCAAGAACCATTTCTCTCTGCTTCTCTTAACCAGTTATTGAAGAATTTTTACAATCTGAGCAGGATGAAAAGCTTGAAAATATCAAGGCACTTTAGCATACCTTAAAAAAAAGGATAAGGAGAATCAAACTGATTGTAATGGTAGGCAATGGTCATGTTTCTGGTTGATCTCCCACCCCCCGATTTCCTACTATTTAAAGTGCGGTCATTTACTCCAGCAATACCTTCAACAGAAATGCACTTTCTCCCCTGCACTATTTGCAAGGCCATTTCAGCAAGGAGAAAACTAATGCTGTTCTACTGAAATATTTCTGGGTCTTCCAGCAGTAATTGAGCACCAAAATATTCTTGCTACAGTGAAGCCTAACAGTAAAAGCGCATGCCAATGTAAATTCATCATCTGCAACTAAGAGTGGTCTCCAGCAAAGGTTTTCTCAGGGCAGACCGATTGAAATTAATGGATTTAACTTAGTCATTTCATTAATTTCTAGAATATACTCATGTGTAAAGCTTAGTTGAAGACCACTTGACATTTTAACAGAAGTAGGTGAAAGATTAGTAGCAGTTTATTCGTAACATGTAAAATAATGGCCAGGAGGAACTTCATGGAACTAAAGTGAGAGGTGCTGCTATCATGGATATATTTGTGTGACTTGATGATATACTAGTTTTTACTTTGGAAGCATGATCAGCATAATTCAAAGTGCTCAATGGCTTAGGACCCAGAGGCCATCAGGAATATCCCATCCCATCCCATCCCAACCTGCCTATGTATTGAGTCCTCTCCCCACCAGTAAAAGTTGGCAGTGATCAGAGATATATAGATAGAAAGATTTCACAGTGGTGGCACCCTGTTGTTGTTGTTTTTAAAATTTCCTCTCCAAAGAGGCCCATTTGGTACCTACATTATCATCTTTTTCATACCAGGTAACTACTTTTGTATCTTTTCCAGGCCCAATTATGAGAACAATCAGTTTAAGGGTGCAACTGTGAGATAACAAAAACCTTCTACTCACTGATATAGGCTAAAAATCTCAGGAGTCTGGCTAGGGTTAACAGAGTGCCCCTAAGCCCCTGCTCCATGATTTATGAGGGACTCCTATAAAACTACCTTCTTTCACTCAATAAGGTTAGTCTATCTTCTGTCTAACTTTCTGCATATTTAGATATTTAGATTTTTTTTTCTTATTCCTTAATATGATACCAAGGCCACAATGACATCAAAAATCTACTAATCATATCTAATGAATGCTAGCACTTGAAAGGCAATGTAATTTGTCAGCACATGCTGTGCTGCTGATAAAAAAATAATATAAAGGCTGCAACAAACTGTTTCTGCCCTGCTCATGAAGGACAGAATACATAGGAATATCAAACCGACAATTTCCTAACTGGTATAATAGATAAATTGAATGGCATTCACTGATTAAGAAATTATCAGCAAGAGAAAATGCCTTTGTCTTTCCCATTCATTGGTATAATGTGCATTTATTATCACTTCTCTTGCAATCTCTTTTTAAAAAATGAATAGTAAATTTTTACACAGGGGGAAAAACCTAACCCTGAGATAATTATTATTACAGATGAGCTGATCAGGTAAAGGCTTTGCCATTACCTTCCCACATTTATGTAACAGTCCTGATGACAGTACAACTGTCATCCCTTGTCCTGATACTAGAACAAGGAATCCAGATCTAATGAACAAGTGGATTAGGCCACGAGATGTCTGTGGTCATTAAATTAGGATCCTTTTCTGGAACCTTTCTATCCAACTCCAAAGCACAGCTGAAAGTCTTTTGAGACAGTTTCTGCTTTCATGCAGGCTTTTCCTACTCAGTCGTATGAGGAGAGGGCCTGAAGTTCAGTAGAACACATGCTTTGCATTCTGATTTGATTTTATCTCTAAGGAAAACTGGGAAATAATCCCATCAGAAACCCTTGAGAGCTGCTGTCAGTCTTCAACACCACCACCACCCTTCCGAACCTTCCTGGTAAGCAGCAGTGATGGTGTGTCACAGCCACACTCCTGCTATTAGGGCAGACAATAATGAGCTAGATGGACCTATTGTCCTATGCTGCTATGTGATGTTAGCCTCATTTGTAAATTGCGATATTACCATTGTATGAACTTTTCGCTGGAGGTGGTGGTGGTGGTGGAGAAAACAGCTAATCACCAATTTCCCTTTCTCCCAATGCTTGGAATCTACTGCCAGAACACTTTGGTTCTGACACCTTTCTGGTCTTCCGATTTCCTCTTCCTTCCCCTCAGTATCCTGGCAACTTAGAAGAATAACATCTCCCTTGAACCACCAGGCTTCATGCTGCACTACTATGCAGCACACCAGGACACCGAGAGGGATTAGGGAAGGAAACAGCTTCCATCTTCCCCACTCCCTGCATGTCCCTGCTGTTCCTGCCATCACCACACCTTTAAAGGGAAGGGTTTTGGGGTTGTGGTGCTGGCATAAGAGCAGCCCTACTGGATGAGACCAAACATCCTGTTTTCATAGTGGCTAAGCAGATTCCTCTGTGGACCCTGAAAGCAGAACCCAAGCATAACAGAAATCTCCCCAACTGTCATTCCTAGGAAGGCCTCTGACAGTAGAACCAGACTAAACTATTTATTATTTATTTATAGCACCTTTTATCTGAGGATCACAAGGCAGTTTATAATATAGTCATCATAGCTAGCAGCCATTGCTAGCCTTGTCCTCAGACACATCTAATTGGCTCGGAGAAACAATGATTTATATTTCCCATCTTTGAGGAGATAACTCAGCCCATTTCTGAGCCAGTCCTATATGAGAAGAAGAAGAAGAAGAGTTTGGATTTGATATCCCGCCTTTCACTCCCTTTAAGGAGTCTCAAAGCAGCTAACATTCTCCTTTCCCTTCCTCCCCCACAACAAACACTCTGTGAGGTGAGTGGGGCTGAGAGACTTCAAAGAAGTGTGACTGGCCCAAGGTCACCCAGCAGCTGCATGTGGAGGAGCGGAGACGCGAACCCAGTTCCCCAGATTACAAGACTACCGCTCTTAACCACTACAATGAGGGATTGTAACTGTTGACTGTAATTCAGACTGTAAGATCCTTGGGTCAGGGATCTTTATAGTTTGCTTCTGTTAAGCACTGTATTAACAGAACATTATACCCTCCAACATTTCTCCAATGAAAATAGGAACATCCTATTCAACAACAACAACAACAACAACATTTATACCCACCAATCTGTCAGGGTTGCCCCAGCCACTCTGGGCAGCTTCCAACATATATATATATAAAATGAAACATTAAACATTTAAAAACTTCTCGAAACAGGGCTGCCTTCAGGTGTCTTCTAATACTTCAGGTGCCTTCCACACTCTCCAACATTTTTCTGATGAAAATAGGGACATCCTAAGGAAAAGTGGGACATTCCAGGATCAAATCAGAAACCAGGACAGCTTCTGTAAATCTGGGACTGTCCCTGGAAAATAATGACACTTAGGGGATCTGGAACATAGTCAGAGAATGTTGTTGTACTCATGTATCCTGCTTATGAGCTTCCCATAGGCCTCTGATTGGCCACTATTGGAATACAATGCTGAACAAACTAGGCATTTGTCTGATCCAGCATTGCTCATCATACTTGAAAAGAAAAACAATTCAGATTTTACACCTCAGGGTTTCCACACATGACCACTTTGGTGCATTGTATTTACAGAAAATCCTGCCTCATCCCGAAGCTAGCCAGTCATGTGTATCTGATATCACATTCAGGACTAAAGCTTTGGCATGTCATTGCGTTGCACATGGCCAGCTGGCATGTCCAGGATTTTAGAGAGGTCCTCCCCCCAGACCCAGTAATTAAACTTAAACACCTTAATTATAAAATAAAATCCTAAAGATATTTCTAGCTGGAATTTAAAGTTTAATTTATTCTAGTAAAGTCTATTCCTTGACAAGATTACTAATAGGCATAACATTCAGCAGCAATCATTCCAATGTACCCTGTAATTACTTACTACATATCACACAAAAATGCACATTTCTTTAATGAGTGTGTGCAGAGAACATCATTTTAAAATATATCATTACCCAAGTAAAAGAGAGGGGCACCAAACATTAAAAAAGTTAAATTGTGCATTCTGTGTTAGACAAAATTGCAAATTTATTCGTTAGAGATAAGCAGTGTCTACTCGTTTCACTTCTGCATAGCAATATAAACAGTTCGGCTTTATGTTCTTTATCCTTGCTGGTCGACAGGAAATCCATGCTATGTGCTGTACTGAAATTCTCATTCCCATTCAACTTTTTAAAATTAAGTTGTCTTTTTATTAGTATTTCCTTCTTTAAACTGCCTATGACATGATTCACTCTAATGCACGAAATAGGAGAGCCTTAAATTAAGTCCAGAGGATTAGCACTTTGCAAGTTAGAGCACAGGCAATTTTAGCCTGGCTTATTCTTCATATCCACTCAATTAACCTCACAGAGTTTCAGAACAAAAGTCAGCATGGCACACATCATTTGAATGGAACAGATGCCATCTTTCTGCCAAGTGATGATGAACCTATAGCAGCCATTCTTAGCCAAGGCCAGGGTTCAAAGTGAGGTGGACCATTCAAGAAGTAGACACAGGAAGTTAATTTAACCAAATATATTACAAGTGCAGTATTATAATACAGGTATTGCCTGATTCTTAGGATTGGGTAAGTTCTTTCAGCTTATTAACTCTGAAGAGTTAAAAAATGTTTTATTCTTTTATTGATACCCCCCTCATTACATTCACAATGTACATAGAGAGCATTTCCTTTGCTGGATTGGAAACTGCACATTGAGAAAGATGTGCACATGCAGAAGGATTTGGAAGATTTTAGCAACCTCTTTACTACTTAGTTTTAGACAATGACCCCCTCCTTATGTTGTGTTTTTGTTTTTTATTTGTATTTCATGCTTCATCAGTTACTGATTCTGTGCTGGTTCGAAGAGTAAAATAAACACAGTCTCAATTAAAACATGACCATAAAAAAATCCCAGCTATTAAAACATAATGCAACAATACAATTACACAGCTAACAGGCAGCTGCTACTTTATATCTCGCAATTCTGCTCAAAAGGCCTGGCACCAAAATATAATTAAATGTTCCATTTGTACCACAATGAGGAGGGAACTCTACTTCCAAGGGGCCACCACAGAGAAGGCTCTTTCCCATGTTACTACACTATGGGTTTCTCTCACTGTCAAGACCGTAAGAAGGTCCTCTCCTGCAGATCTCAACACAGGCTGATCAATGTAGAGAGAAATGCTCCAGCAGGTATTTTGGATCTCTAGGCATTTAAGGTTTGCTGAGGCTAGGCTAGGCTAGGGGAGGGGAGGGGAGAATTTTGTCCATTGTTCCAGTTGGGGGCACCTTGTAAAAATGTGTGTGGAAAACAACAGGGCATAGCATCCTGTGAGCCCATGCCCTTGACATGCCTGTGGAAAGCCCTGTTTTTGACCCCCACCACTGCCAAACATCACAGATGGGCCATCTGTACCACAAGAATCTTCCATGACTCTGTTGGTACAAATGCTCTTCCACAGATAGGCCTGGCTCTCTGTTAGTGAAGAGGCAATTACACTGTCTCCTTTGACCCTTCAGCTGGCCTTTGGATTGTACCCTTCAAGCATATTAGGAAGACAGGGACATTTAGCATTTAGTAGAAATAGTTCATAGAATCATAGAATCATAGAATCATAGAATCATAGAATCATAGAATCATAGAGTTGGAAGAGACCACAAGGGCCATCGAGTCCAACCCCCTGCCAAGCAGGAAACACCATCAGAGCACTCCTGACATTTGGTTGTCAAGCCTCTGCTTAAAGACCTCCAAAGAAGGAGACTCCACCACACTCCTTGGCAGCAAATTCCACTGTCGAACAGCTCTTACTGTCAGGAAGTTCTTCCTAATGTTTAGGTGGAATCTTCTTTCTTGTAGTTTGGATCCATTGCTCCGTGTCCGCTTCTCTGGAGCAGCAGAAAACAACCTTTCTCCCTCCTCTATGTGACATCCTTTTACATATTTGAACATGGCTATCATATCACCCCTTAACCTCCTCTTCTCCAGGCTAAACATGCCCAGCTCCCTTAGCCGTTCCTCATAAGGCATCGTTTCCAGGCCTTTGATCATTTTGGTTGCCCTCCTCTGGACACGTTCCAGTTTGTCAGTGTCCTTCTTGAATTGTGGTGCCCAGAACTGGACACAGTACTCCAGGTGTGGTCTGACCAGAGCAGAATACAGTGGCACTATTACTTCCCTTGATCTAGATGCTATACTCCTATTGATGCAGCCCAGAATTGCATTGGCTTTTTTAGCTGCCATGTCACACTGTTGGCTCATGTCAAGTTTGTGGTCAACCAAGACTCCTAGATCCTTTTCACATGTACTGCTCTCAAGCCAGGTGTCACCCATCTTGTATTTGTGCCTCTCATTTTTTTTGCCCAAGTGCAATACTTTACATTTCTCCCTGTTAAAATTCATCTTGTTTGTTTTTGCCCAGTTCTCTAATCTGTCAAGGTCGTTTTGAAGTGTGATCCTGTCCTCTGGGGTGTTAGCCACCCCTCCCAGTTTGGTGTCATCTGCAAATTTGATCAGGATGCCCTTGAGTCCATCATCCAAGTCGTTGATAAAGATGTTGAATAAGACCGGGCCCAAGACAGAACCCTGTGGCACCCCACTAGTCACTCTTCTCCAGGATGAAGAGGAACCATTGATGAGCACCCTCTGGGTTCGGTCAGCCAGCCAGTTACAAATCCACTGAGTGGTAGCATAGTCAAGACCGCATTTTACCAGCTTCTTTACAAGAATATCATGGGGCACCTTGTCAAATGCCTTGCTGAAATCAAGGTAGGCTACATCCACTGCGTTCCCTTCATCTACCAGGCTTGTAATTCTGTCAAAAAACGAGATCAGGTTAGTCTGACATGACTTATTTTTCAGAAATCCATGCTGACTATTGGTGATCACAGCATTCCTTTCTAGGTGCTCACAGACTGTTTGCTTAATGATCTGCTCCAGAATCTTCCCTGGTATTGATGTCAGACTGACTGGGCGGTAATTATTTGGGTCCTCTCTTTCCCCCTTTTTGAAAATAGGGACAACATTTGCCCTCCTCCAGTCTGCCGGGACTTCGCCTGTTCTCCAGGAATTCTCAAAGATGACTGCCAGTGGTTCTGAGATCACATCTGCCAGTTCTTTTAATACTCTTGGATGCAGTTCATCTGGCCCTGGAGACTTGAATACATCTAAACTAGCCAAGTATTCTTGTACTATCTCCTTAGTTATTCTGGGCTGTGTTTCCTCTGCTGAATCATTTGCTCCAAATTCTTCAGGTCGGGCATTGTTTTCTTTATCGGAGAAGACTGAGGCAAAGAAGGCATTGAGGAGTTCAGCCCTTTCTGTGTCCCCTGTTTGCATTTCACCATCTTCTCCTCTGAGTGACCCCACTGTTTCTTTGCTCTTCCTTTTGCTACGAACATACCCATAAAAGCCTTTTTTGTTGCTTTTAACCTCTCTAGCAAGCCTGAGTTCATTCTGTGCTTTAGCTTTTCTGACTTTGTGTCTACACGTGCTGGCTATTTGTTTGAATTCCTCTTTGGTGGTTTCCCCCCTTTTCCATTTTTTGTACACATCCTTTTTAAATCTTAATTCAGTTAAAAGTTCTTTAGATAGCCACCCTGGCTTCTTTAGGCACCTTCCATGTTTCCGTCTCATTGGTATTGCCTGACGTTGTGCTTTTACTATCTCCCTCTTAACAAACTCCCAGCCATCATTAACTCCCTTTCCTTTTAGTATTGCTGTCCATGGGATCTCACCCAGCACTTCCCTAAGTTTTATGAAGTCGGCTTTCTTAAAGTCAAGAAATTGAGTCCTAGTATGCTTGGCTGCTCCTTTCCGCTGTATAGTAAACTTCAGAAGAGCATGATCACTCGCGCCTAATGATCCTTCCACATCTACCCCACTAACCAGGTCATCAACATTGGTTAGGACCAGATCTAAAATGGCTGTTCCTCTTGTTCTTCTCCCACTTTCTGGACAATGAAGTTGTCTGCAAGGCCAGTGAGGAATCTGTTTGACCTTATGCTCTTGGCTGAGTTTGACGTCCAACAAATATCCGGGTAATTGAAGTCCCCCATTACTACTATCTCCCTTCCTTTTGCATGCTTGGCCATCTGTTCCAGGAAGGCATCATCTATGTCCTCCGTTTGGCTTGGGGATCTATAGTAAACTCCCACAATGAGGTCTCTGTTATTCTTCTCTCCCTTAATTTTGACCCAAATGCTCTCACTTTGGCTTTGAGGTTCTAAATCTTGGATGTCTTCACAGGTATACACATCCCTGACATATAACGCCACTCCTCCTCCTTTCTTGTCTGGTCTGTTTCTCTGAAATAGATTGTATCCCCCCATTATTACATTCCAATCGTGGGACTTATCCCACCAGGTTTCAGTGATGCCTATTATGTCATATTTAGTTTGCTGTACCAAGAGCTCAAGCTCATCTTGTTTATTTCCCATGCTTTGCGCATTAGTGTACAGACATTGAAGTCCATTAATCATTCCCCCGTGTCTCTTATTTAAGGATTTTTTCCTCCCACCACTAGGTCCGCGTGCTGTTTGCTCCATTTGGTCTATGACATTTGGATGATCATCTTCATTAATTGATAGACTCCTACCTTCAGGAGCACTGTCTCCCTCCCCCACATTAGTCAGTTTAAAGCCCTCCTGATGAGGTTTCTGAGATTTCATCTTCACATGTAAACCTGGCAAATCTGAACAGTGTGAATGGCATCACACGAACATTTCTTAGAAAAACAACCAGTATTCATTGGTATGTTTACAATATCCATTGCCATTCAACAAGCAGGGTGCATGTATGTGGTTGTGAACAGATCTGTGTTAAAGTATTGCTTTATATGGGATGTGTACAGTCATGAAAAGGACTAAAAATACAGCACTTTGCATAAAATATAGAAACAAACCAGAAACTAATGCAGTTAGTATAGCAGTGGTGCAATATGAACCTAACACTTAGCCCCAGTAGTACTATGGACTTGAAAATAAAATAAACAAACCCTAGTGAAACTGAGCATCAAGTTTGAGCTCTGTGGTGGCTCCTCATAGCGATATAAACACTAAGTGTGCAGAGTCCTCCTCAGAGTAGACCCAAAATTTCCATGGGCCTACTCTGAGTATGCCTTAGCTGGACACTATCCACAGATTTCTCAAAAAATGAGCACCACACTAATGACAAGAACACATTGACAATATCTGTTTCAGCTAACAAAGTTGGAAATGCATTGTGCATACTTAAAATATAAAAAGAAGTAATAAAGAAATTAAGAATGATATCAAATCTTTGGCAAAACAGAGCAAACTGCTGACAGCCCAAGATGGCTAGAATCATAATTTGGCAAGGGCATGACACTTGTCAGTTCACATTCCCAAACATCTGTGTCGTTTTTATAGTCATATTATTTTATGATACTAACATCTTTGATATGCATGAGAGCACCAACATGTTGCTAAAATTAGCATTCTATCAGCTTGAATTCCTAGATGGGTGTCAATTTGTTTGAGACATTTTTTTCTGCAAACAATTGGAGCTGTTAACACACCTTTCACACATTGTAGACACTGCAATAGAAGCTAAGTAGATAACTCCCTCTGTAAGCTACTCATTAAAGTACAGTGGTACCTCTGGTTACGAACTTAATTCGTACCGGAGGTCCATTCTTAACCTGAAACCGTTCTTAACCTGAGGTATCACTTTAGTTAATGGGGCCTCCCGCCACTGCCGTGCCACATTGTGTGATTTCTGTTCTCATCCTGAGATAAAGTTCTTAACCCGAGGTACTACTTCTGGGATAGAGGAGTCTGTAACCTGAAGTGTTTGTAACCCAAGTTGTTTGCAACCCAAGGTACCACTATGCATATTTTATACATGCTTAGTAAGGTTGTGTTGTGTATGGTGTGTTAGTGGGGGGGTAGTACCTCTGGTGGGGGTCACATTGTGCTCCTTCGGGGGTAGCTTGTCCATCTTTGCTCCCCATCCTACAACCAGAATCACAGAATTGTAGAGTTGGAAGGGACCCTGAGGATGGTCTAGTCCATCCTCCTGCAATGCAGGAATATGCAGCTGCCCCATACGGGGAGTGAACTTGCAACCTTTGCATCATCATCAGCATGCTCTAACCAACTGAGGTATTGCCACCCCAAACAAATCTCGCCAGTGGCTCCTAGAAGCTATCCGCATGCAGTG
Organism: Podarcis vaucheri; assembly: GCF_965113315.1. Classification (NCBI taxonomy): domain Eukaryota; kingdom Metazoa; phylum Chordata; class Lepidosauria; order Squamata; family Lacertidae; genus Podarcis; species Podarcis vaucheri. The sequence continues at coordinate 33,797,840 of NC_138749.1, forward strand.
ACACTAAAGGAAACGGCTTCAACTGGCTGGCTAAACCAGGTGAGGGTAGCTGATGGGTCTCAAATCCCCAGTGAGTTAGGGATTTCACCTGCATGTGAAGACAGGCTCTGGCAGATTGAGTGGATGAGACCAAACACTCACGCTACCCTGTCTGTGCTATCCCAGGATTCAAGAAGGTGGTTTCTGCACGTGCTGTAGTGAGGGGCAGATGGGGCTTGTCAGCCTGGGGAGGTAGCCCATTTAAAACCAAAATTCTGATCCTAAACCTCTGTGCCTTGTGGGATATCTTCAGGAGAAGATAAGGCTAAAGAGTAAACTTTACACAAATCCCAAGGGTTTCAAAACTGTAATCACAAGGGAAAGAATACAGACTTTTGTGGGTGAAAAAACAGAGAATTGGGAGATAGGGGAATGGAGTGGAGTTTGCAGGAAGAACACAAACATTCTACAATGCAACATTTTGTTGCGGGTTAATCTTGTTGAAACATAATCATGTAACCCATAGGCTTTGCCCTAAATTTTACATTATCAGTTTTGGTAAATGGGATAACTTGTGATGCCTTACCAAAAAAAAGCCAGGTTTTCTTTTTTAAAAATCCTGACGAAGCTTTTGTCTTTTGAGATGTTTACATCAGTACACACTTTACTGGAAAACAGTCTGTGCCACAAAATCTAATTTGATTGTGATCTATTTGGAAGTCTAACATTACTATGCTTCTTGAGTTCAAGTAAAAGATTTGTAAACCAGTTCTAAAACTTTATTATCAGGGCAGAGCATCAAGCTGTTCCCTGCACATTCATCACAAAAGTGATGCTCAGCTGTAGGAGGGTATGAATCATTCTAGATTACCTATCTAGTACTTGAAAGCCCGGCTGCAAAATAGCTAGAGTGGAGATTAGCCTTCTCCAATCGCTATTGAATTTAAAAGACTATTCTGCAAAAGGAAAGGAGTTCATTCACCAGGCCCTACAAGTGAAAGGGGCCTTAAATCAAAGGAAGGCTTTAGACAAGAAAGCCTTGGGTGTGCACATTGCAGGTCAGAGATGCTCCAGGAATTGCTTTCGTTCTGAGGCCTGATTCATCTCTGCAAGGATATTACTTGACTGACTGTGTGACCTCCCACGGTGAGAAACCAGGGTTGCTATGAAAGTGTCCTCTGTAATGTCTGATCTGTGTTGGTTGTTTCACATGTACAAATCATGTATGATACTGTTGTCTTGGGGCTTCTCTGAGACTGTAATGAAGCACAGTGATGTAATCTACAATGTGATCTAGACACTTCCACAAATATATGATGCAGGATGCAGAAGGATTACTACTAGAGTTTCTTCCTCCAAAAAATGAGTTTTCCTTACCCATAAATGCATGTTATATTCTGTGCTATCCCACCATTAAACAAATAATGAACATAAGCCTATCAAACATTTTGAGTTTTCAAAGCACCTTGCAAGGTGCTTCTAAAATGAAGAATTCCCCACCCACAATTTCAGCAGGGCTTTGGAGACTTTGAAAAACCTGCTAAAACAGAGGAAGGGGGAGTATCTTCATTTTAGCAACTACAAATAAAAAAATGATAAATGATCTTCATATTAAGTTCATATTTAACTATTGATAAATTGATAAAAGAGACAACTATTATTTTAGAAATTTTCTTCATTACCTCTTCTCGACATTTATACACGTTTGCAAGATCACCACATGTGCCAATAGGTTCCTCGTTTGTTACATCCTCTCCAACACATGACAACCAACTATAAATATAGACGCAAGACTGATTGGAGTCAATGGGTTATTTTTAAGGCGTTTTCTTGGCTATTTGCAGAGATGGATCTAAAAGTGGGAGTAAGCCATTGTTTCTTCCCCACTGCACTGGTGAGATGGTTTGTAGAATGAAAGAAATCACATTCGAAAACATCTCTTAACCGCCTCAAAAGTAAGGTTTGTGTATCAAATGGCCCTGCATCTGAACCATGAGAATTTCACCAAAAATAGCTCTCTCCGTTCTTCACTTATGAATGCAATTTCTTTTTCTCATTAATTGCTAGACAATTATTTTTAAAAGAAATGCTGGACATTTTTTTCACACAGTACTATTAGGGACTCTTCTGTTCACTTCAGTGGAGCTGGCAGAAGAGAACTTGTCAGGGGATTGTACTCTTAATTCTTAGAAGTACTGCATATGAAATATGTCATGTTTCACACTTTTTAAGTGGTTAAGGCCTTACATTTTTCTAAAGATATGATGTGATTCCAACTAATAAAAAAATACTTTTTTAAAAGAAGAAGAAGATGGCATCTTTGTTTTTCTTTTTTAAATGTTACTTTCCCTCATGAGATCCGTTGTCATCTCTGAGTAGCTACTCCATCCTTTGAAATGCCAGGGCATAGACAGCAGCAGGCAGGCCGGCTAAAATAAAACATTAGATGTTTCTTGTTTAAAAGCTTGGTTTGGAAACTGTTCTCATCTTGCCCTCCTGCTTGTTTGGAGTACAGTGGCAGTTGCTTTGAGGCAATTTAACATTTGCTTTGCATTTTAGCTTTCACTTTGATATGCATGCACCCTATGGGCCAATTTCATCAAACCTAGATCCAAATTGATGCACAAAGCAGGTGCACAACTAGAATGAATTCAAAGCAGATCCAACCACACACACACACACAAATATCCTGGCAGGGAAGAACCAAAACAAATTGCTTTGCTCTTTCTCGCTTCCCTCCCCCATTCCACCCTCTTTATCCTTTTTGAAATCTTTCTGTATAACTTTGAAATAGTTTGGGGTCTTGGCAGCTGTGCACCGTTTAAAGTTGCTGATGAGATTGATACTTTCTAATTTTCTGGAGCGACCAAATGATAGACTGTCTTTGTAAATGAAGTCCCATGCTGCTACTGTCTACAGTTCAGCATTGTCATGTTAGATTAAACAGCAATGTGTTTGTTGCCCCTTATTAATTATGATGCCTCCCACTGCGTCTCTGATTGTTTTGTTCCAAGGGTACTGTTATGCAGAAGCTCGCCTTCTCTCAGAGAAGCCCATCACGCTGAAAGCAGCTCATTAACTTCAGACTCCCACTCAGTTTGCCATGACAGACTTCCCTAACTAACTTTAGATATGTGTGGTAATAAAGTTTTATCTCTTTGCACAGCATCTCTCGACATTCCATCATGCACTGTTCCTGCAGACAGAATTCAAAGCACAAAATCTCGTGTCAGGAACCATTTGGGTACTAGATGTGCGCAAAATGCAAGCAAATAAATGAGAAACCAGCCTTCCATAAAAGATTTGCACTGCCTGATATAGAGAGAAATAAGCAGCATGATAGTATACAGAATGGAATCCGACCGCTGCAATGCAATTTTTCACCTCTTTGTCTACCACCCCCATCCTGACTACACAACTCTGCCATTGCATGTTGGAGGCAGTGCTGAAGGGACACAGTCACTCCCACAGAATGCTACTGTATCTTTTACTTCCCATATCTTGAAACATCAATCTAGTATTATTATTATTTTCCTTTTTAGGAGATCTCTAGGAAAGTAAGCAGAAAAGCCTAAGTCCCCACCATCACCTCCTCAGCCTCCCACTCTATTTATCAGACAGCTTTTGCGGAAAACGCCAGCTTAACTCAGCTAAGATGACAGAACCCCATCCCAGGTCCTACTCTGGACTCTAACCCCTGATTCAGAGCATTCTACCCCCAGGGAACAACCTATCCAAGTGTTAGAATTTCAATGTCAAGAACTGCAGTTGTCTGGATATAGTTTACAAATGCAGTAGAAATAAAGAGCATTAAATAATGTGATGATGTAGACTCTAGTCCATGCCTTTATTCATTTCTTGGGGTTGCATCCAATTTCATTCATACTCAGAGTAGACCCACAGAAATTTAATGAGAATTTCTTTAACAAACACAATTTTTGCCTAATATACACACTTTTGCAAGCAATTTCCCCTAATTTAAAGGATTTTTTTGCACATCTTTTTCACTATTACATGCATTTTGTGCACACTTCTTCTTAACATATGCATTTTTGTGCACATTGTTTGGAAAACTGCATCGCAAAATTCAGAAAAGTGTAAATTTTGAAGGGTAGCTGTGGTTCAGTTCACCTATTGCTTCAAGAAGTGTGATTTGCAAATAAAATCAAATTGCTCTCCCACCCCTACTCCTGATAGCTGTCCATCCCAGGTTTTTATTGCCAGCTCTGCCATTAGGCCCAGTGATACAATTGCCTCAAATGCCAGATGCTATGAATTCATTCCAGCTGTTTCTTCTGAGCCTTCGACCTGTTCCCTCCACTGGAAGACAAAGCTGTGTGTACTATCCCCGTGACCACTAGTAGGCTGCCCTTAGATGTAGTGGAGGATTCTATTCCTTTACTAGTGTTGAAGCAAAATTAAGCAGCCACTAGAGAGCCACCATCTTGTCCTTTGCCTCAGGCAGCAAAGTGTCTTGGACTGGCCCTGTATGTGTTATAAAGAACTGGAAAGACTAGAGAAAAATCAAAGACCAAAAGCAGACTGTTTGGGCCATGTTTCTGTGTGGTAATTTTGTAATTATACTTTCTAGCCAGCTTTAACTTAGTGCTTACTACGCATCAGTGCCAGTTATTTCTATGTTTTCCAGCGAGACACAACATTAACTTTTTGTAAAATGATTCCCCCCTAAACACTGTGGGAAAGCAGGGAAGGATTGTGGTGAAATTATCAAATGCTTCCCTCTTCTGAAATGTTTTCTTTAAGCTCCAAGGCTAGTGAAGAGAAGGATCCAGAAGGCAAGCACTTATTTGGATGTTAATTTCTGTAAACACCAAATGGTGAAAATGTTCCTTCCAGACCAGGATTTCCTCCCCTCCACTATTTATAAAAATACAAAATACAAAATAGCATTTGTTACCAAGTAACTCTTTGATACTGGGGAATAAAGATTTCATTCTAGAAATAGAATACATTGAGTATGTAAGGCAAAAAAAAAAATAAATAAAGAAAAAAGCTTTTAAGTCTAATCAGCCCCGTGCACTCAAGTATTCACACATTGGTGGTGGCATATGTAGCAGACCAACAAAACACAATGTGACTTTTGTTTTCATATCACTCACTGTAATCTTTTAAAAATGTTTCTTAAATAGCCCTGCATTTAAAAATGCATGTTCAGTGGAAAAGAATTTGATTTTTCCTTACAAGATCCCTATTTGCATAGATAGGAATTGATCCTTTGTAACACTTGTGAAGGTTGTTGCTGTTTTGCCCTCATTCATTATTAGGACACTGTCAAAGCTTCTAATCCTCTGCTACATTATCTCTGTGTCCTTTCATTCTCCCCTTCTGCTATCTTTTTATTTTTAAAAAACAAAAAATAAAAATAAAACCTCCACATCAATTAGGCCAGAAATAAAGGCACACATTTCAGAAAACATTTTGAAAAGCAAATACATAAAGCAGTCTCATTATAAATCAAGAGCTGACTGGCCTGTGATTTCCCGGAAACCTTAAAAATAGTATTGACTTGCTGCTTAGGTCTTTCACACTTAGTACTCTCTTCAAGACTGCAGCATCAAACTGTGTCTTGCATGTAAGAATAAACCAACACTGCTTGAACTCTACAGATAGAACATTAATGTCATATCATATAATTTCAAACAATGCATTTCAAGGGACTCAGAGACAGTTCCGTTGACACATTCACTGGATTATCGTCCAGTGCTGAGTCATTTACTTGAAGTTCATATACAGTGATACCTCGGGTTAAGAACTTAATTCGTTCTGGAGGTCCGTTCTTAACCTGAAACTGTTCTTAACCTGAGGTATCACTTTAGCTAATGGGGTCTCCCACTGCCGCCACACAATTTCTGTTCTCATCCTGAAGCAAAGTTCTTAACCTGAGGTACTATTTCTAGGTTAGCAGAAAATGTAACCTGAAGTGTCTATAACCTGAGGTACCACTATATGTTTGTTGGTGCAGTTACCAATAGGTACTCCTTGATGTTCCATTCCTTTCACTGCTCTTTAAACAAGCCTTCCTTGACGACTAAACATTCAGCCATTGAAACAATGAGAAAGAATGAGAAAAAAAGAAGTTTATTCTAGACAATACATGTCGGTCATAAAAAGCAAAAAATAAGACAAAGTTCACAGTTGCAACAGGCAGTATATTTGTTAGTCACTACCATCTTGGGCTGACTGGCAGGCTATTAGCACATAAATTGACAAACAGGGAAGGAAACTTTAAAGAAGAGCAAATAACCCCACAGAGGTTATTCAGTAACAGACCAAAACTAAAATAAATAAAATAAATCAGAAACAGGAATGTGGAGGGAGAGTTTTCTTACACATGAAATGATCAGTGTGAGTGGGACAGGTAAAGGGTTCTAGCTATGCTTTAAAGAAAAGGAATAGCTGACATAAACAAAAGGAGGGGGTCCGTGAAAGGGCTATACCTCAGACAGAGAGTCTCAGGAACCTTGAATGCAGCTCTGGTGCCCAACTGATTCTGAAAGACATTCTTCTTGAATAGGCAAGCATACAGTTCAGCACTTACAAAGGTGTCCGCTGTAAAACAGCAATGCTCACGATGTGAAATAACCACAGGAAGTATTCACAAGGCCTACTATACTGTCAGACATCCTCATTCAAAGAGCAAGATCTTCCACAGCATAGTTATAAGAAAGGGTTAGAATCATAGAATTGTAGAGTCGGGAGGGACCTTAAAGGTAAGGGGTAAAGGGACCCCTGGCCATTAGGTCCAGTCGTGGCCGACTCTGCATAGATCTCACTTTATTGGCCGAGGGAGCCATTCTACTTGCAATTTGAGGTGCTTTCGAACTGCTAGGTTGGCAGGAACAGGGACCAAGCAACGGGAGCTCACCCCATTGCAGGGATTTGAACCACCAACCTTCTGATCAGCAAGTCCTAGGCTCTGTGGTTTAACCCACAGTGCCACCCGCGTCCCTGGGAGGGACCTTGGGGATCATCTATTCCAACCCCCTGCAATGCAGGCATCTCAACTAAAGTATCCATGAGAGATGGCCATTTAGCCTCTGCTTTAAAACCTCCAAGGAAGGAGAGTTTACCCCCGTCTGAGAGAATCTATTCCACTGTCAAACTAAGTGCTAGGCTCTCTGTTGAATCTTCGACCACTTCCAGGTGACCTGTTTATTGAACATTCATCCTGATTAATTTATAGCAAGGTTATACAATGTTCCATCAAGCAACTGCTATCTCACATTTTCCAATGAATTTTTCTGTTAATTTCTTATAGCAAAAAGTTCAGTTTGCAAGGGGTGGGGTGGGGGAGTGGGTTTGTTTTGCAATAATTCCAGATCAGCTATAACTGCACCACTTGAATTTTCTGGGATATGATTGAATCCCATCTAAAACGAGTGACAGTATAATAGTATCCTGTGTCTTGTGCCAACTTTTTGTTGCTCTGGCATTGCATGCAGAATAATATTCACTTACTCCCATTCCAAGCCTATAAAAATGTTAGTGTTCCCCACTAATGTTTCCTACCTTCTATCTTGGAGTCATGGGGTAAGTAGCCACGAACTTTTAATTTGTTTTAAATAGCACACCTTTTGAGGTAAAGTTCAGGATGAAATATAAACCTATTGACCTCAGTAAAAGCGAACCAGACAAAACTCACCAGCCTTTGCTATTAATCCACTTCAGGCATTAGTATTCCAGCACCCGAAAAAGTCATTAAGAATATCGTTATGGCTGCTAAGTGCTTACCTATTACATCATTTCAGAAACCCAGAGCACTTAAAAAGCAGGAAAATGAATTGTTAAGAATACTATAAATCTTGCACAGCCCACATAATAAACAAATACATTACTCATATCAGGGAAAAAGAAATGCATTTTTCATCACAGCACAACAGCTTTGCTTATGAGCTATGGATTTTTTTAATGGATTATATTTGTTATCTTGATTTCAGGTTCTACATCTTTTATTATAAGAAATACATTCAAGTAGAAAGAATCTGTCCGAATTCTATGTTACTTTATATTTTCCCACCAAACGGAAATCACAACCCTACTTGAGGGACAGCCTTGTAACTTAATGGAACTTGTATTTCCTTCACTAATGTTAGAGACAAGCCATGGTTATACAGACCTATTGAGAGCTAATGACACAAATCGTACAAAATAATGTAGAGCGGATACCCATTTTTTATTTTTTTTTTTATTGCCAGACTGTGAAGCAGCCACTATTTTTATGGGCATATGGTTGCATTATGTTTATTACAAAATGCGGAGTGGATTACAAGGGGAGAAAAGATCATTGTAATATTCTCCATAGTATAATATACATGAAACTTACATGGATAATATTTACGCTAATAACCTTCTGAAATTATTAAAACAGGGCGATCTGTAATGCTCCAGATGTTGTTGAACTACATCACCAATCTTCCATGTCAACAGGCTGTGCTGGCTGAAGCTGATGGATATGGCCTGGTATGCTGGAATTGTTCAGCCATCAACTGTCAAACAATACCAACAGTCACTGGGAGATCCAAAGACACATTTGCCATACTGAATGTTTTTGATGTTATTAACAGCTCAGTCTCTTTATAAATCCCATCTCTACCTTAAGATTTCCACCTTAAGATCACAGTCAAAGCAACATGATCTTTGCCCTGGAGGAAGTAATGGCCAATTAACTTTCAGTTTCTCAGCAACATTTTTTTCCCAAAAGAAGCAAAAAAAATAAAGATTTTTTTCACACAGAGAATATCCTCATTTGTTTAATCTTTATTGTCAACTGTAAATGAGGCTTTTCACTCTGCCTTAGACACTTCAACGATCAGTTTTCTCTTAAAGATAGAAAGTGGCTCTTGCAAATTTTCTGATTGTTTTCATCAGCAGACAGAGGAATCTCTCCAAGTTACAAGTTATCTTGTCTCAAAATGTTTTAGAAAGAGATGGTGCAGACCTTATACTCATGAAGGGTTATTACGTAGCGTTTGAATGCAATGTAAGTTCATTGGCTCTGCAGCTCATTTTAACCCCCATCTGAGCCCCAGCAGGAAACAGCTTTGATCAAAGCATTTGATGTTACTCCCTCCATTCTTTTTTCCAGAGTGATTTGATAGCCAGACCATCTGTCTGACTAGCATCAGTCACCATGTTATTATCTTCTGTCAGTCGAGAGCCAACAGAAAGACAGTCATTCTGCCATTTCCTCCCACAGAAGTCCAGGAATTGTAGCTCTATGAGGGGGGAACTACAACTTCCACTATTCTTGGGGAAAGTCATGTGTTTTAAAAGTGTACTGAATGTTATTTAATTGTATGGTGTAGATCTGCCTGGTGCTTTCCTTTTCCAAAGTTCTGAAGAGTCTGCCTCTCCTCTGGTATCTAGAACCTGTTAGATACTTCCCATTGGGAGATGAACAGTGTTTAAAATCTCCCCGCAACCAGCCTTGCACAGTGCTTCATAGGCTCACAGTCTGGCCATAGGTTGGGTTTTTTGTTGTTGGTTTTTTTGCACTTATCTTGCTTTGTGTGAGAAAGGGACAACCATGAGAATCAGGATCTGTGGGATAAAATTTATATCTAGCTATTATGGTTCATCGTCTAGTATTTCTTTTGCATTGCTTCTGGTTTACTATTTATGTTTTAATGCTGCAATATATAAAAAAAGTTCCTGTTGAGGTGGGATATTATGCAATTGCTTTTAGAAAGTCTGCTCTTTTCATTCCTATACATGCAAACAGAGTATGTTCCCTAGAGTGATAAGAGAATGAGAAAAAAGGGGGAGCTATATTTATATGAACAGCATCCAAAGATCATCTGTTTTAGATTTAACATACAAATGAGAATTACAATCCCTGGTGCATATGTTGGTATTAGGATTCATAGGGATTTGATAAGCTCACACGATTAATCAAGGCAAGAGCATCAACAATTACCTGCACAGAAAAAGAAAAGAAAAGATATTTTTTTAAAAAGAGAGAATGAATGTATGTGAAAGAGGAATATGTTTACACATGGGACGTATGAATAAAATGACGGTCTAATTGCCTGTGTGCATTTATTGTATTCTAACAGAATAAAATGAATTAAATAAAAAATAACCATGTTATGCTTAAACAGTAAGATTTGAGCCCTGGTTCTCACTATATATTCTGTGTGTAATATGAGTGAAATTGCCTACATGGGTTTTTGGCTGCTTGCGAGGATGTTCTACTCCGCAGTATGTGTGCACCCATTTTTATTTTTATTTTTATCCTATTGGTTACTGTTCCACTCAAGGGTTGGTAATGGGCTCTAAGTGCTCCCCACGGAATTTCCTGCTGATACCTCTGAGAATTTCCAGTGTCTCAGCCTTGTATTTATCTACAATATGTTTTTCATTTTCCCCCTCTCTTGAAGCTAAGAAGCAAATGGGATTTTGAGTCTGCAGCTCATGTCAAGATGATACAGGAAGTGCTAAGGTAGCTGTTTATCCGTCATTCAGAACCACATTAAAGTATATTATTATGCCTGTTTTCAGCTGTGTTCCTAGAAATTATGGTGCTCCTTGGAGGCTCATCTGTGCTTCCACAACAAGCAAGCAAGCAAACTTTGCTAAAAAGATACTGTACAGTACCTTGTTCACCTGTGCCAAATTTGCTCTGCAGTTCAGTTACAAGAGAGTTTGAAGTGCATTCTAAGTCTGACAAAGTGCACAGGGCTTCTTTGAAGGCTTGGATTCCTTACCAGAGAAGTCCATGTGGAAAAGGCTTTCCAAGGTGGGCCTTACTTTTTGCCCAGTGTTATTCAGCCAGCATCAATCAACCTCTGCAACTGCAACTGCACACAAATGCAGCCACCTTTTTCAAGGACACAAATGGAACACTGTGGGTTTAAAGCAGAGTGGTGGTGGTGATGGGGCAGACGTGCAGGGGAAAGTCCTGATTCAGTTGTGCTGGGTCCAGTACAGACCTTCCAACATTGAGAGGAAAGACCTTAAGGGAGATTCTAAGCATATTCAGCTGAATCATCCTCCTCCTCCGGAATCCATCCTTATTAGGGTCCTTGCTTGTGAGGAGCATTCTAAGCATGGATTCTAAGTCTGGCCATGCAAACACACTTGGACTCTCCCTTTGGGTTTACCTCTCCATGTGGGAAGGTCTCCATGTGGGATTTCAAAGTGAAATCAAAATGAGAACAACTTCATAAATAGTATTATATCAGAAACAAGGATAGCATTCATTAACAAGCAGACATAATCCATTATGAGCATGAAATCTAACAAAGGTGACTATTTCAGAAACCCTTTTTAATGCAAGCACATTTACAGCTGAAATCCCAGCCATGACATTCAGGCAGCTTTCATTTTACACTAAGACACACACACACACACACACACACACACACACACACAACATAAGGCATTGCTTTTACAGATTACATATAGAAATTGCAATTTGTAAGGAGTTATACAGTGTGCTGAAATGCCAAGCTTCCTTACATGCTAAGCATATCACAGCACAGGGCTTTGTCATGGGTGCCATGACCTGAGGTGTCATTTATTCCATGTATCAAGAATACTGGGTAAAGCCTAAGCCCTAGGAAGTGACCAATTGTAGCCTTTCCAGAGTTCTTATGTACCCTAGAGATAGATGTCACACGGAAATGGTGCTGCAATGATAACAACTTTGTACAATCTCTCACACAGTGTTAAACTCTATGCTGCCATTGTGGCTCTACATTGGGTTGTTGGTGGCAAAAGTGGTTCTTCTCACTTGTCTTGAGTGAGACCATCAACTGATCAATTTTCACAGCAAGAAACCCTTTTTCACTAAGCATACCTGACACTAAGGCACTTTGTGGCTTCAAAGTCCAGAATTTCCTCTTCAGAAGTGGTTCTTCTTAGTTGTGAACTAGCAAACAAGAAAGTGAGGGATATACTTGTGTCTGTGCCATGTCTGTTCACGGGATATGTGGTCAACCTCTCTACCTCTGAATTGGAAACAAGTGTTTTGGAATACTAACTCTTATGATGTGATCCTTCAATAACAGATTGTAAATAGTGTTGGGAGATTCCATTCCGCCTTTACTTGCAGGCATGGGATTGTTACGTGTCACCTGTCTGTTTACATTCCAGCACAGTTTGGTGGTGTAAGTGGAACTTCCGCTGTATTGCTTTTGTTTTTGACTTTCTCTCCAAGAAGACGGCAAGGAGAGACGACATGTTTCTTTGTCCTGATTTATGTTTAATAAATCTGTAGTTCTTAGTATGTATCCACAAGCCTCAGCCTCTTCTGTTGCGCAGTTCACATTGCTGAGTATAGTATGCTCAAATCTGGGAGGCTTGAGTCACTGATTTATATGGGAGCCAGAGGTCAATGAATCTTCACAGCGGCACGGATGAGAAGGAGACGATCCAGCTGAAGGCTAGTCAGCTGGCCTTTTGACCCAAGGATGCCGACAATGAGGTTATGGGCCCAGATCCGAGGCTTTACACCGGAGTAGGACTGCTGTTGGCTGCTTCAGCATTCCGGGGACATTAAAAACTAAATAAAGCTTTGCCTTGGTGAAAACCTAGAGAGAACAATGTCTCTGTTAGTTTTGTATTCCAACACCAGACACTCTGTTTGAGACCATATAGGGATTTTTGTAGCTTACAGACCATTCCCTTCTGTACCTGCACTCCATCAGCTGGAAGCATGTAAATAGATTCCTCAAGTTCCCCGTACAAAAAAGCTGCGTTCACATCGTGAATGTTTTACTGTTTTATATATGCTGCAACACAAGCCTATTTGTATTTACTGAGATGCAAGTCCCACTGCATTTCATGAAGCTTATTCCTAAGTAAGGGTTGCAGCTGTGTGTTTTAAAAGTACACCCGGAAAACACCAGAAACCATTTTTTGTAAGTCCTGACAACAGTGCCATGGTTGGGGCTGTGCAGTTTCATTGGTGGGACTGGGGCTGCCAACCTGGTGTTGCCACTGCTGTCAATATGTCTTTGACTTTGCTGCTGCCTGGTAAGAAGCAGCAAATCTGACTGATGGGAGCGGAGGGTCCCTCCACAGCTCTGCCTCACCATATGCACCATTCCTAGTTGTGGTCCAAAACATCTGGAGGATGTTATAGAAGGCTGAGGTTAGGGTTGTGGCCTTAGTCTGTCATCTCCTACTACATACTTGGGATCTTTTTTGCACCACCTTATCTCTCTCTCGCTGTGTGTGTGTGTGTGTGTTTACCAGATTGCTGTCTTTGGAGAGACTGATGAAAATCCTGTCTTCCCATGAGCTCATGTGTGTTTCTTTTATTCAGACTTGTTTATTTTAGACTTCAAGGATGCTTTCCATGAATCCTCATGTGAACGCTGATTGCATTGGGGGCGTGGATATTGCATTGTAGTATGTCTTTTTCTGAAGTGGATGAAGTGTCTTAATGATTTTCCTCTGGGCATGAATGAGTTGTGTGGCAAGCAAGATGTTAACACTCTCACTACTTTGATATGTTGTGTCTTTTTATCACAAGACAGTGTTGAAACTCATAGCTGATCCGCAGAGGGAAGAATAGCCAGTGGCACTGAGCTGAAAGTGCTGGTGCCATAAAAGGAGGGGAAATGCTTAGCAAGGGTTCTTATTATTTTTATTTCTTAGGTGCCCAGATGGGCTTTAGAGAGATCTGATACTCCATCCATAGTCCATCAAACAGCAATTGCACACCATTATTTTCTCAACACACCCAAGGTTACACAGACAAAAGAGTGTTCTCAAAGCAACAAAAGATAGCTAGGAACATTTACTAGATAGCTTTCATTTCTGTTGAGGAGCGAAGGGATGCCCTATGTTTAAAAAAACAAAAAACAAATGTGAGGATGATTTAAATGGTAGTTTCTTTGGGACAGGGCTCATTTTCAAAATAAATGCAAATATCCACAGTTTTTGGATGTGCTTGAAATGTGCTCCTTTTATTTCTTTTACAGCTTGTGTGTGTGTGTTTTATTCTATTTTCATTGTGTATACCAGGCATAGAAAAACTTGGCCCTCCAGATGTTTTGGGACTACATCTCCCATCATTCCTAGCTAACAGGACCAGTGGTCAGGGATGATGGGAATTGTAGTCTCAAAACATCTGGATGACCAAGTTTGCCTATGCCTGGTGTATACCACCTTGGTGGCTTTATGTTGTTAAATGGTATATTACATTCTTCAACAAAGAAAAGCAACAGCAGATCAATTTCACAAAGTGGCCTCTTTTTAGCAACATCCCAGGACAGGTAGCAAATGAACAAACTCTTAGGCATAAGGCTAACTGGTTCCACTCTAATGTGGAATATAGTACTTTTAAATCAAGTCCTTGTGAGTTTCCATGCAACACAAATCACAATGTCTGCCATAATCTTCAATTTCATGGAGGTGTCATTAAAGACCAGCAACTTCTTTCTGGTTTATTTCAGTGCATGACCAGGGAAATCATTACAGGGTTAACACTTTAAATTAGGAGACCTAAAGCACTAATCCTTTGAATGCTCTCATTTCCTAGACTGCCAGTCAAACAGATGCTTAGAGGGAATGTATACCTCCTGACTCCTTTGAAGTTTTGCACCAAATATCATATTGATGACCATGCTAAGAAAAATAAATGTAGCAAATGTTCATGGCTACATCACCTAAGGCCTAAATAGTTTTCTTGTTGGTCAGGTTGAAATTATTTCCCAAGTTGCACTGATTACTTAGCTACCTGAATCTTGTGATGATTATGCTTCCATATCATAAAAGTTATTTTAATGTGAGTTCCCTAGGCTAAAAGTATTTTTGCAAGAGGATTATACAGCTATTTTACCCTTTTCAGCTTGGATATACCTCCCAGCTAAATGAAATATTCACATTACTAATGGCTTGTCTTTTGCATAATTCAAAAAATATGTGGGCCACTCATTTTTCTGGGTAACACATTACATTTGCTCCTGATTTCCATTGTCTACATCTGAACTGTTTTGGTTTAGTTTGGCTTCTCTTGTCTAGCTATGAAGTTACTTTTCCACTTAAATGTGGTTAGGCTAAGCATGCACCTGTTTGAAAGTTTTGGCTAATCCCAATGAGATCATCCCTCTTTGACTTCAAAAGCTGCATTTTCATGAATCCTTTTAGTCTGCATGTCTGGATGTCAAGTTTACATTTGGACTAAAAATAGAACACCAGGATTTCTTCTTTGCTCTTGCAATCTTATTTTGCCTTCATTCCTTCTTTGCTGCCCCCCCCCCCGCAGCTTTTGCTGCTTTGCTTCTGCTGGTTATTGTTAGATCAACGCACCATCCCCAGCTAAGCCAACGGGTCTATTGCTCTTCCAGTGTTCTTCTTTTCAGGGAGGGTGCAGTTACATGGGGACAAACTTGTTAGCTCTCTTACCTGTCTCAATTGCTGTCACTCTCCACAACTGGGGTACAGTCTTGTGAAATGGGGAGCCACCTCTACATGTGGAGGCTCCGTTGTTCTCCTTGCATTCTAGAACCCTGATTTTCCAGGAGTAAGTGCATAACCAGGAACAAATAAAAGAAGACAGGAAGTAAGCATGATTGGAAAATTCTCTCTCTCTCTCTCTCTCTCTCTCTCTCTCTCTCTGTGTGTGTGTGTGTGTCTGTGTATCTATCTATCTATCTATCTATCTAGACATATTGTTTCCAAATGGTTTCAGTACAAACTCCTTGGAAATGGACTATAAAGGCCATGAATCCCTGTCAATGAACTCCTGGCACAGACAAACATCATCTTTGAAGTGCTTCCTGGTGATTTGTATTGAAACAGCTTGCCAATGGACTTCAAAGGCAAGTTCTTTTCAAGATTTCATGTGGTGACATTAGTTCATTGCCCACCTGTCAAAATTGGCCTATGGGAGTGGAGGGAGGAAGGATTGAGCCAACTGGCAGGATCAGTTTCCCAGACCTGCTGTATATGTAAAGGGGGGGGGGTGTAAGAGGAGGCCAAGGAGGAAGGGATTTTGTGACTCTCTCTGGTGAGAAAAAGAAATTTAGCAGAAAAGAAGTGGGACCTGATGGAGCTCCTTTCATTTTAGGCCAAAGAGACCACAAGGTTTGCCCCATCATGCTTTATCCTATTCTGTAATTCGAATAGGGTTGCTTGAGGAACACATTTCAGGTGTATTCCATAGAGCTCTTACCTAATCTACACCTGCCAAGCTAATGTGCAGAACAGAGTATGGTTATCCCTTTATATTTCATGCTTCTCCATATTTTATAAGTCTGAAAAAATCCAGTTTTTATTTATTTATAAAAAGGGTAATAGCTGCAGCCACTAGGCATGTGCTTAAAATGTGGGTATCCATTTTGTTCGCTTCACGATGTCCTTGAGAGGGGTGGCATGTCATCTCATCCTGCTGCTCCCAAGGAAATCTGAATCCATGAGCAATGATTGCAGTTGCAGCCAGGCTATTCAGCTACTCAGAATAGCTATCACGTATAAAACAAGACAGTATATAAGATAAGTCTGTAAAAAAGAAGACTGCTCTTGAGCCACTTTGTGACATTGTAGGCATGTATTTGTTTACAACGTTTGTGCATACTGTCCTTAAAAAATAAAATACATTTGTACAGAAATGGAACATCAGAGAGTTAAGAATGAATACATATGAATGCGACAGTGAATGTGACTAGCAGAGAGAAAGTATTCTGCACATGATTTGGAATGAATTCAGAGAATTATGCTATTAAATTCATGGAACTCTCTCTGGAAAATGACAAAAAGAAAAAAATGAAAATGGAAGGTCCTAGGGTGAGATCGCTATAGTATCATAAACATAAAGAAAACAACAGGAAATGGAATTTGAACATATGGAACTGAGCATGAATTAAAGGTTTATATAATAAGTTAAACAAGCATGGAATATTATTCCAATACGTGATCGCAGTGGAGAGTTTTTAAGTGGATATGGATGGAAGAATTTATTATTACCCAGTATGGAGAAATGGTGGTGGGAATTGGTGAAGGTAAACCACCAATAATAATTGCAATTTGGGAATCCCTCTTGGACTTTCCATGGGGTGTGTGTGTGGGAAGGATGATTCTGAGACACTTTGACTTAAAAGAAATAGTGTTTAACAGAAGGTAGAGAAGATGGATATTAACATGGATTGAATGTCTTAAATAATCTTTTTTATGTAACAGGCAGATGGAAAATCAGAAGAACCTTTTATCTGTCTCTAATGTTTCTTTTCCTTTTGTCTTTTGTCTTCTATATATTTCTTTGTTTTTGTTCTCTCTCTCTTTCCTTTTTTCTGCTTGTTCTATTTTCTTTAGGAGTCCTATGTCTGGGGTCTTTGTTAAGGTCCAGTGTTTAAGTATTCATGGGGATGGTGGATCGTGGATGGAGTACCCAGGGTGGGAGACAGGCAAGCGTTGGTTCCCCAGGCTAAGAGGCTAGGAGGGGAAAAAGGAGGGATCCCACATGAGAGCTGGGATTGACTGTTGTTATCTTATTGTATGGTGAAAAACTGTTATTATTAAAATGTGAAACAGTTGAGGGAGTTGGGTATGTTTAACCTAGAGAAGAGAAGACTGGGAGGAGATAAGATAACCATCTCCAAATATCTAAAGGATGGAATGGGCTTGTTTTCTCTTGCTCTAGAGGGTAGGACTCAAACCAATGGATTCAAGTTACAAGAAAGAAGATTCCAACAAGATATCAGGAAGAACCTTCTGGCTGTAAGAGCTTTTCAATGGAGGAATGGACTCCCTCTGGTGGATTCTGCTTCGTTGCAGGTTTTTAAGGTTGGATGGCCATCTTTCATGTATGATTTAATTGAGTTCCCTGCATTTCAGAAGATTTTATTAGATGACCATTGGGGTCCCTCCCAACTCTGTGATGATACTGGGAAAGAAATACACTCAACACCAATCTGCTCTTTTACAGAATCTTGCTTCTTTCCAGTTCACAACCAACAGTTAACCCGATCTTGTAAAAAGGGACTCACCTTTCCTTCATATTTTATACTTATTATAAATTCTCATTTCTCTTTCTTGGCCCCAGATACAGCCATGGCACCACAGGCATGTACACTGACTTTAGATCTGGATTTGGGACCTACCATTGAAAAGCTATGTTGCAAACACATCCCACACATTTTAATCTACATTAAATGGTCTAAGTAGATGCTGCTTGTTTTTATTTTTATTAATTTTGTTATGTATTACAGTTTTACTGTATTCTTTTTTTGTCCTTTTTTGCTCTCTTCCACTTTAACATTTTCTGAGTTAATATTTTCATTCGGTTGAATCTAGTGTAAGTCTGTTGGACTTATTTCATAGTGAAATAAAAATAGTCATTACTACTTGTTCATGTTTTCATCTTCATTACAATGGAACCCTAGACTTCAATCCTATGTCCGCTTACCTAGATCTAGATCTATAGAACTAAGTGAAATTTGTTCTTAGTAGACATACATAGGATTGTACTGTAAGGATTGCACTAACTTTATCTAGATATTGTCTGTGATTGATATTAGGTCTCAGAAGGAAGGATGGTTGCAACTCCAAAAATATATTTTTAAGCAGCTGTAGTGTCCCCCCCCATCTTGTAAGCTCAAAAGGATGTTGTTTAACACCTTCCTCCGTGCCACCTGCTGCTTATAATATTTCATTTATACTACACTAGGCTGATGTTCTCATTTTTACCCAAACCATTTTGTTACTAACTTAAAAAACAACAACCTCTAGTCACAGAAGGAAACCCACCCCCCACAGAACAACAGATATGCAAAACCCAAACTGTTTTACTTTGCCCCAGTCAAAATCTATTAGCTTTATTGCTAGTGATTACAAAACAAACACAAACCTCAGATTGAGTCTACTGACCCCTCTGGCTTTTTACATGCTAAAAAAGAAAGACCTTTGTAGCAGCAGAACTGTTAGAAAAACACTACATTCTCTTTCAAAGCCTAGGTTAAAAACAAAGACGTTCACATAAGGAATGTGAAAGCTGACTGCGAACATCAAAAATAGTTGGGTTTCTTCATACATAAGGGTGGAATACTTACATGGTTGGAATGGTAGGAATGATGATTAAGACATTAAAGCAAGATGCAGAAGATTAGGTTTAGTTAGACTGTAAACTTTTAGAGCAGCAACCAACACTTTCTATTTATATGTAATTCTCGGAATACTGCAGATTTAGGTTTTGGTTAGATACACTACTGTGCTAATAATGTAACAGTCCAAGGAGAATCCAATTATCTTAACAGTGGAACTTCAATGTAGTGGATCCACAGTAGACGTCACATTCATTTGGAACATTCCATGGGCTAGAAGACACTTAAGAAGAAGAGGCTGGTTACATTGGCAATCTCATATGGTAGAGATGAAGCTAAAAATTTGCACATTGGTGGCATCAGAATCCCACTTTGAGGATGAAGTCTGGCCACCATTGGACTTTTTAGTTTAGAGAAAAGATGAGTAAGAAGTGACATGACAGAAGTTTATAAAGTCATGCATGCCACAGAGAAAGTAGATAGAGAAACATCCCCCCTCCCCTCCTATTATGAGAAAGAATGGGCATCCAATGAAACTGAATGGGCATCCGATGAAACTGGATGGTTGACCACAGTGAGGACAGGATCCTGAGCTAAGTGGTCCATTTGCTTGATACAACAGGCTCATCTTATATTTTCATTGCCTCAATCCTGCTCATCAGCATGAGTAGCAACCCACCCCAAAGTAGGGTGTCTCTTTCTTAAAATATTAGCCTGGAAGAGAATCACACAGGGATGGAGATCCAAGTCCTCCATTGTATACAGAGCTGGTCAAAGAGGAACCTGGTCACCACACTGTGCTCACATCCCAAGTACGTTCCCTAACTGATACTTGCACCAGGGTAATTCCTGCATTCTAACATCTTCCTGTGAATTTAACTTGAATTTATCATCCCGGCTTCCTTGCCTTCCAACCTTTTGTTTGCACGGCTTTCCTGCTAAATAGCAACATGAGATTCTCTGTGGTGAAACTTAAATAGGTACATTTTTCATATTTCGGATGCACATAAAAAAGAACAGGAATGTATTGTTAGTTTATTCTCTACAAACTGCTTCTGCTGCTGGTGATGGAGCAGACAAGGCATGCTGGAGTGATAGTGATAAAGAGTGTTGATGCCCTAGGGTGATACCTAAGTAAATTAGCTGGTAAAGTGAAACTCTTTTCCGTTTCAATTTTTAATACTGTTCTGTAGCTGTGGTTGTTCATTCACCACAGAATTAGCTTTGCTTACTTTGTGATTTAATTGTTCACTGCAATGTAATGGAAGTTTAGAAAACATATAAAGGCATTGCTTCTTTTGCTGGAGAAGTTAAGTAAGCACATCATCAATATCAAGCAACATCCTAGAGGAGGCAAGGGAGCATTACTATGGGGAGAAGCTTTTCCTTATAAAGATAACTGCTTGGGGTGAGTGTGTGAAGAGAGCAATTTCATAAGGGCTGAGATACAGGTTCAGTGTGATATAATTGTTAGAAAAGTAGGCACAGATTTAAAAGGGACTCCCCCTAAATTTTTACATTTTTTTTTTGTCTAGTAGCTGTTACAAGAGCAGTAGGTCCCTATTCAGAAGACCACCAACACTCCCTAATCTAACCCTCCTGTGGTACCAGCCCCCCGTTCCCCAAATTTTCCCTTATGTGAAATAGTAGTAAGAAGGACAACAACAAAAACACAGCTGGATATTTCCCAAGACCACTGGAAAGCACAGAGATGTATTTCCCAATGCTTCCCAGCTTAGTCCATTAATCCAGCAAACATTAGAAACCATATTTACTATGTGTACCCCAGTGTTATATTGACTATATTCCATTTACCATGTAGGCACATAGAACTATTGATTAATTCAAGCCTAACTCCAAATGATTACATGTTTCCCATTGCAACCCCAAAGACTGTATTGTTGGTAACAAAAAAATACTGCTATGCATGCAGAAGTCCAAATTTTCATCATGGAACACCTTAAATTCAAAATGGCTGAATTCTGTACTAGATCTATTTAGGACACATTTCCCCCCTTCTGCATTCTGTTGCATGAAGCTTCTCTCTCCTTCCAATCTTTACCTCAGGTCCTTCATTGCCCTTGCTGTAGAAAACTGTGAGTACCTCTTGCATACAAATATCTCGGGAGCATTTCAAGCTTTCTTCTGTGAATTGAATGTCATCTCTTTCATCCAAAGCCACAAAAGCATCTAAATCTTCACTGTCATCTCCCAAAGCCAGGCAAGCTTTCAGCAGAGAACCTGTCAGACATGTCTCATCAGTCTTTTCCCACAGAAGGCACATGGGCCAAGCATGCCTTTGTATCTGTGTCCCATGAGCATCACATCAGCTGCTAATTAATTTTCATGTAGTGACTTTTCCACCAGCAAAGTTCTGACATCACAGAAATGCACAAGCATCCCTATTCCATAGAAACATAAAAATGTAGAATTTCAAGTTATACAAAAGAGATAAATTCATCCATAACCTAGGGATGGGCAAATCTGTCACTTTCCAGACCATGTCCCTTTCTTCTGTATTCATCCATGCATCTAGATACATTTATTTTGAGCCAAGAATTACATTCAGAACACATGAGATGTCCAAAAGCCAGTGGATAACCAAGTTCCAGCCTGCACATGACTTCAGGATGTACAGATCATGTCAGTTCACATTGGTATTCAGATTGAATCCCTCAAGCATCCGTTTCATTGGCATCCCTTATTATGTACTGAGGCTGGATTTGTTAGAGTGAAACATATTCCGATATTAAGATTGATTTCCCATCTCCTCAAATGACTTCAGAGAACTGGCTCAATACTTAGGATAGACTCAATGTGAGCTGCTTATATGAATGCAGTGTTTCTAAAAATTGGAAACCCCATGTGCAGGGTTGATTCCATATTTTGTGTACCTTGGACATGAGTGTAGCCAGGGAGGGAAGCTGCCCCACTAAATCAATCAATCAATCAATCAATCAATCAATCAATGTACTTAACTAACTGAACAGTTGTGTCAAAGATAACTTGGTTCTGCCCCCTCCCAACATAAAGCCTGCCCCTCCTAAAACAAATCCTGGCTATTCCCATGGCCTTGAGAGTGGGCCCACCTTATCCTTCACTTTGTTGTAATTGCTGCTCATTTACTTGTCCTCTCCCTCTGAGTTCAGTCTGTGCAACTGCCCAAAGGAAGAGCATGAGACAAGTAGAGGGCACTGTTCCATCTCTTCACTCTTGTTGTATGTTGCATTCTGGGAGGGCAGGTGAATACCCATCAATGAGAAGGATAAGCGCCATTAGCAGGGCCAGGAGACTGCCAGGGATATGACAGTGGTCCCCCTGCATGGGAATTGTCCCTTGCAGCTGTCCATTAATTCCAGCCCTTGGCACTGACTCTGTTTGCTGTATGAACTATAGATGTGGGCCATGCCATTTGCAAAATTGTATCAGCCTGAAAAATGGGACCCATGGTTGTGTAAATCACAGTAGTTGTGTATACAGTTTCAACACAGAGATACTGATTGTCATGGACATCTAAATGACTGCTGTCTGCCTCAAAGTCCAACAAGCCCTGCCCAAAATACTGAGGGACTTACATATACTGTAACTGAACCAGCTCTAGGCACCTGGAAAACATCTGTTGGAAAGGTATTCTAAAACTAAGGTGCCACAGCTCAGAAGCTCCCACCTTCATGTCCCAGAGGGCAGACAGGACTTGGAGAAATGCCTCGATGATAAGCACAAGCATTGGGATGGTTTCATGCAAAATACAGTCTTTCAGAAATGGTATGATTTCAGTTTGTTTTTTTAAAAGAAGAGCATTCAGCCCAATGGCCTAGATCAGCAATTCTCAACCTGTGGGTCCCCAGATGTTGTTGGACTACAACTCCCATCATCCCTACCTAGCAAGGCCAGAGCTCAGGGATGACGGGAGTTGTAGTCCAACAACATCTGGGGACCCACAGGTTGAGAACCGCTGGCCTAGATGATGCCAAGGCATCTGGGTGCCTTGCAGCAAGAGAGGCAATATGAGAAAATTCTTGGTACCACATTTCTAAGGTGGTCCGAGCAGGGAGGCTCTGCTTTCTCTCCAGCCTTTCTGTTTGCAGCAGTACCCACCTTCCCTCTCTGTCTCCCAGTGTGCTTCAGGGTCACCACTAGGGGACCATGTAGGAATTTTCCCAAATCCACATTCTGGATCGCAGATTGGTTTTTTGCTTAGTTCACACTGAATAGCAGGACGGAGTGCTAGATTGTCTGTCGTGTTGTTTAAATAGGTTAATCTTCTTGATTTGGTCACTTTTGGCAGTTTAGGTGTGGGAAAAGAAATAGTTTGGTTTAGCCTGGCAATGCCCTCTAGGAACCTTTCAGGTGATGGGTCAGCCACAGGGTTAACTTCTTGGACTTTGCAGTTCAGAGGGTGGGAAAGCAGCCTTCTTTGATGCCAAACTCCCTCATCCTCCTGGAGTTCTGCTGTCCTGGGGAGTAGGGATGGAGGAAGGCCTTTCTTCTCATCTTCAGGGTGTGGCCTGAGAATCAGGGCAGGCAAGGGAGCTAATTCCTTAGGCAAGGGAGGGTCACCCAATGGCTATAGTTATTCAGTTAAGTTAGTTCCTGCCCCATAGTCACCCCCTTGCTGATTTTAATTTAAGGTCTAAATAAAAGTGGCCTAGCTCAACTCCAGCTAGTGGGTCTGCCTTTTTATTTGTCTATCAGGATGCAAAAACCCTATTCCTTCAGTTTCATGTTAATATAACCAATGAAGCGGAAAGCATTTTTCCCTGACTTTAAAGCCGCTAATGGAAAATCACACATCCCAATTCTAACAGCATAAATAAGGCTAGAGGTTATTCCTAGCATTTTCTCTTATACAAAGTAATGAAAAAGGCTTATGAAAAAGTATAGAATGCATTCACAGTTTAAATATTTGCAATGTAACCTGATGTGATGCCCTGTGAAACCAATCAGGGTTTTCTTTCTCTTCCCTTGCAAGAATAACCAGACTTGATTCCCCCATTGGTTATTTCACAATAAATAATGCTGACTGTTAATAAAAGATGTGTTGTCAATATCGGAAGGATAAAACTTCGTTCAGAGAGATGGATTTGTAAACACATGAATATTTTAGAAACACTGGCTGTGATGTGAATGCAATATACTCTCTGAAGTATCTAATGCGTTATAAGAAAAGAAATCATTAGATGTTCAATTCTATTGGAATTTGTTGGCTCAGATTGCTCTGCAAGCTGGTCAGAACTGAAGCATACATTTGGGGCTCATGACACTCTTTATTCTATCCCTGGATCATCAGGGAATCAGCACATATGATGAGGAGACTACAAGCATAGTAGATGGGAAACAGTGGGTTCAGTTGACTGAAATGAGTTAATATAGGCCCATATCAGATAGTATGCTCCACTCCAAAGAAGCTAATAAAAATAGTTTAATGTTAGACTTGAAGGCCTTCCAGACTGGTGTTACACTGTGGTCTAAACCACTGAGCCTCTTGGGCTTGCTGATAGAAGGTCGGCAGTTCGAATCCCCATGACAGGGTGAGCTCCCGTTGCTCTTTCCCAGCTCCTGCCAAGCTAGCAGTTCAAAAGCATGCCAGTGCAAGTAGATAAATAGGTATCACTGTGGCAGGAAAGTAAATAGCATTTCTGTGTGCTCTGGCACTTGTCTCGGTTCTCCATGCGCCAGTTGTGGTTTATGCTGGCCACATGACCCAGAAAACTGTCTGTGGACAAACACCGGCTCCCTCAGCCTGAAAGCAAGATGAGAGCTGCAACCCCATAGTCATTTTTGACTGGACTTAACTGCCCAGGGGTCCTTTACCTTTACCTTACCTTTTTACCTTATATTTCTGGGTGTATTTTGCAACTTAGCATGGTTTTGTTGTGGATTTATACTGGGCCATCCACATATCATTCTGCTTTGCTGTTTTGTTATGATTTCGCAAGGTCACAACGACATTACCATCTCAACCTCTGGACAGATGTTGTTGGACTATAACTCATGTCATCCCCAGCTGGCAGGATCAGCAGTCGGGGATGATGAGAGTTGTAGTTCAAGAACATCTGGGGACCCGAGGTTGAGAAAGGCTGTTCTAGAGGGACACTCTGTTGCTGCAACACTGCAACAAAAGCAGGATTTAAAAAAAAGATATGGAACATATGTGGTATGAAATATTACAGGATATTAGCAGGATGTTATGGAGCAGGCATCCAGATGTTTTGGGACTACAACTCCCATCATCCCTAGCTAACAGTACTAGTGTTCAGGGATGATGGGAACTGTAGTCCCAAAACATCAGGATGACCGAGTTTGGGGGTGCCTGTTATGAGTCATGCACCAACTGGAAAGGAAGCAGTATGTCGGACCAGAAACTTTTGGTCAGTGTTGATAGTGGGATTGCATAAAGAACCACCACCTAAAGATCCTCTCCTCAGCAAAGTTTTGTTAGACCCCTTTCTTTCCCCAGGGCTACAACAGTTTAACAAGAAGGAACAGCAACTCGGGCTGTCAGTGGAACTTTTGCAATTGATGTCCCTACCATCTGCCAAGGCTATAATGAAAACTAGGTTGTGGGATATTGAACACCAACCAACAGTATCAGCAGACAAAACATGTTCCCCTCTTTATTTTCAACTTTCTTGGACACATGAAACTAACCACCATTACCTTGAATTTCTGCTTAACCCTCAAGAAAGAAGGGCATTTTCACTGGTCAGGTTTAATTCAAAGCAGGGTGGAAGGAGAAAGAACTTGCCCATGTGAGGGCCACCTGGTGGAAACCCTTACACATATGGTTCTTAATTGTAAACTATATGCTGATCTCCGTCAGCAATTTCTAGATCAACTCTGTATCCCCAAAGGGAAACCAGAGTTGGAGGTCATACATTTTCTATTACTGGGGAATGATCAGGAGCTCACCAAGTTAGTGGCTAAATATCTCTATTTGGTTTTTAGTTGTAGAAATACACTGCGGACATCTGATCTCCCATGAGACCTAGAGATGTGACGATAGACTGCTCTGCTTCCTTTTTTTTTTAGTAAATGTTTTGTGCCACTGGGGTAGTGGTAATTCTGTATTGATTTGTTTTTGATGCTTGTATGTGATGCCAATAAAAGGTTTGATGATGATGAAGAACCACCACCACCCACCATACCACAAATAATCATGAATGCCCAATAAAGGGGACATCTGCAGGACCCCTGGTTGATGGTCATGGTGAAGGAGTGATAAAGTAAGGGTAGTGTTTTGAAGAGAGAATAAAAGCAAAGCTTAAGTTACTCGTTATGGGATAACCAAACACTCAGAATGAAAGAATAGGTTTAGACTATGGTGCCCAGCCAGTAGATTCCAATCCTTGCAGGCTCATGAAACCATCCCATATGGTTTCTATATTGCCTTGTTAACATACATAGCTTTCCAACAGGCAAAAGACCTTTCATTATTTGAGTAATCTTTTCATACGCTTTTCTTCAAGGATTCCAATTTATCCTTGAAATAGGATGCTTATTTACCATATTTAAAGGAAATAAAAATGCCTGCAAGGTGCAGTTTTGAGTGGACAGCTATGGAGAGGCAAACCACTTTTCAAATGAAAGAGTGACCTGCCACAGTTGAAATAATAATAATAATAATAATAATAATAATAATAATAATAATGAAATTCCTGGTTAAATGAGCATGTTCTGCCCTCGTATATTTTAAATCTCCTTGGCACATCTGTGCAGATAAATAAATCCCCTGTGGGATGTGACATGTGATAATGTATGTCATGTCATTTCATTATGTATGTCAATCCCATCCACATACCCTAAATTTAAAACACTCTGATGCCACTTTAACAGTCAAGGCTTCCTCCAAAGACTCCTGGGAACAGAGCTCCCATTTTCAGAACCCTTAAAAAACTTCATGTCCCAGGTTTATTTGGGGTAGGAGGGGTTATATTATGTCATTAAGTCAACAGAATAAGGGTTGGCCACCAAGCGTATAAGAGCCCTGAAGGTTCAGGCCAGAGGTCCATCTAGTCCAGCATCCCATTTTCACAGTAGTGAGCCAGGTGGTCTGTGGACCTGAGTGCCAGAGCACTCTCCCACTTCTGATTCCCAGCAACTGGTATTCATAGACATTATTTCACTTCCTGATTATCCACCTCCAGAGATGAAAGTCAAGTTTATCACCTCATTATGATGAAGAGTTTCATGTGAGGGAAAACCAAGTAGCAGAAGGAACGTTAAAGGTCCATCAAAAATCCCATGATTATTTGAAGACTAACTGACCATACATCACAACGTAATTAGCCATTGGTATAAAGAAAATGACCTCTTTTCTACCACATTGCTCAGCTTAATAGCCATCCGTGAGGATGTTTTTCTTCATGATGTACTATTACTGACTTTGACTATTGAGTTCAGGGTTGATTAAGAAAATTACAGCCATTCCGATTCATAATAATTGGATTAATGCTGCTGATGATAATGGAATGAATGCATGTGAAGGCACACCTTCAACCCATGAAAGCATAATCCCTCAAGTAAATCCTAAGAAACTGCTGATAAAATGAAAATCTGCTGTAGCTTTGCTTAGCATATTTAATCACAGTATATGAGAAAATCATTAAAACCTCACTTTTTCTATCCTTTTTCTATCAGCCCTGACGTTGTGCGATACTCACTGTCAAAGATAAAGATCTCTGCACAATTAGTCTATTACATTTTCATTGATATTAATTATTATTTTATTTTAATTTAGCACCTGTAACAGATGTGTGGTTTCTCACTATTGTGGTCTCATAATTTCCACTAGCTGAAATGGAAACCTCCCTCCCCCTCACAACCATTTAAGACTTGCTGCTCTGATGGAGCAGCAGCAGGTGGATGTGACAATATTACAAATTGATTTCACATGACCCTTCTCCTCAGTTAGTCACTCTCCACCATCCCTACTCTTCTCTAGACAAAATGGTTCCTTCTGGTGGTTTTCTAATATATACACAAAGTAGTACTGTAGGCATTGGGGGTCTTGAACTGGGGCTCTAGTGTCATGCCTTATGAGCTACAACTCTGGTAGAGTGAGCTCTAAATTTCAAGGATTTCAGTACTGTCCTCCCTGAATCTCTAGTCAGCTGACCCCAAGGGCCAGTACTGTCAGACCAGGCCCTAGAGTTAGCTCCTCAGCCTGAACACTTAGTATAAGCCTAAATTTTGCTTCCCGTGTCTTTGGCAGGTTCCTGTATCTCAGAATCTGATGGCCTACAGCAGAGGTGGGAAGCCTCTGAGCCACAAGCCTAATTAGTCCCATCACAGGTCCCAATTTATCCCATGGGGTATTTTCCCTAATCCATGCCCACCAGCCCCACAACTGATAAATAAATAATGTATTGAAATTCTTCACATTTTTGTGAGTAGAGCAATTGGGGTGGTTCACCGAACTTCTCCAGGGGGGGAGATAAATTATCCAAGAATTCCTTGGTGTCTTGACCTCCCAGTTCTGGGCAACCAGAGAGGAGCTGCAGAGAACTTATTTCAGGATGTGCAGAATTCTACATGCCAGGTGATTGACAGGCTGGCTGAGCAGGAGAGAGCCATTCACAAGGCAGTCAGTATTGCGGGGCTTGGTGTTAGCCACTCACTCAATAGGTAGCCCTGGGATACCTTTTCCTCATTAGTCATGGTTCACAATCCATTCTTAAAAGTCACTGAAACCCTGAGTGCTGCCGCTAATACAGTCAACTAACAAAGACGAGAGAAATCATTGAATCCCATTCCGATATGTTCCTTCCACATATTTCCCAAGAGCACTGTGATCAGAAGCAAAAATGAGAGCCCTCACAGACATTCCCTAGTTAGAAGCTAGAGCTGTCAGTCAGAAAACTACACATCCTCCTCAGCTTGCCCCTCATTTCTGCCTTGCATTTATTGAAAGTTTGGATGGGCAACATATCACATTTTAACAGAGAGGGGAAATGTCCTTCCTTGGTGGCTTCAAAATTTTTTGATCAGACTGCTTTCCACCAGACTTTCCCTTGCAGCTGAGTAACCTTCACTTATAAGGTGGTCTGGATGACTCCAAAGTGAGAATATTCACATCAGACTTGTGCCTCATCTGTGGTGATGGAAAAGCCCAAGCACAATAGTGTTGTGCAAACAATTATGTTGTGGATCGAGGGCCCGACCCCGCTATGTGAAATAAATACACAAGGACACGTGATATAAGGTTAATGGGCAAGAAAAGGCCACAACTTTATTGATTACAGCAGTGAAAAGGTATTGGCTTAGGCATTGGATGACTATAGGTGGTGGGTTTATTCAACAGTAGGTGGAGCCTGTTGATGCTCATCCAACTATAGGCTCACCCCCTGATGTCACCGAGGGTCGTGCCATCGCTGAGGGACGACGACGAATGAGGAGGAGGCGGAGCTGGCACCACAGCATTAAGCTGCTACACACGCCCCCCGGAGGCACCTGGTTGGCCACCTCCGGTGGGCGTGGGCGCCAGCCAGGTAGGAGGGGAGGGGGCTAATGCCCCCTACCAGGGGCAGGGCTCGGTCTCCCGCCCACAACCACTCCCCTCTCTTCCAGGGAGGAGAGTCTTTATACTCAGTAGATTCATTGAAATTAATGGACCTGTCAATCATGTCAATTAATTTTAATAAGTCTACTCTGAGTATGACCAACTTTGGCTACAACCCATAGTTTCTATGTGTTGGACCTTTTAGTCATTCATCACAGCTGTGCTTTCTCCAACATTTCAATCTCTTTTTGATATATTTCTTTTTCACCCTGACTTGGCTCTTTCTCAGCTTGGCATTATAACACACTTGCAGGAGAGCTAGTCCCCGAGTTGATTATTATGCTGCTCATTCAGCTCTCCTGTGTAAACTGGTGGCACGCTGTTTGTCATGAACAGCACAATATCTGGCATAATAGAGTCTGAGGTGGCAAGGGAGTGCTCTTGTTCTGAGTATTTAAGAGGCATAAATGCATAAGCATTTTCAACTGAGAGAAATTATGAAACAAAATTGTCCCCTGATGTTCTGCAACAGGATTTTATTTTCCCACCGGAGTCATTCTCTTAGAAAACTGTTTAAGCTCTTTCCTCTTGTGTTTTGTCCCAAAGACTGACATTAGGTCAGTTTGCCATAACATTATTTTCATTGAGCAGCCTCTTGCCAGGTGACCTGTCAGAATGTTGTCATCCTTAATAAGGGCGTTATGACTTTGTTTTAGTTTCTCCCAGAAGGTAAATGTAATGGAGTGAAGACAAGTTGTTCATTTTCTGGAATCATTGATTTATTACGCTGTGAGCTTTAACAGGTGGCAGCCGCATTGTGAGCCAGTGACAATTTTGTGATGGAATCAGAGAAGTAAGCTCACTCCATTGTCTTTAAGGTGCCACACAAATAGGTCATTGATGGCTCTGCTTCTTCCTAGACTCTCCTGACCCACAAATCTGGCACAAAGCACACATGCAGACTCTTTACTCCCTATTATGCTTCTCTCTTGATCAAACTCTCTTTGATTGCTATAACCATCTTCAGAGGAACTCTTTGCATGTTTACTGAACACTTGAAAGTGAGTGACTCATTCATGGACCAGCTATGTCCAAATTGTTGGTGGTCACCTCGGACTGTGCCCACTGGCTTTTGCACATTCAGTTGAGTGCATGACAAAGAACCCCATGCACACACAGTTCTATACATGTAGAATTTTACACATAGTGGAATAATTGTGTGGTTGGGTTTCCTGATCATATAGAAGCGCCTAGATGTATTCAGTTGTTTGCGTAGAAGGGCCCCCAAAGGCCTGCTTATAGGGGGAAGGTTTTGCTTGACATCAAATACAGTATAATGATGATACAGTATAATGATGGAGTCAGACAAGCTTCCCTGGGGAGAGTATTCCACAAATGGGGAGCAACCACAGAAAAGGCCCATTCTTGTGTTGCCACCCTCCAGATCTCTTGTGGAAGAGCCACATGAAGAAGGACCTCAAATGATGATTGCCAGGTCAGTTCATATGGGGAGAGATAGTCCTTAAGTATTGCAGATAAGAAATTAGTTATTCACTTACTTTCTCACATCCCAAATGGTTTCAACTCAGTTCAAAGCACACACAAAAAGGTATCCAAAATGCATTTTAAACTGCATATTCTGAGAGTAAGTACATTTTAAAATAATTATTTAAATATGGATTTTCATTTTGAAAAATCACAGATCAATGTGGGAATGGTATAGAACAGATTTGTGAGTAAGCACACATGGAAATTATATGGACATGAAATGAATAAATTGATTCTTCACTAAGTTCAAATTTTAAATCAACCAGTTTCATTGGATGGCATAGTCACCTTTTGCACCCTAGTGGGTTTTTTTTAACAACCACAGCAAACCAACCAACTAACCAACCAACCAACCAACTTGTTTACACCACTATTTTATATTCGCTACATATCATACAACTTGCAGTAATTAGACTAATTCAGATTATGTTCAGAAACGCAGTTATTGTATGAACAACTGAGCATCCCTAGTGGACTTTGAACATTTGTACAAATGCTCTGTCCACTCCTAAAAACAACCTTCTATTGGGTGAGTACGTACTATATTTGAGTTGATCATCTTGATTGTTTCTTGCAATCTTGTTCCTGGGTAAGGTTTTTGTGTTGAGCAATGGTGTGTACAACTGTGTGTGAATCTGAACTTGTGATATGGTTTATCTATGTAGGTCATAATGTAAATATAAGATAGACATAACTTTAATATAACAAGTGGTGCCCCATCTTGAACCTTCAGGTGACTTTTGCTAGCAAAGTCTATTCAGACTCCTGAATGGATGCCTTAATGCTAATGGTGGCACAGGGGACAGACAAAGAAATGACCAGGTTCAGTTAATGGCTTGCTATA
Organism: Podarcis vaucheri; assembly: GCF_965113315.1. Lineage (NCBI taxonomy): Eukaryota > Metazoa > Chordata > Lepidosauria > Squamata > Lacertidae > Podarcis > Podarcis vaucheri. Next base: position 33,829,722 of record NC_138749.1, read on the forward strand.
ACAGTTTTTCACTCTTTTGTTAAGGAAAACACTGAGGTGAAGATGGGCAGGAACTCTGAAGAAAAGACAATAGAATTGCTCAACTTAGACTCCCTGCTCACTTCTCCATTGGAGGACGGTGGCTGAAATTGCATTAAAAATGTTTCATTTGGACATTTCAGTGTGTTTTTAGGGATGGCATGACATGGGAACTAAAAACTACAACAACGTGTAGCCCATTTGTGGTGGTGGTGGTAAATTAAGAGATCCAGTTCTGTTTAGACCCAACCAGTTCAATTTCCTGTTATTGGAAAACAGCAAATACCTGTTCCTTGTTCAATTATCCCATTGTCCTTGGACTCTTCTCACCATAGTACCCAAAGCTTTCCTCTTTCCCCTACAGCCCAAGGTAATATTTCATTTCCCCCAAAAAGAATAGTTTTATGATCACAGTAAACATGTATACACTTCAGTCTACTCCCCTTTATTTTCAAGATATAAACAATATTCCTACTGTATTTCTGAACAATAATACCCCTGTGTGAAATGTACACTTAGTTTGTACTAAAAATAATAATAATAAATAAAAATGTCTCTACCCACTAGAAAGTTGCTTAGAAATATAACAACTACCAGTGTGTGCTTATGGTTTAACATGTGCACAGCAATGATAAGGAAATGTGTGTGTATAAGGCAATTTGGCTAGCTCTAAATACAGCCTTTAGGGACGCGGGTGGCGCTGTGGGTTAAAGCCTCAGTGCCTAGGGCTTGCCGATCGAAAGGTCGGCAGTTCGAATCCCCGCGGCGGGGTGCGCTCCCGCTGCTCGGTCCCAGCGCCTGCCAACCTAGCAGTTCGAAAGCACCCCCGGGTGCAAGTAGATAAATAGGTACCGCTTACCAGCGGGAAGGTAAACGGCGTTCCGTGTGCTGCGCTGGCTCGCCAGATGCAGCTTTGTCACGCTGGCCACGTGACCCGGAAGTGTCTCCGGACAGCGCTGGCCCCCGGCCTCTTGAGTGAGATGGGCGCACAAACCCCAGAGTCTGTCAAGACTGGCCCGTTCGTGCAGGGGTACCTTTACCTTTACCTTTAAATACAGCCTTTGGAGGCGTGCTGTCAGCAATGTGAAAGGTGTGTACATTGTGTGGCAAACAATTCAACATTATAGGTCAAGGCAGGATGGTTAGACAGGCTTAAAACAAATTCCTACAAATCAAGCCTTTCCTGACAGGGTATATGCAGTTTTTCATGTCTGTTCCAGACAGGATTCCACTGTAGTGATGGAGTGCCGAAACCATTGATTCTGCAGTAGGAAAGAAGAAACACACCTTCTGTGAGTGGTATGACTTCTTTACAAGATTTTGCATTTACCTAATAGGCAGGCACCAGGGCATTTATCAGTTATGGTTGGTATGTGATGAGTATAGTGGGGGGAAGAGGAAAGGACCAGATGTTTCACAAAATTTGTCCCCACTGCTGCTGGCCATATAGTTCAGTGTCTTTTCTGCTCTGTCTACTTTGTTCTCCTAGGAGAAAGGGGGGGGGCAGCCAGTCAACCCATGGGGAGGGTAATCATTTAGGTCAATGATCCAATCAATGGATCAATGGACAGTGTCACCCATTTCATGGCTTGCAGTGCAATCCTATGCTTGGCAGTAATCCTATTTTACCCAATGGTTTGGAAAGCCACACATTGTTAGATTCTCCTCTTCTTAGAGAGACTGGGGAACTGTCCAACAATTCAGAGAGTAAGGGATTTGTTTTTGTTTTTTAAAGCAATGGAGCTGTCCAGCAGGTTCCACAGAGCTGAGCTAGACGAGGTATAGCTAGGAATCAATGAAAGAGCTTTGTAGCTGCTCCTGATCCCCTACCCTTTCCTGCTCCAGAGCACCTATCAAGTCCAGTTTCCTTGTCCCATGTAGGGTTCAGGGAAGGCACACCTTGGGCTTTATTGCACCTTCTGGTCTGCACCTTCACTTCAACCAACTACCTTTCCCCCTAATATATTGGGAATTATTTTTGGAAGATATGTAGGACCAGTCAGAGTATGTTGGGATTTGTGAATCTGCAGCTTCTTCAAGCAGGGCACTTTGCTGGGTGCTAATCTCAGTATTCAACTTAACAAGGGCCCCTCTATATTTCACCTCCATGCTTTGAGTGAATGCATAGAGGGGTTTGCAGGGGCCTGGAGCGTTTGCACTGCCACCATCCTTCACTGACAAATGCCTGCTTGACATTCATAAATCTGCATGTGTGGAGAACCTCTACATGCAAGGGGAGACTCTGATTGGCCAGTGTCACTCTTTGCATGCATGAGTCTTCCATGCATATGTCTGGAGAAGGCTTTCCAATAGATGTCATAAGTGGAGGCAGGGTGGAGACAGCAGCAGCGGTGTGCGGAGCAGCCTTATGACTACCTCCATGCAGACAATCCATATGTGGAAGGGGTGATGTGTACTTTCTTATATCATTTGCCTTAACCAAATTGTGCATCTAATTTTAATATATAACCAAAAAGCTGACTCAAAAAAAAAACAGGATATAAACTGGTGTCAGAAACATGGGGAAGTGTTTACTGTGTTCCTCTGCATAAATTTCAATGTTTTGGTACTACATATAAAAATACAGCACAGGACCAGGTTACTTGAGGGACTGCCTTAACATTCGTATACCCAGTAAGTCATTGCATTCTTCAATATCGTTTCCCCATCAACTCCCTAAAACACTGACTTTAAGAGTGGTGGCAGCTTTCTGTAGAAGGGCATCCCTGTTGCGATATTGCAAGTGTCCACTATTTTTGTTTTTAAAAGATTTTCCAGCTGGATGAAAAGGTTTCTTCATTTTGTGCTGTTTTAAAGCCATCTTTAGGACGCGGGTGGCGCTGTGGGTTAAAGCCTCAGCGCCTAGGGCTTGCCGATCGAAAGGTCGGCAGTTCGAATCCCCGCGGCGGGGTGTGCTCCCGTCGTTCGGTCCCAGCACCTGCCAACCTAGCAGTTCGAAAGCACCCCCGGGTGCAAGTAGATAAATAGGTACCGCTTACCAGCGGGAAGGTAAACGGCGTTCCGTGTGCTGCGCTGGCTCACCAGATGCAGCTTTGTCACGCTGGCCACGTGACCCGGAAGTGTCTTCGGACAGCGCTGGCCCCCGGCCAATAGATGTGAGATGGGCGCACAAACCCCAGAGTCTGTCAAGACTGGCCCGTTCGGGCAGGGGTACCTTTACCTTTAAAGCCATCTTTAGTTGTTATTCACCCATTGTTTGAAAAACATTTTAAAGTACATGATTATTAATAAATTCTTTCTTCTTCTTCTTCTAGCTATAAGAAATTAATATTAGTAAAAATGATAATAAAGCTGACCAAATTTTATCTGTAAAGTCTCTGAAATCTCTCTTTCTATGCCTGCCTGCTTTTTACAAAAAGGAGAAACCTTATGCTTGAATAAAGCAGCCCAGGATCTTTGATTGTAGGAGAAGATATCCTATTGTTTTTTAGGCAATACAAATTCATGGAATGCACACTGATTACAAGAGTAATACTGCTCCATTTTCGTTTTTCCTTCTTTTTTTTTTAAAAAAAGCTATCCTAGTCCCTATAATTTCCTTATGTGAACTGACAGGAGGGTCAGAGAAAAATATGCTTTAGCCTGTCCTCTTTCAGAAAGTCAGTAAACATACTACCATTTGAAAACATAGCTATAAAAAGGGACAAGTTAATGTTCCTGTGAAAATCCCTTGGAGGCTGATACAGTCCATTAAAAAAGGGGGCATTTGGTCACTTTACCAAATTACTTCTGCAGTAAGTTGTAATCTTTCGGAGATCTCTCTAAGGTTTAAGCACAAAGACTGTGTAGCTCTCCTTTCAAAATGCTATTTAAAGTGGTTTTGAGGTGCTTTGCTCTCCTTCACCTTTTCCCATTACTGCTATGGATGTTTAGCAATTTTGTGTTTACAAAAAATGAGAATCTCGTTGAATCAAGTTGCTTTGCAATGAACCTGCGGAGCCAAGAAGTTATGATTTTAACACTATAATCTAAAACAGAAACATTGTGTAAAATTACCCAATTAGAAATTGAATGTTCTTTTAAAAAGAACTATGTGGAAAGTAATACAATTCATTCAAAAACTGGTAATTTCATATTGTCCAGCTCACGTACTATACTCAGCACTGTACATGACCACAGTCCAACATGCTATTCTCTGCAACATACTAAAAACACGAGCATTTAAGAACCCCTCTTTTCCACTGCTAGCTCTGCCTTTCCACTCTTTTTGGAGAAGAGGAAGAAGGTGGACAGTGGAGGGCCTTTGTATGGAGTATCTTTTCTCATTCCAGAGAGCATGAAGCTTGCAATCCCTGTAGGAAGCAACACACAACTCCACACATCATTTAGAGGCAACGAGAGGCTCCATGGGACCTCCTCATCCTCAGCAAAATGATGCATGGAAATTTATTTCTTGCTGGGGTCCATTGGGCTTAAAGTCAAGCATCATGATTCCTAGCAAGAAAAGTTTTTTTTAAAAAAACTTTTTTAAATAAAAAAAAAATTCAAACCTCAAAGTTCCCCCAAACTGCTCGTAGTATTTCCATTTTGGTTATAAGTGGCTCATTTTGGTTTAATTTTTGTCAGCACTCGCCACCTTTGTTTGTTATTAGAAGGAATGATAATTATTTCTTCACTGATGCACACGTCTCTTTATTTCTGCTAAACAAGATATATGCTCCCCCTTCTCCATTAGGCACACAAGCAAGGCATGATTACTTCAAGATCTTGTGGGTTCACAGTGATTCAGCAATTTATCAGACAATTTCTGATCCAGAAACAGGTCAAAGCATTTTGTCCTGAGAGGACATGGTATGGTACCATCATCATCGCAGTTCTGACAATAATGTAGCAAAATGGCGTCAATTCAGAGGCATAATACACAATATAATATTTAAAGAATCAAATTCCATAAATTTTAGAATTATGTTATGATAATCTCTTCATTTATCTGAGAGGCAGCACTTGTAAGTAGAATGAAATAAAGAATTGCTATGAGAACTGTTGCAAATACTATTTGTTTTTTCTTCAGAAACCAACAAATTTCCCCCCCCCCATATAAATACCTACTTTTGACAGGGGCTGCTGAACTGAACATGTTGTCACTGACACTTGTCACATTGGCTTCAGAAAAGCAGCATCTCAATAGATGGCCAGCTTTATTTAACCCATTTAAGAGTTTATTGCTTTTCTGCAAAGTTCATGGCTTCATTCGGCATGAAACAGGAATGCTGAGTCAGTGTCCAAAAAACAAACAGTTTTTCTTTTCCTTGAAGAATGGAGCATTGCAAATAAACACCTAGAGCCTCCCATTGTCATCAATTATTATCTGAAAGTTACATGACCTTCAGTGCATTATTGTCTCTCTCGGTCCTTGGCACTCGATGTAGTTCGTAAAACTAGCTGAATTAATAGCTTTTGAATGGAGTTTGCTTCCAGGAAGGACTGACTGTCTTGAAAGAGCATGCAAGATTCCTTTGTGCTATTCTCAGCAAACTAAGGGGGCAAAGATGAGAACACATGCCAAACTGTTCATTTCATCTGTGCTTCTCCTCCCCTGGAATTACGCTCCCCAAAATGGCATGCTTTCATGAAAACAACTTGAGAAACACCAACTCCAGCAAGGACTCGACAACCATTGTAAAGTTTCAATCTCGCAAAGGGCTTATTTAGATGATTTTGGGCTATTGCAAGATGATTGGAAAAGAATTTCCTGAATGACAAGGAAGAGACACAGCTTTGAACAAACAACCAAAGGGGGCATGGGATTACAACCAATTGTAGGCTGGAAAGCTATGCCACTGTTTGTTTTTATATTAGACGAGAGATAAAACAGCTATTTAGAGAGATGATTTTGACATATGAGGATTTTTCAATCTTCTTGCTCATTTCAAAACAACTGCAAAATACTGATACATGGGAACTTTAAAAAAATAACTGATAGTTCCAACCCCACAAAACTTGGCTGAGTAGAGAGCACACACATTTCCAACTTTCCGAAAGAATCAGTGAGTGTTCTATAGGATACAAATTCTCATCACTAGGGTGTCATCAGTTAGTTATTTTATTTTTAAAAACATCCAAAAAGATTAAGGCCCTATCTTTTTTAAATTTAAAAAAAGGCAATTGCATTCCTCTTTTATTCTCATAGCTGAACTCCTTTCGGTAACAACAACAGCAGCTTTTCAAAAGAATCAGTGATTGGAAGAACGTTAGAGAGCAGGAGAGTGTGATGGAATGTTGGGTGGAGTTTGAATGAATGACAGACAGAATGTGTCTTTTGAGAACAACAGTTGAAGATTGATGGGGAAATGGAGAGAGAGGTGGGGAATGAGGCTGGAGAGAGAATGAAAACATAGGTAGAGTTAGAATATCTGTTAAGTGCAGGGTCAATCCAATTACTGATTTTGTATAAAATACCATACACTGACTATTATTTTCTGGGTAGTATTTTCTATAAATAAATAAATATTCACTTGTTTAACTGTGTTCTGGTCTGAGTGGATTATAAAATTAGTATATTTCAATCTGTGTGTCTTCTGTGGATAAACTCAACTTGGCCTATGGAGGAAGAATCCTACTGGTCCCTAATAAAGTAGGTGGTGGCAGCAGGTACAGTGGTACCTCGGGTTAAGAACTTAATTCGTTATGGAGGTCCGTTCTTAACCTGAAACTGTTCTTAACCTGAAGTACCACTTTAGCTAATGGGGCCTCCCGCTGCCGCCGTGCGATTTCTGTTCTCATCCTGAAGCAAAGTTCTTAACCCAAGGTACTATTTCTGGGTTAGTGGAGTCTGCAACCTGAAGCATCTGTAACCCGCGGTACCACTGTATTGTGGAAAGCCTAAAAGGGGGGGGGACTGGATTCAGCAGAGTAGCTGAGTGACTAACCTAGTGATCCCCAGGGCCCAGGACACTGCCAGGGACTCTGGGAACACCTCTACAAGCATGTAGCCATTTTATTCCTCTTTGTGGCTTTTCCAAAATAATCCCGGAAATTGTGTTAGATAAAGTGTTGAGAATTATCTGTTATGGATCTCTAGCCTCCTGAAAGAACTACAATGCCCAGTATTCCTTAGGAAGAGCAAAATGAATATTCCAGGTTAGTCTGGAATATGTCCCAATTCTCATTGCCCGAATCCTTGTTGACCTTAAAATGCAGTTAAGTACTTCAAAAGGATAAAGTGAACATTAGATAAAGTAAATATTAACAGGATAAAAGAGTGAGTGGTGTGTGTGTGTTTTAGTGTAAATGAACATAGGGAGCAAAATGCTTCCTTGGGGGAAATACAAATGGTGCAAATAAAAGAAAACGGGCATCTTGGGATAATCGACTCTAAATAGTAAACAGATGGCAAGGGCAACTTCTTTGGAGAGCACTTTCATTGAAAAATCATAGTGAATAATTTATATTAAACATGCATTAGGATTGCTAAGCACTCCCGTCAAATCTGAACTGCAAAGTGCTAGCTTGAAATGGAAAGTTTTTTTTTTCCTTTTCAAAGAGAGAGAGCATTGGAGAGACACATGCACAATACAGTATTCCAAGCACACAAGAAGCTCAGAAATCCGTTAACTCCCATCCTAGTGCTCTTTGAGGCACAACATGCTCGTCAGACTTTTCTCACACCATGCCTGACCAATGTCCTTCTGCATAAATGAAAAATATATATTATAGTCCTGGGGTGCAATGTCTGGTCTGCACAAAGATGGGCTTTGCCCTGCAGCAATTCCAAGAGATTAATTAAGAGCAAATGGAAGTGCTTTGAACTGTGCACCTGAAGATGGAGAATTAATTAGGTGGACTGACAGCCTTGATCCTTAGACATGCAGTTCAGTCTTGTGTATATTTACTCATGCACTGGGGTCAATGGTGCTTATTCTCAAGTAAGTATCTGGAGGGCCACAGCGAATTAGCCTGTAGTACTCTTTCTGCACCTCACTTCCCAAGAAGAAAAAGAAAATATAGAAAACATAGCATGGGATGTCAAGGTGCTAAACGTATCACATAGTTTAGAATATAGCATTTAATGATGATAATTCATGATTAACTATAAGTGCAATCTACAAATAAACAAACCTGTTCAAAGGAATGCAAAAGGAATATCTCGCAACATCAGGAAATGACAAATCATCATAATTTCTATAAGCATTGTTTGCAATTGCAAAAATTAATAACAGAAAGGATCAAGCATTTGCATAATTCAAACAAAAAGTCAGTTCTGCAATTTATTAATGAATCATTTAATACTTAAACACACATACACATATGATTTCTTCTTTGCGTTTTCTTTTTTGCCAATTAAATTGTCAAATGAAATTTACCCAGCAAGCTAATTTTCTGCTGAGAGCATAAGGTAGTTTAGCCTTACTTTCCCTGTGGCAGATCTTACCAAATTTTCGGCAAACCTTTATCAATAAGAATTGCAAGAAAAATTGTTTTTATAACATTGTTGAGAATGGTAATTCACACTCCACCTGATCTTTTCAGCTCTATCCAACATCTTACTGTATTACAACATAAGTGCTTGCGATGAGCAGCTCCCACAAGCTATATCAATGCAATGTCACAAAACATGGCACGGTAACAGCCTCGCAAGGGCAATGTGGTTATGCAAAAAAGCAGATTCATCAAAGGAAAATGAAGAAAAGCAAAGGAATGCTGCAACTTGGATGCATGTCACCAATACATATATGCCACCTCAACTACCAGAGGGTATTCAGAGCATTTGCAGCACAATCCTAGACATGCCTACTAAGAGATACGTGATTAAATTTAATGAGGTTTCCTTCCGGGTAAGTGTGCATTGCAAGGGTAGGGAATCTCAGGCATGTGAGTTGAATGTGGCCACCAAGTCTCTCTGTCTGGTCCTTAAGACTTGCCCTGGGCCATCGCCTGTCCCCAAACCATGGCCCTCAACCACCCTGGTTCACTCCTCCCATGCATTGAGTGCTTAACTGTGACAATGCCTCTTGCTTTTGAGAGGTGTGTGAATATGCAGAAACCTTACCAAGCTAAGAGTTCATTGTTCGGCCCATTCGGCCCACAATGCAATGGGACCCTTAGGCTGAATGGAGTTCCTCACCTTTGGTGTATAAGATGATAGGCTCAATCAGTGCATCTGACTCTCTGCGATCCATATGCAAACCCTGTGGTACCCTCTAATGCTGGATCAGCAGCATAGAAATTTTAAGCAAATGACAATTTCAACTTCTCCAAATGCCACACTATATTTGTTTTATAGGAGATGTCAAAATCCTGCAACAGAAATGAATAAAAGCTTCCATGTTGATATGTCTCAATAGGCATCCTACATACATCTGTCTTTTACATCATTCAATTTTTTAACAATAAAGAGAAGTTAATTTCAATAATGCTAGGAGATTTTCGCCTTGAGCCAGAAACTGGTGCACATTACAGTTTGCAAAGAAAATGCACTACTTGGGATTACATATTGGCCAAAGCAAATATTGTACAATAATTATTCTCATTGTTGGGGGTAACTGTGGTAATGTATTCATTATTGATTCTTTCCCAGGAGGGCTGCAACTTGGATCCATTGCTCATTTTTAATGGCTCCACAAGTCATCAGAATTGTCGGCAGTTGCTCATTTTGTCTTAGATCATTTATTTACTGCATCTCCTGCTCCACAACAGGATAGCACCATGGTCTGCAATGTATATCTGTTTCACTGTATAAGCGCCTTTCAAAACCAATGTTGACTAGGAACCCAGATGCTGCAGAAACATGTCAATGAGCCTCAAATTTCAAAGAGCAAATAAATTATAACATCTAATTGCTCTTTCTGCATTTGGATGAAAGGCCGGTCTGTTACTTTTCTTTGAAAGAAAGAAAATCAGTCACCACTGTTAGCAGTCAACATAAAGCTCTGTAACATTTTGACTGATGTAAGGCTCAATTAAATAAGCATCATGTCAGTTCTTTTTTTAGGACAAATTTGATGTCTGAAAGTTTTGTTTGGTCAGATATAGGACTCCCCCCCCCAGGTGTGAGTGGATAGTCTCTAAATACCTTGTTAAATACACAAGTTCTGAGTAAATTGAATTGGTTAGCATGGTTTCATGATGAGATGTACAATGAAACCCATTTAAATTGGTCCTTGTAGCTGTTATTGACAGCTGTCCTGTACTACCCTGTTGTGATAATTAGCAGAAGCTATGACACAATTTTGTTAGTGAAGAAGCTAAAGGAGATGGAGTCACAATTCAGACTGGCAAAAACTTGATGTGGGCCAGAGTGAGAATATTCACAGCTCCCACCATACAAACGATTTCACATATGGCACAGAATTCATGCAGCTCTGCTAGAATCCATGATGTATGTCTGCTACATTTTTTGTGAGAACTGACTTTCTCCTATGTACAGTGGCAGAGCATGTCTTCAAGTGGACTGATTGGAAGGGGGCATGCCTGTTGCATGCTCCTCACTCAGCCCTGCTAGCATAGGTTGGAAGGGCAACGTGAGGAGGATACATCAGGGCATGCATGCAAATGGCTCCTGGCTGTTGCATCCTTCTCACGCTGTCCTGGCAGCACCCTCCAGAAAAGTGCTTCTGGGCGCCCATGCTAAACCCCTGCCTATATACACTGCACTGATTGGATGAGCTGATCTGCCAAAGGTTCATACCAAGCTGCCTTATATTAAGTCAGCTTGATGGGCCATCTAGCTCAGTGTTGTCTATACTGATTCACAATGGCTCTCCAGGCTTTCAGACAGGTTTGTCTCCAAGGACATTCTTCTAGGACCACTCAGTTCTGGCCCTTCCCCCTTCCATATGATACAGAGAGAATTGATATTCAGTAGCTTATGTTCATTCACTTTCTAGAGTCACAGTTCTGTGGTGCAAAGTAAGGGAGGTAGGGACCATAGCATCCCCTCCAGCACTGGGGTGAACCAAATCAGGATACTCAAGTTTTTGTGTGTCAAGCTCTCATGGGAGCCAGCTGACTGGTGCCAGACAAAAGAATGGGGCATCCCAGGATCCAAACAGAAGCCAGGAATGGCCTCTGTAATTCTGGGATGCCCCACATAGATCAGGATGGTTGAGCAGTCTGCCATAGGTAGGTAATAAAGGGGGGAATGTTGCCTGCAGAGTATCACAGGATCAATCCTTGGCACCAGCATTTTAAAACTGAATCTAGTAGCAGGTGATATGGAAGAAAACCTATTTCTGACATCCTGGATAGCTGCTTTCTATTGTCATAGTCCTGTGCTGCTGGCCACAGCAGAGCTCAGTGGAGGGAGAAGTCAGTCAACCAGCCGAGTCTCGGGGGGGGGGGGTACTTGCCTGGAGGCAGAGTCATAATAATAATAATAATAATAATAATAATAATAATAATAATAATAATAATAAATTTTATTTATATCCCGCCCTCCCCAGCCGAAGCCGGGCTCAGGGCGGCTAACAACAATAAAACAGTATAAAAGTATAGCATAAACAACACTCTAAAACCATTCATTATAAAATTAATTAATTCAGGCCACTGGCAACCATTGGGCCAGAGCTCCGCGAAGATTGCCGAGGGAGGGAGTCAGGCTGTACCCTGGCCAAATATAAAGGGTTCAGTCCAGTCCTAAGGTCAGGAATATTTCAGTTCACGTAGTCAGATGATCTGAGAGTCAAGAAAGCTGAGGCTCCAAGGTCGCAAGAAGCAGCAAGGTCTAGCCAGGAATGACAAATGTTGTTTCCAGCAACTGACTGAGGCGGGAAACCCTGCATAAGAAAGATGGAGCCAGCTGGTTCTCAACAGGAGCAAGAAGAATGATCAGCAGAAGGTGGAGTCTTTTCGCCTTCTGCTCCTTCAGGCTGCTGCTCAGCAGGTGAAGCTGATTCCTGGCCCATGACACCTATCAGAGTAGACAACAACTAGTTAGATGGACAAATAAACTGACCAAGTATAAGGCAGCTCCTACAACCTCAGCATTCATGATCATGGAAGGTTTTTAAATAGGAAAATATTCAAAGAACATAGAGACAAAGCAATGTCTGACTTTATTTCATTTGTAAGCCAGGAAGAACGTGGGTGAGGATCTCCACACAAACATACTCCAGTAGCTATGAAAAAATATGGCTGATACAGTGATTCATGGCATTTAAATATTTTAATTACTTCCCCTAGGTATAATAGGGTCTATCTTTCGTAATCCTATCTTGTTTAACCATCATCAGATCTTGGTTGATAACACTTTTTTGTAGCATTTTGTATAACTTCACTTTTTTGAAACTTATAAATATACACACACACACACACATATTAAAAATACAATATAATGTATAATTCACATGTATTCCATGAAAGGAAGAGTTAACAGCCCATTTTATTTTATTTTATTTTATTTTATTTTATTTTATTTTATTTTATTTTATATAGAGAGTAAAACAGCATTTGCACATTGGCCCTATTCAATGTGTGCTCTTATCTGTTCAGACTAATTGCAATTGTGTTACTAGAAATGCAGAAACATTAGTTACAGTAAATTTATATCGGATCATCCTAATATCTCATCACAGACACTTAAATGAAAGGCCCTGAAATAGAATGGTTTCTCTGCTACATTGCAGATAAGGTTAATAAAGGGGAGAGGAGCACAGGTTAAAGCACACCAGCCTAAGAAAGAAATCAAGCAATGTGTCTAATTAGTTCGTGTAAGTAATTGAAAATTGAACGAATGTTAATGTAAATTAAATTTACTTGGGTTTTCAGTGCACTCTTGAGACAATGCAGAACAATACATTCCTTAACATTCCTGAATGTAATTTCAATATCTAGTCACACTACTACAAAATCACTATGCAGTGCTATCTATTCCAAATATACCCCTGCTCATTTAGAACTTAGTCAGAAATATCTAGCAGCAGTAGTTATTCTAAATACAGTGGTACCTTGGGTCAGTGGCGTAGCGTGGGGGGTGCAGGGGGGGGCTGGCCGCACCGGGCGCAACATCTGGGGGTTAGGGTTAGGGGGCGCAAATCCACGGGTTAGGGGGCGCAAATTACTTGCCTTGTCCCGGGTGCTGACAACCCACGCTACGCCACTGCCTTGGGTTACAGACGCTTCAGGTTACAGACGTTTCAGGTTACAGACTCCGCTAACCCAGAAATAGTACTTCAGGTTAAGAATTTTGCTTCAGGATTAGAACAGATATTGCACGGCGGCGGCGCGGCGGCAGCAGGAGACCCAATTAGCTATAGTGGTACCTCAGGTTAAGAACAGTTTCAGGTTAAGAACAGACCTCCAGAACAAATTAAGTTCTTAACCCGAGGTACCACTGTAAAGCATTGTAAAGCAATGGCAGCCTACTCCAAAATGTTGGCTCCATTTTTAAAAGTTTTTTTTTTTACTACAATTCACATCATCCCAGTCACTGACATGCTTGCTGGAGCTCATTTGAGTTGCAACTGAAAACATCTCAAGGGCACCGTGTTGGGAAAGGCTGGGCTACAATATGACAGGTAAGGAGTTCATCATGCCAAAGCTCAATATAGATGAGTTCATGCCTTTATTTCTAATTTCTGTTCTCCACAAGATGGAAAAGAGGGAAAGGGAAAACAATGGTTACGAGGGGATAGTCTCCAGCCTCACACTACTATATATTTTGCTGAAGGGGGATTCTTTTCAAATTGATCTACTAAGTGGCTACAAAATAGGCTTCCATAATGCTTTTGAGAGTGGTTTGACAAGATTTATGACTTGTAAGGCTACAATCCTATAAAGACTGAACTCTTTGGTCTAACTTTTGAATAGACGTATTGCATGGGGGGAGATCCTACAAATGAAACTTTCAATGATGAATCTATGTTTCCTCATTAGAAGTCAGACAGTTCGTCTGCTATGTAACACCTTTATTGCCGATACCTATGGATTTCTCCTGACAGTATTTAAATATGTATTGTTAGTTTGGTGATGGTCAGTTAATATGCTTTATTAATTTATCAGTTGAAGTGCCAAAAGAACAAACAGTGAATCTCTTTCATTAACAAACCACAGGTGGTAAAATGCCAATCTGTCATACCTCTGCCCTGAAGGTCAGTGTTATTCATTCTAATGAGCAGGAACAGGACAGAGAACATGAGAGATTAATTTTCTTGACACAAATTATAGTAGACATGGAGATTTAGAGTACTAAGTAACATTTGCATTGTTGCCTTTGGAGAATAAATGAACTTTCTATATCACATTCAGATTCTAAGAGACATTAGCACTCTTCAGGCACAGGAAATCTCTCTGTGTATAGAACACATGGGAATGCCTTCTCTGTACACCCTGGCCCCACCTGTGGAACCCCATCCCCAACTTCCTTTGTTGAATGGGGAAGTTCTGAGTCTATTGAGCAAAATCCTATGCCTCTTATTCATGTGGAACTTTCCTGTTCAGGCATAACACTGATAACATTTACTATTCCCTTTTCAGTTGAAGGTGAAGTCCTGGGATAAGCATTGCTATGTGTAAATTGGATTAAATTGGTGGGGCATTAACTGAAATAAGTTGGGCCACACCCATCCCTTGGAGAGAGAAAAGGAGTGAAGTGGACATGGAGAAAGTTTAAAAAGAGGACTGATTGGTGGTTTACATACGAACTCTCTGAGAAGGGAAGTGCCTTTCATCTTTGTGCATGCATTAATCATTGCCAATAATAGCACCAATGCTTTCATTTTTCTAGTGCTGTTGACACCATCATTGCCCACAGATTCATTATTAAGGTTGATACTGAAACAAGTATTAAGCTGGTATTCTATCAACAGAGAAAGAACAAAGTTTGTTACTCATAAAAGACCTTGAAAACAAGATTGTGACAGAGCAAGGGTGGGAGATTGTGACTGGCCACCCCAGTTAAAATCCAATTCATGAGCTATTACACCATGCTGGTTCTTCCCTTTGATGGCATCCTTGCAGTATTTGTATCAGAAATCTTTAGAAAGCGGATATCTTTAGCATCACTATCAGATTATATTACCTGCTACTACATTGGTAGGAGTCACAGCATGGGGTTATATTACATGGGTCTAACCCTAAGCCAGGGGTCAAAACCTCTTTGGACCTATGGGCACATTTGCAAACTGTCATGGGCACCAACATTGTCTTTCCATTGGCTACAATACAGTGGTACCTCAGGTTAAGAACTTAATTTGTTCTGGAGGTCCGTTCTTAACCTGAAACTGTTTTTAACCTGAGGTACCACTTTAGTTCATGGGGGCTCCTGCTGCCGCTGTGCCGCTACAGCGCAATTTCTGTTCTCATCCTGAAGCAAAGTTCTTAACTCGAGGTACTATTTCTGGGATAGCGGAGTCTGAAACCTGAAGCGCCTGTAACCCGAGGTACCACTGTATAATGCTTCTTCTAAGTCCAATTTCAGCTGAGGTTATAGAGGAATGGACCCGGTGGACACAAGGGAAAGCCCCTATGGTCAAATGGGTGCCCATGGGTACCACATTGGTAAATGAACTCACTTCCAACTCACTAAATGAACTCACTTCCAACAGATCTTTATTCACCACCAGTGTAGACAGCTTCCAAATCGATGGGTTTGAATTATTGTGCTGGAGGAGACTCCTGAGAGTCCCATGAACAGCAAGAAGATCAAACCTATTCATTCTGAAGGAAATCAGGCCTGAGTGCTCAGTGGAAGGACAGATCCTGAAGCTGAGGCTCCAATACTTTGGCCACCTCATGAGAAGAAAAGATTCCCTGGAAAAGACCCTGATGCTGGGGAAGATTGAGGGCACAAGGAGAAGGGGACGACAGAGGACGAGATGGTTGGACAGTGTTCTTGAAGCTACCAACATGAGTTTGACCAAACTGTGGGAGGCAGTGGAAGACAGGAGTGCCTGGCGTGCTCTGGTCCATGGGTCACGAAGAGTCGGAGACGACTAAACAACTAAACAACAACAACAATTAGGCTGGCTTAATAACAGAATTGCTAAAGAAATATCAATCTTGGAGCAGGATGCTCACTTACCGGTATATTAACAACAGAGAACTGTAGAATGCACAATGATGCTATCACAATGATGCTATCATAATACCAATTATGTTTTGTTACCATGGAGCTCCACATAAACCCTGTTATTCCTTTCCACTTGTTTCTTTCAAAGATCTATCATGGTTACATTATATCAAATCACAAAATTTCCATGTTTTGTTACAAAAGCAGACTAATTATATACATGCTTATCTCATTACTGCAGACAGCTTGACTTATCTCTTAGCATAATTATCTGATTTCACTGATAACGTAACTAGAATAACTATCTACTGTATCTGAAGAAGTGTGCATGCACATGAAAGCTTATACCAAGAACTAACTTAGTTGGTCTTTAAGGTGCTACAGGAAGGAATTTTTTTATTTTATCTACTGTACACTTCTCCAATGGATGTCATGGACATATTTTAAAAACGCAGCTGTTACAAGCTGCTGGAGAAAGGAATTCGGTTCATATATCTGCTATCCTGTGGATCACAGAACTCTATTTTGATGGTCTGGTGCCACTTTATGACAAAATATGTCACTTTATGACTATATGACAAAAAAATGGGAACCAGGATCAATTAGTAAAAGAGAAACAGAAAAGGGTCTCAACAGGTGCATGGAAGCAATTGGTTGCAAAGCAATATTACAACCTTATATGTTTTGGGTTAAAATCTTCAGGGGCTCAGTTTATTCATTCCTCTTACCAGATGATGTTGCTTTCTTTTGCAGTTTTTAGACTGAATGCTTTTTCTTTAGTGAAATTACATTTTATTTATTATTAATAACAATAAACGATCTGCCTCTATGAATGCCCTCCCCAGAGAGGCTCACCTAGTACTTCCATTAATATATTTTCAGTACCAAGAGAAGATCTTATTATCCTTCCTGGCTTTTTCTATCTGACCTTTTAAACTCCATCCTTTGCTATTTTAATGTGGCTACTTTATTTGCTGAATGTTTGTGTCATTATTCACTGTAGGTGTGATATTTCTGTTTCTCTCTCGTTTTATTATTCTTGTTTTTAATGCCCCTTCATCTAAGTGTATTTTTTTTATTGATGTTCTGATTTGTAGTTGATGTTTGTGGGAAATAGAGGAACAGAGCAATCCAGACTCCCTTTGCACCAGTCAGTGTGAGTGTTCGGAGAGGGGGCTATGATTGATTAAAAGTAGGTATTCCTTCACCTGGTCCTGCTAGCCTCTGCCACCTCCCATCAGCCACTGACTGCAGAGTGACACCAGCAGAACTCTGTTGACATGGAAATCTTCTTCCCACCTACCTGACAGGCTGATAGCAACAGCCAGGAAAAAGCCCCCAAATGGTGTGATCCAGAGGTGGGAAGAAGTAGGGGCTGAGCCAGTCCTGGACCTGTTGGATCCCAAGGAAGCCCTGATTCCAACAAGTGACAGCATCAGGCTTCAGCCAAGGCCAATCAATGTGTTAGCCCCATCCTAACACAGTGATCTCCCTGCCCCCATCTTCTACGTTGGTTACCATGCACAGCTGGACTGTGGCAGTGGCCCTCCTGGGGTTAGGATTTCCTCTGCAAATAAGTAAGTAAGTAAATGGCTGTAATCCAAATGGGATGTTACCAGGACATTAAGACGTGTTGAATTTTTCAACTTTCAAATTCTAAAAATGAGGGGTGCTAAAAAGTTGTAACATGACATGGCTTGAGAATTCAAAAGATGTTCTAGTTAATTTAATGTAATTTAATCTTGCTTGGTAAGTAACATGTGTGTAAAATTGCATAGAAATCATTAAAAAAATAACTGTCAAGTACTTGCAATTATATTATTATTATTATCATCATCATTACCTGACATTTTCAGAAGTAAAAGTAAAATTCTTTTGTCTTCCAATAGCGGTTTATGTGCTTCTTCATCAAACGTAGACTTACCAAGCAAAATATCCAATCACAAAAATAATAGCAGATTTGAATTCCTTATGCCCAAAAACATTTTTAAGAATCACTGAAGAAATTTAGAAATATTTCACTCCCTAAAATTATATGCCCTATTGGGACATGATCAACTGTGGCTGAATTTTTCCTGTCCAGAACTGGCCACAGCATTGTGTGAATGTACTGCACATGAACTGCATTTTTAGTTTAAGCCCATCTACACCTTACCAATAGTAGGCTGATTACTGATGCTCTGTATCGATTCCCATTTTTCTTCTGATGACATCTGTCTGCATGGCTGGGCTGCCTGCATAGTTAGCCAACATCTGCCAACATGTTTAAGATGGAGAGCACCATTCCTGTAACCAGAGATGCCAACTTGAATAAACTATGCGGGAGCAGGTAAGCCCCACCCTGCATAATTGATCACATGATGTGTCACACACACACACACACACACACACACACACGAATGGCAATACCCATCAACTTTGGGGGCCCCAGCCCCTCAAATATTTTATGGGGCGGCGGCAAAGGGACCTCAGCCCCTAGGAATTGGCTCCTATGCCCATAACACTTAATTTGCTATTTTTGAAATTTCTGAATGCCTCCTAGCATTCCCTTTCCCTCCCTAAGAATGCTGCCTTTTGTAAGATAAGACTGAACCCTAGCACCAATCTTTCTCCCTTCTGACTTGATGCTGTTCCCATTAATGTAACAAGCATATTACTTGGTGACAGGATATGGTAATGAGATGTGGACCAGATTTATTATGAATGCTCTCCAGGATATTTCTTCGCCATTGTGAGAGTTCGTGACATGTTCCTTAATATCTATTTCGACATAAACATCCAAGTTGATCAGTCATAATCTGGTGAAAAGCTGCCAAGAGCCAAAACCATCTTTTCCTATCAACACATAAAACTCTTCAGAGTGACAGCCAGAACATTATCTATCAACCAAGTCCATTTTCTTAGAATTTAGCTTTCCATGTTAATCTTTAAAGAATGACAGACTCTTAAGTGGTCAGCAGAAATAATGCTTTGTATAATCTAGCACTAGCAAGAAAAAATCCCTTTGACCTTTTTTCACTTTAAAAACAGTGATTAAGGCCCAAGTACAGAGCTCATGCTTTTTGCTTCCTAGTCTGGAGTGAATTTTTAAGAGCTGAATCCCTGTAATATTTGGGATATTTTATTACTCCAAGTAATCATAGTAAGAGCTACACCTGCTGAGCTGGTAGACAAACATTTACTGATGTTTGAACTATGTATCAAAGAAGATATAATTGGGCTGAAACCAGCTCATAATTGCTAAGCAATTAATATTTCAATGCAATCCTCTGGATACCTGAATCTCAGACTCCCAAGCCTCTTCAGTTTCTTTGCGCTGGGAAACAAGGCAATGTGCAGATTTTATGTCTAAATAAAAAAAAACCAGAGGGATCTAATCTGCTCCACCTTGAAGATCAGAGTATTCTTCAATGCTTTATAGAAACGTGTCAATATTGTCTCCAATGAAAGTTAGAATTAAAGAAAACTCACATAAATTTGGTTCCTTAAAAACTAGAATGAAGCTGGAAAAGTATGTTTAGTGTTACATGCAGATAAGTTATCGACAAAAAACACCTCTGTTTTGGGGTGTCCTTCCAACAGCCCCCAAATATTTTATCTACATTGTGGTCCCTCCCTACTGAAAGGAAAAATGTAGTTTTAAAACCTCCAATGGCAGGTTATTAAGGCTCCAAGTAATTGTGTCAGCTTTCCACAATGTGGGATCTTCCATAGGACTACAACTCCCATCTGCCCCAGTCAGTATGGTCAACATCCAGGATGATGGGAGCTGTAGTTCAATATCTGGAAGGTACCAGGTAAGGGGGGGTTGACTTATGCAGTCCCCAAGTTAACCCACAAGGCATAACTCACAAAACTTCCTTAGGCCTAGGAACAAAGAACTGAGGAATCCCTGAACATCTCCCCATATACTTCCTGGAAGACTTTGCTCATGCCATTTGACGGACAGCAGTCTCACACCAGCCCTTCCTTCATTAACACAGGTTAGGCAGGCTTCCCAGAGAGTATATAAAAGCCGCTCCTTAAGCTTTAGCTCAATCACATCCCCATGCTAGGTCAGGGATTGCTCAGCTTCATTGATCGTAACATGTATGCCGTTCCTTGTAGCTAAACTCAAGAACAGAAAAGTTCCTGGAGTCTTTGTTAAAAAAACAGCCTTTGGGAGCTTGTACATAGTCTGCCACTGGTGCCCAAGATCTGGAGGAAAAGAAGAGAAATGCTTACATTTGCCCTTAGTCGTTCCACAAAAGGCTCTCCCCCAACAACCATGCAAAATTTGACATGGAATTCATAACCCATGAAAAATTATGTAAGCCTTAGTCAAAACTTTGCTTTCTCTTATATGCAACTGACTCCTGGTTAACAGAATGCTTTGACTTTGAAACTTCCACTTGCATATAACATCTTTTTATTGTGATCTCCATTTTATTACAAAACATTCACCTCAAAAGCTCATTGTGCCATATACATCTAAGAGAGAAATTCATGCTCTTTCTGCTGCTACTGTGCTCACTGACTTTACTTGAAAGCCTCTTTCCTCAAAAGGTTAGACTATCAAATAGTACATCTAAGGTAAGAGAAGTGATTTCTCATTCTGATCCCTTGAGAGTTCTGCTATAAATGCATTTGCAGTGAATGCATTAGGCAGTTCAATGAAGGACACTCACATGACAAGCTGGTGAATAATGTCTGATGTATGAAAAAAACATAACAATTGCACTGGTCAGATTCCATACACATGACATTTGCAAATGCAAACATAAACTTAAATTTGTTTGTTGTAATTCATATGGGAGAAGAAAACCATAGCTCAGGTTGTAATCTTCATCCTGGTTACACTTAAACACAGGCCACATTCACTCACTACATTTAAAGCACCATGATATCACTTTAAGCAGTAATGGCTACTCCCAAGGACTCCTGGGAGCTGTAGTTGTTTAAGGCTGCTGACAATGGCTAAAAGACCCCTATTTCCCTCCTAGAGCTAAAATTTCCATACTGGTTCAACAATCCCTCTTCCCGGGGAACCTGTGAGTTGACAACTCCTCACCCCTGTCCAGTATTGTTGAACATGTGTTCACTAATACAGTGGTGCCTCGCAAGACGAAAATAATCTGTTCCGCGAGTCTCTTCGTCTAGCGGTTTTTTCATCTTGCGAAGCAACCCTATTAGCGGCTTAGCGGATTAGTGCTATTAGCGGTTTAGCGGCTATTAAAGGCTTATCGGCTTAGCAGCTAAAAGGCTATTAGCGGCTTAGCGGCTTAGAAAAAGGGGGGGCGAAAAAAATCGCAAGACTCGCAAGACATTTTCGTCTTGCGAAGCAAGCCCATAGGGAAATTTGTCTTGCGAAGCACATCGAAAAATGGAAAACCCTTTCGTCTAGTGGGTTTTTCGTCTTGCGAGGCATTCGTCTTGCGGGGCACCACTCTAAATCTATCTATAAATCTACGTATTATGGAGTTTACAGGAGATGTATTTTTGAAACAGATGTGCACTAGTAGCACATTGTCTACTGGATGTCAGAACAATCTCTCTAAGCCAGGGATGTCCAACAGGTCGACCATGATCAACAGGTCGAACCCTGGTTGTTAGAAGTTTATCATGGTTGATCGCTGGCTCATTTTTGTCCACGGGGAAAAAGGAGTATTCAACCCTACCCCCTCCCTACCCCCTTCCATGCACGATTTAAAGAGCGAAATACGTAGTTTCTGCTGGCTGGGTAACTAATTGTTTATCTATTTATGTCGCTGCGCCGCCGGCCCCCCCCCCCCCGCAAAAGTGGCAGAAGTATTTGCTGTCTACCCCCAAAAGAAAATAATAATGATAATAATAATAATAATAATAATAATAATAATAATAATAATAATAATTTATTTATTTATACCCCGCCCATCTGGCTGAGTTTCCCCAGCCACTCTGGGCAGCTCCCAATCAAGTGTTAAAAACAGTACAGCGTTACATATTAAAAACTTCCCTCTGCACAAGTTTGACTTGCCCACATTTAAAAAAGCTGCACAACTTTGACTGCACCCCCCCAAAAAAATTGACAATTTCGACTCCTCTCCCTAAAACAGCTCAACAGTTGTGACCTGCACCCCCAAAAAGGTCAACAACTTCAACCTCCCCCCACCCAAATGGTTAGATCATTGCCAGTTTTTTTATTCTGTGAGTAGATCGCAGTCTCCTGGGAGTTGGACGTCCCTGCTCTAAGCAATATGGTACTTGGAAAACAATCATCATGACAAACATCACAGACTGTTGTGGTTTTCAAAGGCATAATCACTTTCCAATTCACCAGTAGTCCAAAAATCAGAGGTTCCTAACATTATTCACTGGAACCACATGAATCTCAATAGCAAATGAGACATTGCATTATTTCATGCCACTGACCCGTGGATCAAGGACAGTTTTAAATCCAAGCTAATCTAATATTTTCCTTGGCTCTGTCAGAATTTGTCAATAATGTCTGGGCCTGTCCATAAATATGTAATGCTATAGAGATCTTACATAGCAACAACTAGGGGAGGTGAGTTGTCTCACAATATACCGGTATGTCTAGAAATTATCAAAGTTATAATATTTTATACAATTATGAAATTTGGTGTTTCAGGAGTGTTGCTGGGCTGCTTAACATATTGATAGCCAGAGGCACAAACCTATGGGCCACTATTATGACAAATTGGACAATAAATGTAATTGTAAAATGTCATAGGGCTAAGATGAAACCATTTCTGCCATTTCATTTTTTCATGGGGTGAACTTAAACTCTATTTTCTTTCCTTTTTGAATTTCAAGGGGACTGCAGAGGTTCCAATGACTCTCCAGCCTCAAGTGAAATCAGCCAGTCTCCCTTGCAAGATCCCTGGCCCCCAGAGAGCAGATTTTCAATACCATTAATGAGTATCAAAAGGGAGTTCACAAGACACGCCCCCCCCCCCCGAGATATCTGGTCAGCCACTATAAGAACAGGATCCTAACCAAACTGTGAGCCATATCTAATGCTGTAGAATACAGAATCAGGATTTAAGGTGACCTTAGCAGATTGAAGAACAGGGGCAAAACTAGGATATGAATTTCAAAAGGACAAATGTCAGGTTCAACACTTAGGCAGGAAGAATTACCTGCACAAATATAATATGGGGGACACCTGGCTTTCCAGTAGTACATGTGAAAAGGATTTAGGAGTTTTAGTGAACCACAACCATGATGCAGCAGTCAACAGTGTGATGCAGCAGCAAAACAACAACAACAACCCACAAAACAACCAATGCTATTCTAGGGTGCACAGCATCAAAAGTATAGTGTCCCAATCCTGCTGGAAAATTTGTGGAATATACTTATGTTTATCTTCTTTAAAGTCTCACGTAGGATTTGATTTTTGTTTTTTGGAAACAAGATTATTTACTACAATTGTTTAATTTCCTGTTCTTTAGTCTGAGGCCTTTCAGGACTAGCTTACAGTCATAAAAAAGATCAATAAACAATGTGATTGGAAAAGATTATTAAAACCAGCAGAGCATTTTTTAAAAAGGCTAAAGTAATAAAAAGAATAGGGGTTGAAGTAGAGGTGATATTAGTGCTGTTACTGCAATTAATTTATGTCCACATCAAACAAATATAAAGAGCAGCAACAGAGTGGGAGAGAAGAGGATAGATGGGGAAGAAGAATTTGACATTTTCCCCTGCTGTGATTCCAACAAAAAACTATATTCCCTGAAGCTGCTGCATGTATCAGAAGTGAAGCCGCCATTGGGTGCTGCTGGGAGGGGGTAGGGACTGCAACCACACTTTACATTTAAAAAAAAATATTCATGTTAACTGCATTGATACATTCCTTCATTCATTCATTTATGTCCTGCCTCCAAGCCAAAAGCTCTTTCTCCTGCTAATTCTTTCCCATATTTTCTCCAAAATTTATCCACTTCAGAAGGGTCCCAACAGCTGCATAGCCAGACCAGGCCACAAAAGCATCCTGGTATCAACATCCACAGAGAGATTGAGAAGCAAAAGCAAGGCTGCTCTCCTGTTGTCCCACTGACTGCAAATGTCATTCATTGGGGTGGCTAGGACAACTCAGTCCCATGGCCAGGCCAAAACACATATTGAAATGGATCTAAATAATCTGGATCATACCAAAATCCTGGCAGCTACCCCACCACAACTCCCCACCCACCCCCCACTTTCCCAAGGAAAGGGTAGTAGTGGCTGGTCAAAAGTTACTTAAGATAAAGGAGTCCAAGGCTGGTTTCTTAGGGAGAGGCCACATCCCAGCCTGTGTCAAGGCAGCAAGGACCATCCCCCCACACAGTAAATGTTAACCACACTCTGGATCCAACCAGTTAGACCCTCTCTGCTAGTTTTCATAAGCAGAGAGCTTACAAAACAGTGTAAATTGATGAGGAAATGGTGCAGAGTCAGTTTGACAGGAGAAATGGGAAACTGTGAGAAACCAAATTGGACAAGTTTGTCTATCTCTAGTTCAGAGGTGGAGATTATTTTCAGCAATGGTGATGGTGTGGTTTGGCAGAGCAGGGTGGCACTTCCTGTTTTGCCTCAAGTGGCCTCACGATTCCAGAACTTACAATTGTCAGTTCTAAGGGGAGGCAGGCAAAGACACATAGCTCAGGTGTGGCTCGCTAGCTCAAGGAACAGGTGTGTGATTCGTCAGCTGGAATAGGCTCAGAACAGGTGAGGATCACATCCCTCATCAAGCCCAGAAGGTATAACAGGAAAGCCATCATGTACAATGTCATGTAGCCTAATTTTGCATGTAACTGTAACTGAGACACACAAATATGTCTGGCTGATAAAGATATGGGGTGTGAAAGAAAAGGTGATAGACGTGGGGCGTTTTTTATTTATTCATTTGCAAAAATGTCTCTACAGCCAATGTAAAGAAGAAGAAATTGTGGTGGTGAATAGCATTTGTTGTTGTTGTTTAGTCGTTTAGTCGTGTCCGACTCTTCGTGACCCCATGGACCAGAGCACGCCAGGCACTTCTGTCTTCCACTGCCTCCCGCAGTCTGCTCAAACTCATGCTGGTAGCCTCGAGAACACTATCCAACCATCTCATCCTCTGTCGTCCCCTTCTCCTTGTGCCCTCCATCTTTCCCAACATCAGGGTCTTTTCCAGGGAGTCTTCTCTTCTCATGAGGTGGCCAAAGTATTGGAGCCTCAGCTTCACGATCTGTCCTTCCACTGAGCACTCAGGCCTGATTTCCTTCAGAATGAATAGGTTTGATCTTCTTGCAGTCCATGGGACTCTCAAGAGTCTCCTCCAGCACCATAATTCAAAAGCATCAATTCTTCGGCGATCAGCCTTCTTTATGGTCCAGCTCTCACTTCCATACATCACTACTGGGAAAACCATAGCTTTTACTATACGGACCTTTGTTGGCAAGGTGATGTCTCTACTTTTTAAGATACTGTCTAAGTTTGTCATTGCTTTTCTCCCAAGAAGCAGGGGTCTTTTAATTTCATGGCTGCTGTCACCATCTGCAGTGATCATGGAGCCCAAGAAAGTAAAATCTCTCATTGCCTCCATTTCTTCCCCTTCTATTTGCCAGGAGGTGATGGGACCAGTTTCCATGATCTTCGTTTTTTTGATGTTGAGTTTCAGACCATATTTTGCGCTCTCCTCTTTCACCCTCATTAAAAGGTTCTTTAATTCCTCCTCACTTTCTGCCATCAAGGTTGTGTCATCTGCATATCTGAGGTTGTTGATATTTCTTCCGGTGATCTTAATTCCGGCTAGGGATTCATCCAGCCCAGTCTTTCGCATGATGAATTCTGCATATAAGTTAAATAAGCAGGGAGACAATATACAGCCTTGTCGTACTCCTTTCCCAATTTTGAACCAATCAGTTGTTCCATATCCAGTTCTAACTGTAGCTTCTTGTCCCACATAGAGATTTCTCAGGAGACAGATGAGGTGATCAGGCACTCCCATTTCTTTAAGAACTTGCCATAGTTTGCTGTGGTGGACACAGTCAAAGACTTTTGCATAGTCAATGAAGCAGAAGTAGATGTCTTTCTGGAACTCTCTAGCTTTCTCCACTGCCCTTCTTTGGGATTGGGATGTAGACTGATCTTCTCCAATCCTCTGGCCACTGCTGAGTTTTCCAAACTTGCTGGCATATTGAGTGTAGCACCTTAACGGCATCATCTTTTAAAATTTTAAATAGTTCATCTGGAATACCATCACTTCCACTGGCCTTGTTATTTGCAGTGCTTTCCAAGGCCCATTTGACTTCACTCTCCAGAATGTCTGGCTCAAGGTCAGCAACCACACTACCTAGGGTGTACGAGGCATCCATATCCTTCTGGTATAATTCCTCTGTGTATTCTTGCCACCTCTTCTTGATGTCTTCTGCTTCTGTTAGGTCCTTACCACTTTTGTCCTTTATTATGGTAATCTTTGTACGAAATCTTCCTTTCATATCTCCAATTTTCTTGAACCGATCTCTGGTTCTTCCCATTCTGTTGCTTTCCTCTATTTCTTTGCATTGCTTGTTTAAGAAGGCCTTCTTGTCTCTCCTTGCTATTTTTTGGAAATCTGCATTCAATTTCCTGTATCTTTCACTATCTCCCTCGCATTTTGCTTGCCTTCTCTCCCCCGCTATTTGTAAGGCCTCGTTGGACAGCCACTTTGCTTTCTTGCATTTCCTTTTCATTGGGATGGTTTTTTTTGCTGCCTCCTGCATAATGTTGCGAGTTTCCACCCATAGTTCTCCAGGCACTCTGTCCAGCAAATCTAAATCCTTAAACCTCACTTCCACTGTGTATTCATAAGGGATTTGGTTTAGATTGTATCTTACCGGCCCAGTGGTTTTTCCTACTTTCTTCAATTTAAGCTTGAATTTTGCTATAAGAAGCTGATGAATAGCATAAAAGCAATTAAAAACTTTACATTGATAAAACAAATGCAAATACATCATACATCAGTAGATTAGATTAATAAATATAACTGCAACACATGTCAGGGTGGATCACTCCTCAGAGAAAGCCTGAGAAAGTCTTTTGAAAGTTTGCAGTTCAACAGAAGCAAGTAATTTTATCTGCAAATAATTTGTGGCTGGAAGCAGGCTCCCCCATTTATGCTCTCAGGAAAGGATTTCTTTCTTTTTACACACAAGTGCATCTCTGCCAATTTTCGTTGGTGATCTAATACTGGTAATTAAAACAGTGGTGTGGAATATAAACCTTTAAATACTGTGGGAATCTTTAATTTTGTTTGCTGTTGCTTGACTGATTATTAAATCTTTGTAGTTTATTGTCATTATACAATAACTATGGGTAGATGACATTAGGAATAAACTGGATCTCTGTGTTGTAGAAAGATTGGACTTTGATCCTTCCTTAATGCATAGCACAGAAGTAGGTAAACTGATTTAATTTCATAACTTTAAAACTAGGATACAGATCTTCTGATTGCTAGCTATTATGGTTTTGTATATTGTTTCAGTGATTTATTGAATTTTACAATTTGAGTGCATATTTGTCAACTGATTAGTGTTGTTATCAGACTACCAAGGGAGGTAGAAAGCAGTTGTATGCATCAAATTCATGCTACACTAGATTCTCTGTAGCTGTGTCACTCTTTTCCTTCATTTCCCCAGCCATGTGAAGAAAATGTGATGTTAACTGATGGATTTTGGAGCTCCTTCTACCCCTGCCTTAAGCTTAGCAACTGTTGGGCATCCTAAGGCTGAAAACCTATACACACATTTCCCTCAGTGAGACTTATATGTGAGCAAAACCATATAAGATTCCATTATTAAAGTGCTCCAGGCAATAGGTAGTACAAAACACACATCTTTTTTTATATTGTGGAGGAGGGGAAGAGAAAAATCTCAGAACAGAACAGCGATAGAACAAATCCCATGCTTTGCCAACAGATCCCTTGCATCTCCGGTGAAAAAGATCTTAGAAATGACCTCTGCCTGACATGTTGGGGAGTTTCTGCCACTCAGTAGTTCATGCTCGGCCAAATAGACAGTGTATTTGTTGCTTTCTTTTGTCAGAAGATAGCATGCAGCAAAATAAGAAAGAATGAAAGAAGTAAAACTAAAGCATGGATCTGAATGTAATTTCTGCATCATTAATATTTCTGTGAGTAAGAACTGAAATTAGATGCAGGAGGTTTGGTGCTTTGATGGAAATCTGACTTCATTGTGAACTCTGAAGAAGATCCATGTTTGCCCAGCTGCAATTCAAACATTTATTTTCAGATTCAAAATGTGTACCCACTTCTGCTCTGAAATCAGGAATGAAATGTCAGCCAGAGTGGCCATTAAATATGAAAAACACACATATTTTGTGCAAGCATGTAGAGTGAGTAATACCTCTAATGAGGCTGACCTCATGCACATTATACTTGGCGTAAGCACAGAGCTACATTTTCCTCTCTTTATCGCAACATAATTGAAACAAATGTATATAAACAAAAAGTAAGCTGAATCATTTGTACTGAACTTCCAGGCTCGATCTAGACACATCAAAGAAGCATTTCAGTTAACGGTGTTGCAAACTTTGTATGAGAAATCGGGTAAGCAAAAACAGAACTCCACAGTGGCATCTGGTGTCATAGTGTTAGAATGCATAAACAACACATATAAAACATTTTTTTCTTTACCAGTGTAGCTTAGGTCATCCCCAGTGTTCTTTAGGTTTGGTTTGGTTTTCTTAAAGAAAGGCCACATTGCATCAAAAGGTTCCTCCCTAGTGTAAATGGTTACCAAGAGACTGATGAATGTGCATAAGGATTGTGCTGTAAGAGTAACAGTCCATTTTTAATTTTTTTATAAAAAAACACCTAAAAACTATAAGAAGTAAGTAGCCTCTGCCAAATAGCATGTTTATTTCAATCAGATTGAAACAATGCTGATGGGCAGTAAATAAAACATCAATATTTTAACTGACAGCCAAAGCTTTTTTAAAAGAGTTGTCAGGTTTAGAATTTGCCCTCCATCTGCCAGTGGCAGCCAATTAAATGGCTTTGGATCAATTGACATCACTGCACCCATCTTTTTCAACTATAAGCTACCATGGAACTGCTGCAAGAGACAGAAGTTGGCGATGATCATGCACCTGCCGCATTATGTATTTTGACTCAAGGAAAGAATTAGGAAGTTTGCATTCTCACTAGAACCACATTGAACTGCCTTATTACAGTTGTAATACCACTTTACTTTGTGGTTCATCCAGGGACAGAAATGTGATAGAACTCTACATCGTGACTGCTTATCAAATGTTTCAATCATTTCAAAAGCTGTGTAATATTTTGATTTGATCATGGCATTGCACAGGCTAAGCTATCCTGTTGTTGAACAATCAGCCTTAAATTAATCATTTCACCTACTCTCTCTGAGAATGGACTAATTTTGTGCAATTTCCAGCACTCACTGCAGTCATTCTCATCATTCTCACTGGAATGAGAACACAATTGCATCAGTCTTTTTTTTTTTTAAAAAAAGGTGTATCTCTCATATAAAAGAGAAGAAAATTTCCATAAATAGAGAATAACACACTATTCTCCTGTTTGTATGGCAAATAAATTATTGAATCTTCTTCTGATGATAATCTAAGCCTTTTAAATACTATTAAATAAAGCGCTTGGAATCTAAAGTTGTCTAAAGATTGCAATCCTATAGCTCTCTATACTCTATTTTTCTAATAATTGTTTTCTTGTGGCAATTTGGATGGCCACTAATAGGTGGGCATTCTAACTGCAGTGTGATGACAGAAAGCAAGCACCAAAAGGAGGAGCTACATTTAAACGAGAGCAGAAGTAACTTGAGAGAGCACTTTGGCAAACAGCTCTCTGCAGCCCTCCCCCAATTAAATATTGCTGGGCTGGGTTTTAAAGAAGGATTAGAAGTGCTTCAGAGAGTCATTTGACAAACGCATTTAATGAATTATGAGTGAAGAAATTTTGGGGCAAGCTGTGAGGAAAAGGAACAGGTGTTTGGTGAAGTGTGGAGGAAGGGATGGTAGCCAGGTTGTGGTGGTGGTGGGGTTTAGCAAGGTTGGAGGATTGAGGAGCAGAGTGAATGAGGTGGCAGCTTCCAGTACACACATAAGGACTAGGACCTTGGACAGCAGGGTTTGAAGCCCCATGAAGCTTGCTGGGTGACCTTGGACCAGTCACCATCTTTTAGCCCAGCCTCACTCAAAGGGTTGTGGTGAGGATGAAGTGTGGAGGAGAAGAACCATGTGTACCACCCTGAGACCGTTGGGAGATAGAGCTGGTGTATAAATGTAACAAACAAACTTAGTGGGGCTTACTTCCGAGTGAACATTCATAGGATAGCCTTGTAAGGCTACTGTCTTATTCATATACTGTGAAATAAGTCACGCTGAATGCAGTGGGGTTTACTTTTGAGTAAACAATAAACACGCATATGATCATTCTACAAATATACACACTACTAAGTTAAAATGTGGTAGTCTGCAGGTTTTTAAGTCACCTAGATAAATACAGAGGATACTTCATCACTTTCAGTGGTCATGGCTCAAAAGTCTTCCATTTCTTCCACTCTCTCAACTTTACTATCAGGAATTAGAATAAGGGTTTTATTTGGACAAGCCCACCCAGACATATAGGGACGCAGGTGGCGCTGTGGGTTAAACCACAGAGCCTAGGACTTGCCGATCAGAAGGTCGGCAGTTCGAATCCCCGCGACGGGGTGAGCTCCCGTTGCTCGGTCCCTGATCCTGCCAACCTAGCAGTTCGAAAGCACGTTAAAGTGCAAGTAGATAAATAGGTACCGCTCCGGCAGGAAAGTAAACAGCATTTCCGTGCGCCGCTCTGGTTCACCAGAAGCGGCTTAGTCATGCTGTCCACATGACCACATAAAGCTGTA
This sequence comes from Podarcis vaucheri, assembly GCF_965113315.1. Taxonomy (NCBI): domain Eukaryota; kingdom Metazoa; phylum Chordata; class Lepidosauria; order Squamata; family Lacertidae; genus Podarcis; species Podarcis vaucheri. The sequence goes on from NC_138749.1 coordinate 33,860,571, forward strand.
CACCAGCTCCCTTGGGCAATAGAGAGAGATGAGTGCCGCAACCCCAGAGTCGGCCACGACTGGACCTAATGGTCAGGGGTCCCTTTACCTTTACTTTTTACCCAGACATATGAATCTGTTTTTAGTTTATTGCTGATTTCCTCTTTTGAATGTTTTAATGAGCTGTTTTTACTGGTAAACCACTTTGCGGTTGTTGTTGTTGCTGTTGTTTTAGAATCAAGTGGTATATATATATTTCATGAAATGAATAAAGGAAACCCTCTGTATTACTGTGTGAAGCAATGGAGTGTGGGAACATTGTCTTCCTCACCTAAAAAGTGGTGGGAATAATCTAACATCGTGATTTTTCTATATTTCAGTCCTAAAGTGAAATGATAGACAATTTCCCCCACGAAAGCAGTATTTAAGAAAAAAAAATGAAATACTAGCCAAGATGTCAGAGATTGATTAAATAATTTGTGCCATCTCAAGCAAGGGAAAATGTCTCTCTTTATAGTTATCACTCTCAACCTGCCCACACACTTCTCATTCACCTAAGGGGTGATTCTAGGCTAGGAAATGAAACCAATTTCAGCACCAACAGGGACTATAGCTGCTATAACTCCAGTTCTCTTATCCCCAGAAGAGATGCCTAACTCTGTTGGTGGAAGTATTTTACAAAATATGTAGTTGCCTTGGCGGTTGGTCTTAACGAAATGAGGCTTCTGATGAAAATAATTAACTGCCTCATTCATGTATCCCTTCAGAATGAAAACATATCTTACCATCTGGTCCAAGATAAGAGAGATCCTTTAGCTAAATCAGTGGAGAATTATCCCATAATATATTTTATATATTCAATTATAACTATTATTCATACTTTGCGAATTTTGCAGGCCTTGAGTTTAAGTGCTTTAAATATCTCCATTTCACTTGTTATCTGGGGAAAAGATGGCTATTTGTTCACAAAGGCAGAGTTCTGAGGGTGGAAAAAAATCTGCAAAGTGAATCAGTAAGTGAACTGAATGTATTCATTTAGGAATATTCCAAGAACAGGAAGTTAAGGGAGCTCAACTATCCACAGATAGTTGCTTGCAATTTACTGCATTCACCAATTGCACAATAGCTTTATTAAAACTGACCCATATTAGGACCTCATTATTCCTGTATGGCATACAACTGTAGATGTCTCAACAGTCCTACCTGATGTGTTAGAGGATTCACAATGATTCTGAAACTCACATCTCTGAAAAAGAACATAAAATAAGCCAATGGCCCATCTTGTCGAGCATTCTGTTCTCACAGTGGCCAATCAGATGCCCTCTTGGGAGCCCACCAGATGTCTGTGAGCACAACAGCACTATCTCCACTTTCAGCTCCAAGCAACTGATATTCAGAGGCATAATGCCTATGACAGTGGACATAGAACATAGCTATTGCAGTTCATACTCATTGATAGACTTGTCCTCCATGCATCAGTCCAATCTTCTTTTAAAACTATCCAAGTTGGTGGCTGCCACTACTTCCTTTGGGGAGGAATTCCATATTTTAACTACGCACTGTGTCAAAAATGTCCTTTCTTTTTTCTTTCAACATTCAGCATCAGAGGAAGTGCATGACTTCTAGTGTTAGGAGAGGGAGAGTGTGTAGAACCAAAATGGTGAAAATGCTCCAGAAGGCCGCTAAATACCAGCTTGGGAGTCAAGATAACCCCAGGACTGATTATTATTTGCTTCCAGAATGAGCTCACATGTGTTTATTTGCTTATTTTGATATATCCTAAATTGCTTGCTTTAATGCTATGCTTATGTGTGGACTTGGGACATTTGGCAATTGGCCTACAGAGGCGAGCTATCTGTAAGACTTGGATGCCTTCATTAGCAAGGCTGAGTTGAGATTTGAACCCATGTCTCCCAGGTCCTGGTCCAAAGCTTTAACCACTGTATGACACTAGCTTTCTTTCTTATCCAAAAATCTGGACATAAGGAGGAATGCAACATCACAAGTTCCTGCCACAAGTTCCTGCCACTATGGATCTGTTACTTCTCAGAACTTTAGGCTGATTCAGAACATAAATCTGAATGTTTTCCCTTCACTTTTATGAGTTTTTATGGCCAAGAATGATGCTGTGAAGAATTTATGAGGGTTAAATCTTCACTAACTATGGGGTTATTGCCTTTTCCAAAGGAATAAATTCACACTACCTAAAAGCAGGGGTATAAAGTTCTCTTTGCTCTAGGATTCACAACTGACAGACATAGTCCCAGGGTTTTTCTAACTGCTGGATGTTTCCAGGGTTATAAAAGCCATAAATGGAATGTAGGATAAAGATGAATAGAGCTCCTGCAGTAATCATGTGAACTATCCATTGGCATATAAGCAAATCTTTAAGCTAACTTTCTCATCTTAAAAGGCACATAAGGAGGGATGCATATCACATGATAAATCACATCACCAAGACATTTGTCACTAATGGCATCTAATAGTATGAGAATCACTGAGTATAGCAGTATCATTAGATAGAGGACTAAATTAGTAAGATAGAAAATATGGTATACATTTTGCCTTTGAATTAACTCCTGGATAGAAATCTTGCAACAATTTAAGTGATATCTTTTTAGCTATAAGCGTCACTACTTCTCCCTCCTCCTCTATTCTCCTTTTCCTTGGGGGTGTCTTAGGAATTATGAGTCTGCTGCACTCTGTAAAGGCAGAAGTAAGGAATCCCTTTTTAGGGTGAAACTTTCAATTCTCATCTCAGACAGGCCAGCATTAACCATATATCAATATAGCTAATCAGTTTTGATAGAGATATATTGAAAATATAATCTACCTGATCACTGTAATAAAAATATTTGAAGCTAAGACTCTGTAGTGACAACATTGCTGGCAATATTTAAAAAAAACAAAAAGTTGTGTGGGGTTTTTCTTCCTGCTTGGTTTCTTTGGTTAAAAAATGCACTATTCCTCCAGGAAGCACAGAAAGTACTAGCCTTCAATCTGTCTTTTAAAGCTAAAATGATAACTTGCATAGGCTTAATTATGGAAGAATGAATGCTCAGCTTGATTGACAGAAACAGTTCTGAGCAGAAATCTATAGCCTATTATTTGGTGGTGACAGTATGCTATTATGTACTGTGCCTTCTTGTTATTTCTTCATAAACTATTTTAAATCCCAGCTCTGCTCAAAAGAGCCATGGTACTGAAAGATTATATTTCTCGAAATATTTTGATTTGGTGTCACCTAAGAAAAATGTCATGCTCTTTCAATTCACTGTGATTTCTAACGGAATAGGTTATTTTTCTTTTGTCCCTTCTAAGGGCAACATTTTCCATTATGGTCTCTAGCATGGTGGAAGCAAATTTAAATAACAGAATACTAGTGTCCATCAGACAGATACATGGTTTTAATGTGTACTGCTATGACAAGCAGAGTTCTTCAAGCTATGCAGCCAAAAGTGGATTCACATTACCAAGCCACATGGCAATGCATACCTGATAAGCACACCGCCAATGTGCTTCTCTTCTATTGTAGGGAAACTGAATGCATAGACTGCAAAGGCTTTAGCTGCGGTTATTAATATGAGGAAAGATCATATGGTGAAATGCAGAGTTGCACGCTTGTGACAGCTATAAAATGAGTGGTTTAGAATGATTCATGTCATCTCTAGAAACGTATTTTGGGGATAGGTTATATGATGAGTGAATATATTTTATGGGATATTTCTCTATTTTAGTTCCTTTTATGAATACATGTTAAAGGAAAGCAGGATTTTGGAAAGCAGGTTGTGTATTGATTGATGCTTAAAGCCGTAAATGGCTTATCCCCCAAATATCTGAAAGACCACCTCATTCCCTACATATCCTCCTAGGTGTTACGAGGCAGCCCTTCTGCTAGTTCATCTCCCTAAGGAATTTGGGGTGGTGGTGGCTCAGGAGAGGGCATACTCTGTGGCAGCCCTTAAGTTGTGAAATTCCCTCCCTGCAGAGGTGCATCTGGCTTCTGCACTATGCAGCTTTCAGTGAAGATGCCTCTCTTTATCCTCACCATTTACACCTGATACCTGTGTTTTCAGAGCCCACCCTGCACGTAATAATAATATAATAATATTTTTTTATTCATACCTTGCCCATCTGGCTGGGTTTTCCCAGCCACTCTGGATGGCTCCCCATAGAATATTAAACAGAATAAAACATCAAACATTAACAACTTCCCTAAACAGGGCTGCCTTCAGATGTCTTCTAAAAGTCAGATAGTTTTTTATTTTCTTGACATCTGATGGGAGGGCATTCCACAGGGTGGGCACCACCACTGAGAAGGCCCTCACTTTTAACTGTTCCAAATTTTTAATTGTTGTAACCTGCTGGTTAAGGGCAGGTGGTAAAAGTATCATCCACATCATAAGCAGCAGCAGTAACATGGCTGCATAGAGGAAATTCTGGTTCATAAGCTGGTTGCTACTTAGCATTTATATAAAGTCATTGGGAGTGATTAGTTGGGGATTTGGAGCTCCATGTCATCAATATATTGATGGCACCCAATTCTGTTTCTTCATGACATCTGAATTAAGTGGTCTGGACATACAGGGACTCCAATAAAGTGAGCTCCAAACCAGGCAAGCAGTCCCCAGATCCAGGAAATAGTTCAGTTGCTTGTTCTGGGTGGATTTCCCCTCCCCCTGAAGGTACAACTGTTCCTGGACCAATCTTTGTCTCTGGAAGCCCAAGCGACTTTAGTGCCTAGGAGCACCTTCATAGTTGTTGAAGCAGCTATGACCATTTCTGGATTGGGAAGAGTTTAGCTATAGAAGTCTAGGCACTGATGAGCTCCAGATTGGTTTACTCTAAGATTGGTCCAGAAGCTGCAGGTAGTTCAGAATACTGCAGCAAGGATGTTGAAGGGTTTTTCTCTCTCTTCATTTTCAGTGCATACTCCCAGTGCTGAAAAAACTGCACCGTCAAATGATATGCTACCAGACCATGTATAAAGTCTTGTTCTCAATATACAAAGCTCTGAGCAACTGAGGTCAGGTTACCTCCAGGAACACCTTACCTGGTATATCACTGCCTAGTCACTTCAATCCTCAAGAAAGACACTATCAGGAGTACATTTTGGTCCTGAGGATCCTCTTATGCCCAGTATGAACAGGGCATTTCATATGGTAGCACTTTCCTGTCAGAATGCATTTCCAATGAACAATACACAGGCATCTGCAGTGTTGGCAATTAGGCTGGTGCCTAAAACTGAAGTGTTCACCCAGGCTCTTCCTGAGTCTTGCTGTACAAGTATCATCATCATCATCATCATCATCATCATCAATCACATCATCCCTATCCATAACACCATTTTTCAGGTGCTCTTGTATTTCACTTTCCTTGCAAAACCCCAGGTAGAATTGGGGCCAGAGGCTGCAGAGACCTGCTGAGAAAAGCATACTTTATTCCCAGTTTATAACTCACAGGTCTTTCTCATTAAAGTTTACATTTATCAATCATCAATGCATGCAGAAGGAAAATTGCTGAATTTTTACTCCTGTGTAGATGAACTTGTTATCATCTACATGATTTCATTCCAGAACTTCATGATATTTTGTTCTAGTGCCTTTATTCACCAGATCTGCTGGGAAAGTTTGAGTGTGCTGACTCACTTCTGTCTGTTTTACTGTTCCAAAGTCTTTATTTTTTTGAGAAAATTAAATAAAAGTATGTTTTCTTTTGACTAGAGTAATCTTTCAAAAGTCAAATTCTATCTGACAATTGTTGGGCATGACACTCTTCAGCTCTGATCTTTAAATTGGTGTTTGTACCACCTACATGATTTCACACCACACTTTGATATTTTGTTTCTGCTTTGCTGCCAAAAGCTTGTTTTGTTGATTAGCTCTGGAATGACTTTATCAGATGCTTTCAATGTGCCTTTGTTCCACATGCACACTCTTCCACTACTCGCCTACGAGCTCAAGTATATTTTTCATCCTTGATCATTGGGTGAAACCATTTCAGTATTAGAAAATGAGATGAGTCTCAAGCCTTGGTAGTGGAAGAGAGAGCTATGGATCCCACCGCCAGGGACATGTCACAGTGCAATCACTTATTGGGGAGAAAATAGAAAACTAATTAATTCTATTAAAGATTGCAGATTTAATTTAGATTCTTTGTTAGTCTTCTGCACTTACAGAGAGAGAGAAAATACTCTGACATAATACAGGAAATTAGTTTATTAAATGGTCACTGCAGCACAACTGTTGCATAAGAAATATTGGAAAACAGAAATTATTCCCCAAGGCTGAAAGAATGGGAACAAATGCTGTTTGAATGTACAACTCTGGTGAAATACATCTGTTAGATAGGAGCTGGGATGCCAACAAGAGCTTCTTGTCCTAGTATATTGTATGTGGACAGGGTCCTCCGCCCCACCTGCAAAAGATACAAATCTGTATAGTTTTTTCATATGCTTGCAACACAGCAGTTAAGCACAAAAAACTGCTTTCCCCCCAATGTGAACCCTAAACCATGCAAGTAACTTATGTTTCATGACTTACGTTATATTGCTTTTACCAGTTGATCTAGGCTGCCAATATTATGTTCAAGGCAAGGCCAAGCATTGAGAAGGGTGGTCAAAAGAGATTTAAAAAATACATTAATTCTGTTCAGATTAAAATACTTGGATAAATTCAAGATTTAAATTGTTAAAAAGCAAACTCTCCATAAGCCACAGTTCTTCATTATGCACACATTCAGGAAATAGATTTAGAACATCATCAACAACACCAGGACTAACAAATCCTAGTTTGATACCCTAGTTTGGTAATAAACTTTGGCTAGGAAAAACAACAGTTCTCTGGATTAGTATATAACATAAAGCTCTGCTTTGTTTCATAATGAAAATGGAACTCTTGTCTGTGTGTTTATAACAGAGGATCAAGAGAAAGTAAAAGAGGGAATGCAAAAGCTTGGAGTTCGTATAGGCTCATTGCTATAAGTCCTGTCTTAGAAGATCCCTTGAACCATGCTTTTTTTCTCATTCTATAACCATGACTGTGCATCTTTAACCTATGACCATATTTAAGCCACCATGACTATTCACTTTATGACCAATTAAGAGTGGCTTTAGTAAGAGTGCCTTTACTAAATTTACTCTCATTATATTACTGTTTCAAATGTGATTTTCTTTTCATTTTCTTTTTCAAAAAGATGAATTTTCAGGATGACTATTAGCAAGGCTGAAATACTTTGGCTAAATAATTAATGCTGTTTATTAAATGTTATCCATATTCTTTTAATTCACTTGTCTGGGACATTTCAATATTTTACCATGCTGGTAATGTAATGATATAAACAAACCAGCATGAGTTTAACATCAAAGATGGTTAATTTTTTTGTAATCATTCAGGAAAGTATTTCACCAATTAATTTTTTGCTTCTTAATTCAATGAAACAAAATGTCAAGAGACTGAAAATCGGTTTGCAGTGAAATCTGCATGTGCATTCTGTGGCTTGTTCTCTGTGAATTGTGTTACTCTGAGGGTTGCCTCAACATTTGATTATCCCCAAAGCACAGAAAAAATACTCAGCTCTTAGGCTGCAACCATCTTTAACAGGTGTGAGGAACCACTTTCGCCATCGGGGCACGGTAAGGACCCCAAGATCTCCTGCAATGAATTTGGAAAGGTTTTTTTGCAGACAAAGTCACTCAGCTTCAGAAAGAGGTAGACTCCACCATGGGAGCAGGGCCAGAGCAGGAGAGTGCTAGAGTCCCATCTAGTCAAGTTGCATGGGATCAATTCCAATCTGTTACCTCCGAGGATGTGGCTCTCCAGATGTTTCCAGACTAGAACAGCAAGCACTCCTGACCGTTGGCCATTTATATTTATCCAAGCTTCCTGATATTTATGCTTACATAAAGGAAACAGCAAGAACAAAATAGATTTTAAGTAAAGTTGTAGCTAAGTGATGGAATTATAGTCCAATCATACATAGAAGGCCCCCAGATGCAATCCCCAACACCTTCAATTGTGACTGGGAAAGACCCCAATCTGAAACCATGAAAATCTGCTGCTATCAGTGTACACAATACTGAGCTAGATGGACAAATAGTCCAACTTGTTTTAAGGCAGCTTCCTATGTGCCCTCCATGAGCAGTTGCATGTAAGATACTAGTCCATATAATATACATATATGATCCATCATCAGGAAAGTCACATATTTGAACCATTATTTTTATTATTAGTCCTCTGACCTAAATCAGCCTTGCAAATCCTCCAGTCTCTACCCTGTGCTTCTAAAATGTCATCTAATAGTTGCCAGAGTGAAGAACAAGCTAACGAGTCTTTCTTGCACAAACTTAGAAGGGAGAGCAACTGAAGCTCAAAATGAATGGTAACAGAAATAGCTTGAATGAGAACGGGAGGAAAATTTCTGTCGCTTTCATGCAAAGTCAACCCACTCACTCTGGGCACTTCTGACATTATGGCAGAAGTGCTCCTGCGGTGGCCTGTGATGCGACTCTTCCAAAGGGTATCCACATCTATGGTAGAGAAGTGGAACAGAAAACAGAAGCTTATTTCAGAAGATCCTTCATCTGTAAAATACACATCCTGCAAATTCCAATTCACCCTGCAGGTACAAGGCTCAGAGCCACCCAGGTAATGCACTCCCGGAAGGGGTAGTCATGTTGAGTTTGCTGCAGCAAAATCAACAAAGAGACTTCCGGCACTGTAAAGAGACACAAGTTTATTATGGCATAGGCCCGGCATGGCCAGACTTGGCCCTCGAGCTGTTTTGAGATTACAATTCCCATCATCCCTGACCACTGGTCCTGTTAGCTAGGGATGATGGGAGTTGTAGTCCCAAAACAGCTGGAGGGCCAAGTTTGGCCATGCCTGGGCTCTTGGTGTGGTCGAACTGCAATAATAACCACCCAGCAGTGGAGTCACTGCTGCCAGGAAGAGAAGGGGTAAGTGGCAGGGAGGTTCAGTGCTGCATGTATGAGCCCATAGATACACTCTGGCATTCCTGCTAGTGCATCCACACAGCCCAGCCTTGCAGCTGCCTTATTCCTCTTCTCCATCTTGATGGGCAGCATTGACTTTGCTGCTGGGAGGCTATTGCTGCAGCTTTGTGCCACTAGGAGATCCACTCCTGGATTTTGTGGACTTAAAGTGCGATTCACCAGATACATGATGGGTAGAATTAGAATACTGTCTGTTTCCACCCAACATATTTATCTTGCTCCTTGAACTTCCATCATGGTGCTGTTACACATGACCTGTAGTGAAATGTGATCCTAAATAGACAGAGGAATGTGATGCTAAGCAAAACCCACAATGTAGGATTTATGATGACATTCTAAATTCCCTGCACTTTAAGAAAGAATGACAAGAAAGAGAGATCTTTCCAAATCGCTTAAACATTGCTGGTTTAAGTTAGGAAACAAGTATTCAGGCTCAAGGCAGCAGCTGTCATCAGAATTCACATGTAGCTGTCAAGGCCACAAGTAGTAATCTTCTTTGCATATCTTTAAGAATAATAATAATAAACCCTCTCTAATTAAACTTTTAAAACTTCTTATCTTTGAGTTCTTGGTTGAAGCTGTGGAGGAATATATCATTCCTGGGAACAATGGTGAAAATTGCAATTCCCTGAATAATACAAATCTACTTGATTGTAACAAATTATGTTCATTAGAAAGTAATAGATTTTCAGCCCCTTCTTCTTTGATCAAAGTAGTTGCTCTTTAATCCAGGCTTAGAGATGGAGTCACTAGCTCTCATTTATAGCAGTGATTGGGCTGCCGAAGCTCTGACATAAAACCAAACTTATCTCCCTATTCAACACCACAAGCGAAGTTGACACAAATGCTACCGTGGATTGGGAAAGATTGTGAGTAGTGGAAGAAAAAGGGATTCCATTTAATGATGTCTGGATTCTTTTATTTATTTATTTAAGAAACAACTTTTTCTTCAGGCAAAAATTGAAGAAATGCCTGTCTCGAGTCCAGGATTGATGAATGACAACAATTGCTTGGTGCTGCAAAGGCTGATCACTGTGGGAGTGCAAAGTCACTCATAACAGCAACTACAGCAGGAAGCCTGGGGTGGGGACCTTTGTGCTCAGGGGCTTGCTGTGGCCTTCCAGTTCTAGGGACTCTCTCAGGCCACACCCATGCCCCAGCCACACCTGAGGCCACACTCCTCACTGGTCACATAAACGTTTTTGGCTGGCTGGAATGTTTCCCTCCCAGTCCAATCATGCCTCTTGCTTTACTGGATAGAAGATCATACAGGAGATGTTGCAGACTGAAAGAAGAGCTTTTGGATGAAAATTATGTGCTATATTATGTCCCTTCCATTAAAATATGGATAAGAACATAGGAATCTGCCAGTCATACTATTTGTCTGTCTAGGTCAGCATTGTCTACTCTGGCTGGTAGCAAGAAGGAAACAGCTTCTCAGATCAACTGCTACCTGATTCATTTTTTAAAGGACCAAATCTCAGATCTTCTGTATTCAATTCATTTTGCTCTACAACACAGTCACGATTCCTCGCTAAGATAGCACCCTATGACTGAGTGCTCTACCAACAGGGCAAATAGGATTGTCAACATTATAAGCCCTGTTCTATGCCCAGTTAGCACATGAAACCTTTTTCCTGCGACACTGTGGCCCATAGATTGCAACAAAATACTGGGCAAGGTTTTGCCCAGTATCTTCTCTGTGTGATGGGCTCATGGGAAAAAGCTGTCCCATGAGCGCTTGCTGAATAGGGGAGGGGAAAGCCTATGTCAGGCTGCTTTTCCTGGATCTCACAGCCATTTTGTTTTGAGAGCTTCCCCCCTGCCCACACTCTGGTTAGAGCCTTCACTGAGCAATTTTGGGTCATTAGTTGACAGGGCCAGAAAGAAATTTTTTTCTTCCTCAGTCTGATTGGCACTTGGTTGGGGGTCCCCTCCCCCATTTCCCTGAGTGAAATCATGGCTTTCCTTTGTTAGGTGGAAGAACATTGTATGAGGGTGGAAATGGCATTGGTCAGGATCAGCATAGCATTGGAGGTCCCCTAAGAGGCCTGAGAGGATTGAGCATGGCAAACCCAAGCATGGATTCGATATCTTCCTGGTTGGAATCTGCACCCTGGTCTCCCAGTGAGACCTTGCTTGCTTGGCTTGTACCACGGCTGACTCCCGCTGTAGAGGTTTGGAGTGATCCAAACCCAGCCCATCCATTCCATCAACATGGGGCTTGTGGAATGATGAACTGATCCTGGGACCCAATGCTATGCCAACCCTTGCCCTGCCTGCTGCTGACAATAAAGATTTGGCCTCATTTTGTTCCATCACCCTGGTACAGTCTGTTTATTTTGCTGCTCTCATGGGTCACATAATGCAGTTGCCTGGGCAATGCCACTATTATGAAAAATAAGGACTATTTTCAAAGAAACAAAAACAATAATTGTAATCAAGTGGATAACAGCAAACTGGGATTAAGAAAATAAGCTTGAGGGAAGGTTTTGGGGAAACTTAACCCTCCCCCTCCCTCAGAGAGTGCCTGATTGGCACTGAAAATGTTAGAAAATATTTGGCTCAGTCTTCCAAAAATATTCTTGGCTCAGTCATTATAGCAAACCTGATTAGGTGCATCCTCACAAATACAAATGAGAGAGGATGAAAGGCAATTAATTAAGATGAGACACAACTTATTTTCCACTCTCCCTCTAATTTGCTTCTGGCTTCCTCTTTTGCATGTGGATTGCTTCAGCCTTTGGTTATCTTTGATCCTGGCTTGCTTTGCTTTCAGTTACATTTTATTCCATTTCAGTTGTCTCTTGTTTAATTTGAATTTTCGTTTGCTGTATTGTTTTCTGATTAGTTCTTCTTTCACCGGAACTAATAAACATGGACAGTCTGTCAAAATCTGATATAAATTATACACCCAGAAGTCATCCTGCCAGTGCTGAGTTCAGGCCTGCATGTTAATGTCTACATCACCACATTAATACTAGAGTGGTATCTTCCAGAAGTGGAATAAAAATGATTTTAAAACCTCAAACCCTAAAGGAGTAAATATGGTGGCAGCTTGGTCTTAGGCTATTTAAACACATAGATGTGAGGGAGAGATACCCAGTCTTTAAATGTGTGAGCTGGAGAATATGAGAGAAATTTTCCTTTTGAGTTCAGGTATGGAGGCTTCCACCAAATTCCTTATCAGTCAGACTTTATTCAGTAATGCATTACAGGACAGAGTTCAGAGAGTCTGCAAAAGCTTTCCATTAGGACACACCCTATATAGGGAAAAATGAGTCATCTTTGCTGTTTCATCCTCTGACCAACCACCTTCTGCCACACTAACATGCAACTTTTCTCAACCCAGTTTCACTGTATATATCAGAACTCTCCTTATATGTTATATTTACTTTATACAAAAGTAAATATAACACTTTAACTGTGCTTGCTTTGTTCCCCCTTAACTAGTTCTTACTAGTTTTGTGGTCAGACCACACTTGTGTATGTGACACTTGTTGCTGGCATCGATCTGTCTCGAGAGGCAATGAAAGAGTGTGCCCTTGGTCGTAAAGTAAAACCACTGGAGAGTTACAGCACCTGCTGTGGCTGTAGAGACCAATGTCGTGTTTGCAGACATCTCTGTAACATAGAATTGGCCTGTCAACAGGCCTGGTGCCTGAAGCCAGCTTCCCTTAGAGCACATCCCTGGGGATCCTGCCATCTTCCATTCTATGTACATGACCGAAATGGTGTAGAAGATGTGAATTTGGGAGAGCACATTTTATTTGAGGCTCTGTCCTGCCATGTGAGGTCCCAAATATTCCTCACACAGTGCATATAGAAGGCATTGAGGCTTCATCCTGGTGGTTATAAAATGCACACAGCTCACTTCCAGAAAGCAGCATGCTCAAAACGCATTACCAAATCTTGGTATTGATCATTAGCATACCATTCTCCCATACCCTTTTAGACAGGTGAGCCATTGCTGTCACTGCCTTGACAATGTGTTTGTCTAGCTCAGCGTCAATGAAAAAGTTGTTGGTTGTGGTGGAACCCAGGTAGACAAAATTGTCTTCCACATCAAACATGTGGTCATCAATGCTGATGCACGGAGTGTTGGTGTCATCCTGATCCAAGATGTTGGTCTTTGTCAGGTTGATGGTGATGCCAAACTCCATACAGGCAAGACAGTTGATGAGTCTCTCTAGAGCTTCCTCAGGGTGCATTGTCAGGGTTGCATCATCTTCAAACAACATCTCATGAATAAGAACCCACCACACTTTTGTCTTGCTAGGTGACACTAACCTCACTGATAATGAGTAACAGAAATTCTACCTCAATAAATACTGTTTTGTTCACAGTCTTAGATGACTAATGTCTATAGCGTAGGGACGGGGAACCTAGGGCCTTCCAGATCTTGCTGGACTACAACTCCCATCATGCCTGACCATGAGCTATGCTGGCTGGGGCTGATGGGAGCTGAAATCAAGCAGCAACTGGAGGGCCACTGTTTCCCTATTGTTGTGTTATAGGAAATCACTGTATAGAGCTCAATATGGTACCTCATCACAACCTGAATATGCCTGCCTCTGATTATGATATGCTAGGACAGCATTTATTGCCACTACCATTTCCCTCAGTACATAAGGCATCCATCCTGAAAACATCACAGCTGACCCATCCAATTACCAGCCATAAAGAGAGGCACTGTGTTCAGCAGGAGATAGGCCTAAATGGAACATCCGTTCCAAACCACACCCAAATCCAATACAACTTTCTGCCTCAGCAGTTTAACTCACAGAATGATCTCAGCATACCCCTAGGCCAACTTTCAGTCAAATTAATATTTTATTCTCAATCTTGCTGCTAAGCACCTCAGGGCTAAAATTAGAGATAAAGACTATGGCCTGCTCTTTAAGAATGAATGGCATCATTTTCTCCCACCTCAGTGGTTGAGTGGGGTTGGATGGAAACACAGCACTGTTTTTAGTCACTCAGTGCCAATGCTGGAGTGAGGAGGTTTTAAAACGCTGACCATGTGGGTACAGGAGTGTGGATACAGGTGTGTATATGAATGTTCTGCAGAATTTATAGTCCTATGTTTTCAGCCTAAGAGGCCTAATGGTCTGGAAAGAAGTTTCAATTAATAATAATAATAATAATAATAATAATAATAATAATAATAATACCCCACCCATCTGAGTATATGTTTATGTGTACTGTGTTTGTTTGTGTATATATATGCACATATATTGGCCATACCTACATTGACAAGCACCACTTGGAGTGACTTGGTGGGACAGAAGCTATAGAACTCATTCTCACCTGCCTCACAAAGCAGTGGGCCAAAATATCAGGTCCTATTAGATTTCATTGATTTACACCTATGACCCTGGTCACCTCTTCCCCCATCCCAGCAAATTCCATTCTCATTGCAGGCTGAGTTCCAGAAGATTATGGATCCTTCTTTACAGACAGTAGATCAGCCATGGCTATTAATTAATCAGTGTATGATAGTTCCCTGGATGTCTGCCATTCATGGCGTCTGTTTTTGCTTCTGACAAGTCATTTGAAATACTGCCATGATGGATGCATGACTCATTTTCTTCCCGCAGTGTCCTCAAAAGTTGAAATATAGCCCAAATCAATGATATGTCAGGTGTACAGCAAGTGCCTGGAGCCCATAATCTAGATGTGAAGTGCTACTGAAAATAGTCACCATGTGTATAGAATAGTTCCTTCCTCCTTCTCGGTAGCATCCAGTTCTACTTATCTCTGTTGTGAAGTCACAGCACTTTTGCTCACTACTAAATGCTCCACTCAGCGCATGAGGTGAGAATGTATGCCTCCATTTTCCAGTTTTGGGACTCACAAATGGGAAGAGTGCTACTGCTTCCCACAGGCCTCTGAGTAGTCACTGTAAGGACAGAATGCTGAACAAGATCCATTGATAAAAATGCCCCAAAGGAACACCTACTGTTTCAACTATTAATCTGATTTTCTGTATTCATCAGTGGAATATATTTTTGAATTGAGAGGTCATGGAGCTGTCAAGCAAGGAATGTCCAGAATGGGGAATTAACTCTTTATTGTCAAAAGTACAGTTACAAGTTAGGAAAAAGCATGTCCATCAGTCCTACATCTCTCAGCTACCAATGCAATGAGGCCATTGCAGCAACAGAAAAAGCCTTTCCCTGACCTCAACTTATGTATCCCCCCACCTGAGCTGCGCGCAAGCAGGCAAAGACTCTGTCTGTGTATAACCTGCTCTGCTCCTCCTTCTTCAATCCTCGCATGGTCCTGGGAGACAGCAGAGCAGGGGAGGGGGAGGGGAGGTCCTTGACCCTACACCAGGATAACCTATCTCTCTCTCCTTCTGCACCTGTTCTTCACTCTCCAGTCCTGCAGCTTCTCTTGCCTCTGACTCTCATCTCCTCTTGATCACTGATCCCTTCTTTCAATTCATTCTCCAATCCGCCTTCTTTCGGTACCCAGTAGTCAGTATCTAGACACCACTCCTCAGTGTCCAGCCAGTTCCTGACATGAGATCATATCATATATTTAAAACACATAGCTTCACTCAAAGAATACTGGGAACTGTAGTTCACCCCTCACAGATCTGCAATTTCAAGTACCTTATAACAAACTACAATTCTCAGATTCTTTGGGGGAAACTATATGCTTCAAATGTACTTTACGTGTATGGATCTAACCTCAATGAATGCAAAATACCTTATAGGATCACAGGATTGTATCCTTAATAATCTAAATTAATATTATTTATTTGTACCTCACCCTTCCTCCAAACTACCGCGGTGTGGCCTTTAACAATTAAATCAGAATACCATAACAATGACAGAAATATTATTAAAAACCACCAAATACAACACAACACAATACAATACAATGAAGAGAAGGATAGGAAAAGGCTATTAGAGCTGCACCACAAACTATACTTCGGGATCCAAATTCCTGGACAAATTAAAATGTTTTCAGCCATTCCTTAAAATAGCAAATATAAATATATACAATGGATTTCACTTTGAAATAGGATCCTTGCTAATTCTGTACAACTACAAAACAGGTTTTCAAATCTGTGTCTGAGAACATGGAGTAGGTGACTTTTTAAGATTTACTGCTCAGTTGCATCCATCATTCATTCTTTGACCTCACTGGAATTACTTTCAGGATGAATTTGGCTCGTGGCTGACATTCACCAATAATAATTCCATAGAACCTAAATATATTGACATGATGGGTCACAGTGGCTTGATGTACTAGAATTCTAAATTTCCTTGGGTCATGACAAAACTCATACCCTCCAACATTTCTCTGATGAAAATATACCCCACACATCTTACTGGGTGGCCACTCTGGGCAGCTTCCAACATATATAAAAACAAAAAAAAACATTAAATATTTAAAAACTTCCCTATACAGGATTGCCTTCAGACGGCTTGGGGGGTCAGATAATGCCATACCCTCCAACATTTCTCCAATGAAAATAGGGACGTCCTAAGGAAAAGCAGGACACCCTAGGATCGAATCAGAAACTGGGATGGTTTCTCTAAATCAGGGACATCCCTGGAAAATAGGGACATTTGGAGGGTCTGGAAAACCCAGGGAGCTAAATTTCTAACCCTGCATGTGTGTGCATGTGTGCGCATGCATGCACACAATCTCTCTCTGTGTGTGTGATATGTATGTGACCTTACATAGGGTACATATTTGGGAATATAACATCTGCCTGCTATGGTTGGACAAGCATTCAAGTAGGAGGTCAGCACAGTGCAAGCACACTAGCAGGAGTGTCTGATTGGCTTTGCTGGTGCACTTGCATGGCGCTGACCTCTTTCCACATCCCCTCCAGTAACAAGCAGCGACCCATTTGCCAGGAAACTAGTGTAATGACTCCATGCCACCTTGCAATCTGCTTCTGCAATAAGGGGAGGTGGGCAGGGCAGAGTAGTAAGTTCCATCCTGAATGAGGCCAGTAGGTCTGTCTCCTTTCTCCTGCGTTTACAAGCTGAAGAAGGCATTGTTGGTGTGGTGATGAAACCAGAAGCTTTTCTCCCAAAGATCATGGGATCTGAAGTGCAAGTCCCATGATCCCTGGCAGGAAAAATGGTGCTAGCAGTGTCTTCTCCATTTTGCAAAGTGCTGTAGGGGAAGGGAGGACACATCTGCTTGCAGTTTTGTTTGTTCTGTTGGGGGGGGGGACCTAGTGCCGAAGCCTAAATGCTTGTTTTGAAATAGGTTGCCATACAAAGTCACTTCCACAAATGCCAAATATAACAGGTGCATATATGTAGGAGGAATGTAATGCCAATGCTATGTTCAACATTAAGGTAATTCTACTCTAATGAAAGCGGTGTTGCCAAATGAAAGCAATAGAGTCTAGGATGTTAAATGGATTATTATGCACATAGCACAGAGATGAAGGCTTATTATGCACCAGGTGGTCTGTACTAATACTAAAGGTAGGTAATTGCTAGGTGGGGACACTATACCATGTAGGAGAGGGGAGCAATGTCATGATCTCCTGCATTTGCAGTACAGACCTGATCAACCCTGATTTAGATTAGAGCTGGAATTTTCTGAATATGTTGATGTTGATATTGAGCTTATCCACTCATACAAACACACACTGTGTATCTCAGTCTTTGATTTCAAAAGGTTTTTTTAACCAGTTCCATTAAATACACACACACACACACACACACACACACACACACACACACATTGTATACTTACTATACATGTACACACTCCAGATGTACACACTAGCACATAAACACATTCAAGAATGCACATAACTGTACCAAAAGACTTATAAAATTATGCTGTTGAAATATGGTGCTTCCTAATATGTATTGTATAATATTTCTGCATATAATTAGTAAGGATGGTAAAAGAACCAGGTCCGTAAAAGGTCACATGTTCTCTCAGAAACCTGTCTCCTTCCTTACATGTGAAAGCTTGCAAGAAGTCTTTGATACTGATCTTTTGATAACCCTTTCACCCCAAATGTCTCATCACTGTTCTCAATCTCAGAGTTAGCTCATAAGTCTGCTTCAATCACTGTCATTGCTTTTGTGTATTGGAATTGTCTGTGTGCCCTACACTGGCATTATACAACAGACTTACAGAAGACTTTTTTTAAAAATGCACCCTCTCCTGTCAGCAGTCAGTAGCGTGCATTTCCAAAGCAGAAAAGAGAGGGATAAACAGATTTCCCACTGCTTTCAGGAAACATGTAAAAATTTTATAAAGAATTCAGGCTTTTGGCCGATGGTTTTATGAATTTTCTACACTGGTTGTTTGAACTGCCTTCTGCAATATATTATTATGGTTTGTTGTGTTGTCTTGAACTGCAGATACTCTGTAAGCATATCTGTTGTAGTGGTTGTGGGGTTTTTTTTGTGGGGAGGGGCTATGAAAACAAAACTGATAACAGTGTAGCTAAGGCAAATAAACCCCACTATTATATAATTTCTGATGATGTCCTTACAAAAGTCCCCAAAACCTTCACCATTCAGAGAAGTGGGATGAATATATCAATATGAATGACCATCACCATCATTATTTGCATATATTGATACTGTCTGGAAAAAATATCTGTATATGTAAGCCTAAATATTTTTATTTAGCTGCATTCATTCAAATATAAGGTATTACCAAATAAATATGCTTATGATTCTAGGTCACCAAGAGTGATATTTCCTGGGAGTACTTTCCTACCTTTGTACCTAAAAATAATATTTGTTCATGTGTGAAATGGCATTACTTAAGGTATTGCCTAAGGTATTGCTTTCTTTTTTGTAATTAAAATATCCCACATTTTAAATGTTCTGTTTCTCTACCCATCACCATATCTTGATTTTGAGCAAACAAATAAATCCTACTTGAGGAGTTTCTTTCTACTATGCTACATGGGAATGAAAAATGTTCAAATACCAAATAAAGCTATTTGATATCCTTCCTTCATCACTTGAATTAAACCCAGAAATTCTTTTTTTATTGGTCCTCTCTTTCTTCTTCCTAAGACTGTCATGTTCATTTTTATCCAGGCACAATGTAAGTTGTGGCTCAATAATTACATACATCGTTTCACACTAATGCAATTTTTTAGTGCCAGATAAAATAAACTTTTTGCTTTGATCTCTTCTGCACAGTTTCATAATGTGGCCAAATGTTTAAAAGGCTGGCTATAAAAATGAAATGTACATTATTATTTAAAAAGCTATACAAACACTTTGTAAAGAATATAGTGTACTAGACAGTCTTGGCAATACAAAATGTGTTAAGCACAGTAATTATTGTGCTTGGAATGCACGTCTCTGTTTTGTGTTTCTCGCATTTGATCTTGTCTCTTTTGGTAAATACAAAATCACATAAGAGTACTAGGAGCTGCAAATCCATGCCTATCGGTATATTTTCAACATATGGCTATAGTCCATAATCCTTAGCGGCAAATGCTACAATGCTACACAATTACACTGTGGAAATCCAATTGGTTTCACTTGCACTTGTAAGTCCATTGATTTCACTTGCATGTGTAAGTCCCATTGATTTTTACTAAGAGAGTAAAAAGATAAGAAGCTGCTTCCACTGAATTGGGCCATCAAGCCCAGTGTTATCTATTTTAACTGGCAGTGGCTCTCCAAGATCTCTTGGGTGGGTCTGTCCCATGCCAGTCCTGTTAGGTGAAGGGCTGCAGCTCAGCACTTTAGCAACTGTTTTCCATGCAGAAAGTTCCATGTTCAGTCTCTGGACTCTGCAAGTAAAGCTGGGAGACAGCCTGGTCTGAAATTCTGGACAGCTGCTGCCAATCGGTGTAGAGATAATACTGAGCTAGATGGGCTAATGGGTCTGACTCAGTATAAGGCAGCTTCCTATGTTCCTTTGAGATTTTCTCAATTGGATGTATCAGGATGAAACCTTATGAATATGGAGCACATCTTCTAATATTGAGCTTGACTCATTTCTGAAGGGAAATGGAAATCAATTGGCTTTAAAAGCACTTAACGCTGACTGGATTGGGATTTTCATTAATTAGATCATAGGAAAAGTAGTCTTGTCTAGAAGAAATTGCTGGTGGCTCACATTTCGTAAGATGCATAAATCCTCTTTGATCAACTTGTGTGTTTTTTTTTAAAAAATCCTCTGGAATATTTCCTGACTTTTACATATGTTGGTCCAAATGATTGAACAGTCTGTCTAAACATAGTTTTCAACCTGTCAAGCACAGAATGAATGGCAGTGGGTGTCTGCATATGTAACAAACAGCTATATTGAAAGGCACACGACAAAACAAGTAAGATGGATGACTTGAAATTATTCCTTTCCTGAATAGGTACAGAAAACAACAACATCTGAGATGCTTTTGAGTCTAACATGAATGATGCACCACTGTCAAGAACTAACAAAAGGTCTATCATTAACTTGCAATGAATTCGTAGTTGGCCAATACTAATTTGAATTTTGTCTAGTCTCTGTTAACTAAGGCTTTGGAGTTGATATTCAGTGAAATTTGAAGCAAATATCTAATTTTGGGCAGATCCACACTATACATTCAAAACATATCTAATGCACATTTAAAGCACAGTGCTTCCCCCAAAGAATTCTGGGGATCAGGTGTGCCAACTTGAAAAAAAGATTGGGGAGGGGTCAGATAAGCCCTGTCCTGCACAATTGATCATGTCATGGTGTGCACACATCATTTGAATGGCAATGCCCATCAACTTCAAGGACCCCAGCCCCTTCAGAAATTTATGGGGGCGGGAGGTGAAGGGACCTTGGCCCCTAGGAGTTGGCTCCTATGCTGGAGTTTGTAGTTTGTTAAGGGTGCTGGAAATGGTAGCTTTATGAGGGGGAGTCATTGCTTTAAATGTGCACTGAATATCTTTTAAATGTATAATGCAGATCTGGTTTTATCTTCTACAAGGATCTTAGCTGATGCTACTGAAGTAATAACCAGTGTAGTTGGGGGAGCTGAATTCACTAATGCTTTGCTAGAGAGGTCAGTTACATGTGAATGACACTCGGCTGGTGCACAAATACTGTCAAAAGTATTCTTTAAAATCTTACTAGATTTTCTTCCATTTTTAGATAATTTCTTCCATTCCAAGTCAATCACTGCCCAAATACTGTATTGGCACTACTACCCTCTCTGACAACCCGACCCAATGAAATAAAAATGGCAGCTCCTAGCTTTAAGACTCAAATGGTTCAATAGAGCAGATGATAGCACTGGGTCCTGTTACTTCTCTTACTATACAGTGGTACCCTGGGTTACAAACACTTCGGGTTATAAACTAAGTAGTACCTCGGGTTGAGAACTTTCCCCTAGGATGAGAACAGAAATCACGTGCCGATGGCACAGTGGCAGCAGTAGGCCCCATTAGCAAAAGCGTGCCTCAGGTTAAGTACGGTTTCGGGTTAAGAATGGACCTCCGGAACAAATTAAGTTCACAACCCGAGGTACCACTGTATAAGATTTATACAGTAGAAACAGCAGCAAGCTACACACAAACCCGTTCTTCTGTTTACCGATACATGGCAGCAACCCAATATGAGGGTATCCACTTCGAGACAAAATCTGAATTGGGCTTAAAATGTTTGTAGAATGTTTTGTGCCCTTGCTCAGTGATGCAGCATGAGTTTTGCAAGCAAAATGTACAGGTTCGATCTCAAACACCCATGGGCTGGGGAAAAGACCCATGTCTGACTCCCTGGAGAGCTGATTCCAGTCTGACTTTGTATAAGGCAGCTTCTTAAAGTAAAGGTAAAGGGACCCCTGACCGTTAGGTCCAGTCGTGACTGACTCTGGGGTTGAGGCGCTCATCTCACTTTATTGGCCGAGGGAGTCGGCGTACAGCTTCTGGGTCATGTGGCCAGCATAACTCAGCCGCTTCTGGCGAACCAGAGCAGCGCACGGAAATGCCGTTTACCTTCCCGCCAGAGCGGTACCTATTTATCTACTTGCACTTTGACGTGCTTTCAAACTGCTAGGTTGGCAGGAGCAGGGACCAAGCAACGGGAGCTCACCCTGTCGCGGGGATTCGAACCGCCGAGCTTCTGATCGGCAAGTCCTAGGCTCTGTGGTTTAACCCACAGCACCACCTGCGTCCCTAGGCAGCTTCTTATGCATATGCTAAAATTACCAAAAACCAGAAGGAGGGAAGGAGGGGGGAAGAGAGAATATACATATGCCGTTCTCTTCTTTGACTTTCTTTGGCAGAAAGACTAATATCTGCTTGTTACTTGCAGTGTGGTAGGATTTAAAGTTCTCAGGAGGGCCAAGCCTCTTGGTATTCATTGTGGGAGTGGAATGCAACATGAATAGACAATGTTTCAAACTACAGCCAAAGCATACCTGGTACTAATTTGAACCCTGCTCTTGTTGCCAATGTTTCTCTAATGTTGATTTCCTCTGATTTACAGCTTGTTAGTAAAGTACATACTTTAATTGGTTTAAAGTTTACGCAATATACAGAGCACTTCAAGATTAATTACAAAACGTGCTGACAAGCTGCATGATTGCTTTTCTCCCCTTCTTCTTCAGAAGCAACTATCTCAAATGTACAGCTTCGGCATTATTGACCTTGACAGATCCTAGGAGGGTGTAAAAAGAGAACACAAATTTGTTGCTGGCATAAGCTGATTATGTTCAGTAAAGTCGGCATTTAAGGATCATTTATAATCACATTTAGAGGTGATGTACATATGATGGTTGGCAAAACCTGTTCTTAACCCAACATTTCTCAAGCTTAAGATGGGAACTAGCTCCCAAACATATAGCAGGATTTCTCAAGGGGATTGAAATTTATTATTCACAACACTAGGAAATACTCAGAGTTCAGACTTGAACCAGTTTCAAGAACAGCTTAGGAAAAGCTTTTCAAAGGGTCTACATTATGTTGAACAAACTATACTGGCAGGAATTTTTAAAAATAATATTCTCAAATTATTTACTCCAATAGAAAGTCCAGAAAGAAGGAATAGTGTTTGTGCGACATTATAATGGTTTGAAGACCAGTTGCCTAGTCCTCAGGAGCGCCAGATAAACAAATCACAAGTCTGTATCCAGTGCGAGGTTTATTCGAAGGTCCACCTGCATAAATCTGCTTGGTTCTAAGATCAGCCACAACGGCCTTGTTGTTATCCCCACAGATTTGTTGGCAGAAGTGACAGGGTCCTATTTGTTGCGGCCTCATTCCTATCAAATGCCTTTTTCCATGCGGCACCCTTGATTACTTCCCTGGCTACTTTTACATGGGGTTTTACACACATGGATATTTTAGTCTGCTTTTAATTGGTTTGTCATGTTACAATTTTGACTGTTACCAGCAGAGGCTGATTCCTTACAGTGACTGGGGTTTGTCCCCATCAACCTCATTCTGCCTTCCGCTAATCCCCACCTGGCTGCCCACCTGCCATCTTTCTTACAAGCAGACACTGCTGCTAGCCTTTCCCTCCTTAATCTCAGTGTTGCCACTATAGAACTCAGCAGGGAGGAAGATGAGGACAAAACTTGAATTATTTGGCTCTGCCTAGCATAGGTTCTGGCTCCATATAATGCTAGCATTTTTGTCTTTCACCCCATAGTCAACCACTATTGACTATAGCTATATTACTGACAGTATTATTTTGATTTGGAATGCTTTAATGCTTCTGTTTTAGTTAATTGGAATAAATATAACCAATTTAAACCACTTTGAGGTTTTCTACAATCAAGCGGTATATAATTTTTATGAAATAATTTTTTTTTTAAAAAAAATATGTTTTGCAAACCATAGGGAGAAGGTCTTTACTTTTAAAGATTATATACAATTATTTTAAATAAATAAGTGAAATAAGGGTTCAGGGTGTGTGTTTTTAAAGCCTTATAGTTTACATCTTGCCCCACAATGAAGATTACCATATGTAGGAGACAACTACTCTTGTTTTTTTCCAAGGTGCAGCACAATAATCCACCACCTAACGCTACCAACAAGAGTTTTACATACTTGGTTGAAACGTGCAATTGTGAAGATTCAAAAAGCTGACAATGAGTGATGGCATATATTTCAGTTTTCCTGAAGCTCTTGGGTGTAATGTACAACAATAGCAATTCATGAGAAAAGTTCTAAGGCAATGAGCTTTGGAAGAAGAAAAATATATCAAAAGCCTTTCCGTTGTGACAAGTATCTTGGGGAATAAACAATACTGGAATGTTAACTTGCACTTAGACCTTATACATTTGTCATCAGACTGGATTGTAGTACTATTCATTCAGCAGAAGCAGAAGCCTGAGAAAATGCATGAGAAGGTTCATTCTCATTGCTTTATGCTGAATTCTGGCCATTTGCTTCCTATAACGTTCTGTTAGCTATTATTTTTAGTCCCACCTTTCAGCCCAATCCCCAGCTCAGCTCATCTTCCTATCAACCTTTGGGTACCTGTGGCATCACAGCAGTTCATCCAGTATGGAGGAAGGGCTTGCTGTTTGCTAGAAAGCATTTGTTTGCTGAAGATTTTGGGATATGGCTAGTAATACAGTTTTTTTAAGGTTAAGTTTTTGAATTATTGGTGCTGTTGCCTGGAATTGGACCACCCTTAAGGTCTTTCCCTGTTGCTCACAAAGCCTCTGAACTGCTCCTACTCGGTCAGGAGGCAGTGATGGTAATTGTCTTGTTCTTTCTTGGAAAGTGAAGGGTGTCTGTATGTGCATGTGCATCTTTCTCTCTTTTCATGTCTCATGTAGATAGGAGTTGATCTGGGCAAGATGAGGGGAAAGAATTGGCCAGAGTGGGTAGTGCTTATGGCACTCATTCAAAAATCCAAATATGCCCACTAGTCTAAAAAGAGTGGCAATTCCTGGTATGGATGTAAGAGTACATTACTTTCCATTGACCCATATTGGTTGCATACAGTGCTGTTTCCATTCTGCTGCTGTTCGGCTTCCAACATAAATGTTACTTGGCTGCACTGTGGTGCAATTTTACGTAATTAGGTATGTTATCAGTACAGTATTCCACAATATTCATTTCAATGCAAAGGAAAAAGTGTGATCAATTATATAACATTTGTGGAGGACTGAAAACAACAGCAGCACCAAATACTGATTGTATTTGCTGGACTGATTTCTGCTTCAGACCTGGGACAAATAAGTGAGCACCAGTCATTTCCACTCCCATTTCTGTTGGAATTTTCCAACATTCCAAATCCCAGGCCAAGAAAACCTCTTGTCATTCCTCTACCCATGGCTCCTTAGATCATAGGCTGATATTTATTTCTTATAGAACCAGTTAATGACCCCCCCACACCCTTCCTTCCTTCCTTCCTTCCTTCCTTCCTTCCTTCCTTCCTTCCTTCCCTCCTTCCTTCTTTCCTTCCTTCCTTCCTTCCTTTAATCCATAGATCTCAGGGCAGCTTGCAACATAAAAATACAATATGAAAACACAAAGTACATGATAAAAACAAGAACAAAACAAAAACAAAAAACTCCCCTCCCTCCACTTTCAAAGACTTCCAGGTAACATCATCCTAGTTCAAGGCCTCAGATCAGACAACTTTTTGAACTGAGCCTTTCAATTGATGTTTTCCTTAAAAATAAAGGTTTTCCTCTACCATTGCTAGCCAGCATTCAATAGGGTCAAGCCCAAACAGGGCCCATGTCCTCTTTAGCTGGCCAGCAATGAGAGGTATGTTAGGACAGTGTCTCTTCACCTTTCAGGGTGCTCACTGGGGTAGCCTCATGTGCCTATACTAGGTATGACTGGGTCATAAATAGCAGTCAGGTCATAATTATTTCACCCTCAGCTGGGCAGAATGGAGCAGGCAAAAAATGTGGTTCTTTAGGCCAGTTGCAGAATCCACCCAAAAAGATCCTGCTCAGTCCCCTATAGCTGATTGTCTAATCACATACTGTTACTAGCACAGGAGTGTGGTTTGCCATTGTCAAAGAGGGGGGTCGCTTTTCCGAGTCCTCCTTCCAAGCTGCTAATCAATCACACGCAGGCACTGAATGGGTTACCAGGGTTTATTGGCTTCTTTTCTGGCAGCAGCTACAGAACATCAAACAGCAAGTCTAAAACACGGCATGTTCTCTTCCTCCCCTGGCAGGTTAACTCAAAGATTTATAGGGGCTGGGGGATGTTGGCAACCAGCCAGCCCCATCACACACTCCCATTTTAGGGACTGGTTGTTGCCACCTGCCTGAGGGGCCCCACCCGGCAGTACCTGCTCACAGGATCACTACTTTTAGCAGAACTAAAATATGTCACCTTAATAGGTGAACACAACCTCTCCCATTGTCAGTTACACATAAGCCATTGTGGATGTGAGATTTCTCCTTCACTTATCCCCATTCAGCAATACAGTGGGTAGACAAAACCTGCCTGTCCTAAATGCCAGTCAAGCAAAGTACAGGAGTGTTTACAGGCATTGAAAATTTCAGCCAATTTTACAAAGCTACCATCGCAACATCACAGGCATATGGAAAAAATCTTGAGTTTAAGAAAGTTTCCCATGTGTATGCACCACCGCAGAGCTACAGCCTAGTTAACACTCTATTCTCTTCCACCTCATGCATGCAATATCAATAAAATAGCTAGCTGAGTTTTGATTCAAGAATTTCCTTATTGAGGAGATTATATGAAGCAGAAAGGACACAGCTTGAGTTTTGCATGCTATGTTGAGCTTGCAGTGTTAGCAGGGTGGAGAAGAAATATCTGTTTGATTTGTCAACTGATGGAGTTTGCTATGAAAGTTCTGAGGCAGATTAAATGTTAGATGTAAAAAGATGCTCTATTTAAAGAGGATGCTTCCCTGCGTGACCACACGCAAACTTGAGGCAGATGCCATGAACAATCAAAATATTCATTAAATGGGTTAGGTCTTAATAAAATAGCATGAAATGGAACAAACGCTTCACTTCCTATTCCTGACAGTTTCACCTCTTCTCACATAGGTAATCAAGTGGCATCCTCACAGCTGCCATTAAAACTGCTGATATGGAACAATAATATTAGGACATTACTGTGGAGAGAGAGACAGACAGAGAGAAGGAGGCTGTGGAGGTGGAGCAAGTGAGGGAAAATTCCTCCATCCCAAATAGGGATTCTGGGATGTTCCTCCCATCTTGGAATGTCCAAGAAAAGATTGCCTTTACTGATCCCAAACAGTATTGAAGGGTAGCACACAAAAATCTTCAAATAGTCTGTACTAAAAGGCATTATAAATTTTAAAAAGCCAAGCAGCAGGTGATTAAAAATACATAGGAACACTGCTTTAAAACAGCAGATGAAAACATGGACAGAAAGCACAAGCAGCTAAGAAGCAACAAAATACCACAAACAAAGCAATGATGCAATGCCAAAGCAAAATGATGAATTGTGGATGGCTCAGAAGAACAGGATAAACTTAGCAGCTGCTTAAAAGACAATAAAGAGGGCATCGGGCAGATATTCCTGAGGGGGCAGTTCGCCAGTTGGGGTGCAACTTCACAAACTTACAAACAGCATATCATGTTCCTAATTGCACAAATTAGATACTAATTGCAACAGGAAGGAGACTACAAAATCCCACAGTGAGTACATATGGGACCAGATTATGTAGTCTGTCTAGAGAGCTGGGAAGCACTAGGCTCTCTACACCTGGGGCATCCTGCAACATAGGCTGCTTCCCCACACCTCACCCCACCACCGCCATGGCTGCTGTACTGCCAGAAAAGCAAAGTGCCAAAATGCACTTTGCCTGTGCCAACTTCACCATCTAGGTCAGAACAATCCATGTGGAACAATAGCCAGTAATTCTCATCTATGGAAAACTTTGGCTGAGAAGGATATCATGTACCTCTCACAGACTGTAACATGGAATAATGCATTCAAAATCCAAGAAGAATTCCATCTTCCCACTGCAGCCACCTGGCAATAATAGTACAACACAATTGCAAAAATTAGCCTTCATGTACTGAGTGCAGTGGAAATGTCAGTTCTCCTGCAAACAGCACACACCCATACCTTCTCAAGAAAACTCAGGAAGTGCCTATACACATTTGGATGTAACACATTAAGGCCTGATATACACAAAGTTAAGCATAACTGGAACCTAACATCTGCACAATGTTAAGTATATTTAATTGCACACTGAAATGGAGAATGACTGTATGTATACTGTGGAAAGGTTTAACACTGGAAAATTCCATTGAGGTATACTAAAGCTCACTGGGTGTTTAGATGAGTTAATAATTAACTGTTGATGTTCTCTGCTCTTTCACTTGAGTGTTTAACTGTAGGTCACAATGTTAAGGTATTCAGTTGCAAATCTCCATTTTGAAGGGAGTTGCCTCTTGGTCTTTTGTTGCCAGGCACAGTGGGAGAAAGATGTGCTCATGAGTTTCTCCAGGAGGAGCAACAACATCAGGCGGGAATGCAGGCTGATGGAGGCTATAGGGAGAGAGAGATACCTTTGGTTCTAGGTCTGTTTAGAATATATTTCGAAGAAGAGGCTGAGCCTATGCTTTGATAAGCATATGTCTTATGGAAATATTTGCATGTATCATTGTTTTGTTTTTGTACCTGTTTTGAAGAAGTTCTGGTTAGTAACGCTTTGAATAATATGAAGTTTTTGGACATTTTTTATTTCAAAAGGAGCCAGTTTTTATGCATCCAATTGCTTCAAGATGTGCTATATTAATATCTGCAATACACGATGGGGAAGGCCCTTTGCAATATTAAGCAAGTCACCCATGACAGTAGACTGAGATTAATCCACACAGAGATGACTGTTGGAGATGCAAATCCTTCTGATTCCATACATAAAAGTTTGAATGTTACATTTGATTTTTGCTGGCTTTCTACTCTGCAAAATACATTGTCTAGGTGTGTGTGCTCATTTCTTGCTAGCTTCAAGGCAAACTGCAATCCTATACCACATTGAGGGTTTGTTTTTGTTACAATCAAGCAGTGTATAAATTCTGTTATTATCTGTTCTTCCCTTTGCATTTTCTTTTGGGGAGTGGTTAAAGGGAAAGAAGGACTGCACCTGTAATTTTGTTTATTTTAAAAACCTTTCCTTTGGTCTTTCTGATGTGTTACATATTCCTTTATTTCTGCTTCAGTCCCTACCTGCTCAATAACCATGCCTGCTATGTATGGTGTAAATGTCAGCTCTGTAGTTAAAAGCAGAAATGTGATTTTTTTTTTAGCACATATTTCTTGTAAATGCTGCTGCTTGAGAAACTGTGGTTGTAATTCCTGTCAGAGTGAACATCACTCATTTCACAGAAGCCTTGCAAATGGCAAACCAATGTTATATATGGCCTTCAGTTGTTAGCTGGTGATTAGGAAGATGAGAAATGTGGAGTTCAGCTGACAGCAACACTCGAGACACTTCACAGGGACATAATCTAGCAGAGAGTATCTAATAAAGTTGCCCTTTTTCTGAACTCAAGCTATGGTCAAAGAAACATACAAAGAACCCTTTATGGGCACTACTCCAAACTCCATCATCACCTTTTTGATTGGATCTATGCAAAAATAAAAATAACATTAATATAATGTTCATATGAATAGGCAAAAAATATCTAGATAATATGCTCCTGAAAGCAGGGCAGTCATATGATTGCTGCAATTGCCATGGGTTTTACCTGTTCTGATGTCAAAGAAGTTTGCTCTAGCAGATGGACTTTGCACACCTTGGAATTTAAATTTCAAGTTCCTTGAGGAACTTTTTGTTAAATTTTAATAAGTACTTACTGCTTAGGCATCATGGGCATTTAAATGACACTTTATGAGCACATCAGTTTAGCAATTTGGGGATCTTTTAACAGAGGCACACACCAATAAGTCTTGATGCCTGGAGTATGCAATACCATGTCTTCCAGCATTTATTAATCCGGTTTAAAATCAACAAATGCCAATCTTTGTTGTCATTTTGTTTTAACATTTCTTTCCCCTTTTGTTTCTTCCTGTGAACTGCTCCTTCAATTTCACAGGAGCTTAAGCAACCTTGATTATAATCACAATATACCTATATCTATATATCTCCTCCGCTATCAGCATGCTCTTGTATTTGTGCTTTTATTTACTGTGCTGGTTTTTTCCAAGGCATGTTGTTTTATAGGCCTTGGCTTCCTGATAAAATCTTTCCTTTTCGATTAAGTCAGGAGATTCAATGCAGAGCTTTCCTTTCTCACAAAATAATGTTTGTATTGTAGTGCAATCTGGTACACAATCTGCTGTAAAATGAAGAATGGGGCACATTTTGCTGCAACCTAGTTTCCCTACTGAATTTATGCATGTCGTTGATAAGGCATATGATATGTACTGTGGTTCTCACCACAAAGAGTGCTGTTTTCAGTTCTGTGGGTGGTACTGTCAAATGTGCACCTTTGACGGAGATGAACAATTTCCATGGGAGGTTTATTCTCATGACATTTGTTCACACCTGTAGTGGTATGGGGGAAAAAAAGCTGGACTGCCCTCAGAGACTTCTGTTATCCAAGGGATCTCTGAATCCTCAAAGGGAACTTTCCTGTTGGCATCTCTGGCACTCCTGTCAAGGTCCCAATCTCACTATAGAAGAGCAAGATGGAAAAGGCTACCAACAGGAATACTGTATTCCCAAGTGCCCTCTCCAGTGCTGCAGAGCCTGGACGGCACCTGGGTTTTCCACTGTGCTTAGGACAATGAAGTAGAATGGATGATGTCTGGAGAGCGAGTGGAACAAAGCTTGGTGTCAGGATGCTGGCAGCGGCCCCCAGCTGGTTGTCCAGGAAAGTATAAAGACAAGGGAAGGTTTCCTACTGCCTTTTTTTTTATTCAGTAATTACAGAGAGAGGCTTTACAACCCAGCTTCTTGGATAATGGTGTTGTCCCAAGTGAAGCTCCACCCCCTGTCTCTCCCACTTCCTCATTCGTCACTTCTACTGGTGCTCCTACATGCCTTCTGTCTTTGAGCTCTTTGCTCTCCTACTTTCAAGGCTCACTGGGTTCTGGCAGGGGGATCTGGAATGCTTTCTACAGACACCATGTCCATCAGCTGTCCCCCTCTGCTGCTGCTTCCTCCTCCTTCTCCTCTCCCATTATCTCCAAACTTTCCCCCTCATCTGCCTCTGAGCTGTGACCTCCCACAACCCCATTGTAAATCTAAACTGTCTTCCTCTTCCTCCTCTCTGGAAGGGTCAGGCTGGGGAAGCGGACTCCACCATTTCTCCTCTGCCCAGTCCCTTTATTGTGGGGGCCCAGGTAAGCCCCGCCCCACATAATTGATAACATGATGCAGTGCACACACACCATTTGAATGGGAATGCCCATCAACTTTGCCCATCAACTTTGTGGGGCCCCCGCCCCCTCAAATACTTTATTCCAAGCTCTGGAAGAAGAAAGTTTACAGATTTTGTTTTGTTTTAACTGAGAGCAGTCAGGGCAGAAAACAAACAGTCGTTGCTCAATCAGCCCTGGTGATCAATGGGTTACAGAGGTTGCCGTTAGACTACCCTCACTTCCAACTTAGCTATTGGCAGAATAATTGTATTATTCTGTTCTTCTCCCAAGGATCACGGAGTGGTTTACAATATAAAAACACAAAAATGTGTAACATAGTAACAAATAAAAATAGCTCTGTACACAGTTTAAAGGCCATGGATTGTTTAATTAGCCAAAAGCCTGGGATAAGAGGCTTGTTTTTTGAATGGCACCTAAAGGGAGAGCATTCCACAAATGGGGAACCACCACAGAAAAGGCCTGTTCTCATGTTGCCACTCTATGGACCTCTCATGGAGGAAGCACACAAAGAAAGGCCTCAAATGATGAATGGAGGATCTAGGTGGATTCATATGCTGAGAGGCAATCTCAGACCCTCCAAGTGTACCTATTTTCCAGGGATGTCCCTGATTTAGAGATGACGTCCCAGTTTCTGATTCGATCCCAGAATGTCCCACTTTTACTAAGGATGTCCCTATTTTCATTGGAGAAATGTTGGAGGGTATGGAGTTATACGACTCGCAAGCTGTCCAAAGGCAATCCTGTATAGGCAAGCTTTTTTTAAAAAATGTTTGATGCTTAATTATGTTTTTATATATGTTGGAAGCTGCCCACAGTGGCTGGGGCAACCCAGTAAGATGTGTGGGGTACAAAAAGTAAAATTGTCGTTTGACCTAGCTTTATAGGTCAAAACCAGCACTTTGAATTAGGCGCAGAAACTAATTGGCAGCCAGTGCAATCAGGTCAGGATTAGTGTAAAACACTCAAACTGTCTTGCCCCAGTTAGCCACTTGGCTGCTGAATTCTGCACGAGCTGAAGTTTCTGAACCCACAGTCCCACATAGAACCCGTTGCAGTTATCTAACCTACATGTTACCAGAGCATAGAAAGAAGTTAGCCTTCCAGATAGGGGTGCAGCTGGGCCAACAGCTGAAGCTGATGGAAGGCACTCCACATCACCCAGGCCACCTGTTAAATTATGTTCTGATTTTGTTCTTAGCTTGAGCTTTCTATAGGGAAATGCTGGACATAAATGTTTCACACACGGAATAATGAAGAGCCTTGACTATGTGCAGAGGAAAGCTGGCCAGTATTTTTTGCACATGCAAATTCAGAATGAATCACCTGTGAAACAGGAACAGGAAGCTCTTGATGCAGGCAGCATTCATTCATTCATTTGTTAAAATGTATACACCGATTGGACGCGGGTGGCGCTGTGGGTAAAAACCCAGCACCTAGGGTATGGTCGGCAGTTCGAATCCCCGCGGCGGGGTGAGCTCCTGTCGTTCGGTCCCAGCTCCTGCCCACCTAGCAGTTCGAAAGCACTCTTAAGTGCAAGTAGATAAATAGGGACCGCTTTATAGCGGGAAGGTAAACAGCATTTCCGTGTGCTGCGCTGGTGCTGGCTCGCCAGAGCAGCTTCGTCACGCTGGCCACGTGACCCGGAAGTGTCTCTGGACAGCGCTGGCCCCCTGCCTCTTAAGCGATATGGGCTCGCAACCCCAGTCGGTCACGACTGGCCCGAAAACGGGCAGGGGTACCTTTACCTTTATACACCACTTGAGTGTAACCCTCCCCCCCCAAAAAAACATCAAAGCAGTTAACAAAAAGATAAAACAATAAAAATGGGGGGGGGATAATCCAAACTTTAAAACATACAGAGGTTAAAATACTAAAACAGACTAAGATTACCTCAGCTTTCTAAGCATCTACGTAGGCTTGTCTAAACGGGGATGTTTTTAGCAGGTGCTGAAAAGAGTACAGCAAAGGTGCCTGCTTGATTCAATAGGCAGGGAATTCCAAAGTGTAGGAACAGGTATTATGTGGAGCCTGTAGTAGTGCCAATTCCACTGACTGAAGAGGTCATATTGGGTGCATGTGGTGTAAAGCAATCTCATAGGTAAACTGGTCCCAAGTTGTTAATGGCTTTGTACAGTGTTAAGAACTTAATTTGTTCTGGAGGTCCATTCTTAACCTGAAACTGTTCTTAACCTGAGGTACCACTTTAGCTAATGGGGCCTCTTGCTGCCGCCGCACCGTTACAGCATGATTTCTGTTCTCATCCTGAAGCAAAGTTCTTAACCCAAGGTACTATTTCTGGGTTAGTGGAAACTGTAACCTGAAGTGTCTGTAACCCGAGGTACCACTGTATACTGATAGCAACACTTTGAACTTGGCCCCGTAGCAAACTGGCAACCAATGCAGACCTCTGAGCCCAGGTATGATATGATGACACACCTCACTCCAGTCAGCAATTGTGCTGCAGCATTCTGTCCTAACTGCAGCTTCCAGGTCAAGTGCAAAGGAAGCCCCACATAGAGTGTGTTGCAGCAAACCCTTCTTGAAGCAACCGATGCCTGAACTACTGTGGCAATTTCACTGCTGTTTTAAAATTTGAATTATAGTGGAAACACAGACTTGAACGTAGTAATATTAATCATTTCCCCGACCAGAGATGTGCCATTCTTTCATCTTCAGTGCAGCCATACAAAATCCTTACACTGTTTCTGTCATTCTATAGATCCGTGATAATGTTAAATATGCAGATCTGCTTTGTATAGAGTCAGACCATAGTACATCTAGTTACTTTAATCAATTTTCTCCATGTTTCCTTTCCTCTTCCAACCACACACACACACACACACACACACACACACTGGCTTCAGGCTTCTAATTCCTTATTATTTTCTTTTTATAGGTGGTTTTTAATGGGGTACTACATTTTCTGTGTAAATCAATGCAGTCATTTTCCCATTGCTCACTGGATCAAATAAACAGTATAATGGAAAATGGCAAACTGCAATGATTACATCAACGGATTAAAAATATGTAATTCTAAGCAATTCCATGTTGCTCTATAAACCGTGCAACAGAAAACCTTTTGCATGCTCCCTGCAGGGGTGGAAGAAATAAGAGAAAGAAATGAATAAATCGAGTCAACATCAGTGGGACTTCTGAGGAAGAACAGGAAATAGAGAGCATCTTTTGTGTATATACATATTTACACAGCAGGCTTCATAGTGATCAGAGATTGTCAGAATGTCCGCTGAAGATTCTTCCTGCAAGTGGGTGACACATTGCAGAAATGCTTTCCCTCCTCCAGTCAGTAGCTTAACTTTAAATTGCAGGTTTATCATCAGTGCAAGTGAAGCATGTCACCATGGTGCATTTAAAGCAAAATTGTTTCCCTTTGTTCCCTTTGTGAAAATTTAATTTTATAAAAACAAAGCAAGCATCAAAACGGGGGCGGGATGGGGAATGAATTTTACACTGAATGTGAATGGCAGTCATGCGTCTTAAGGCTCAGTAAGATTGGTAAAGTAAAAGTGTTTTGTATGTGTTGTATATGCAGTCTAGCACTGTGACACCAGATGGCGCTGTGGAGTCCTGTCTTTCCCTACTGGATTTCTCCATATGTGTTTACAACACCTTTAACTGAATCACTTCTTTGAAGTGTCTTGTTCCAGCCCCAGTGACTATTCAAAATGGTCTATTTTATGGCAGATGTTCTCAAACTGTAAGGCCCATTGATCTCATCACAATAGCCCTCTGGAGGTATTGTCATTTTGTGATGAAATCATGTGAGCAGAGGCAGCAGGTATGACTACACTCATTCTGTCCCCCTCATAATTATTCCCATCACCCTCAACTCATAGCAGGATGGGAGACTACATGAAGCATAGAGCTCCCTGTGTCCTTGGAAGGTCCTCATGTGTTTTAGAACCTTGGTTTTTACAGGTTTCTAAAATGCATGGAGGGACGCGGGTGGCGCTGTGGGTAAAAGCCTCAGCGCCTAGGGCTTGCCGATCGAAAGGTCGGCGGTTCGAATCCCCGCGGCGGGGTGCGCTCCCGCTGCTCGGTCCCAGCACCTGCCAACCTAGCAGTTCGAAAGCACCCCCGGGTGCAAGTAGATAAATAGGTACCGCTTACCAGTGGGAAGGTAAACGGCGTTCCGTGTGCTGCGCTGGCTCGCCAGATGCAGCTTTGTCACGCTGGCCACGTGACCCGGAAGTGTCTCCGGACAGCGCTGGCCCCCGGCCTCTTGAGTGAGATGGGCGCACAAACCCCAGAGTCTGTCAAGACTGGCCCGTTCGGGCAGGGGTACCTTTACCTTTTAAAATGCATGGAGGAACATTCATAGGTATGGGAATGATGCGCGGGTGGGGATGGAACAAGCATGCTTGTCCCTCCCCTGTGCCACATGATTTCTCCACATAGAATGGTAATGCCTGAAGATGAATAAGGCATTTGTTAGCAAAGTCACTTAAACAACACAGAGTCTAGAAAGAAAGCAAATCGTGGTAGCACTTTACTGAGGAAACTGAACAAAACCAGTGTATAATTTGAGGCTAACAAAATAAGTTTTGTCTTTCTCACCTCAGGCCTTGTTTATAGCAAGGAATTATTCAACCACATATATAGAGGAAACACTTCCACAGACAATCAGGGCAGTTGCTACCTGAGCAGATATCATGCTCCTCTACTTCATTGCTACCTGGTTGACTTTCATACTAACAGAATTGACCTTTTAGTTTCACTCAGGCTGATCTCTGCTGTTGCACTTCCAAACGTATTGACAGATGAACAAACCAGATATGTGCATGTTTATTAACAGTATGTGTTACTTTTCAGCTGTAAGGCAAGGTTGGAAGTTAACATGGTATGCTAAAAAGAATATTTGGGGGAGGGAAGCAAATTTCACTCCTCCTCCACTTTACCTCGTATTGTTCCATCTCTTTGAGACATTTTCTGCCTTTTGACTTATTTCTCCATTAATTTTGGCTGAGGGAAAATAGAGTAAAGCCCAGACATGAATAAGCACTTTAACATTTTAGGAGATTTGTTTATCTCCATATAGGGTGGGTGCTTGCGACAGTCCAGGGCTTGATTTGCCCAAAGCTTGTTTGCAAGAGTTGATGAAAATAGATGTTAGGCCAATGAGCTCCAGTAGCAGCCGCAAATTTAGCTTTGTCAGTGTGTTGGGTTGGTAGCCAGAAAGATGGGTATGTACTGTAGTAATAGACTGGAATCAGGGTCGGCACTACCATTACATGGAATGGAGTAGCCATCTCAGGAGGCAAATACTGGGGGACAGAATTGTGTCTAGCCCAGCTCCTCAGCTACAGTGGAGGATATGATTTCATCACTAGTATCAAAGTAGGATTCAACTCGTTGGCTTCTGTGTGTGGTGTGTTTTTGTGTGCCTCTTGTTCTCAGGTAGCAAAACACTTTGGGCTGGAAAGAAGAGAAAAGAACCAATCACAGAGACAAGCAGGGCATCTTCTGCTTTCTGCTTATTCCACAACCACTGCCATTCCAGGCATCTCTGATTATAGACATAAAGGACCAGCTCAGTTTTATTTGGTTTTCCCCCCTCTTTTGGTGCAACTGTGCAATCACAGCTTTGAACAAAAGCAACCAAGCCAGCTGCTGTGGACAATTTCTCAGTGCTTCGCTTGGAATCCATGTCTGCTATTTCATCTGATCAAAAACACAGATGTGAGCAAGGCTGTCATTAATATGGCAACAGATGTGCTTGGGGAAAGTTGATGGATCGTTTAGCTTGCTGCTGGATTGATAGGTTTTCTGTGTGAGTCCTTCTAATGATAGCCTGTAGTAGCTCAATTGACCCAGACGACAGGGAGCTGAAACTTATCCAATGCCATGGCAAAGTACCAATAAACCGGCTGATTTGCAATATATGTTACAACGGTTTTGCCATAAATGTGCTGCTTTGTCTCTTAGAGAATACAAAATAACAGTTGGGACTCTGGGAGAAAGAAAGAAGCCCATTATGGACCTGGTTTTACAATTCTATAACATGCAAAACAATAACTGTTAATGGACCTTATTAGAATAAATCCTCTTCTCCTGAAAATTTCATCACAGTCACGAGGCTCACCATAGCTCAGGCAGACATGTAATCCCTCTTCTAATTTCCTATAGTCCCACAAGATCAGTATTCTGCAATACTAGGCATTGAAGACAATATATATATATATAAAATGGCGAAATGGCTATTGCCATGCACACAGTCATAACTCTGACATTTCCTACAGGAACATTAGGGCACATAAGGGATGTGACTCCAGCCATGGAACTTTTCCTACTCTCTAATAATAGCAGCAGATACAGGTAATCAGCTACAAATCCACGCTTCAAAACTAAAGATCAAATAGCAACTGTACCACAATGAATGATAAATGTGGAACAGCCATAAGTCCTAAAGCATCCTCAGTGCTGCCCCCTGTCTACTCAATGGGGCAACTGCTACTCACCTGGAAGAACCAGCGAGTGGCTAAAGCATTGTACCACTGAGTAGACTGTGCACCAGAATACAAGAATTTCATAGCAATATCCTCCAAAGGATTCCCTCCTTCCACCCCAAGGATTTGCTGTGTTGCATTACAGCTTACATTTGCTAAATCTAGAATAAGTAAATGTGTTTGATAGCACTCAGCATTTTGGGATATTTGCTGAAGTTATAATATGCCACAAATGACCTAAACGTGTTTTCCCTATATAGTCTGCCATTAGAAAACGGCTTGTGTGCACACCTGCTTGCCCCATTTTGCTTCATTACTGCTCCCTGAAGAAATTCTCTATCCTTGACACATTCCTACTGAATTAATTATGGCCATCATTAGGGTCCAGCTAATTTAGTATTTTACGTGTAATATTTCTTATTGTCCTACATTTTTTATCACTTTATAAATTCTCGATTGACTTGAAAGCAGCCAGAGGCCCGTGAACCTGGCAATCTCGGAAGCAATTTGTTTGAAAGTGAGCTTTCCTAAGCCTGCCTGCTTCTAATATTGATGAGATCTCCCCAGATGCACATTCCAGGATGAATGTTCATGGCAATTCATTGAGAGTTTTATGTTAAACTCATGTTCATCATGTAAATGGGTGTCGGACACCTGGATCCACGTTCACCGGCTCAGTCCTCTGAGAAAGCATATTATCTCGTCGTGGAAATACAATAATAGCTTAGAGAGAGAAAATTGACTGAAACATCAGTATATTTGTTGGAAATGACGCTAGTGAGAACTAGCTGCATGGTGGCAGTGAAAACCATGCCTTCTAATAAAAAGGCAATTATGTCAGAGCAAAGGATTGCTCTAACCTCCCTTCCAAGCATGAAAATTCAAGCAGGCGCACAGGAAGGGGGGTGCTGTGGGTGCAGGCATCCCAGGGTGTCACCACTGAGGGGGCTGACAAAATGCTGGGCAGCACTCATTGTGGGGCCTGCAGCACGCCTGAGCCAGGAGAGACATGCAGTGGCTTGGTGTAGGGCAGCTGAGTGAGAGGAGGCAGGAAGACTCTGGAGACCCCGTGGTGTGCCCCTCCCTCACCCCGTCCCTATGGGTGGCTTGCCCAGTCCCTGAGGAAGCTGCCCCAGGCGTCCGAGTGGCTTCCTCCACCGCTGACTTCAAGAGCTTGTTTTGTGCAACTGCTTGGACCTGAAGACCAAATCAATTCATAATGCAGACTCAGAGTGCAGTCTTAACCTCCCTCCTCACTGATGGGTCTTTGAAGAGTCCACAACATCTGCAGCCCTGGTGCTGTGGCACCTACAGTGTAAGGTGGTAGGGGGGCAGGACAATTGAGTCTAATTGTATGACTGCACTGACTCTGGCTCAGGATCCAACAGATCCTGGCAAGAGTAGCCCCTCCTTTTCCCTACCTCTGAAATGCTCACTAATAATAATAATAATAATAATAATAATAATTAGTAATAATAATAATAATAATAATAATAATAATAATAATAATAATAATAATAATATATTTCTACCCCATCCATCATTTTGAGGGTGGAACAGAATTTTCTGGATTCAACTTCAGTTTATTGGCCCATATCCAAGCTGCCTCTGCCTCTGAGCACTAGTTTAATGCCTCTTCTGCCTCTCTTGATGCAGTTGGAATACAGAGAGATAGAGCTGGGTGTCATCTGCACATTGATGATACTTCACTCCAAATCTCCTAATGGCCACTTCCATATGTGTCAGATAATATGGAGGAGAAGATGGAGCTCTGCAGGACACCACAAGATATCTCCCATGGTCTTAAACAGTAGCCTCCTGTGACAATTATCTGGAAATGGTTCTGGTGGTAGGAGTGGAACCACTGAAATAGAGTTTCCACAAACACCTGAGAAGCTCCAGAAAGATATCATGGTTGATGGCACTGAGAGATCAAGGAGAATGAGCAAGGTGGCACTCCCCACCACCTCTCTCCAGATAAAGGTAATCAACCAGGGTGACCAAGGTAGTTTCATATTCCTAAACAATGTACTTAATTTTTCTTTGCTATCCCTTTCAAGTTCCTCCCCCACCAACATGTAGCTGCGGTGCTATTGTCTAGAAACAGTTGCTTTTTCCTGAGGCAATCTTTGCTAACCAAGAATTACATTGGAAGCTGCCAATCAACTTGACTATGTGATGCTACCACTAAGCCAAATCACAGTGAGGGCAACATTTTTCTTCTGTCCTGTGAAATGTTAAATGCTCTCAATCTATTTCCACAACACCATCCAGAAAAATGTTGGAAGTCACTGTGTGTTTTGCTGTGAGATTCTGCCACCGTTACACACACAAAAACCACCCCTCCCATTTTTGCTCAACCCTATTATTATTATTATATTGTGTGTTTTAGTTTTGGGGATATCATTTTTTAAAGCAGCTTATAATTTCATAATATTTCTTGGAATCAAATAATTCCCTTCCTTCCTGTAGTTTGAATGCAGAATCAGTCTGATCCTTTTTAATCTTCTTTTAACACAAAATCCATTCCAGGTAATTCTGAGACGCAACTCATCTTCTAGCCTTCAGACCTTGAGTTATAACCACTAGCATTGTATATACACACTTTAAACAATTTAACCAATACATCTGAGCTTGCCCACCCCACTGCCAAATTAATTATAACCCAGCCTGCTAGAGAATTCTGTTGCAACCTTGCATGCAACGGGAGAGAGATTATTCAGATAAAACATTCTGCTTATTTAAAACTCTAAGGGACAATTAGTTTTTCCTTGATATATGGGCATTCAGAACATTTATAATGAACAGAGCCCTGGTTGGCCCTCAGCCAGGTGAGCTGTTGCTGTGCTAGATGCACCTGTCTATTCCCAACAAGTGGCCTGCTTGAGCATTACAAACAGATACCCAGCAAAACTTTCTTTTTCAGAAATTTGGCATATAGGTTGATTGGACTATGTATGGGAATGGAGCATGCTCCATATGTCAAATGTGATTTTTTTTTTTGCTATTTAATAAAAATATTTTTGGGGCCTAAATGTTGACTTGAAGTGAATTTTGTGTAATGTTTCAAAACACATAGGCATGCAGAAAACCTCTAGTTTTTTACACAATGTAGAAAGAAGAAGTCCATATTTCCCGGGGAGTCTGTCCATTATTATTAAACATACAATAAATACCCCATAAAGAAATGAAATAATGAGTGCAGTCATGTGAAGTAAGCAATCCATTAACTATCTATATAATTAACAGTTCTAGGGAAAGCTGAGTTATTAAAACGATTGAGCCAAGATTCTGTCTGAAGTGTTTTGATGTGAACTATTGTTAGCATTACGCATACAGAACTATTGAATAAATGCCTTCAAATTTAGTGAAGAAATAAAATGCTCAATAGCAATTACCTGAAACAAAACTGAGAACATTCTATCAAGGTTTTTTTTAGTAGTTCTGCACGACAACTTCTAGTGTTGTAATTGATAGTCTAATTATCCATTCTCCACACCTCCAATTTTTATGAATTGAATTTTCTACCCTAGAAAGATTAATCTTCTATCAGCGTGATCCTAAGACTGTCTACTTTTCTTCCTAAGTCAGTGAATATAGAAATACAGCCTATCATGGCTATTGTGAAGGCTCAAATATTTTTAGAAACGAAAAACCAATTCCATCAAACCAGCTTTTGTGTTGAGAATTTGAATCAGGGCAATAGGAAAGCATGTGACCTTTTCACCATGTGCCCAGTGTTCAAGTGACACTGGACCACCAGAAAGCTGCCCAGCATCATGGGCACTGAACAGTGGTGCTGAAGTGAAGGACATCAGACAGGAGTTGGTAATGCAGGTGAGCTGTGCACAAGCAAGCTGCCAGCTAGTTCTGCCGAGACTCTTTTTATTAGCACAATATGCAAAACCAGTCAGAAACATTTTGGACTGTGCCCTTTACACATCTTCCAATCACACGATCATGGGGTGGTACAAAGTTATTTTGGCACCTGTTTCCACCGCGTCATTTTCCCCTTGAACAATGTATAACAAAGGAGACAAAGGTCACAGACAGGGCACGGCAGACTACTAAGAGAGCAAAGGTTAGATAGAGGGCATGATGTTCCGACAGCTGTGGCTTGTCTGTGGGTGGAAGTGTGCTCCATACCCGGCGGTCATTCCTTCATGGTGCAGGCATTGCAGATTCCTTTGTAGCTGGGGTGATTTATCAAGTCCAGTCTGCCTCACCACACGACAGTCAACCTATCTCATATTTTAGCATACCAATTTGGTCAGGTGACCTTCAGTGAGGGAGAAACCTGAATGCACAACTAGAATTTATGCATAATATAAGTAGCCTGTAATACAAGACACATTCTCAAACAAGGAAATTATCTATCTAATCTAATTACCTACAATGGAAATGCTGCCTGTAAATAATCAAATAGTACAATTCAACCAGAGTGATCCTA
This sequence comes from Podarcis vaucheri, assembly GCF_965113315.1. Lineage (NCBI taxonomy): Eukaryota > Metazoa > Chordata > Lepidosauria > Squamata > Lacertidae > Podarcis > Podarcis vaucheri. The sequence continues at coordinate 33,902,736 of NC_138749.1, forward strand.
AGAAGTAGAGTCAGGCCAATAGCCCATCTAGTCCAGCATCCCTTTCTCACAGTAGCCAACCAGATGCCTTTGAGAAACCAACAAGCAGGACCTGAGGACAAGAGCACTCTCCTTTCCTGTGGTTTCCAGCAACTGGTATTCAAAAGCATGATTGCCTCCAACCTCGGGGGCAAAGCATAGCCACCAAGGCTGGTAGCCATAGATATCTGAACCTCCATGGATTGGTCTAATCCTCTTTTAAAGCCATCCAAGTTGGTGGCCATCACTACCTCTTGTGAATTCCATAGTTTATCTATGCACTGTGTGCAGAAGTAGTGTTTTTTTATCTGCCCCGAATCCTCTAACATTCAGCTTCATGGGACGTCCATGAGATTATCCACTCTGTCTATACCATGCCCAATTTTATAAACTTCTATGATCTCATTTCTTAATCACCATTTCTCTAAGCCAGGGTTTCCCAAACTGTTTTGGGGACTACAGTTCCCATCATCTCTGACCATTGGTCCTGCTAGCTAGGGATGATGGAAGCTGTAGTCCAAAAAAAGCTGGAGACCCAAGTTTGGGAAACCCTGTTTTACACTGAAAAGTCCCAAATGCTGCAACCTTTCCTTACAGGGGATCTTCTCCATCCCCTCAATCATTTTGATTGCCCTTTTCTGAACAATTTCCATCACTACAATATTATTTTTGTGGTGAGGTGATCAGAACCGTACACAGTCTGCCAAATGTGGTCACTGCGTTATGGTATCAGTAGTTTATTTCTGATGGTTTATTTCACATTGTTCAAGCTGAAAATTAGAACACCCCTCTCATTCTCCCACATGTACTGTTACCTTTGAATGCTGATTGAGTCAACATCAATAGAGCCATTCAGAAACAGTTGTATGCATGATGTGCAAAACCAGCCTTTCTCTAAATTGGGCCCTATTCCATGGCTTGGCATTTAACACTGGACTTTTGATTAAAGAAACATCACATTGTTCCCTCTGTGGCATTTATTTTGGATTAATCACTGCTTTCTAATCAGACATATCTGATGTGATTACATTGGAAGGCTCACAATGTAAACTGCTAGGATGTGAATTGTTGTAGACGGCACATGTTTATTTCATGAAGTTTGCCAGCGCTCTAAATTAAGTCTCAGGGACACTGAAGAATGTTTAGTAAAGGGGATAAATTGACAAGATTTTAATTAAAATTGCTTTGCAAAGCCTATTGAAAACAAAATGGTTCTCCAACTTGCAAGCAGTGTAATTATCCTGTGTAAAGGATAAACTCGTGCATTTAGCATTGGACTGCTGGATATATAGGACATTTACAGCTGGAATTCTATGCACACATTCCTGGGAGTGAGTCCCACTACACTGTATAGGATTGCATAGGACTGTATAGGATTGCACCGCAAGAAATAAAAAGAAAACTGACATACTCTAAGGATTATAAGAACTCAGATTTGCATTTCAGTACCATGGACAGCAGCACCACTTAGTGGCAGTGGCAGAACTGCCCAGAGAGATTTCCTAGACATGAATGAATGTTCCCACATTGATTTCTCACAGTTCCTCATTTTTACAATCTTAAATTCAGTTTGTAACATTTCTGCATCAATTTGCAATGATTATTATTATTCTGAAGTCCTCATGAAAAGTCATCACTATTTTAGTGCACGTATCTCCTAATATACACATATTTTAACATAATGTTGCCTAACATAAATATTTTTTCTGAGCAATTTCTCATATAATTTTTTTGTATATTATTTTCACTAATATAAGAATTGTGATGTCTGTCATTCCCTAATATATGTATGTTCATAAAGTGCTTATGGTTAGAGAATTGCATTGCAAAATTCAGAGTACTGTTAGTTTCAAAAGATAGCTGTGTTTCAGTTTGCACATTGCATTTTTCTTTTTCTTTTTATGAGTTGTCCAAATTAATAAAGATTAATTTAAAAAGAAAAAGAAATGAGGCATTCCTTTGCTTTCTAAATGTATCTTATTATATGAAAATTAAAGAGACTTAAATATTATCTGTTCATTATTATTTTTAACACATTGACATGAAAACCAGGAGATAATAAATTACAATAAAGACTATTTCATTACTTTAAAAAACAAGTAAAATATGGATTTTCTATTCAAAAAGCTGTAAAATCCACTTTTGAATCCATCTCTGGTAAATGAAAGCTCAACTGCAATCTTTATTTTTTTCTTCAGCTATGAAAATCCTCTTTTTGAAAGTAGCTGGTCAGATCCAGATTTCAGCTGTGGGAAAACTCAGTAATAGCATGTATCATAAGCTTTAGCTCAGCGGCTAAGATTTAGACTGGAGGCAAAGCTGCAGGCAACAAAAAGATTCAAGTGGCCTAAAACGATATCAGTCTAGAGCCTCATATTTATTGTGGCAGTCATATCATGTTTCTCTATGGCCTTAAAGAATAGTCACTTCTTAATGCCTCGCCTGCAGAAAAATCTGTGCCACTGGCATCTTTCAAATAAAACGCAGCATCCAGCTGAAGGGCTGGAGCAGGGAAGCTGAAACCAACACTGCACACGCCAGTGACATATTTATTTTACATGCAAGCATAATGCCTGAATAAGGCTGAACAATTTTAAGGGTCTGAAACTTCCCTTCCAATGTTTGGAATTCATCATAAGACAGCCAAATGTTCATCTAGTGCAGCTTTCAGATCTCACAATGCCCAACCAGATCCCCATGGGAAGCAGCCTGCAAGGAAGACTTGAGGGCATCAGCACACTCCCAACTTGTGAATCCCAGCAACTAGTATTCAGAGTCATACGATTTCCAATGGTAGAGTAGAACATAGCCATCATGATTTGTAATCATTGTTAGCTTTGTCCTCCATTAATTTGTCTAATTCTCTTTTAAAGCTATCCCACATTCTGTAGGAGAGAGATTACAGTATACTGTAATAATTGGGTAAGACAAATTACACATTCGTTTCTTGTTTAATTCTCAACTGTTACCCGGTGTTGTTTTTTTAGTAGTATTTTATTTGCAGGTTTAACATCCTAATTCTACAATTATTTGCTCACATGGTCGCTCACCATTGTATATATTGTGGGAAAAGTTGACAGCTATGCCCAGGGGTTGTGTTTTCTTCAGGAATGCGGTACAGAAGAAACTGTGGTTTCTTTATTATCTATGGTTTCTTTACACTCAAGATATAGGACACAAGCCTACAATAGAGGGGTTCACAGCATCAATACCCCAAGACAGTCTTGTTTTTCCCATAGTCACAGCCTTGGATTCAAAGAGACATAGACAGTACTCTGTCTCTCTCCAACTTGCTGCTTTGCCTCTAGCAAAACTCTCTCACCTTTGTCTTTTTCTAACTACCATCCAGTTGAGTGAAAGCTGCCCATTTGCTATCTCACACAGATTCACTTCCTTTGTTCCCCGTAAGGGCCAATCACCCAGGTGAGCATCTCATCAGGGGGCTAGCGTGGCTATTCCAAGAATTAGAAACCTTGATTAATTTTTAACACTTGCTGGATTTAGGAATGAGAAGAGTCTTGGCCTGTAGCCTAACACCCCAAATAACAGTATGAATGTTGCCTTGCTTAATTAGTTGCTTTCCTTTGAATAAAGTTTTCATTGCTTTCTCCTAGCCCATATGTCAAATGTGTCCAAGTTAATTTAGTTTTCTTTATTTTCTGCTATGGATGGTTGATCATAGCTACAGCCTTCTATTTCATTTATTTTGTTTTTCCAAGTGTCATTTTCCTCATAGGTCTAAAGATCTTTCAAATAACTTTGCTTTCATTTTGTTTTATGGTTGTTTGGTATTCTGCTCCACTGACCAATAAACTCTTACTGTTTGGTATAGATGGATTTCAGATGTTTGTATGGATTTATATACCAAGACCTTATTTAAAGAACAGTAAAGCATGTGCGTGCGTACCCAACAAAATAGAAAATGTAACATTCATTTGCTTGCTAGAGCGCAGCTTGAACTTATTTTCAATGAACGGCAAGGCATAGTTTGGGAATATTATCAATAAGGCCACTGAGCATGTGCAAAATGCTGGCCTTTTCACTCAGTAATGATAACTAGTCCATACATATCGGGCAACAGAGAAATCAGGGAAAGCTGAGGAATAAACTGAACGCAAAAACAACATAGAACGTTGGGTGGGGTGGAACCTTCCTGATTAATGGTGTCATTGCAATTTATCTGGATGGGGCAGAGTCAATGCTTGATTTATGTATAAGCTAAACAAGCTATAACTTAGGGCCCCACTCTCTTGGGGGGGGAATTAAAGGAAAAAAACCTGGATGTACATTTCCAAAATATATCATAAAAAACAAATAAAATAAAACCTACATACAGCAACAGTGTTTTGTGTTGTGTAGGCTCCTATGATGTAAGTAATGGTCCCCACCTGATCCCTAAAAATATCACTGGTTTGCTCATTTCTATATATAGGATGCCTACATTCTACATGCGCAAATGGCTTTAGATACTTATTAGGTCATTCTACATGCGCAAATGGCTTTAGATACTTATTAGGTCCATAAATTACCATATAGCATATATTCAACACAAAAAAGCGGCAACTTGTTGTTGACAAAGGACAGCTGGACATATAAAGGGCCTCATTACCTTCAGTAGCTTAGGGCCTCATCAAACCTAAATCCGGCCCTGGGTAGAGTTGTGGGAATGTGGTGAGGATGAGGTTGTGTAGACACACCAACAGGTTTAACCACTGTGCCTGCTGAGCCCCAACCTTAGCCCAGTCATGCCTCACCTCTGTACCACCCAGGTAAGCTGCAACCATGCTGGTGCTGAGAGGGCATCTCCTGCACAAAAGCAAAAGTGTCTGCTTCTTAAAACAAACAAGAATCTACTGCTCTTTCTTCAAAGTCAAACAATAACATTCCATTGCACTTCATCAATTCTCAATTATTCAGCTGGGGACATTCTGAACCTTGTACGCATTCCTGAACTTTATTTATCCTGTTGTTCTCGCTTTCTTACCTGTCTTAAACCTTCTGTACCCACCCCACCATTCAAAAGCCAAACATGTGCCCTAAATTATGGAGACTGCTCTCATTGGGGGGGGGGGGTAAGAGTGAGCACTATTCCTGGGCTCTACCTCAGTAACCAGTAATGTCTCTGAACTGAATGTCACAGGTAGAATTCAATGCTGTCCTACAACCAAGGTCCCACCTGCACAAGCATTTCACCTCGGGAGATTCTCCCAATTCCCCCTCCAACCAAATTCAAGAATTTGTTTAGGTGCACAGTGGGGGGAGGTGGAAAAGGCCTGTTGTGTAAGTGGAAGTCCTTGCACAGGGCTTCCTGTGACAGGGCTGCTTAAGTGAATCCTACCCCATATATCTGGGATCTCCCTCCATAAACTATTTGCCCTGTACAGTGGTATTTGCCCCACAAAGAGGAATTATCCTCAGGGCAGTTTCATACACTAATAAGAGAGCCCATACACTCAAGTGAGTATCCCTTAGCCCACTTGGCAGTGGATGAGGCTAGAATGTGCTGCCCTCCAGCTCTCTGTAGTCCCAGGGTAACTAGGAGTTCAGCCAGATTAGTCTTTCTGGCAGAGATGGTATGTGGGATGCCCTTAGGGCCAGGCTGATCTTCCCCTCCTTTTCCTGGGAAATGGTGTGTGCATGTGTATATGTGAAATCTCCCAGCGGCCCTTACTCCTACGTCCAGTGCATAGTACAGAGTGTATTCCAATTGTGGGCTTGTAATTATCATCTCAGAATTTAATTGTTAGTAATCTTACTTTGATAGCAACTGTAACCTTTGAAAGAGAATATGAATGTATTATATTAAAGTAATGATGCCCTGTAGTCACACCACTATGAGCCACTCTACGTGCCATTATAGCTGTGCATTTATCAGAGAAATTGTGTCCTTTGGTCAGAGATATCAGGTGTACCAACTATTCTTTCAATTGAAGTTTCAATTGATTTAAAAAAAAAAAGCCCTGCACTTCAAACAGTTGATCCAAAATATGCTTTCCTATAACATTGTTGCTAGAAACAGCAATGCTTTTTATTGTTGCAGGAAGGATAGAATCCCAGCTCCTTGCTCTTTGACTTCTCACTTGTAAAGAAGCCACTTATGAACCTTTCACGAGTCAACCTTCATAACCTCATTGAGCAGTTGTGCTTCACTTTAATGGTTAGGAACAAACAGTCAGCCACTTAATCACTTCTTTGTCCCCAGGAACTCTATGTGGTGATAGTGAGAAGGCTGAACTCTGCCAATTAAATGATAGCACACATTACACGCAGTCTTTACACGCTGTAGCCAAAGCAATAATCTTAATTATGTAGGCCTTATAAGAAAATACTCCATCTTTCTGGGCAGCTCCTCTCAGGACAATGGATGCTACTATCTTTAGTTCATATTCACACACTGTTATTGTATTCAGGTCAGCTCCTTCAAACACTTGTCTCTTTTCTTCTCTATAAAAATATATATCCAACTCCTCCATTATTCCAGCCTTTGTCACCAATATTTTCTGGGCGTCAGAGTTTTTATTTTCCTCTAGTTACTCTTCTGCTTGGGGGTTCATTGTAAAATCCCTGCACAATCAACATGTTTCAAGTATGGCTGATCTAGCACCTCACCACTTCAGGGTCTGCCCAGATTTTGATGTTTTTTAATTGATGGTGGTAGGAGCAAAACCCAAATCAGAGAGAAGGGGTGGCACAAAGTGATTTGCACCATTGAAGGAGAAAAACTTATAATGGTGGTTCTTACATTCCTACCTTTCCTTTCATTCCTCCCCTCCCTTCTTTTTTCTTTTTAATGTTTAAAAGCCACTAACTCTGCCTCCCTCCAATGCATCTGGGAAGGATGCTAGTTGTACATGCATTTTAACATTTGACATCCTTCCCAGAGGCACACCGTGGTCAGAATTCTGCTATGCCATCTTATGTATTAATGTAATTCAAATTTAGAATAGCAACACCTTTTTCCTAGGCATTTACATAGATCCAGCTAGGGGGCATATGCACACAGAAGCAGGTTTTTGCACTTCTATTCCCGCTAGATAAGCAACTGCACATAGAAATTGTTTATTTTGAGAACATAAGAAGAACCCATCTAGTCCAGCAACTTGTACTCACAGTAGTCAACCAGTTGCTTATGGAGAGCCTGTGAGCAGGACCTTCTGATGAGCACCCAGTCCTGAAACAACTGCTGCACACATATACCCCAGGAATAGGGCTTTCATGATGATCAAGAGGCAGAGCAAGGAGCTGAATTTAGCTCTGCTGTTTCCCCTCCCTCCTCAACAACTGATTACATACCCTCCAACATTGCTCAGACAAAAATAAGGGCATTTCTCACTGCTCCCGCAGCTAAACCATCTCAGCACCCCATTTTTTTGTGCTGCCGTCACCAAGCATTTCCTATCAGAAGAAGGGTGAGTGTTACCACCACTACATTAATCAGTTACCGTATTTTTTGCTCTATAAGGCTCACTTTTCCCCTCCTAAAAAGTAAGGGGAAATGTGTGTGCGTCTTATGGAACGAATGCAGGCTGCACAGCTATCCCAGAAGCCAGAACAGCAAGAGGGATCACTGCTTTCGCTGCACAGCGATCCCTCTTGCTGTTCTGGCTTCTGAGATTCAGAATATTTTTTTTCTTGTTTTCCTCCTCCAAAAACTAGGTGCATCTTGTGGTCTGGTGCGTCTTATAGAGCGAAAAATATGGTACTTTAAAATGAGGCTGCATTTTAAATTGCATTTTAACCTGTATTTTAAATTGTGGTGTTTTTTTTCCTCTTTTCTCCCTCCCCTTTCCCCCCTATTATGTTTTTACTGTGATTTTATTGGTGTTAGTCACCCTGAGCCTGGCTCTGGCCAGGGAGGGCAGGGTATAAATAAAATTTATGATGGGGACTTCCGGAGGCGGCGCGAAACGGCAATGGCGGTCCTCTTCAGCTGCTGAAGAGGGGCTCCGCAGAAAAGGATCGTGCGCTACGGCACAGCGACGATCCACGAAGATAAACCACGAGCAGAGTGAGCTCGTGGCCGTGGGACCCGGCGGGCACCTGAAGCGACCCCCAAAACGAAGAAGGGACCCCGTAAGGGGTTCCGGAAGCGCGGAGGGGAAGCGGTGCTGTGGGTTCATCGCTCTTTCTGCTGGAGTGAAGCCGCGCGGCTGCTGCCGATGAGCGCCGACCTTTCTTCCTTTGAATTGGATTCCAAATCATCTACTCGTGAGTAAGGATTACTCTTTCTTTGGATTACAAATTTTTGAATTTCGGCTGAAAGCGAGAGACGAAAAAAAGGAAGTCCGTCTCTTCGCGTTGCTTAAAGATCAAAGACAAAGAACTGACAGCGGGAAGCGCTTTAAAGGGATTTAAAAACTGAAACTATCGTGCGTGAACGGAAACTGTTAATTAAAAGGCAAGTCTTTCTTCTTTTAATTTCTACGGTATTGAACAAGTTGGGAACTTTCTCCTCCTTAGTGGATTACAAATTTTGAGATACCTAGTATCGGGCTGGCAGAGCGAAGGGAATCTGTGGCTGCGGAAATTGTATCCAAAGTGGAACTTGATACTTTGGGCGCTTTGGAGGACAACTTTTAAAAACTGTATCAGGCGCCTTGTGGACTTTGTGGCGACTTGTGGTTACTCTGTAAGCTCCAAAGAAGTGGGTAAAGGCTTATTTTTTCTTTTCCCTTTCTTAAAAAAATACTTGTTTAAACTTTGTGGAACTGCAGGGACTTTAAATGGCGGACAAGCTTCTTCTTTTCCTTACTGAACTGCTACAATACTCCCTCTAGTGGAGTTTTGGATTTACAATTGCCTGGGAACAAACTTTATTTTGTCTCTCTGTGGTTTTCTTTGGCAACAGTGGGACTGCCTTTCCTATGGGAAGATTGACAATTTGACCTTGAGCCAGAGACAGGTGTGGAATGAGTGGCCCGCCGAAAACAAGGGCTGCAACAAAAGCGAAAGCAGGGAAAGGACAACTTTTGCAAACAACCTTGACAACCCAAGCACGCAGATCATCCGTCCCTGCTGTATTAGACGAAGCTGGCCAGACTGCATCAGAGGGTATGGCTGCAGGAGGAGCTGAGTCCACTTTATTGAAACAGATGATGGACCAATTTGCAATCCTAAATAAGAAAGTGGATGAACAGACGGCTAAAATTGACTTAGCCACATCCTCCATCACCAAACTTACTGAACAAGTGACACAACACTCACAAGCAATTGGAGATCTTAAAGATACTGTATCACAAAATCGGAAATTAGCTGAGGCTGCAAATTCAAAAGCTGAACAAGCAAATAAAGAAATTCAGGAAATAAAGGGAGAAGTAAGGCCACTACATAAACATATCAGTGACCAGCAGGCTTACCTGTCTTTGATCGAATTGAGAAACCGGGAAAATAATTTGAGAATCCGTTTTATCCCAGAATCAGAGAAAGAAGATTTGACTGGTTATTTGACAGAGGAGTTTTCTAAATTCTGGGGTATAAAAGTTGATCAGGACTTTAAAATATCAACTGCATTTAGATTGGGAAGAGCAACAAGGAAGGACAGACTCAGGGATTGCTTGATTATTTTGAGATCAAAACAGGAGAGAGACAAGATATTAGACCTTCATTTTAAGAAACCACTTGAGTTCCAAGACAGGAAAGCTGAAATTTACAAGGATATACCAAAACAACTTTTGGACCTCAGAGCTGTTTACACGGACCTAGCAAGATTACTGAGAGGCAACGGGATACCTTATAGGTGGGAGTTTCCTCAAGGGTTATCATTTACATATAAGGGAAAGAAAATTAAAATCAAAACGCAAGAAGACTCCCAGAAGTTCCTGCACGACCACGGAGAGGACCTACAGAAGGGGATAACCGTCCCTTGGCCACCACTACCGCTTGGAGTAGATCCATCATCTTTGCCCTCAGGCTCGAAAGAAAAGGAGGACACTCCATAAAGAGTAACAACAGATCGATCCAGGATGTCTCTGCAGTTGTACAGCTGGAATATTAATGGCGCAAATTCCCCGGAGAAAAGAAGAAAGATTTTTCATATTTTGAAAAAAGAACATTTGGATATAATCTGTCTTCAGGAAACACATGTGACAAGACTCCAAAGGAAAGTATTAATAAATAAAAGATTGGGCCAAGAATTTATTTCATCGGACAGAGTCAAGAAAAGAGGCGTAGTGATCTATGCAAAGGAGAATTTGTCACCAAAATTTTTGTTTAAAGATGAATATGGACGAATTTTGGCAATTGAAATACAAACTCAGGGTGAAAAAGTTTTGATATTAGGAATTTATGCACCAAATGAGGGGAAATCGGAATTTTATAAGAAACTGCATGAGACATTGCTGGACTATCTGGACTATACTAACATCATTATGATGGGAGATATGAATGGAGTGGTCTCTACATTAATGGACAAGTCGCAGAATCAAAACTTGACTAAAGACGGCAGACTACCTAAAACCTTTTTTGAACTGACTGACAATACGGATTTGATTGATATTTGGAGGACAAGGAACCCCCTTGGTAAAGAGGGAACGTTCTTCTCTGAGGCCCATTTATCTTGGACAAGAATCGACCAGATTTGGATAACTAGAGGGCTGGCACCTAAGACTGTAAAAGTGGAAATCTGCCCAAAAACCTGCTCCGACCATAACGCTCTGAAATTGGAATTAAGATTTACTCCATCCGGTTCCTTCAGATGGAAAATGAATGACAACCTGTTAAGAGATCAAGAGATTGTAAAGAAGGCCCAAAAAGCTTTAAAAGACTATTTTGAAATAAATCTGAACACCTCGGTGGAAAAGAGAACAACCTGGGATGCAAGTAAAGCTGTAATGAGAGGGTTTCTGATACAACAGAACACAATCAAGAAAAAGCTCTGGAATGGAAAAAAGGATAAGATATTAGAGAAGATAAGAGATGGTGAGAAAAAATTGAGATCTAACCCGAAATCAAAAGAGATTCTGAGAGAAATTAAATTCCATCAAGCACAATATATGAAATTGATAAACCAAGAAGTGGAATGGAAAATTAAACAAATGAAACAAAGATCTTTTGAATCAGCGAACAAATGTGGGAAACTGCTAGCATGGCGGTTGAAGAAAAGACAAAAATTGAACTATGTTACCAATCTAGAGGTTGAAGGGAAAAATATCCAGAAACCAGGTGAAATTAGAAAGTGCTTCCAGAAATATTTTAAAAAACTGTACACGCAAGGACCCGAGGAAGTGTTCGAGATGGATCAATTTTTGAAAACCAATGGCCTACCAGAACTTTCTCAGGAAAAGAGATCAATCTTGAATTATAGAATAACACAACAGGAAATTGAGGTTGCCATTCAGAATATGCAGTTGGGCAAATCTCCAGGCCCTGACGGACTTACCTCCAAGTATTATAAGATACTAAAAGACTATTTGATACAACCCTTAATGGAGGTTTGCAACCAGATTATGGATGGAGGGAGAGCACCAGAAACGTGGAAAGAAGCTTTCATTACATTGATTCCTAAAGTGGAATCTGAAAAGACTCAACTAAAGAATTATCGTCCCATCTCACTCCTCAATGTGGATTACAAAATATTTGCAGACATTTTGGCAAATAGATTTAAAAAGGTTCTGAATGAAGTAATTCATAAGGACCAGGCAGGCTTTCTCCCAGGTAGACATTTGTATGATAATACCAGGAACATTATAGATGTCTTGGAACTTTTGCAAACTAACATTAACACCAAAGCAGTGTTAATTTTTATTGATGCGGAGAAGGCCTTTGACAACATTTCCTGGAGGTTTATGAAGAAAAATTTGGAAGGAATGGGAGTGGGACGGGGATTTGAAAATGGTTTAGAGGCAATATATTCAGAACAGAAAGCTAAGTTAATAGTGAACAATGTGGTGACAGAAGAGTTTCAAATTGAAAAAGGAACACGTCAAGGGTGCCCTCTCTCCCCCTTATTATTTATTTCGGTCCTGGAGGTGCTCTTGAATATGATTAGGAAGGACCGGCAGGTACAAGGTATACAGGTCGGAGAGAAACAATATAAACTGAAAGCTTTTGCAGATGACTTGGTTTTGACATTACAGGAGCCAGAATCTAGTACAAAAAGAGTTCTAGAATTGATTCAGGAGTTTGGTCGGGTGGCAGGATTCAAGTTGAACAAACAAAAAACCAAGGTATTGGGTAAAAACTTGACATCTTTGGAAATAGATGGGTTTCAGAGGGAAACAGAATTAAATGTGGTGAAAAAGGTGAAATACCTGGGGATTAACTTGTCCTCAAAAAACTTGAATTTGTTTAAAGATAATTACGAAAAATGTTGGACAGAGGTGAAAAAAGATCTAGAAATTTGGACAAGATTGAAACTTTCCTTGTTGGGCCGAATAGCAGCGATAAAAATGAATGTGTTGCCAAAGATGTTATTTTTGTTTCAAACCTTACAGATCGTGGACAGAGTGGAATGTTTTGGGAAGTGGCAGAAGGATATTTCGAAGTTTGTTTGGCAGGGCAAAAAGCCCCGGATAAAGTTTAAAATATTAACTGATGCAAAAGAAAGAGGGGGGTTTGCCCTGCCAGACTTAAGGTTATATTATGAAGCTGCAGCCTTCTGCTGGATGAAAGATTGGCTTTTACTTAAGAACACTGATGTCCTAGATCTGGAAGGGTTTAACAATTCTTTAGGATGGCATGCCTATTTGTGGTACGACAAGGTAAAAACACATAAAATGTTCAAAAACCATATTGTCAGAAAAGCAATTTTTATAGTCTGGACAAAATATAAGGACTTGTTAGAAAGTAAGACCCCGAGGTGGCTTTCACCAGTGGAGGCCAAGGCGCGGAAAAGATCCAATATGGAGGCCGGCTGGCCGACATATGGTGAAATAATTGAAAAAATTGGAGACAACTGGAGATTACAGAGTTTTGAAAAATTAAAAGACAAGGTGCAAGATTGGTTTCATTATGCCCAAATTCAAGAGGTATTTAAGACGGATAAAAAAAATACAGGTTTTCAGGTGGAAAAATCGAAACTAGAGACAGAATTGTTAGAACCTAGGACTAAGTTATTGTCTAGAATGTATAACTTGCTGCTTAAATGGAATACTCAGGATGAGACAGTTAAATCGGCCATGATAAAGTGGGCTCAAGATATTGGGCACAACATCATGTTTGAAGACTGGGAAAGGTTATGGACCACCGGTATGAAATTTACGGCATGTAATGCCCTGAAAGAAAACATTATGAAAATGATATACAGGTGGTACATGACCCCAGTCAAACTAGCAAAGATATACCATTTGACTGACAATAGATGTTGGAAGTGTAAAGAGGCCGAAGGGACATTTTTTCACCTGTGGTGGACATGCCCCAGGGTGAAGGCCTACTGGGAAATGATATACAACGAGTTAAAAAAGGTGTTTAAGTACACCTTCCCTAAGAAACCAGAGGCCTTCCTCTTGGGCATTGTCGGCCAAAAGGTGTCAAAGAAGGATAGAACGTTTTTTATGTATGCAACTACAGCAGCAAGGATTCTTATAGCAAAATACTGGAAGACTCAAGATTTGCCCACACTGGAAGAATGGCAAACGCAGCTGATGGACTACATGGAATTGGCTGAGATGACTGCCAGGATCCGAGACTCGGGAGAAGAAGCAATGGAGGAGGAGTGGAAAAAATTTAAGGACTATTTGCAAAAGTTTTACAAATTATATGAATTATAAGATTTCGCACGATTTGGAGAAAATAGCTCCAGCAATGAGAGTGAAGGACAATGAAATTAAATAATGAATTAATGAAAAGAATAAATGTTTAAAGGTTGGAAAGATAATTATATTGGCCGATTAAAGTAATATGACAATATGTAATTTAAACTAAAAAGTAAGCTTTAAGGTAAAAGAAAGAAATGTATGAAACAAGGATATAATTTGTTGAAATTTTATTTGTTAAGAATGCAATGCGGGGGAGACATGGGGAAGTTTGATAGTGGTCTGGAACAAGCATGGAAATAACTAATTTCTTTTCTTTTTCTTTCTTTTTTCTTTTTCTTTCTGTAAATGCATAAGCTTTCTGTATAACTTGCTGAACAATCTTTATCTGGAAAAAAAAAGCAATAAAAATATTATTAAAAAAATAAAAATAAATAAAATTTATGATGATGATGATGATGATGATGACAAAACACACATACCCTGCACTGTCCTAACTCCCCACCCCTTAATCCTGATTTTATTTTATTCTTTGGTAGATTTACAAAAAGATAAACATACAGCAACAAATAAATTTTAAAAGGGGGCAAGATTGGATGTGGATGCACAAAGCATTTTTAAAAAAATCAAGACTCCTTGTGCTCTGCTCTGCTCCCCCTTTCTTCCTGACTGGGGCAGCCCTGCCCACTGCTTGCTCCTCAGAGATGGTGTGTTACACAAGACTGAGCCTCAGTGGCAGCAGCCTCTCCTCCTCCTCCTCACCCATTCTTCAGCAGCCACTACGAGATGCCCAAGGAAGGAGGTTGGAAGCAGTGGCCATGGAGAAGCCATGGAGAGGCAACAGGATGCTCTTTTGCAGCCACCACTGCCATCGCCACTCAAGACAAGCACCAGCTCATCCTCCTCCCCAAGCTCAGTGGTGATGGCACTGGAGGGAGTAACAGGGCATTCCAGGGTGAAATCCGAAGCCGGGATGGCTTTTGTAATTCTGGGGCTGTCCCTGGAAAATAGGGAAACTTGGAGGGTATGTGATTAGTGCAGCTGGTAATACAGTCTTGCTTTTAGATCACTTATGCTTTTGTATCCCCTTCCTTAAAGCTTCCTCCTCCTGGTATTAAGGCCATTTAGATAGCATGCAAAACTTTTTCCATACAGTGTGACGCTACATCAACTCCTCTAACATCCCTTTCGTGATATTTTGTCAAGCTGAGAAATGAATTGAATCTTCTAGCTAGTACTGGAACATTGCTTTTGTTTGAGCCTTTAATGGCTTACATTTATGCTAAGTTGCATTGACACTAGATAAATGTAGCTTAATTTTACTGATCGTGCTGAACGCCAAACCTGATATTGACCCTAGTACGCTGATCACTGAACCCAAAATGGCTGAAATCCTGTACCTAGTTAGGCAGCTTAAATGTCTTTGTAGACTTAATGGGAACCAAGCAGTCTGCCTGTGTGTGGTTGCAGAACTAATCTTATATAGTAGCTTGCTTATGAAATATTTCACATTAGTGTTAGTGAATTCTGCTCTGTTCCAGTGTCTCAAGTGCCATCATTTGCTTCCTACCGTAACATGTTAATTTAATATTTTTTTACTTGGTGGTGGTGGGAAAGATAAGGGAAACTCTACACAATGGCCAGGAAAAAAACTTCATGACATAGCTACAGTATATGTCTGAAAAGTTTGCAGTCATATATACAAATGGAAAAGAAAGTGTCATGCTAAGTCAGTGATAGTACCATACCCATCAACTACCTAGGAAAAAAATGGCGTGTCCCCTTGCCCCCCATGAGAGTACGGTCGCCATTTTGGATGCATTGTTCTCACACAATTTCAGGTCAAGATACTGGTAGATCCATGATCTCACACTCTGCTCCAAAACACACGTTTTGGGGCACCATGCCCAAAAAACCACTTTTCAGGTCTGCAATTTCATGTGGCATTTCTGGGTGGCATACTGGAAAAAGTGCTTTTCGCAGGTCCACAATCTCATGCACGTCACGTCACTCACATAGGATTTCACACCTGGAAGATGGTGTCCTGGGTTTTGGCCATGTTGTGGTAGAGGCTGTGTAGTACTGGGCCGAGTCAAACTATGTTACCTTCTGTGGGGCAATTATCTTGGAAATTGACATAATAGTAGGAAACATTCTGTGTGAAAAGAATATCTGATGGCCAAATATAATCTACCCTGTTATCCACAAGAGTCTGGTCGAAGGCCCAAATAAAGGGAAGGGGGGGAATCAAAGAGTAGACCTATTTGAGCTCAAATTTGTTTTAATGAAATGCCATGGGAGCTTTTTTCCTATAGTTACAAACTTTATCATTTTAAGTAAAGGCCTATTTCTATTGTAAAAGTTATTAAACTGTGTCCTGCCTTGTACATAATTTCATCTCCAAATCATTCCGTGGTAACTAGTTTTATAATGTGTTTAGATACTTAAGTTCATAGAACACTCCTATGAATAACTGTGGCCAATAATTGTAATATATATATATTGCATTTAACAAAAATATATCTTCCCATGAGCTAGAATTGCTTTTCGAAAATATATTTGTTTGCATGCCATTTCACAGCTTTAGTATTTGTGTTACCAAATATACAGAACCGTAAACAGGAGATTTGCTAATTGCTTTCAGTCAGAAGCTGTAGCTCTGAATATTTTTTTTTAAATGAATTTAATGAATCCGAAGTGAATGTAATTTTCTACATTATATTATGAGGTAAACATTTGGGGGAAAGCTACCAGATTTAAAAAGGGAGATGGTTATAACACAAATTTCTAAAATATATTTCCTTCCCACTCCCTGTTCTCAGAAGTTTCAGTAACAAAAGATTAGTGTAGTACTGTAAGAAGCTTAAATAACCAGGGAGAAGAGTCAGCAGAGGAAGATTGGGAAAAATTTAAGGACTATTTACAAAAATATTGTAAAATTAAGGAATGTTGAATGATGTTGGATTGAAATTAAGCGGTTTTCAGATGTAATGGTAAAAGGAATTTGATAAAATGGTTTTCTTTTATTCAAAGTTATAATAATCTAAGAAAATAAGGTGTGTTTTTTCTTCTTTTTCTTTTTAAGCTGTAATGCTTTGAGATAAGGATTTGCTGTATAAATAATCTGAATTGGATATACAAGAAGGGGAGGTATGAGGAGGCCGGGGAAAGAAGTTTTGAGAAAATAAGCTGTGAAATCTATGTGTTTTTGTTTTTGTTTGTTTGTTCTTTTTTCTTTTTGTTTGTAAAAATTGGAAACTCTAATAAATATTTTTTTAAAAAGAAAAGAAGCTTAAATATCTACAATCAAAAGTTGAGAGGTTACTTCTGAATTAGCATTGAACTGAGATTCATTTTTTAATGAAATGCTTTTGGCACTGTAGAGAAACACCCTTCATTTTGAGCATTTTTGTTTGTTTGTTTTGACAGGGGTGTCATAAGGGAAAGACAAAAATCGCTGATCCAGAATAGAGATGGGTGAACTCTTGCAAACTTGCTGCAGATTCATTGGAAATTATAAGAGTTCTTCCCACCCCACCCCCCCAAAAAGGCAGAAGAACTCTGATGATTTTTAAGAGCTGATCTCTGGCACCGACAGGCCTCCCCATGAAAAAAGGTCCAAGCTGCCAGGCCTCCACTTCAAGCAGACAGCCTACCTTTCCATTACTGGGTGGAAAGAGATTCTGCTTATCCTGTGTTAGGGATCCAAACCCCTTAGCCTCACTAAGGATATCAAAATCACATGATAAATAAAAGAATCCTGGGAAGAGAAAACTATAAAGACCAGTGTATGCATGGGTGGAATTAAGATACAATACCTAGGACACTGTAGGACACTTAACAACTATGTTCATCTCTACCAAAATAGGAGAAAATATGGAAGACGTCAAATAAAATGACAACTGCAAAGAATAGTGTGACCTGTAGAATAATTTGATGACTTTGTGCTAAGGTTTTATAGATTCTCAAAGTTCTTATCCATGGCCTGTGGGAAAACTCAGTAATCCAATTGGCTGCTGTAATCATTAGCAATGATGCAGACAGTATTCCTGTCACTCTCAGGTGGCTTCATCTGCCCTCAGCATCAAATAGACCTATTGACTATAGACCTTTTCAGTCATTCCTCTAGCAAATGCATGAATTTTATCTTGTGAGAAGAGTAAGGATCAACCTACTGGCCTTTCTCACACATGTCTGTTGCCATTTTTCGTAACCCCTCCATATGTTGTGGGTGGAACTCTTGAAGCAGAAAGGCTGCTCTACCTGATAAGATTCCTCACAGAAGCCTCCATGTAATTTTCTAAATAATGTGGGAAGTCTTTTCAAGCAGAGAAAGCTTTCTGATTCAGATCTCTCTCTCTCTCTCTCTCTCTCTCTCTCTCTCTCTCTCTCTCTCTCACACACACACACACACACACACACACCCCACCTGCAGGAATGTCAATGGTATCCCCCTCACATGATGGTAATTGCATAGATGGGAGGGCTTATGTAGGAAGATGCATTTGTGGTTCATGACTGGCTGAGATTACTCTAGAAATGGGGCAGGGATCATTTGCAAAAAAAAAAAAAAAAGGTAACAAGGTAGCAACAGAACAAAGCAAGAAGGGAATAGTACAGCAGTTTAAATCCCCAGGTCTGCTTTGTTTGGCTCTTAAATGGAAATGTGTGGACATTCAGTGAAGTCCTGTTCTGAATAGATGAGTTCAAACAATCTCTCTGCAAACAAGTTAATGCAATTTGCACCCACAGCTGCTTGAAATTAACTTCTTATGCTTAGTGTACATACCCATTGTCCCACAAGAATTCAGTCAATGGAACAAAAACATTTCAAAAGTTAATTAGCCGAACTACTTTAAAGTCACAGAAATCCCCCTTTTGAATGCATAATAAATAATGTTAATTTCAGGTTGCTGTAAATTTAATGATAGCTCCATCATCCATCTTGGAGTGAAAATTAGAAGGCACAAATATTTGACTTGCATTGATATTATCTATAATTTTGATGTGTACAAACTCTTCTAGAAGCCTTACATAACACTAAATGCTACTTAGGCACTAAGCCACCCTAGAGGTGGGTAAAAAGTTATTTACTGATAAACAAGAAAGACTAATCTTTCCCGAATAATAATCAAGTCTATATACTGGGTAATATGCAATATTACTTTTACTCAGTAATGCAACTTAAATCAATGTGTCTTACTCAAGTCATTTCATTTCAGTGGGCCTACTCAGAGTCTGACTAATTTGGCTGTTATGCTAAAATTTCTTCCAGTAGCACCTTAAAGACCAATTAAGTTAGTTCTTGGTATGAGCTTTCGTGTGCATGCACACTTCTTCAGATACACAGATAGACTGTTGGCTGTTATGCATTAGGTTTACTAGGAATCTATATCTATCATCTATCTATATCTATCTATCTATCTATCTACCTATCATCTATCTAACTATCTATCTATCTATCTATCTATCTATCATCTATCTATCTATCTATCTATCTATCTATCATCTATCTATCTATCTATCTATCTATCTATCATCTATCAATCTATATCATCCATCTATCTATATCTATCTATCTGTCTATCTATCTATCATCTATATCTGTTATCTATCTGTGTATCTATATTTGCCTGAATATTTCAAAATTGATAGCCTAATCAAAGGGCTGCATTTTTAAATTGGCATGTGAAAAATGCATTTGTCTTGTGCATTCCCTCATCAATGTTCTGATTTGATTTAATATTTGTCTGCCACTTTCCCAGCAGCAAAGCAGCTCACAACAATAACATTGCAAACAACGTCACCATCAAGGTAATCATATCAAAAATGCAACAGTGCATAAAATTCATTTATAATTTATCAGATATGGCTGGTGAATGCCATCTCAGGGCCAATTTCCATCAACTCTCTGGGAAAGGGCTTCTTCACCCAATAGAGCAGGACAATATAGGCAGCAGGAAGCCACGAGGAAAGAGGGTTGGTGCCACACAGGTCCAAATAGAGCACATAGTTCCTTGTAAACAACAGCTGGAAATTTCTTCCTCACCACTGTCACTGGGACAGTTGACAAACCATGACATCAGAAGCAATGTTCTAATGGTGGCATCCCACAGCATCCTCTGGGTGGGCAATGTTGCACTTATGCCACCGTGCTGCCATAAGGTGGTTGTTGTTTTTGCTGATAGAGAAAATGTATAGACTTAGAGCCACTATGATCCTCACAGGAGAACCTGTTATATGCATAGCTGTCAACTTACAGATTTGAAAATAAGGGACCAGCAGCCTCAAAAATAAGGGATCAGCAGCCAAAATAAGGGATTTTCCGAACACAGGTTTCTTCGACTTCTGAGCCCCTCCGAGCCAAAGGCAGAAAACCCAGCCAGCAGCCAAACAAAGACTCAAGCGGTGGTTCCCACAGCACAGCAACCCGGCAAAGGGGATGCAGCAAGGAAAACCACCGTCACCTCTCCGCTGGGAAGTGCTGAGCAAAGGTGAGTCCCCAGGCAACGCGGCCGATTTGATCGGCACAAGGCATGCAAGCTCTGCCCCCCAGTCGTTCTTAGACTCTTTATTGGGTGAGCAACGCAGCCAAGCAACACAGTTGGAGCCTCTCTCCTCCCTGGCCGGCAGGGAGGGAGGGAGAGGAGCTGCTTACTTTGAAACCCGGGAAATTTAAGGGACATCATCAACAAGGGACAGCAGCGGGACACAGCGCTGGGATAAGGGACTTTCCCGCCAAATAAGGGACAGTTGACAGCTATGGTTATATGTCCCACCTTTATCCGAGGCACGGTTGACAGTTGCAATATAAAATTCATTATTGGTTGATGTACCCAGATTGTGGCACATCTTTGGAGAAAGATTTGCCCATGCCCACTCCAGCTTTGGACCTTTGCTGGGAGCATGCCAGCAGAATGAGGAGGCATACATCTATGCCTGCAGAGTTTTCCAGAAGCATATTGGGGGCTCTCCCAAGATATAGGTGCCATGTTGACAAAAGATTATAGCATAAAGGTGAAATAGAAATACTTCTGTAAAGAAATAAAACAAAAGTGTTGTTTATCGAGGGCTGGCTCAAAATGACAATCATTCTGAAGCTGTTTCACTCATATCAGAATGTGTTGTTTTACTTTGTTGCCTTTTCAGTGAAGTAGTGAAGTAGTGAAGTAGTGAAACACTGCAATAATGCTTTATTTGAAAGCATATCCAAAAGTCTAAAAAGTGTTCTATGCCACATACTTTATGTGGCTATTGCATGCATGCACAAGTATAGAAATAAATTATATGTGGGTTAGGAATCAGAGTTTAACAGTGTACTCCTATGCATAATAAGAAATCCCATTGGGCTCAATGTGACTTACACATAAGAAATGTGCTGAAGAATCAGCAAAATAAATTAGTGAAGATTCATTTCACAAAATACGGAAAGGGGAGCCATTTCACAAAATGGTTTTCTTTTTCAATTATTGGGTCAATTTCACAATTCTTTGATCAAATTACTTTTTTTTTTTTGCTAGCTCTACTCTGCAGCCATATCAGTTCAATCCTTTCTGTGTGCCATTACAGCTATATAATAGGATTCAATCCATATATATATATACACACACACACACACACACTGACACCAAGGTAAACCTGGCCATGTGAACTTTAATCTCAGCATAGCAGCTTCCAGGATTGGAAATTCAGGAACAAATTATATGTTTATTTAGAAAATCAAAATGATCCTGAAAATCACAAAGGACTGGAATACTATTTAGATATTGATTCCAGTCCTTTGTGATTTTCAGGATCATTTTGATAAACACATCAGCTATTGCTTTAAATTTGTTCAGGATTCTCTGTTTGTTCCAACACAAGCCCAGAAAAATCCAGCTGCATTAAAGAAGAAGAAGAGAAAGATGCAATCTCAGAAAACAAATTACTAAGGAAATAGAGTTCATTTTCATGCTTTAGTGGGGTTATTTATTGCAAATCGGAAAACTTGTTCCATACAGTTAAGCAGAATGAAAATTACTGGGGCAGTATTTTTTTAAAATATGGCCATTTTCCTTATATGCTTTTTACTGTTAAGATGAACTTCTGATGTGACACCAACCAGAACTAGAAGAAGGAAACACTTCTTAACATTTTCATTTTTATACTCATATATGCTGTACTGAATTAGATTTGGAGAAGCAAAACAGCCAGATCACACAGTAAGTAAATTGGCCTGAGCTCCTTTATTCCATAGCCAGTATATTTGCTTTTAGCAACTAACTGAAGACTTTGTTCAAACATACAACCCAGCAATAAAACATGAAAGGTCACCCACCACCTGCCCTCAGTCTTGTTCTCTTACATAGATTTTTATCTGCCAGTATTCTGTGCCCTGTGTTGTTAATGTATTGTTTTCAGCAACCACTTGGTGACCATTTACACAAATATACTCATTAAAGTGAATTTGATTACTATATTATTACCTTTGTTCTATGGGTTCAGCTGCAGTTCACATTCACCAGTAATTCTTTACTCTCTGGTTTGGTTCTAGTTCAGACAGGTGTTTGTTTGTTTTTAAATAAGTTTTGGTAGTGATCTTCAACCAGTTCTGATACAGCAATCAACATCATCATCTTTAGGCTGAAAAGAGCACCAGTCTGTAGCTCCCTGTAATTGCTATGATGGCTTCTACCTTACAAGTGAAAACTGCAGCAAAATCTTGCAACAGGAAATGCTGCTAGCATTCTGGCACTTCGTTCCTACTACTCCCCCCCAAAAAAAAGCCTTCTGTGACAACTGCATATGTTCAGTCTCCATTGCTTTCTCAAAGTCTACTGATGCCTCCCTTAACTGTATGATTTGGTTTGGTTACATATGCAACAACACTCATAAGCTTGAATAATGAGAATAGTGCAAATAAACGGCCCAAAACAAAATGGGTGACATTTTGAGAAAGCTGCAGACACTTTGAACTAACTTCTCTGTGTGAACCGGGAAACGGAACGTGAGCGGAACATCCGCTTTGTATTGCTTTTATTTTTCTCTCTCTCCAAGAAGAATGACAAGGAGAGAGGCCATATTTTTCTTTGTCCTGATTTATGTATAATAAATGCGTAGTTTAGTATAGTATCCACGCCTCGAGCCTGATCTGCTGTGTGTTTACTCTGCTGAGTAATGTGTGCTCTTGCATGCACAGCAGCATGAGTCGCGGATGCACGTCGGAGGAAGATGACTGATGGATCTCTGCAGCAGCAAAGCTGAGAAGGGAGAGGCTCCGGCTGGGGCCAAGCCAGCTGGCTATCCATCCCATGGTTCCAACATCAACGTCATCTCCATAGTGGTCTCCTGAGGAATAGGAGGTACTGCTTGGCAATATGCCTTGGAAATTATAATACATAGGGACTTCATTTCCCCATTTCTCTATAGCAGGGGTGTCCAAAAAGTCAATCACAATCTACCTGTTGATTGCGGGATGTACCTGGTTGATCCTGGTCGATTGTGGGACCCTTCCCTCCCCCATAATAAAAGCTCAACAACTTTGACTCACCCCCCCCAAAAAAAACTCAACAACTCCGGTCAACCCAATGGGTAGATCACTGCCAGTTTATTTATAGTGGGAGTAGATCGCAGTCTCTTGGAAGTTGGACACCCCTGCTCTATAGCATAAAGAACTTAACCCACACCCTGTGAATCTAGCTCAAGAGAACCCCACTGAAAGCAAAAGCACAATGAAAAATGTGCAAATGCACATTTTAAAGAGTATTGTTTGGTTTAAGATGGTGTTTTAGTCACTAGCTGAGCAACAGACTGAAGTTGAACCAAATGCATTTCCAGATTTCCAGCAAACAATTTTTCTGTAGCTGCTTCAAATGGTAATAGGAACATGACTCATTCCCTACTTCTCATTATGTCTATTTAGTACTAATTGCAATTGGCATAAAGGGGTTTTATAGGAGTGGCTGCATTTTTTTCTGTGTCTTTGAAATATGCAATAGGACCTAAAGGTCTAACTTGAATTATTTGATTCCTTTCATAATCAGTTCCAGGCTATGTCTAATGTTGGACATTATAATGGTCTTCCACGTTAAGCACATTCAGTGTAACTACATTTTATTGTAACACTACGCATTGCAAAAGATGCCAGCTGAATCAATTTCAGGCCCAAGCAGGAGAGAAATCTGGGTTTTATTGGCCTTACAATGAAAGCACATCTTATGTTTGTGAAGGTCTGACCCAGTGATAAAATGAACATTGTAAAGAGGAAATAGACCACAGGATGTGCAAAAGTCTCCTGCTGACATAAAATGGCATCTGTTAGCTGGATTAAAGCAGAACCAGAGCAATTAGAGCTCTGCCAGGGTGATACTTAAATTCTGCCTGGCCCAAGTGAGCTGATGTTATGAGGAGCTGCACCATTCACAATGCGAACATAAAACCTTGAAATCACAAGAAAAAACATATACTAGGCCAGACAGACTGGTGGTTCAATATCCTCTTCTTCAAAAGAAGCCAGCTCTCGGTGCTTTGAAATACATACGTGGTCACAAAGAGCACCACTTGATTAATCTCTTCTGATTGTGCCCAGGCTCTGTTACCCCAATGCTAAGATTTTGTAGTGATACTGCAAAAAGAGCTCTGCATGGATAACTTTTGCTTCAAATGCTATAGTACCACAGAGGAGTAAAAGGGAATCTGATGCCACCAAGAACATTTCTGACAGATGACATAATTTGGAAGTGGCAGCGAAATTTAACACCCATCTCAGGAGCTTTTCTCATTTTGTTTTTAAGAAGAGTGTCTATTCATATTTATCTATGATGTGCACCCCACTTTCATGACCAGGGGTGGCCCTGCCATAGGAAGAGTGAGGCAACTGCCTCAGGCAGCTGTTTTTGAGTATCAACAAGTTGTAGGGTATTGAATTTATTATTATTGTATTTTTACCATCAGGAAGCACCAAGTTATTTGTGGAACTATCCGTCTCAAGTGACAAACTAATTTGACCACTCATAGGTACTACACTCAATGCCAGATCAGGGAAGTAGGGAGAGGCTGCTTTGTCCCATGCAGCAACATGGTAGGGCACCAATGCCCTATGACTTTGTTTTACCAAGTTAAAATGGCAACTCACGTTACACTCCTAATGATTCATTATGGCTTCATTCAATGGCACTGGAGCTAATGTAGCTGCCAAGGGGCCAAAAGGCTTTCTCCCAATCCTACTCCCTGGACTTGGTCCTGAAGGTAGGATTCGGACCACTGTGATACAGTGCTCCCACTTTCCATTCCTTAGAGCTGATCTAAGGGCATACCATGGTCAATGGTATGAAATTCCACTGAGAGATCAAGAAACAGAAGCCAGGTCACAGCAATCTCAGCAAAAGTCATCCATCTGGGTGACCAAGGCCAATTCAATTCTGTGGTCAGGCCTGAACATAGATTGGGATGGATCTAAATAATCTGTGGTTTCCAATAATGCCTGCAGTTGCCCTACCACTGACCAATGGCTGTTTCAGTTCAAAGGGTCCAGAGCTGGTTTCTTTCAGAGTGGTCACACCACGACCTCTTTCAATGCAGCAGGGACCACCATCTCATGTAGTGAAGTGTTAACCACACGCTTGACTCAACCAGTCAACCTTCCTCTGCTACATTTGATAAACCCTGAGGACATGGATTGAGGGGAGCATGTAGTCCAATGCATTGCCATCAGCTCCTTGTCCACATCAGCTGATTGCATCAAGTGAAACTGTTCCCCGCAAAATTGTGTGTGTCATATCAAGAATGCATACTTTACCTAAAAAGCATGCAGAAATTCTGCACTAAAATGCATACAGTGGTACAGTATGGAATGGATCAGTGCACTGCAGGAAGGGACAGACCTATGATTATATGCCACAAGACCAACACAAGGTGAAATTATCCCATCCTGAGTCCAACCCCAAAGTTGTGAACAATTCAACAAAGAAAGATCAGACTCTTTATTCTTGTATGCTTTCCAGCAAAAAAATAAATAGGAGAAAGGTTGGAAAACTGGAACGATTGCTCTCATAGTAGAGCTCTTATTTACCATCAATTTCCGACACTTGTGGCTAAATCATTATTGACCATTATCTCTATGTGATCAAAAGTGAAATACAATAAAGGATTTTCTCTTTACGGTTGCTTCTTAATATCATGTTCACTTAATGAAGAATTCAATAGAAACAGCGGTGCCTGTCATTTATTCTTTATTTTGAAAACGATTCATATGTAGCTAAGGAAAGCATTTTATAGGAGAGATTAATGCATCCTGCTAGCAACCAAATACTGGTTGCTTCCCCTCTGCCCGACAAGCCCTAAAGAAAACAGGCCTTCAAAGACCCCACAAAGCAGTTTAGGTCAGGAGGTTATTGTTCAGCACCTGCAGAAAACACCAGTCTCCAAGCCCTGTTGCAATTATTCTGCTAGTCTTTGAATTGCATCCATACTCAATACAGGTTGTGTGATGTTCCGCACCTGTTAGTACTTTCGTCATGTCCCTCAGTGCACTAATCTTCTGCTCAGTAGCAACAGATTTGTGATGACATCAAATGATGTAGAGAACATCCAGCAAATAGTGCTTTAAGAATGTCACAATAAATAGTCTGGGGAGGGGGATGGAAGCTAAGTGAGCTAAAGTGAGGCAGCCCATTGAAGTGAAGGGAAACATTTGTTTTAGCTGGTTTACTTTTATACATCATAGTGAAAGGAGAATTTCTTCACATGGCTTAACTTGTGTAGAATGACCTGACAAAAAGTAAGACATGGCACCATTCCATTTTAAAGACAGACTGAGTTAGCATCAGCCTAGAGCTTATTCTCATTCTTCATGGCATAAATCAAGAGGCCTTTGCTAATATAGAAAGCCTGTTTGCTGAGAGATCTGTGCGCCTCTTTAAGGAACTGTATCTCTTGCCTGCCCATGGCGAGCAATCAGGACCTTTGGGAGATTTGAGGGCGCATGACATGACCAAGAAGCCCTACACAAAGGTTCAGACCGCACTGAAGCTCCCCCAACCTTTGCGAGTTGTCAGCAGGCAGGGGTTCCCCAAAACATTTTTTTACTAGGAAGGCTGTGCACTGTAAAGCAAAGCACCAGTCAAGGCTGTAGCCACATGTCATTTTCAGTTCCCAACATGCATCTTGGGCCTCTGCTTCAAATTTCCCAGCTCAATAGCCTCTAGGCCCTGATGTCTATCAAATTCCAGACAGCCACATACAGGGATATCTGTGTTTGTGTGCATGTGTCTATGTTTCTGTAAAGGTGGGTTTTCTTAAATTTTGGAGGTAAACAGAGGTTGCTTAGGCCCTGGTGATTGGAAGTTAATTTGTATGAAAATGGTATACATTGTAAGGGCACCCGTAAGTAGCCTGCAAGATTTCAGAAGGACAACTGCAGACCTCTAAAGCCTAATGTTTTCAGAGAAACTAACCTCCCTCTATTTATTTGTTTTATTTTAGGGATTTCTGTGAGGTGCCCAAGGTAAATAGCATGTGAAAAAATGGCATAGAAGATTGGGAGTTATTATTAATGAGGCTTTTAATTTTTGTTTTTTCTTCAGCTGATACCTGCAAATAAATCAGGGCCCTTCTAGATCCTGCCCAAAAGTACTGTGATGGGGGGAGCACAGTGAACTTATTTCCAGGTTGGAGGCTAGATCTGTCAGTCACAAATGTGTGACCCCACCCCACCATCCTTATATGGAGAGCTTGAGGAAACGTAATGATTTTAAAGAGACAACAGATTAACCCTGTCTGGAATCTCTGGGATATTGGAAGCTTCAAAACAGCCCCAAGGGTCCAGCTGCAATCTGATTTCAAAACACCTCAGAAGAGACTCACTTTTGTTTCAGAATGCCCTGAATCTCTCCAAAGTGGCCCATTTTGGCTTCGGTTTCAGGATTCAGCTGAACAAAATGCACACCACCTACCTATCTACCGTTGAAATCAACTTGAATTCATAAATAATTAGTTGTGAATGTGTTGTCTCCTTGAGATATCTGGGTGCATCTGTTAATTGAGATTCCTTGCTGCAAGACAAAATCTGGAAATCTCAGCAAAGAAGTGTTTGTGTGGCTATCTTTAAAAAAAATGCTATGACCTTTGTTGAACTTTGTTGAAACATATGAGACATGATTGAGACTCCGAATTCAGTAGATGAGAAATCTCTAAGAGGCTTTGTATGTGATGGTGTGGGGAATCAATTTTGCTTCTTTCAGCTTATTATCAAAGAAAACTCTATTTGGCTGAGTGCCTTTTAATTTTCTCAAACCAGTAATAGTCAAATGATAATGTAAAACAAATTGTAAATATAAATTATATTCTTTTGAGTTACAAGGACAGTAGTCTTCTGAGAGTCCTGGGGGAACCAGCTCATTTTTCATTTGAAGTACCATTCTTTCAAATTTAGGCATGCTTGCTTTCCTAACAATGAAATTGATAGTCAGTAATGCGAGTTTTGTCATGTGGAATTAATTATTGGCTCTGTTCTAGAGGAGACACTCACTCTTGGGTTGTTTTCTTGTTTCTCTTCTGCTTTATTACAGAAAAAAACCTTCAACATTATTTTAGGAAAACCAATTCTAGATTATATATGCAAAGGCAAATGGCTATTTAGTGGCTCATTCTTTGCAATTGTGCATTTATGTACGGAAGGTTTATTGGCATTCAGAATTTAAAGGATGGTCAACCAAAACGATTTCTATGGAGACGTGTGAGTATGTGACCATGAGAATATGGATATGATTCTATTGATCTTTTTAGCACAATATCCTATAGTTCAGAGTGGCTAGGAATGAATGGTTTTGAAATATCATGATACAACACATAATTTGTCTATTCTACATTTGGTTTAAGGGTACCCAGAGGTCCTGAGAAGAAAGCAGGCTTTGGTTGGAAGAGATTTTCATCTAGAGCCATGGTTCTCAATGTGGGGCACACTGTGAGATTTTGACCAGCTTCGGCCCATCTGAAGCTGATACAGGCTCGTCTTATCTTGAGCCCAAGCAGAGTAGTCCAGCAACGAAAGGATAAGCAGGTAAATGTGCTACATTGTTAAAGTTTATTTACACTCTAGGCTGAGAGAATACAGACATCCATCCTGCCTCTGTGAGAGCAGAGAAGCAACTCCTCTCTAACAAAGAAACCGAGAGAACACTGAAAAACAGGAAACAAGTGTATGTCACATCCAGTCTCCCATTCCCATGGGAACCCAACAGTAACTCTGACTGTGGAATGTAAACAATTGTCTTGTGACAAGCATTTTGCTGCACAGTGAAGGAAGCAGAAACCAACACACACACCCCACAGTGGGGCAATTTGATTTTTAAGGGGGGCAATTCAAGAATAAGTTATTAACAGATAATGGCCTTTTAGGGTTCCTCCATGTGAGTAGGAGTTCACTTTTTGAATAAGAAAAATTATATGTCATGGGGGGGGTCAGAATTTTAGAGATGCTTAGATGGGGCATGGCTAAAAATAGGTTGGGAACCACTGGTCTAGAGGAACTATGGGAGAAGAGGAGGCCACGGAAAGGTGCTGTAGCACAATCCTAAGCATGTTTTGGAAACAACTTCCATGGAGTTCAATGGAATGAAAGGCAGAATGGGAAAAGTGAATTAAGTTTCCATATTGAACTGAAAATAACAAGAAATATTAGCTGCAGGATCCCAGCACCTCACTTAAACACCTTTCTTGAGTGCCTTGGAAGAGTTTTCATAGCTCTGATAACAGAACAGAAACACACATGTAATACCACTCAGGTTCATGACACTAGACAATTGAGCTGCCTGCTTTATCTTCAGACTAAACAACCAACACTTACCTACTTTAAATCCTCCTTTATAGCCAGTCTGTAAGCAGTTTTATTTCCTACTTAATTTGTCGTGATTTCAAGAGAGATAAAATGCAGAGGGAAATTCCTCCAAGTAGTCACATTTTATTTCTCCTCTTCTCTTCATTATATATATATATAGAGAGAGAGAGAGAGAGAGAGAGAGAGAGTCGTGCATAATTTCTCTCTGCAGTGTCATTTCAGCATTTGTTCTTGAAAATCAAATTCTGTGATTTGCTAAATTTCAGAAGGAGAGCTGCAGTAGTTATCCTGCAAGGGCAGCCTTTACAATTTTAGGGTCGGTAAAAAAAGGGAAACATTTAATCTCCCCGTGTGTTTTCTGGGCAATTGGTCTGAAAATTGCACAGACAGATGAGACAGGTGCCTCTGGATAAGAAATCTAAAAAAATAATAACAAAAGGCCCAGGGTTTTTGTGCTTGGGAACGTTAAAGCTTATAGTGTGTGTGTGTGTGTGTGTGTGTGTGTGTGTGTGTGTGAAAGCGAGACAGAGACACACAAAGAGAGAACCTATGGGCTGCAATCCTGTTCAGCACTGCACTTAAGTCATCACTTACTTGCGGAATGAAGGGGGCAGGAGAATACTATCTCATTTAGAAGAAGAAGAAGAGTTTGGATTTGATATCCCGCTTTATCACTACCCGAAGGAGTCTCAAAGTGGCTAACAATCTCCTTTTCTCTTCCTCCCCCACAACAAACACTCTGTGAGGTGAGTGAGGCTGAGAGACTTCACAGAAGTGTGACTGGCCCAAGGTCACCCAGCAGCTGCATGTGGAGGAGTGGAGATGCAAACCCGGTTCACCAGATTACGAGTCCACTGCTCTTAACCACTACACCACACTGACAGATAAAGATTTGGGGAAAGAGTGTTCTTGTTAGCTTTTGCCATTCTCTTTCCAGATAACCCAAATGCTAGTTTGTACCTAGTAGATACTTACTAGGAAAGAGTTGGGGAAAACTGCAGCTCCCCAGATATGGCTGGACTGCAACTCCCACAATCCTATACTATTGACCATTCTGGCTGTGGCTGATGAGTGTTTGAGTCTAATAATATCTGAATGGTTATAGTCCCTCCCATCATCGGATCATCATATTTAACAACATAATCTGTGTGGATGTCAATGTTTTATCAGTGGTGTGACAAGATTAATTATCCACATAACACCAAGAAAACACCAAATACCCCCACCCAATACATGGTTTCCAGAGTTGGCTTCTGAGTCTTAGTGGGTCATATTCAAAATAGCCCTAATTCTTTCCATCAGCGCAAGGATTTAAGCTTGCACAACGGAGCTCCTCGCCCCGCTCCTCCACCATAAATCCCATACAGTGGTACCTCTGGTTACGAACGCTTCAGGTTACAATCTCAGCTAACCCAGAAGTAGCTGCTTCTGGTTGCGAACTTTGCCCCAGGATGCGAATGAAAATCATGCGGCAGAGGCACGCGTGTAGCGGGAGACCCCATTAGCGAAAGCGCGTCTCAGGATAAGAACGGTTTCAGTTTAAGAACGGACCTCTGGAATGAGTTAAATTCGTAACCAGAGGTACCACTGTAATTCTGTTTTGGGGCTTCTCCCAGCTACCTGGGAAGGGGGAAAGGCTCCATGTGAAGGGAAAGAGAGGTGGAATGTTCCAGTGCAAAAGCTTAAATCCTTGCACTGACAAAACGTGTCATTTGGATACTGCCCCATATAATCATGCAGGTGGTTCAGCTTTTTTCTTCATTTCTTAAAATGGGGATTAAGCTGCATGAAAGAAAGATGGATTTCAAAACACAACAACCATTTCCCTGTGGTGGCTTTAACAGATTACACAAGCTGATGCAATTCTGTTTCCTAATGGAGCTTAGCTTGTTTGTTAAAAGTATTGTCCCAAGACCTTTCAACAAAGCAACCAAATGGAACACAGTTAGTTTCGAGCAAACTACTGATTTCTTCTTCAAAATCTAATCCCAGTCTTTGTTTTTTATGAGTTTACCTCTGCACTCAAACTTCAAACCTTTTACGGAAAAAAATAATAAAGTAGAAAAGCCATTCAATGAATAAGAGGTTAGAGACATATTTGCTGGTATTTATCATTGCCTTGCATTAATGAAATGTATTTAGGAGACTTTCACTCAAAGAATACCATGGTAACCTTTATAATTTTGATTAAATAAATGTAAGAGAGCATTCTGAAAATGCTGTCGGGAAACAATAACATTTTTAAAATAATTTAAATGTCAGTCTCCTACACAAAGTAACATTTATAGCGGTGTTATCGGGTGTATTCCACATGCAAACCAATTTTATCTTGTGGCCTTTATCAAATTACATTATTCTGTTCAAAAACTGGTTCTATAAATGACAATGTTGACCTCCCAGGAGGAGGAATTGGCTTTCTTAGAAGAAAGAAATCAAGACCAAAATTAACATTATTTAATTGTGTTTATGAAATACTGTGGGGTATCACAAGATATCCCATTTCTTTCCCCTATCATTTGAATGTTCGCCATAAAGATGGAGGAAAGGTGGAATGGGCAAGAGACAAGTTGCATGTGCATGCGTGCTGAGGTGAGGTAATAGAAGGGACATGCCATCCTCACCTACCCCCCTTTCAATCATCTCAGTACCAATTCTCAGTGGGGATGGAGTGTAGGTGCAGATGAGGAAGGAATTTTTGCCTGCAGACCAGATTTTTTTAGAGAATCAGAGTGCTTCTTGATGTCTTTTTTTCCCTTTACGTGCTCTACATAGATCCAACCCCCAGCTGTCTATTGGATCCAGCTGCTGTGCAGTGTTAGGAATGAGGCTCCTGCCACTGGAATGGCTGTTTATCTTATTTATTCTATTTAGGCAATTTATATGCTACATAATCACAGTTGTTTCTAAGCAGTGCACAATTAAATTCAACAATACAATAAATATAAAATTAGTTAAAAACTATACAATCAGAAATGACATCTTTTTCCTGCTGGAATAAAACAGAACTTTCAGTAGGCATTGGAAGTTCAAGAGACAGGGACTTCTGGAGAGGAAAATGGTGGACAAAGTCATCGTCTTCTGGCACTCCCGTCAGCTGAGATAATTATGTGGTGATTAAGATTACCAAGGTTAGTTGTCAAATCTTGGTTGTCAAAACTGCCTTTTGATATAAAGGGGTTTAGGGTTAAAGCTTCATATGCTAAGAAGCAGACATTTCATCTTGAGCGAGGAGAAAGCACCAAGCCCACACACCGCATAACTAGAGCATCAGGTCAGTGAATCCTCCTTCTTTTAACTATAATTAAGATTGGAATTAAGGAAGAATTGGGTTTTATGTCTGTCAGATAAATAGTACACAGAAGAAGCAGGTTGCTGGATGATATAGAAGCGTTGATTAACGGGATGGAGAATAAATCAAGAAGCTTTATTAACTACGGAAGAATCTGAAAGTTCCCAGCTGATAAGTAGATCTAAATGGGTGTTTTAATTTATAACACCTATAAATCTTTGCCCAGTATGTGTTATTTATGGTAAAACAGAAGCCTGTCATTATCTGAAAAAAGAATGTGCAAACAGAACTAAGGTCCTCGAAGGACCATAGCCAAATGAATACCAACAGAAATAGAATACCAACAGAAACATGACAAACATAATGCTGAATTCCCTACCAATCACTGTAAGGCAAATGTTGCATGCACAGCTTCTAGAACTTAAAGCCAAGATGTGCTAAGTTTCAAGAGAATTTACATCAGAAATATTTCAAATGGGAGAATGCACAAGTCCTGTCAGAAAAGTCCCCTATTTTGTATTGATGAAAAAATACAAGGTGGCGGCAGATAAGGCTGGGAGGCTGGGGGAAGAAAGATAAGCTCCCAGGTCAGAGCTGGGAGGGTCTATTTTTCTGTGTATGGAAAAAGGGATTTGATATAATTGTGATAGAGGACTTTTGTAATAAAAAAAAATAAAAAATCTCATCCCTCTCTATTTCTTTATTTTTCTCTTTTTCTCTTTAGGTTTTTCTTTAGTCTTTTTCTTTAGATTAGTTTAGCTTTTATTGTATGCTATGTTGAAAACTTTCAACAAAGATGTTTACCCCCCCAAAAAAGTAAGTTCAACAGGAGGCCTGTCTGATCTCAACTGGAAAGTGAGTTATATAAAATTGGGCTTTCTGTTGAGATAGCAGGCTGCCAGAAGTGGATCTCACTGACTGAGCTTAGATTTCAACATCAGATTTCTACTTTATTATGAAGACGCTTTGAGAAAAAAATGTAGAGCTAGTCAAATAGTAAGAAATGATTTCCACGGAATTGATTTACACACTAACAAGGAACACACTGACCACTTAAACATTGCTCCTAGTTCCTTTTAAATCAGTAAGTGGAATTCTGTCCAATTCATTCTCCATGCAGCCTGAGATCATGTTTTGATTCATATAAGAACAGCAAATAGATTTTTTGTGAAGTGCTATAAAGAATAACAGTAATGACCAGTGCCCCATTTGTCATTGCATTATACAATCCATCAGAATAAAAACAGCATTCTCTTCTTTCTATCCCGTAAAGTTAAACTTCTCAATCTATATTCCTTTTTAGACAACTCTTTTAAAAACTGTCTTAAATTACTATACTTAAAGACTAGCACAGTAGAGAATTGTTAGTGTAAGCCATATAATTTTTGCCACTTCGTGCAGTAAGAAAAAGGCTACAGCCTAGTCAGTTAGGAGTGACTTACATGAATTTATATTTGTTCTTTAGAAAAAAAATATGTCTAAAAATTAAATCCAAAGTTAATTTGCCAATTTTGGTTACATTTATCTTGAGCATCTTTATTTTTATATCTCAAAAACATGGAAGATTGCATGGGAAATAAAATGTACCTCCTTGTCTGTACATTTGTTTAAACAATGCTTAAGTTTCAGCAGAGAAGAATTATAGCTCTCATTTTATCATTCAAGAGTTAATATGCTATATGAGGAGTTTGGGGTGGCACTGCACTCACAATGCCACTGATTTATTATACAGTGTATCTATCTCATAATTGAAGATTGCTTCGGGTTGCAAAACATTACAAAGCTCTTAGAATTCTATTTGCAATTAAGGTCCATGTTGATTAGGCATAGAAATTCAATCTTTGACTAAAGCGAATGAAAAGAAAATGTAGGTATTTCTCATTGTTGTTGTTGTTTAGTCAGCTTCATGACCTGTCCTTCCAGTGAGCACTCAGGGTTGCTTTTCTTCAGAATGGATACGTTTGATCTTCTTGCAGTCCATGGGACTCTCAAGAGTCTCCTCCAGCACCATAATTCAAAAGCATCAATTCTTCAGCGATCAGCCTTCTTTATGGTCCAGCTCTCACTTCCATACATCACTACTGGGAAAACCATAGCTTTAACTATATGGATCTTTGTTGACAAGGTGATGTCTCTGCTTTTTGAGATGCTGTCTAGGTTTTTCATCGCTTTTCTCCCAAGAAGCAGCATCTGTCACCATATGCTGTGATCATGGAGCCCAAGAAGGTAAAATCTGTCACTGCCTCCATTTCTTCCCTTCACTGCCTTGTCATGGTGAAGGGCATGAATAACTCAGAGACGCTATGAGCTATGACGTGCAGGGCCACCCAAGATGGACAGGTCCTAGTGGAGAGTTTAGACTAAACGTGATCCACCTGGAGAAGGAACCGGCAAGCCACTCCAGTATCCCTGCCAAGAAAACTCCATGGACAATAACAACAGGCATTTCTCATTACACAATATGTAATCATGCTATTTTATCAGTTGTTACCTTTTCACAATAAAAATAAATGTTACCCAAAGCATTTCTATTTTTAAATATGGATTTACAGTGTCCACTATAGGCTGAAACTGAAATTTTAGAGTAATACAATCACGCCCTGCCCTGAAGTAGGATCTCTACTCCCATAAATACCCAAGAGGTATGCATTTAGACATCCAAATTACAGAGTGAAACAAGGTGGATGTAGAGTAAATGCAAAAAGCCTGCAGACCAAGTTATAAAGGTATGCATGCTCATGTATGCATGCTCAGATCCCATTGACTGCAACATGGAAATTGCATGCATACAACATACCAGATTGCATACCAGGGCTGTGCATCAGCTCTGCATTCCTCCCAAATTATGATGGGGATAGGCAGGGCCACCAGTAGATGGATAGCAAAGGATGTTTCTTTGGCGGGGGGAGGAGGGCAAGGCCAGCAAAATCCCTGGACCCTTAGCTCCCATTTCAAAATAAGGATTTATACTTCCACAACAGAACTTTCCCCCACTCCTCTCCTCCACTTGCCAAAATGGTTTCACAGGGTGGAGCAAACCCCAGAATTGGGGAGGATGTTGTCATTGCACCAGCAAAAATTATTTCACTCATTTAACAAGTGACAATGTGCTGCTATGGATACAAGCCTTTGTTTCTTAGCTTTGGGAAGGAGTGGGCTAGCAAGGAAGAGGGAATGGCTATGACACCCCCCACCACCTTCAATGTCTTCCATTGACACCCCCCACCACCTTCAATGTCTTCCAAGTGCTTAGTTAGAAGAACTCTCAAAGAAAAAAGCCTGATTTATTTTGGGAGTGAGGTTGGAGTACCTCACAAATTCCTGCCATGTTCTGTAGGACTATCTATAACAAGAGACTGGACCTGATTGTTAGAAAGAAAAGGGTACTTTCATACCTAGTACTTCATACTAGGATTGGCAATGAGAAGGCACCTTCAGTAAGCAAAAAGTATCCCATGAAACAAGAAACAAACGGCATTAAAACTTTGCCATTGGAAACTCTTTTTATTATATTCATCACCTATAGCAGATCAATTCTATTGAGCAAGAAGCCTTGTCTAAGCATGTTCCACGATGAAAGTTAATAAAAGAAAATTGTGCATAGTGACCCCAGGTGATTCCTTAAGAACTCAAGGACTGAGAAGTTGTAGTAACTTTTCCCAGTCTTTCTTCTTTATCATTCTTATCTTTAAACAATAAAACCAACAATAAAAACATCCTGTGGGAAATTTATTTCTTGTTAAATTAATCCCTCAATGGGTTCATTGTCCACTCCAAAGTAAGACTTTTTTATCAAGTCAAAGAGCGTGTTAAAAGGTTGCATCTTTCCATAAATGAAAATAGACAATGAAAACTTCTGCATTTCAATCATTCAACTGCCACCCAGTTTTCTGAGAAACATTCTAGGGAAGCCGCTGTGATGCAATGAGGCTGCAGGCTATCAAAACTACAAATGTTATTATAAAGTTCACAAGTTCCAAAAAAAGATAACTTTGGCCCTTCTGCTGTTTAGATTTCTGAAATCAAGGTACTTGCGCAAATGATTTATGGTCCCAATGATGAAATTTAATTGTTTTTATTTTTTGTATTCTGAATATTAACCAGTAAACTACATACCTGATATATATATATATATATATATATTTGCTTTCGTAGATTTTCACGGGTACAGGAATGCAGGTTTTGGTGTCTTCGGGTGTCTTCCCGTGTAAGAGTCGGGGTGTCTGTGCGACGTTTCGACGAGGTCTCACTCGTCATCTTCAGGCTGGTGCTTTCGGCTTCTTGTTACTGGAACAGAGCAGAGTCTGGTGTTTGAGTTCCTATAAATACTGTTGAGGGGTGTGGTGTATAGCCTCCAACGTTCTGGGCAGAGAGGAAGTTCCTAGATTAGTGTGCCTTTTCTTCTTTTGTTCCTTAATTACTTGAGGGATATCTTGGGTGATTTCATGAGTGATATTCTGAATACCACTGGGTGGGTCATTAAGTGTAGATTAGTTGCTAAAGCTTTCGTGTCTTGACCTCTTGAGCTTGTGAAGAGTTTTTCTGAGAAGATGGCTGTGCTGCATTTAGTTGTGCTCTGGCTTGGCTTCGTGTATAGGGGCGAGCTGTGGTTTTGTGCCTTGTGCCAGCCAGATCTGTGTAGGGATTGCAGGGGGGTGCAGCATCCGGAGGTGCCACTATAGTTTGGCTACTGGATGGAGTCTGTAATATGTCTGTGGAGAGGGTCTGGGTTTGGGTCTGGTGTGGTTGATTGGTGACGGCGTTCTGTGTGCCTCTGGTTCTGGTGTCGGTTTTTGTGGGGAGGGCTAATTTCCAGATGTCTGGCAGGCGGGACGTGTCGTCACGCTTGTTCATGTTGTGAGGGTGTTTCTCTATCTCGATGGCTTCCATGATTATTCTCTTGTGGTGATGTTCTCTCATCTCCAGAACCAAACGCCTGGCTGACAAAGACCACTTGACAACTGAGTTACAGAATCTCTCAAATGTGTTAATCGCCAATGGATACCAGAAAAACAGGGTTACGAAGCTAATCCAAAAAGAAACACCCCCCAAAAACCAAGACACAGAAGAAAACAATGGCATGGCCCTCCTTCCTTATATCAAGGGCACTACAGACAAAATCAGCAAAATCCTCCATGTCAGGGAACTGACATCAGAGGGAAAGGAGGTGATAGGGCTCCCAGAGACGGGGAGAGACTCAACAGCCAAAGCAGGGACCAGCAGGGGGAGCGCGGGGTCTCTGGAGGAGGATCTCAGTAATACTGAGAGAGACGCAGCAACGCAGGCAGGAAGCAGGGGAGAGAAAGGGGTGAGAGACACGTCCAGCGAAAATAGTGGGGAGGTGTCAGAAGCAACTGCAGGGAGACCCATGCTTCGTCGGAAGCTGTCACGTCGTGAGTCCAGGAGACGTGTTTCCGTTAAGGAACTTCTTTGTTGGAGGCGTTTCCGCAAACAGCCACTGTCGGACTCTAATAGTGACTAGAGCAGACATGTCTGAGGAGCTCTGTTACACACAGAGGTTTGTGGGGGCGCACAAACTCTGAAGGGGCACCATTTTAAGCACAAGCAGCTAATCATCCCCTGATAGCAGTCCGACAGTCTCTGTACGCTGCCTGTGCAGGAGAAAGCATCATGAGCGACCCAGCCGGAGCCGGAGTAGCAGGGGGAGGAGCTGATCCAAGCTTGGAAGAAAGATACCGAGCATTGGAGGTCCAACTGGCGCTGCAGACGGCGAGGCTCGAGGAGAGGAGGGCTCAAGATGCAGACAAGAAGGGGAGAACCACTCAGTTCCCCAGAAAGGTACCAGGATTGGTGCAGAAGTTTGGGGGGGACCCCAAGGATTACCATGCCTTTAGGACTGAAATGCAATATGCCCTGAATGTCCAGTTTGATGAGTTCCCTGATGAGGAATCTCGAGTTGCTTTTGTAATTGGGCATCTTGAGAAGGGCGCGCGAGACTGGGTTCGACCCCTGATGGCAACGCACAACGATATCCTAAAGGACACTATGAAATTCTTTCGTGCAATGGATATCATGTTTTCCAGCGACATTGAGGAAGGGGCGGTGCGCAGACAGTTAATGGCTTGCAAGCAGGGAAGCAGATCTGTCCGTGAGTACTGGACTGAATTTACCATGCTGATTCACAGATTGGGGTGGGATTTATCGGCAGCACCCATTCAGATGCTATTTGAAGAAGGTCTTTCTTCAGCTGTGAAAGACGAGCTGGCCAGGAGCCCCAGGGCGGTGTCTATGGATCAGCTGACCAAATCTGCGCTGACCATTGGAGCGCGCCAGGAGGCAAGAGCCTTGGAGAGGCGGGAAGGGAGAGGGGAACGTTGGAAGGAGTTACGCATTCCAGACATTCCTGAGCCAGCTTTCCCGCCGGCAGAGCCGATGGAAATCGGAACAGCCCGCGCGCGCGCAGTTTCAAAGCCCAGTGAGGGGGCGAAGAAGGAGGGAAAGGGAGCCCGGAAATGCTATCTCTGCCAACAGCCAGGCCACTTTGCCAGAGTCTGCCCCCAGAGGAAGGAATGGCAAGGAATGGTGGGAGCTGTTGAGGGGGAAGAGCAGGGAGAAACGGAGCAGGTAAAAGCCAACGCCTGGTTGCCATCAGGGCACTGCAGCCAGGTCAAAGAGCAGTGAAAGTGCCCCTTCCCCAAGTGCCAGTGCCAGAAGCTCCTCGACCTGCTCTAGTGATTGAAGTGTCGCTAGAGCTGCAAAATGGACACCCCCTAAAAATAAAGGCACTGTTGGACTCAGGCAGCTCCTGCAATTTTATGAGCAAGGAGTTTGCTGCTGAACACCAGATACAGACTATCCCTTTAAGCAACCCCCTGCAGGTGACCACGATCGATGGCAGGGAACTGTTGGGAGGAGGAGTCAGCTTGCAGACCATCCCAATGATAATGAGGGTGGCAAGGCACACAGAACTGATAGCGTTTAATGTGGCCACCTTGGGAGGTGCTCCCATTATTTTGGGAATGAGCTGGCTAGCCCTACATGATCCGCTGGTGGGCTGGCATCAAAGAGTGGTTTCCTTCGGTTCCGCACATTGCTTAGAACACTGCAGGGGGGAAAAGGGGTCAGCAGGGGCCCAAGCCACCCTGGCAGGGACTGAAGTAATGGAGAAGGGGAAGGTGCCACCACAGTATGCTGATCTCAGCGACGTGTTCAGCGAGAAGGAAGCTGACCAACTACCTCCGCATAGACCCTTTGATTGCCAGATCAATTTACTCCCCGGAGCACAGCTTCCTGTAGGCAAGTTGTATGCCATGTCAGACAGGGAAATGCAGGAGTTGCGAGCGTTCATTGACAAGAACCTGAAGAGAGGCTTCATCAGAGAGTCCAAGGCAGCGGGGGGTAGCCCAGTGTTTTTTGTGGACAAAAAACACACGGACAAGCCGAGGCTGGTATGTGACTTTCGGGCCTTAAATGCAGTGACCGAGCCGGCGGCTTTTCCTATGCCCAGGATTGATGATATTTTGACCAGGGTGCGGAAGGGAAAGATTTTTACAAAGCTGGACCTAAGGGGGGCGTACAACCTGATACGTATAAGGAAAGGGGATGAATGGAAGACCACCATGTTCACCCCTTTGGGGGCATTTGAATACTTAGTTATGCCTTTTGGATTACAAACAGGCTCCGCGTGTTTTCAAGCTTTCATGAACCACGTACTGGGGCCTTTGCTCTACAAGAATTGCGTGGCCTTCTTAGATGACGTGTTGGTGTATTCGGAGAATGAGGAGCAACATGTGAGAGACGTCAGAGAAGTGTTGAGCAGGCTGCAAGCCAACAGACTGTGGGTGAAACTGGAGAAGTGTCAGTTTCATACCAAGGAGGTGGAATTCCTGGGGTACCGCTTGTCAGATAAGGGGTTGGCCATGGACCCCGGCAAGGTTCAAGCGGTGCTGGAATGGAAAACACCCAAGACCAAGAAGGATGTGCAGAGGTTCCTAGGGTTTGGAAACTTTTATCGTAAGTTCATCCGAAACTTCGCCCACCTGACGGCGCCCATCACGGACTGTCTCAGCAGCAAAAAGAAGTTTGTTTGGACGGGGGAGGCGGAGCGAGCGTTTGAGGAACTGAAAAGGGCCTTCGCCTCTGACGAACAACTTCTACATGTGGATTTACAAAAAAAGCTGAGGGTCGAAACAGACGCGTCGGACAGAGCCATAGGGGCGGTGCTTCTTCTGCAGCCGGGGAAGGAGGGGTCAGAGTGGCGACCGTGTGCCTTCTTTTCGCGAAAGCTGAACAAGTCTGAGAGGAACTACACGGTGTACGACCGGGAACTTCTTGCAATTTATGAGGCCTTCCGGAGATGGAGGCACCTACTAATTGGTGCACAACAGAAGGTGCAAGTGTGCACGGACCATAAGAATCTAGAGTATTGGAGAACTGCGCGAGTGCTCAACCAACGGCAGTTGAGATGGGCCCAGGAGTTCTCCAAATTTAACTTTGAGATTTGTTACGTACCAGGCCCGGAGAACGTTAGGGCGGACGCTCTCTCACGCAAACCTGAATATTTGGAGGGAGAGGGTGCACCCGAAGAGACCCATGTCATTCCCGAGGACCGCTGGGTGTGTGGGGCGGCATTGGTGGGGCAAAGGGAACTGGTAGAGGGAACGGGGCAGGATGAATACGCCCAGGACAAACTCAGGAGTCTTAGGAGGGAGGGAGACAAACCCGGGGGTTTTGAGGAGAGAAATGGGGCGTTGTACTACAAGGGAGCGTTATACATACCTGAAGGGGAATTGAGGGAAAAGGTACTCAAGCAACTGCACGATAACCCCACAGCAGGGCATTTTGGGCAACACAAAACCATGTGGCTGGTTACCAGGGAATTCTGGTGGCCCAAGGTTAGGGAAGATGTACGGGAGTATGTGAGAGGGTGTGACCGATGCCAACGAGCCAAGGGGGAGAGGCGGGCGCCGGCAGGTTTATTAGAACCACTACCCACGCCGGAAAGACCGTGGGAGGCAGTGGCAATAGATTTCATGACTGATCTGCCCAGGTCCAAAGGGAAAACAGCCATTATGGTGGTGGTAGATCTGTTAACCAAGATGGCCCACTTTATAGCCTGCTCACATGCGGTCACAGCAGAAGAAACCGCCAAATTGTTTGTGGAAAATGTGTTTAGGTTGCATGGCGCCCCCTTGAGGGTGGTTTCGGACCGAGGGAAACAATTTACTTCCAGGTTCTGGAGGAAGCTCATGAGCTTACTGCATGTAGAGGTTAATTTCTCTACTGCCCGTCATCCAGAAACCAACGGGCAGGCGGAAAGAGCTAATGGTGTCCTCCAGCAATATTTGAGGTGTTATGTTAATGACAGAGAGAATGATTGGGTGGAGAAGCTGGCGTTGGCAGAATTTGCTTACAACAATGCAGAGAACGTGTCCACGGGGATGAGCCCTTTTTTGGCCAATCACGGGTGTCATCCCCGAGCCTTCCCAGGGGGGGAGGGGGAGAACTGGAGCGTTCCAGCAGCAGAACAGTTCGTTGAAGAAATGGAAGCGATCCATCGCCAACTCCAACTTAATTTAAACCGGGCGAAGGAGGAATATA
This sequence comes from Podarcis vaucheri, assembly GCF_965113315.1. Lineage (NCBI taxonomy): Eukaryota > Metazoa > Chordata > Lepidosauria > Squamata > Lacertidae > Podarcis > Podarcis vaucheri. The sequence continues at coordinate 33,945,109 of NC_138749.1, forward strand.
AGAGGCAGGCAGACAAAACCAGAAGGGAAGGGGAAAGCATTAGGGTGGGAGACCAGGTGTGGCTGTCCACCCAAGGGTTACCATTTAAAGGAGGTTGTAAGAAGTTAAGACCCAAAAGACTGGGCCCATTTGAAGTCACGCAACAGGTCAACCCAGTGGCTTTCAGACTCCGGTTACCGAACCACATGAAGTTGCACCCAGTGTTCCACAGATCGTTGCTGTCACCGTATATAGGGGACAGAGAGGGGAGGGTCAATAGGGGACCAGCGATGGAGGAAAAAGAACACAGCTACCATGTAGCGGAGATTCTAGATTCCAGGTGGAAGGGAGAGCAAGTAGAGTATTTGGTAATGTGGGAAGGGGAACCGGAGTCGGAAAACACCTGGGTCAGGGCAGAGGATGTAGATGACGAGGTTCTAATTGAAACTTTTCATCAGAGATTCCCTCGTAAACCCCAGCCAGTGGCGAGGTTCCGGAGGGAATACTTCGCCACCACCGACGAAGAAGAGGAGTTGGAGGGGTTCTCTGATTCCGAGGTGGAGGAGGATTCAGCGAGTCGGAACGAAGACCGATGGAGGGAAATGTTCGAGACGTCTGAAGATGAAGAGGATTCGTTTCGGGGTTTCAGCTCCTCACCGCCCAGAGGAGAGGGAGGGGGCGGGGGGGAAGGGGGCCCTGGAGGGGAGGTGGATGTCAGGGAACTGACATCAGAGGGAAAGGAGGTGATAGGGCTCCCAGAGACGGGGAGAGACTCAACAGCCAAAGCAGGGACCAGCAGGGGGAGCGCGGGGTCTCTGGAGGAGGATCTCAGTAATACTGAGAGAGACGCAGCAACGCAGGCAGGAAGCAGGGGAGAGAAAGGGGTGAGAGACACGTCCAGCGAAAATAGTGGGGAGGTGTCAGAAGCAACTGCAGGGAGACCCATGCTTCGTCGGAAGCTGTCACGTCGTGAGTCCAGGAGACGTGTTTCCGTTAAGGAACTTCTTTGTTGGAGGCGTTTCCGCAAACAGCCACTGTCGGACTCTAATAGTGACTAGAGCAGACATGTCTGAGGAGCTCTGTTACACACAGAGGTTTGTGGGGGCGCACAAACTCTGAAGGGGCACCATTTTAAGCACAAGCAGCTAATCATCCCCTGATACTCCATAAACACAATATCAAAACAGCCTTCTGCACCAACCAAAAAATAGCCAATATCCTCAGAAACCCAAAAGACAAAATCCAGCTGGAAAACCAAGGGGTCTATGAAATACCCTGCAAAGTCTGCCCAGCCACGTACATTGGACAAACAAACAGACGAATAAATGCACGTATCGCAGAACACAAGAATGCCGTCAAAAAAGAAGAAAAAACTTCCTCTCTTTTCCAACACATGAAAGAAACAGGACACGAAATTAATTTTGCAGATTCCAAATTGCTCTTTAACATGGAACATCACCACAAGAGAATAATCATGGAAGCCATCGAGATAGAGAAACACCCTCACAACATGAACAAGCGTGACGACACGTCCCGCCTGCCAGACATCTGGAAATTAGCCCTCCCCACAAAAACCGACACCAGAACCAGAGGCACACAGAACGCCGTCACCAATCAACCACACCAGACCCAAACCCAGACCCTCTCCACAGACATATTACAGACTCCATCCAGTAGCCAAACTATAGTGGCACCTCCGGATGCTGCACCCCCCTGCAATCCCTACACAGATCTGGCTGGCACAAGGCACAAAACCACAGCTCGCCCCTATACACGAAGCCAAGCCAGAGCACAACTAAATGCAGCACAGCCATCTTCTCAGAAAAACTCTTCACAAGCTCAAGAGGTCAAGACACGAAAGCTTTAGCAACTAATCTACACTTAATGACCCACCCAGTGGTATTCAGAATATCACTCATGAAATCACCCAAGATATCCCTCAAGTAATTAAGGAACAAAAGAAGAAAAGGCACACTAATCTAGGAACTTCCTCTCTGCCCAGAACGTTGGAGGCTATACACCACACCCCTCAACAGTATTTATAGGAACTCAAACACCAGACTCTGCTCTGTTCCAGTAACAAGAAGCCGAAAGCACCAGCCTGAAGATGACGAGTGAGACCTCGTCGAAACGTCGCACAGACACCCCGACTCTTACACGGGAAGACACCCGAAGACACCAAAACCTGCATTCCTGTACCCGTGAAAATCTACGAAAGCATATATATATATATATATATATATATATATATATATATATATATATATATATATTTGCTTTCGTAGATTTTCACGGGTATATATATATATATATATGGTATGTAGTTTACTGGTTAATATTCAGGTATGTAGTTTACTGGTTAATATTCAGAATATATATATATATGGGAAATAAAAAAATCTACTTTTTAGTTCTTGATCATGTAATGTGCTGGTTTTATACCGCTCAGTATGTGATAAAAGTGGGGTGTGCAGCAGCCACCTGACTCACCTAGAATTAGTACCTTTAGGAGGAATAAGTCTGATTTTTTTCAGAAGAAACCTGTTTCAGTTTGCTACTTCTTAACCTTGTCTCCTCTCTCCGCTCTCCATGTTTTTGGGGTCTACTGTTTGCTAGTCAGAATTCTTAGGAATGAATCATTTCACTTTTGTCACTGACTAGAATGCAGGATTTTTTATAGGAAAACACATTTCTGCATTTCCTGGTAGTGTCTCTGCTCTTTCTTTTTATGACTTGATTGTAGGGGACCAAGGGACGCAGAGTGGAATCAGACATGAGGCTGTGTATACACCACCATTTACTCTGGATCCAGTGCACTCCCACTGCAGGTGTCTGAAGCTGAGTACACACGACAATAGTCATAATCCATAGGCATCCCTTAGCTTCTTGAGAAATACTCCCATCTGATGCACTTTCTCTCAAACCAGCTTCCATCTGATTATAAAATGGAAGCCATGGTTAAGCTCAGGTGTGTTCATTTTAGGCAGCCTTTGTGCACAGGTATAGCACATGCAAAGTCGACAGCTTCAGTGAGTGACAGTTTAGTGTGAGGAAACAAATCAGATAAAGGACATCAGGTGAAAACATCCCAAGCCTCTTTCTGGTGTGTACAACAACATAAAAAAGCAGGGGGAGGTAACATTAACTATGTTGCACGCTGCTAATGTGTACATAGCCTTAGCCTGAGCCTTAAGCCCCATTCCGTACCCAATAAGCACGAGACGCCATTGCCCTGCAGTGCTGTGGCCTATAGATTACAGCAAAATACTGGGCAAGGTTTTGCCCAGTATCTTCTCTGTGTGATGGGCTCATGGGAAAAAGCTGTCTCATGAGCCCTTGCTGAATAGGGGAGGGGAAAGCCTATGTAAGGCTGCTTTGCCTGGATCTCACAGCCATTTTGTTTTGAGAGCTTCCCACCTCACCTGCCTACCCTCGGGTTATAGCCTTCACTGAGCAATTTTGGGTCATTGGTTGACAGGGCTAGAAAGGAATTTTCTCTCTCAGCCTGATTGACACTTGATTGGGGGTTTTCCTGACTTTCCCTGAGTGAAATTATAGCTTTCCTTTGTTAGGTGGAAGAACATTGTATGAGGGTGGAAAGGGCATTGGTCAGGATCAGCATAGTATAGGAGCCCCCCCCCCCAAGAGGCCTGAGGGGATTGACCACGGCAAACCAAAGCATGGATTCTGTATCTGCCTGGTTGGACTCTGCACCCTGGTTCTCTAGTCAGTGGCGTAGCGTGGGTTGTCAGCACCCGGGGCAAGGCAAGTAATTTGCGCCCCCTAACCCATGGATTTGCGCCCCCTAACCAGTGGATTTGAGCCCCCTAACCCTAACCCCCAGATGTTGCGCCCGGTGCGGCTGGCCCCCCCTGCACCCCCCACGCTACGCCACTGCCTCTAGTGAGACCTTTCTTGCTTGGCTTGTACCATGGCAAGGTTCAACACTGGCTGACTCCCATTGTAGAGGTTTGGAGTGATCCAAACCCAGCAGATCCATTCCATCAACATGGAGCTTGTGGAATGATAAACTGATCCTGGGACCCAATGCCATACCAACCCTTGCCCTGCCTGCTGCTGTCAATAAATATTTGGCCTGATTTTATTGCATCACCGTTGCACAGTCTGGTTGTTTTGTTGCTCTCATGGGTCATATAATGCGCCTGCCTGGGCAATAGGGCAAAGAACATCTAAAGACTGGTTGAATTGCCTTAGCAATCAGTGGAGGAAAATAGTTATGCATCTGCTTAACCATTAGAAATTCCAATGCTCAGATCAACTACGCACATTTACCTGGCTGTGGGACCTCAAAGATCTACTTCTCTTTCTTGTCCATTCCTTGACCCAGGCATTCATTGTGTACCACCCCCCTCACTTCCTTCTACCTTTCTTATTTCATGGATCTAGCCCACCTGCACCTCTTGCAAGATCGGGATATCTGCATGTGATATCCCGGGATATATCGGGATATTTGCATGTGAACTTTCCCCCTTTCTATGGCTTTGCATTACCAGCTTCTTTTTACAATTCAGATTTCAGCCGGTGAGGAGGGGAAGTGTACCAAAATACTATACTTCATAAGAAACAACAGGATAGATCTAGGATAGATATGGTTTCTGGCAAACACTGTGTATAAATTGCTTCTCAAATGAGTAGTGGCAGGACATTGGAGAGTAAATGTACACACAGACCTGGTGTGTTTCAGTTTCCCTGCAGTACTGCTGGGATTCTAAATGCCCACCTCAGAATTCCATCTAAGGCATAGAGTCACCTATCTCTGTATCACTCTGTTAGGAACTGTTCAAGCTCATAGTCCAGGCCACATGGATTCAGAAACCCATGTAATTTTTCACCACAAATTATCTTGCTGTTTATCTTTCTTTTCAGCATATCAAACCACTAAGCTTTTGTGTTTATTGTTTGTTATTTTGTGTAAATAAATAGCTCAATCACAGTAATTTGTGCAATTTTTGCTAATTCTCCTAAACAAGCAAAATGATAATTGCATTTATTTGTAGTAACCATTTCCCCCCAGATAAGTAAGGTAGCATTGGTGTTTCTAAAGTAACCATATCTTTTGCAATACAAAAACAAAAACATCAGTTCTCCAAAGTTCTGTGAACAGAAGCATAAATTACAGGTTCACCTGGGCACATGAAAAGGTCAGGTAACATACTAGGCTGCTGCTGTGGTTTTACAATTACTCTTGAATACATCCCCAAACTCAGTGATTCTCATTCTTTCCCATTGAAACCTCTTTGCCCCGCCAAGCCAAAGTCTCAAATGGGCTCTGCTGCGCTTGTGTACCAGGTCACTTTCACACTGTACATCTAAAGTACATTTATAATGCCAACAGTCATAGCTTAACCCAAAGAATCCAGCAAAGTGAGTTTACACCTCACAGAGCTACACTTACTAGAACTTTAAACAAACAACAGTTCCTGAATTCTTTGTGGGAAATTATGTGATTTAAGGACGTGGGTGGTGCTGTGGGTTAAACCACTGTGTCACTTGGGCTTGCCGATCGAAAGGTCGGCGGTTCAAATCCCCGCGACAGCGTGAGCTCCCGTTGTTAGTCATGCTGGCCACATGACCTGAAAAAACTGTAAAAGCAAGATGAACGGCACAACCCCAGAGTCGTTCGCGACTGGACTTAATTGCCAGGGGTCCCTTTACCTATGTGATTTAAACATGTTTTAAATGTATGGCATGACTCCCTTGGTGGCTGTCAGCAATTCACTACTAAGCTCTAGCCTTTCACACCAACACAGGTTTTGGACTTTCTGCGTCAGGTGTAACAAAATAAAACACCAGTTTTTCAAAACCACAGTGACACCCATACAGTTGGCATCCTACTTGTGCATCATTTGGAGACAAGGAAAACTGAAGGTATTGCTTAAAACCAAAAGCAAAAATGTTTTATTTCATCTATCTACATATCTTTCTTTCTCTCTATCAGGTTTTTGGTGTTTTTAGCTGTTGTGTTGCTGTTGTTATTGTACATTGCCTTAAGATTATTGTGTTGAAGGCATAATAACAGTTGTTATTATTATTATTATTATTATTATTATTATTATTATTATTATTATTGGAATTGCCATGGATTATAGGTAATTGCTAATGTCAGAATTGTATGCCTGAAAAAAAAAATCATCTCAGGACAAACCATGATAGAATTTTACCTCACCATATGAGTATATAAACTTATTGGCATGGCATCTTTGGAATTTTTTTTTAAAGCTAAACCAATAAATATATATTCTTCACAAGCATCGAGCATCAAATGTCACAGTAACTAATTATAAGGTTTTAATTATCAAATGCTCAATTTTCTGTGATATAAATAAATGTTCACAATCTGATAACATTTCTGAACTTTTCTAAGACAGTTAAGCTAGTCCTATGGCGGCTTCAGAGAAGCTACTAAATTAAGTCACAAATTTTGATAACATCTTGTTTTCATCTCCATGCTATGCATAATGCTATATGTAAGATTCAAGTCATTTAATTACTTTGCAGTTTGTGCCGAATGAATTTGAGAATGCATTCTAATTTGTACATTCGCTAACTTCAAATGGATATTCATGAAGTGAAAGCAGTGGTTCAGTGTCTTTAAATATAGATGCTTCCCCTCTGTGACACATGCCGTATGTTTAACAGAAGCTGCTGAACTGCCGATGACGAGCTAGGCTTTTCACTTTGAACATGTGAAAAATGGTTATGTTATAATGACCGCTCCCCGCTCTGCTCCCCGCTTTGCGTGGACGCGCACGGCCCTAGATCTGGAGCGGCCCCATCAGCATAGGCTTGGCTTTGCCTTCCCTCAGGTGGGATACCTGGACAGGGGCGCCGACTTATAAAAAATATTGGGGGGGCCATACCGGGGTCCTGCCGCTGGTTTGCTCGGGTAGCCGGGAGAACGCAGTTCGAGGTGGCGGTGTTGGGGAGAGACCCTCGCTCAGGGCGCCACGAGACTTGGCGGCCGGCGGCCTATCTGCGGGGTTTTGGAGCGTATTTCGGCGGAGCGATTGGGGAGGAGGGGGCTTGTTGCCGGATTCTTCAGCTGGGCCGGAGATCCGCTGCTGGGGGGTCCCTGGGCCGAGTCGTGAGCACGGCCTGCTGAAGGGAGTTCCAGCCGATTGCGTGACGGGGACGGCCGGGGCTCTCCGGCTAGGGCGCGCGGCTGGCTGGCTGGCTGGCTGGCTGGCGAGGGAGCAGGTGGGGAGGAGGCGGGGAATGATTTCTTCACGTTGCAGTCGAGACGGCTTGGCGATCCTTCAGCGTCCCCCTTCGGATCTGCGCAAGGAGACAGTGTGGTTTGGGGAGCCCGGGCGAGGTAAGGTCTCTCGAGAAGAAGGCTGAACCTCAGGCGACCAGAGATCTCTCTCGGGCTCCCTGCTAGTTTAGCACCAAGTAAAAATCGTTTTATTTTTGTTTATTTTTAACAGAAAAAAGCGTGGCCAGCTTCCCTTGCTTTCCGTTTCGGCTAGTGGGATGCTGACGTCCTCCGGGCTCTGCGGGCAGAAGCTGACGACGCCCGTGACGAAAACACGGCTGGGGAGGCCGGCTTCCAACGGAAAGCTAGACAAGCCCAGCTTGGCAAGCGCCTCCGCAGCTCCTGCTCTCCACACCCACCACCAAAGGAGCCAACTTCTAGGGTCCGAAGTCCTGTTGCGCCCCCATAACATATTTGAGGTGGCGAGGCTCTCCCAAAGTTGATGAGCATTGCCATTCAAATGGCGTACATGCGCTGCATCTTGTGATCGGTTATGTGGAGCGGGACTTTCCTGCTCTCCCCCCCTCCACGTTTAATTCAAGTTGGCACCCCTGCCCCCCACCCCAAGAGAAGATCTCACTCTTATCCGACTCGGGGAAGTGAAAGGGGGGCTGTTGTGCCGCATCTGCCACGCTCGCCTGACAGCAGCAACGTCTCCCTTCCAAGCGCCGCCCTCAACGCGGAAATGCGCGCAGCGGATACGCGCAAGCGAGCTCTCCAGTTCAGGCTGCCCGCTACTCGCAGCCTTGCCCCGATAGGGCTGCTCTCGGCCTGCCTCCCTTCCCTCCCCTTCACCGGCGGAGACCGGTTTGGGCCGAAAAGAAGCCGCCCGCTCCCTCTGCACCACGCGCGCCTGTTCCCCGGCAGCGCAGCGGGCTGAAAGCGAAGTGGCTTCAGCTGCAGCCCCGTTTAAAACAAACAAAAACACCGAGCGGCTTCTGATTGGCTGCACGGTCGGGTCAGATGGTGGTGCGTGTTTTCCACCTAGCAATTTCTTCTTTGACGTTTCGAATGGAAACAGAAGGGGAGGAGAGACAGTGGCTGGAGGAGGAAAAAAGGGGATGGCCGTGGGGTGTGATGATGATGATGATGATGATGGGGGGGAAGAGTGCAGACCGATCTCCTTCTAAAGCTCTTTTTTTCCTCTTCCTCCTCCCCTTCACTGAAACATGGTGGGGTCCAAACCGGCGGCGGCGCTCTGCTGGAGGGGTGCCCGAGATTATAGGGGGGTGGAGCCCCCCCAAACGAATTTTTGAGGGGGCTCGGGCCCCCTCAGGCCCCATGGAGTCGGCGCCTATGTACCTGGAGGTCCCCGCCTACCTCAGTCAGTTGTCCAATCCCACCTGGGGGAAGCGTTGCCAAGGAGACCAGGTCAGGTAGGGGGAGGGATTACCTGCCCACACAATAGAGGGAGGATCTTACCTGGGAGTGGTACCCTCCAGATTTTTCAGCAGGAGGAGAGAAGGCAGGAGAGACCCAAATACTTGCTGTGTCTCATGTGCGTTGCACTAGACCATGGTTTAGCACAGTGTTGCTGGATGATAGCTGCATCTAAGAAGAAAAGGCCAGTCCTCTGACTTAATTCCATATTGCTGTGAGTCCTGGAGTTTGAGAATATATTGCCAGCTCTTTTTTTCCTTTACATCTGCAGGTGGAGCACTGCAAATGATAATTTATTTATAATAAACTTTGTCGGCCTTGGTATCCTATGCCAACAACCTTATTACACTAGTGGTATGAAAGCTTCCAAATGACTTTCGTTTGCCACGTACATCTACAACTGACTCTGCTATTGCCTTTGTGAGCCAGACATTAATATAGTTTCTTTTATACATGGAAGCTGTTAGGAATGCATAGAACACACCACGGTGGTGACGCTGCTTTGTTTTTACACAGACTAAACGTCCTGTGCTTAATTGTATCTCAAGGACGGCAATTATCCATTGAGTTCATTGCATTATGGATTATTAAGAAGAATAGGGACAAGGTGCAAGTTGTAAAATAGCAGCTTTATCAGCATTTCCTACAAAGTCTTAAGCACTGGCTGAGAAAGAAAGTTACTGCATGGCATAGTTCCTGAACAGCAAGAGTTTCAGTAAGAATTCATTGCCATTCCTGTACAGCAGTGTTCTTTAACCTTGGGTCTTCAGGTGTGCCAGACAGTTTAACCAATTATCAGAGATGATGAGTGTTGTAATCCAACAATACATGGGGACCCAAGGTTGAAGAACACTCATTTACAGTACCTCTAGATGCTTCCTACCAGCCAGCTTTCAAATACAGTGGTACCTCAGGTTAAAAACTTAATTCGTTCTGGAGGTCCGTTCTCAACCTGAGGTACCACTTTAGCAAATGTGGACTGCTGTTGCTGCTGTGCTGCCACCGCGCAATTTCTGTTCTCATCCTGAAGCAAAGTTCTTAACCCGAGGTACTATTTCTGGGTTAGTGGAGTCTGTAACCTGAAGCGTTTGTAACCCGAGGTACCACTGTATATACAAACAACCCTTTAAAAAATTCCATGTTATTTGATTTTGAAGTGACTGTTCTTGCAATGCGGAGAGTTGGGCTAGATGGCCCGTGAGTTCCCTTCCAGCTCTGCAATTCTATGGTTCTATGAATTATGTGGTCTAAGTTTCCTCTTATAAATTAAATCTTCTAGCAAGCAAATATTATCAAGATCCAAGAACATGCTAAAACCAAACATTCCAAGTCAGAATAGATTTAATTCATGAGATATGACATTATATTTGGACAATCATCCCCCCAACTGGTGTGCGTACCAATGCGAGAATGGCTCATCCAGTGGCCAAAGAAACAAGTCATTGCTCTGTTTCAAAAGTGACTTGTCTCCTCAGTAGTATGCTCTCTGAAGTTATGCTGCTATTCATTCAGTTCTCCAAAACTTGTACTGTGACCTTGATATGTTAAAACAGCCTTCTGGATTATGTATAACACATTCCCAGTTTTCTACACCACAGTGAACATCACCTTTTGTTTGAAAATGAAAGCATACGTATACATTGATGCTTTAAATTACAGGCCCTCCACTCAATTTGGATCTGCCAGTTTTGCTTAGGATATATATATATATATTTGCCACTTCAATATTTTGTCAGAAGTGACAGGTAACACCTGACGGCAATATTTGAATTAAGATCTCATGCTTCTGTGGCTACTTGCAGCTAATCTCTGTCTCCCTGCTGTATTTTTCTCTCACTGCATTTCCCCTGTTGCAGAAACACAAAGATCACACTTGAATGATGAGTGGTATGAAGAGATCAGGTTTTCAAGGTGTGAAGTAGAAACACACAAGACTCATGCTGTGTTAAGGATGAATTCTCTTAATGATTGCATAACCCTTCTGTTTCCTTTTGTATATCCTTGCTTTTTTTTAAAAAAAAAAGAATGACATATTACCTTCACTTGACATTAAGACAACAACAACACAGATTCAGAATGACTCAGGCTATGGGACCCATCAGTCTAAACTTATGCTGTTTCCAGCATCTGACTATTCATATACTACACTATAGGGTCATGATCTTGTCTTGTGAGCAGTGGTTGTACAAATCAGGACATTTGGACCGCATTGTTGTGATGGATCCAAATTCTGGATTCATCTGGATGTGTGTTTGTTCTCTCAAGTTGAACCCAATCCATCCCTTCCACAATTTTGTGTGTGGCAGTGCAGGAATGCATTTGGACTACCCTAGTAGATTTGGTTAATTCTGGAGAATGGAGACAAAACTTGAGTTACTGGAGCTCCATTGGTCTAGTGGCCACCATTTTATTCTTCCCACAGTTCACCAATCTGAGAGGCGTTTTAGAGAAAGTGGCAGCTTTCCTGAATATATCTCCCCCACAATGTCCTGTGGAATGTGCCTCTGCGTGGGAATGGAGGTTGCAAGCCTTACAAAGTGTTAAGGGAACCCTTTACCTCCACTGCTACCTCATGAAGTCCAAAGGTAACAGTGGAATGGTCACTCCCTCCACACCACATAGTGGTGACTGGTGGTTTCACCTAGAGAACCTCTTTATTGGCCAGCACTGCCCATAGAGAAGTTTTGACTTTTTCACTCCAGACGGCAGATACTTGCCTCACATATTTTCTAAACTCACTTTCCAACAGGGGAGAAATCTGAATCTCTTGAGGCAAGCCTACCTAATTCACATTTTATGAAACAATATGCAAACTAAAATACAGACATCCTTTGAAACTTCGCCCTTCTCTGAATAGTGCAGTGTGATTCTCCAGCCAAATATTGCTAGGGTATATGATAGGGTAAAGTGTTCATATTCATTTATTAGTGAGGAAAAATATAAAAATTGCATTATTCAGGAAAATTGCCTTGCAAAAATGTGTATATTAGGCAAAATTCCATGAATAGATATTTACATAAGGAGAAATTTATGCAAAAATGCTGATGGATTTTTTAATGAGGAGTTATAGGGGTTTTTAAATAAAAAAATCCAAAAATTATGTGGAAATGTGGGGAGATGAACTTAATACTGAAGAAAAGAGAAACAGAGGAACTGAAATTGGCATATCTACGCAGACCTACTTTCCAAACCAACCTGCTGTGCAGCACAAGGCTAAAGCATAAATAGTATATGCTATGTATTTACACCGTCTCTTAAAGAAGAAAGGTTAAATAAAATAAGGTTTAAATTATTATTATTATTATTATTATTATTATTATTATTATTATTATTATTATTATTATTATTATTATTATTTTACCCCACCCATCTGACTGGGTATAACTAAGTTATGAATATAACTAAGTTATGGAAGCTTGTGCTTACAATATGATGATAGATAGAGTGACACACACACACAAACACATACTTCATGGTACACTGACGAGAAATACTCCAAAAATGAACAGTATAGAATTCCTGGGAAAAAATATGATTAATATGAGGTCCTTTTATTTCACTAAATCAAAACCTGTCCACATTTGTTGCTTTAATTTAATTTCTTTTTTATTGATGGAAATTTAATCTCATTTACCCTCTAGAACGTTAAGCAATGAATCAAGCCTGATAAGTTAAAATGAGGGAGACAAGCAGTGGACATGAATAAAGTTCTTTCTATGCCATCATTATTCATCAGCCGAAACTGCCATATAGATAGTGCAAAGCAGAGACTTTGTGCTACATTCCTGAAATTCCATATATCTAATATTTTTGCGTTCACAGCGTAAGAAGGAGTGGAATTGGGAGAACTAGAAACCTGATAAACAGAACTACTTGTTGTGAGATATATGGAGCTACCACAGATACTGATAGCTTCACATTGAGGTCTTTGTTCTACCCACCTCCAAAACAAATAAAGCAACTTCCACCATGTCTTAACACCATTACATTGTGCAGTTCTCTGCTGTAAAAGGTAAAGGTACCCCTGCCCGTACGGGCCAGTCTTGACAGACTCTAGGGTTGTGCGCTCATCTCACTCTATAGGCCGGGAGCCAGCGCTGTCTGCAGACACTTCCGGGTCATGTGGCCAGCGTGACAAGCTGCATCTGGAGAGCCAGCGCAGCACACGGAACGCCGTTTACCTTCCCGCTGGTAAGCGGTACCTATTTATCTACTTGCACCCGGGGGTGCTTTCGAACTGCTAGGTTGGCAGGCGCTGGGACCGAGCAGCGGGAGCGCACCCCGCCGCGGGGATTCAAACCGCTGACCATGCGATCGGCAAGCCCTAGGCGCCGAGATTTTACCCACAGCGCCACCCGCATCAGTTCTCTGCTGTACCTCCATATTATTCGTTACCACCAACAGAGATGGAGCAATGCATGGTGTAATGTTGTCATGATGAAACACATGGAAGGAGAAGTCCATATGGGACTTCAACAGATGATAACAGTATCTCTTCATGATACCCCCTACACCAGGTGTGGCCAAACTTGCCCCCCCCCAACTGTTTTGGGACTACAACTCCCATCACCCCTAGCTAACAGAACCAGTGGTCAGGGATGGTGGGAATTGTAGTCCCAAAACAGCTGGAGGGCAAAGTTTGGCCATCACTGCCCTACACCTACCCCACTCACTTTCCTGGTTGATTTCTCCTAACTTTACAGAGGAAGGGAGGAGCGGAAAGGCAGATGTTCCCTTTTTCCCTGAGTGAAAAAGGAAGTGTTACCTCTTCTTTCTCCCATCACCTTCTCTCATATTTTTTACTTTGCAGAGGGAGGGAGGGAGACTGCCAGTGGACAGGCACAACACACAGTCTCCCTCCATCAGACACAGACATGTTGGGTCAGGCAGGAGCTGGAGGAGCTGGGAGGTCATGGGAGAGACACCATGGCAAGAGAAAGAGTCCACCTGTGGTCATGCAAAATGTCTGTGCCAGAGGAAGGAGGAGGCGAGGGAGGGAGGCAGCTAGCCAGGAAAAGACCAGGCAACCGGCTGGTGTTCCATGGCTGGAAAACTTCAGCTCCCACTGTCTCAGCAACAGCAGTGGCCAAAGGACCTTGCTGCTCCCCTGCTGCATCAGAGGGAGGAGAACAGCGAGGGGATACAGATAGCCTCAGAAAGCAAAGCGGCACAGCTCTGAAAACTCTTGCTTTTAAGGCGAGTGACCCCCTTAGTAAAGGAGGAACACACATTTCTACAGTCCCATGTTTAGGATGGGTGTGGGCCTAATTTGAATAGTAGAGTGCCTGGTATCTGGTAGGCAATCTCATTCTTTATTTCCACACTGTGGCAGCAGACCAAATCACCTGTCAGGAGACTTATGAGATTCAGGTGAGTGTCAGATGCCTTGTCAATCCCAGCAGGTATATAAGAGGCCTTCGCCCTGGCCAGGCCTTTGCCCCATTGTCTTCGGGGGAAAGGGTGAGGTACCACAATAGGGCCTGGCCTATGTTTACTGGGTTGTATTCCAAGTTGCAAATGTGGTAGGCTTTAAACTTCCCCTATCTTGTGGCCTTGGGGTGTTTTTGAACTTCAACTCGCAGCCAGCATGGCCAATGGTCAAGAGCTGTCATCCAAAACACTTGGAAAGCACTAGGATGGGAGAGGCTGAAACATACATTCATAAATAATTGCAATCTTTTTCTGATTGTTTGTTTGCTGTTGGGAAAATAAGAAACTTCCCTTTGGTCTCCATGTACAGGCTGGCAGAGCAGATGTGATGTCCTCTTTCATCATGCCATTTCTTTTGAAGCCCGTCTTGCCTCTGACATTTTAATAGCAAGAAGTTACTTTCATTTTACAGAATTACAGCATGAGTTCTAAATGGCTGCAGTTTGTCCTTTGTTGCCACAACTCACCCGATTTCACTTCTCTTCTGACAGAATGTCTGAAGCTATCTGTGTGTATTTGGTTTGGGGTTTTTTTCCTTTAAAAAAAGAAAAGAAAGGGAAAAACCCCAGAAATTTTTCAAAAGTGCACTAATAGTGCAGGTTCAATTCAGTTCAAGCAATGGTTGCTTTGGGCTTGGTCCATGTGTTATCCATAGCAGAATGCCTGTTCTCAATTCACATGTAACAATTACATTAGGGTTAAATGGGGCTATAAATCCATGTCTAACTTTGAAATATGGTGGGCACGGATAAGGCAATTGGAGAACTCAATTTCATGCAAAAATAGCTCAGCTACAGCGAGGCAAAATATATCTCTGGACCATCTGTCAAATGAAAACTTCTCATTGCTAATACTGCGGCTCACAGCGATGTTTGTCTGTTTCTTCTGATTAATTGCATTCTGAATTGGCTTTGGAAAAAAGGGGGGCAAATATGCTCCTTTTAATTTTTAAATAGTGTCAGTGTTCCCCAAAGGTCACAGAACTTTCCCAACCTGTCCTTATTAAAATTTCATGGGATGCAATTAAAATGTGGTTGTCAATGGATCATAATAAAAGACAATAATGAGCTAAATTAGTCCCCAGTGCGATTTGACTGAACTCAGTGGAATTACAGCACGGATAAAATTTGGGCCACTGATTTATGATATTATAGCGACATCACTGACATCCTTCTTGTTCTAATGGAATACTTGAGTGTCTTTCAAAATTCTTTTCTTTCTTTCTTTTTAAAAAAGAACTGCTTACAGTTCAAATTTTCTTTATTCACGTGTGGGAGGGTGTGTGTCGACACGCAAGACATCTTAACATTGCTCTGTTTAAATTTCCATTGAAAGCCGAGTGTGATAGCTGATAATGAACAATAAGCACCCACACTTCAGAACTGTTAACAATGTGATCTTCATTGATGGCACACTTGTTGATATTTCATTTGTTGTTCAAATCTTTTTACAGTACTTCCAGTGGCCATGATTCCCTGTCCAGCAGCAGAGGCTGAAGTGTGTTGCCCTTCACATACCCTCCAAAATAGGGACGTTCCATTCCATAATGATAATGTTACTATTTATACCTCACACATCTTGCTGGGTTGCATAGCCACTCTGGGCAGCTTCCAACATATAAAAAAACATAATAAAACATTAAACATTTTTTAAAAAACCCTTCCCTACACAGGATTGCCTTTAGATGGCTTGGGGGTTGGATAACTCCATACCTTCCAACATTTCTCCAATGAAAATAGGGACATCCTAAGGAAATGTGGGACATTTCAGGATCAAATCAGAAACCAGGATGACTTCTCTAAATCAGGGACGTCTCTAGAAAAGGGATGCTTGGAGAGTCTGCCTTCAGCACTGCAGTCTAAGGGCCACTGTCAGTTGCACCCAAGTATACTTTCTGGCAGGAAGGAGCAAAGCAAGATCCTTGCAGCTGCTCCTTCTCTGCCTGGTGGGTGGGATCTGTGTTGCTTACCTTTTGCAAAGTTTTTCTTTCTGGGAAGCAGGTGCCCCAGCCTCCTGTTTACCCTTAGTCCTAAGCACATGTAACTTTATACAGGGTTGCAGGGTCTGTACGTGGAAAAAAGATGGCTTCTTCCACATGAGGGCAGCCATCTTTTCACCCCCTTACTGTATCTGGAAATGTTTTGAAAGCGCACATCAGTCTCCATGTCTTCATTTGAGGCTTTTACCTTTAAAATAGTAAAATAATATAAATGTGGGAACTGTGTTTTTTAAAAAAACACCCAAGAAACCAAAACGAAAAAACCTTGGACCAGTGGAGGCTGAAAAATGGGGTGCTACTCAGCCAGCTTCATTCAGCCTCCAGTTGTCTGACTGCTTACTTATATCTAGTCCAGGGTGTGGTGGCACTGGCTGTCAGGTCCTTAGTGACAGTGTTGCTCTTGAAGAACTCAGCAGAGAGGAGGAAGATGGGGACAAAACTGGAACTAGTTGGCTCTTTCTGATGTTGGCTCTGGCTCCAGCTACTGCTGGTCTTCCTATCTTCAGTCTCAGTGGGCACCAGCTACCACTGCCTTGAACCACCTTGTACAGCTGTAAGTTTATGTAGAACATGCTATGTAGATGCAGAAGATATAAATTCACTCCTTGGTCAATCTTGTATTGAATTAAGGAAATACTAAAGTGCTGTTCATGTATAATGAAATCTTGGCTAGAGTCAACTTGCAAACTGACCAATTTCAAGTTTTGGTAGCATCACTCATTGTTGTTTATCCCTCTACACCAGGGACCCATCAAAGCTGTTTGCAGTTTATTTTTCCTTCTGCTATCTGTGCTCCATTGTCTTGTATATGGGATCATCCTAAATGAGGGTCCTGGTTGTTCATGGGCCCCTAAGCCACCCCCACTGGGAGAGTTGTTGCCAGGCGTGGCCCAAGCCTTAACAGTTGGGCCCCAGGATTGCACCAGGCTGTTTGGGCCAATCGGGGCAGTTGGCGCGATTCCTGGGACCTGTAAAAGCAGCAGCACGGAGTAACTGCGTGAACTTGCATCACGCTGCTGAAGACTCGCCCTCCCTCCCTAATTTTAGGTGCTGCTGCTTTGGCCTTGCTTTGTATTAGGTCGCCTGCTTTGGAGCAGGTGCTGGGTAGGAATTTTTCCATTTGGCAGATTGGATGTAGCCACTTGCCTACCCCCTTAGCAATCGTCACAACTTTGTAAGGTTTGGCGGTTAGGCATTGGCTTATTGAAGTGTGTGGGAGGGGAGGTGCGGCCATCACCTGCCCCTCCATGAATAACTGTATTCCAGTAAAGGAATCTGGGGGTCCTGGATCTCGTCCAAAGTCCTCTTGAGGGGCTAGGGCCATGCCAGGACCACAGGAACCCCGGTGTGAGCTTCACTGGTTTTCATCAATGTTGCTCCCTCGTTTGGTGTTTACCCTTTCTGTGATGGGATGATGAGCTGCTTGTGCGTAAAATCGTAGCCCCTCAGAGTTTGTTCAAGCCCACAAACCTCTGTCTGTGACGGAGCCCCTCAGACATGGCTGCTCTAGTCACTTGCAGATTCCGACAGTGGTTGCTTTCAGAATCGCTTCCAGCATAAAAGCTCCTTAACGGAAACACGTCTTCTGGATTTGCGGCGTGACAGTTTCCGGCGAGGCGTGGGTCTCCCTATGGGAGGTTCAGAAACCTCCCCACTGTTCTCGCTGGACGTGTCCCTGAGTCCTCCCTCTTGCTCGCTTTCCCTCAGAGACCCACCTCTCCCCCTGCTGGTTCCTGCTTCAGCTGCTGGGTCTCTCCCAGCCTCCGTGAGCCCTTCCACCACCTGTTCCTCCGATGGCAGTTCCCTGACACTTTCAGACTTCCAGCCAGAGAGGCAGGAGTCAGTTATAATCTGTTGCCAATGCATAAGCCAACACCGCTCACTTTGCTGTAATCAATAACGTTGTGGCCTAAATTTTGCCCAATAACTTAAACTAAAATTACGTGTCAGTATGAAGTTATTTTCAGGGGAAGGGCTTGGGGGCCTCGGGGCGCAATCACCTTACTCTGTGTGGATATCCATTTTCATCAGTGTGATGCATGTGAGCAGAACGAGTGCTGAATATACAGTAGATACCTACATTGGAGCAATGTGGAACACAGATTCCTCCTCCTTAATAAACAATTTGCTATAGTTCTCAGTTCCACATGCACCAAATAATGAAAAATGTGACCTAACAATTCTTAAATAAGCCCCTAATGGCTTATTAGCACACTTTTGCAGTAAAATGGTATATGGGGTATTTTGGTGTGTGTGCGTGGGATTCATTTCTCCCGTGTACATTTACTACAGTGTTCTTCTTGAGTCTGCTAGTAAGATGATGAAAAACATGGAAATCCCACGTCCAAATCCCAAATTCTGATAACCTAATTTAAAGCTAATGTGGTGCAATTATATGGAAATGGAGTTATTATCATGTTGGTTTAACAGAAGTCACCTTGAACAGAAACTCAGTTTGGACACAATCCAAGAGAAATAACACACTTTAAAGTGCCATGATTTCAGTGGAATAAATTTGGGCTGATGCTTAACTCTCTGTGTTTAATTTTGGATGGAGAGCGTCCCTTGAGGAAAGCACTCACTCTAGATATGCCTATGAATTTGCTGTCACCACATAAATAGTAGGTAGCTTGAAGGCTACATCAAACCCAAGGACCAAATCCTTCACCTCTACTCTTCTCACTCCCATTGCTCTACCTTTCTAACAGACTTGGTGATCATCAGCATTAGCCCTTACTGAACTAGATATGCATAAGACCACATTAAGAAAGTATGGCAGCTAACACTGCACCACAAAATTTAATAACTTTCCAAATGTGCTTCCTCGACTTACTTCTGTGATGCTGGTCTTTGTATTGGATGACAAATGGCAAAACTACCCCTACTCCCCCACCATAAGAGTAACTTGAGCTGGGCATGTTTAGCCTGGAGAAGAGGAGGTTAAGGGGTGATATGACAGCCATGTTCAAATATATAAAAGGATGTCACATAGAGGAGGGAGAAAGGTTGTTTTCTGCTGCTCCAGAGAAGCGGACACGGAGCAATGGATCCAAACTACAAGAAAGAAGATTCCACCTAAACATTAGGAAGAACTTCCTGACAGTAAGAGCTGTTCGACAGTGGAATTTGCTGCCAAGGAGTGTGGTGGAGTCTCCTACTTTGGAGGTCTTTAAGCAGAGGCTTGACAACCATATGTCAGGAGTGCTCTGATGGTGTTTCCTGCTTGGCAGGGGGTTGGACTCGATGGCCCTTGTGGTCTCTTCCAACTCTATGATTCTATGATTCTATGATTCTGAGGGGTGAATTTTATACACAGAATTACCAGTCATTGCACACAATTGTCAAACAGAAACAAAACCAGTTTTAGACAAAGATTGATGTCCTTTGTTGCCATAGGAATATGATTCCATGTATTTATTATTCTCAAAAATAAAGTTCACTGGAGAAAAGAGGAGAGGGACACTGCTTGGGCAAATCACTTTTAATGCACTGCATATAATTCAGATACCAGAGTTGATTATAGTTCACCTTTCTTCAATGAAAGCTTCTTTGGCATATATTAAAAAATTACAATGGTTGAGATATTATGACTTATTAATAGAGGAAGAGGAAGGCTATAAATTAAGACCATTTGAGCAAATTAAAGATAAGCTAAATAGGCTACATTACCACCAGATTAACGAATTGTATAAACTGGATAAGAAAAATGGTTCCCTCTCGAGTTCCCCCCTCTCCGAGCGGATAAACAAACAAGTTATATAAGAAAGGAAGAAAACAACCGCGGAGAGGTGAAGGAATCTTGAAAGGGTCCAGGGGAAGAGCGAAAAATTGTCGTCTTTGGTGGACAGGAGGGTGCTAAGAGGAGAGGGGACATTTCTCCTGTTTAATTTGTTAAACCTCATGTGCTTAAATACATGCAAGTGAGATATCTCCGAAGAAAAGCTCCGCTGCCGTCTGATTCTGAAGCGCGGAACTGGGTGGAAAGGGAGAAGAAAGGACGGCGTTTTTTTCGTCCACATCTGATAGAGAACTATATACTTTGCACTTTATCGAGAACTGCTCATCTTACATGTGGGGAACAACGAGAGGAAGTGTGATAACCTCCTAGAGCTTTAAGGAAATCCAAAGTGTACTCTAAAGATACAGTGAGAGACTGTGCGGACCTAAGAGCCAGCGAGAGTGGGGAGCTAACATGGAGAACCTTCGGGGACAAGATGGAGCCGATATGAGCTGTGCTTAAACCCCCCCGGTTTCCTGCTCCCCTTCCCCCCCTCTCAACCTAGCAATATACCCCCCCAGCTCCTTTCCCTACCTAATTTCCTCCCTCCACCTGAAGCCCGCTTAAGGCCCGGGCTAACTGACAATTGGACTAATTAGCATCTGGACAAGCTTGGGGAGAGAAGGGAAGAAGTTTTGCGTTTATTGGAAACCTCTATTTGACTTGGGGAGACACTATAGGAGACACTACCGCTTTATTGGAAGTAGACATTGACAGGATTGGGACTCCGAGGACTTAACAAGGACTAAATCTATCTCTTCTCGTGAGGTGGCTAAAGCCGAGTTAGTGCCCCCAATGGTTGTTTTCTGGGCTTGCGGAGTACTGCCTAGGGGAGTTACTGATTAATGGCCCTGGTTTCTAAGGAATCCAATAGGGTATGAAAGGCAAATCTTAAGCAAGGAAAAAGAAAAAAAAAGGAGCGTGAGGAAACAGCGGGAGGCATTAGGATAGATAAATCTGGTGGAGAAGAACGGTAGAGGAGAGGGGTCAACATAAAGGTATAAGATGTCCCAAACAGGCAAGAAGGGAACGAACGGGGGAGCCCCAGGAGACAGGAGAGGCTCGAAGCAGGAGGCAGACTTTAAGTCAGATATTTTGAAAATGTTTGCAGAGATTAAACAAAGCCAAACCAAGGTGGAACATAAGTTAGAATCGGTGGACAATAGAATTGGAAAATTGGATAAAAAAATGGAGGAAACTGTGAATGAATTAAAGGGGCAAATTAAGGAAATATTTAGAAGGACACAGCTCACAGAGGAAGGGTTAAAAAAGACAAAGATGGAGTTAAGAGATATGAAAAGAGATAAAGAAAAGATTAAATCTGAAGTGATGGAACTAAGTAAGACGCAGGAAGAGATGAAAGATATTATTGCGATGAATGAATTGAGGCAGAGGGAGGTGAATCTGAGGATGAGAGCGATCTCAGAGACACAGAATGAGAACATTAAAGAAAAACTGACGAAGGAGTTAGCAGAATGGATGGGTTTGTCAGTGGAGGAAATGGCTAACAGTATATTGAACGCATTTAGAATGCGTGTCAATGCAACAAGGGTAAAGAAATTTCCAGGCGACTGTCTGATTACATTTAAGAGTAAAGAAATGAGAGACAGAATCCTCCAAAGGAATAGAGAAAAGAGATTGAACATAGATGGGAATTATATAATTATTTTTAAAGATGTCCCAATAAGATTACTTAAAAGAAGAGATTCTTATAAATCATTGGTGCAGACATTGAGGAAAAACAGGATAGAGTTTAGGTGGGAATTCCCGGAAGGGTTATCATTTACATATAGAGGCAAGAGACACAAGTTGATAAACCACGAAGAAACCGGGAAATTCCTCAGGAAATATAAGGAACTTAAAGCTGAAATTCAGGAGATAGGAAAAGCTGATAGAGCCTCTCCGGGAGAACCAAGAGTGATAGAGGAGGGGGGGGAGGAGGGGAGTGGGTCGGGAGAGGAGGAAGAAGAGGAAGTAGAAGATTCAGGAAACTTAGAATAGATAGGAAGATAGTAAAAGAAAACAAAGGAAAAAATAAGCGCTATGGGCTTAAAAATTTGGAATTGGAATATTAACGGTATGAATGATAAAAAGAAAAGAAATAAAATTGAACAGTGTCTAAAAAGGAAAAATTTAGATATTATTTGTCTTCAGGAGACACACGTGGCCAGGAGACATAAAAAAGTGTTAATTAATAAACGACTGGGGAATGAATTTGAAACCTTGGATAAGGTAAAAAAAAGAGGGGTGGTGCTGTATATTAGTAATAAAATAGAGGCCAAAACAATGTTTAAAGATGAGGAGGGGAGGATGATAGGGGTCAACATCAATTGGCAAGGGGAAAAGCTATTGATAGTGGGGATTTATGCCCCGAACGGAAGCAAAACCGAATTTTTTAAAAGATTAGAAGAGAAATTAATGGATTATGTGGATCAAAAAATAATATTAATGGGGGATATGAATGCAGTAGTTTCGCTTGAGATGGACAGACTCAGGGATAGAGCAAACAAAGATGGGAAGCTACCAAAGTCATTCTTTTCGATGGCGGAAAACTGCAGTTTAGTGGACATATGGCGTCTGAGACACCCGCTGGAAAAGCAATTTACCTTTTACTCTGAGCCCAATCAGTCCTTCTCCCGATTAGATCAAGTTTGGACTTCAAAAGAACTTTGTCCAAGAGTCAAAACTATAGAAATAAAACCGAAGGTAATATCAGATCATAACCCGGTAGAGATGGAACTTGAGAGCTTAGAGAAAAGACCCTATAGATGGAGACTAAAAGATTACCTGTTAGACGATGAAAAGGTGGTGGAAATGGCAAGGAAAAAACTAACAGAGTACTTTGAGGATAACAGTGACAAAGGAACAAAGGAAAATATAATTTGGGATGCAGGCAAGGCGGTAATAAGAGGGTACTTCATCCAACAAAACGCAATCAAAAACAGAAATAAGGAAAAAAACAAAGAGGAAATTTTAAGACAAATAATGGAAAACGAACGTAAATTAGTCCAAAAACCCAACTGTTCCAAAACAAAAGAGAGAATAAAAATTTTACAAACCCAGTTCGCTACAATAATAAATAGAGAAGTAGAGTGGAATATAAAAAGACTTAGACAAAGAAACTTTGAATTTGCCAATAAACCAGGTAAATGGCTTGCCTGGCAAATTAAAAAAAGGAAAGATCAAGGGACAATAAATAAAATAATGGCAGATGGGGAAGAAAAAAACGACCCCAAAGGAATAAGGAGTGAGTTTATTAATTATTATAGAAATCTGTATAAAGATCAAGAGAAGATAGGTCAAAGGAAAATAGAAAGATTCTTGAAGGAAAAAGGGGGACAAAAAATTTCAAGGGAAGGAAAGCAAAGATTGAATACCCCAATAGAAAACGAAGAAATAGAAGAGGTGATCAGAGATTTAAAGAGGGGCAAAGCACCAGGCCCTGATGGATTTACTGCCAGCTACTATAAAGAAATGAAATCTGTCCTGGTGGGCCCCCTGAAAAAGATCATGAATATAATATTAAAGAAAAGAGAAATCCCAGAAACCTGGAAAGAGGCGTATATTACGTTTCTCCCCAAACAGGATGCGGATTTAACCCAAGTCAAAAATTATAGACCAATCTCTTTGCTTAATGTAGACTACAAAATATTTGCAGGAATTCTGGCAAGAAGATTAAAGAATGTGCTAGCAGAAGTCATCCATAAAGATCAGGCAGGATTTCTGCCAGGACGACAGATGAAAGATAATATAAGATATATTATCGATATGTTAGAATTCTTGTCTATTAGGATTGATAAACAAGCTACAATGATGTTTATCGATGCCGAAAAGGCGTTTGATAATGTGATTTGGAAGTTTATGCTTAAAAACTTAGAACATATGGATGTGGGCAGTGATTTTTCAAACGCGATGAGGGCAATATATACGGATCAGAAGGCTAAATTGATCGTAAATGGTATAATAACAGAAGAAATCAAGATAAAGAAGGGAACAAGACAAGGATGTCCACTCTCTCCGTTATTATTCATAACAGTGTTAGAAGTCCTCCTAAATTCGATAAGGCAAAATGTAAACATAAAAGGAGTGACATTAGGACAGAATGTATATAAAACTAAGGCCTTCGCGGATGACTTAGTGGTGATGACGGAAGACCCTCTAACATCAATAGGAGAGATAATGAAAGAAATAGAACTATTTGGAGAGGTGGCTGGGTTTAAACTAAATAAGACCAAAACAAAAATGATATGTAAAAATGTAGATTTAAGGACAATAGAAAGAATACAACAGCAATCGCAGATAGGAACGGCTAAAAAAGTGAAATACCTTGGCATCTGGCTAACATCTAAAAATATAGATTTATATAAAAATAACTACGAGCCGGTGTGGAGGGAAATAAAGAAAGATTTAGAAAAATGGGGGCGGCTAAAATTGTCAATGTGGGGAAGAATGAATATGATCAAGATGTCTGTTCTATCAAGATTGATGTTCTTATTTCAGTCTATCCCTATAATAAAAGGGGGTAAGACTCTAAAAGAATGGCAGAGGACAGTCTCGAGATTCATATGGCAGGGCAAAAAACCCAGAATCCAATTCAAATTACTAACGGACATAAAAGAAAGGGGGGGTTTTGCCCTGCCAGATTTGAAGCTATACTACGAGGCAGCATGCATAAGTTGGCTTAAAGATTGGGTCAAATTAGAAAATACGGAGCTGCTCGACTTAGAGGGCTTCGATAATCATTTTGGATGGCATGCCTATCTGTGGAAGGATAAAATGAAAATACACAAAGGATTTGGCAATCATATTTTCAGGGGACCGTTAATTGAGGTGTGGGAAAGATATAAAAATATATTAGAACCCAAAACACCACACTGGTTATCACCCCTTGAACTAATCAGCAGGAAAACTACCAACATGGGAGGAAACTGGGCAACATACAATCAGTTAGTGACTAAAGTAGATGGGAAATGGAGAACCAAACCTTACGAGCAGATAAAAGAATATGTTTACGATTGGCTTAACCACCAGCAGGTTAATCAGATGCTTAGTAAGGATATCAAAGAAAGAGGCTACGCAGATAAAGATTCGAAATTCCAAATGGAAATAATAAACAGTAAGGTGAAAAATATATCTAAAATGTATAGGATGCTCCTTGACTGGAATTTAGGGGATGAGGAAATTAAATCAGTAATGATTCGCTGGGCAAAAGACATAGGTCACAGCATACAATATGAGGATTGGGAAAGATTATGGAGTGATGGGTTGAATTTTACAGCGTGTACCGCGATAAAAGAAAATGTCATGAAGATGTTCTATAGGTGGCATCTAACACCTATGAAACTTTCAAAAATGTATAAGGTAAACAACAAGTGTTGGAGGTGTAAAGAGGCAGAGGGTTCCTTCTACCACATGTGGTGGGAGTGTGGAAAGGTAAAACAATTTTGGGAGAAGGTATACACAGAATTGAAAAAGATATTAAAGTACACGTTCATAAAGAGACCAGAAATCTTTCTGCTAGGGATATTGCAACAGATAAAGAAGGAGGATTGTAGATTGGTATATTATGCAGTCACGGCTGCAAGGATCTTAATAGCCCAGAGGTGGAAACAGCAGGAAACCCCAACGGTGGAGGAGTGGAGATCTAAATTATCAGAATATGCAGAACTCGATAAACTAACGGGGAAAATCAGATATTTAAAAGACCAAGTGTTCATCAAGGACTGGGGAAAGTACGTTGATTATCTGGAAGTTATTAGTGAGGGACAAATAACGCTAGAGGGATTTAGAGATGTACTGTGACAGACTATGGTTATTGTGTAAGGAAAATAGAGAACAAAATTGGACACAACGACAATAAGAACGAGGAAACGTGTAACTTTATTTATGTATTTTGTATGATTCGCGGCTAAGTTGAAGGAAGTCCTCAAAGAAACAACTAAGTTATAGGAGAACTATGAAAATAAGAAAACTTGTGTATTTTTTCTATTTAATCCGTTTGTAATTCTTTTCTTTCTTTTCTCCCTTTTCTTTTCTTTACTATGTTTTGCTTTATCTATGCGCATGTCTGTTTTTATTTTCTTTATGGAAAGAATAATAAAAAGAATTTGAAAAAAAAAAAAAAAGAAAAATGGTTTTGCCTTGGAAAAATCTAAGTTGGAGATGGAGTTGTTAGATACTGAAGGTCAAAACTTATCTAAAATGTACAAGCTTTTGCTGGACTAGCATACGAAAGATGAACAAGTTAAATCGGTGATGATAGATTGGGCAAGAGATTTAGGACATAACATAATGTTTGAGGACTGGGAAAGATTGTGGAAGAAAGGGGTGAAGTTCACCGCATGTACTTTGTTAAAGGAAAATATTATGAAAATGATGTATAGATGGTATTTGACACCTGTAAAATTAGCAAAGATGTATCACAATTGTGATAATACATGTTATAAATGTAAAGAAAAGGAAGGAACATTCTTTCATATGTGGTGGACCTGCTCCAAGGTGAAAGACTTCTGGGAAAAGATTTATAATGAATTGAAAAAAATGTTGAAATATACATTTATAAAGAAACCAGAGGCCTTTCTTCTTGGAATAACAGGTTCGGAATTGCCCAAGAAAGATGTTAATCTATTTTTGTATGCCACAACTGCGGCTCGTATTTTGTTAGCTAAAAAGTGGAGAACTCAAGAATTACCAACAGTAGAAGAATGGCAGATGAAGATGATGGATTGTATGGAGCTAGCCGATCTAACCGGAAGAGTCCGCGACCAGAAGGAGGAGGAACATCACGAAGAATGGAAGAAATTTAATGATTATTTAGTTAAATTTGTTAAGCTAAAATAACTGGAAATAGCGTCCAGATACTTAAAGGGCTTAGGATTGTATCTATGTTAACAGATAAAATAATATGTTTAATACAAGAAGGAGAAGATTTAAAGATGTTAATGTTTAATTTAAACGGTATTAAAATTAGGATTTGGAAAACCATTATAAGGATATGCAATGAAATTCAACTAAGGGGAAACGAGGAAGTCGTTTTACAAAGTAAATAACTGTTATTTTCAATAAGGTTATGATTTATGTCTGTTATGTTTTGTTTGTTTTATGTTTTTGTTTGTCATTGATATTGTAAAAACTAATAATTTTTTTGCAAAAAAAAAGATTACAAATGTTGTATGTCCCAAATTTCTGAATATTTTCTTTCCTGTCACACAGTGAACTGGGAATCTAGCAACCCTGTGTTTAAGGTGATCAGCAACAACAACAACAGTTGTTTATTAGATACTGTTTAAAGTGGCTTCTAAACATTTTACAAATATAGAATCAACTTCAAAGAAAAACAAGCACACATAACATATCATGCTGTACCCCACACACCATTGTAATTAAAATGAAGATCCAGAGATAAGTAGTGTGATTCCCTACTGTCACTGAGATAAAACCATTTCCTTGTGACACCGTAACAGACATTAAAGTAAAGGTAAAGGGACCCCTGACTATTAGGTCCAGTCGTGGCCGACTCTGGGGTTGCGGTGCTCACCTTGTTTTATTGGCTGAGGGAACCAGCGTACAGCTTCCGGGTCATGTGGCCAGCATGACTAAGCCACTTCTGGCAAACCAGAGCAGCGCACGGAAATGCCATTTACCTTCCCGCCGGAGTGGTACCTATTTATCTACTTGCACTTTGACGCGCTTTCGAACTGCTAGGTTGGCAGGAACAGGGACCGAGGAATGGGAGCTCACCCCGTCACGGGGATTCGAACCTTCTGATCGGCAAGTCCTAGGCTCTGTGGTTTAACCCACAGCGCCACCCACGTCCCTGTAACAGACATTACTTAATTTTAAAAACCTGTTTTTAAAATATTTACAGCGTACAGCAGAGATGGGAACCCGTGGCCCACCAGACTCCAGCTCCCATCAGCCCAAGCCAGTTTAGCAAGTGATCAGGGTTGAGGGAAGCTGCAGTCCAATAACATCTCGAGGGTCACAGGTTCTCTCCCCCCTGCCCTGTGGCATAGAGGGAAGTATGGTCCCTAGATTATAAAGTAAGGTAATTGAAGTACATGAAATGTCTGTGGGGAGAATTATATGTTGCAAAGAGTTTGGGTGGCTGTCAGGGGTACAGGGACAGAGGCACAGGGAAGGCAGGAAATGGAGAGCGATGGAGAGGAATCCCAGGACAGCGAGGAAGAGTATAGGAATGACGCAGGGGATTCCATGAGTCTCTCCAGCGAATCAGAGGATTCCCAGAAGGGGGCGCCTGTGGTCAGGGCAAGGGGAGCCCCAGGGGGAAAGTGTCAGGAGCGGGAGGCCAGCAGGGGACCCCAAAGCGGCAGCTGGGAATCAGGGCCGGCTTCCCCACCAGAGCGCAGCGAAAGGGGGGGAGGTTCCAGTGTGTCAGGGGAAACAGCTCCGGCAGCAGAGAAGGAGGAGGGGTCAGAGCAAGCCATTCTCCCGGAAGGGGAGGAGGGAAGTGAGGGGAGTAGCATAACTGTCAAAAGGAAGGTTAGAGGTTGGGCGCGCACGCCAAGTTCAAATGAGGAGGCGCGCGGAAGAACAGGGAGCCCGGAGGAGGAGGGGCCAGGTCCCAAAGCCCGCAGGGGGGGGGAGAGAGCAGTCTGGAGATTCCGCGTCAGGAGAATCCAGGAGGGGCGGAACCCCGGCGGGCAGAAAGACCCTGCGGAAAAGGAAGGAGAGAAAAAGGTGGAGCAGCGTAAGCCTATTAAGCTGGTGTAGGGGAGGGACCGATTCAGAGGGGACTTCTACCGTCTAAGGTTAACAGACGTGGGGGCTGCGCGCCTCGGTTGTGGAACTTACTATGAACTGCAATAAACGTCCTTGTATATAAGAAGAACTTGGCGTTGGTCTTTCGTGAGCTGAGACCTGAGGCAGCCCTGACAGTGGCAATTTATTTGAGCATCATTTAAAGCTGATGGTTGTAATGATATACTCTTAAGTGATACACTATTATTTCTGAACTTTGGAAAGTTATTTCTCTTTCCACTTTTAAGTAAAATGTATTTAAAGTGGTGTGACATTTCAAGAGGCACACTGCATTATGATGGGTACATTTTCCTGGTGAAGGAATTTGTATACAAACAGTAACAAATCCCTTTGGGGGGGATACTAATATTAATGTAGTCTTGGGGCGGGGAATCTGACTGACAGAGTCTTATTGTGGATTAATACCTACCGGTATTTAATAATATGTAAGCAACTTTTGATTCTGTTTATGTTAGAGCAGTTTTCCCCAATCTCGACCCTCCAGATGTTTTGAGACTACAATTCCCATCATCCCTGACCACTAGTCCTTATAGCTAGGGATCATGGGAGTTGTGGGCCAAAGACATCTGGAGGGCCGAGGTACTGGAAGCCTGTGTTAGAGGTTCACATATTTGATTAATCTACGCTATCTATGCTCAAAATGCACATCCATTCCAACTAATCATCATTCTATAACCCTCAAACACAGTATTTTCACCCCTTCACAGTAGTTTGGATGAGTTCATACAAATGATACAACAATTATTTTCTCTCTGGTACCTCTCCCCTCCTTTATGCTTTGAAAAATAAACAAAGAACCTGGATTACTTTTAAATCCTTTACCCCACTCAGCACACTAATAGCCACACCATGTTGACAAATTGATTGGCTCTTTAGTTGTATCTTATTATCTGATAAAAAAACTAAAGTAGTTATCTATTAGTGCTAATAAAGTAAACTGTCCACCTTCCTTATCAGTGGCTTAAGCAAACTATAAATCTCACTATGGTCAAAATGACCCTACTTTGGGAGAGTAGGTGCAAATTTTTAGTACTAAGCAGGGCCAGTC
Organism: Podarcis vaucheri; assembly: GCF_965113315.1. NCBI lineage: Eukaryota > Metazoa > Chordata > Lepidosauria > Squamata > Lacertidae > Podarcis > Podarcis vaucheri. Next base: position 33,974,780 of record NC_138749.1, read on the forward strand.
TTAGCATAAAATGACCATGTCAGGCAAAAGATTCCACAGAAGGTGCTGTTTTCCTTTATTGAGTCGCCATTGCTGAGTATCATTAAAAATGAACTCAGGAGTTGTTACCTCAAGGTGTTGCTTCAGGTGTAAAAGTGCCAAATCCTGGCATTTGCGCCAGCCAGCATGGCCAGTGGACAGAGATACTAAGGGGTGTAGCCTTATAACATCTTCAGTGCCTAGGCCAAAGGTTACCCATCCCTACCCATTAGCAAAAAAATGCTAATGCTATTCTAGGCTGCATCAACAGAAGACTAGAGTCCAGATCAAGTAATAGTACCACTCTATTCTGCTTTGCTCAGACCATTCTGGGCACCACAATTCAAAAAGGATGTTGACAAGCTGGAACATGTGCACAGGAGAGCAACCAAGATGATCAAGGGTCTGGAAACCAAGCCTTATGAGGAATGATTGAAGGAGCTGGGTATATTTAGCCTGGGAAAGAGGAGACTGAGAGGAGCTATGGTAGCCATCATCTACAGAGTTGTCACATGGAAGATTAAGCAAGCTTCTTTTCTCCTGCTCTGGAGGGATAGCACTTGAACCAATGGCTTCACGTTCCAAGAAAGGAGATTCCAGCTAAACATCAGGAAGAACTATCTGACAGTAACAGCAAGTCAACAGTGGAATGGACTCCCTTGGGAGGTTGTGGACTCTCCTTTATTGGAAGTTTTTGAGCAGAGGTTATATGGCCATCTCTTTTGGATGCTTTAGTTCAGATTCCTGCATTGCAGTGGGTTGAACTATTTGACCCTTGGGATCCCTTCCAACTCTACAATTCAGTGAATCTGCTATTTGGGACACCTCCATTGACACTTAATAGCCATTATTGCTAATTGGAATCAGCACATTCAGAGACGGTACTGGATGCTTTGAAAAAGCTGTTGCTCCCGACCTGAAAGCACCTGCTGCCTAAGACAGCCACTTTCATCATCACAATGAGCAGGCATACCCAACTCAGATGGGTTTTAATCCCATAGTTTATTATATTTCTCAATGTCTTATTAAGTCTTGCATCTTGGGCTGAAGTTATTGTATGTCGTTTCTCCTCTCGTATTCTATCCAGAAGCCCAGCTGTCAGTCCATTGATCTGGGAGATTTAAAAATATAATGTTCATCAGAAAGAACCATAGCTCAGCAGCAGGGTACAGGCTTCACATGCAAAAGTTCTTAGATTGAACCCTTGGCATTTCAAGAAAGGGCTGGGATAAACCCTTGCCTGAAACCCTGGAAAGCTGTTGTCACTCCATGTCAACAATGCTGGGCTAGGTGGACCAAAGGTCTGACTCAATATAAGCTTCCTAACGCCTAGTTGCAAAGTCATAACCATGCCCCCCCCACCTCTCTAGGTAGCAACAATCTGGGCACATTTTGATTTTTAGGTAAGAGTCATGGATGCCACCATCTCTGCTCTCCATGCCTGCCCCCCCCCCGAAAAAAGACAGAAAGGCAGAGCAATCACATATTTAGGTGCACAGGCACTTTGATAGGTAAAAGAAATATCTTTTCATGAGCTTTGAAAACATCTCTAAATCTACAAAGAAACAGAATGTAGCTGGATGGGTTTTTCCTAGTCATATCTGCTCATCCTTTGTATGTCTCAGTATGTGACTACAGGCAAAATTCTATGTTACTTAGAAACTCTTTTCCTGTACTAAGAGCACACCAACTGAGATATTACAGGTTGGTTAATATGAAATATATGCAGGCAATGCTATTAACCACAAAGTGATTTGGGAAACCCATTTTACCCTCTGAGAATTTAAACGGTGTCTATGATACTCTCGCAGGTTTGTCATTTTGAAAACTGCTCCTATCATTAAAACACACACACACACATGCACACACACACACACACACACTGCTATAGGTCTTGAATGGCAATAAAGTTTAATGTTGCGAAATATCACTCTTTGAAATGGAGGGAAATTTGTCGACTGTCTCCATTTGTCCCACCTCCTGTTTTTCTTCCCAGCAGGACTTAAATTTGTTTAGTAAGCACAAGCTGGATGCAAATGTTTATTAAATGCATATTCAAATCCTGCAGTCTCAGGCAAGCTGCTGCAGTGCCCACTCTTTGCAGCTTAGCTACCATAGGTGCCTTAGCAACTACTTTTACCCAAGAGCTTCCCATAATGAAGAAGTCAATGACCTGTAAATTACAGCTAAAACACTCAAACTGGTCTTGCAGACGAATGCTTTTGATGATAGTCTATGGTGTACAGAGTTCAATTTCTATTTAAAACAAAGAGCTCATATACTTCCTTTATATATATATATATATATATATATATATATATATATATATATATAAAGGTGGGATAAGCTACTAAAAATAATAATAATAAAGGAACACCAAGGAAGAAAAGTTTGAATTTTTGGTGCATGGCAAGGAAAAGTGAACCTGAAAGAGGATGAGGGATATGGAAAGTGCTTCCACCCAAATAGTGTTGCACTGGACACAGTGGTAGTCATCCTATGTGTAAACACAATGCCTGGAAGTAATATATGACTACAGTGGGACTTATTATATGCACAAGTTTGTTTTGTATGGCCATAATTGAACAGTGGATTTATGCACACCAATGCACACCTGAGTTCAGTGGGGCTTAACCAGCCCTAACTCTCTATCCTGGATTGCAGCCTACAAATAATATTGTGGTGATGACCATCCATCAGAGATCTTGATGGAAATGTTTCAGGCAGCTACAACCTGAAGCTAAATTTCTCACAATGTTCCATGCCTTGCGTTTCTCCATTTTTCCACATCAAACAATTGTGATTGATCACCTATACCTTTTTTTATGTTAGATTACCCTCTTGCCAACTGACTGCTGCAGTTTAGTGAGCCATAAGTCATCAGCATGGGAAGAGAATTTTGCAGGGTTCCCAAACCCATTTGTAAAAATTCAAGCCAGTTTAACTAAACGTGAGCATGTAACATTCTGGTTAAAATGGTTTTAAAGGGGGGGTGGGGTGGAGTTCAGTACTGACTTTCTGCTTCACAGAAATGAATTCCTCCTTTTCTTTTCCTTGCGTTGTGGATGGGAAAGGAAGTAGAGCTTCTGTGGGCTTATATACTGGTCCTCTTCCCTCTTCTCCCAGATCCTACAGCAGTTCACATTAGACTAATACCCATCTCTGAAGAGGATAACATGAGTTTCATCACTCTTTGGATACAAGAGGAATTTTTCCTTCGCCCCTTATGACTGTGCATGCACACATTGGCGTGTGTCACTTATTCCACATTACTTTCCTCAGCAAGTGTTTCTTGAGTTGAGATGAAAGATGGCTTGGGAACTGTAAACCAGAATGCCTCCATCTTGCTGGGAGGGAAGCTCATATTGTTTTTCTTCATCCTTCCCATCACTATATTCAGGCACCAGTCCAGGGCCCATGCAGCCTCTCCTGATTCAGATGCTATCAAGAAAAAGAACATAGAGTCATAGGCATACTGATGGAACCCTGCTAAGGACTATTCATAGATAAACTACAGAACTCACTCCATCAGGAGGCAGCGATGACTTGGATAGCTTTAAAAGGGGATTAGATAAATTCATGAAGTTTAAGGCTATCAATAGCTACTAGCAGTAATGCTTCTGTATGCCAATGGTTAAATGATGTCTGTGTATAAATATTTTTTATAATTAAAATTAAATTAAAAAAAAATCAGTTGCTGAAAACCACAGGCAGGGAGAGTGCTGCTGTTCTCATGTACTGCTTGGGGGTTTCACACAAACATCTTGGTAACTACTGTGGGTCTGGATGGGCAGGCTCTTCTTGTGTTCTTAAGGATCACCTCTTTCCCTATGAACCTATCTGGACCCTGAGATCATCTTCTGAGGCCCTTCTTCATGTACCTCCTCCTTGAGAAGTCTGGAGGGTGGCAACATGAGAACGGGCCTTCTCTGCAGTGCTCTCCCCAGGTAAGTTCACCTGGCGACTTCATTATACACCTTTAGGTGCCAGGAAAAAACATTCCATTTTAACCAGGCCTTTGGTTGGTGTGGTTGACATCCTATGCCCTTTTAATATGTGGATCTTTCTTTGGGGGTAGGTATAATTGGGTTGCTGTTTTATTTTGATTATATATATTGTGGTTTTTATCTTGATCTTTTCTGTGAACCGCCCTGAGACCTCCAGGTATAGGGCAACATATAAATTCAATAAATAATAATAATTCAAAATATTCACCCTAGACGTGAAGGACTACTTTCCAGTACTGAGTTATTATGTGGATGTAAGCGCTATGAAGAAGAAGAAGCGTTTGGATTTGATAGCCCACTTTATCACTACCCGAAGAAGTCTCAAAGCGGCTAACATTCTCCTTTCCCTTCCTCCCCCACAACAAACACTCTGTGTGGTGAGTGGGGCTGAGAGACTTCAAAGAAGTGTGACTGGTCCAAGGTCACCCAGCAGCTGCATGTGGAGGAGCGGAGACACGAACCCAGTTCCCCAGATTACGAGTCTACCGCTCTCAACCACTACACTACTCTGGCTCTCTGAGATCACTGGAAATTCCTGCTTACATGGATCACAGCCTAATTGTGCTGTTTTGTGTATTAAAAAGGGGAGAATTCTACCAGTGCACGGCAGAGGGATGGGAAAAAATGACTGTAGGTAAACACAAAGAGAGCCTGTCCTTGAAAAATAGGATGAAATCTTTTCAACAATGACAATCTGCTGGAGACTTAATAATGGCACACCAAGAACTGTCAGCCCACAGAACCAACACCTATCAGATTAAATGATTTTATCTCCATCAATTATTGCCTTAGCATTTACCTAGCAGCAGGAGACTATTAATATCTTATGATAACTTTCCCCTCCACTGACATTTCTCTTAATTAGTCTTTTTTTAAAAAAGAAAGAAAGTGTCTCATTGAAGAAGCCAGATTGATACTCCCCAAAACACACAACTGATGTATGATGCATGTGCAGCAGAGCATGTTAATGACACAAATAGGAACTATCCAGCAAAATATATAACACAAAAGTATTTCTCAGATTTGGTGGAGTTACTTCCAGTTTATAGTAATTCCTACATAAGGATAACCTGGACCCAGAGGTCTATACTCTGGTAACCTTCTGCTTGGATAATTCTAATGTATTATATTCTGTTGCTGCCCTTGCAGATTACTTGAAGCTTCATCTAGTACAGAGTGTGAATGACACAGTTTTGACTGACACAGGCCAGAAGGGGTCATATTTCACTGATTTCCAAACAACTGCACTGGCTGGCTTTTTGCTTCTGAGTCCAGTTCAAAGTGCTTGTGCTTGCTTGTAAAGTCCTAAATACTTAAATAAGTGCCTTTCCCTACATCAGTCTGCCAATATTGCAAGGTCAGCAGTGTCTCTTTTTCGCATTCTACTATTCAGGTAGGCTTGCTTGATATAACACAGAATAGAGCCTAGCCATGACAGTGCTCTGTATATGAATCTAATAAGTACATGAGATGCCAACAGTATTGTCACTTCAGTGTCAAGTGATGATGTGCCTGTTTATTCAGGCTTTTGGGGTTTCTAATGAATGTCGGTTTTAGCCTTCGGCTAGGCTTGTGCACATTGTGACTGATAGGGCAGAATGCTAATACAAGAGAATGGAGCAAAGATAGCAAGAAAAGAGATCTGTAAGCTTTAAACAGCTCTGATAGGTCCATGGCATAGAGGAACAAATAACAATGTGTGATGCTACCAAAACTTGAAGTTGGTCAGTTCATAAGTTGAATATTGTATGTTCATCATATGTTTAAGAACCAAGACTTGGATCAAATGCACTTTAATATTTTCTTAATTCAATCCAAGCTCGACTGGGGAGTGAATTTATATCTTCTGCAGCTACACAGTCAGCATGTTCTTATTGCAGTAATGCAACATGGTCCCAGGCAGCTGGTGAGACTGGTGGGGTGGAAGGCAGAGAGGTCAACAGCAGATGGATCCAGAACCTACATCAGGCAGAGCCAACTACTATTGTCCCCATTTTCCTCTTTGCAGAGTTCTACAAGGGCAACACCGAGACTAAGCAGGAGGAAATGGAGAGATAGTGCCATCCCTTGGGCTGGCTAAAAGTGAGAAGACAAGCAGGTTGAAGGGAGCAGACTGAGGTTGGGGTCAGTGTCCCATTTGCCCATATGGACCAGCATCCATGGCCTTCACCTCTGTTTAGCTGTTTTAGCTGTATTTGCTTGTGTTTAAAAGTGTCTTTTGTTGCTTATGATTTATTGTATATTACACCCAACTCTGGCATGAGTATCAATGAAAGTCAGGCTATAAATACTTTGAATGAACAAATGAAAACATTTATAATCATCTGAATTTTATGACAGAGATGAAGAAGCTTCAGCCCTCCAGAATTTTTTCCACTGTGGTCTTCAAATTTATCTCAAAATAGTCTTTTATAATTTTTGGGGCCTTCTTGGTGATTTCTGGATCTCTAAACAAGGCGTCGTTCATCCTCCATCTGAAGGAACCAGTCAATGTTGGTTTCATTTCCATTTTCACAGGGTTATGGTCGGAGCAAGTTTTGTGGCATATTTCCACTTTTCGGATCTTAGGAGCCATTCCTCTGGTTATCCAGATTTGGTCAATCCTTGTCCAAGTCTTTTGGGCCAGAATTTGTTGGATCCCAATTCCCAGTAGCCCCAGCCAGGATACCCAGTAGTCTAGGATGATAGGAGTTATAGTCTATCATTATTATTACTATTAATTACATTTATATCCCACATTCCTCTAAGGAGTTCAAGATGCATTGTTCTCCCTGTTTTATCCTCACAAGAACCCTGTGAGGTCGGCTGGGCTGAGAGTGAGTGACTGGCCCAAGATCACCCAGTAAATGCCATGGCTAAGTGCAGATTTGAACCCTGGATCCCCCAGCTAGTCCAGCACTCTAACTACTACACCACATTGGCTCTGGAGTTTTTGAGATGCTCCACCCTTGTTTTAAGAGATCTACTAGAGCTGCAGATACAGAAAAGACGAAGGATAAAGTGAACATTTATGCATGCTTACGTTCTGATGCACACTGTTGCAGTAAGTAATGAACAAGTTCTGGGGCTTTTAGCATGAGCTGAAGGCATCTTCTTTTGCATGATGTACCATAAACTAGAGCAGGAAAAGGTCTTTTTATCAATATCAAAACATGTACTGTAAATACAATCAGCACTGTTATCTCAGTTGGTGAGTTGCTGTGTGCCAAGAGGTTAAGTGTATTCCAAGAAGCCCTGATGTCAAGAAAATGAAAGAAAACATCTGCTGTAGAAGAGCAGGCTAAACACAGAGTAAAGTATGTGTCTGGAATAACACAGAGATTGTTATTTCATCTCAGCATCATTAGCATTGTGATTCCGAAAGAAGTTCCACTACACTCAGCTGGCTTCCATTAAGGAACTTTGAAACAGAAGCATCAGAAGCTCATGTAATTCCATGGTGTTGCTTACAGTCAATGCTCATTTGTCTTTCTTAATGAAGGAACATGCATATTCAAGCTTCTAGTGCTGGCCCTTGGAATTATGCAGAAGGCTTCCTTCCATGGTGTCTAGTTTAGGTGTCAGGCTTTAGGCACCAGTGCCTATGAAGCAAAGGCTTTGCAAAGGCTAAATCACTTGTACCACCTGGGATATTGCTTTGCACACACTAGCATTTAATTGCTACATCCCTGGAAGAAGAAAACATACGGAAAAGCTTGAAAACAAGACTGACATACAATAATCTGTTTGTGTTAGTGGTGTTCACCTTGGTCTGAATAGGGGGCATGCCCCCTGAAGGTTACCACTGATTTGTTTTTGTCATTAACGATGTAGGTTTCCTCCATGACAGTGGTTGGTACTCATTAGGTCTGGCAGAGCAGAAGATAGGGAAGCCAACAGTAGACTGAGCCAATGACCAGCACAGACAGCTAGTTCTAGTTTGTCCCCTAACAAGGGCAATCCTGAGACTAAGGAGGATGTCACCCACTGGACTGATAAAGACATACCAAAGTTGGTAAGGCAGTGCCCGATTCATAGGGTGCCTTCCACCACCTTAAGCATGATCCTGCCTTTATAGAGATAGCCTGGCCTCTGTGATTCAACAATAAATCCATCATTTTTCTTCCTCTTATAGCCTGATTCTAGCCAGTAATATGTAGATAGTACAAGGAACCATTGTTTATGGACAGCATTGAAACAATGTGCTTTTAGGGGAGCATACTGAATAGGGCCATAGATATCGGAGCAATAATTAGGCAAATTTGCTCAATAGCAGACCAGAAGTATTGGCTGACATTTACTCAATGGGTGCAAATTTTTAGAAGAGAGTTGGAAATATATTTTCCTCTCCTTCCTCTCTCTCTCTCTCTCTCTCTCTCTCTCTCTCTTTCTCTTTCTCTTTCTCTCTCTCCCCCCCCCCCATATCTACCAGAACTTGGAGAAGGTGGCACTCATCCCAAGGGGAAGAGGAAGAGGAAAAGTGTGTGCATGAGAGCAAGGGGGTGGGAGAGAGAGAGAGAGAGTTCAGCAGGTAGCACTCTGGAAAAGAGATAGAATAAAACAGCATGCATGGTGAACTGGTTGAAGGCACCTCAAGGGCAAGAACTTCTCTCTAGGGATCTGATATTCACAGGTTTCTAAGACTGCTTTTCTTTTGTCTCCACTTATGCTCAGCATGCATTCATGCAAATAAAGCAAATATTACCAAAATGTCATAAGCCTCCAGTGCTCACATCTAAAGGATACTTAACACAGGCAGTGATGCCCCCAGAAACATTTCACTCAATGCTTGGGGAAGTGTGGAATATGAAACAAATATATTCCTCACATTGAACTCAATTCTAATTGCATATATAAGAATATTCCTATAAGAATCCATATGGTAGAAATTTTTGTTTGATATGAGAAACAATGTGTGGAATACTGGATGTTTTGCTTGACAAGATGCAGTAGTCTTCAAGGCAGGTGTGTATGTTCCTCTGTTTGTTATATCTGAAAACAATAAAAACTAACTGTTAAAAGGGGGATATTCCCAAAATGACAATCAGCTGAACAAACAGTGAGATGATAAATCTAGTCATACAATAATCAGAACCATTCTCCATTAATAATACAGCTTGGTTGTCTCCCGGAATAGAAGGAAATAACTGCAGAGTTGCTCTCAGAAGCAGCTTTTAGGATTAACAACTCATTGACCCATAAAAGCTTTAAAATTAAACATTAGCAGCTTGCCACTCTACGTACTGTGTCACCCATAGCTCCTTCTGAACCACTCTTTCATTTGATTCCTATTTTAACCAAGAGGCATGATTGCACTCTAGACTATTCCAGTAATGGGACGTATGAAATAGCAGAAACATATGACAGGATGGGTCATATGGGACAGCTCCAAGGGATGTACAGCACTGAGGAGTAGTTCTCAGGGATCGGGGGTTGGAGAATGGTGGCCCTAACCTTCCAAAGAACATCTCAGCTTTACCCCTTGAAAGTAAACAGAGGCATAACTTTGAAAAACCAACAAAAGATCATAGGAAGAGCCCAAAGGCCTATCTCATCCAGCACCCTATTATGCCAGTAGCCAGCCAGATGCTTATGTGAAGTCCAAAAGCAAGACCTGAGTGCAGCGGCAGTCTCCTTGCTTGTGATTCTCAGCAACAGCTAAGAAGGTACAACATAGCTGTCAGGCGACTGCCATCGGAACAGGGGAAGGAGGCGGGGGAATACAGAGAGCCTCCGACGCTTCTGAGTCCAGCGGTGGGGAAAGCCATACCTCCAAAGGAGCAGAGAGGGAAGGGGTCAGCCAAGCGAGGAGAGGGCTCGAAGATGCTGTTCAGAGCCCAAGCGCCTTACCTAGCCCCTAACCTTACACGCCACTTCCGTTGCCCACCTTGTGCAGAGAGGTGAAACACAAGGAAGGGGAGGCAGAGGCTTGGGGTGCCAAAGTTCTTATGTTGTGGGAGAAGCCAGAAAGAGCCACTCCCGGATTCTGCAAGTGACTAAGACAGATGTGAACTTTATGGTCATGCACTGTAAATAATTTTGTACCAAATAAAACCTGTAAAAGACAGGTCAGAGTCCTGCTTGGTTACTCACGAGCAACCACCACCCGCATCTGACAATAGCCATCATTCATGACCAAGGCATCTTAGGAAAAGGCAGCACACTAAATTCACCCTATAAGCATGAAAAGGTGCTCAGCCATCTCACCGATTGCATAGGCTATATCTGTACTGTTTTTTTTTAAATAGTGTGTTATGTTTTATTGCATGCACATTGCATAAATTGTGTAAAATAAATACAACATATATTTGGATGTAGTGTGTTTGAGCAGCTCTCCAAAGCTTTTTGGAAAAGGAGGGTTCCCTAATGGACCTGCACATATGTCTTGTACATACATAGTAGGAAAAGTGTGTCCTTCTTGAATCCAGGATGCTTTTTTAACTATTATATTGGAGACTGGGTGAAAACAGGACCAGCATTAGTAGTATCCACAGAAAGCTGCCAGGGCCCAAGGGCTCCACCACAACCCACAATTGACATCTGGCTTCCCTTTTCATTTAGTTGGTTGCATGAGCTGCCCACCATTTTAATTTTTCACAATGTCTGCAATACAGTCTGTCATCAGGGCATTATAGAAAATGTCAATGTTATCTCCCACGGGACTAACTATCTCGTGCAGATCACAGTACTGCTGCTGCGGACACTGTCACCACCAGAAGATAAGCCCATAGGATGAAGGGTTCAATACTATAGAAGGGGGCTAGCAATTAGATGAGGTCTCCTTGGAACCTGGTGTCAAATCTGGGTGGACAGTAGCTCCCACTACTGAAATGGAACATTTCCTCTGTTTCTGCCTCAGCAGTGTGCTAAGTCCCTGGGTGTCTATTAGCAAAATAAAGTAAAAGAGGGGGGAAACAGGAAATCAGTTGCTATTGAGATACAGTGGTACCGTACAGTGGTTACGTACTTAATTCGTTCTGGAGGTCCGTTCTTAACCTGAAACTGTTCTTAACCTGAAGCACCACTTTAGCTAATGGTGCCTCCCGCTGCTGCTGCGCCACCACCACGCTGCCGCCGTGCAATTTGTGTTCTCATCCTGAAGCAAAGTTCTTAACCTGAGGTACTATTTCTGGGTTAGCAGAGTCTGTAACCTGAAGCGTATGTAACCCAAGGTACCACTGTAAATTCCAGCATCTCTGCATGTCAATTTCATTCCCAGCAGTATTTTCAGTCCTTGGATCCATTATCAATTATGTTCTGAAGATTGCAAGCCTGCTTGTCTCTTTCCTTACCTGCTACTAGCTCCCCCCCCCCCCGTAGTCACCATATGCAGCTGTGTTAAAATCCCATCACTATGTGTGCACTAAATGTTGTTTTAAAGATAACTCTTAGGGCTTGTTTGTGGAATCTTATTTATAGCCTATATTTAGAGAAGCAAGTTATCATAAAATGAAGAACATGGAGGCTTTCCTTTCCTTAAGCACTGCTGTTTGCTAATTTTCTGGCATCAGGCCACATTGGAAATTACAGTTGTAGGTTTCAGTCTGTCAGTGTGTTGTAAATATTTTAAGCAATTCTACCCATTTCCATCTGGATCTTTGTACTTGGCAGTTTTTGAATAATCAACATTTTCCCCCTTTCCTCTGAAATGAATTAGAGTATGAGAGTGCTAACATTTCAGATGCATTTTATAAAGTTTAGGATCCTCTGAAATAAAATATGTTTGTTGTCTGAGCCAAGTGAAGCCTTTGTTCAAAATCAGACGATGGGCAGACTCTGTGTATCTCCCTTGCACATTAAGATGATGTAGTAAAACTTGATGTGCCCCTGCTGAGAGCATGCTTGTATGTCAGGCTATATGGGGTTTTAGGGGAGGGGTAGTGCCTGAGGTGGGGGACACATTGTGCTCCTTCTGAGATAGTTTGTCCGCCTTTGACCCCCACCCTGCACTCAGCTCTCACCTGTGGCTCCTAGAAGCTGTCAGCATGGGACAGCACTCACACCATGGCTATTCTCTTATAAAGAAATGAAATCCTAAGGCTCTTTGCTGCCTCAGATGCATCTCCCCTCTTTCCAATCAACAAAAGCCAAGGAGCCTGGCAATTGACTCATGATCCTCCACCACCACCTGCGAAGGGGTGCAGAGCAGGCCAACAACTTATTACCCAACAGACTCTGCCACCTAAGGCAGTTGCCTCAATCTGCCTAATGCTAATGGTAGGGCTGGCCTTTTTTTTTAATCAAAACGATAAAACCAATTAAAATGTCACAAGAACAGGAATGAAATGTTAAGTGTCACCACTAAGATTCAGTCTGGTATCATATATGAATTTGCATTCTGAACTCCAATGCTCTCCCAACCTTCAAATCCTTTGAAGTCTGCCAGCCGATAATCTAAAGTTCTGCCAGAACAGAAATATAATCAATTCCATTAATTTAACATAGAATATGTGCAACTGGAATCAATCCCTGCTGTTCCTTCAGCATAAAACTATCAATTTGTAATAAATCAGTCTCCATTAAAATGCATACTTGCATCTGAATATGAAATCTGCACAGTGCAAAATATGCTTAAGTGAGTCACAATAATTTAAATGTTCCTAAGATCTCATGGGTCTTTTTGTAACAAATAACTCTCAGATGACATATGAACATCTGCATTCTGTTTTATGTTGCTCTGTCTAACCACAAAGGTGGGACTGATTCACAACATTTGTGGACCAGCTCAGTGAAGCAAAAGAAGAAAGGGACAATTACCATTTTCAAATACCTTGATTAAAACAAGGATGGCAGAACACAGAACCGTTAGCAAGAAACTGCAGGAAGTCTTGAGGAGTCTAGCTTTATTTCATTTGTAAGGTAAAAAAAAAATGTAGCGGCTATGGGCAATCTTTAGTACAGGCTCGCCATTCTTCTGTTGAGTATTGGGAGCAAACAACTGAACTGTTCAGGGCTTCTGGGAAAGAGTGGTTTCTTCCAATGAATATCAAAGACTGGGAACGACCTAAAGGCAGCAGACAGGTGATAGTGTTCACTTGACCGAAAGGGCAACATAAAAGATTGTGCTGCTGCTTACTTCTTGTCCACTAGGGATTTTTGCCAGGCGTAGACATGCCTGCAAAATATATTTTTCTTCATTGCAGAACTGCAGCAAAGGTGCTGCATTTATTTAAAAAGCCTAGTAGATCCATTGGAGATTTTAAAATGTTGATTCCACCTATCGTCTTCTTTTGTAAGCATTTTCTTCCATTGCCCCACACAGTGCAGTAGATAGTAAAGATAAATGCCACACTCACACTATACATTTAAAGCACTGTTATATCACTTCAATACTCATAATTTCTCCTCTCATTTGATGGGATTGCCTACATGAGAGTTTATTATGGATTTGCTGCTATTCATGCATGCAAGATTTTTTGGGGGGAGTGTTCAAATGATGTTGCCCTCATCAAAATGTTAGCCCACACTTTCCCTCCATTTAATCTGGATTTTCCTGTTCCACAGATAATCAGATATAAAAAATAAATTCTATTGCATATGGAACTAGTGTGGATGGACTGGTTAATAAATGATGACACACCTTGTGAATTGCTTGGGCATATTTTCTCTGCAAAGGTCCATCAAGCACCTTGTGTTTGGCTGTTAGCTAATGAAGTGACATCAAGTGGTTGAAAATTATTAAGCTATGTATTTATGTATGCATGTGTGTCCTTATTTGATCAGGTGCTCTGAAAGCATCTGTTCGCCAAGACTGCTGGCGGTACTAAATTGTTCAGTCTTTAAAATAGAAAGAGGCTGAGAAGCGTTCTAAAATAACCTTTCCAAACTGAATGAATGGGTGGCAAAACAGCAAATGTAGTTCACTGTAAAGAAGCAACCCCCCCCCCTGAATTTCACATATATGCTCATGGGATCTGAAGTGGCATGACTGACAAGGAACAATACCTTGGGGTTGCAGTGGATAGCTCAGGGAAGATGTCCATCCTATGTACAGCAGATGTGAAAAAATACAACTGCATTTGGAATACATTGTACAATTCTGTACAATTCTGGCTGCCTCATCTCAAATACATATAATGGAATTGGAAAAGATTCAGCAGCAGGCAACCAAAATGATCAAGAGAATGGAGTAATTTCCTTATGAAAAAAGGTTGCAGGGTCTGGGACCTTTCATTTTTCAAGAAAAGGCAAGTACGAGATGATATGAAAGAACTTCATAAAATTATGCATGGTATGGTGAAAATGGAAAGAGAAAGGTTTTTCTCCCCCCTCTCACTCCTCCTAAGACTAGAACACATGGAAATCCAATGAAGCTGAATGTTGGAGCATGCAGGGCAGATAATAGCAAGTACTTCTTCACTCAGCTTATAGTTGAATTATTATTATTTAAATTTATATACTGCCCTTGATCCAAAGATCACAGAGCAGTTCACGACATAAAAATACAAAGTGAGTACACAAAATTAAACATAAACAAACCAATAACACCCCACAAACACATTTAACAGGCAATACAATGTTCAGTCAACCAAAGGCCTGGTTAATGCAGAAACATTTTTGCCCGGTGCATCAGATATGTAAAGAAGATTCCAGGCCTGCTTGGAATCAGCACCCTGGTTCCCCATTGAGACCTTGCTTGCTTGGCTTGTACCATGGCAAGGTTCAACACTGGCCGACTCCCATCGTAGAGGTTTGGAGTGATCCAAACCCAGCGGATCCATTAGATCAACATGGAGATTGTGGAATGATGAACTGATCCTGGGACCCAATGCCATACCAATCCTTGCCCTGCCTGCTGCTGTCAATAAACATTTGGCCTGATTTTATCCCATCACTGTTGTACAGTGGTTTGTTCTTGTTTTCTGCTGCTCTCATGGATCACATAATGCGTCTGCCTGGGCAAATACAATTCTACTACTACTATATTGTTTATGCCCCACCCATCTTGTGGCTCAACAGGACTGTGTGATAGCATTTCAGTTACTTAGCATATTCACATAGAGGCAAGTCTCACTGAGCTC
Source organism: Podarcis vaucheri (assembly GCF_965113315.1). Classification (NCBI taxonomy): domain Eukaryota; kingdom Metazoa; phylum Chordata; class Lepidosauria; order Squamata; family Lacertidae; genus Podarcis; species Podarcis vaucheri. The sequence continues at coordinate 33,989,805 of NC_138749.1, forward strand.
AGCTGAGGTTACTTCTATGTTAACATGCATAGGATGCTAATGATATCAAACCAAATTTGTAATTGGCATGACCCAGTCAGAAATGCCGTGTGTTTGGGTACATGGGTTTGAGCCCCACATTGGGCAAAAGTTCCCTGCATTGCAGGGGATTGGACTAGATGCCCCTCATGGTCCCTTCCAACTCTACAGTTCTAGGATTCTACTTTCCATGTTGGACAAAGACTCTCCTCCCTGGAAGAGAGGGGAGTGGTTGTGGGCGGGAGACCGAGCTCCGCCCCTGGTAGGGGGCATTAGCCCCCTCCCCTCCTACCTGGCTGGCGCCCACGCCCACCGGAGGTGGCCAACCAGGTGCCTCCGGGGGGCGTGTGTAGCAGCTTAATGCTGTGGTGCCAGCTCCGCCTCCTCCTCATTCGTCGTCGTCCCTCAGCGAGTCACCCACCCTCCACTCCCATTTAGCTCAGGGTATAGGTTTTTGGCCTTGCTATGGACCTTAGGTTGGTTGCCCCTGTTGTCTGGGGGGCCTGGTAGGAATTTTTCCATTTGGCATTAGGCCTTTTGGTTTTTTCGCCTACCTCGTAGCAATCGTCACAACTTTTGTGGTATTGGTGGGTAGGTTAGGCATTGGATTCATGTGTTGTGCTGTGTCAAGGGCTAGGTGTGGCCATCGCCTATGCTATCTACCGTGGGTTATTCCGTTAAAGGAATCTGGCGGTCGTGTATTCCGTCCGATGCCTGCTTGGCGGGAGGCCATGGCACGACCCTCGGTGACATCAGGGGGTGAGCCTATAGTTGGATGAGCATCAACAGGCTCCACCTACTGTTGAATAAACCCACCACCTATAGTCATCCAATGCCTAAGCCAATACCTTTTCACTGCTGTAATCAATAAAGTTGTGGCCTTTTCTTGCCCATTAACCTTATATCACGTGTCCTTGTGTATTTATTTCACATAGCGGGGTCGGGCCCTCGATCCACAATTGTTAGGACTTAGCAGTGTTCATTGTGGTCTGTGTCATTCACTGGCATGCAGGAATAGTTCAGTTCCTGAATGCTTTATGCTTCTAAGCTTCTGAATCCTGAACACCTAGAGAATCTAAGTCATACTATCAGTGGCAACACTGCCACTAAAAGTAAGATAGGATTCAAGTTAGTATTCCAGCAGTGACCAGCACAAGGACTCATTAAACGAGGCTCTGCCATCTGCAAGCAAAAAGACAAAACAAAATTGTGCTATTTTGTGAGTTACATTTCAAAGACTTAGATTCTGCATGAACATGCCACACTACTGTGATGTGAAGGATAAGATTAATAGAAAATCACTTTTATTTCTCCTCTGCATTTATTTGCATATAGGTCAACTTATTGAATAATGCATGTCTTCTTGTTCTTATTAACATAAGGTACTTCGAATCCAGCTTTTGATCAATTAAGTGCATCTTGAGAGTCCAGAAACAGGGGAGTGGGAGATTAAGTATTTGCTGTACAGGACTCCCCCCCCCTCCAAGGACTCTAGTGGGAAGATAAAAAAGAATGAATAAATCAGCTGCTTCTCAGCAGAACAAACTTATTTTCTATCCAAATAAAGCCTGACCCTAGGGATGCTCATCTCCCCATGCAAATTTTTATCTGGATTTGGGAGATCTGAATTAATAACTTGAACTTTTTTGTGGAATGGACCAATGCATAGGCAGTCCACCATAGCAGGATCACATTCGTAGATTCCTTTCAGTTTAGCCAGTGTACACACGGCTCATGCACAGTAATTAAATCACAGTGGGGGGGGGAATCCTGATGTGATGACACAATAAATATTCTTTTTTTCTTTTATTAAAGGTGCTTTAATCAACTCCCATGCATTAGTTAACTTGTAGGGAGGGGAAAGGCATGAACTACAAATTGTGGTGAACTATGCAGGTCGCAACACTGAAATTAATTGAAAAAATAATTGAAGTTAAACTGGAAGGCTGCTGCAATGAAGGATGCCTGCTCATTCCTAACTAAGCAGCACTTACCAGTTACCTCCATCCATCTTTTAACTTTACAACAAGCAAATTCTATTTACCAAGTACAAATACTATATTTAACAGCAATGGAAAATACAGATTGTTACTAGTATTCTCATAATCAGCATTGCTCTGGACTACTAAGAAACAAAAAATTAAGTGCATGTTGGAAAGGATTCCATAATGGCGCTCAACTGTGTTAAAACATAGACGAAAACCTACTCCTTGATCTCAGGAACCATCATGCAGAATTTGGTCACAATATTTTGAAATGTCCAAATGCAGTGAGCAGCCCAACAAACAACTTTCCAAAATAGATGGCTGCAGTGCTAAACACAGTTACCTGTGAGTAAATTCCATTGACCTCAGTGAGACTTACTTATGAATAGACATTGCACCAATAGACTTGCAATGGAGCCCAATGCTTTCAGATCATGCCTAGATATACATTTTGCTAAACTGGTACTAATGACATATTTTTGGTAGACTTAATTTCAAAGGTATGGTAAGTAAAACGTGTCTGTGGAGAAATCCACAAGTCCAAAGACAGCTGAAGTTTGTGAACTGCCAATAGCCTCATTAAGGAATATCACTTGAAGACCTTTGGCTGTAAATCTCCAAAAAGAGTTATGCTGTCTAAATTTCAGGGACTTCAGGGGATTTCAGCACCCTAACTCTGCACAGATTGGAGGCTTTTTGAACATGAAATATAATGCTGATAATTTTCACACTGGCAAACTCTTCTTGTTCTGAGTTTCACAGCTTGCCTCGGGGTTCAGGGCATCCGTGGAAAGACGGCCCCTTTTCTAAAATTACTGTTGTTTGCAGCCTATTCTCTGGGTTATACAAATAAAAGTTCTGGGATTAAAAATAAAATAAAATGGCATGTTAGCATCCATAAGAATCTGTATCAATATGGTCTTTCCTGCCCTCAGCAGCCAGGCATGTGCTGACTTAAGAGGTCTGTCACAGAAGAGCTTACCAATGACTGGCAGAATGAGTGCATTCTTTTAAAAGTACAAATATGTTGGCTTCTTCCTTCCTGGTTCATTTGCTGAAAACATTTCTGTGGTTTAAGAAATCCAATGCCTGGGAGGGTGGGGAATTGCATTCATAAGTAACTGCAACAGGTTATTGAATAGGTTATTGAACAGCTAGGCTATCATTTTTTTGATGGGAAAGACTCAAGTTTGAGTAGTTATTTGCTACTTCATGCTTGTGATGAGGCTGATGTTTGTAATTACTTGATTCATAATGTGAATTTGATCAGCTGGTGATGCTCTTGTTGCCTGATCAAATAACACACTGCTTGCATTTCTGCGCCTCATTCAAAACATGCATATACAAAAGGTCAAGTAAATCTCACTCATAGTAGACCTTAATAAACTTAGCTGTTTGTGAATTTCAGTTGGTCTACTCTGAGTAAAACTAAGTTGAATATCAACCGTTGTGATGATTGACACATGACACAATTTTCTCATTAAATACCGTATTTTTTGCACCATAACACTCACTTTTTTCCTCCTAGAAAGTAAGGGGAAATGTCTGTGCGTGTTATGGAGGGAATGCCTATGGGTGGCATGCCTACGGATTTTCCTCCTCTAAAAACTACGTGCGTGCTATGGTCAGGTGCGTGTTATAGAGCGAAAAATATGGTAAATATATCTTACACAGCCTGGTTATAGAACCCCTAGCTTTGAAATTCTGCTACACTTGTACGTAAACACTTTACAGTGGTACCTCGGGTTAAAAAAACCTCGGGTTACAAACACTTTGGGTTACAGACTCCACTAACCTGGAAGTAGTACTTTGAGTTAAGAACTTTACCTCAGGATGAGAACAGAAATCGCACAGGGAGGCCCCATTAGCTAAAGTGGTACCTCAGGCTAAGAATGGTTTTAGGTTAAGAAAGGACCTCCAGAACGAATTAAGTTCGTATCCAAAGGTAACCAGAATTATCACTGTACTAAACTTGGACTCGTGTTGGGTAATTGATTTACGTCAGGAGATGGTATGTGTGCACAGCTAAGAATCCATTGCTGTAGTTTCTCCAAGTATGCTACCAGCCCATCATCAGCATGGCTCATCAACCACTTTGGGTGAGCTTATTCTCTTTTGGAAATGTATTGCATGCTTGTCTCCAGTCATAACCCCTATACTTGTGTGAGAAATAATCTCCCAATAAACTTCACCAAGGAGTTGTTTGGTTTAAAGTTTCATTTGTAAGTATGTACTGTGTAATTGACTCAACTTTCTAGTTCTGTTCCTAGGTGGTTGCTTTCTCTTGAGTTGTAGTTGACTGCATTGCAGTATTACTATAGAGTGGGGGGTTCTCATTTTTCCCTTCTTTGTCTGCATTGTGGAACCCATACATTCCTATTTCAGCTCCTGAATCTAACATCCTCCTTTGCCTGGAAGTGTTGACATTTTCCAAGATTCTCTGGTCAAAACAAATCTATGGCGATTCCCACTGGTTTGATGACACCCTATCTTTGTTGTGAGGGGAATTGGGCTGCATATTCTTTTTTTTTTTTAAAAAAAAAAATATGTCTACTTGTGTGAAGAGCCTGAAATAAAGAGGGAAGACAAAAGATGTGACAAATCTAGGACCACATTATTAAATATATAGCTTTAGATCTGCATAAGGAAACAATGTGAATTAAAATGCTTCAATAACTATCAAACTCCTAGACTTGTTATAAATGGGTGTGGGAGAGGTGGGTATTATGCTATCCCCCCTCCCATGGCATACCCTTTTGTGTGAAGAAAAGAGCCTTCCTGACTCATACCCCCTCAGTGCCCCATAACTCCAAGTGTGAAACAAGTTAGCCCCCAAAGCCCCAGAGCCCTGGGTGCATGTCTTGGGATTCATCAGTGTACATGTACCCAAGCTAGAAGGGAATTCTCCAAAGTAATAGTAGCTTCCCCTGGAAAGTATGGGAAGGAGTGAGCCAATTACAAATTGAGATGAGGCAATTTCATCCATCACAGCTTCACACATCAGTAGAACCCCTAAAGAAGGACTTCAGCTGGAGATGGGCAATTTACAGGCAGTGCACACATATGAAGGAGCTACAGCTTACCATGAATACTCAACGAGAATACTTATCAACTTGTAAACCCTTTTGCAATGCTCAAGTAGATTTTCCTTTAATGCTCAATAAGCCCTGATATTCAACTGCCTCAAATCCAAAAAGTTTAAAAGTGCCTGAAGGTATCTAGGAAAGCTGCAAAGTGTTCAGTCAACCAATCTGTGTGTTTCTTACTTTCCACTCCCTGAAATTACTGTTTGTAATGAAAAACTGATGCTGAGAGCCCAAGAAATCAAAACTTCATAATGGGTAGGGGGGATTTTTTTCCACTTTCCTATATGATTATGGCCAAATGTACAAGTTTGGATGAGAGGCTTCAACTCCACTCAGAGACTGATGAGCACTCATCCTTCGAAACTAATAGAAGCAGCAGATTCTCTTTTTGTAAACATAACAACACTGAATTACTTTTAAGTCAGACTACATGAAAGCTAGTAGGTAACAGACTACAAATTGAAGTGGGCGTGAAAGCACTACTCCACATGAAAACATTGTGCAATGTGCGTGTAGAAATTTTATTTATTTGGTAAAACATTTCAGCTTCCATGTTCGTCAGCGACTCTGATAAAAATGAAATGATGCTGTTGCCAAGATGGCCATTATAGAATTTTGAGAATGGACTGTTCAGAAAGGCTTCATTTATTGAAGCTGGCACTATCCTCCAGATTGAGATCATGTGGTGTTCATGTGTCCAATGTGCACACCCAGAAGTTCTTCCTCTTTGCTAACATTGTAGGATGAGGTGGCCTCTCTATTGCATCTTTTAGGCAGGGCCTAGTCATCAGAATTGAAATGCTTAGCAACCAGTCGCTCCACTTCTTTTGGCCAAAATTTCAGATTTGTGGTTTTTAAAACATGTGTAGGCTGGTTGCAGTTCTACCTATGCACCGGATATTACATTTTGATTTTGTTTTGGCACTCAGTGATATAGATTATATTTGTTTGATGCTTTTATAACTAGAAAGAGAAAGAAAGAAGATCAGGGGCCAAATGAGGAGAAGAGGGTGCCTGCTAACGAGAGGTCCTTCTCAGTGATAGACCCCTGGCTATGGAATTGCCTCTGAGAGAGAGTCACCTCCTTTATATGATCTTTTCAGTGACAGGTGAAGGCTTTTTTTTAAAAAAAAAAATTATCATCCTTATTTTTTAAACTAACTTCGGTTTCATGTGGACTTCTGAATTCTTCCCCCATATACCTGCATTTATTAATTACTAAAATCATTAATCATTATTAATTACACCAAAATCATGTCAAAAAACTAGGGTCACCCAATACATGGATAGTGGCGTGGGGGGGGGGGAGATGCCACAGTTGCGTGGGGAGTGATCTGGGGGCGCTGGCTGGTGGTGCACAGCTTCCCCTGATGCTGCTGCATGTGGGAAGCACTCATTGGATCGTTTCCCATGGGGGAAGGCACCCTCCAGCCAACCGGGTGGCTGGCTGGAGTGCAACTTCCCTCAATGCTGCTGCATGAGGGAAACACTCCCTACCTGCCTGCAGGAAATGATCTAGGGAGTGTTTCCTGTTCGCAGTTGCATGAGGGGTGAGGCTCAACAACTTTGGGCCCCTCACCTCATTTTCTTAAAATTGAGTCCCCCAAAATATGGGGGGTCTTATACAGGGGGGCATCTAATAGATGGAAAAGTATGGTAACTATTATTATTATTATTATTGTACTATTAATAATGCATTAAATTCTTCCTTTACCAGAAAGAGTTATTTTTTATGCTGCTTTCTATTGTCTTGATAATGTACTTTTATATTTCTGAAGGTGCCAACTTCCTGGGGCCCTGGGTGCAGAGGCACCCACAAAATTCCCCATGAAGGGGCCAGGCATCCACAAATTTTGGTACCAGGGCCATGAATACTGCATGGCCCCAGGTAACCATGGCCACAGGGCCAAGCTGGCACAGCTGACAGAAAATAGACTCACTGTTGGGGCTTGGAAAGGTGGAATGGACTGGGATGGTAAATGGAAGACACTAGGCTGATGCCGGGAGTTGGAATGAAATTTGCTATCCTGGAGGTTAATGGCTGGTGAACTGAAACATTTTTTGCAGGTCCCACACCTATGTGGGTATGAAGAAAAAGTGATAGGTTCTAGCTGTGTAATGGGGATGATATAACAACACCAGAACATATCTAGAAAACAGAAGTGCTGAAAAACTGAAAAGTTTCCTGCTGAATTTCTGTATGTTGTCCATCACTTAACAGAGAAGAGCATTGCCAGTACAAACAGAGGCAACATTCATACAATATCACAACATCCATTCACTGTGAATAACAACAATTTTTAATGAATCTTACAGGATCAGATAAGTGAAGAATATTTCTGGGTGAAGAAAAGTTTGCAACTTCTTTCTATGGCCTGAGGAATACTGTGACTGCGAATAGTCTGGGTTTGTTTATCTCCTTCAGGGAGGAAACAGAGCTGGAAAACAATAATGAAAGTGTTTTTCTTTTAAAGCAAACTGTGTGCCAGCAGCGTCACCTCTGGACATTTTTTCTTTTTCTTGAGGGAACATGGAAATGTACTGACAGATGAGCGTCACTCATCTTGTTGTTAAGGGCACAGGAGCCATGCCAGAAACATAAAAAATAGGTGGCAACCCCATGCCCTTTTACCTGATACTGGGAATGCCACTCTAGAAATGCAGTTCATTCATTTCATACCTGAGAAGTGACATTGTTAAGAGTCTGCTTCACATCATGTCTGCTGGATTTAGAAATACCAATACTAGCTTTAAAAGCAAGCCCAGAAGGACTAGGCATTTCAGGTCCACTCATGACTATTTCACACTGGAGATACATTTTCAGACAAGTAGAAATGTCAACAGCACTATATTTTTAGAATAGTTTGCTGCAGCTATAAAGCAGTACTAAAATGACAAGAACAGGTAGTGACGAATTGACCATTAAAAAAGAAAAGAAGGGAAGGAACCATACTTGGATTTTCTTTTCCATCCTTTTAATCTCGAAACTATATGGATATTTCTGGAGATCCCTATATAGCGTTACTGCTTTAAAGGCTTATTTCTCCCACTCCTATATAATAGTCATTTTAAAAATTAGTTTTTTATTAAAGATTTCATTGACTTACAAAATGAGCAAATAAACAAGGAAAAGTGCATACAACATTTCCTTTTTCATATGATAGTAAGCGGAGACCATTTTTGTTGCATCCAATTGATGCACGATTGCTGATGGTCGGGTCCTTTTGGACTTGGAAGAGGTCATAATGGGAGTCGAATGGGGGCAGGGTGGAGTGTAACAGGGGTGGGATGTAACAGGATGTAACAGGGCATAACAGGGTGGGACATGCTTATGCACATGTCTCCGACGCATGTGGGCATTGGGAACGAAACCCCCACGTGAAATAGTCACTGCCTATATTTGATTTGGGACGCGGGTGGCGCTGTGGGTAAAAGCCTCAGCGCCTAGGGCTTGCCGATCGAAAGGTCGGCGGTTCGAATCCCCGCGGCGGGGTGCGCTCCCGCTGCTCGGTCCCAGCGCCTGCCAACCTAGCAGTTCGAAAGCACCCCCGGGTGCAAGTAGATAAATAGGTACCGCTTACCAGCGGGAAGGTAAACGGCGTTCCGTGTGCTGCGCTGGCTCGCCAGATGCAGCTTTGTCACACTGGCCACGTGACCCGGAAGTGTCTCCGGACAGCGCTGGCCCCCGGCCTATAGATGTGAGATGGGCGCACAAACCCCAGAGTCTGTCAAGACTGGCCCGTTCGGGCAGGGGTACCTTTACCTTTACCTTTATATTTGATTTGATTTTGTAAAGTTATGTGTAAGTAAAACTAAAAGCACTGGTAGAATAATAGTTTGGGAAGCCATTGGTATAAATATCCTTTATACAAGATGAGTCTTTTAAGGTGCTTGTAAATAGGATTCAACAGTTTGATCCTCCAGCTGGACCAAGATTACTTGAAATGAAATTAATGGAGCCCAGACAATACACAATCAGTTTCAAATAGAAAACGTGATAAACATGTCACTTTCTGGTTTGCATCATTCTCTCATACACACTTGATATTTCAGCTGAAGTAAATGAATTTTCCCATTTTGCTCTGCATTTTTATATTAGAACTCCTGTTATTAATATTCAGACTTGCACATTTTAACAGCAGCATTTGAAATTTGAATCCTTAATTTCCTTTGCACTCTGTATAATTTTGAGCCTTGTAGGCTTCAAATAAGTTGTCAGCTGCTGACTAATAATTGCCATTGTTACAAACAAGCACTATCCATTCATCCAACATCTCACAATATTAACCCCTTTGTGCCAAATTTGCTTCTGTAATCTTGTGAAATCCTACGATAATACCTTCCAATCTGTTGTCAAATGTGCTTATGTGAGGATGGCTCAGCGATTGCAGCCACACGCTGATATAAAGAGGTAAGACATTTGAGATTGGGTTAACAAAAGTCACAACTTTTATTAACTTGGCAGCAGAGGTGATCGGCCGTGGATTAAACTGCAGGCATTGCTAAGATTAAATGTTAATACTACATCTCTAAATGATTGTGAACCTGAGCCATTCCTGAGTCCAGAGACTGTAACTTATCAGCAGTTTGATATAAACCAAGTATAAAATAACAAAACTAAACACCAATCTCCAATCCCAGATCTAGTTCTTGTATCACAAGGTAAATCTCTTATTTCTATTTTACATTTGGTACTTGATTCATTATATGTAAATCTACTGACATGTTTCCACCAGTTCATCAGTATTTTTCATAGGCTGACTCTGCATACAAAGACCTATGCATGATGAATTTTTGGATTTCCTATACAGAGTAGGAGGTTGTACTCATTGGCTTAAAAGCCTGACCAACTCCATGGCTGTATAGAAGAGCAGACTTCAACAGTTTCATACTAGAAAGGTGAAAAACCAACAGCTTTGTTGTCAAAGTAAAACAAACACTTATTTAGTTGTTTATTAAATATGTATCCTGCCCTTCCTTCCAGAGGAGCGTAGGGTGGCAAACAATAAGTGATAAAACAATAAAAGCACATTAAGAACAATTAAGAGAGGGAAAGGACTCTGAAGTCTTGTTGAAAGAGGAAGGTCTTCAGTAGGTGCCAAAAAGACAAGAGATACAGTGCCTGTCTAATATTCAAGGGAAGAGAATTCTAAAGGGCAGGTGCCACAGTACTAAAGACCCAATTCCCACACTGTGTAAAACAGACCTCCTGGTAAGATAGGATCTGCAGGAGACACAGTGATGAATTTAGTATGCAAGAAGTGAGACAATGTTTCTTGGATTCTGGCCACAAGTTGTATAGCTCTTTATGCACCCAAAACAGCACATTGAGCTTGGCCCTGTAGCAAACTGCCAACCATCAATTTCCCTTAAATTAAATATTTGTCACAAAATGGGTAGCCCATTTCCATTTCAAGGTAAAATCAGTATTTTATTACAGATGGCGTCACATCTGTAAAGGAAAGCTGAATGACAAAATTTACATGTTCATAACAGTGGGCGGGCAGGAGATTGGAAAGCATGTGATTTATTTTCATTTTCTTGTCTGCTTGAGATCAGATAAAAATAAAAGCAACCCTTCGTTATACTTACTTTAGTCTTTGTGAGTTTCAAGCATTCTTACAGATTCTGCTGGAAAAGAAGTGCATGACGTGAAATGATAAGTTCGTGAAGAAATTTAACCAGCTGTCAAATTAAAATATTAAAAGCTGTCACTGCACTCTCAAGAGACCTTATTGTGTTTTGTCTTACAAATATATTGCAGATGTTTCTCTGATCAGGTATAAAATGCAAATCACTTCCCTGTATATTTCTTGTTCTTATGAACAAGTAGGTATGCCTGCAGTTAGGAATGAAAACAATGGCTAAAATCTCTGTTGCCCAGACACCCTCTGACCACCAGCTGCTGCTGGGCTGCAAGTGAGGGCTGCAGGGCTTGTGGAACTGGAACATGGTCAGGAAGAAGCAAGTGGGGAGCCCTGGCAAGCAGAACCCAAGTGAGACCCAGTCCCTGCTGTGGAAGATGTGCTGTGGCTAGGGGTGGGCGTGGGCGGTTCCCTTGGCAACAGGACATGAGGAGGCCTGGTGTGGGGGTATTTTTTAGCTCCAAGAGGCAGATGGGGCTAAGAGACCAGTGGCTTGTATAATGCAGTCCTTATACATCTGTGGCTGATGTGAGGCTGGGAGCAGAGCTGCTATCCAAGTCTTTGTTCATAGAATGACAATTCAGACTGGAGTAAGCACAAACTTCCTCAGAGCAGTGCAAGAGTCCAGGAGTGCTTACACAGGGTTCATGTTTCCTTTTGTAAAACTGAGGCACAGCAGAGACTGTGGCGTCTTCATGATATATGGTTTAATGTGGACAGCCTGCTTGGACGCGTGAAACCAACCACCTGTCTCCTTGATCCTTGCCCATCCTGGCTAATAAAAGCAAGCCAGGAAGGGCTGGGTGATGGGCTCTGCGGGGTGGTGAATGCTTCCCTCTGTGAGGGAACATTTCCAGATCTGCTGAAAGAGGCGGTCATTAAACCGCTTCTTAAAAAACCATCTTTAGACCCGGCCAGTATGGCCAACTATCGCCTAGTCTCAAATCTTCCATTCTTGGGCAAGGTGATTGAGCATGTGGTTGCTGAACAATGCACTGGGCAAATATCTGCACTATGGGATATAAAACAGAAGATGGAAATGTTTACAAATTAAAAGACATGAGCATAGTCATAAGTTCCTTGCTGGTAGAATTCTACCTGTGAAAAATCTTCAAAATATATTCATGAAGAAATGAAGGAAGACTTTTTGCTGAGTTTTTGTTTGTTTGCTTGCTTTGGTTCTTATTACCTTAATGGGCACTTGATTATCTTGATCATTGTGATATCTCCTTCTCTCATACATTTCACACAGATATCGCAAGAGCGCCCATCTTTATCCCTGTGACACTGTGTCTCCTGTATTCCCCCCCTTCATTCCTTTCTAGCTCTGTACTTCCATCTAGGAACAAAAAGGTGAAGCACTTGACATGAGGGTAACTAGGTCCACAACTTTATTAACTTCAGAGCAGAGGAGAGCTGCAGCAGACCAAACTGTGGGAGCATGGTTAAAGTAGAAAGTTAATACTACTTCTGACTACCTACTAAATGAGCCCCAACCCCTTTAGGGCAAATTAGGCTGACCCCTTAGGGCAAATGGGACACTGCCCCACCAGCCTCAGTCTGCCCCCACCTGCCTGTCTTATTCCTTATAACCAGTCCGGGGGTGCCACTGCTTGTCATCTTCCTGCTCCTTGGTCTCAGTGTTGTTGTTTTTTTAAAAAAAAAAATTTATTGGGTTTTCACATTTTATATAAACAAAAACAAACACAAAAACAAACACAAAAAACAACAAACATGTATAATTTCAGAAAATCTTATTTTCTAACCCTGGTCCCTGACTTCCCCCCACCCCCTCCCTTGCATCCCTATTCCCAAATTTATGTCAGCAAATTGGTATTTCTCCTCTTATCTCCTCTTATCTATCTTAATATTAGTCCTTTTATTAAAAAAAAAGCCAAAAATAATTTTTTTCTAAGTTGGACCCCAGTTCCCTTCCATCGATTTCCCATTTTGTCTTAAATGAAAATCTTATTAACTAAACCCCAAGGTCTTGAGTGTTGTTAAAATTACATCTTTCCCTCCCTCCCACCCCCAGTTTGCGTCCCTTCCCAATACATGTCCACAATGTCAGTTCTTAGCCTGGGTCCCACACGTCCGAGGCTCTCAAGTCTCTTTCAGTCCCTCTCCGCCAGTCTTGTTGGTAGTCCTTTATGTCGGTCATCGAATCTCGAAAGAATTCTATCACAATCAATCCATAGTCTCTTCCCATATTTAAAGACAGCTGCTGGAGGATTTCCACAAGGCATGAATCTTGAAAGTAGTCAAAGTCAGAGTCTATGTGGAGGCCCCAATTATATTTCTTTATTTTAAGTTCCTGAACATAAACTCCCAGGGCCTCCACTTTCGTCTTCTGTATCTTTCGTAGATTTGTAGTAGATTTAATCCAATAGTCTCCTTGCTTATATTCCGCAGGTGTCAGCTTCTGGTTAATGTTTTCCAACTCCACTTTTTCTCTTTCTTGTTTTGTCTCTTCCTCTTCTTTAGTTATCATTTCGAATTCAGCTGTGGATTCTTTCTCATTCAAGTCATTACATTCAGCAGAACTACTTGTTTCAGAAGTCAAGGTCATCAATTGTTTACTCATAGCCGAAGTATGCTCTTGTAAGATTCCCACCAAATAGAACATCCTTTCGATTTCCCCCAGTATCTTTCCATCCACAGCCATTGTAATTCCACAGAGTTCCCCCTAGAGGGAATCTGGTTACTTTGTATTCTTTTCTCCAACAATCCTCTATCTTATTGTTGTTTCTTTGTTTCCAACAATTTTAACTCAATTGTAACTCCTTTTAATCCAGAGGAATCTTAGGTAGCAATTTTTCCACTATAAACTGTCTGTTTGACAGCTTTGACAGCTGTCAAGCTCTGGTCTTCTTACACAAGCTCCAAAACAGGACGCTCCCGGGCCCGGGAGGGAGGGTTGTTTACAGCAAAAGGAGAAACTTCCAACACTCCGCTCTCCTGCTCAAAATTACTTTTCCAAATCTTGGAAGTTACTGTCTTTTTAAAACTCACCCTTTACAGGGTAGGCTCTCCAGCTTAGTTCTTATATTGTTGCTTAGATCGTCTGCAAGGGGGGGGTGCGGACTTCCTTTTAGCACACCCCCGATCGTCTCAAATTCAAAGGGAAAAATTCTTAAAGTCCAAATCCAATTTACTCACGGGTTCTTCTTTTCAGTCCAAATTTCAAGGAAGGAAGTCAGCGCTCTCCAATCATGGCTCGCGGCTTCACTCAGCGGAGGTAGCGATCGACTCTCAGCGCCACGCCGCCCCCTGTATCCTCTCCGTAGCCTTTAAAAAGGCTCTTCGTGAATAAGGGGGGCGCTTTAGGCGCCCTCCGAGTCTTCAGTCCGCAGGCTTCCGTGCCTGCGGTTTTTAAGGGTCCCCGTGTCGCCGGCACGGCAAAGACCCATCCTCCACTGAGCCGATTCCCTCCGGAGCTCGGAGGGAATCCGCCATTTTCGGATCGCGCCAACCCCGGAAGTCTCCCTGCTCCTTGGTCTCAGTGTTGCCCTCCTAGAACTCAGCAGGGAGAAATCAGAATTTGTTGGCTCTGCCTGTCATTGGTTCTGGCTCCACTTACTGTTGGGCTCTCTAGCCACAATGGGCACTAACCACCACTGATGCCAGGTGTGTTTGCCAACCCTCTCAATGCAGGAGTTGGGAATAGAGTGGGTATGCCTAGCTTGCACCTGTGTTCAGTGCAAGATGCGGACAAGCCTGCATTCTTTTGTAGGCACTAATAGGGCCGTACCTTCTATACATCACTGACTTAAAGAAAATCTCATTGTGGTTGCAATCCTAACTGTACACACTTCCTAGGCAGTGATCCTCACTGAACACAATGGGTTACTGCTGCATGAGCATGTGTAGATTATAATGTAAGTCTTGTTATGCTCACACCTCAAATGCCTAAATAATTTCACAAGCTCATCCTTTTTTGAAGCAATTTCTAATGTCTCCTATATTGTTCTCATCACACATGGATACTGTTAGATTAATACTAAATTTGGACAGATTTTGTTCCATATATTATCAGCAAAACCTGACATTTTTGTCTTTCCTTTTAATATGCCTGTGCCCCCTCTGCACATTTCTTGTCGTGATTACTGTAATCTGCTGTTTATGAGTGTCCTTCCCTGCCATTTCTCCCTTCTTCAATCAAACTACACGCAGTCAAAATAATCTTTCTCCCTTATGCTTTTTGTAATTTTAAGTCTTTATAATGGTATTCTCTTGCATTGCATTTTACTGCTAGGGTTTTTTTGCACTTGCTTTAAAGGTGTACAGTGCATTCTTTTTCCATTATGTTCTGCTCAGGAGTCATGGTTAACTGTGCTGTTTCTTCAATTTGTTTTGTTTGCTTCTGCCATTTTCATTTATGCCCCTTTCATCTTGTTGATTATGTAAGGAATAATATCCCCCAACTGATGTAAAGGGTCTGAGAAAACTTCCATTGATGTCAATTTGTGTCACTTTCATTTTGAAACTTTTCTTTCGTGATAGTCTGATGACTAGATACCAAATAAGCAAATCTGAATCTACTGCCTGATACATATGAAAAGAGTTAGGACGAAAGTAGAAAATGTCTTGCATCTACTAGTTTGATTTGTGCCAACTATGGAGGGGTACTTGGTGCAGACAATTGCTTTTGGCTCCCAGCCAGGGGGAACTACTGTATAATTGCATTTTATTAAATAAAGAAGTTCAGCAGCCATGTACTGTGTAGGGAATGCTATTCTTTTTATACCCACACAGAGACATCCCCTCCAACATTTCTTGGATGAAAATGGAGACATCCTAAGGAAAAGTGGGACATTGCAGGATCAAATCAGAAACCAGGACGGCTTCTGTAAATCCAGGACTGTCCCTGAAAAATAGGGACACTTGAACGGTCTGCTTTCAGTCATGGCCCACAGTCCTAGGCACAGTGTGTCATGATTATGGTCCCTGAATTGGGCCTGCATATGAACTGCCTACCTCAGGAATCCAGACTGACCCAGGTTTAAGTAGGTCAACAAGATAGGGAGGGAGGATTTTTAAAAAATGTGAACCCCTTGCAACACTTCTTGTTGCAGGACAAGGCATCAGACTTCCCATACCCCAACCCATATAAGTAAGAGACCAATAAGACTGGGTTTGGGGTAAAAACAGGCCACAGCTTTATTGTATACAGATGAAAGAGGTTTGGCTTGAGCATGGGCAATCTAAATACTTCCGGCCCACCCACAGGAAGTGACACGTGGGCAATCCAGGCGGGGCTTCCTAAGACTTACGTCAAATAGGGTGACCCCCGCAGGGACCACCATCTGGGGGAGTGCCTTTGCCTCTGCCCCTCCAGGCACACAGACATGGCCATTCCCCCCCCCCTCGGATCCCTTTAATGGGATAACCCAGAGCTTGGAAGGGCAGGAGGGGACTACAACCTCCCCTCCGTCCAAAACAAGGGATTGCCCCAATGCTCAACCAGTTGTGATAAATTGCTATGAGGTAAGCAAAACCACCAGGTAAGAGCCAGTGGGCAAATCCCTACCTGGCCCCTTAAAGAACAGCAACCAATGTTGCCACAGCAAAGTTATTGCCTATCAGCGTAAACCATGGGTGGGTGGGATGGGGGAAAACCCGGCACAGAAACAAAGAGGCTGTGCCCCAGATGTGGGGTGCTTAAATGGGCAGGGGCTGGATCCAAGGGAATTCCACCATTGGCTTCATTGGCTCTGCCCCCTGGTTCTGCCCACATCCCAGCCTACATCCCCATTCACCAATGCAGGGTGCAGGCTAAGATCCAGCCCCTGATAGGTGGTGGGGGCATATACCCCCACCCCCGCCTATCAGGAAGGGCACTGCCATTTGAATTCCACCATCAGGGCCCCAGTGAAGCCTCTTTCATCCAGCAATGCTGCCGCACCAAGAGAGATGAGCGGACTTGGGGCATTTTCAGCCCTACCTTCAAAGTAGGAGGCTATAGGTGCTAACCCAAATGAAAGTCCTGCAGCATATGAAAATGCTCATTAAGATGGGTTGGGTGCATGGCTGTAGCCAAGGAGGGGGGTAGGGAGTGTTGTTTTCTGTGTGTTGCCACTGTGCAGTGCTCTTGGAGTCAATAAAATACAATAAAATAAAATACATAGGAAAATGAGATTCTATCACCCCAACAAAAGGCCTGCCCCCCCCATAACAAAAATCCTGGGCACACCCATGGCTACAGCAGGTGCACAGAGGCTATTTTGTTGGTGTCCTGATACAAGGGACCTCAGCGAAGAAATCAGAAGGGGAGAAAAACTCTCCAGTGTTGTCAGGTCAACAGTAATTAGATGAGGAAAAGGAACTGAGAAATTAGAAAGTCCCTAGGGTTCAAAGTAAAGAAATGTTGTGACTATGTATGGGTGGAAATCAGCTTTTGCCCTGCAAGGTCTTTGGAACAGAATATTTCTGAGCAATTTATAAAGAAACGAATGAATAAAGCCCTGAAGATTGCACGTGAACTGAAGCTCCTGGGGCTGATTTAATGATAAATATTAATCCCTTCCAGCATCTTGGAGATAAATTCTCTTTTTTTGTTTATATTGATGAATCTGCCAATTTTGTGGGGTGGAGGTTGTCACAATTTTCCAAATCCTAAATTCAGTTCTCCACATTTTTGCAGCAATCTGCAATTTTGTGTTTGTTTTCAGAAGCCCTTGGGGAAAATTCATTAGCATTTGAATGTGAACTCCTAATACACACACTTTTGTATTATTTCTTACATAAGGTACTTTTGTACATCCTTGGTGGGAGAATTGTGTCACAAAATTCAGAAAAGTGCAAATTTTGAAAGATAATTGTCTCAGTTCACATATTGGTTGGAAAAGTGTGATTTAGGCAGTTCCTCATGAAAAGCTGGGGATAAACATTTTCCCCTGTCCCAGCTGTGATCCATTTGAAAACCTAAACCTGTGTATTATATTTTACTATGTGGGAGTGAAAATGCAAAACTGAATTTTCATGGTTAGAATTAGTCATGTACTGGCCTATAAAGCTACATTACACAAGTCCAGGTGGTTAAAATTCCATTTATTGTTATCCTCTCAGGGTTCTGAAGGAAGGCTTTCTGTTGAAGTGTTGAATCACAATATTCTACCATTGGACCACCTAGCACCCATTGGCCGAAAAGTTTCCTTTGCATGACTGGGGACATTGGAAGGGGAGAGTAAACAAGGCTGTGGGAGAGAAATTTGCCTGCTGCAGTGAAGGAGGAGAATAGGAACTTCTACTGCAAAAATAACTACTTCCAGTCTGTTCTACCAACTGTAAAATTGCTGGTTTGTTATTAACAGCTTTGATAGCACCCTCCTACAATTTCAGCAGTAGTACCCATTTTTTCATATTCTCAAACCTTTATTGGCATTTGTACAAGATTCCAGTACTAACCATATGTTTGCAACTGAACATAAACAGATGCTCTTCTCGAGAAGTATATGTTAGTGGTGCCAGGGAAATTTTCACAAGCATGGTTTAGAAATTAGTTTTTGGAGATTATAACAAGGTGGCCTCAAAGGAGACACAAGCTTTCTGAATCTTTATCTGGCTTGTAACAAAAGAATGAAGAATTGCCAGCTTTTCTCTTTCCTTCTCTACCCTCAAGCTTTTCCCAAATCCCTAGCAAGAAGTGACGAAATAGGTAGCAGTGGTACACTGAAAGGGGGGGCTGTTTCCCCTTTTCGTCCTGCCTTCTCTGTTTCCCTAATGTGATGTGGAACACCATTACAGAAGCCTGTGAGAAGGCTACCAATTCTAAGGGCCACGACTGTGTCTCCTGGTGCACTTTTCTACAGCATGTCTGTCATGAAAGGCTTAGTGGCCACACAGTCGGTAAATTATCATTATTATTATTATTATTATTATTATTATTATTATTATTTATCAAATTTATACCATGCGTTTCATCTTCCAGTTAGACAATAACTTTATTGTCTCTCTCCAACAAAACAGTGGCAAAAGCAAGCTCTTGATTTCACTCAGACATATTTAAAGGAGGGAAATGGTTCTGAAGAGAAAGTATAACTTTTTATCACTTCCTAGAAATGGTATCATGATGACTACTGACAGCACCCCAGCACATTCTGACAGTTTGAGTTTCTCCATGTCACTGTCCTTCAGCTTCTCTAGCTGAATCATGCTGCCCTTGATAGATTTTGCATGTCCCCTGTGAGAAGCTCACAGTTTCCATGTTGACAATCATATCTTGGCTTAGTAAGAGGAGATACAAACAAGCCTTTTGCTGGTGAACACAGCTCATTCACACATTCCCTCCGCTGTGAAAGCAACCTGACCCAGAAGCTTCAACCACAAGGAGCTATGCCCACCACTTGTGGTATAAGCAGAACAAAACATTAGCACTAGAACTTGTGGAGATTCAATGGACCTGAGTGTTGGAAGATTCAGGATGGATAAAGAAAGTTCTTCACACAACACATAGTTAAACTATGGAACTCACTCACATGAGGTAACGATGGCCACTACTCAGCTAGACAACTGCAAATAAAACGTTTTAAGTATGTTGTAAAGTGCAATATACAAACGTGACACTAGATGGTGATGGTGAGCTATGGCAAATTCAATATATTTTTCAAAACGTTAAAAAAAAATTCAACAGTTTTTTTATATGTGTGTAGGTTTTGCCTTAGAGTGTTTTAAAAGAGGATTAGATAAATTCATGAAGGAGAGGACTGTCAACGGTTACTAGCCCTGAAAGCTATGCCAGTAGATGGAAACCACATGAGGGGAGAATGCTCTTGTGTTCAAATCCTGCTTGCTAGCTTCCCATAAGCAACTGTCCAGCCACTGTGAGAACAGGATGCTGGACTAGATGGGTGGTGGGCCTGATCCAGCAGGCTCCTCTTATGTTCTTAAACCATGATTTGAAGTAAGTTTAATATCCTGACTTTTTCTGAAGCTGTTCTGCCAGGCTTTTGGTCGGGGTTCAGTCTGACTCCCCCTCCCCTTTCATAAGAACTTGCATGAAAGTGGCCTCCCACTTTTTCTCACAGGCCCATATAAATTCAGCACAAACAGTTGGGCCCAGTGAGCATTTAAGGTTCCCAACCCTAATTTGCGGGTTGCCATCTGATTGGATTTTATTCTGATCCTGATCTGATTTTAGGATGTATTTTAATGGATTGCCTGATTTTAGGTTAATGTGTTATACATTTGCTGTTAGCCACTCTGAGCCCGGTTTTGGTCACAGAGGGCAGGATATAAATAAAAATTATTATTATTATTATTATTATTATTATTATTATTATTATTAATCATAGTTTCCCAGTTTAGACAAAATGTGAAACTATGATTAATTAGAAGTTTTCTGGTTTAACCATGGCTTGCATGAAGGGAATTTGTGCATAAGCAAACATTTAGTGTACATCTTATTATGCTAAAAATATGTTTGTCCAAACAGGCATACTGAATGCACATCTGTAGATTATTTTCAACAATCAGATAGGTATGGATGAAAAATGTTATGTAACCCAAACCCACCTTTTGTTCCAAGAATCTGACCTCAATATTATTTAGTTTCCTTTTTTACTTTTTGCAATAGGACTATTTTTCTGGTCCCTATTTGCATTTGACCCTGCATATTAATGCAGCATACTTTTCTTTCTTTCTTGTATTGCATGGCCCCTTGACCTCACTTTGCAGTAACACTCCACTCTTTTTGCTTTTACAAAAATGTGTGTGTGTGTGAAATATGAAATTTATTAAGATCATTAAGAAATGAGTGTGCATCATATTTGGGTGAATCTCATAACCCAATGTGGAGCAGGGGTGCCTGAGAGGCGTATTGGGTTTGTCAAATGTGTTATTTGTGGTGCCTTGAAGATCCAGATATCAAAGAAATGCTGCTGACATGTATTTGGTAAAAGTAATGTCTACTGAGCTTAACATAATGCCTTAACAGCAGGGTGGGGTGATGGGGAAAGGGAAAACAAACACCACATTGAGGAGACGGCAGAGGGCAGCTCCATTGTGACGAACAGGTAAAGCTTGGAATGAATTTACCTGGAAAGCAAAGCCCCTTTAGTTCTGCTCACCCAAAGTTCAGCTTTAATGGTGTCTAAAAACCCCTGGATCCATTTCATTGTGATTTGGCAGACTTTATTCACTCTGGAGGTGCTACTGTTCTTGCAAATTTTATATTTCTAGCCAAAGGTGATACACACACAGACACACACACACACACACACACACACACACACAGCCTTCTTTATTTCCTAATAGAGAGCTGTGTAGCAGACTCAGGGTCAAATTGGGTAACCTATGACATGCCTCAAACTGAGGGGGGCTGTTTTTCAAAGCACCCAATGGGGTCTGAACTGAATAACGTGGTCAGTGCACATTGCATATGGATGATTTATGATTAACAGTGTGTCAAATTACAGGGCAATTGATTCAATTCAATCACTTTATTGGATTTATGTTGTCCAGATTTGTGTAACTGTAACATGGTACCTGTCCTCCTCTGTCTTATATTCCTTGACATCACCAAACTACAATGCCATATGTTCCCTTCATTGCAAATTGGCTTTCAGAAATCCTAAGTGATTATTAAGTAGAAGCACTGTGCTCAGACAAAATGAATGATTATTTATCTCTTTCTGAATCACTGACTTTTTGATGGTCCACCATTAACCTTTGTGGAATTAAATCAATATGACTATTTCCAGAGTTGTCCTGAGTAATCATTGTCACCAAGAGTCTTATCTCTCATGACTCCAATGAAGTCTAATATTTTAAACAGTGAATTTACAATTTAATCTGTTCTTTGATTGCATGATGTTATACATGAAGGAAATTCAGAATGGTTTCTGTAGCTTGCTAGACCCTTTAACCCTGACTCAAAACTACGGAAGTGTATCATCCATGCAAAAATCTGCTGTTTGGCTGGGAAGAACAAATAGGAAGTGGGGATTGAAACTGCTCCATTAGCTTCTCTCCCAAACACCTGATTCCTTCAAAGAGCTACTCACATTCAGGTATACTAAGTCATACTGAATGTTGCAGCACCACTCTTGTTTTAAAGTAATTTTCCCTCCAGCTAGGAATAAATATATAGAAGAAAATTGCTTCTGTGTAATATTTTGTCACCCTGTGTTTCTTGGGAAGGGTGGGTTATAAATTTAATAATAATAATGGTGGTGGTGGTGGTGGTGATGCTAACAGGTCTATGCAGTCATTTAAGTTTTTCTTGGATAACCAGTCATTTTAATGATCACTATATACAGTATGGGGGGGGGGACACGGGTGGCATTGTGGGTTAAACCACAGAGCCTAGGACTTGCTGATCAGAAGGTCAGTGGTTCGAATCCCTGTGACGTGGTAAGCCCCCGTTGCTCGGTCCCTGCTCCTGCCAACCTAGCAGTTCGAAAGCACATCAAAGTGCAAGTAGATAAATAGGTACCACTCCGGCAGGAAGGTAAACGGCATTTCCGTGTTCCACTCTGGTTCGGTTTAGTCATGCTGGCCACGTGACCTGGATGCTATACGCCGGCTCCCTCGGCCAATAAAGCAAGATGAGCACCACAACCCCAGAGTTGGTCATGACTGGACCTAATGGTCAGGAGTCCCTTTACCTTTATATACAGTATGAGATGGTGCTATATAAATACCTTTATAAATAAATAAATCAAAGAGACACAAACTATTTCACTGAGAGCCTAGAGGTTCAGGTTTCCTGTTTAGGTGAAGAACCTTTGTTCATATACTTGTATGTGCATGCCCATAGTCTTGCCTTCCCATTGTTCAGTTGAACACATGGAGAATGGCCGCACATGGGCATTGAGACTGGGTCTGGACTTATTTACTTACTTACTTACTTACTTACCACTCTTCATCATAAGATCTCAGGGTGGTTCGCAGAAAAAATACAGGAAAAAACCAGTAAACAAGTAAAACAAAACAGCAAAACAATAACCCCCCCTTCCCACAGACACATTTATAAGGCTGTAGAATATTAATTATCCAAAGACCTGGTTGAAAAGGAACGTTTGCACCTGGTGCCTAAATATATATAATGAAAGTGCCTGGCAAAAATCCCTGGGGTGAGCATTTCTATTGCCCTCTCCATGTGTTGGCTAGATGTGTTTGCACTTTGGGTACATTTTGTCTGTTAGTTCTACTTTTATATTAACACTGCAGTGTTTAAAGATTTACCCCCTCCCTTTCTCTAAATGCTGCTGGAGATAATAAGCTCTGAACATGACGGTCCCCTAAGTGCCTGTCTTTAATCAGTTTTAAAAGATTGCTTCTCCACATCTGTAGTAAAATGTGTTCAATGTAAACAATAGCTCCCCTGCCTTTCTGTTTAAGATACAGACCACTTAAAACTCAATACAACAGGCGCAGAGAGAAGAATGAAAATGGATGCTGCTGTTTAGAGAGGGAGGAATCACTCTAAACATTCATTGTAAGTCATCAGTGAAAGCTGCTGGTGTGACTCTGTTTATGAACCTCAGCAGTGTCTGTTTCAATAGAAAACTATTCATCATACCTTTTTCATTTTGGATGGTGGGATTTTGAAAACTGGAAATTCAAGAGGTGGAGATTATCATCATTATCATCATCAGTGGGTGAGAACAATGCATCCCTCGTTTGCCTTTTTGTGTGTGTATGTGATGAAGACATCAACACTCTTTTATCATCTATAACTTTCTAACCTGGACCCATATTTATTCTTTGTCATCCAAAATGCCTGATGATCATAGAAGCCAACTCCTAGGGGCTGAGGTCCCTTTGCCCCACAATAAACTATTTGAGGGGGCTGCCCCCACAAGGGGATGGGCATTGCCATTCAAATGGAGTTTGTGTGCCATGTGAGGCACCTTACCCCCCCCCATATTTTATTCAAGTTGGCACCCTTGCTGCCATTGTTTTTAATAAACCACTCACAAAATACATATTATTATGATGGGAAGGGATACAAAGAGATGCATGCTACATGTGGGAGTCCCCATTAAAAGACAACAGACCACCCAGGTTCAGGAAGGTAGGTCCTGCCCATGCTGAGAAAGTGTCGCAGAATGCAGCAGCATGCATTTACCCACATGAGTAAAAAGCCAACCATTCACTTACTGTACAGGATAAAGCAAAGCCATACACTCAGAGGAACACCATCTAGGGAGAGGTCACTAAACTTTCACCCTGCTCCTGCTTATGCCATTGAGAACTAAGCCAGCCCCCCACTGCCCAGGCTTTCCCCGAGTGCCATTCTTTGGTCAAATAAGAGTGTGATAGAATGTCAGGAGAGAATTAAACCTGGCATTTAGAGAGATTATTTCCAAATGTCCCAGGTATTTAATTGTACACAAATCCCATGCTATGTTCAGCTTTGCACTTCTGTACAAGAAATATGTGTTTTTAGACTGTGGGTACATAAAGTTACTAGCGAAGTGTTGACAAAGAAAGAAAATAGCCCACTGAAACTCAGAGAACTGAATGAATAAGGTCAATATTCATCTTGGAACTTGGCATTTTCCTTTTTTTCACCCTTTTTCCTCTGCAGTGTTTAGAACTTTCAAAGTTCGTCTGCTGCTTGACACTTCCTTGAATGGTTGTTAATGAAGCTGCTGGAAATAAAGGGTGGTTATTATTGCTTTTACTATTGAACTATGTTTCAATAAAGACAGACCAACACAAAAGGAGGGGGAAAGCAAGAATATGTAGAGACAATAATTTAGAATCTGCTTAAAGCTGTAAATTTCTAGGCAGTTCACAATTACTTAGATGAAAATATCACATTTCCAGGGTCCTTAAGTTCTACCCATAAGTCCCAGCCACTAGTGCACCAAGCCTTAGCACACTACTGTTCCTCAGTTGTCTGAATGCACCAAACCCAAATACAGATAACCTTATGATCAATTAGTGTAGTGGTTAAGAGCAGTGGACTTGTAATCTGGTGAACCGGGTTCGCGTCCCCGCTCCTCCAAATGCAGCTGCTGGGTGACCTTGGGCTAATCATACTTCTCTGAAGTCTCTCAGCCCCACTCACCTCACAGAGTGTTTGTTGTGGGGGAGGAAGGGAAAGGAGAATGTTAGCCGCTTTGAGACTCCTTCGGGTAGTGATAAAGCTGGATATCAAATCCAAATTCTCTTTTTTTACAAACTCTCATCACAATACACATAATCACTCTCTGGACTGATGAACATAACACAGGATTTACTAATGCTTGACATGCATTATATTAGTATATACATACTCTGTATTGTATTACAGTGGTACCTTGGGTTAAGAACTTAATTCGTTCTGGTGGTCCGTTCTTAACCTGAGGTACCACTTTAGCTAATGGGGCCTCCCGCTGCCGCTGTGCCGCCGCTGCACGATTTCTGTTCTCATCCTGAAGCAAAGTTCTTAACCCGAGGTACTATTTCTGGGTTAGCGGAGTTTGTAACCTGAAGCATCTGTAACCTGAAGCATCTGTAACCCGAGGTACCACTGTACTATATCTGTGCTTGTAATCTGAATGGAAATCATAAATACGCAGCATGACATCTGAATGGATAAAAACTGGATGACTCTCTTTTCCATCACTCTATGTTTGCCAGAAAAGAATCACCATTTACAGGGGCTTCATTAATCAGGATTTGGATTTTTAAAACTGCAGTCGTACCTTGGATCCCAAACACCTTGGTACTTGGACCTTTTGGCTCCTGAATGCCGCAAACCCAGAAGTGAGTGTTCCAATTTGCAAACGTTCTTTGGAACCCAAATGTCCGGTGGGGCTTCCTGCAGCCAATCAGAAGCCATGCTTTGGTTTCTGAACATTTTGGAAATCAAACAGACTTCCAGAACAGATTCTGTTCGACTTGCAAGGTACGACTGTATATGCTTTAAATTACATGACAAAATGCAGAGAGATGCATTTGACCTATCTGCCAATGCCTCTTCAACCAAAATGCTAACATACAGTCTCTGGTAATGATTCAAAACATACCAGCAGACTAACAAGGAATAAAAGAGGACTCTTATCAGATGTTGTACAGATAGAAAAGAATAATCTGGATTCAAATACAGTCACTTATAATATTTCCTTACGACATTACGCGATCATGGCATCATTCGCCCAAGTGACATAAAAAAACTGTCTTGAAATGTAACGATGAAGACTCAGATTTATGGAAAACTATGCAATACATTGTTATTTCCACAGATTGACAATATTGCCAGAAAATACCGTATTTTTCTTCCCACAGGACGCTCCGTCCCATAGGATGCACCTAGTTTTTTTTGGGGGGGGGAATAAAGGAATTTTTTCCCCTTTATTTCCCCCCCAAAACCAGGTTGGGGAAACCGAACCAGGTCGAGGAACAGCGGGATGGTGGCGCTGCGCCTCCTTGCTGTCCCCCGAGCTTGTGGGGCTGGCCGATGTCTGTCTGGTGCGCGGGGCGCTCTGCTTCAGGGCGGCCTGCGCGCCAGGCGGCAGGCTGCTATCCGACCCCTCTCGCTCTCCAAGCTTCAGAAAAAGCCTGCATTCGCCCCATAGGACGCACCCAGATTTCCCCTTCATTTTTGGAGGGGAAAAAGTGTGTCGTATAGGGCGAAAAATACGGTAATTGATACCACTGAGAACTGTTAAACTATTACATCTTGAGATGGATAATAGATGCTCTAATTATGTAAGTTGCTAATAAGTAAAATATTCCAAGCAGGTGATACTTGAAGATGTATATAGCATAGATCCTATGTTCTGAAGACAAAAAAACCTCAAAGTTATGCTTTACATTCAAGTGTGCATGTGTTTTCCTTCAAAAAGCTGTTAATGAATCTGAAAATCATAAGCACTGTATATTGGATTTTTGGTATTTTCAACTGTATTATATTCTGAATAGTACTTTACTCAGAATGATTTATAGCTCTAGGAGTCTCTAAAGACTTGTCTTATTATTTCTCTCATCAAGGTTTAAGAAGATATCTCCATTAACATAGCATTCTAAACCCCACTTATGCGAGGCTGGGATTGAGCAGAGTTGTCCCTTTGCTCAGCTCTCCTCACTTCTCCAGCCTCCTGCCAGCTGCCATTGAGAGTGTATCACTCCATGTGGGCAGACTGATGAAGGCCAACCAAAAGCCCCGAAAAGGGCATTTCAAGGGCGGAGAGGGAAGCTGAGGACAGGTTGGTTCCCTACAGTATATCTGTTGCAAGAACAAGGTATAGTCACTTGGTGCCACTCTCTGAAATCTGTCCTTGAAGGCAGCAGCATTGCAAAACATTGTTTCCAGCTCCCAGCACCAGCTAAAGTTTTCAAGCTGGGCTGACACCCTTTCCCTGGGCTGACACCCTTTCCCTTAGCTTGCTTGAATCAACCCTGGTGGGCAAGGTCAAGAGCTGAACATCTGCAAATACCTTGTCAACGTACTCTGGCTTCCAAAGCTGAAAATGACCCCACAACACCTGACTAGATGGTGTGCTGGGCATCTCAGATGAACTGTTAGAACAATGGCATCCAAGTCATCACAAAGCAGAGTGGTTTTATCCTTAAAATGCATTACAAAGTTGTCAGAACAGACTTCAGAGGGTTCCAACATTCATCACAGCAAGCTCTACAGCATTTGCACTCCAGACATAATCCAACTTGCTTCAGTGTCTGCAAATACTCTGAATACTAAGGAGCAATACAGACTCTGCAGCACCACAGAGGGCACTGGAGATAGGTTTTATGAGCCAATTTTAAATCAGATTATCTTTATGGATATGCCAGTTGAGATTTATTTATTACTAAACAGTATAAACCGGAAGGTTTTCCAAAAAGTAGTTCAGTGTTCAGGTATGGCAGCTAGACCAGGTAAAGAGTTTTTATACTAAGCTACGACTTAAATGATTATATTATTGTTCTGGAGTGATACTGTACCGCTATGTGTTCAATTTGTAGTGATTATCATTGTTAAAGAGGCCTTTGGGTTAAACAATAAAGCAATGATGATGAATTTTGCATATTATTACACACATCCATAGAAATTGCCACCCATCAGAAGAACTTAGCACAAAAATGTACCTTACTTGACAGTTGGTATAAAGGTAATAATTGTTATTACAATAATAATGATATGCTTAGTTGGCTTCATAGACATGTGGAACAACAAGACAGTATCAGGGGACTATCTAATAGGCTACTGCAGGTGTTCATAGCAGCTGTTCCTCTTCAAGAGGTAGGAACCCAAGCTGTAATCATGTTTTCCCCTAGATGTGTTTGGAAAACCTCTTTGGGGTACATTCATTGCCCTGTTTAGTTGCAAGACTGTATAGGCCATCTATTTCACTCTGTGAGAGCGATGATTCGCATGAATGCTCTTCATTTCAAAAACTTTACAATCTTTTTGAGAGTCTATGCTGGTAGCAATCTGCCTTGTTTTATTGCATACTGTTCATTTGAGTACATTTCACATCACATATTGGCCAATGTACTTTGACATCTGAAATACAGCATGGGGGAGGGGGGGGTGGAGAGAGAGAGAGAGAGACCAACAAATGTTTCAATACAGTTGATTAACTATAGGTAGGGCAAGTCAAATGTGACAATTACAGATGCAAAACTCACAAAATATTTTGTTAAAGAACAATTTATGGGTATCAAGTGATAAGTCAAATGATACCAGCAAATGTCAGAACTGTGGAAATGTTAAAGATAGTAGGAAAGGATATACTGGATAAGTATTATCCTTTTTTCACTCACGATAGTGATGGATGTAGCAGAGCAAATACCCCTCAATATAGCTGGAAGCTAGTTTGCAGATTCATTTGAATCTCTTAGTTAAGATTATTTCCTGGTGTCCCCTTTAATCCCTTTAAAAAAAATAAGGACACAAGAGTCTTTCTGAGTAAAGTAACAAAAAGTTTATTCACATTTCAGTTCACAATTTGATGCCTGAAAGGCAGACTTTACTTGGTAGTTACACAAAGTAAAATTACATTAATAGGACAAAATGGCTGCAGGAGAGCAGCAACAAGACAGCAAGAACCAAGACAACTGATCAGGATGAACTGAGAAAATGGCTGCATGACTCGGCTCTTTTATGGAGTCAGCCAGAGCCATGTCCATCTCCCAGGTCACATGCAGGGGCAGGATGCTCTAGACCAGTGGAACACGAAGTTACACTGACTGGATGTCCCCTGCCTGTGCCCACTCTAGGGAAATAAGGAATGTTGCATTTGACTGCTCCAATGGATTACATCCCACAAGAACTAGGCAATGTATGATTTGTACAGTGAGCTGTGTTGGCAAAACAAATACCTATTTAAATACATATAATTTATTAGACTTATTATTCGCTTGTCACCCGAAGGTCTCCAAGAGGCCTTACAGAAGAAGAAATGCAATACATAATACCATGGGTGGGGGGAAGTGGAGGGAATCATATAATACATTAATATTTCATATAGCATAGCATCCATAAAAACATACTCAAATAATAAACAGTGCAATATTTTGCCTACTAATTAACAAATAAATATAACTGAATCAAATCTCCACCTCCACCTAGTCCAACAATCCTTCTCATCGGACCAACATTTTTTCCACCTTAAGCTCCTCCTTGACACCCAGAAGTTGGGTGTTGCAAATCTGTGGTCCAGTGTCATCCAGGAATGGCTCTGTATCTTTCCTCTGCTTTCACGGGGAAACAGTAGCAAAGCAAAGCAGGAAGATGGTAACAAAGGTTTTACCTACTTTGCAGTTGACCTGGCTTCTGCTCTTCTACTGCTGCTGGTGGGAGATCTGGAAACTGGAGCTCTTCAGTCCCAGATCTGGTTAATTTAATTCACTGTCTGTGGTTCCAATATCCTTACGTCTCTGAACTTCTTCCCAGGAACAGTATCCAGCATCTATTATTTCTAGCCTAAGACTTTTATTTTACCATTATCTCTTACCTTTGTGCCTCCTGGGTCTCCTATCTCTAAACAATTGTTTAAGCCTAGATGTGCATTTGCCACAAAAAGCATTGTTTTGACAATGTTCCTCCCCCAAAGCACAAAGGTACTCAAAATGAGGTGAGTACAGTTTGAACATCTATGAAGTCTATGAACATTCATTGGCTATACTGTTGTGCTGTCACAGAAGCTGAAAGGCAGACGGCACATGTTATGCTGTGCCAAAACTTTCTTCCACTTTTTCTGAGCACTTTCCATTAATTAATGAGAAAATAAATTGTACTTTAAAATTATCAGTGGAAGGAGATTTTTGTTGTTAAATTATTGTGGGTCAGATTCAGGGTTTTGTCATGGTTACCTTACTTTTGGGGTGCCCAAAGGGTTCTGGACCTTTTCATTCTAAAATTATCTCATTTGTGGTCTGCCATCTGTCACCTTCAAGGGTGCCTATTCTTCACTTAAAGACCACCATGAGGTAATTCCTCTCATGGGGCTTTTTCAGATCAGGAAGAGAAGCGTCCATGAAGGCTGCAAAGTCTTGGGGAAAATTAACTGGAAAGTAGAAGGGGGCGGGGAATACAAGCCATTTCTTAACAATGCAAAAGATATCCAAGGATTAAAAATATGTAGATCTCAAAATATGCCTCAGCATAGAAATACAACATTGCTGGCTCAGTCAAGCCAGTTTTATGCTGCAGAGCTCTTTGGACCAACACTGCAAATCTCCAGTGATTTAATGACTTTTAATTACAATCTTATCACATGCAAACAAGAATTACTGGGATTATACATTTGGATTAGTGTTTTCCAAGGAGTGAAATGAGTGAAGACATAAGTTTCTGAAAGGAGTACAAACTAATTTCCATGATTTGATCGCTAAGCTTGACTGTCTGGTTGAGTTTTAATTTGGCAGTCAATAGGTTATGGTCCCTTTAAAAGCCCCAAAGCAGTGACACTTAATGTAGGCAATGTATCACCTGTCTTTTTTCCTGCTTTGCATGCAGAACCACCTGAGATATTCCCAAGAACACAGCCATGCTCTTAGGTGTATACATTATCATCAAGAGTCAACATTTTTTGCCACTGAGGCATGTAGCATTTGGTAGTGATGGTAGTAGTGATGACCTTTGTGGTCCTTTCCAACTACAGTGGTACTTTGGGTTAAGTACTTAATTCGTTCCGGAGGTCCGTTCTTAACCTGAAACTGTTCTTAACCTGAAGCACCACTTTAGCTAATGGGGCCTCCTGCTGCCGCCGCACTGCCAGAGCTCGATTTCTGTTCTCATATTGAAGCAAAATTCTTAACCTGAAGCATATTTCTGGGTTAGTGGAGTGTGTAACCTGAAGCGTATGTAACCCAAGGTACCACTGTATATTCTTGACCTCCTTGGCTGTGAGTCTTGGAAGACCTGCTCTCTGTCTTGTAGGCCTTTTCCCACCTGGTCTGGGAGTGCAGGGCTCTGGAGGAAGAGTAGAGGGTAGGGATGAAAAAAGAACAGTTAGAGGAAGGGGGCTTTTCTCATCCTTTGGAGCCCCTGGGAAACTCAAAAAACCTGCCATACCCAGAACTAGGTGTGGAGAGTGAAGCTGAATGGGACACAGCTGTGGGACACATTGGACCTGCCCATAAAAAGCAAGTCTAGAGTGAGATACTAGTATGATGTCTGCTGTTTCCAGGAATTCTTCTCATTGTAAGACTTTTGTGGGTGAGCTGAGAGTTGGTTTGGATCCTGGGCAAGAACACCAAGGCTGAGAGGGAGGGTGTGCCAGAAGCAAAATAAAATGATATTCATTTATATATCTTAGTAACTTTGTATCAAAGGAACATTTTTATATGTAACTGTATATTTTTGATTTATTTATTTTTTTAAAAAAAGTTGCCTGCTGTTGCTTCAATTTTCCATACACTTATTATAGACATTCTTAAGAGGGATAGTAATTAAATAATCATCATTAGTTCTCTTTTTTTGCTATGTATTTTAGGAAGTGGTTTGTCTCTTCTCTGTGCATTTGGGTACCTCTGAGGACATTATCACCAAACCTGGCACAACAGTTGCTGAGATGAAGGAGCAGGTTTTAATCTAAACTTGGATACCACCAGATGCCATTTTGTATCAACATGGCAGACCAAAGCATTAAATTATATATTCATCTCTACTGCACCACCAATAAATATTTGGATAATCTTTCTGACTAGAGCATCGGCTTCTTGACAAATATCAGCCTTTCCAGTTTAGAAAGGGAGTTAAAATGATCCAAGAGGGAGTTCCAGTTTTGGAATAACATGAAAGATTAGCAATGAAATGATGAAAGATGGAGGAATGAAAGCAAAGGGAATGTGTGATATTGTTCCATTGCATGACTCTCTTTTTGGTGGATTAGGGAAGATGTTAAGCTTCAAATAGCATCTCCAGTCTGGAAAAAGAAAGTTAAATCTAAGAAGGCACTCAATTATTTTCATGCCTCATGTGGATGAGGAGCTAAAGTGAATAGGGCAGCTGCCATTGAACTGACATTTCTGTATTGATGAACATGACTGTGAAAAAGCAAAAAAAAAAAAAAAAAAAAACCCACGATGACCATTCTTGCGTAAACTTCAAGCCTCATTGGTTGGATGCTTAGCTAATCTCATGCAGACATGCATGAACGTTCAGCTCTGTCGTACCTATTTCTCTTTATTTACTTTGTAAGTCACTTTTCAATTAAATAAGTTCTCAAAGTGACTTGTGGGGGTAAAGTAGCACTCTGGAGCCCCCACCCTCTCATCCTTTCTGGAAGCAGTTCCTCAGCCCTTGCCATCTGGACCTTAGCTGGACTTTAACTGCACAGCAACACTTCTTACCTTGTGCTTGCCACTCCCAGGGAATAAGTGTCATTCACCAGGCAGGATGTGGTACTTTGCCTCTTTGACACGTGGAAGGCGTAGGATGGGCAAAGAAAAATCTGAGTGGGGGACACCTGTGACTACATCATGTTGGATTGTCATCATTTGTGTCTACCATGCAGTAATTTTGATAATGTTTGGGAAGAGTAGTGATTTGCTTCAAATAGAATTGCAGTACTCTGCCCCTTGTAGAGAAGACTGACCAAGTGCCTATCTAGGTGTTAATTGTTGATGGTTGATTTTAAGGACCCTGGTTTCCTGTCTTACAGTTCTTCAATTGAACCATAAGACAGGAGAATTGAATTGAACATTCAGCAAAAGGAAGGAAATGTTTAAAAATGGCAATTCAAACATTATCAAGTGCAGTAGGGGGAAATATTGGTTTGTATGTGTTCTTTTTTAATATGTATTTTGTTTTTTTTGTATTGTAAATTTATGTTGTAATCCACCCTAAGAGCTATGGATGAAGGGCGGTACACAAATTTAATAAATCATCATCATCATCATCTTAGGTCAGTCAGTCAGTGTCTCTTACTGTAACATACCTCAATGGGTTGTTGTGAATATAAAATGGTATGCTACCCAGAGGAAAGGTAGAATAAACATGTAGTAATATTCACAAAAACAAATAAACAATCAAAACTGGTATAAAAGAATTGAGTAAACTCCTAATAATTGTTTGCCATTTGTTGGCTATAGCTGATATAATGACTATATATAATGATTATATAAGAGATTTCTTAAGGAATATAGTAATATGCAGTGCTTTTTTTCTTGGGGGATGCAGGGGTACATATATCCCTAAACATTTTACCGATCTAAGTTTGGCCTCATTGAGGGGCAGTATTTCAATATGAGTAGGAAAATGAGAGTATCCCTAAACATTTTGTTTAGAAAAAAGCACTGATAATATGATATGAGTCAACCATAGATTTTTATGCAAGTAAAATGAGTAGCTATTTGCACACCTTCAGGTTCAAAGTAAAATGTGTTAGGTTATCACATCCTTGAAACTCAAGGTTCCTGTTGTCTGCATCTACAGGGCAATCCTACTGACCCTTAAAAAGGTAAAGGAACTCCTGACCATTAGGTCCAGTCGTGGACGACTCTAGGTTTGCGGCGCTCATCTCACTCTATTGGCCGAGGGAGCCAGCGTACAGCTTCTGGGTCATGTGGCTAGCATGACTAAGTCGCTTCTGGCAAACCAGAGCAGCACACAGAAATGTCGTTTACCTTCCCACCAGAGCGGTACATATTTATCTATTTGCGCTGGCATGCTTTTGAACTGCTAGGGTGGCAGGAGCAGGGACAGAGCAATGGGAGCTCACTCTGTCGCGGGGATTCGAACTGCCAACCTTCTGATTGGCAAGCCCTAGACTCTGTGGTTTAACCCACAGTGCCACCCGTGTCACTCAGGAGTAAATTGCATTATCTCAACTAAAATTTACTGATGAGTAAAGGCATGAAAGGAGAAACCATTTCACTAGGACCTACACCCCAAAGGACCTAAAATTAAAAGGAACTGTAGAGCAGTTAAATCAAAAGATAGAAGACAGCCCATAAGAATATGTACAAGGAATATATTAGACTTCAGTACCCCAGATTGTATCCAAGTCAGCTCTACAAAGAGTAGATCCATCTGTTGTTGTTGTTGTTGTTGTTGTTGTTGTTGTTGTTGTTGTTAATATTTGTATACTGCCCTTCATCCATATATCTCCAGGCAGATTAATGAATTTAGTGGATGAATTTAGTGAATTAATGGACCTAAGATAGTCATGCCCATTGATGTCTGTCAGGGAACTGACATCAGAGGAAAGGGAGGTGGTAGGGCTCCCAGAGGCTGGGAGAGAGTCAGCAGCTAAAGCAGGGACCAGCAGGGGGAGCGAGGGGTCTCTGGAGGAGGATCTCAGTAATGCTGAGAGAGACGCAGCAGCCAAGGCAGGAACTAGCAGGGGAGAGGAAGGGGTGAGAGACACGTCCAGCGAAAACAGCGGGGAGGTGTCAGAAGCAAACGTAGGGAGACCCATGCTTCGCCGGAAGCTGCCACGTCGTGAGTCCAGGAGACGCGTTTCCGTTAAGGAGCTTCTTTGCTGGAAGCGCTTCCGCAGGCAGCCACTGTCAGACTCTACTAGTGACTAGAGCAGACATGTCTGAGGAGCTCTGTCACACACAGAGGTTTGTGGAGCCGCACAAACTCTGAGGGAGCACAATTTTAAGCACAAGCAGCTAATCATCCCCTCATAGCAGTCTGACAGTCTCTGTACGCTGCCTGTGCAGGAGAAAGCATCATGAGCGACCCAGCCGGAGCAGGAGCCGGAGGAGCAGGGGGTGGAGCTGGTCCAAGCTTGGAAGAAAGATACCGAGCATTGGAGGTCCAACTTGCGCTGCAGACGGCGAGGCTCGAGGAAAGAAGGGCTCAGGATGCAGACAAGAAGGGGAGAACCACGCAGTGCCCCAGAAAGGTACCAGGATTGGTGCAGAAGTTTGGGGGGGACCCCAAGGATTACCATGCCTTTAGGACAGAGATGCAATATGCCCTTAATGTGCAGTTTGATGAGTTCCCTGATGAGGAATCGCGAGTTGCTTTCGTAATTGGGCATCTTGAGAAGGGGGCGCGGGACTGGGTTCGACCCCTGATGGCAACGCACAATGACATCCTAAAGGACACTATGAAGTTCTTTCGTGCAATGGATATCATGTTTTCCAGCGATATTGAGGAAGGGGTGGTGCGCAGACAGCTAATGGCTTGCAAGCAGGGAAGCCGATCTGTCCATGAGTACTGGACTGAATTTACCATGCTGATTCACAGATTGGGGTGGGATTTATCGGCGGCACCCATTCAGATGCTATTTGAAGAAGGTCTTTCTTCGGCTGTGAAAGACGAGCTGTCCCGGAGCCCCAGGGCGGTGTCTATGGATCAGCTGACCAAATCTGCGCTGACCATTGGAGCGCGCCAGGAGGCAAGAGCCTTGGAGAGGCGGGAAGGGAGAGGGGAACGTTGGAAGGAGTTCCGCATTCCAGACATTCCTGAGCCAGCTTTCCCGCCGGCAGAGCCGATGGAAATCGGAACAGCGCGCGCGCGCGCAGTTTCAAAGCCCAGTGAGGGGGCTAAGAAGGAGGGAAAAGGAGCCCGGAAATGCTATCTCTGCCAACAGCCAGGCCACTTTGCCAGAGTCTGCCCCCAGAGGTAGGAATGGCAAGGGATGGTGGGAGCTGTTGAGGGGGGAGAGCAGGGAGAAACGGAGCAGGTAAAAGCCAACGCCTGGTTGCCACAGTCAGGGCACTGCAGCCAGGCCAAAGAGCAGTGAAAGTGCCCGTGCCAGAAGCTCCTCGACCTGCTCTAGTGATTGAAGTGTCGCTAGAGCTGCAAAATGGACACCCCCTAAAAATAAAGGCGCTGTTGGACTCAGGCAGCTCCTGCAATTTTATGAGCAAGGAGTTTGCTGCTGAACACCAGATACAGACGATCCCTTTAAGCAACCCCCTTCAGGTGACCACGATCGATGGCAGGGAACTGTTGGGAGGAGGAGTCAGCTTGCAGACCGTCCCAATGATAATGAGGGTGGCAAGGCACACAGAACTGATAGCGTTTAATGTGGCCACCTTGGGAGGCGCTCCCATTATTTTGGGAATGAGCTGGCTAGCCCTACATGATCCGCTGGTGGGCTGGCATCAAAGAGTGGTTTCCTTCGGTTCAGCACATTGCTTAGAACACTGCAGGGGGGAAAAGGGTTCAGCAGGGGCCCAAGCCACCCTGGCAGGGACGGAAGTAATGGAGAAGGTGAAGGTGCCACCACAGTATGCAGATCTCAGCGACGTGTTCAGCGAGAAGGAAGCTGACCAACTACCCCCGCATAGGCCCTTTGATTGCCAGATCAATTTACTCCCTGGAGCACAGCTTCCTGTAGGCAAGTTGTATGCCATGTCAGACAGGGAAATGCAGGAGTTGCGAGAGTTCATTGACAAGAACCTGAAGAGAGGCTTCATCAGAGAGTCCAAGGCAGCGGGGGGTAGCCCAGTGTTTTTTGTGGATAAAAAGCACACGGACAAGCCGAGACTTGTATGTGATTTCAGGCGGTTAAATGCAGTGACAGAGCCAGCGGCTTTTCCTATGCCCAGGATTGATGATATTTTGACCAGGGTGCGGAAGGGAAAGATTTTTACAAAGCTGGACCTAAGGGGGGCGTACAACCTGATACGTATAAGGAAAGGGGATGAATGGAAAACCACCATGTTCACCCCTTTGGGGGCATTTGAATACCTCGTGATGCCTTTTGGATTACAAACAGGCTCCGCGTGTTTTCAATCGTTCATGAACCACGTACTGGGGCCTTTGCTCTACAAGAATTGCGTGGCCTTCCTAGATGATGTGTTGGTGTATTCGGAGAATGAGGAGCAACATGTGAGAGACGTCAGAGAAGTGTTGAGCAGGCTGCAAGCCAACAGGCTGTGGGTGAAACTGGAGAAGTGTCAGTTTCATACCAAGGAGGTGGAATTCCTGGGGTACCGCTTGTCAGACAAGGGGTTGGCCATGGACCCCGGCAAGGTTCAAGCAGTGCTGGAATGGAAAACACCCAAAACCAAGAAGGATGTGCAAAGGTTCCTAGGGTTTGGAAACTTTTATCGTAAGTTCATCCGAAACTTCGCCCACCTGACGGCGCCCATCACGGACTGTCTCAGCAGTAAAAAGAAGTTTGTTTGGACGGCGGAGGCGGAGCGAGCGTTTGAGGAACTGAAAAGGGCCTTCGCCTCTGAAGAACAACTTCTGCATGTGGATTTACAAAAAAAGCTGAGGGTCGAAACAGACGCATCTGACAGAGCCATAGGGGCGGTGCTTCTTCTGCAGCCGGGGAAGGAGGAGTCAGAGTGGCGACCGTGTGCCTTCTTTTCGCGAAACTGAACAAATCCGAGAGGAACTACACGGTGTACGACCGGGAACTTCTTGCGATTCATGAGGCTTTCCGGAGATGGAGGCACCTGCTAATTGGTGCACAACATAAGGTGCAAGTGTGCACGGACCATAAGAATCTAGAGTATTGGAGAACTGCGCGAGTGCTCAACCAACGGCAGTTGAGATGGGCCCAGGAGTTCTCCAAATTTAACTTTGAGATTTGTTACGTGCCAGGCCCAGAGAACGTTAGGGCGGACACTCTCTCACGCAAACCTGAATATTTGGAAGGGGAGGGAGCACCCGAAGAGACCCATGTCATTCCAGAGGACCGCTGGGTGTGTGGGGCGGCATTGGTGGGGCAAAGGGAACTGGTAGAGGGTACGGTGCAGGATGAATACGCCCAGGACAAACTCAGGGGTCTCAGGAGGGAGGGAGACAAACCCGGGGGTTTTCAGGAGAGAAACGGGGCGTTGTACTACAAGGGAGCGTTATATATACCTGAAGGGGAATTGAGGGAAAAGGTACTCAAGCAACTGCACGATAGCCCCACAGCAGGGCATTTTGGGCAACACAAAACCATGTGGCTGGTTACCAGGGAATTCTGGTGGCCCAAGGTCAGGGAAGATGTGCGGGAGTATGTGAGAGGGTGTGACCAATGCCAACGAGCCAAGGGGGAGAGGCGGGCACCGGCAGGTTTATTAGAACCACTACCCACGCCTGAAAGACCATGGGAAGCAGTGGCAATAGATTTCATGACTGATCTGCCAAGGTCCAGAGGGAAAACAGCCATCATGGTTGTGGTAGACCTGTTAACCAAGATGGCCCACTTTATAGCCTGCTCACATGCGGTCACAGCGGAAGAAACCGCTAAATTGTTTGTGGAAAATGTGTTTAGGCTGCATGGCGCCCCCTTGAGGGTGGTTTCTGACCGAGGGAAACAATTTACTTCCAGGTTCTGGAGGAAGCTCATGAGCTTATTGCATGTAGAGGTGAATTTCTCAACTGCCCGTCATCCAGAAACCAACGGGCAGGTCGAAAGAGCTAATGGTGTCCTCCAGCAATATTTGAGGTGTTATGTGAATGACAGAGAGAATGATTGGGTGGAGAAGCTGGCGTTGGCAGAATTTGCCTACAACAATGCAGAGAACGTGTCCACGGGGATGAGCCCCTTTTTGGCTAATCACGGGTGTCATCCCCGAGCCTTCCCAGGGGGGGAAGGGGAGAACTGGAGCGTTCCAGCTGCAGAACAGTTCGTTGAAGAAATGGAAGCGATCCATCGCCAGCTCCAACTTAACTTAAACAGGGCTAAGGAGGAATATAAGAGGCAGGCAGACAAAAACAGAAGGGAAGGGGAAAGCATTAGGGTGGGGGACCAGGTGTGGCTGTCCACCCAAGGGTTACCATTCAAAGGGGGTTGTAAGAAGTTAAGACCCAAAAGGCTGGGCCCATTTGAAGTCACGCAGCAGGTCAACCCAGTGGCTTTCAGACTCCGGTTACCGAACCACATGAAGCTGCACCCAGTGTTCCACAGGTCGCTGCTGTCACCGTATAAAGGGGACAGAGAAGGGAGGGTCAATAGGGGACCAGCTATGGAGGAAAAGGAACACAGCTACCATGTAGCGGAGATTCTCGATTCCAGGTGGAAGGGAGATCAAGTAGAGTATTTGGTAATGTGGGAAGGGGAGCCGGAGTCGGAAAACACCTGGGTCATGGCAGAGGATGTAGATGACGAGGTTTTGATAGAAACTTTTCATCAGAGATTCCCTCGTAAACCTCAGCCGGTGGCGAGGTTCCGGAGGGAATACTTTGCCACCACCGACGAAGAAGAAGAGTTGGAGGGGTTCTCTGATTCCGAGGCGGAGGAGGATTCAGCGAGCCGGAACGAAGACCGATGGAGGGAAATGTTCGAGACGTCTGAAGATGAAGAGGATTCTTTTCGGGGTTTTAGCTCCTCACCGCCCAGAGGAGAGAGTAGGGGCGGGGGGGAAGGGGGCCCTGGAGGGGAGGTGGATGTCAGGGAACTGACATCAGAGGAAAGGGAGGTGGTAGGGCTCCCAGAGGCTGGGAGAGAGTCAGCAGCTAAAGCAGGGACCAGCAGGGGGAGCGAGGGGTCTCTGGAGGAGGATCTCAGTAATGCTGAGAGAGACGCAGCAGCCAAGGCAGGAACTAGCAGGGGAGAGGAAGGGGTGAGAGACACGTCCAGCGAAAACAGCGGAGAGGTGTCAGAAGCAAACGTAGGGAGACCCATGCTTCGCCGGAAGCTGCCACGCCGTGAGTCCAGGAGACGCGTTTCCGTTAAGGAGCTTCTTTGCTGGAAGCGCTTCCGCAGGCAGCCACTGTCAGACTCTACTAGTGACTAGAGCAGACATGTCTGAGGAGCTCTGTCACACACAGAGGTTTGTGGAGCCGCACAAACTCTGAGGGAGCACAATTTTAAGCACAAGCAGCTAATCATCCCCTCATAATGTCCATGGATCTATTCTCAGTAAAAGTTAGATGGATCCAACACCTTGTCTGTAAACCTCTATCTTCAAACATTATCTTAATGTTTGCATAGATCTAGATCTTCTGTCCCACAGGATGAATCAGCATTGATTTTGAATCATTTAGAATCAGGTTGCCATTGACTGCATAGCTGTCATAACTGTGTGGTTATGTTCAACTGACCATGTGGTTGGCAATTAATAATTTTCCATAACCACCCCATATAACAATTTGGAAATCTAGCAGAATGCAAGATTCAGTTCACCACATTAATGGAGGCCATGGAGAAGCTTTTCACATACATTTGAATGTGATTTAAAAGCACTTAACACTCTCTGGATTGCTCTCAATGCATCTAATGTCTGAGTATATGCTTTCAAGCATCAAAAAGAGATGGTATCGCTTTCCTAGTTGCTGTTAATGTCCACATCTTAATTTCCTTTTTCTGGTCTTCTACTGAACTAGATTATACTTTTTTTTGTCCTAGAAAGAATGTTCTAACAGTCAACTGTGTATCATTGATATGTAGGGGGGTATTTTAACCTGGTAAGATTTAATTTAATTTAATGTCTCTGATTCCAGTATTTGTTTTTCCTGCCCACTCATAATTTCTTATAATCCTGCAATAGATTATTCATCCAGATCAATAGCCGTCTCTTTTCTACTTCAGGGCTTCTGTCATGAGTGGCAGAAGTAATGTACTGTCCAACCCTCACTGAGAACAGTTGCTGTTATTTTTCTCAGGGTGCTTCACTGTGCACACATCACGACTGAATTTTAATCTGCCATTTTGCTGTTCTTTCTCCTAGTTTTATGAGAGCCCCGTGTAACTCCTCACATCCTGTTTTAGATTATGCACATTTAACTTCAGACTATCTGCAGGGTTTGCTACTTAGTTGTTTGTGACCTTTAAAAGACATTTCTGCTTCAGAATTCTCCACCACAAAAATGTTCCTATAAGCTCATATATGTACGAGGCCTCAGGCACATCCAAGCCAAATATTTCAGTACAGTTTTCTTTCCTCTGCAAACCAGTAAATGGGGGTTGTGTAAAGGACAATGTCCCGACAATTTAACATTTTCTGTAAATGTCAACAGAAGGTTATTCTGTTTCCACAGGTCATACCGTATCTTATGTACTATCTAGATACATAAACTACTAGGGGGAAACTACTAGTGGAAGACCTTTTTTTAAAAAGCAAAGATACTGACCCATTGTCTGCTTCTGTGAAAAGCATACAATCTGATTTACATTAATCAGATGGAAGAAGTAGCTTAATGTTTTCTATTTTTAAAAGAGCATATTTAAATTCAGGCAGGCTTTAAGAGTTGAATTCAATATCTTAGGGCATAA
This sequence comes from Podarcis vaucheri, assembly GCF_965113315.1. Lineage (NCBI taxonomy): Eukaryota > Metazoa > Chordata > Lepidosauria > Squamata > Lacertidae > Podarcis > Podarcis vaucheri. Next base: position 34,031,045 of record NC_138749.1, read on the forward strand.
TTCTAAATACAATTATATTCAACTTCATTGGAAATCAATGGGCAATACTTACATGTTGATTGTTTAAGAAAAGGTACCTACTTTGAGAAGAATAATATGTGATTTATTTATTTCATATCGTTTATATGCCACTTAGCTGTAGTAGCATCCAGATAGCACTTTATTTTGTTTTACCGATGTTTAGTTGCCTGATAATTTTCACATTTTATGTCATCTTTCGCACAACATAAAATCTAGTGGGAGTTTAGTGCTCGTTTCCATATTGTTCCCAGAAAAGACCTTTGTGCAACCCCATTAACTCACAGGTATTCTGCATTGTAATTTCCACACTCATGTCAATGCTGCTCACATAGAGTGGTATCCTGGCATATAATTCTTCTCGGCTTTTTAAAAAAATTAACATGGGATGGTAGCATATTGATCACAAAGCTACAGTTCCATAATGCAACGGGTAATGCAGTGTAAAAGAAACGTTAGAAACCAGGACAGAAATGCTAGCATTTTAGTCAGTGAAACAAACACAATAAACCTGATGTCTGAATGCAACCTTCAAGTGGTTCACAAAAGAAACATACAAAAATCCAATAAACATACAAATCAACAGCACACTTTCTTTCTAAGTAAAATGGTGCCAATAAAATATAAAGCCAAAACTGAGCAGTCTGATCTAAAAACTCCCTCAAGAGTTGTAATGGAGAAATTCAATTCAGTTTACATTTAACTAACTTATGCCTCCAGGGACTGCCTCTACTGTCAATTGCTACACCTCTTGACTGCCCAATGTTGAGCATGCAAGAGAGAGATGGAGAGAATAAGACTAACTTCTGAATAGACATGTATAGGATAGACCTGTGCATATTTTTTAAGCAAATAAAGGGCAGGAGGAGGAAAATTGCCCATTTAAAGGTATGGTTGTATAGTATGTAGCAAACTCAAAATTAACATTGTTCAGCATCCAATAGACATAGATGCTCTGCTATTATCTAGGGTACACAGAGCAAGCCTTCAAAGAGGGGTTCTTTAAATTAGGTGCTTCAGTAGAATGGTCATTTGTCTTCTTTTGTATTCAAGGAAAAGCAAGTTGCCCATTTATCACTATAATACCTCAGTGCTTATAAATCACAGTTCTTAACCTGTAGGGACATAGTACCCAAAAGTTTCCAAAGTTTTCTGGACCAAGCAGCTTTGAATTAATTACTATCCTGAATATAATTCACTGTATTTATAGTGATGGGCTGCTGTTGCTTTGACACTTTCAGGTAGTCTAGAATTGCCTCAATTCACATCAATGGAAACTTTTTAAAAGTTTCATCATGGGGGGGGATGCAGACAGGAAGGGAGACTCTCAGAATGCATCTGGTGATTCTGGCCCATGTTCCAGAGATTCCTGCTCCTGGGTACAATCTACACACATACTAAAAACCGTTCTGAAAATGCATTGAATATTCCATAAGGCTCACCATCGCCCTCTAGTGTCACATTGTATATTGCAGTTAAAGCACACTTAAAACCTTTTATTTGTGTAGCTTGAGTCCAGGGAAACCTGGGCAGAAACACCTGCAGTCATTTCAAGTGCTTTTGTGTTTGCACCTGTCAGTCTGTGATCACAAATCCATTTCAAAGCAGGTATTATATTGTCAGGGCGTGGAGAGTCCTCCCTTCTCTTCAGTAACTTCACAGACAAGAATTAACAAGCAGTTTATATTTTATAGTCCTTTTTATTTGGTCATCTGGTTGCAAGCAAAAACCCACATCTCTCCACAAGGAGAGCAGTTGGCTACTCTAAATCCTCCCTCTTCCATCCCCAGCAACATCCTGGGCATCAACGGGAAGTTCCTTCTCTCTGCATCCTTTGTTCTCTAATACAGACAGACCTCCTAGTTCTTGGGGAGGGAGGGTTCCCCACACTCTCTAATGACATCTCTGCTGGCTGTTCCCTCTCTTCTGTTTATCTTTCCATTATTTCGTAACTGGGCAACTCCTGTCGAAGCTGGCCAGTGTCTGTGTCTCTCCTACTCATGAAACTGCTGGAAACAGGGGTGGCGTAATCTTCCTCCTCCTGCTCCTCTTCAGGCTGATCTGCCTGAGAAGGCCTTTCCCAGTCCTCTGATTCAGATCATTCCCTGACAGATATTAGTCATTGTAACTGCATAGTTGTTCAGAGCCTCAACTGAAAATGGTTGAAAACATAAACTGACACACATCTCTGCTGGACAGCTAAACTACTGATGCTTGTTTACATACTCCTTCACACTGCTATTTGGATCTCAGAAGTTAAATTGCCCTCTCCAGATTGCTTAAGGAACCTCTTCACCTGGAGCTGAAAATGCACTTTCAGGTTTGGCAGGAACAAACCCCCTACTGACACCAGTGGGGAGCTCTCTGTGAGGAAGAAGTACAGAATAACTTACCCTGGCATGGAAAACAGTGGGAAATTTCAAGAATTGAAGGCCATTTATTTTGAGTTCTAAGCTGAGCTCATCAGGCGACTGCTCTGTTCTCAAAACTTTCTGACATTTAGGTGAAAGTCTTCAAATACATTTTACTCTGAACTACAGGGGGTGCAAATTTTTTGTCAGTGAGCATTGACATTCCCATATATGCTGATGGGGACTTAATTTTCTGTGACCAGTTAGGAAAGAGATCTTGCAGTTATGATGGATAACTCACTGAAAACATGAACACTAAGTGTAAAAAGAGCAAAAGAGGCAATAATTATTTGGAAAGGAATTCAGATGAAGGTGGCCTGAAGAATAACGTTTTAATGTAAATCTACCATCTCATGATATTCTAGCCCTTGAAAAGATATGGAAAAGAAGAACCATAATGATAAAAAATTGAACAGCTTCCCTGCAAGGAAAGCTTAATGTATTTGGATTTTTGTGTGTTTGTGTGAGAGAGAGAGACGAAAAAAGAAGTTTTCATTTGAGGTTTTAAAGCAGAGGTTGGGTGGCCATCTGTTATGGATGTTTTAGTTGAGATTCCTGCATTGCCGGGGGTTGGACTAGATGGCCCTTGGCATCTCTTCCAACTCTGCAATTATATGATTTTAAGCATCACAACACTTTCCCACAGCAATTAAATCAATTTAATATAATTCTACCTGTCACTCTATCAATTGAATCATTTTATTAATTAGTTTCATAAAAGTAGTTTATGAGGACTGTATTTTAGATCATGTGCAAAGGCCTTTTATAATGAACAGAATCCAATTCTGAATTATTCCACCTTGCTTGGATGGTTTCCAAAGTGATTAAAAAGAGAATTAGACAATGGTTTTCCAAAATGATTAAAGTGTGTATGAGAAAGACATAAATTCTTGTTTATGATTATGTGTGTTTGTGTCAGTGACCCTGGGACAATTAAGCCAGTCACATCCTGCTCATTTGCATTTTATTTGATCTTTCCTGATGAATCTGCTTTGCATGTAGAGAGGGGACTGAAGAAAATGTTTCTTTTAGATAGTGCTGAAAACCCAGCAAATCCACTCAGAATTCACTATGTAAATCTATATATGGTGTGAGAAGTTTCATGAAAGCGATTCTGTATTGAAATAACGCAAATGAATTTACAGAATTGTACTATGTCTGTTGATACATAATAATAGGGGGGGGGGAATCACAGTTTCTTTGTGGTAGAGGCTTCCAAAGATTTAAGTCCACTTAAATCTGATGCATGAAATATTATCCTTTGTTGATGCAAAAGCTGAGCCCAAATTTCTTAGAAGACATCTTTCTGAGAACATTTAGAACATTTAGAACATTCATTCATGCCCACTAGAAAAAGGTCAGTTTGCTAAATGCTCTTCAAATATTCTCTGTGGTGACCACCATTCCACAACATGCACAGCACCCCAGAATGATTCTTGGGGCACTGTGAAAGATGCACAGCTGTGGCCAGAACAGTTTCATCTCCCCACTTGCAATGATGACATGAAATGAGGGCAGGAAGAAACTTTGCTACTGCCACAAGCTAAGGGTGAACACTACTCCCCTCAAAGAAAAAACAGTTGTACCATTTTTCCTCCACATGGAGAAATGTATTTAAATGCCTACAAAATGGGACTGAGCATTCTGTGAGGGCATTTGCGTACCTCTCTGAGTCTCTGATTGTGTATTCATAGATTGAACCAAAAATGGCCCAGCATTTCCAGTGAACGAATTTCAAGTTGCAGGGCTGATAAGTGTCTGAGACGCTGCCTGTTAAGGCAGATAATGTTTGTCGAAAGAGACCAGTGGTTGTCTGACCCAGAGTTAAGTCCATATAGCATGCACATATTAACCCCCAGTTTTTTATTTGCTCTTAACTCACCTACCCCGCATGACCCAACAAGGGAAAAAATAAATGTCATGCTGTTTCATTACTGTCTGGTAGACTTTATAACTTTGGGGGAAGTGGTCTAAGATCAAGGGTTAACTTAGTTGAGAGTGTCTTTTTTCCTTTTGTGGTATCACAACAGAAGGGAAAATCCAGCTGGTGATGTATTGATCTTCTGTCATCCTAAGACATGTTTACAAAGTGGAAAGCAGCAGAGTTTCTCTCGCACAGAGTTTTTCCTCTCTTCATTTGTAGATTGGAGGAATGGCCCTGAAATAAAGCACAGCCACTGAGTGTATCCCTCCTATTGTAAGAAACAAATCTTAACTGGTCAGCGGGAAATTTGCTCCACTGCTCCTGTTTGTTGTTGGACAATGTTCATTGTACCAAAAGAAAGGCAGAGAACCAGTGAGCTGATAGCTGAGGTTGCAACCAAAACTTCATTTGAAGCAATGTTTGAGCTTGTCTGAATACTGTTCAAGCAAAACCTCCAAAGGAAAGAAGTGTTTCAGGAGAGGAAACTAATTTTAACAAGGCAAGCAAGGTTTCCCAAATTTCACCATTTTTTGTTCTCACCAAATTTGCCCCGAAGTTGAATTTGCAGGAAATTTGGGAGATTTGCCTCAAGTGATATGTCTGAAAAATTCTGAAAGAAGCCAGAATGATTTTGATAGGACTAGCAAAATTGTTGTGATCGTCCCTGCATTTTCTTAAATATTTATGACTATTCAAAAATAGCAAGATAATTCAAAAGATAAAGAAAGAAGAATAGGAATATATTCTTCCATGCTTATGTTGAGGTGATACTCATCTTTGTGAGATGGACAGTTCAGAGAGGCCAGAGACATTTGCGTGAATGGCAAATGCCAGGAATATGTACAAAGTAGCAAGGGAGGAGATTATAACAGATTTTTCCAGATAAATTCGTATTTGGATGGTATTAACAGTAGTTTAGAGACGGCAACAAGCAGCTGCCATGCAAATCCACTCTACTCCCAGCTTGGCATGCGTATAACATGGTCACAGTTCCTTCCAACTCTTAATGCATAAAATTCCCCTGGGGAATGTTGCTGATGTAACAGAAGGGATGAGGAAATATGTCTTCTTGAAAACATAAAAAATGAATAAAGTGTGTGTGTGTGTGTGTGTGTGTGTGTGTGTATAACCCAGTCAAGAAAATAATTTCTTAGGGCCTTAGGTCCTTTGTTGTGATGAACTTGTTGAATCAGTTGGCATCTAGGGATGATGCTCTCGTGAGAATTCAAGCCCATTTATGATACGTGAGTAAATTGCATATCAACACCTGTTGAATCAGCCCATATTTTGATATTCATTTTGTGAACAGATGCTATTTTATCATGCCAAAACACTCAGAAGATATGTCACCATGTCAAAAATGAATTGGTTTTTAATTTCAACAAATTGCAGCCCCTAATCATTCTTCCCTAGGAATGTATTTTCATTAAGAATGGATCAAACTCCCTGGTGAGTGGATGTGTGTGTGTGTGTGTGTGTGTGTGTGTGTGTAGTTACACATCTAGACCATATATTGGTATGGAAATTCAGTCCTTAGGTGAAATCTGTCACCAGCAACCAGGAGATATCACAGGAAGGAAACCTGATTTGCTAGCCCAAGCATAGGGCAGATTTGTTTAAATCTGCATGTGCTAAAGTATATGTAACAATGTAAATTTAGAAAGAATTGCTACAATTTTAATACAACACATATTAGCAAAGTGAGGAAAACTGTGTGAATAGATGACCTTATGTGTGTATGAATTGATCTTCTACTGCCAGCTGTGGTAGACAGAGATCTGTGAACACATGGGAAGAAACCCCTAGAAGGGCTTTGTGCCACTCTGTTCTAGAAATGAACCACATTATTTCCTTTCAACTGTCCATAGGGAATATGCATCACAGGGAAGAAATAAAATGAAGAAATGAGAAAGAAAATACACACAAATTAGTGGCTGTGATTATATCTGCAGATATTTTTTGTATGAAAAAAATAGGAAGGAAAGGTAATCACATTTAGTTGAAGTGAAGAAAATATATATCCATTTTTCATGCCGTGATTGAAGTCATTAATGACATTCCTTTCATGTTATGCTAAGAGCGATGGAGGTACTAGTAGATAATATGAGTTTATGTGTTCCTCAAAGCTCAGCAAAATTATTATTATTATTATTATTATTATTATTATTATTATTATTTATTTAAAGCATTTGTTTTTTGCCCACCAAATGGAAATGGAAATTGACTGTGATAAAAAATGCAGTGCACCTATTCCCATTTGAAAAATCTACATTCAAGGTAACCTATCATCTAGTCCTAAACTCTGATGAAAGACATCTTCCTCTGACTGCATCAGCAGGGTATTGGTGGTACAAGAAAACCCCATGTGGAGCCCAGTGGATGAGTGTTTCGGAGAGGAGAAAGACCTAGGGCCTGTGCTACAGACAGCATCTTGAAATCTGTGGGCATGGCACTGTTCAGATAGCAAAAGCTGACATTCACACAGTCTGGGAGCCAAGTGAATGGGCTTCTTAGACCATCTTATGTGCCCTTGGACTACAACTGCAAAAGGAAATGTTTGGGCTAGCTGTGCATCAACAGGATGCAACCAACTGAAATACGCCCCTACTTACTCTGCCGCATTCTCATAGGCATAGCAATCCAGACCTGCTTTGCACTGGGCAGTGATGGTGTTGGGTTGGGTCTCTACCAGCCTCCTGCTGGCTTCCACCTGTGGAGTGATGCCAGCATCACCCCACAAGTGCAAAGCTCCCCGTCTGCCAGCCAAATGTATGCTTGTGCCACCACTGGGGTCCTTGCTGGCAGCAACCCGCACAAAGCTCTGAAACAAAGCATTCCAGTGGCAGACAGAGGAAAGCGGAAACCTATCCAGGATCAATTGGATCTACTACAACTTGATTCCCAAACCAGTTTCAAAAGAAAGGGGGTGTGCATATGCAATGGGGAATGATTCTTACCTTCCCTCCTTTTTCTTTCGTTGAAATTTGGATCAAATCCCATCCTGTCAGAGAATGTTTAGCTGGAGGTACTGCATGGTATTCTAGGCCCTTGCATTCTCTCTCTCCCCACCCACCTTCCAATCCCACAACGGTTTACACCCAGATGCTATACTTCTCTGGGATTCCTGGGAGGGAATGTGGGGTTTATTACTCATAATAGCTGATCACCATAGAGAGACAGGACGACCCTTATTGCATGCTGGACCTTATGATCAGCAGGGGAACTCATCCCATTGGTGGTGTCACCTCTGGGTGCTGCCCTGTTGGTCCTGACATGTGACAGGGCCTTTCTCAGAGGTAGTTCCCCATGTGTGGAAGGCTTGTCCCAGGGAGGTGCATTATTGATGTTCAAAAGGAAGTTAAAAGCATTCCTATTCAAATAGGCATTGGATGGATGAAAGACAACCATCTTGGCAACCTTGAAACTGTTAGCTGTGAGGGTATGTGACTGTCTTTAAAATTGTTTTAAATGTTTGATATATGTTTTTATTTTAATTGCATTTTGCTACTGTTTCTTTTAAGAGGTAGGGTGGTATAGAAGAAATAATAATAATAATAATAATAATAATAATAATAAGTATTTTCAATGTAATGAAGATCAGCAAAGTGAAAACGGTGTCCAAGCATCAATGAAAATTTCATTCCTGGGGCAAATAAAATTTTAGGAGGGTCAGTATTCACTGGGAAAACATCTACTCTTTAATAATTAAAAACTGGTGCATCTATTGCTTTCACAATATTAAATAAATAAATTTCTTTAATATGGTAGCATCGAAGAAACAAGGTTCAATGTCTAATTCAAGTACCCTTTTCTTTATAATTCTGCTTTAATAGGTGACAATTCATTGCACATGAGGTATTATTAGAATGGAAACCTCTGTTTCGGATTTCAGTTCTCATTAATTAAAAGTTAAAATGCTGTGAAAGTATAAAGAAGAAGCTTCAACCACAGTATTTTTACTCACCTGGAAGTAAGCCCCATTGAACTCAGCAAGGCTTACTTTTGAATTGCACTGCAGATGAACACTACCAATCTAGGGACAACCTCCTCCCTCCTCCCTCCCCATCTTCATTTTTTTTTCCTTCAAACTCCTAAGACATAAACCAATTCCTCAGTCCAGTATACCACTGCTGGGTGTATGAGGACGAGTTCACACATCCAAGTTCAGCACCATGCTATTGGACTATTGCAATGCACTCTATGTGGGGCTGCCATTTAAGACAATTCAGAAACTTCAATTGGTTCAACATGCAGCAGCCAGATTATTATTTTTTTAAGGTTGCTGGGAATTGTAGTGCTGTGAGTGGAAATTCTATTTGCAGGGATATTTAGGGGCAAACCATTTGCTTTAAATATATATTATGTATGCAGCATATGAGCATAGGAAATCTCCTTTTCTGTCACAGGTTCACATAAAGGTCTAGAAACCATATAGGGGCTGGGGTTGCTAAGAAGGGCTTAGAGGTTGATAAGAATCACTAGCCTGCACTTATGACAGTTTTTAGCACTCCCACTTTCCAAATTTACACATGCTTTGATTTACTATTTATTTACTTTGATACCATCAAGCACCACATGGAAACTCTGATGTTGAGAATAGTCTGTAGAATACGCAGGTTTCTTTAGACCATGCAATGACTTGTCAACTGCCCTTTGAATATGCACGGTGATATCTCAACTGATTGAATTTTGTATTCAATTTATGAATTTCCAGCAATATATACACATGTTCTCTTTCGATACAGATCAGTGAGCTCTTCCTTATGTGAAATTCAGTTTCTTAGGATTTTTCTCAGTAACGACTGAGAAATATTGATCTCAGTCAATATTAACCTCCACCCAAAATAGTGATTTTAAGCTTTTGGAGCCATTCTCGCTGCTTTTTCCATCATGTTGCCATACATCCGGGTTTTAACCGACATTTTGCCAATTTGGTAAAAATCCTCCCTGATGCCATTTTTACACCCGGAAACCAAGACCTCAGGAAATTTTCATTTTAACTACAGTGCACCAAAGCAATCCAATGGCCTTTAAATGTTGAGATTTTTTTTTAAAAAAAAATTATGTTTAAGTCTAAGGACTAGGATTTCCTTATCCTCTTCTGACTACAGCTCCTACATACCACATTGAAGGCACTAATGAAAAGACCCATACATTTTAGGAGAGGGTTCCATGGGGGCTATGCAATGTTCTTATAGCACTATGCTAGGAAGGTGAGGTGTCTGACTTTTCCCTTGTGTGAAGTTTAGATCATTCAGATGAGAGGATCTGCCTATACGGAATCTTAATTTCTGCTATTCATTGTGATTTTAATCATTCTCCTTGAGTTGTTGGCCAAATGGGTTTTAATCCAAGACGTTTAAGTCAACTCAAGGCATGTCCAAATTGGTTTTTTTTTAGGATTCTGGTGCATTGCTTCAGCATATCTAAGCTCAGAAAACCAGTCAGAAACTGAGCACAGTTCATGCTAAATTCTTGATCTCCTTGGCAACCTGGGTGACTCTGCAGGATTAGACCATATAGGTAAAAACACAATAAGCATCACAAGGTATTTTCCCCCCTCCGGGCATTGCTGCTGCTCAGTTGCAAAAGATAAGGCATATTAATAAGGCTCATGGCAATTTTGTGGGGTGTGGGTAGCCACATTCAGATTCTATAATGTTGCATTTGCATGCACTAGTTAAATATCATTAGTATATAATTTTACTTTGAAATTTCTTTCAAGTCTACTGCTGTCAATCTTGGCAAAAACTTTACCCAAATCCAGCTCCATTCCACTCTGTAGATTTCTGCCTCTATGTACCTTGACCTCTTTCCCATGAATGTTCCTCGTTTATTCCCTATTCCCATAAATATCGAATCAAATTTAGCTATTAGCTCCTTTTTGTTCAAAGATGAAAATTTTCAAAATTAATTTTATCTTTTCATTCTCCACATTTTCTAATTAAGGAACATAAGGCATCTCTGATCTGGGAATATTGAAACATTGGGGGTCTTATATTGCCCCTTGCTTGAGAGACTTTGACATAAAATATTATGTCTTTTGCCTAGTCTCTTAATAAAGCCCAGGCCCATTTGAAACCATAATGATAAACCACCTAACATTTCACATGTGTAAGTCATGCATTAATTGTAAAATTGCTTTCTCTCTAATTTTGTATTAGACAGCTAGAGAAGTATATACAGAATTACATAGAGAAAACCCAAAGGATCACTCAGTGTTATCTAAAAATATCCCAGTGAAGGGGAGAAGTGACCCCCCCAATAGGTTTCAGTGCCGTTCTCAGGCAACTGCAAACATCAAAGTATTGTATGCGGTACAGAAGGAAATAGGCATTCTGGAAGGACATAGGCAGTTGTCACCTTGAGGAAGTTCAGCTAGAGGCTACTGATTAATACATCTGTAAGGCTGCCAATGCATGGGCCTTTGATAAATAAGATTATTACTGTATCAAATAAATGGCTCATTTATCAGCCTTTGTATAGCCTGGCTCCGTCTGCATGCATGCTGCTGGAAGATAATCACAAAGTGCTTAGAACAAAACAAAATTGGCTTGTTCTAGCTGGTGTGGTAATTAGGAGAAATTGGAAGAGTGAGATCAAAGGTTCATGGGCTAAGGAATGTTCAGTAGTTAACAATGATGCAAGAATAAATATAAGCATGTCTGATTAAAATACTTTGTTGGAGTAAAAATCCTGAGCATGACAAAAGCCTATTTTAACAAGCACTCAGAAAACAACAAATTCTTCCTGAATTTACAACTAATCCTCAGGATTATTTATTACGTAGGATAATTAGGAAATGTTGGAGTGGTTTTTTAATTTCTAATGTAAGGTATATAATGGCATGCTAAGCCGATATGATATGATACATGATATATGATATGATTTGTATTTTTATCCCACCCTTCCTCCATAGAGTTATGGTATGGCTGGCCCAAGACATTTTTGCAAAGACCCAGGGCCAAAGTCTACATATGTCATTCCTGCCTTTTAGAAGTATGCTTCAGCTGCTCACTTTAATTTTTAAGCAGCTGCAGGGAAGTGATCCAGAATGTGCCCCTGATTTGGATGGGGACTGTTATTTATGTCTTGTTATAATAGACTCATAAGTGTATTGCAAAAAGAAGGGCCTATAAAACCCCAGGTTTCTTAAAGCTGAAACTTTGGTTTACAATGAAGCTATGGATTATGAGTGTAATTCAATGTAGTACTAAGGAGGGTATGCATTTGTGGAACAAAGTCAACTTCCACAACAAGACATTTCCAGCCTCTCCTCCCACCTTAACCCCCTGAACACCCCTAAACCTATTCTGGGGGTTCCCAAACTTTCCCAAGCAGATTTAGGGGATGTGGAGGTTCACAGGGGGAGGGGAGGGAAGGAAGTCCCATTGTACAAGTGGTCTATTCCATGCACACAACAAGTTAGATGAATCCCACCCTGTATTTTGAAGGTTGCAGCAAAGAGTGTTGTTCTCATCTATTGCCATAAGCATTAGCAAAGAAACATAGTGAACACTTCATGTTTGCACATGATCTAGAGGTTCTTCTCTAGGACATCATTTGTCATAGGCATAAGGCTGGACAGAGTTATGGTGATTGGTAGGCCTTGCTCAGCCAAGGACACTAGCAGACAAATGCAAAGAAGAACACTCAATAGAACCGGCAGGAGTGCATTATTTTGTGATAACTGTACCTTTATTGTTGACTCCCAGTTAAGTAAAAGCATATAGTTAGAAATATAATGGACTCATCAATCAGATATATGGAGCTGATATTTTTAATTGAACAGGAAATTACAGTGGGGCCCCACAAGACGAATGCCTCGCAAGACGAAAAACCCGCTAGACGAAAGGGTTTTCCGTTTTTTGATGCGCTTCGCAAGACGAATTTCCCCATGGGCTTGCTTTGCAAAATGAAAAAGTCTTGCGAGTCTTGCAAATTTTTTTGCTTCCCCCTTTTTTCTAAGCCGCTAAGCCGCTAATAGCCTTTTAGCCGCTAAGCCTTTAATAGCCGCTAAACCGCTAATAGCGCTAATCCGCTAAGCCGCTAATAGGGTTGCTTCGCAAGACGAAAAAACCGCTAGACGAAGAGACTCGCGGAATGGATTAATTTCGTCTTGTGAGGCACCACTGTATCAAGCTGACTAAATGAATAATTAGTTGGGATGGAAGAATAAAAATAGAGGAACCAAGAAATATGTTCAAGACATATAGTATTCCCTTACTTGACAATTTCCATGTTTTATGTGATCTTTCATGCAATGTAAAAACCACTTCTTTAGCAGAAGTTGAGCATTTATTTATGTGTTAATTGCTTGCAGGAAATATCTGTCTGCAACCCATTAGTCCCCAAAATTGCAGGGGTTTTGTGCTATAGTTTTCCCACCATTTTCATGGATCACTCCATGTCATGAAATTTGGAGTGATATTCTGACATACACTTCTTTCCCACCATTTCATTGGTAAATCATGGTGGAACAGAAGCATGCATGTATTCTTGTGTCACACTGCACCTACTGGTGTGAATGAAATTTAGCATGGCATGTTCCATAATGCAGTGCAAAAGGGTTTTTTCCAACTAGAACCAGAAGATCTCATTACAGAAAATTTGGTAGATATGATGGTAAGGAGGGAATATTAGCTTGGGTTCAGTGACTGGCAGCTTTGCCAATGATCTCCATCACTGTGCTTTCATGAAATGTATTGTTTATTTGGCTCATGACTTCATCATTCTTGATGAATATTTAAATTTTTTGAACACTTGTCTGTTAAATTTAATAAAGCTGGCTTTCTTTCTGGCCAGTCATTCACTATCCATATGTTCATTGGAATAAATGAATATAGAGAGAACCCATTTCTCAGAGAACACATTCCATATAGCTGCTTTTTCTTCATCTTAAATGTGGAGAGTAGGAGCATGCTTTTTCTGGGAAACATGAATAAAATAATGTGTGAAATTGGGTCCTCATTTAGAAGCTAATGGGTTTTCCCTCGTTATTCTTTTCTTTCACTTCAGTGAACATCTGCCCTTAGCACATGCTTTCCTCTTTATTCTGCCCAAAATAAATACTTATGTTTACTGCCATTGATCTAGGCAGATAGTGGCTATTTGGCACATTCAGTATTTCATTTTTTTAAAATAAAAAAGCAACAAGGAAATAAAATACTGCCCGATGGAAATTTAGTTGGCTTTTCCATATTTCACATTTTTAGTAGACCTGAGAAGGCCTTATCCCTGAACAGGGAATCAAAACATGGGTAGGGGGCATGAGGCTCCACATGTAAGTCCCACTCCCAGTTTCTGCATATGCATTCATCCCACCCCCTGACCCATTCCATCACTGACCTTCCCATATTGAGTGGAAAGCTCTTAAGAGCACTTGCTAATTGGTTGCCCGTTCATTTCCAAGCTCACCTCAGGGTGTGCATGTTAGTTTTACGTAAAATGACTTAGGACCCAAATATCTGAAAAAACTGCCTCCTACAGACCATGCAGCAGAGGGAGCCATCTTGGTAGTTCTGTTACCCTCAGAAGCTTGGGGGGGGGCAGCTTAGATGAGGGCATTCTGTGTGGCAGCCACTAAGTTGTGGAACTCTCTCCACACAGAGGTATGTCTGGAAACTTCATTATACAGTTTTCAGTAAATGCGAAGACACACCTCTTTACCTGCCACATTGATGTACATTTAAGGAAGTGGCCTTTTTTGTGAGTGTAAGTTGTTTTATATTGTATTTTTATATTGCTTTTATATTGTATTTAACGTGTGTTTCAAATTATTGCAACCTGCCCTCGGACCTCAGGGTGAACAGCTGGCAATAATGATGATGATGATGATAATGATGATGAATAAGAATCCGAATGATGAAGGCTTCTCGATCATGGGGAGGCTTCTAAGTGCATTCAACTCTACACATTTAATAATCCCCTTCAGACCTTTCGGCTCAGTCTGGGTAGGTTGAGGATGTAGCCAGGGTTCATGAGGAGATTGGGGATGGGGGATGCATCCCCTCCAGAGCCTGAAAATGCTAATGTCAGGGCTAATTGGCAGGGCTAATGTCAAAGAGTATAGTACTGTTGAATGTAGCTATAACACCTCAGTCAGAACCAACCCATTTACTTGGAAGATAATTCCACTGATTTCTGTGAAACATAATTCCATGGAAAGCTTTTGGAACTAGGGTATTACCATATTCAATTGCAAAAAGAACATTTTCCCTTGCAGTTCACCCAAAATTCAAAACAAAGCACTTTCATGACAGCAGTGAGTTGTTTCGGTTATGCATAACTCAAGGCTGGCAGCTACTAGATGCTATCAGCAAAAAGCAATTAGACAGACCAATAAGGTTGATAAGATGACTGACAAGAGCTGTCTCCAAAGTCCCCAGAAATAACAACTGGTGAACAGAGGCTATAGAAAAAAACAACACTCAAGTTGTGGATAAGAAGGTCTAAATATTCAGAATGCCTTATTCAATATTAGAAGGTTGCTGTTGTGCAGTAAAAACATTAAAACATGAGCTTTAACGAAGTGGAGATTAATTAATTAGATGAACAAATCATTATCCTTTGTTGGCAGTTTCAAATGCTGCTCTGTGCACCCCTGTCTCTGAGTGGTGAGAGGTTTCATGGGCTTCAGTGTGTACCTTGGGTTGATTTCCTTTAAATGAGGTTACTATGGATGTGTAGTATTTTTTTTGTAAATTATGGCATTATTTGCACATGTAAAGGTTGAGCAAAAAAATGGTGGTTCACAGCATCAATGCTCCAACAGATCTATCCCCCTATTAGGTTTCTAGGGAACTCCCCAATGCTATAGCACTGGATTTTCAGATTTGGTCCCATGACTATCCATCAATTGTCTCCTTTTGCATACATAGTGTAGTCCCTCTTTGATGACATCACCTCCAGCCAGAGAAGGAAGGTGGGTGGGAGAAAGATGTTCTCTTTCATCATACTAGCAACATCTCCAGCTATTTAGTTTCTGTGGCAGCATGCCCCTAACTCACGTTACTAAACTAACCATGGATGAGAGTCTCTTGGGAGAACATAAGAAGAGCTCTGCAGGATCAGGCCAAAGGTCCATCAAGTCTGTCCAGCATCCTGTTCTCCAATGGCCAACCAGATGCCTATAAGGGAAGCCTACAAGCAGAGCCTCAGCACAACAGCACTCTCTCCACGCAACTGGTAGTCAGAAGCCTACTGCCTCCGTCAGTGGTGGGAACGTCCATGCCCTGCCATCAGAAGTTGTATTCTTCTTCCATCAGGCTTGTGTCATCCGTATTTCAAGATATTAGCAAACATAAGAGCTAGAGTCTATCTATCTTTAAAAGAATGAAAGGTGCGGTGTTCAGAATACTTATCCTGCTTTCATGTTGCATGTGTTCCAGCATATATTTCTTGCCAGGTACATGTGTCAATCCACAGTAAAAATGACTTCTGCCAAGAGCCAGCTATCCAAGAGTTTTTGTGGCATTCTTGGGGATTGGATCTGGGCTTGCTTAGAGGGGAACTGGGAGAAATTGAGTCATATAAGCAAACCATTTCACAAACAGTATTTAAGGTGCACACTGTGATGCCCTTTCCATTTTCATAAGAGAACAATGCAAGCAGATTGTGTGCCTGAGTTTATTTCAACCATGTGAACAGCATGGCGTGAGAAGAGCCTGTCAAAAAGAAAAGGTTCCAAGGCAGTTAGTAAAATATAGGTCAAGACAATTCCACCTGGAGAAAGCCAGACAGACCTGCTTTGCTTTTAACTCTGTTTTTCCTGCTGAATTATTTATGTTGCACAGTTATTTTAATTCTATTTTATTTAATTAGCTGTTGGCAAAACAAATGTATCTTCCTGACAGGTTTAAATATGTACTGTGAAAGGGGAAGGGGAATCTGTTAAAACAGAAATTAAGCGTTGCTGCTTCATTTGATAAGGAGGCCCAGAATGAGATGGCTTCTGGATGCTTAGACTGCATCATTCCAAAACCATTACATAAATTATCTCTCTTGATCTGTTCAAATAAATTACTCAATTATTTCACTTGCTAGAACTTTCCTCGTACACTTGTAGTCGTTGCATTTCTGCAGTGAAGTGCAGACGTAGTTTTGTATGCTTTTCTCTTTCTGGGCAGTCTTGAAGAATCTATGGAAGATTGACTTTGATTTACCAAGGGTATAATATTCTGTTGCCACATGATAGGCTGCACTATTTGTCAGTACCCCTCATCCGAGTCAAGATGTGAGCTGAATAAAAAATTGTGAGATGCAGTCCCTGATAGGTCACCCTGAGGAAATTTAGCTCTTCACACACAAAAATGTCTCCATCATTTAATAAGTATCCCCTTAGAGTATCCTTCCCTTATTGCTGGCCAAAATGCAATTGAGCCACAGTTCTCCACTGGCTGGATAACAGGGGTGAGGAATTCTAAGACCCTGAGACAGAATACAGCCCTCAATGTTGGACCTCAGACCACACCCCTTCCCTGGCCACACCTCCTTGCCTAAGGCTTTGCTCCTGCAGTGTCCTGCTCTTCCAATTCATTGAGTGATTTTGCCTGGTCATTGAACTGTCTTAATGCCTCTTCAAGAGGCTTCATAGTGCAGTTTTATATCTGGTAGCGAGAAGCCACCTCTTCCTTTAAGATCTGTTAATAGCTTATATTTTATTCTTGGCTTCTTGCCTCTCCAAATAAATCTTGAAATGTCTCTCTGCCAGTCCTTAAAACAATTTGTGTTACTTATCACTGGGATTGATTGAAATAAAAATAACATTTTTGGCAAAAAATAACTGATCTTACCTGATGGATTGCATTCCGAACATGGGGCAAGTAAGTGAGCATCAGTGATTTTCACTGCTGTTTCTGCTTTCATCCAAATTCTCCAACATCTGCACTTTCCCCTCCTGGGTCACTCCTCTTTCACCAGTCTCTACCAAGACCGCTTCTGGTGGGGCCAGCTTTATCACATAGCCGAATCGCAGGCAGCCCTGTCACTTCACCAAAAATAAACTATGACCGAATAATAACAATAATAGCATTAGGTCTCTAAATTCTTAAGGGCATGAATTTTTTTGTACTTAATAGACCCTCAAAATCCATATTAGATTGCAATATACTCAGAATGAAACGTGTTCTCTTCAGTTGAATCAAGAGGCATAATTGCTCAGAATAACGGAAAGGTTATAATTTTTGCTGGGTGAAGTTTTCAGAGCAAACAGTACATATAATGAAAATGGGACCTTTGCACTGTGAAGTGATATTTAACTTTTTAATCATGTTACTTCGTTATTTGCCATGTTTCATGGTACCTTACGGACATAATAAAGTAACCTTCAGGAAGCGAAGCAGATCTGGATGTGGCCAGTTTCTGGATAGGAAAAGTTTGCTCACTACCTTGAATTTTATTGAAGAGAGGCAGGATATAAATACAATACAGTAGTATTTTCCTTGCATTTCTATATAACTTTAATGCCTGGGTTGCAAACTTGATATGGTGGTATCTTCAGGATATGAAGAACATTATATTATTCAATCTGTCATGCTATAAAGTTAGAAATAGAGCAGACAAAATTTGTGTGTTGGTTAGAATGAGTTGTGATGCCATAATTCCCAACAGTGAGCCTGTCTACACACTTAACCATCTGGCAATCCTCTGCTTGTAGATCGAGGGCCCGACCCCGCTATGTGAAATAAATACACAAGGACACGTGATATAAGGTTAATGGGCAAGAAAAGGCCACAACTTTATTGATTACAGCAGTGAAAAGGTATTGGCTTAGGCATTGGATGACTATAGGTGGTGGGTTTATTCACCAGTAGGTGGAGCCTGTTGATGCTCATCCAACTATAGGCTCACCCCCTGATGTCACCGAGGGTCATAGAATCATAGAATCATAGAATCATAGAGTTGGAAGAGACCACAAGGGCCATCGAGTCCAACCCCCTGCCAAGCAGGAAACACCATCAGAGCACTCCTGACATATGGTTGTCAAGCCTCTGCTTAAAGACCTCCAAAGTAGGAGACTCCACCACACTCCTTGGCAGCAAATTCCACTGTCGAACAGCTCTTACTGTCAGGAAGTTCTTCCTAATGTTTAGGTGGAATCTTCTTTCTTGTAGTTTGGATCCATTGCTCCGTGTCCGCTTCTCCGGAGCAGCAGAAAACAACCTTTCTCTCTCCTCTATGTGACATCCTTTTATATATTTGAACATGGCTATCATATCACCCCTTAACCTCCTCTTCTCCAGGCTAAACATGCCCAGCTCCCTTAGCCGTTCCTCATAAGGCATCGTTTCCAGGCCTTTGACCATTTTGGTTGCCCTCCATGGCCTCCCGCCAAGCAGGCATCGGACGGAATACACGACCGCCAGATTCCTTTAACGGAATAACCCACGGTAGATAGCATAGGTGATAGCCACACCTAGCCCTTGACACAGCACAACACATGAATCCAATGCCTAACCACCACCCGAGCCGCAAAGGGGCTCGCCGCCAATACCCCCACAGCTGCAACTAATCCCTAATGCTGCTAATGACACTGTCCATAACAAGCAGTGCCTCTCCGGTAGGGGACAATTCCCAGCCCTACCTGGAGAGGCCATCGGGGATCGAACCAGGGACCTTTCGCATGCAAGGCAGATGCTCTACCCCTGAGCTATGGACCTTGACTCGCTGAGGGACGACGACGAATGAGGAGGAGGCGGAGCTAGCACCACAGCATTAAGCTGCTACACACGCCCCCCGGAGGCACCTGGTTGGCCACCTCCGGTGGGCGTGGGCGCCAGCCAGGTAGGAGGGGAGGGGGCTAATGCCCCCTACCAGGGGCGGAGCTCGGTCTCCCGCCCACAACCACTCCCCTCTCTTCCAGGGAGGAGAGTCTTTACTGTGAAGGAGTGGGAGAATTTCCATTTCCTACATTATATACCTTAAGGTAGCCTTTGAGATGGATGCTGCTTGCAGAGGCCTCTATACATACATGCCCAAGATAAATGATATCTCCCTGTTTGAGAAGGAAAAATCATTCCCCTCCCCATTTGCTACCTTTGAAGTGAGAATCAAGCTTCTTTATGCTGCAGTTACTTAAGGAAAAGCAAGATCGGTATATGCCTGCTACATGTTAAGCACACACTTGTGAGCATTGTCTGAGATAGGATGAGCATCATAACTCCTTCATATAGACCTCAGCCCCAGGGGATAAATGTGGCCCCCAGGTCTCTTTATTTGGCCCTCAGAACTTTTTCACGATCAAGCTGCCTCCCAAGCCACAGCCCTCACTGATCCAGCTCTATTTCCCCCTTTAATGCTTATTCCTAGTTGGAATGTTGGACTGTGATCATTCCACTTGCTTGCCTCATGGAGAGGGGTTTGTGGGGGAAGGCTGTAGAAATGTTGGAATTTTGCATGCCTGGAATGTAGGCTACTGTGCAGAAGGAGTCCCATCTGTTGCTTCACTCACTTTTCTGCTTCTGGCCTCTGCCCCTGCCGTATCTGTGGGGTTTTCTTCCTCACTGGCACCAGTGGGGATTTTTCCATCAGTAGGAGTCTTGAGAATTCTATTCTGATTCCAGTGAGGGAGTGATGAGATAAGCTTCCCCTCCCCATTTGCTACCTTTGAAGTGAGAATCAAGCTTCTTTATGCTGCAGCTACTTAAGGAAAAGCAAGATCGGTATATGCCTGCTACATGTTAAGCATACACCTGTGAGCATTGTCTGAGATAGGATGAGCATCATAACTCCTTCTGCTCTACAAAGTTAAATCATGCCAAGAATGCACATACTACCTCCATATTCTATTTTTCCCTAGGCTACAGACTTCTAATTACTTATTACTCTAGACTGAGCAAAACAACATGCTTATTCATCAAGCACATTTTGAGAATTATCAGCTTAGCTGTGGAGTGGATCCAAAGTTTTCCCCCCAGCTTAATTTGAACAACATTGAGTGTTCTTTCAAACGTTCATTGGAGGCGGGACCACCAGCATGGTATGACTTTTTCTTTGTCATAGCAACAGAAGTTTCAGTATTCAGAAATGTCACAGAGACAAGATCACTGCCAATGTCTCCTTGTTAAATCCACATTTCATGCATTTTCCAGGAGGTGATGGGCTGTTATCTCAGTACATGTCTTTAATGTACGTTACAGTGA
Source organism: Podarcis vaucheri (assembly GCF_965113315.1). NCBI lineage: Eukaryota > Metazoa > Chordata > Lepidosauria > Squamata > Lacertidae > Podarcis > Podarcis vaucheri. The sequence goes on from NC_138749.1 coordinate 34,051,540, forward strand.
GGGAACATCTGAAGAGCCAATCATTGTGCCTAATGATCACCCCAGAGAGATTTTGTCACCTTGCATGGACGTTGAACACCCTTAAGCAAAAAGATCAGGATGGACAACTGAAGCTTTACACACAGGAATTGAACATCTTCAGTCTTTAACATGAAGAATAATGTGCATATGTCTTTCATTGTCATCTGTATAGGAATGCGTAAAATATATCCAGTGGGTGGAATTTAACATTACACTCTTACAAATGTACCATCTGTGCAAGCATGCCAGCTTACCAGATGGAGCCCTGCCCTGCCCCACACCATGTGCTGTTCTGGGAGTTCTTGCAACCCCCCCCCCAAGTCAATTTTGAGGGGTGGGGGAGGAGAAGGAGAAACTGTTGTGCAAGTAGAAGCCCCTGAGTAGGGCTTTAACTGAGGGAGTTTGTTAGGTGAATTCCACCACTTGTGTATATTTGTAAGAACAGCAAATGCTTTTCATGCAGAAGGTCATCCAGTGTAATCCCTGGAATCTCATTTTTAAAAAGAAAAGAGATCAGGTTGCAGCTGATTTGAAAGACCTCTGCAAGTCTAAGCCCTGGAGAGCTGTTGACAGTCAAAGCAGACAATACTGGGTTAAACATAAATAGTCTGGCCTGGTACAAGGCAGCTAATTTGGTTCTTTTATCTAAACAGAGATTAAACTATTTACTGATTATTATTCAGCAATGTATATTGAAATGAATATGTCTAGCGAATGGTCTAACAGCATAGCAATAGTGGTGAAAATAACTGGGTGTGGATTTGAACCTGATCACTGTCTAAATCACCACCACCACCATCATTATCATCATACAATTTGTATGCTGCCTTTCCATAGTCAAGGCAGCTTACAATATGAGAAGAGTTACATAATTACAAACATAACAATAGTCATAAACAATAAATAAAACACATCAAAAAGTACAAAAACCAAATTTCCATACAAATCATAATAAGATCTAAAAATAAAGATACAAAAAATACCGTAATCGCAATAATGGCAACAACAAAAAACCCAATGAAACACCCCAAACAATACCCAAAGTCCTAGTGAATGGAAGCCTTAGGCTGTGATCCTAACCTTATCTGAGAGTAGGCCCAATTTTACTTCTGAGCATATTTTCTTTACAGAATATGCTGTACATGAATATGCTGACTTGCTTTGCAGGTAGAAAATTCACGCACACGTCTTCCATTTGAGGAAGGATTTGACTGCATAGAATACTTTCATTTTCAGTTGTGTCAGGTACAACTAAATTAAGTACCATGTGATGCATTTTGAGTAAATCCTGTTTCTTCCACATATAAAGCATTGGTTAGTTATTTGATTAATCATGCTCAGATGTGGTAACTTGATAAAGTATCCTTTAGGCAGACTCAGCTAAGTAGAAGTGGATGACAAGTGGTACTTTTATTCCTCTTCAGTCACGAGAACCAAACATCCAAATTTTGTGGATAAAATAAAGCTGAGATCATGTTACATGTCAGAACAATGTACAATAGCAAGTGGCATTTCAGTGCCGGACGTCTTCCTCTTCAGAGGAAATGTGCTCTTGCAGTTGTTTCCTCCAATCACTTCAGTAAATTAGGTTTGACTGCTCTGGAATGAGAAGTTGCTTAATCGTAATGGCTTTCCCTTGGCAAGTACATCCAAATTTGATTCCCATTTCTTCAGGGAAATGACAATAGTTGCTTCTATTTGGTAGATGATTTTGTCACACCTGATTACCACAAAGAGGGCTCTGATCAAAATTCCATTTCAAGATATCTAATTGCTGTCATACCAGATGTTGTGAGAGGATGGGATTGGCTCTTCGGGATTCTTCTGAGAAGCTTGCTCCTGAGATTTGAATTGTTACAATTAAGGCAGCGGTGGTGAACATTTGCTTCATTAGGCCAGGCAGGGGTCCTAATTTGGCCCATAACCCTCTTTTCTCCAAACCACAACCACCCGCCCCACACCTTATATCCTAAGTGGCATGGGGTGTGTGGCAGATAAAGATATTGCTGCAAAAGAACAATTGGGTGCTTAAAGTGCATTCACTGACATTGCTGATCACCTAAAGTTGTTCTCTGTTATCATAACTGGCTGATGATTATCAGGTGAGCTGCCCCATCTGGCTGTTAAGGTAGTCTGGGCAGAGGGGTGGAGGTGAGGATGCAGCCCACCAGACCAAAACGATTCCCCACCCAATTTTAAGCAAATGAGGGAAAGGATCCATTACAGGCATAAGCTTTCTGATCTGAGGGTTGAGCAATCCTGCTCGGATTGGCTTCCTCATTCATTTCAGTGGAGGAATAAGATATTTATTTTGAAGTAAATATCCCCATAAGTGATCCATATGCACTCAGATGCACATACCAAGAAAGAGAAAAAAATATTTTTTAATATATGTATTGAGGAGAGGGATCCTGTGACCAACTTTGGAGGCCCTGTTTGTGTGCCCTACTGTGTTGGACTGGGACCTGGGAGACTACAGTCCTTGCCTCTCAACCTAACCTACTTCACAGGGTTCTTGTGTGGACTGGTTGAGGAGGGGAAAAACCATATGGCACTTGGAGCTCCTTGGAGAAAAATGTAGGTTATAAATGCAATGACTGATGGATTAACTGAGTTCCTGGGAATGAAATACAGTGGTACCTCGGGTTAAATACGCTTCAGGTTACAGACACTTCAGGGTACAGACTCCGCTAACCCAGAAATAGTACCTCGGGTTAAGAACTTTGCTTCAGGATGAGAACAGAAATCGTGTGGCGGCGGCATGGCAGCAGCAGGAGGCCCCATTAGCTAAAGTGGTGCTTCAGGTTAAGAACAGTTTCAGGTTAAGAACAGACTTCCAGAACGAATTAAGTACCTAACCCGAGGTACCACTGTAGAGGATCTTCTTAGCAGTGACTTCACATTTGTGGAAGTCCCTTCCAACAGAGGTTCTTACAAGCCTTTTGAAAAGTGCTAAGAATAAACTTAGTGGAAAATCTGCTCTTTAAATACTTTTTTAAAGACTTGCGCATATTTGCAGCGACAGAAAGCTCTCTATGCCAACTTACAGCAACATTACAGAGTCACATGGGGCTTCCATGAAGTGCTGCCACGCTTTAAACCAGCTTGAGCTCTGAGCTGCTGTGGTCTACAGAGCTGAGATTTTCCTTACAAAAAAGAGAAAGAAAAACATTGATGCCTCAGCCACCTAGTCCGGGGAAATAAATTAAGTCTTATAAGCCCTGTCCCATACCCTTCAATATTCCACTGATGTAAACTGGGATGCATGACTTTTGGTGTTGTGCTCTTATGACAGTGTGACGCCACTGCAAGCACCAGCTCATGCTCCTCAACCCCAGCCTCTGAGCTCAGCAGTGGCAGCGCTGGAGGGGGGAAATGGGACATTCTGGGATCAAAACAGAAGCCAGAATGGCTTCTGTAATTCTGGAATGTCCTCGGAAAATCTGTACAATTGTCCCTCTAAAACTTTTAAAATCACTGCTGTATCTATAAAAGGTGCGAAAAAGAAAAAGAAAAGAGAAAAGAAAAGTCAAGTCTCAATTTGCAAAAGGGGCTTAACAGCTGTGTTAAACTGGCCAAAAAAATTTCAGCCTGGCATTAATTTTTATCCACACAGTTGAATTATGTTGTTTTTTGTTGTTGTTGTTGAAATGGAAGATTCTTTTAAAATCAAATGTGTCTTGCAGATAATATAGCAGCATTTTATTGATGCAGGAAACACAATAAGTGTTAAGGATTACTTCTGGATTCTGCCCAAGAGAATGTTGTTTAAAGCTGGAATGACTGCTGTGCTGCTGGAAGGCCAAATTCAGCCCCCAAGCAATTTTACCTAGGCCCCAGAAGTCCTGCCAAATATTAATCAAGATGTCATATCAAAATGGTGCATAGTTTCACTCACTGGGAAATTTGTGTTCAAAACTTGCTGTTTGGTCCGATTGAGCACTAAAGAGCAGTTTTCCCAACTGGAAAGCAGTGGGAGAAGAGGAAGTGTAGATAAGCCCTGAGTATACCAAATGTGGCAATGTCTTATCTAAAGCATTGCCTAGATGTTACACAACTGTAGAACTCAGTAGAGAGGAGGATTGGGCCAAAACTATTATAATTTGGCTCTGCCTGTCATTGGCTCTGGCAACACCCAGTGCTTGAGTTCCTGCCTTCCATCTCCAGTGGGCATGTGAGTCCCGCCCTTCAATTCCTAACTTACATATCTAGGAATGACATACAATTTATTTTTCCTGTTTCAGTCTCTAGGTCATATATAGGAACCTTGGTTTGGGAAATCAGCTCTTTATACATTTAATACAGCATATTAAACTATAATTTATAAACTGAATGATCAAATATCCACTCAGTCTGAAAAAACCCGGAATTTCCATTAGATGATTAAACAAATTAATGTTTCATCTACTGTTGTTTAATTAGCTGGCAGAGCCCAATTTAAAAGTGAAAGAAATAATCCAAGCCATTCTTGTATCTGAACAGAACAGTATCACTAAGAGTGCCGTCTACATAGACACTGTTCCATTTTCCATTTTCTGATGGAGAAAAAATGAAAGTATTTTAAAATAAAAATAAAAATGCTGTTTTACCCTTCCACCCCCAAATTGCTAATGAAAATAGATGGAGTAATTGTAGTTTAAGCAGACCAGAACTTTGATTATAGGATAATTTAAACCATTTGGGCATAGCCTCTTAACACATTGACTTACTTGACCAAGAGCGAGCTTCATACAACGGGTACAGTGCACCACATTATTTTTATATCCCTGTTACTTAGGATAGATAGCTCCCCTTACTCAAAACAGCAGTCAGATTAGGCATCAGTGCTGGATCCAAGCTGGGCACAGGCTGCTTTCAATAGAGACTGCTTTCAATAGGTGCTCTTCATTGAAGAAGTTAAATTGCTGTTTGGGAGGAGTGAAATTTATACTGGGATTTCTCTGGTCTCCAAATAACTCACTGCCAAGATGGGAAGGAAAGAGCAACACCACTTTGTATCATCCCAAATAACAGTGTACAGTGGTACCTCGGGTTAAGTACTTAATTCGTTCTGGAGGTCTGTTCTTAACATGAAACTGTTCTTAACCTGCTCTTAACCTTAACTTTAGCTAATGGGGCCTCCTGCTGCTGCCGCACTGCTGGAGCACGATTTCTGTTCTCATCCTGAAGCAAAGTTCTTAACTTGAGGTACTATTTCTGGGTTAGCAGAGTCTGTAACCTGAAGCGTATGTAACCTGAAGCAAATGTAACCTGAGGTACCACTGTAATTACTACAGGGTGATCTTGGGGAGGTGGATGTATAGAATATGAGTGCCTGCTTTGCCTTTTGGACATAGGCAAGGGTATTTTGATTAGTTTTGACTTGTATTCAAAATATAATGATCATTCTGTTTGTTTTATTAGGACTTCCCTGGAGTAAATAGAACACAGATCATAAGAAGAGTTAATGGTACATTTCTCATGCAAGTCCAATTTCACTTTCAAAAATTATCACTCCGGTTCCCTCTCCCTTTCTCCCTCTCTGTTGAGAAATACATCTTTCCTAAATGGAATAAACTATGATAAAAGGACATTGTTCCTCAAAGCTATCATGATAGCAAAATAAATTAATTGCACGATGATAGACATCTCTCTTTTTACCTGCAAGAGCAATGTGCACTGTGGCTGAGTTATCTGGAAGTTCTTTGAAAACCCGTCCTTCAAAATCAAAGATAAAATGTAAACCTTGCGTTTTCGTTCCGTTGTTATTAAAAACATGTAATTTAATTATTAACAGTTTATGTGCCGACTGATGTGGCTGCTTTCTATGGGCATGATTGCTTGAATGATCCTTGTGCTGTTCAGATAAAACACCACCAAACTAGTCGGGGGGTTGACCATGGCTGGCAGTCAAGCACAGACCATAGTTTCCATATTTGGGTGTAAAGGAAAACCAGTAAGCTGAAAAATAGGACTGAAAGTTATTAGTCACCAGATGTGATGGAATAAGGGAAGGAGCTTCAAGGCTCAGTCTCAGAATGCCAAACCCCAACTATAATGCCCGTTTGGTATTGTATCTGAATAGCCTTCCCTGTTTGGAGGTCATGCAATTAATGCTTCAGAGAGCACACAGTATGGTTTTGCATGGTACTTTTGTATATAAAATAGGGGAGAATATTTGAAGCATATGCTATGATATTGCTCACCTAATAATAATATTTCACTGTGAGAAGGTATGAAGTGGGATTCTGTGGGGGATCTGTTAAAATTTACTATCAGGTTTGAACTGGGATGCTGATGAAATATAATCAGAAAATTTTATAATAGGTTAGAATAAATATCTAGAATCATGTAGTGCTGTGGAACAGATTACATACATAATAGACTTCATATAGAAAATGCTTTAATCTATCCACCTCTGCATGGTGGCTGTTACCATGTGATCAGCTATTCCTGTGCAGGGGCACTTCAACCAACAGACAGTGCATGTCTGTAAATATATATCCTGAAGTAAGTTCTACTGATCTCAATAGGGATACTCCCCAGTAAATGGGTGCAGGATGGCAGTGTTAATGATTTACACCACACAAAACTGCTGTAAAGAAAGGTTTGTAGTGAAAACATGTCATTCACATGGAGGGCTTCCAAAATAACAATACAGTAAAAGCTGAAATATGGAACAGCATCTCTATGTAACACAAATTATTTATAAAACAGTCTTGCAGGAGATCATTTATTTCATTTTCTTTTTACTACCAAGACCCTTGGAGGGCACAGTGCATGTACAAACTATCTTTCCTTCTTTTCTTTTTAAAGAAATGTGAGCAAACAAAGTTTGGACAAATGTGTGATTTGTTGAATTCATAGCTATACTCAATCATACTCAAGTGCATGCTGAAATTTTCCCATGACCCATTTTCTATATTCCATGATCCATCTGTATGCTGCACTATACGTCTGTGACCAAGATATATCTGGCACTGGTAGCACAAAATATCCCACAAGCCAAGGAGACATTAGAAAATAGCACAGAGAGAGCTGCAAGCTTAGTGTATTGATAAGCATTTTGATTAATGCATGTATTACATGGAGGAATCTCTGTGTTAGGGATACCAGCAAGTTCTTTCGTCTTTAAAACTTCAGCTCTGCCTCAAAGGGAAAGTGAGCTTTAATAAACCCCAAAATCTTTCTCTGACTCAGATTAAAGACAGAGTTACCCTCCTATCCACTCCCTGTAATCTCTTATAGTCCCTCAAAGTAGAGCTGTGCACTAGTTTTGACAGAGACTAGAGCCAAACTGGGCATATTTGGGGGAACATGGGCATAAAATGAATCAGGTACAGACAGTCTAAGAGTCTACTATCCAATATACAACATGTTTTTTGAGTTTCCCTGGGCGGGGGGAGTTGTTGTGAATCTGTTCTCTCCCTCCCTCTCTCCCTTACTAAAGAGTTCAAAAATAAAATTTTGTTTTCTTTATGACCTTTCAGGATGAAATGAAGTTTATATAGGTTTTGTCAGCTGAGGTGAGACCACAGAACACATACCATGATTGCTTGTGATTCACAAGCGTTGCCTAATGACTTTATGCAAATTTATGCAGATTATGTTATAATGTCAAGACTAAACAATGTCATTGTACGCCTGTGGAGATGTTCCCCTGAATACTAAATGGAAATAAAACGAAACCAGTCTCAATAAATGTCTGTTTAAATGATGCTGCAATGTCAAGATTCTGCCACGGTATTTCTTGGGAGATGATATAGTGATGTCCAGTAAAATTCTTTCTAAAAAAGGAAAGGAAGTTGTTATTGTATAATGCAAAGATGCAAGGTAATATTACCTTGAAAACAAGCTCTTAGTACATTTATGCACATGTTTTTAGTAGCAGATAATCAGGCTGAGTCCACAAAGATGGATTTGTGAGGGAGGGTGGATACACATCCAAGCTGAATGTATATCTGAACACAGTGTGTTTCTCTTTAGATACTAGAATGGCTGTACAAAAATGCAGTAACTCAAGTTCTATCAAAGTTACAGAGAAAGGAGTAACAGATAAGCCTCAGATCAGGGTGGGCTCACCCCAAAAGAGTTCATGTGAATTTAGCTCAAATTAAGCCATTTTGAGCTGTGACCCTGTCATGCTTCTAATCTTCCAATTATTCAACTACATTTTACTCACAGTTTGGTCCATTAATTTCAGTGGGTCAACTCTGAGTAAAACATAGTTGAATAGCACATTTGCTTCCAATTAAATATATTTCTTTTCTGAGGGAGGAGATCAGAAATGGTGCATTAGAATAGTATAAGTATAAGCTATTCATTCCTACTGTTTTATCAAATACTGTAGAAACAAGAGCATAGGTTACATTTATGTTTCCCTCCCCAACAATCACAGTTATAATGAACTTCATGTTTGTGACCCCTGCAAAACAAAAATACAATTATCATGAGAAAATGCTTCACAACCTTACAGAAATTGACTCATTTGGGGAAATTAATAAAAATAATTGAATTGGGAAAATCAGGCTAATTCAAAAGCTGAGGTTTTTAATTAAGGTCCAAGACTCTTTAATTGTTAGAATATTTCTTTGATTTCAGTGACTGCTATGATGGGGAAAAATCTGTTTGTGCTAACAGCAATTTAAAATTATCTACATGCTGCAAAGGATGAATTACAATTCTTTACAATTTCCTTGGTGGAATTACATGAACACTCTTCAGGCTCATTTATTTGAATGCTTGAATTCATACTGAGCTCAGATGATAAAATATGTATCACTCTGTTCATAAACACAGAATGCCTTGATCCAACCATCTATTTGGGATGTTCGCATGATGTTCTCATTTCTTTCAGGTGGTGACAAAGTTTTCATGCGTGTTGTATGAAAATAATGTTTTCTAGAAAATACTTCATTGGGTCAAAAGACTCAAGCAAAAAATAAATAAAAATGCTTTGTATGAAAGCATCAGAGTTTGGTCTTGCTTTAACTCTTCCCTTCCCTCTGTAGTATTTTGATCCTTTAAAAAACATGTTAAACCAAATAGCAACTGTGTAACTTTATTTAGTGCAGTACTGTTACATGAAAGCTTAATTTGGCCCCTGGAGAGCCCTGGGACAAAGTAGTTTCTTGCATAGCCTTTTGACAGGCTAATTTGGCTGGCAGGAGCCCTGTCATAGTACTATGTGGGTTTTAAGAAAAGAAGCATGGTTGACAAACCTAGAATCATAGAATCATAGAATCATAGAGTTGGAAGAGACCACAAGGGCCATCGAGTCCAACCCCCTGCCAAGCAGGAAACACCATCAGAGCACTCCTGACATATGGTTGTCAAGCCTCTGCTTAAAGACCTCTAAAGAAGGAGACTCCACCACACTCCTTGGCAGCAAATTCCACTGTCGAACAGCTCTTACTGTCAGGAAGTTCTTCCTAATGTTTAGGTGGAATCTTCTTTCTTGTAGTTTGGATCCATTGCTCCGTGTCCGCTTCTCTGGAGCAGCAGAAAACAACCTTTCTACCTCCTCTATGTGACATCCTTTTATATATTTGAACATGGCTATCATATCACCCCTTAACCTCCTCTTCTGCAGGCTAAACATGCCCAGCTCCCTTAGCCGTTCCTCATAAGGCATCGTTTCCAGGCCTTTGACCATTTTGGTTGCCCTCCTCTGGACACGTTCCAGTTTGTCAGTGTCCCTCTTGAATTGTGGTGCCCAGAACTGGACACAGTACTCCAGGTGTGGTCTGACCAGAGCAGAATACAGTGGCACTATTACTTCCCTTGATCTAGATGCTATACTCCTATTGATGCAGCCCAGAATTGCATTGGCTTTTTTAGCTGCCGCGTCACACTGTTGGCTCATGTCAAGTTTGTGGTCAACCAAGACTCCTAGATCCTTTACACATGTACTGCTCTCAAGCCAGGTGTCCCCCATCTTGTATTTGTGCCTCTCATTTTTTTTGCCCAAGTGCAATACTTTACATTTCTCCCTGTTAAAATTCATCTTGTTTGTTTTTGCCCAGTTCTCTAATCTGTCAAGGTCGTTTTGAAGTGTGATCCTGTCCTCTGGGGTGTTAGCCACCCCTCCCAGTTTGGTGTCATCTGCAAATTTGATCAGGATGCCCTTGAGTCCATCATCCAAGTCGTTGATAAAGATGTTGAATAAGACCGGGCCCAAGACAGAACCCTGTGGCACCCCACTAGTCACTCTTCTCCAGGATGAAGAGGAACCATTGATGAGCACCCTTTGGGTTCGGTCAGTCAGCCAGTTACAAATCCACTCAGTGGTAGCATAGTAGCAACCTAAGTGTGCTCTGATACAAGTCTGCATGTCAAACATTGCCTAAAAGGATTTTGAAATTCAGATAGGCACATCTGCATTCTATTCCTTTATGGCTGTCTGCAAGGAAGCAGAATAAAGCAACTAATAAATCATATGAGCACTTTTCTGGTGTTCAGGGTGCTCACGTATGGTAATAAAGAAACTCTCTCATCTCTGCAAGGTAAGTGAGTTCAATTATGCTTGTACTACGATGGAGGGAGAGGTACTGAGTCTCCCAGATAGTGGCTGACTTATCTAAAACTTGTCAGTTAATTCATGGCTGAGTTGAGGGTTGTAGCAGGATCATCCCAAATCACACTCAAAACACAGCATGTCAGATTTGATAATTCATAATTTGAGCTCCCATACCTTCCCCCACAATTAGCCTCAGAGATTAATTGACTCATATAATTCTAAAATGCAAACATTTGAACAAACCAGAGATGATCTTCTACAACAGGTATGACCTCCACTCCATCAGCTGGTCAGTGCAGATGGAAAGGGGCTCTGATACAAGAAGATCGAAGCAAGCAGGGAAGGGAATTTTTCAGCAGACTTGTGATTTGTTAAAAGTATTTTTTAAAGTGGTCTATGCATTTTGCAACTGCATTCATTCAGTTTTTTTGGGATGCAATTGCATTTTGGAGCTGGGGGTAGGTGTTTAAGTAGTGCAGTTCAACTCCGCTTGGATAAAATCTATTTCAAACTTTGCAACAACAAACAAGAAGCCTGAATTAAAGGGTGGGATTTGAGTGGAATTGCCAAGAATTAAGCACCTGAATGGTGGCTGGGTTATATATGCCTATGAGTAGGTCTGATGTTGACCCTGATGTTGGGAACGATTGAGGGCACAAGGGGACGACAGAGGACGAGATGGTTGGACAGTGTTCTTGAAGCTACAAACATGAGTCTGACCAAACTGCAGGAGGCAGTGGAAGACAGGAGTGCCTGGCGTGCTCTGGTCCATGGGGTCACGAAGAGTCGGACATGACTAAATGACTAAACAACAACAAATGAGTAGGTCTGTCCACACATTTGGATTGGTCTGCACCTGTTCTGATAGACACAAGGTAAAGTGGCCCTTGGCCTGAAAAAAAGTTCCCTACCTGTTTTCTAGAAGCATTTCAGGAGTACACATGTTGGTCACCTTCATGCAAACTAGAACCCTAATTGGCCAGGGTAGAGGAAGCCTGGTTTGCAATAACGCCTAATGTATGACTGCTGGTGCAGCATTGCTAGTTCTCATTCTCAACTCATGTGTTCATTGAACATCTAGGGAAGGTCTTCCGAATGAGAGAGATGTTTAGCAAGTTTCAGAAGGGACAGGGAGTAGGCTTCTCAGTGATATAGCCCTGAGTCAAGACCCCAATCCAAATTGTGACTGGTGATAGATCTAACTGGATCTTCTCTGATGGATTTGTAGGTATCCATTTGCATTTAAATTTAAAAGAGGAAGTAAGGGCAAAGGAAGTGCATACTCCAGAGTAGTAAACCAAACAAAGCATCCTAAGAGCTAATATGAATAACCGTGCTTGGAAAATTACAAAGATTCTGAAAACTGAAGATTTGATCAATGTGACCAGTTTAAAGGAGAGTTTTAGACTCTCTTCAGATTTATGCTAGATGAAGTGTGAGGCAGCTTTCTTCCAAGTGATACATTGTTATCCACTGGAAAGTCAGGTCATCACAGAATATGCTTTTACACCTTGTAAATTCTAAGCAGGCTTTCAGAAGGTCAAAGCTGAAGCAAAACTGAGGGGCATGTCATTGACCTTGTGCCACTATTCATAGTGAAATGTATCTCATCAAAGTCCAATGTCATGACCATGCCTGATGAAATGAAATTGCCCATCTAGGATACTGAAGGTTATATGTAATAAATCAGGAAGGAAGGGATGCAATTCCTTAAGAAGGGGGGATCTTGCACTGTTGGTATCAGTATTAAAAGATGTAAACACCTGTGGTGATGAAGTATAATTAATTTAGTTGAATATCTATTTTGAACCACAATTGAATATATTTCAAATTACTCGTACGGGAAGTTAACTCATAAAACTGAGAAGAGAATGGCCAGATTAAAAACAAAAAATTCAGTGTGATTTTAGTGTGAAACTATCGCATTCCCCCCAAAAGCTTGATGAGGTATGCATTAGCTTTTTGTGTATCCTGAATCATGGGTGAACTTATGTGATTCAGGAAAGGATCTCTCATTTCTGACTTGGATCACACCATTAACAAGGGATTTCCGAACAGATGAGGGATTCTCTGAGCTCTCAAGTGGCAATGTGGCCTCAGTTTTTGAAAATACACACACACATATACATCCCTTCTCCATGAAAAATGAAATGAAACTGACAGAGGAAATGTCCAGAGATTGAGAAGGTGGGAGGATATTTCATGTTGATGGGCATGTCAATGATTACAGTATATGTGTGTTACATGTATGAATATAAGGCCAAAGAATACCCTCCAAATGACTCCTGGGGTAAGAAGGCCATACTGATGTATAATAGAGACACTGGCTGTTCCTTGGGATTTTTCTATTACTCACTTTCCCTGTGCAAATCAATACAGATGGCTATCTCTTCAAGAGAAGAGGCCAGTTCCCCAAAAATCCATGTGGAGGAGGCAATAGTCCATCGCTTATCAATGACTGCTGCAATGTGGACTTTCTCCACAGAGTCATGTGGCTCTGACAGAACTGTCAACTTCTGAATGACCTTTACTGACAAACTAGCAAGATAAAATGAATGAATAGTTAGGCTGTGTTTTTGATGGATTAATACTATAATGTGCTTAAGCATGAAACACCATACTACAATTCATAGGAAATGAATCAAGACAAAATCAAGTTCCAGAAAATTTTCCATATGCAAAACTGAATAAATTTCACAATGTAAGAAATTGGAAAATCTACAAAAACAAAAAATAACAATACAAAAACATGGTAAAGATTTTCCTCTATTTAGTATTAACTGAAAGATTTGAGACTGGGGAATTTATTATTGAAGAAGATGCAATCCTGTATTTGATTCCCTTCCTACTTCCTATTTGCTATGTGCTTGATGGGATGCAAATCCCTCAATGGCTGATTTTATGGTAAAATCAGTCAGTGCCTGCCATGCAATGGACTCTTTCATGCAATTATAGATTATAAAAGAAAAGCTGAGTGAAAATTGCCTCCATGCTATTTGCCTGCAATGTAATGAAAGAGCATTTTTGCCAAATATCCACCAAGGAAAGACTGAATCTCCAATAATTCAGAAGAAATTTGAAAAAGAAAATTTTCTAATATTTGTCAGAAAGTTATTTTAGTCCAACCCTAAATCTAACCACAGGTTAGCCAGAATGCTCATGTTTAATCCAGTTAAGTCTCAAAAATCAGTGGCTAGAATTCAATGTTGTCATATTACAATAGTTTCATCAGTGCAAACACTTCATCATGCCAGGTGGAATGATCACCCCTCTCCTATTCTTGGGGTCCTCTACAGCCCCCCAGCTGATTTGGGGGGCAGGCGGGCAAGGAGAAGAAAGAGGGACAGTCCTTTTGTGCTAGTGGGACTCATTTTGCTGGCTCCCACCAGTGCAATTAGTCACTTCACCCTGGTCCAATGTTCCCAAACCTGGCTTCCTTTTAAGGCAAACTTCTGTTTCAAGGTTCAGGTATTAAAAGCTATTTCAAATGTCTTGGCAACCATTACAACTGAACAGTTGCTCTTTTCTTTACCAGTGCTAAGCTTTGAGGCTTTTATACATTTTTATTAACAACTCATGGTTGAATTATTAAGCATACCAGCGGCAACTTTCCTAGAGTTAAGCAGTTTTAAATTGGTTTTAAGTGGAAAATTAAATACTACCTTCTATTTGCTCTCTCTGAAATAAAAAAATACTTTAAATGTGTTGAACCCGTGAACTTCTCTTCCTTAGAACATAATATTCTATATCCATCTTAATATTAGTACTTGCTTTGGGGCAAGTGTTAATTGAAGAGAATTTGGAAAGACATGAATTCTCAGCACCTCTTTTAGTTATATCTTCTCCCTTGATTCCTACCCTGCTACTATGGTGGTCACAATCCACTAGAATCCTTGCATTAGGGCAAGGCGCTTCTGACCACACAACAAAGGTTCTTCCATTTCCATCTGTTCCATTCTGCAGCTGCAGTCTCCCAGATGTCCAAATAATCTCCTGACTCAGAGAAATAGCCCTGTGGCAGGACTGGAACTTGGTTTGTGCTTCTCTGGATCCCACCTATTGTGAGCCATATCCAAAGGGCTGCACCCCCCACCACTAGAAGGCTCTTTGATCCAATTTGCAGTTTCAGTATGTGAAAGACCGGGAGGTTAATTTTCACAAATTTCTCCTTTCTCTTGCAGACCCAGTTCCACTCCTCTCCTAGCTTCCTGGAGCAGATATGAGAGAAGAACATTGGACTTCAAAGTGAAGGGGTAACAACTGAAAAGTACCCCCTTACAAAAGAAAAAAGAAAGAAAGAAAAGGAACTGTTGGAAAACTTGCCCCCTCGGGAGAGGCTGGCCCCTCTCCCCGGCTCCCGGGGCATGTTTGCTTGTGATCTACTCTGGCTGACATCCCCGCAGTCCAGGAAGATCTTGATAGGCGACATCTCCCTGCATGGAAGATGCACACCCCCTTCCCCTTTGCATACCAGCAGGAGTTCAGTCTCCTCCGAGCAACAGACTGAGACTTCCTTCACAAAAGCAACAGGAAGGTCTCATATTACACACAGAACAAATCCCTGTGAATCCTGTGAACTGCTGTGAACATCCTGTCTCACGGTCAGGCACATCATGTGATGTAAACATCGAGCTGCTTGTTTGCAGCTGCGTAGTACTCATATACCAACAGGAACCAGTTCTGCTCATGGAATCCTCTGCTGGATCAAAGAGCATCTCATCAGCAGAGTGACACAAGAGGATGCAGCCTTATAGTTTATTTTAAGATGCTTCCTACCAAGTTTATCATCTTCTCTATGCTCTTTTCCAAATTACCCTTCTGCCTCATGTGTGGTTCTCTTCTTTTCCTTTAAAGAGTTTTCTTTCTTTAAGGTCCCTCCTTTCCCATCTCTTCCCCCCACTTTCTGTAATTCTAAGCAGCTTTACTTTAATAGCCCTCTTCAAACATCTGAATGTCACTGTTGGCTTTTTAGTTTTAAGCCTGTACATCATAGGCAGTGGGGGGGGGGGAGGGAAGCGTTTTTGGAAAGCCGTTTTTAGCTTTAGGACAAGATATAGAGAATATGATTTTTTTAGTAGACAGATCAGAGCAGAGAGGAAAAGGCTGGAGCCAGGAGGGGAAACAGCCCATCTTTGATAAAGGAATATATTCTGGATGAAGGGAGGGGCTATATTTCAGTGTTAGGGTATATCATGCAGAAGGTCACAGATTCAATCTCTGACATTTCTATTTAAATGATCTTCAAGCAGGATGATATCTTGACAGTTGGCTATTTTTAGTCTACAGACTTAATGGTCTTAAACACCCCCTGTTTAGATGGCAATGTATATTACTTCAGCCATTTTAAAATGTGTCAAGCCAGCTCTGTTGCATTTCGGTGCCATCCTGCTCATGCTGCTCACTGGGGCTCTGGAGTTCTATGCCAAATTCCTGAGATCTTGGAGATAGCAGTGCATTATGGATGACTGGACTAACTCTGAATGTTCCATACAACTAACCTTGATGCATAATACACACACACACACACACACACACACACAGTATATTATTGCGTTCTTTTTTCAAAGCCTTTACAAGATCCTCATTTACTTTCAGCGTTCGTGCATCAATCATTAATTAAGACCTTTAGCAAAATACCATCCCGAAATTACACATTACTTAAAATAACATTTGAACATAATTAAAGGATTGAGAAAGCTGTAAAAGCAATCAGCTTATTTATCATAATTGTTCAAAACACCCCTGTACTTGGGGAGGGGGTAATTATTTCATAAAGTATAGTTTCTTTGTATTTCCTATTTATCTTAACAAATACTTTTAGTTCTGAAGCTCATTTTAGTTTGTGTGAAAGATGAGATGACTGCACTTTGCCCTTCTGCATAGTGCCTTGTAGATGTTCTGTATGGGCAGGATGGAGAAAAACACAAGTATACCAAGGTCTTTCTATCCCTGCCAAGACCATAAACAAACTGACTGAACTTCACTCTAAGGCAGGCTTCCTCAAACTCGGCCCTCCAGATGTTTTTGGCCTACAATTCCCATGATCCCTAGCTAGCAGGACCAGTGACCAGAGATGATGGGAATTGTAGCCTCAAAACATCTGGAGGGCTGAGTTTGAGGAAGCCTGCTCCAAGGGAAGGCAAATGAATGTTTGGAGAGCAGCAGCGTCTTCTTGGCGATCGCTCATAGTTGAGTAAGATTGTCTTTCATAAGCACGGTTTTAACAATGAGTCCGTAAGTGACTGTGAAGGCTGATTCTGTATCCACATGTTCTTCCACAGTGGGAACATAGGTTTCTGGGCTGAAGTTGATCACGGCAAGGGTCTGCCAAGCGTGCCTTCCTCTTAACATGCTTCTCTCTTTCGTTTTGAGTTCAAGTGTCTTGAAAGCCCATGACACCAGGCTGTTCTCCAATTGGAGCACTTGTAGGCCAGTGCTGGTCACTTAGACATTGTCAACAGTGACTGGTAGTGTCCCTTCAGGGTTTCAGGCAGGGGACTTTTCCAGTCCTATCTGGAGATAGTGGGGTTTCAACCTGAGACCTTCTGCATAGAAAGCCGATGTTCTACCACTGAGGAGTTGTTCTCCCTCATATTGTACAGAACTCTAAGATAGATTGAGCTCCCGTGGGAAAATGTTGCCAGGGATATGCACACAACTGCACCCAAAATATTCCTTACTGGTGATTTGTAACTTCTGTACATATAATGGGCCCTGACTCTAGTGTGCCAAATTGCTTGTAATTAAAAATGAGTTTTATTAGGAGTTTGTTCCAGCTTTGTCAGAGGCAGCCATCATCTTTGTTCATGCTCACTCCATTTTTCCATACATCTACATCATCATTATCATTAAAGAAGTCAATATAAAAAATCACACAATTTTTTTTGCAGGTTTATTTTAAAAATGCACTTTTAACATTTTTCCCAGTAGATGCATTTTTTGCAAGCCATTTTTCTTCAACAGAATGCATTTTACGCATTCTTTTCACTAATATGCACATTTTTATGCCCATTTCTTGGTTGGGGAACTGCACTGCAAAATTCAGATAGGTGTGGATTTTGCTAGAGAGCTGTGTTTTGGTTCCCATCTTATTTCACAAAGTGCAAATTTTGCAGGCTCACATTAAAATGAAAACAGAACTAATTTCTCTCCCACCCCTGAAGGTGACAAGGCAAGACAACCAACACATGCCATCAACAAGGAAGCACTGCTGCCATCAGGATACTGGCTCAGGAGGATGCTGTTGGCCTAGCAATTCAGGAGGCAGAGTCAAGGGTCTCAGGAAGATTGGCCAGGGGCACTGCCACTGCTCTTCCCCAGCATCTGCCTTCTGATATGGCTATATCACACTCCCTCGTGGTAAGGCTGGCCTACGTAATTATTATTCCATTATTAGTTTTGTATAATTCTAGATGCATGCTCTTCTTTCATGTCAAAAGGTTTTCTATAGTCATATCTTTTTAATTGAAATTTTAAAAGTTCATGAAAATAGTTCTGCCAATATGAATGTACAGTGGTACCTCGGGTTAAGTACTTAATTCATTCCGGAGGTCCGTTGTTAACCTGAAACTGTTCTTAACCTGAAGCATCACTTTAGCTAATGGGGCCTCCTGCTGCCGCCGCACTGCTGGAGCATGATTTCTGTTCTTATCCTGAAGCAAAGTTCTTAACCTGAAGCACTATTTCTGGATTAGCGGAGTCAGTAACCTGAAGCGTATGCAACCTGAAGCGTATGTAACTCGAGGTACCACTGTACATACTTTCTTTGGATTGGATGTAGATTTGGGGGGAATAAACAATCCTTATCCATTGGCTGCATCTTCACAAGTGGCATTAGCCACATGCAGATGAAATTCACAGCTCAGAATGGTACCACACGTCAACCCTGGCCATAGAAAGCTGCTATGTTAGGGAGAATTATTCTTGCCTGATTTCCTACATGCAGTTTTGGATGTAGAGCTTCATTCAAATATGCAGCCTTCCATCTGCTTTTGAAGTGGTAGTCCCAGGAGAGCAACTTGTTCTGAGTGCAAAAACTATGGAAATATGATAGAGCGAAGCAGATTATTCATCCTGCTCTTTTCTCTCTCTGTTTTTTTGCATTTCTGGAGGGCTTGGGGAGGCCAAAAAATGGACAGGTGAATGCTTGTCTTCAAGGTGAGGGCAAAATTTCCAATGGCACTAGAGGAATAAGCAACAAGACAAGACAGAAGAAGGTCAAAATTCTTTCTTCCTTATTTGTATATAGAACAAGGTTCGCTGCCCCTTCAGACATTGAGCAACCCTTCTCTCCTCCATCCCTATATAGTATACACTTGGAGCAATGCTATGTTGTGACATTGCATCATTTTCAGGGGTGTTGTGTGTATAGAAGGGGGGTATTTTTTGATTATCATCAAAAGGCATTGCTGACTTTCGATTATCAGTCTGGAAAGAGTTTTAAATTGGAGGAGAAAAAGTTGCGTAAGTGTTATGAAAATTGTATCATATAAGAAAGTATGGGATACATCTGTGTTTTCAATAACATTGTGTGGACACAGATTAAGAGCACAGTACTCAAAATCCAGTGAGTACACAATAAACAGGAATGGGAATGCAGGCTTAGATGGTTTGGAAAAGAACTGGACAAATTTGTGGTGTATTGGTCTATCAATGGCTCTTCCAGCCATATAGTAAACTTCATATTCAGAATTATTATGTGTCCCAATGCTGGGATGCTAGCTACATAGAGGACCTTTCCCCCCAGGACCATCTGTCTGGCCACAGCTGGAAAACAGGATGCTGCTCTAGACTGATCTTTGGTCTGATTCAGCAGCATCCCAAATACACATACCCTCTCTTCACACAGAGAAAAGACTTGGCTGCCTCTGCAACTTCCTACTGATTGGAGAAGCAGGGGAAGCACAAAACAACCACTATTTGCTTTTAATCTATAAAACAGTCTTGTTGCTGCTTCACACTACTAAAATCTCATTCAGGCCTGCTGAATAAGGAGCTCCTGTACTTCATGATAAGGAAGTAGTTCTTGGATGAATGTAATACTAATAGCAAAGGGAAATCTCATTAGAGGAGCTGTGCCTTTAGAATATTATTTCCTAGCTCATGCTGGCATTGTGGTGCTCAATTATTTGTTTCCCTTGTACTACTGGTTCATAATAGGCTTTTAAATCATATATGGGCTCTCACAAGGACAGACTTTGCCTTGTGGTTTTCCAGCACAATGTCTCAGATGAGACAAGTCCTTAAAGACGCAAATTGTTCCTTCGCATACATTTTTTTTTAAAAAAAGGACAGGGGTAGCCAATATAATACTCTCCAGATGTTGGCGGACTAGAACTCCCACCATCCCATGCCATTGGTCATGCTGGTTGGGGCTGCTGGGAGTTAGAGTCTAACAACATCTGGAGCAAACTACATTGGCTACCACTGCTTTAAGATACATTACACAACAAAAGATAGCCTGGCAAGATTATTTTTGTTACCAGATTTTGTAAACTTAACTACCACCAAGCTCAGCATTCAGCAAAACCAATGGCATGCAAAATTAACCCATCTTAATTTATATTAGGGTTTAAAAAGTATGTAGAATCCTAGGGGTGTATCAGTCAGAATTGGGATTAAGTGTGGGGCCATGATCCTGACTGGTTATATAAAACTGCCCCAGTTTGAACCCGTTTGGGCCAGGCAGAGGGAACTAACTTCTGTACAATGGCAATATGTGACCAAGATGACAACAATGTCAGGGCAAGCCACAGATATGTGCCCCCTCCCCCTGGGCAGGGAAGAAGGGGAGAGTGAAGATTTCCATCAGGAATACGTGGGGAATAAAGATCAACATCAAGAACAAGGGAATAATCAAATCAACCTAACCAGACAGTTGAAGTGGGAAGGATGTTTGGAGGTACTCCAGAGGACACTTCTCCACCACATTTGGGACATTGGATATGCATTGTTGGTAAAGAATTCACTGCATTCTTTCAGCACATCAAACCCTGAAGTTAATACAAAGTGGAAATAGTTACCTTTGAAAATGTATTAATGGTAAATATGATTTTATAACCCAAACTATCTAACAATATACAACAATGATATTTAGGATTGGATGATCACCCACTCTATGGGCTAGATACAGAATTAGACTGGAGTAATTGAGTTATTTCATTAAAAATAAAAATAAAAATACCAGAGTGTGTTTAATTAAAGAAACATTGGTGGAATTTCACGACACAGTGAAGGAGAAGTAACAACACAATTATTTTTAATTAAAGTTTGTGTTTCCCTGCTCGGAAGGATGATTCATTTTAGTTTATCTTTCAATTGTGATTTGTGACATGATATACTGAAATAATTTTTGGTACATTAAAAAGTATTATTGCAATAGCTCATTATACTTTGTAAATAACAACAACAGCACAAAATGAACACTGTACAGGGGCAGGAATGTGTTGAGTGGTTTCTCTTTACATATTTTTCTGTTCTTGTGCCAACATGCCTGCTTCCTAATTTATAATGAATTATAATGTATTTTGTGGAGTGTATGGGGTGTTAGGGGAGGGGAGGTACCACTGGTGGGGTACATGTTGTGTTCCTTCTGGGGTGGTTTGTCCACCTTTGGTCACCACCATGCACTCAGCTCTCACCTGTGGCTCCTAAAAGCAGTCAGCATGCAACAGCAGCCACACGCTGGGAACAGCTTCGACTGGCCAGCTAAACCAGGTGAGAGTAGCTAATGGGTCTCAAACGCTTGGTGAGTTAGAGACTTCTTCCCTTACATATGAAGACAGTCTCCAGCAGATTGAGAGGACGAGACAATAGTGGAGCCAAAGGCAGTTTCTGCACCTGCTGTAGAGGGAAGTGAGGGGAATTTGGAGCTTGTCAACCTGGGAAGGTAGCCAATCTAGGATGAAAATGCTGATCCAAAACCTCCTCTGCCTTGCGGGATATCTTTGGGAGGGGAAAAGGGTAAGGAGTAAATCCTGCACAAATCCAGAGTGGAGCCCCTAAGACAGTTGGGTGGCATCTTGTACGCCTTCTTCTGGCCACTCCCTGCAGCCAAGTTGGTGCTAAATGTATTGCTCTGCTTTCCTTTGGAACATATTGGTGAGGCTGAAAGAGGGTTCTTGTCATCTGGGCAGCCCAGGATCTCCATTCACACTGCCCAGGCTTGCTCCTGGAGAGGTCACTTCAGTGCTGCTGATGCAGCAGTTTGACTTCAACCCCAGAGGCACACTTCATTGTCTCTCAAGTCAGGCAGATGCTAACATGAATGACCTGTGTCATAAACTGCTCTAGAGTGGGGGCTGGAAATCATAGTCCCTGGGGCCAAATGTGTCATTAAATTGTGGTAATGCCTCTTGCTTGCCTTTCAGGAATGGAATCTACTGAAGTTCCATTGCTCCACCTACTTTTTCCTAGTGTACGAAGTTTCTGTGCTTCAGTCCTGGAACTCAAATATTCATTTAGGAACCTCCTCCTCCTCCTTCTTCCATGGATTTGTTTGGTTCTGCTTTGGGTGATACTGGAACCCCAAAGTGGGTCATGATGACCTACCAACTGAAGACTGCTTATGACTATTCTTTCCTGATTTCTAATTTTGTTTTTAGTTAGAATGAATGACTTGCACTACAAAAATTGTGCATGCATTACATGCACTCAGAAACAAAACAAAAGCAATGAATAATAAAGGATTTTTAAAGAAAGAAACTCTCTTGTCACAGCCATAATTCAAGAAACACAATTTGCAGAAGTAAACAGCATTAACGTACTTTTTAGCATTTCTTATTTATCAATAGGAAAATCTCTGTAGGCTTGCAGCCTAAGAAAAACCAAGAAGATAAAACCAACTGTCATTCTGTTGATGTTTGTGGGACTCAGTCAGCCAATATCCTGGCATTCTAGCTTATCTACTGTTAGGATCATGCTGTTAGATGGTCCATATAAATGACATACCCAAAGAATCAACTGAATGAATGCAATGAACTGAAATAGGATTGGAATCCCCAATAAACTGGAAGAGCTTATAGTACCTCGTATGAACTCTTTTGGCTACTGTCCAGAAGACCTGAAATAGCATTGCAGCTTTACCTTAAAAAGTGATGTCTTTTCTACCATGAAATAACCTTGAGAAATCTATCTACCTACCTTCTGGGGAATTAAATGAGACAATTCCATGCTTGAACCTATTTTAAAGCTGGCAATGGCAAAAAAATAAAAATAAAGTGTCCCAATAGCCACCCAAGGCAGGAAATATAAAATGTCCCCCATCTCTGTTCCTTTGAAAAATATTGGTTTTATACCATATAATAAGGGGGAAAAGAAGGCTTACCACTTTGCTCATCTGTTTAAATCCTTCCTTTTTCTACTCTCTCTGAAGTCGCTTTAGAAGAATTAGTATTGGAGAGAAGACTTATGGACCAGATTTTCATGGCTCAATTTATTACCTAAACCAAGAGCTGCATTTGTCAATCCATGCCCTTCAGCAAGGCAACAATCTGATTAGTAAGATCTAGGCTGCAATCCTATACCAATTTACCTTGAAATAAGCCCTGCTGAACTCATTTAGTCCTGTTTCTGAGTAAACATGCTTAGTATTACACTGTCAATAATTCTTCACATACCACATGCTTTGGGAATTGAATATGAACACAGCTCCTGTAAACATGCTCATCACATATTCACACAGTGTAGTGTGCTTTCCCCCAACATGGAGAACGAGTAATATTAGAACCATTTACTTTCCATTAAAGTGTTTAGGGGGGTGCTATCCATCTAAAAGTATATAAATGATGCATTTTGCTTCTATATGCTGGCAGAAACTGTGTGCTTATTTGTCCATTACATTAACATCAACTCCAGTTTTAGACCAAATGCTACAAAGTTGTTTTCTAATGCAAAATGGGTAAAAATATAGATGCATTGAAGCTCTTTACATGTCAACAGCTACAACTAAATGGAATGTAAATCAGAGCATAGCTTTCACTATTCATGTGCAACTCAGTCATTATGCTGCGCATGTAAGCATGGAATGATATCAGTGTCATCCAGAACAATATTGTCTTCTAGACAAGCACAGGAGAGGATGGGATATGAAGCAATAAAGCATGGAGTCAGATCTTAATTATAGGGAAATTCAGTTCAGCATTCAGCCAGTCAAATACCTTTTCTCCATGGCATATTTGATATTCATATTCAAAATATTGTTGTTTAGCAGAACGTACTGAGTTTTCATTTGGGGAGTAATTATTTGTAAGTAAACAGCATCTCTCTTCCAGCATGTGTTAAAGAAATATGTTAGAGATGGTAGGAAGAAAATATTGATGCACCATGGAGCCAAATGATAAGGCTTTAACTAATATGTTCAGGAGACAAGAGATCAGCCATAGCAATGAATTGAAAAGGTGGAGGACAAAAAAACAACAGCAGTAAATGATAAATCAACTGCAGAACATTCTGGCTTCACAAATTGAATGTCACTACTTAAGCTGAAGTCTGATCTGATAGATTAATATCAGCCATTCAGGATGAGTCCCGAATGGATAATGGTGCCAGATAAAGACGTGGGCAGTAATGGAACTGACACCTTTCCTTTATTGTTTATTAAACAATCAAATTGGTTTTTAGCTTTTATTACAGAAGCAGAGGATGAGGATGAGCATATTGTTTGCTCAAAAAATGCTTTGGAGGGAGTTGATGACACTTTATGAATCACATCCAATTTATGGTGAAAGCGATCTAAAATTTCATCAAGTTCATACTTTGTGGGCAGTAGACATCGCTCAGAAGCAAGGTAATATTTGCAGTGTGTTTTTATCTCCAGCCTGCTGTATTTTGCAGTTCTTATCATGTTTTGGCTTCAGGGGAGGGGGGAATGTTCTGTAAAGTAAAGCCAAACAAACCAATCTTAGGAGGAAAAAGAATTGAAATATTCCAGGAGCCTTGTGTTCGAAGGATGGTCTATAAATTGACCAAAAAAAGGAGGAAAAAGAGTCCAGGAAAGGAATTGAAGAATTGCCATGGCATTAAAATATAGAGCCCATTCTCATATGTAGAAGGCCAAATGCCCACTTAAAGCAAAACATTCAGTCGAGGTTGCATCTAGTCCTTGATTCAGTATCAGGGGAATCTTCCTCAGAGCTGCCCTTGAAACTGAGATGAATGGCAAAGCAATTGCCCAGGTAGGACTTCCCCATGCATTTTAGAAAATCTGCTAAACTTTGGATTGGTCTTCAGGCCTCAGTCTTAAAGAAATGAACTGGGTCTGTGGCACAGATTAACAAATGTGGAATGTAAGTTGCCAACTGTCTTCTCAAATATAAATGTTTTAGATCCTAAATTTTGAATAGAGGTAGAGGAATAGTTCTAGGCATAAGAACTGAATCCTAATAAAAATGGATTCTGTCCCATGTTTACATATAATTCAACTCCGAAAAGCTACATTAGGTGCACTAGATTTCATTTTTCCTGGTAAGCTCCATCTCCTTGTGGGAGCATCACCTCTGCTCTGTGGGAAGGAGAGGCTTGGTTTAGAATCAAAGGACACTGTAGGCAAAAATATATCATCTGCCTGACAATAAATGTTGGAAATGTAAAGGAACTGAAGGAACATTCTTTCACCTCTGGTGGACGTGCCCAGGGGTCAAGGCTTTCTGGGAAATGATCTATAATGAGTTTAAAAAGGTATTTAAGTATACCTTCCTTAAGAAACCAGAGGCCTTCCTTCTGGGCATTGTCGGCCAAGGGGTGTTAAAGAAAGATAGAACCTTTTTTAAGTATGCAACAACAGCAGCAAGAATACTCATCACAAAGTATTGGAAGACCCAAGATTTACCCACACTGGAAGAATGGCAGATGCAACTGATAGACTACATGGAACTGGCTGAAATGACTGGCAGAATTCGGGACCTGGGAGAAGAGACGGTGGAAGAGGACTGGAAAAAATTTAAAGACTATTTACAAAAACACTATAAACTGTATGAATGTTAGGAGAATGCACGATTGAAAGTAACAGGGCAGCAGTAACTTGGTTGTAAGATATATGAGAATAAGTCAGGTTTAAAGAAATGATGAAATTTGAAATAATATTATGTTCAAACCAAGCAGTTTAGTTTATGATAAAGTTATTTAAAACCCGGGACATAATATCTGAGATTTATAAGATAAGAACTGAAATAAGGTAATAAATTGCTGTCTATAACTATGTGATTGAGAACGCAGGGAAGGGTGATGTGAGGAAGTCCAAAGATCATGAAAACGTGACTGTTGAACAACTCTATTTTATATGTATTTTTCTTTCATTCTTTGTTTGTTTCTTAATCTTGTTTTGATTTTTTCTGTGTGTATGGTGATGGCATTTTATATGTTTGGTGGTTTGTTTGTTGTTTAAAAAAATTGCAATAAATATCTTTTTTTAAAAAATAGAATCAAAGGACACTGTAGAGCTGGAAAATTTGCAGGAAAGGGAAACCAAAATGATCATGGGTTTGGAAAATAGAGTTGCCATACATCCGAGTTTTCCCGGACATATCTGGAATACAGGAGTCGACAACATATTAAATAGGAAGTCACTTTTTATATCTGAGTTAAAGGTAAAGAGACCCCTGACCATTCGGTCCAGTCATGACCGACTCTGGGGTTGCGGCTCTCATCTCGCTTTATTGGTTGAGGGAGCTGGCGTACAGCTTCCGGGTCATGTGGCCAGCATGACTAAGCCACTTCTGGTGAACCAGAGCAGCACACGGAAACGCCGTTTACCCTCCCACTGGAGCGGTACCTATTTATCTACTTGCACTTTTTGGTGTGCTTTCAAACTGCTAGGTGGGCAGGAGCAGGGAACGAGCAACGGGAGCTCACCACGTCGCGGGGATTCAAACCACTGACCTTCTGATTAGCAAGTCCTAGGCTCTGTGGTTTAACCCACAGCGCCACCCGTGTCCCATAATATGAGTTAGTTAGGTCCTAGAAGGTGGCATGTTGGTGGTTAATAAAGTTATTTTTCTGAGACACAGAGAAACTGTATTTTCCTCTTCCAAAATATTCAAGCTTCAGGTCACCCAACAAACTGATTGGTAGTAGATTTAGGACAGAGAAAAGAAAGTACTTACTTCTTCACACAACTCAACATTAACTTAGTAATTCATAGGAATATCGTAAGCTGCCTTCGAACATCTGTTTCTCTATTGTCTACACTGACCAGCAGGGGCTCTCCAAGGTTTCAGGCAGGAAACATCTCCAGCCCAACATGGAGATACCTGGGATTATACCTGGGACATTCTGTATGCAAGGCAAGTGCTCTACCACTGAGTTATGTCTCCTTCCCTTTTTCTGCAGAAAAAGGATATAGCAGCCACTTCTACTTAGTAGCTTAGTAGCTGGCTTCAAGGGGGTTTGGACCAATTAATGGAAGATAAAGCTATCAGCAGCTTTTACCCATCATTGCTACATGGTAACACATTCAGAGGCCTTGGCTGCAATCCTATGCACAATTGCCTCTGAGTGAGTCCTACAGATTTTCATTATTTTTGAGTAGACATACAAAAGTGTGCACAGTATGAGCCACTTATTACCAGTTGGGGGCCAGGACAACAGCAGGAGAGGGTCATTAATATGTTACTGGGTTTTCCAGGGGCATCTGCTAAGTGACTGTAGAAAACAGGACCCCCTGCCTGATCTAGCAAGGCTCTTTCCATTGTTGTGACCTTTGGTCTTTGATTTGCTTCCTAATTTGCTTCATTTCCAACCGATTGCCAAATTGTAATGTCACCCCGCCACTTGCAGAGTAAACTAAAGAGCAGGTTTTTTCACACAGGTAAATGCGTCATGTCTGATAAATCCCATCTGGTGAGATCTTTGAAATCTGAAGACAGAAAGTACAAATGAAAGTTAGCAGAATGGATGCATCCAAATGAAAAATAACTATGTTGTGACCTTAGCAAAAATCTATTTTTTACCAGGTTTTTTATTTAAAGAAACAGACTTCTTGTTCCTTCAAGTAGAAATTTAATTCAACAGTGGATACCACTTAAAATGTTTAGAATTATTATATGCAAATGAAAAAGTAAGATAAATTCACTGAACAATCTAAGATTCTGAAGTAAGAACGTAGGAAGAGGTGTGCTGGATCAGACCAAAGGCACATCTAGTCCAGTATCTTGTTCTCACAGTGGCTAACCAAATGACTATGGGATGTTCGCAAGCATTGCTACACTGAAGACAGGGGCCAGCACTGGTCACACAGTGGGCCTGGGGAAGTTGGAAAAGAACATACACACTGAGATTTTCAAGTAAACTGAAAGAGAACAATAGGCTCGATTATCTAGTTTCTCCCAAGGTGAGGGGAAGTAGACATAACTAAACCTGGCAGGACAACTTACTCTTTGGTATTAATTAGACTTAAGCATGTTGGTTATATGAGGCTGGCTGTTTATATCCATCAATAATAGTAATTGGATAACCACTTTTGGACTTTTTGTGTGGAAGGGAAAATGAATGTATTTGAGACATTTGGGTCTGAATATTGTGGAAATATTGCTTGCGTGCCACGGAGATTACCACTCGCTTTGATAGGACACACTTCCCAGAGTCTGTAGATCTTCAAGGTTAGCCGCTACTCCACCGAAATGACCACCAGAAGCAGATGCAGAGACCACACGGCCGATCAGTCTGTAGATGCACAGCTACTAAAATGGGAAGGAATATCAATAATATTAATCAAGCGTAATAGACATTTGATGGCATTCATGTGTAAGAAATCTGTGTAAAATAATGTCATGAAAATGCATGCTGTGTTCTTGAGCAAAGCATCCATTTTGTTCCAAGAATTTGTTAAACCCCTCCCCCACCTCCCCTTCAATTCTGGTAGTTCTGTTGTTGGAAAATATTTTAATATGGCCCACTTCCTCCCTGCCTCCAGATAGATAGATAAACTTTATTTGCATTAGCCAACGGCCATAGCAACATAAAACAAGCAATATATACAATTAAAAAGACAACAATGGGTAAAAAGGACAATCAAATGATCAAGATTATCATTCAGATAGTGGCCTTTGATTCAATTTCATGAGTAAGACTCTGTGAGTCTTTTTTATCTCCAGTAGAGATAAAAGATTATTATTTTTTATTAATGGCCTATATAAAGATACTGTGTTGTACATAAGATCCTCCACAAATGGCCAACTCATAGGCCCTGTACCAGCTACCAAGGGGGTTAAGCAAGGCTTAAAAGCTTAATATCTCCGGAGTTCCATGCTCCTAAATTGGCCACAAAACCAATCACAGTGCTCTTATATGCTGATGATGCGGTCCCGAACAAAAGTAGGCTCTGCCCCCAGAACACCCTGCTTGGGTTCCCCCCCCCTGGGGAATTGGTGGGTGATACTTCTGCCCTCCCATGTCTATGCTAGCTTAGTCATGTCCACAGAATGGAAGATGGCAGGATCCATCTACAAGAAGCTGGCTTCAGGCACCAGGCCTGTTTGCGAACCAACTTTGTGTTACAAAGATGTCTGCAATGTGACAGGAAGGCTGGCCACATTAACCCCACCATGTCACCATGTCAAAATCCTTTGCCGATGACTGCAGCAGCTGGAGACAATCAGTCTCAACATATATCCATAGCAGTGATCCATAGCATAAATTAATAATGCAAAGTCTTCTTCAGTAAAAGAATAAAAGTTTTACTGAGTTAAAATAAACTTGTTTGCAAATAACAGCATAGTGAACAGAAGATTAAACTAGCTTCAGAGCATACACAGAGTTAGTGAGTCACAGAGAGCCATTACGTGCCAACAGTCTTTACTGAGCACAGGCTCCACAGAGCACAGGCTCCACCAATGCCAAGTCTGCCTGCAAGCAGATACAATACTTATACAGAGAATGAGTCATCCTCAAGATGAGTCACAGTGATTCAGCATGCTAAATGATTCTGCAGCTTTTCAGCATTTCACAACATTTCTAGACTCCTTTACTGCTTCCTTTACTGCTTCTGCTCTCAAATACCCTTCTCACATGACAGTGACCACAGGAGGAATGACCGCTGGGAGGAGCGCAGAGAGAAGAAATACCATGGTGCATTTGCAGCAGCACAACCAGATGCCTTCATCTGCCCCAGCTGCAACAAAACATGTCTCTCCCATATTGGTCTCCACAGCCACAATGGACATTGTAACTTTCCAGCAGTTTGATTTATTTCACCCCCAAAGGCACACTCCTTCATTGTTTCCCAAGACAGATGGATGCCAACCATACAGAGCAAATGCACATCCCTAATAGTAGGCTTCAAGAAGAGGAATTAACAGATTCAATTTGGACATTCAACATAATTATGTGGGATTGTACTACTTCAGACTGCAGGTTGAAATGTTCCCCTGTGTAATAAATTGTCAGCCCTAAGACAACTAGCACATCAGGAGGAAGGTTTTCTATGTGCATAGATGACAAGATTTTTTTATATTTAATGTGTGGTGTATATAAAAACTTGCTACCTTCAATCCAAAGAGAGAGAAAATAATGGGGCAGCATTATGCAGAGTTGTTTTGAATGTGTAGATAGACCCTCCATTATGATGTATAAATTGTAAATTAGCCATCTTAGAAAGGATGACCAATTGCTCTATACAGAACTCAACTGAGGCAATATACTAGGATTTAGTATTGTTTAATCCCATTGATTGAATTTATTTAACACTATGTATTTTGCAGCACTGGGACGCGGGTGGCGCTGTGGGTAAAACCTCAGCGCCTAGAACTTGCCAATTGCATAGTCGGCGGTTCGAATCCCCGCGGCGGGGTGCGCTCCCGTTGCTTGGTCCCAGCGCCTGCCAACCTAGCAGTTCGAAAGCACCCCCGGGATGCCAGAGCAGCTTCATCACGCTGGCCACGTGACCCGGAAGTGTCTGCGGACAGCACTGGCTCCCGGCCTATAGAGTGAGATGAGCGCACAACCCTAGAGTCTGTCAAGACTGGCCTGTACGGGCAGGGGTACCTTTACCTTTACCTATTTTGCAGCACAATCCTATACTTGTCTACTTAGAAGAAAATCCCACTGTAAGCAATGTGTCTTGGCATAGATTTGCAGCCTGAGTTTAACTAGGCTGTAGACTGGACAGAGTAACGCCTTGGCATTATAACACCATGAACTGAATCAGTCACGGTTTAATAGTTTGTTTTATAGAATATTTATAATGGATGCATTGTAGATAATGTGGTATAGCATTCACTGATTTTAAGCCATCAAAATCACATTGCATCTCAACAGGTGCTGCATAAGGGACATTATTAATAAGAACGGGCTACCTACAGAAGAAAAACAGTTATATGAAATAAATCCTTCCCTACATCCTTCCCTTTAGTTTAACAAAAACAACAACCATTTCCAGGATGAATGACAGAAACAAAATCAACAGCAATAAATCAACAACAATATAAAAGCAGCAATTAAAATAGGAGAGAGAGGCCATAACTGGGACACCATAGCTTTGAGAGCCCTCTTCCCATTTGCCATCCATCCATCTGATTTGCCTCTCAGATAATGAGGGCACTCATAATATGACCTCTGAAGATGACCCAACATGTATCAGCAGGGCTCTTCTTCAGGTATGCAGGATCCAGACGTTGGGCTCAATGGTCTGGGACTCTATTAGAAATAGGAATCTAGGAACAGATTACATTTCTGTAGATGTATAGCCTTCTTTCCTTTTATATACGTATTTAACAAAAATTATATACCACTTGATTGTAAAAAGAACCTACCTCTCTAAGCAGTTTACAAAATAAAATGAAACATTAAAATTATCTACTACTAAACAGTTAAAAGCAGGTATTAAAAATGTTGAAAATGGATGTTCACTCCTTCCATTTTGGGTGGGTGGCTGTTGCAGATCCTCACACCCAGATGCCATCCCCAGGCAGGCGGAACTCACACAGCCAGGCAACCATTGGAGAATTCCCCAGGCCATCTGGGCAGCTGGCTGCAGTTCCTACCAGCCCCTGCATTTCAAATTGGCCAATGAGATCCCTCCTCTTTGAGGATGTACCTTGCTGGCTAAAAGGGCATTGGCTGGCTGCCTGTCTGGGCAGTGGGTGAGGCATAAAAGCCAACAGCAATATTACACATGTTGAAAATAATATTGAAATCAGCACTAGCTACAAAGAGAGAAAACACATTTCTATAAATGAAAAATTCAGGACAGATAAATGAAAGTGCCTCTTCACATAGCACATAGTTATGGAACTCACAAGAGACAATGAGGGCCACAAACTTGGATTGCTTGGATCGCTTTAAAGGAGGATTGGACAAATTCATGGCGTTTAAGGCTATCAGTGTCACAATGGCTAGACTCTGCCTCCAGGAGAGGACAGTGCCCTTTTACGCAGGTCCCACTTGCAGAAGTACCACAAGCATCTAGTGGACAATATGAGAACAGTATGAATGACTAGATGGGCCATTGGCCTGATCCAGCAGTCTCTTATTATGCTCTTATGTTAAGGGCTTTATATACTAACAGCAACAACTTGAACTTGGCCTGATAGCAAATTGGCAACCAGTACTCAGTACTCTGAGCAGAGTTGTTATATGCTGGCAGGATCTCACTCCTGTCAACAACCGTTGACTAACTTGAGTTTCCGGATTATTTAGGAGTTCCTTCCTTACACATAGCGGGGACGCGGGTGGCGCTGTGGGCTAAAGCCTCAACGCCTAGGGCTTGCCGATCGAAAGGTCGGCGGTTCGAATCCCCGCGGCGGGGTGCGCTCCCGCTGCTCGGTCCCAGCGCCTGCCCACCTAGCAGTTCGAAAGCACCCCCGGGGGCAAGTAGATAAATAGGTACCGCTTACCAGCGGGAAGGTAAACGGCGTTCCGTGTGCGGCTCTGGCTCGCCAGAGCAGCGATGTCACGCTGGCCACGTGACCCGGAAGTGTCTCCGGACAGCGCTGGCCCCCGGCCAATAGATGTGAGATGGGCGCACAAACCCCAGAGTCTGTCAAGACTGGCCCGTTCGGGCAGGGGTACCTTTACCTTTACCTCCTTACACATAGCTACATGTAGGCTGGTGTTCTTTCTTCCAGCACTGCTCTTGCTCTGCCAGACTATTATATGTTCCAAGATATCAAAGTCTTCTGAAATCCTGATCTGGATCAAGGAATGGATCTACCATCAGTGTTAGACCAAACCAGGTCAAGTTTGAAAGGTTGAATTGTACTTGGAAATGGACTTATTTCCACACTGGTGATATGTGTTCCCATTGCCCAGTCCCTGTTAGCAGCCAAATGAATCAGTTCCTGTATCTAGGCAGCTTCAAAGGTAGCCTCCCATATCAAACAAAGACTACAAGAGCATGGGTCACCATGGAATGACCTGCAGTATGAAATAACAAGAATGGGGGAAGACTCTGAAAAGCAGATGTTTTCATTGTGAGGATGAACAGTACGGTTCTCTGTGATGTTCCTGGGGGTGGGGGTGGGGACTAAATAAATCAGACTGTAACTCATCTTTGTCTGGTTGAGTATTAGAACATGTATCTGAAATTGGAGGGAGGGGGAAATGATTTTCCTACTGGGATAGAATAAACAATGAACCACGGGCTGGCTAATAAGTGTACAGTATCTAACAACGCATTATGGCTGACTACCACTCCTTGCACTCATTCACAAGATGAATTGGTGAATTAAAATCTCATTAACAAGGCTACATAATGTAGCCTTGTTATGTGCAGTTATCAAAATCAATTTGCTGCTATAGCTTGATGATCAAATCTCCAGAGAATTTCTTCAAAACGCAAGTAAACTCTTTTGTCCAAGGAAATGAAGGTAGCATATGCAGGTGACTCCATTTTGCCTCCACAGCAGTCCTGGAGGCTGATAATTACTGATAGGCAGTGAATGTGAAACAACTCTCAGGACCCAGGGGCATCGTGCGAGAATTAAATTGCAGTCATAAGACATGGCTAGCTCTTGCCAGCCAGTGCATTGTTTTTGTTGCCACAAGTGCCACTTGCTACAACAATGGCAGTGAAAAAGCTCCTGCCATAGCATACCCACCAGCTACCAGAAAGGTTCTTATTGGCTCCCCAAAGCCTCTGGATTGTGCGATAACCAGCCTCATTTTCTTTTTGTAATTTTTTTTAATTGAAGCTTTTTTCATAATACAATACAATACAAAAACAATCAAATCTAAATGAAAACAAAAACAAAAGAGAAAGAGAAAAGAAAATGCTGAGTGCTTTCTCAAAGGTGGATCTTAACCCTTGTCTCATACAGAAAAGGTTGGACCCTCCCAGCTCTCACTTGGGAGATTCCCTTTCTTCTCCCAGCCTATCACACAGGGTCCTTCACCAACCAACCATCAGCTTCGTGTGTGTATAATCCCAATAGTGACTCAGAATGGAGGACATAAAAAAAAGAAATAGGAAAAGAAAGAAAATAAAAGCAAAGTAAAGTAAAGTAAAATAATAAAATAAAATAAAAAGGACTTCCACTGTTCTGTCTGTCAATTAAACATAAAAAGATTGTTCAAAGTATCCACACCAGGATGACAGCTAATTGTTCTTCCTTCTGCTAAGTGGGATCATCTTTAAGGATGGTCCTGGTTGTGGGCAGGTCCCCAGGCCGCTTCTCCCCCCCCCAGGTGTGGGCGGAGTAATGCCGTCATGCCAGGGTGGCACCACGATCACCCTAGCTTCTTGGCCAATCACTTTTGTGTTGGGTAATAGTGGGGGGATATAAAAGTGGCAGCGTGACATGTGTCAGGCACCTGCTTCATGCTGACGAACACCCGCCCTTTATTTTAGATGTCCTCTGGCCTTGCTTTGGACTTTGGTTGGTTGCCTGTCTTGGGACGGGGGCCAGGTAGGAATTTTTCCATTTGGCAGATTGGCACTGACCATTTGAATGCCATCTTGTTCTACCAGTGTTGCAGTACTCAGATAGCTTTAATTTTCTTATATTTTTGCTTCTGTGTAGTACATAAAATGTAGCTTGCTTTTTATCAACGAATGCAGAATTGAGATGTTATTAAACATACACATGTACCCCTTTGTGTTTGTTACTAATATATATGTGTGTGCATGTAAAGGAATACAGTCCACATTTCTATAACATTTCTTTAAAAAAGAGATATACATTGTGTAACTGTTATCTCAACACACACAGCATGGGTTATTTCCTGCACAACGCTGTTTTGATAAATGGTGTTTGTTACACGCTTCTGGACTAATGAATTATTTGACATATAAGGCTGCTGCTCTCCATTTATATTGATAAGCAAGATTCAAATATTTTACAGAACTGTCAAAATAAATATCTTCCTGCTAATGGAACTGTGCATAACACTTTGCTTACTGTGGAGAAGATTATTTTTTAATTAATGTAAATGGAAATTTTCCTATATGACTTTGAAATGGAGTAATGGCAAGCAACATGTTTCAAATACAGACTGTAATTATAATTTTCAGTGAATTTCTGTGCACATAAGGGCTATTAATTGAGTCCATCTGCATGTGAAAACACATATTTTATTTACCATATATTCTGTATGCAGCAGATGACTTGCAACTTGGTGTTTTAAACACTGAGGTTTCCACCAGTGCTCCTTCAAACTTAGTTCCAACTTGAAAGGCCTGCTCAGATGTAATGGGAAACCACGGATTCTGGATAAGTGAACAAGCTGCAGTCAGCTGATGGTTCATACACCCCCTCTCCTTCATGTGCTGGAGGAGGAATTCAAAAGAAACTAACCACAGTTCTGGGTGATGCCGCTTACAAGTAACATTCAACTGCATATTTTCAAAATACGGTAAACAACATTAACACCCTAAAAAAACCCAACTAGGATTCATTTCATGGGACAGTTGATGGTGTTTAAATGATGTTCCCATAGCAAGTCAAGAGCTGTAAACATGGTTTGATCCTGAGTTTTCACATATCACCTTCAGTCCCATCATGGAAAGGTTGGATATAAATAAATATATAACAACAACTTACCACAATTTAAAGAAATCCCAGTTCTCTGAGTTCTGACATCATGGGGAAGTGCAAATATGTTAAAACTAGAAGCGAAAGTTCCCAATTTCCTCTGGTGCAAACAGGAAGTGGAGCAGAGTTGTCATTAACTCTAGAACTGAGGGGAACCCAGTGAAGCTGTATATTGGAAAATTCAGGACAAACAAAAGCCCTTCTTCACTTAGTTAACTTCTGGAATTCCCTACCAAAGTATGTAGGGATGGCCACCAGCTTTGATGGTTTTAAAAGAGGACTGGACAAACATAAAACATACAGTGTGCTCAAGACATTGATTCTATGAAACATATTTTGCTGCACTGTGTGAAATATGAGCAAGCCAGGGCTGAACTGATACTACCCTTGCTTGTACCTTTCCCGGGAAAATCAGAGGCTCACCATGTTAGGTTCCTATTGGAAGACCGAACAAACACTAGAACATTAGCAGTGGCAAAGTTTTTATCGGTGGTTGCAAGAACCAATGATCCCTATCTTTAAGTCTGAACAAAATGCTTGTTTAACCTGGAGGTAGGCTGTCTGAATTGTGCATTGCTTTGTAACGATTTGTTGGGTCTCTGGACCGTAATAAAGATTGATGATGATAAAACATACAAACCTAAGCAGTAAGGGTTAGTAGCATTTGATGGCATGGGAGTTCAGGGGTACAGAGGGAAAGGACAAGAAAGGAATGGGATGTTCCATTACACAAACGAAAATGCTTATGTTTACTGAACTACAGTGCTGGATACAACCCTACATTTCTTTCAAACACTGCATTATACTAGGCTGGATTCAACGGTTCCCTTCCCATGAATGAAATAAGTTTCATTTTAAGAAGCTAACCCTTCAACCCATCGCAATATCTTTTGCTTCTCCCTCCATGCTGTGTAAACAGGTGACAGGTTCAGCTGATATTAGCTGAACCCAGAACCATGTTCTAACAATATGTGCCAAATTTCATTCCAATGTTACGAGGTTTGAGAGAATGGTTGTGCTGAGATTGTGAAAAATAGTGTGCATATTCAGGACACAATCCTACATTTCATGTGCAAACACCAGCTTGACTCCCTCCTTCATCAGTTTTTGAGAGGGCCAGACCAAATGTAAAATGTGACATCCAACTTGGAGACTGAGACAACAAAATAAAAGCTGGTGTGGAAATTCAGAAATTCAAGTCTGAACAGCTGCTTGATTCTAATACTCATTTACAAGGAGGTGGGTAGATCAGAAATGATATTTCTCAAACATTGTGCTTTACTAGGATATCATTATTTTGCAAAGTATTGTTTTGGAATTTTGAACATTTATTCTTTCCTTGTTAAAAAAGTTGCAGCATGTGTCCTCAGTGAAGTCAGAATATATTTACAGTAAAAATAATTGGCAACGTCTATTTCTAGCCCACTTCCAACAATTCCCCCTATCGCCACAAAAAGGAAAGAAATCTGAGCTGTCAGGGAAGTAAATCCTTATAGCTCAGCATTAAAGAGATGGGCATGAGTTATAAAATTATAATATAAAAATGTGCATAATAAAACACAGTGTGTCTATATGTAGTCTAACGATATCTAAAGGTATTTGCCAGACAAAGCTAAGAAAAAGAAGAAACCTCAGCTGGCTGGCCTTTTATTTACAAGCAATGCATCATTTCCCAGTGATTCTTGTTATCTAAGTTGCTTAGCATTGCCTCAAAATATGTAATCTTGTCAAATGAGCAATATATGTTTAACTCACTGCTCCCACTCTCTGCCCAAGGCAGAATTTTTGTAAACTTACATTAACAATAGTCTAAATAGAAAATAATTAAATTTAGCATTATATTCAACATTGTAGCTCTGATGGTGCAACGGACAACAGAGCTTCCTCTCTCTCTCCTGTCCCCTCCACAGTGGCGTAGCGTGGGGGGTGCAGGGGGGGCCGCCCACACCGGGCGCAACATCTGGGGGTTAGGGTTATGGGGTGCAAATCCACGGGTTAGGGGGCGCAAATCCACGGGTTAGGGGGCGCAAATTACTTGTCTTGCCCCGGGTGCTGACAACCCACACTACGCCACTGCCCCTCCACTTTACCCAAACACCCTCAAAATCAGCTCCAGGGGATTGGGAGAAGAACCTGGAGCAGATTTCGTAATGTTTCTGGATCTAAGAACAGGCACCAAGAATGAGGAACTGTTTTATCAAAAGAGCTTTATTCAGAAGAGCCTCTAAGACCCTCTGCTACAACTGAAACTAAAGGTCGAAGGAGTTGCCCAGGTTCTGTGACTCCAAGGCCAGTCCTCAAATAGACAAGTCCTTAACGCTAAGGGGATGTCAACAACAACAACAGCAACAACAACCTCCATCGTTACAGATTTTATTTTGGGGAGGAATTGAAATCCCCATTGTGCTAGCGGAACTCTGCTGTCTCATCATTTGCTTACAACCCAATATTTACATCATAATCACTCTCCACATCTCCAATTCACACAAAGCAACAGTTTATGCAAAGCCCAGTAACCAGGGATCGGAGAATATGGTAGTGTTGGTTTCTCTCTGTTTTTCATTCTTCCAAACTTAAGTTCAGTTCCCCGCATTTCTACATCAGTTTCTTTTCTTTTTTTAAGTGCTCATGAAAATTAATCTCCATTTGTGTGAATTTCTCTTACTATGTACATCTGTATAAACGAGTCTACCTAATATGCACATTTTGCCAAGCGGTTTCTCCTAAAGTATTGCTTTTTTGTGCGCTATTTTCACTAATACATGCATACTTTAGCATTTTTAGGAAAATGTGAACTTGATAACTTTGCCTTATCAAACTAACTTGAATGAGATCTGAACAACTTTGATCTTCCAACTTTGGAACCTCCTCAGGATCCTTTCAAAATGGAAACTTCTCACGTGTGTGTCAGGGTATTTTTAAGCTTCTGAATCCTGATATTTCTTTAAAGTGCAAGAAGATAACAGCACATCTGTCCACTTAATGAGGCACAGTTTTTACATCGTGTTTAAAGCATAAATTCTTGGATCTGGGTCTAGAACTAGCCTCCTGAAAATGGAATGGAACTTTTTATTTATAGAAGCTTTCTAATCCAAGAAAGAAGCTAGTTTCTGCCTGTGCCTCCCTCTCACTGCATCTCCCTATGTTCCCTGACAATCTGCTTCAGGGGAAACTCTAGAATAGTATGGGAGGTCACCTTTTCCACTTTGCCCAGTGGCAATTTCCTGAGCAGAACAATGCTCAAAGGATGCCTTACTGGTGGGAGCAAACTCTGTACCAGGCGTGGGAAACTTCAGGCCCAGAGGCAAAATTTTGCCACACAGCTCTTGCCCTTAAGAATCTCCCCAGGCCACACCCACTATTCAGCCACACCCTTCATTCCCAATCCACGCCACTCACAAACCCTACTTCACATCAACCTGAAGGTGCCCTTGAACTTCAAACTCTTGGTTGCTTGGATGGAAGAACAAAAACGTTGTGTGAGTGCATGTTGGAATTCACCTACTGTACAAAGATAAAATTTACATTTGTTTCTCTGCGTCCAGGACGATGCTGAGATGCCAAGATCAGACTGAAACAAGTTTCCCACCCTAGTTCTGGACTCCACTCTTAGAGGGCTGAAGGCACAAGAAAGATCCTACGATCCCTTAACGGAACAACTGCAGAGTTGAAACTTGTTTGATGAGCTCTTTTTACATGTATTTAAAAGTTTTTGTGAAGTCTTCGGCAAATAATTACTTCCTCAAGGTTAATTCCTTTACATGCTTAGGCACCATTCTTGTAATAATTATGGAAATGAAACATGAATGTCAATGATAATTATCTCATTAAATTGGTTTTTACGCTAGAAGAAAAAAAAGATGATGTTCAATCTACAAAATAATGCATTACACTATTTAATGCATTGACCCCTGGTTTTTGCAGAATAGGAATAAAGAAATTCTGACATTAGTGTAATCTTAGAGAGCAGAGGCCTATTTTGAACAAGCCATCATTGCAGCCATCCACTGTGAGACTGGAAGGCAATTCCATTTTCATTATCTGTGGGCGGAACAAATAAAATAATTATGTCAACTATCCTTCCAGACAAAAGACGAAAAGGGGAGAACATTAGTTAAAAGGATATTTAAAAAACCCTAAAGAATTTATATTGCTAGTTTTTCTTTGTGTTTCCCCCTTTGCCAGAGTGAGTTGTGTACAATGAAACACCGTTGAATTAACTGTTTTAAGTCCCATTTTCACTGGGTGGTGTGCAACTAGCTTGTCCTACATGTACAAAGGTTTCTGTTTGTGCAATGGAACTTTCTCTCCTTTCCTTCTCCCATGTACCCCCTGAAACCATTCTGGGGTTTCTTCTAACAATCTAGAGTAGATTTTTAGAGGGTATGGAATGCCTGCAAGGAAAGGAGGGGGGAACCTTCCATTGTGCAAGGAGAAATCCTTGTCCTGGCAAGGTAATAATAATAATAATAATTTATTATTTATACCCCGCCCATCTGGCTGGGTTTCCCCAGCCACTCTGGGCGGCTTCCAACAGAACACTAAAATACAATAACCTATTAAACATTAAAAGCTTCCCTAAAAAGGGCTGCCTTCAGATGTCTTCTAAAAGTTTGGTAGTTATTTTTCTCTTTGACATCTGGTGGGAGGGCGTTCCACAGGGAGGGCGCCACTACTGAGAAGTCCCTCTGCCTCGTTTTCGCCCTCGGTGCTGGACCTCATTGTCCAGGCAGAAAGATGGGGGTGGAGACACTCCTTCAGGTATATTGGGCTGAGGCCATTTAGGGCTTTAAAGTTCAGCACCAACACTTTAAATTGTGCTCAGAAACATACTGGAAGCCAATATAGGTCTTTCAGGACCAGTGTTGTGTGGTCTTGGCGGCCGCCCCCAGTCACCAGTCTAGCTGCCTCATACTGGATTAGTTGTAGTTTCCAAGTCACCTTCAAAGGTAGCCCCACGTAGAGCACATTGCAGTAGTCCAAGTGGGAGATAACCAGAGCATGCACCACTCTAGCGAGACAGTCTGCAGGCAGGTAAGGTCTCAGCCTGCGTACCACATGGAGCTGGTAGGCAGCTGCCCTGGACACAGAATTGACCTGTGCCTCCATGGGCAGCTGTGAGTCCAAAATGACTCCCATGCTGCACACCTGGTCCTTCAGGGACACAGCTACCCCATTCAGGACCAGGTAATCCTCCACATCCGCCCACCTTCTGTCCCCAGAAAACAGTACTTCTGTCTTGTCAGGATTCAACCTCAATCTGTTATCCGCCATCCATCTTCCAACCACCTCCAGACACTCACACAAGACCTTCACCACCTACACTGGTTCTGATTTGAAAGAGAGGTAGAACTGGGTATCATCCACATACTGATGAACACCCAGCCCAAACCCCCTGCTACAAATCTTTTCAGTGGTAGGCACCTATCTGTGTAATTCTCTCCTTAGAAAAGTGCATATGGTTCTGAATTTACTGGCTTTTAAACAGATGTTTGATATAGAAATCAAGTTTCAGCATTTTGAAACTTTTGATTTAGATATGTGGTTCTCTGTATTGTGGCTACTGTAATGTTATACCTAGGAATAAGCCTTACTGAATGCAAAGGGGCCTGCTTCTAAGTAGACATGCATGGGTAATGTTTTATATTTTTCATTATGGGTTGTGGGGGATATACAGGCTTTTTATGTGAGGATTTGCTGTGAAAGTCAACAACTTTTGAAATAAATAAGTGCCCTGGGTGCTGCTTTCCATTTATATGCAAGAACACAGACTACCAAAACTATTTCTGAATGAACAATCTCTTGAAGGGAAACAAATATCCCTGAGGAACCATGCCTTAAATATTAGAATTCTAGGTTTGTCTGAAAAATAGGAGCTATGAACCAAATTAAAAATAATATTTTATATGAAAATATCAGTAGGGATCTCTCTTCTAAATTTGTGGAGGTAATTTACAGTGAAATCCTATGCCATGTCTGGTCAGAAGTAAGTTTGTGTCTAGGATTACAATCCTAGAAAAATATTTCATGGCTTTGAAATTTCCGGCAATGCTGTCCGTAGTTTCAAATGTTTCTTCTCTTTAAGGCTGATTTTCCTTCTTCATAAAAGTAAGGCATTTAGAGTTGTTCTTCTCAGAAATAAGTCCCACTGAATTAAATAGAGCTAGGTATGTGACACTAACCATAGCATCACAATGCTTTTTACTATCAGTTTCCAACAAACAATGGCATGGGAAGACGAAATGTGTGGAGTGCAATTGTAAGCATTTGTATCCTGTCTTGAGAATCTTGCTGGCCATAAGCTGAGAATGTATCGATTTCCTAAAGGAGATACATAGCTGTATTATATTTGAAGAGTTATAGGAATGATCCTACCATTAAAAACAGCAGCCACCACCCTCAAATAGTCTTGCAAGCTGAGATCTATATTGATTTTCACTATACTATTTTGTTATTTGAAAACACTAGTACACAGCAGGACATGGATTCAAAAATGAAGATGTTTTCCTAATGGGATACAGGTAGAAAACTATTTTCTTGAATATGGGAGTGTAGAAAATGGATACCAGTTGTAGAAGCTTTTGATGTTACCAATAATAAAGTGGTTGGCATTTATTACAGGATTGGGGAACTTGTTTACACACACACACACACAGAGAGAGAGAGAGAGAGAGAGAGAGAGAGAGAGAGAGAGAGACATAGCTGAATTGCAGTTCTCAACATTTCTGACAATCAGACACACTGATTGAAGCTGATGGGAGAGCCATTTCCCTTCCCTGGGGAAATGGAGTTGTGGGCCGGTCATGAGCTCGACCCGTGTGAGGGGGGCGTGGTTAGCCCCAGCATCATAGGGAGTCCCCAGCTGCGTCACTCACTAGGCCGACCAATCACCCCTTTCGGCTTCTGGCTGGAAATAAACAGGGTTGATTTCCACAGACGTGCTTCGTGGCTCCAGAATCGACAATAAATCTGAAAAGCAGTGCCAGCAAACAAAGCCTTGTTTTGCACAGGCCTGGGCTTTCGACACCCTCCCTGCTTCTGGCCATATGCAGGCTTTTTCTTCTGTTTCCCACTCTCACAGTTCTCCCTCCCTCCCCATGGTTAGGCTCTTAATCATCTGACCTTGCTATGGACCTCGGTTGGTCGCCGTTAAGGGGCCTGGTAGGAATTTTTTTCCACTTGGCAAATTGGCACCAGCCACTTGGTTTTTTGCCTACCCTGTAGCAAATAGTCACAACTTTGTAAGGTGGTTAGGCATTGGAGTATTTGGTTGGAGGTGAGGGGAGGTAGTGGCCATCACCTACCCCTGCTATTTCAAGGGTATTCCGTTAAAGGAATCTAGGGGGGGGGGATGGCCCCGTCCAAAGTCCAGGTGGGAGCTAGGGCCATGGCACAACCCTGGGGAAGTTCCTAGTTTATGAGCATCGGCAGGGCTCCCCCTACTGGTGATTAACCCTTCTGAGACTTCCTGCAGGCAGGCAGGATCAGATATAGTCAGTTTGGTTCCAGTGCCTAAGCCAATACGACTCACATTCTGTAACCAATAAAGTTGTGGCTGTTTTTAGCCCATTAACCTAAAATACTTGTGTCTAGTGTCTTTATTCCAACAGTGGGGAGGCTTCGGCACCTTGCCACACAATTCAAGTGTAACAATATACTGAGGCTCACCAGGCTTGCTTTAATGTAAACCTGCTTTAAATATCCAGCGGTATATAAATCCCAAGCCCTAACAGGAATCAAACTTCAAATCTAGCCTGAGAACATTCCAGGGTGCCATTCCAGAGGCAACATCAGCTGTTAGCAGGCATAAAACTATGAGGAACCCAGACAGACTCTGGTTTCCTTTTATCACTTGACAATTGAACTAAATACTGCAGTTCTGCTTTCTGACTACCTATACCTATACCTGACAGCAAGCCAGACATGCTGCACATAAAACATCTCCATCTGGTTGTCAGACTCCTTACAATAATAATTTAATAACAATATTATTATTTACATGAGCCCATCTGACTGAGTTGCCCCAGTCACTCTGGGTAGCTTCCTGTAAACTATAAAAACACGATAAAACACAAAGCATTAAAAACTTCCCTGTACGGTGTTTTTGGGCAAACTTTTAGGATTTCCCATTAGAAATCCACCTGGCATTTGAAAGACGTAGACCCATCCCCTCTGAGAACTCTCATAATCAGGAATTCTGATGACTATGAAGATGAATACAGGAAACATAATGGAATCCCATGCTAGATTTAGTTACAGTTGAAATGATATAAACATTTTCCCTCTAGTG
Organism: Podarcis vaucheri; assembly: GCF_965113315.1. NCBI lineage: Eukaryota > Metazoa > Chordata > Lepidosauria > Squamata > Lacertidae > Podarcis > Podarcis vaucheri. Next base: position 34,095,311 of record NC_138749.1, read on the forward strand.
ATCCACTCCACAGGAAAGGCTGTTTTATTGAAGCATAGACTCAGATGAAAATATTGGGGGGCACTCCTTACTTTGTAGCTTATTGGTTAAAAATGGTAATCATTCTCATAAACATTTCATTGTATCATTTGGGAATAGTGCTGAAATGTAATTGCGAGGTATTCTATTACAAAAGATTAATCTCTGGTGGGTAGTAGTACTACATCTCTAACATCCATCAGGATATCATTATATTCAAATGCAGACTTATTAAAATGGAACATCAGTGTAATATTTTGGTTCCTTCTTCTTTCTTTTCTTTTTTTAAAAAGAGGAAAGCTTGAGATAAGTATAGTGGGAAAATTAATTTGTGTTTCAAGCTTCAGAGATAATATTCCAAGCAGGATAAAAACAATAGAAAACGGATAGAAAAAAGTGAAGCTGGCATGATACTGTAGAGCAAGTTTAAGTGCAAATCATTTCACGTATAAAATAGTCAACCCATTTTACTTTTTACGTGTGTTTTCTGAATGTCAATGTAAAAGGGGGTGGGGAGACTTTTGTTCAGCACTTCAACACTTATTCCTGTCTGGTTGCATGGAGGACTTGGAGAGAGTCACTGTCAGTTCACCCTTATGGCTTAAAAGCATGGGTTGAATACACCAGGAGCCCTGCATTGGGTATCATGGGCCTAGTTTTATGGAATTCCCTTCAATGCACCAGGAGTAATATTTCATTACAATTATAAGTCACGATGTAGTATGATTCTATTATTATTATTATTATTATTATTATTATTATTATTATTATTTACATTTGTATACCACCCTATATGCACAGGTCTCAAGGCAGTTCACAACATCAAATCGCAATATAAAAACACAAAATATATAATAAAAATAAAAGCAAGAATAAAAGTTATAGAGGAACATTTTTGCCTGGCTCCTAAAGGTGTACAATGAAGGTGCCATTTGAACCTCCCTGGGGGGACCACTCCACAAACAGCAGGTTTTGTGAGGAAACCATGGCAGCGGGACTGTTGGGGGGAACACTGCCATTACTGTGCCAAAGCAGGGTTTTGTTTGTTTGTTTGTTTTTAAAGGGAAAATAACAGTAAGTAGAAAGTGGCTTTTCGGGGTGAGCTCTCCGCTCCTCTATTTTTGTCCCACCCCAAAGGCATTTTGACTTTATGCCCCTCAAGTTCACAAACAAATTCACAGCATAAGTTTTATTCCAGCAATATTTTTGACTACTGTTTCAAGGATGCTTGAATCCAGAAGGCCCTTGACTGCAATCCTGGACCATTTACTGGGATACAAATCTCACTGAAATCTGGATCTCTCTTTCTCCAGGTATCACATTCGAGAACAGAGTGGTGGTATATGAATGGCATGCTTGCTATAACTAGCTCATCATCTCAAAATTGGTCCCCAGAGTCGTGACTTCTGCCTCCAGGATGGTAACTTTACAAAAATAAAAATAAAATAGGCTTGGTGTGACAGACAGTGATCTAGAAGTTAGAGGAAAACATAATAAAAAAGAGTTGATTAAAATAATGGACAACAGCTGTCAAGAAAAGCACATTTATTGATAAATCAGTCAACCTTTGAACGAAGACAAACTGGAGTGGTAGAAAGTAATTGAGGCAGTCAATGAAATAAACAACTTAGCATTCCGAACCATCACACACATCCTGAACTGGATTCTCATTAAAAAGATGGGATTAGATCTAAGAAGCAAAGCTGCAGCACGGGGAAACAAAGAGAAATGTTTTCCATTGATTACTTTAATGATTTTTTAAAAAAATAAAAAGACATCTTTTTTAAAAAGTGTGTGTGTGTGTGTGGTAGTTGTTGCAGAATTCATAATCAAAGATATGTGCCGCTCGGTATCAGTGTGACCCAAATTTGGCTATAATCTACAACAGCAATGCTGTGTTACAGTTCTTCAATTTATAATGAGTGCCTCCAATATATTAGGCATCTATTCATTCCATAGTGACTGGATGTATGCTGGCCAAATTGCTGCTGGGTTGACATTTAAGTGGTTAAGATGCACTTTTCCAGTATCCCCATTTCACATGCTCCCTTATTTACCAAAATCTTGTGAATAATAATCATACTCAGCTGACTGTAAGCAGGCGGAGATCAAAATGCATGTGTGAACTGACCTTTAGAAATTAAGGGAGAGTGTCCAAACCATTTTATTTTCCACACAAACTCATTTTGTGTTGGGTTTCCTTCCTCAATATCCGCCCCCCCCCGCCTCTTCGGCATTCTTAGGAAAACATCCATTAAGCGGCTTCTTCTTTTTCTTTATTAGTATTTGAGAAATTAAATGCTGAGAGAGAATAAATCTCTTCAGCTTCAGTAAGGCCCCAAGTCTTTGTGTGTGTGACATTTGAACATATACAAGACCCTATGAATTTAATAGGATAGATGAGTGTTTTATTGAGAGCTGGATTTCTTCGGTTGGTGCTCCTCTTCCATCTTCTTTAAAGACAACCTCATAATCTGAGGATCACCAGATACGAGACTAGATGATCCCTTTTTATAGTGCTTTTCAGGAGTGCCTGCTATATTTAAATGCTGTTAATCAGTCTGGGGCGGACAGGTGTCAGAAAAGCTGCATTTTTTGTTTTCATTGTGAAGCCCATCACAAATTCTTTTTAATCACTTTATTTACCTTTTGTGTGTGCACGCAGGGGGTGGGACTTTTTTTTAGCTTTTGCAATATTACAGCTAATTCTTCTAGAGATGCATGACTCGGGAAACAACAGAACACACAACATAAGGAGTACTTGGCAAATTATTTAGCATAAAGCACCAAATTCTTTTTCATTGTAAAACCCTTTTTGTTTTCAAAAATGCTACCACCTGCTTGGTTGTTTCTTGAGGTGGGGATTGACCTGATGTCACTGCTGTTTTTCCTTTTGTTTTGTCTTGAAGATGGTCCGCCCCCGCCGCTTAATGGATCCAAATGGTTTCCAGAGAGTGGTAGGGGATGCTTTATCCCATGTTGATGGCCTTTCAGCTGATTCCCTGGTGGCCCACTGGAATGTGGTGTTAACCAGGGCTATCGACTGTCTGGCTCCGAAGCGCCCTCTCCGATTGCATGGAGCCCGGACAGCCCCGTGGTTTTCTTCGGAGCTGAGGGCGATGAAACAATCGTTGAGACGGCTAGAGCGTCAGTGGCAGAAAACTCACTCCGAATCTGACCGGACACAGGTTAGAGCTCAACGTCGAGCCTACCAAGTGGCAGTAGCGTCAGCGAAGAAGACTTTCTTCACCGCCTCTGCTGCATCTGCAGAAAACAGCAGCAGGAGACTTTTTCAGGTGGTTCGCAATTTAGCGGAACCACCTACTCCATTGGGGCCCAGTACGGGCCACATGATCTCCTGCAATGATTTTGCAAAGTTTTTTTGCAGATAAAGTTGCTCAGATTAGGGAAGAGGTAGACTCCACCGTGGGAGCAGGGCCGGGGTGGGAGAGTGCTAGAGTCCTGTCTAGTCAAGTTGCGTGGGATCAATTCCAATCTGTTACCTCTGAGGATGTGGACAGGCTGCTTGGACAAGTGAAACCAATCACCTGTCTCCTTGATCCTTGCCCATCCTGGTTTATAAAAGCTAGCCGGGGAGGGCTGGGTGATGGGCTTTGTGGGGTGGTGAATGCTTCTCTCTGTGAGGGAGCCTTCCCAGACCCGCTAAAAGAGGCGGTTATCAAACCGCTTCTTAAATAACCATCTTTAATGTGGCCAATATGACCAACTATCACCCAGTCTCAAATCTCCCATTCTTGGACAAGTTGATTGAGCGAGTGGTTGCTGAACAACTCTAGGCACACCTAGAAGAAGCGGACCATTTCGATCCCTTCCAGTCGGGATTCAGGGCTCATCATGGGACTGAAACTGCCCTGGTCGCACTGGCCGATGATCTCTGGCGGGCTAGGGACAAAGGTGAGAGCTGTTTCCTAGTTCTGCTGGATCTCTCAGTGGTGTTTGACACTATCAACCATAACATCCTTCTGGACCGTCTAGAGGGCCTAGGAGCTGGGGACACTGTTATATAGTGGTTCCGCTCCTTTCTCCTAGGCCGTGTTCAGAAAGTGGTGGTGGGGGATGATGATTGTTCAGACCCCTGGGCTCTCACTTGTGGGGTGCCTTATGGTTCTGTCCTCTCCCCCATGCTTTTCAACATCTACATGCAGCCGCTGGGAGAGATCATCAGGGGTTTTTGGCTGGGTGTTCATCAGTATGTGGATGATACCCAGCACTACCTATCTTTCAAATCAGAACCAGTGAAGGCGGTGAAGGTCCTGTGTGAGTGTCTGGAGGCGGTTGAGATGGATAGCGGCTAACAGATTGAGGTTGAATCCTAACAAGACAGAAGTACTGTTTTTGGGGGTAGGAGGCAGGCAGGTGTGGAGGACTCCCTGGTCCTGAATGGGGTAACTGTGCCCCTGGATGTCAAAGAGAAAAACAACTACCAGACTTTTAGAAGACATCTGAAGGCAGCCCTATTTAGGGAAGCTTTTAATGTTCAATAGACTATTGTATTTTAAGATCTTGTTGGAAGCCGCCCAGAGTGGCTGGGGAAACCCAGCCAGATGGGCAGGGTATAAATATATTATTATTATTATTATTATTATTATTATTATTATTATTATTATTAAAGATGTTAACCACTGTAGTGGTGCTATTGTGCCTGTGCTCAGTATCACAGTGGGGTGGTGCTTCTTTGACACTGAAGCAATGCTAAAGCATTATTTGAATCTGAAGCTAACATCAGATTTACTGTGCAATCTAATAGACAGTACTGCAACGGAAATAACAAAGGCTGCAATCCTGTATCCATCTATCTGGAAGTAACCTCCACTGAACTCAATGAGGCTTACTTTTGAGCTGACAGGTATAGGATTGTGCTGTAAGGATAATAGTTTTGTTTTTGTTTGGGGGGTGTTGAGTCTCCCCCTCTTTATGCTGTTTGCCTCAGTGCTGCTCAGAGGCACATCATAAATTCTTGACCTGCCAAGCACAGAGAATTTTCCGGCATCAGCTCACAAGAAATGTGCCAAGGCCAGGGGCAGTGCAGTACAAGGAAAATGAACATTGTAATAAAGAACAGCTTACCCAATATTTTTTGCTGGTTACTCGAGTAAAATACGAGGAGCCATTCTGTTAGGTGAACTCCTGAATGAAAGTTCAATTTACCTCATCTGGCTGTATAAAAGCATTAAAGCAATGGCACAGAACGATAAAGTTTTAAATGGCTGTTTTCTTATCCTTGGTAAACTCTAAGTGCTCCTTTAAAGGGATTTAGACAGCCCCTTGATTTTTGATAGCCCACATGAGTCTTAATAGAAAACGTGGAAGGGACTTTTAAAAAGAGTTTATTTTTACTGGTTTTGGCACGGATGGCGAGGTGGTAATATAAAGGGAACATGGTTTGGCTCGTCACTATCTCATTTTAAAACAGGCCTTTTTACATGGAGCTGAAGTGTGAGCCCAGGTCTTTCGGTTTGAATTTACATCCAACATCATCAGTAAGGAGAAAACAACTTGATGTTAACCTTAACCACATGGATTTTCTTCCTCATTCCTGTCTCACTCCTTGACCTTGATAAGAGCTTGTTGTTGAGTTGTTAATTACTGGTTTCATTTAACAAATAATTCTTGCATAATACATGCATTTTTATACACATTATTATATGGATCATTATATACAAGTTATATGCAAATACACCTCAGGTTTCCTAAAGTAACCGACACATAATCAGATGCATAAAACAATGCACATAACTGTATAAAAGTACTTGGAAGGTCGGCGGTTCAAATCCCTTGACGGGGTAGATAAATAGGGACCACTGCGACGGGAAGGTGAACACTGTTTCTTTGTGCTCTGGTTTCCACCACAGTGTCCCGTTGCGCCAGAAGCAGTTTAGTCATGACCCGGAAAGCTGTGTGCAGACAAATGCTGGCTCCCTTGGCCTGAAAACCAAAATGAACACCCCACCCCATGGTCGCCTTTGACTGCACTTAACTGTCCAGAGGTCCTTTAGAGGTACCTTAAAGGTAAAGGTAAAGGTACCCCTGCCCGAATGGGCCAGTCTTGACAGACTGTGGGGTTTGTGCGCCCATCTCACATTTATTGGCCGGGGGCCAGCGCTGTCCGGGGACACTTCCGGGTCACGTGGCCAGCATGACATCGCTGCTCTGGCGAGCCAGAGCCGCACACGGAACGCCGTTTACCTTCCCGCTGGTAAGCGGTACCTATTTATCTACTTGCACCCAGGGGTGCTTTCGAACTGCTAGGTGGGCAGGCGCTGGGACCGAACAACGGGAGCGCACCCCGCCGCGGGGATTCGAACCGCCGACCTTTCGATCGGCAAGCCCTAGGCGTTGAGGCTTTAGCCCACAGCGCCACCCGCGTTAATATTTACAAAATGATATTCAGAAACCTAGTACCCTGTGGGGCTTGACTATTTTATACATATAATATACATATTTTGCATATTGTTCTGCATATAATTATTTGGGTTTAAAGCAACAACAACTGACAATGCACACGTGTTTCGGACATTAAGTAGAAAAAGTTTGATCAGGCCAGAATTGTCAAATTCAGTGTAATGATTGATTTAAAATGGATTCCTCCTCCATCCTTAATTTCCAGTTTGGATTCCCAGTGTTCCTTAAAATAATTTTAATAATCACAATAGCAACACTCTTAAACCAAAGCAATAGAACAGGAGCACAATGAAGAAATATGCACCAGGCATTCTCAATACAAAACCTTGCAGCAATTTATAAGAGTTAAAGCCAATAACTTCTCACAGTATTTGGTATCAGAGAAATTGGGGTGTGTGTTGGGGAGGGAAACAATTTGCCATTTTTCCCCCAGTGGGGAGATAAATTCTCCAACACTTTGATAAGGGTAGGGCTCATCATTAGCAGTGACAGTAGTACAGTGCCTTCCTTTTGACTGTGTTGGCAGTCTTGTCTCCATTTTGTATCTTCCAGACTGCCCCAGACCTAGCAGAGTTTCATGCAATTGTTGCAGTGGTGGCAATGGTGGCCCAAAGCACAACAAAATGGTGGGAAACATTCAGAGGAAACCCGGCCAAGTGGCATTCTTTTTCAATGGGATGATAAAAAGAAAAATATCAGAAATGTTCTGAGAAAATGTCTCATGGGAAATTTCAGCTCCGCTCTAGTCCAAGCACAGTTGTTGTCTGGTATCCCCATCTCTACTCTAGTACACCTAGTCATACACAGACACCATTTTTGCATGTGAGTAGAGCTGCATCATGGTGCATGACTTTTATTCATTCAAGCCTAGCTGTGGTAAAAATGGCTGAGAAAATAGGAAATTGCCAACACACCAATTAAATAAGACTCAAAATGCAAAATATATGGTGAAATTGTTATATTTGTTAAAAATTACAAAACTAAAAGATCTGTAAATGTAATTAACTAGACTAATCAAATCATAGGAGTCTGGGAATTTTAGAATCACAAACCGGCCATGTAGCAAAGGACTGGAAGAAAACCCTTCCTCCATGATGCGATATAAACAGTGGGTATGGGAACCTGATGCATGCACTCTGGCCTTGCTTTCCAGCATTCACTGAGATGTGCATGCCAAGCCTAAAGGACACTCCAGGACTCTCCAAGCCAAAGGCAACATAAGGTGACTAAAGAGTGCCTTTAACCCAACCATGTCTAAGGCAAGGAACAAACCAGTTCTTAATATTTCCTCGCCTGCGTGTACTGAATGCAGATTAAACCAAATACTCATACATGCCATTCCGGCAGCCAATCAGAATCACCTAACAGTTTGCAGTACGTGAAAAAGAAGCATCCCAAAGGCCAATCAGGGACTCCCAAAAATGTTCCTAATCAGCCCCAACAGGACAATTAGCAAAACCCACCATGTAAAGGAGGGAGGGAGCTGTAAAAAAGAAAGGAGGAAGAACCTGGTATCTGTAAGAAAGATCTGAACAAACACAGAAGGAAGAGTGCTTCAATGTGATCTTTAACTGAAGTTGCTTCAGCTCCTAATGACTGACGCCATTTATTAATAGCGATTCTGAATAAATACAGATATAACATGCCTCTTACTTTAAGGTTCCAAGCACCATTGTTTTGGTTGTAAAAAGTTGTTTTAAGAAAGAAAATCTTTATCCCACACAGCTGAGAGATAGCAGGCGCTAAGCAGCTGGAAAAGGTCACATTTTCTGGAATAGCAATACGTTTCCATAATTGGCATTGCAATGATTCAACTGGTGTTTTTTATTGCATACTGTTACATAATTAGCCTCTATTCACAAAACAATTATCCATTTAAATCCTTTACTGAAAGTTGCCAATTATAAGAAAACAACAAAAACAAAAACTGAAGAAGAGACAAAACGGACCAAAATATTTCTAGCCAGCTTTAAAGATAACTTTTAACAAATATGTTCACTTTCTTTAAAAGTTATGTTTGGTGCTCTTGTTTTGACAATTCATCATGCCTCATGTCTAATGGCATGATATGACCTTCCACAGATCAAGATTGCAGCTTTGATCCTGTCTTAGTTCTGAGCCAATATTTCCTGGGGGTGGGGGGAGAACCCCTGACAAATTTGCATTTTTCTTTAGTTCCTTCTGCAAAATGGCTTTGTCCATTTCACCATCAACGAATTTTGTGTGAAACTGTGTGTGAATTCATTTTCAACATTTTAATATTAATATCACCGAAGGATGCAATGAGTGTGGCCTCTACTCTAGCGGTGGGGAACCTCTGGCCCCTGAGTCTAATTAGACCTGCTAGGCCAGTGAATTTGGCCTGTGAGGACATTTTAGGCAAACCAAGCCTACTTTTCAGACACCTGTCATCTTGACTGGTTAAGGATAACTGGAATGGGGTGAACAGGTGGGTTCAGGGTGTAGTGAGTGCGTCATTCCATGATGGGGTGGGGGCCATTCCATTTAAGGAGGTGGTGGTGTATCCATTCCATAAAAAGCCCACCCTGGATCCAGTGTTGTGTGCTAACTACTGGCCACTTATTAGCACCCCGTTTTTGAGGAAAGGTGGTGCAGAGGGTTTTGCGCGTCGAGGTCCCCAAGACACCCCCCAAAGAAAAACACAATTGACACTTAATTTTTGTTTAAGGTTTTTGGCATAATTTTGGCCACAACTTTATTCAAAGTGAATAAAGCAATGTGAGTGGTTGCTTAGGCATTGGTAGCACTAACCGGGGATAGCTCTGACATTCGCACCCCCCGCGAAGTCAGCAAGGGTAAGTCACCTGGGGAGAGAGACGGGACTGGGAACCATGCCTCACCTCTCCCCAGAATGCTCCCAGGGGCTTGCGTGGCCCTAGCCCCTTGCCAGGGGGTTCCGGACAAAAGCATGGGGAGCCCCTGGTTCCTTTAACGGAAAACCCTTGAAGCAGCAGCTGCAGCAGCATTTTGGAGGGGCAGGCACAGCCGAATCCATACCCCTCCACCAACCAATTCCAAAGCCAATGCCTAACCGCAAACCTTACAAGTTGTGACAATTTGCTACGCAGTAGGCAAAAACCAAGTGGCACACACTAATCAGCCAAATGGACAAAATTCCTACCAGGCCCCTGCTCCAAAGCAGAGGACCCCATGACAGGCATAGCAAGGTCAAGCAAACAGCCTAAAATTAGGGAAGGGAGGGCAGGTGATCCGAAGTAAGCAGCGAAAAGAGGAAATTCCTCGCTGCGAGCATTGTATTTAACAAATAGGGCTGTCAATCAACAAATGGCAGCATCTAGATTTCCCCAGTAACAGCCCGCCCCTGCTTAAAGGATGGCCAAACCATTTGCCTAGTAACAGTGAGGTGTCTTGTCAGCCCCGCCCGTAACCTGTGCTCTCCATGAGGGAGAACACACGTTGTCAGGATTTCTGCTTTAAGAGCTAAGTGCTAAGATTGGATACAATGGTACCTCGGGTTAAGTACTTAATTCATTCCGGAGGTCCGTTCTTAAACTGAAACTGTTCTTAACCTGAAGCACCACTTTAGCTAATGGGGCCTCCTGCTGCTGCCGTGCCGCTGGAGCACAATTTCTGTTCTCGTCTTGAAGCAAAGTTCTTAACCTGAGGTAATATTTCTGGGTTACTGGAGTCTGTAACCTGAAGCATATGTAACCTGAAGCATATGTAACCCGAGGTACCACTATATAAGGGATCTCTTACCTCTGGTCTGGGTTAGATTACTGCAATGTGTTGCATGTGAAGCTACCTATGAAGAAAGTTAGGAAATTTCAGCTGGTGCAGAACTTGGCGGGCAGTTTGCTCACCGGTTTGAGAATATAATGTCAATACTAGCCCAACTGCACTGGCTGCCTGTTAGTTTTCAGGCCCAATTCAAAGTGCTGGTTTTGAACTATAGTAAATGGCTCATGATTGCAAAATCTCAAGGACTGCCTCTCTCCATATGAACCAACCCGGACTCTGCAATCATAATCTGAGGCCCTTCTTTGTGCATCCCCTTCATGAGAGGTGGCAACACAAGAATAGAACCTTTCTGTGGTTGCTCCCCATTTGTGGAATACTCTTTCCAAAGATGCTCACCTGGAACCTTCATTACATATCTTTATGAGCCAGGCGAAATCATTTCTCTATAACCAGGCCTTTGACTGATTAGCACCCTATGGTCTTTTAAATGTGTTTGTGGGAGGGAGATTATTAGTTCTTGTTTGCTAAAATAAAAATGTCTGCTCCTGGGTCGAATCTGAAGTCATCTGATGTCAGGTGATTGGCTGGTTGGAGAGCCCACCCACTTGTCAGAACTGGTTCACAAAGTGTTGGCCAGCTCTGGATCTGTCCCTCTGGCTGAAAAAGGCTCCCCATTGCTCCCCAGTCCTGCTTTCTTAGCCCATTGCTTCCGCCTAGTAATATGAACTAACAATAGAGTTTCATTCAACACCAAATAAGCAAAATAAATTCTCATGAGAGTTTTCTGAGAGTAACTGTGTGGGAATTTAATCTTCCCACTTTAAACCCTTTCCCCTTGACTGCAATTACCCTATTTTCACGTCCACTTGGTTTCTAAGAGAACAATATGAAAGGACCCATCTGTTGTTAGGAGACTGCTATTCCCCTCAAAGAGGTACAATTCCAGAGTGGTTTAACAACCATTCCCTCTTCCTAGGGATCTCTAGGAATTGTAGCTCTGTGAGGGGAATAGGGGTTTCCTAACAACTCTGAGCATCCTTAGCAAAGTACAGTTCCCATAATTCTTTGGGGGAAACCATGACTATTGAAGTGGTATGATAGTACATTAAATGTATCATGCAGTGGGCTAAATCTGTGGGAAATTGGTGAATCTGGGGTAGGTAGGCAGCACAGGGCAAAATGGCTTGATTCAGAAGTCACAGAGTAGATGGGGGGAATTATGATTTTTCTGGGGCCTTAAGTAAAAAGTTTCATTTCGAAACATCTCCCCACTCATCAGTGAAGGAAATGCAAATTGAGCAACTTGATCACTGTACAGGGAAGAAATTAGGAATGTCTGCACAATTGTGATTCTTTCATTAAGAGAAAGAAAAAAGGTTGGGGGTTGGCCATCTTAAAGGGAAGCCGTGTCTATGTTGTAAGGGGAAAAGAAAGAACGCATCAGGGGAAGATATGATGCAAAATCAATGTATATTGTTGTGTGCCTCTTATTTTGCTCAGTAATGTTTCCCAGTAGACAGAAATGCAATTTAGTTCAAATTAAACTTTTAATGTCTACCTCACATGCTATGCATTTAATCACAAATGCTCCATATATTATCATAAACCTTTGACAGGAGTTCCCTGCAATGCTCCATAATGCAGTGACTTAAGAATAAAAATTAATAGGAGACTAGATTTTATAAGTTATCTCTACAATATGTCTCAGCCATTTATCTGTCGTCTTCCTCGTAAAAAGCCCTCTTCGTGAGAAATGGAGCTTTCGATCTGACACAGTGAACTAGCTGGCAAAAATATAGTCATCTATTGTTTTGAGTTGTCATCCACTCTGGAATTTTCCATTTATCCTGTCAGTTGCTACTGGGGATATGGGCAAAGTACTTAGGTGGAATATAGGTTTCTCTTGTAAATGTATTAGCGAACCTGGCTAGGGGGTGGGGGTGGCGTTGTCATGAGGAACATGGTTCAAATACAAAATGAAGGGCTGGGAAATAAAGCACAGTAGTCTCCTAATAAAAAAGAACATGATGCAGGATTTTTTATTATTATTATTCTCAAGACAAGTATTCTGCAATGTTTAAGGAATCATTAGGTACTTGCGACCCTCACCTAGATATTGTTCTATGAAAGAAAGGCCAGTGGATAGAAAAGGTAAAGGTGGGATATCAGTTTGAGAATGCCAGTGTGATCTGAAACAGACATTGAAAGCAGAAAATAATGGCTGTGGACTAGGATATTTGCCTCCTCCTGTCAATTATGGCCATCTTCAGAGCGACTGTTCTGCCACTGAGGCAGGCATGCTTGGGGGGATTATGGAACAGGACCTTTTCTGTAGTAGTACCCCATTTGGGGAATTCCTTGCCAAAGGAGATGAGACATACCTCTTCTCGGTTTTCCTTCAGGTGAGCTGATCAGCCATCTTTGTTCTGCCAGAATTTAATGGCATTCTATCCATTACATCTTGGTCATGTCCACAAAATGGAAGATGGCAGGATCTCCAAGGATGTGCTCTACGAGGAGCTGGCTTCCGGCACCCGGCTAATTGGCAGACCAACTATGCATTACAAAGATGTCTGCAAACATGACATGAAGGCTGGCAACATCAACCCTGCCATGTGGGAATCCCTTGCAGATGACAGCAGCCTGGAAACAAGCAGTCAAGTTGTGTATACATAGCAGTGACCAAGGGAGAAATGACTGCTGGGAGGAGAGCAGAGACAAGAAATGTCATTATGCATCTGCAGCAGCCCAACTGGCTAACTTAATCTGCAACAAAACATGTGTCTCCCACATCACTCTCCACAGCCACAGGAAGCGCTGCAACCTTCCAACAGTTAGACCTCACTCCCAAAGGCGCATCCCTCCATTGACTCCAACAAGATATAGATTTTGACTTACATGCTTTAAACACAAATACACACACACACTGATATTTTCTAGTTTTAAACTGCTTTGGGGGTTCTCTTTGGAGCCAAAAAGCAGCACAGGAATTTATAGCAAGTGTCCCTATTGTCCAGGAATGTCCCTGATTTAGAGAAGCCATCCCAGTTTCTGACTTAATCCCAGAATGTTCCGCTTTTCCTTAGGATGTCCCTATTTTTATTGGAGAAATGTGGGAGGTTATGGAGTTATCCAACCCCAGAGCTGTCTGAAGGCAATCGTGTATAGGGAAGTTTTTTTCATGTTTAATATTTTGTTATGTTTTAATGTATGTTGGAAGTTGCTCAGAATGGCTGAGGCAACCCAGTAAGATGTGTGGGGTATAAATAATAAAATTCCCATTATGGAAGGGGACATCCCTATTTTCATCAGAGAATTGTTGGAGGGTATGTGTCACGGGTTTCCAAATAGGTGTTTGTGGTGCTGCCTAGTGAAGAGGCAATCTATTCATTCCAGTTTAGAAACAAAACTAGTACATTTTCTTATTTTTCCAGTGACAATATTTGAACTTGCTTTTCACTGAACCATATGATCCTACTGAAGACCCTGCCTAAATATCCTTACTTATGAAGAAATCGCACTGTGAACGGTTGAGTAACCTTGTTGATATTGCCATGTTTGGTTAACACCCCATCACCACAGGCTAAGAAAGAGATTAGTGGTGACAAGTGAGAGCTTGGCAAGGAAGAGAAGCAGAGTGTCTAGAGGTGCGTATCAGCCGAGACTAATTATCCAAATCCAGCATTTCCAGTTGACATGACTTGTGCATCACATACATAACATTTGTGGGTACTCCTATAAACCTTGTTTGCCATTTGCTTTGCTGCAGTGGTCAAATTGCTCATGGATGCATATTACCTGGAGGAAACCAGAGAGTTGCCCCAGTAACAGATTGTCCACATGCCAATTCTGAAATGGATTGCAGAACTTTAGAACGGGAGATAGGCAGAGCAGAAGAGAGAGCAGAGGCAGCTCGTGGAGGAGTATCAGAATGAGAAAGCTCATCCTCCATTGTTGTGCATTGCCTGAATGTTAGCAACCACAGTTGGCTTAACTGCCCACTGTGTTCCCCATACCGAAGCTCAATTAATCATCGCTGCACATTGCAAATGCAGAACAGCTTGCACACCTCTTTGTCTGCTTTCAGAGGAACCCTGCAATAATAGTCTCAATCCGGCTTCCCATTCAGGACATCTATTAACAATAATGAATATGCAGTTTTCACCCTGGAAATGTAAAACTGTGGATGTTCACAGTAACTCCAAGTAGTAGAGGCATGATTTGGATTATTAACAGCACCTCCCCCCCCCCACTTCCAGGACACATTCAATATTCTATAACTCCCCCACTCCTTCACCTCTCTTGTCTTTGTTGGCACACAATTGGCTATTACACTATTTCTTAAAGCAAGAATGGGAACCTGTTCAGAGGCTGCTGAACTTCAGCTCCCATTAGCTCCAGCCAGCATGAGCAGTGTTCAGAGATTGTGGGAGTTGTAGTCTGCCGCATCCACAAGTTTCCTGCGTTGAAAGTAATCACACGGGGGACAAAGACATATGGTAATATCTGAAGGAATCCAAGTAGCTACCCATTTTGGAGGATTTCTGGTTGTGAAGAAGTCTGCCTGCTTGCTTGCCTGCCTGCCTACCTACCTCTTTGAATGCTGTGGTTATTTTTGGCCAGAAATCCAGGCTTTTAATGTAAGACTCTCCTGGTCCTTTGAAATGTTTTGTGTATCATCTCTGGCACTTTTTCTGTTGTAGTTTTATCAGAGATTTTGAAAGCAAACACAGCTGAAATACTGTGACCTAAAGCCATCTATTCAGTTATCAGAAGGAGCTGGTGGAACTGCAGAGTTTCAGTAAACAAGGAAAGTGGAAACTCTTCCAAGTAATATAGCTGTTTTGAAGGGGGTGGGAAGCAGTTGCTATAACTACTTCGAACTAGGAACAGATGAAACTATCATTTTTTGTTTCTCTCCATTTCTCATTTTTCCAAAATTAAGCACAGTTTACACCATAATCTCATTAGTCTGATTTTTATTTTATTTTTAAGTAAGAAGCAAAACAAACAGAATCCAATGTTGTCTGGGCCATAAATAGGGCACTTCACATGCCAGTTTTCTCTGAAGGCTCCTTTTTGAGCACAGTGACTTGTTTGTGAATTGTTCATGCACCGCACTTCCAAAATATACTGCACAAGTGGGAAGTGCAGCAAAATGTTTTGGTGTAGAGTGCTCCTGTACAGAGCCATATCCACACCATATATTCAAAGCACAATGATACCATTTTAAACACTCAGGACTTCCCTCAAAGCATTCTGGGAACTGTAGTTTGTTGAGGCAGCTGAAAGTTGTTAGGAGACCCCTATCTTCCTTAAAGGTAAAGGTAAAGGTAAAGGGACCCCTGACCATTAGGTCCAGTCATGACCGACTCTGGGGTTGCGGCGCTCATCTCGCTTTATTAGCCGAGGGAGCCAGCATACAGCTTCTGGGTCATGTGGCCAGCATGACTAAGCCACTTCTGGGGAACCAGAGCAGCGCACGAAAATGCCATTTACCTTCCCACCAGAGCAGTACCTATTTATCTACTTGCACTTTGACATGTTTTCGAACTGCTAGGTTAGCAGGAGAAGTGACCGAGCAATGGGAGCTCACCCCGTCGTGGGGATTCGAACCACCAACCTTCTGGTCCTAGGCTCTGTGGTTTAATCCACAGCACCACCCACGTCCCTTCTATCTTCCTTACTGGGCTACAATTCCTGGAATGGTTTAGCAGCCAATCCTTTTTCCCAGGGAACTTTGCCAACTATAGATCCTTGAGAAGAACAGGGGTCTCCTATTGCTTCCCTTAACCACTAGAGCTCCCATAATTCCTTAGGAGGGTATCATGAGGTTCTAAAGTGGTATTACAGTGCTTTAAATGTATGGTCTGAATGTGGCTTGGATCTTTAGCCATTCCATTCCATTGCCCCTCTACCCTAGTGTTCAGTTCTCATTGGGAAGATTTTCAGTTTTCTCCCCTCCTTTTAGGTTTTATTCTCCAATTCTATTTTAACTTTTTCTTCCTCTTCTCTTATACTTCCCCCAAGCCTGCTGACATCAGCCTATTTTGTGGATAGTGCCATTTTGGTCACATAAGAAGAACATACCTGCCAAAATTTCTCTGCTGAAAATAGGGACGTCCTGCTGGCCAAAAGCCCAGCTAGTCCACTGGTCTGTTATTACAACCAGATGCCCATAGGAAGCCCACAAGCGTAACCTGAGCACAACAGCACACTTCCTTCAATTGTGATTCTGAGCACTTGGTATACAGAGGCACTGATAGCATAAAGACCACTGTGTTAAGCATAAGTACTGACACTTGGAAAATAGCGTTCACCGTTAATATCTGTGATACAAATCCACATTATCTTCAGTAGGGCTAAAACCTGCCCAAAATCGAAGGACTCCAGTTAAATCATATGGGGGCCAGGAATATAAAAGTTGTGGCTTGTCTCATAAACCTTGCTAAATATTTACCTCATAGCAGTGACCAGGCAGCCTAGAGCTGCAGTCAAAGCTATGTGCTGACTGACTGTTGGAATAAACTAAAACCCAAATTCTTTGGTCTGTCAAAAATCAATGGTACAGCAGATACAGTGTAAAAACCAGTGGTGGGACTGCCTGGTTGCCAGATGATACTAGAAGACAGGTGAAAGTAAAACTCAAGCGGGGGAAATATTGAACTAAGCTGGAGCACTGTGACAGCAAACATTTCCATTTACAATAAGTTAACACTGGCATTTAGAACTTAATAACACTTCAGCTGTCTCTGAAGGGCACAAAATATATTTGATTCTCCATGTATACAGAGACCTGAGTGTAAATGGCCTGACCTAAGTCCATGACCTTATTCATAAGCTACAAACTTTGGGGGCATTTCAGCAATGAATGACATTTCAGCAATGAAGGACATTTGCACAGGGGGAAATCTTCACCATGTTTAACCGGCAGTGACACTCACTCTCCCCTATGCTGCTGGTTGCACCCCTCCCCCATTCTAGATTTTGCTCTCCAGACAGGAAACGTAGCTTCCTCATTCAGATTTGGCTTCAGGAGAATACCATCAGAATGAGGGCAGAAAACAAAATCAGTGCTTCATAACCAGACAGAAAAGGATGGAAAGATACTTGAAATAAATAGTGCCTAGCAACCGAGGAATGAGTGAGTCGGCAACAGCTGCAAAAGAAAGGCAAGTGAGGACTGTGAGGAAATCTTTAGCTTCCTGTCCTCCTCCCTCTTACATTTAAGCAATGGGGCGGGGCGGGGGGGGGACACCTCTTTCAGACCTTTATGGTCAGCCCTGTTTGTAACTTGCCCTGTCAAGAACATTATTCCCCAGAATGGAACCTGGTGCGGCTTCATTCATGCAATGTGCAGTCACAAACACACGTGCTACTTTGAGTGCTACTTCATACTTAAAATGCTGCTTGATGCAGTGTGTGTGTGTGTGTGTGTGTGTGTGTGTGTGTGGAGAGAGAGAGAGAGAGAGAGAGAGAGACTCCTCTGGAGGAAGTTATTTCCACCATTCTGTAGCACACATCAAGACAGCCTCATCTCACTTCACATCCAACTGATGGACAGATTTCAAGTCACCTCAAAGAAACCACTCCTACCTGTTTGCTAGACAGGGATGGGAATGAAGGGCACGCATTTCAGTAGTTATGTAGTGCCAAAGTCATCTAGGAGTAAAAAACAACAACAACAAGGTCATCTTGAAGTCTCTCTAGAGAGCTACAAGATGATTTCTTATGGTATAATGCTGACATAAGTCAAGTGCATCCTATTTTCATTGCTAGAGCACCAGGCACAACTGTTCTGGTTCAGGTGGATGTGGGTGATTGGAAAGTTAGGCCTTAGCTGCAAGAATTCCTATTTGCTTTCTTTATACTTTGTGTAGTCATGTGTAATTGATCCTAATGCAGGTAAGTAGACTAAAGAGAACATTGTTAAATCAACTTATATCCGTGCTAGTGCAGATTTTATATCTGTGTTGTAGATCCGATAAATGCAAAAAGTGCTTTTTCGTTGGAAACTCGTTTAATTGCCCTAAAATAGCTTTCTTATAACTCAAAGGTGCTGCAGCATGCCTGAAAATGTAGCAATGAACAATCCTTTTACACTCTATTCACAATCACATAGGGAGCCTCCGTGAGTGTAAGAGCTCCCCACTTCAGAATACAGTGGTACCTCGAGTTACAGATGCTTCAGGTTACAGACTCTGCTAACCCAGAAATAGTACCTTGCGTTAAGAACTGTGCTTCAGGATGAGAACAGAAATCGCATGGCGGTGGCGGTGGCAGCGGGAAGCCCCATTAGCTAAAGTGGTACCTCAGGTTAAGAACAGTTTCAGGTTAAGAACGGACCTCCAGAACGAATTAAGTTCTTAACCTGAGGTACCACTGTAGTGGAGAGCAGTATCCTCACTTGTCATGGTGTAAAATCATGTGATGGCTGTACTAATGAGTAGAATGCCTAAAAGGGCTCTCAATACATTGAGAGCCCTTTTAGGCAGTCTACTCATTAGTACACCAGACTAGAGGCCTAGTGGAACTGTTTTGGGTTGGGCAGAGAGAGCTATACCATCCAACTTTTTCCGACAGAAAACTGGGGTGCACATTTTCCAGGTCGCACTTCTAATGAGTCACACGACCTGCACTTCACTCTTGCCCCCAAAAGCATTTTTGGGGGGTAAGATCTGACGTAGCACTCAAGAGTGTACATTTTTGTGTGCTATGCAAGATCACAGCCCTGGGAAAAGTGCTTTTCCAGGGCAAGAGAGCACAGGAGCACAGCACCCAAAATGGCCATCAAGATCTTGCATGAAAAAACATTTCCCTCGGCACTTCAAGAGCCTGCAGCCTGAATTTCTTTTATCCTGAAATATAAGCATGCCAATTTGTCTGTTTCTAGATATGGATTTCAGTACTACACTGAATCTCGATATAAATACCATTAACATACTATGATATTATTTTGCACCAATATTATAAATAGTTCAAATGATAGCGTTCACCACACAGAACATGAAATTCCCACACTTCCAAAGTCCAAACCTAGCAAACATATGGATGATATCTGGTGAGAATGAAAGAATAGGGAGAAGTAATTGTTTATTAGTCTAAAATAATAAACTTTATGTACTGAAATCCTGCTTCCGCAGTCAAGGGCTCTTACTTGTTAAATGTGCAATAGCTGTAATCCTGTGGTTTGTTCTCTGAGTTATTGTCAGGTAAACCGACACATTAATTTGTCACATTCCCCCCAAAGGAAGAAACTATACAAACAGAAATCTCATTTATGCTTCACATCCCTGGATAGCAATTTCAGTTGATTCCTACTTTTCATGAACTGTATTTCATTTGAATTGACTGCAGGTCATGCTGGATGGCTAACAAAACTGGGTTTAATATCCCCAATTTTCATTCCACAGCACTTAGCAAAACATGCGGCCTATGTGCAGCTACCACAGCCATGTAGGCAATAAGGAGAGTCAGAAATTGTTATTTCAACTTAATAAATGAACCAAATGGCTCAGATAAAATTCCTGCAGATTATACTTTAACACAAGGATACTTTTTTTTCTTTATTCATCAAGTTAGGCAAAATGGTTTGTGCATTTGCTTGTGCTTCTCAAATAATTCCCCACTGCTTATTAAAGAAACAATTCAGAGCTCTTCAGTGCTCTGCAGGCAACATTTTTGACAACCTCCCCTACCCTGTACCAAGCCCCCTTGCCAAAACCAACACCTCCTGGTCCCTTTCCTTGCGAACCCCCCACCCCTTAAAGCTAGCAAACCCCTCATCCCTTTCCACACTGGAGGACCAGCAGAGGTCACTGCCAATCCAAGTGGTGTGGTGAGAACAGGGTTCCCTTTCTTGATGCCTCATCACTAGCAAAGCTCAATGGTTGAGCATCTCTCTTTTGCATGAAGAAGATCTTGGCTTCAGTCTCCAGCATATCCAAGTAGAGCTATGAGAGACATCAGAGACATGAAGATAGGGAATCCTGAGCTAGATAGCCTAACACAGTTCATCAGCTTCCTATGTTCCTATGTACTTGTGATGACATCTCTTCCTCTTTGTCTGCTGGGCAGGGTAGACACTGTGGTGGACACTTCTTCTCACCACTGGAGATGCTTGCTTGCTTACTGGTGTGCCAAAGATCTGCCATCCAGAAGGAAAAGGAAGATGAGTGAGCATGTGATAGCTGATGCTGCTCCTTGCTATTTCTCCCAAAGTGCATAAGCAGGTATCAGCAATGGCAAGGAGCGCCACCCGGCTGCCATTACCACCATGTGCCCTCTCTCTTTGCAGGAGATGGAGGGAGGAGAGGGGGACGTCTTGCCAAATCCTTCCCCCATCCAGCAAAACCTGGAACCAGCCCTGTTTCTATGTAACACAGAAGTGAGGAAAGACACACTTTTCAAGCAAGTACAAATCAAAGCTTTGTTCCTTATCTCCTCAAAGGACCATAGCATTCCAATTTGCAACAACAACAAAAATTAATTGCTGTTTGCTAATGATAATACGGAGATAATGCAACAAGCCGCTAAATTTGCTTTGGCAATTGTAAAGCACTGTCAAATCTATTTTGATAGTTGTGATTAATTGCCATCTGGATAAATGAATTTATAAGTGATCTGCAAAATGTATTTTTGCAAATGGAATAGAATCTGAGGTAAACTGACAGCCATCTGTGAGACACGGTAATTCTAAAATCTTTACAGTCGTGTGTGTGTGTTACTATATTGCATTTACATCCATTGTTGCTGCAGACAAGCATTCCTATCCTCCAGTTACACTGGGTAGCGAGGAGATATGTAGATATTATGCTGTATGATACCTTATGCTATAAAGATATGGGTGGGGCTTGACCAAATCTGCTTTGTGCTGCTCCCAAAGAGCCAGCAACCACCTGGTTGCAGCAGAAGATCTACTATGAAACTAATGGAGCTTAAGCCTCAGGGCCCCTAATCCTGGAGGGTCCCCAGAAGCAACTTTCGTCCACATTGCTTAAAAATTGTGGGTCTAGTAGACCCAAATTGAATCACACGTGTACAGTTGTGGGGGAGAGGGTTGTATATATTTCACCAGTCCCAAGGTTGAGAATCAGTAGCACAGATGTTGTAAATGTGGAGCGATGTGATAAGTTGGCTAACGTATTTTGTCTCCCCTTTTAACACAGGCCAAGACCTTAGAGGAATGTACTTAAGTGGATACCCAAAAATGCAATCTCATGTAGAATTTGTGTTAATCTGTTCTGATACAAACTCACTGATCGCAGTGGTTACCCAGACCTTGTTGCTGGTTGTGAAGCTCCCCCTCCCCATAACAGTTCAAGTTTCAGGGCCCCCCAAATGTAGTCCCATCACTGTCTGGTTGTCAGGAGCCTTTAAAGCTCTGCACAAAGTGGGGACCCAGCGCTAAGCAGGATTGCTCCCCCTTCACTGATACAAAAGGAAAGAAATTCTGCTGAGTCTGGGCACACAGCAGCAAGTTCCCTACATGGAGCTCTTTGGCACACCTAAACTCAGCACTAAATGCAAATGAGATCTATGATAACACATTTTGTTGCTTCTGTGTAATATGTGAACCAGGTATGGATCCACTCTTTCTTGAAAGCCTAGTAAACACAACTGTAATAGATTCCGGGGGTTGCATTTAAAAAAAAAACAGTTAAGAACATACAGATTTATTTGACTGAGGTACATAACTAACAATTTTAACTAAGAGCAAAAACAGCAAGGAAGCCTGAAGACATTTTCTGAACAAGATAAAGTTGGGCATCCCATTTTCTTTCCAAAGGAAGGTAAACACAAGGGCACAGTATTGTCATTAACACTGAATTGTTCTCCCCAATGTGCTTTATGTTGCACACACATATTCACGTGCGCTCACACAAAATGTTCTCTGCAGTCACTTTCCACAGAGCTGACATTCTGGAGTCATTTACTTGAGATTATATTACCCCTGAGGTACTTAATTCAAGGTTACTTTCCTTACTTTTTATGCAAACCATTGTATATTTTTAAACATTAGAAATTTACCTTAGGTGGTTTGAGATAAGAGTAATTGGAAGGGTAAAAGAAAACTCTAAAAATATATTTACCACTTCAGAAATAAATCATTACATTGGTCTAAAAAGTACATCAGTTTTGACTACTGGTATATGTAGCATCAAAGAGACTGAACTACAAATATTCTTGTATTATGAAATCACTATTGAGAGAGGCCTTAGTCATGCTTCTTTCATGCACACACGCACAGAGTTTCAACATTAGAATAATAACCATAACCAGCCTTGTAGGGTTGTTGCACACTGACAGATTACAGAAATGTGATGATATATGTGCTACTTAAATATGACCAATAAGTTAAGCAACAAGGCAACATGCAAGAATCTTGCGTACATGCAATCACTGGTCTGGGTTTCTTTCTTTTTGTTTTATTTACATCGTTTATGTAGATAATGCATTAATGTAGATTATGTGGAAATGCCTGAAAACACAAATATTTGCAATGCTAGAATCTTCGGGTGAACTATTAAAGTAACTGTCACCATCCCTTTATGGTCACTGCTTACTATTTTTTGGGTAGTATTTTTTGGGTAGTCTCTGGTGTCCAACCAATCTTCCTATTAAATTTATCATTTTTTAAAATTATTACTAAGCTATATCAGAATAGAGACAGGACCTTTCGTTAGATCAGAGTGGCAAAGCAGGGTGACATTGCACACCTGGCTACCCACCACTTATGAAAAAATGGTGCTCCAGTCAAAATACAAAATTACACATTGCTAGGTGAGCAACACATGGAGTTCCCTGCAGATTCCTATAGGGCACACTGTGAGGTCACTTCCTCTGCTTGCCCAGGTAGGAAGATTACCTCCTTATTACCTCCTCCTATCTGAGGAACAGTCTCTTTATCATCATGCAACCTTGGGGGTAGGATGCAGGTTCTGTGAGCTCCTGAGCACAGGCACCATCTTTTATCTAAGTCGTGTATTTTGTAATCTAGAAGTATATTTTGCCTGACATATTTCACCACTTTCTGCTTGAATTGTGTCTGCAACTTTATGTAAGTAAACAATATTTTTATATTCTTACATTACAGACTTCCGTGTTGTTATTTTATTTAGAGGGATAAAAAAAGGAAAAGATCCAGTCTGCCAAAGGCATCCTGGATAATTATAGAAAGCTACACAGCTTTGACCCAAGTTTCCATGTTAAAGCTGCAAAGGATGATGTACATTTTGAACTCTTCTAAACTAGATGCTAATCTTACTGAAGTAAGAGGAAGGATAATTAATAAATAATATATCCTGGCCTCCCATCCAAATCCAGCCCATCACCAGTGAGTGTCACAAATATTAAAGAGTTTGGGTTGTTGTTGTTTTTTTAAGTCACACAATAATGTGATAACCAAATGGAAAGGAATGTTATGCATTACAATATGTAACCCAGAGTTTACATTAAACAGAGTTTGGGTGGCAATCTGTCAGAGATTCTTTAGATGTGATTCATACATTGCACGGGGTTGGACTATATTGGCCCTTGGGCTTCCTCCAACTCTACAAATCTATGGTTCTACATGAAAGTGGCACAGGTCAGACGGAATAAGATTTGCCATTTCTAGGTTCCAGCAGTGTATGCCTCACTCATCTGTCTAGAGACTGAATAGGGACTTCATACATTTTCTCTCTACTTGCATACCCATGTCATAAAGTAACTACAAATAATTGGGTGTCCAGCCTTTAAAAACACGTGAAGTGAATGAAAAGTTAATGCAGAATGTCACAATCTGAAGTAATAGCATTTTAATAAATCACGCTACAAGAAAAATTCAATTTCTGTAAATGGGGGGGGGAAGCAAACAGAAACAGAAATTTGAACTATGATTTTGTAACCATATTAAAAATTTCATTTAAAATATAAGTAATTATGACTGCAATGTTATACACACCTATACATAATCCTAGATATGACTATGATTTTACTATTTAAATTGTTTACTTATTGACGCAGATGCATTTTCTTTCTGAGCTACCATGTTTGTTTTTGTTGTTTTGTTGTTACTATTGTTACTATTATTATTCAGGGAAAGGTTAGCATACCTCACCCTTTTTAAAATTATACAGCGTATATCACTGCTTCTACAATCAAATTTCACTGGGCATATATATTCTGTGACAACTTCATGAATATGAAATGAATTCACACAAGTTTTAATGAATATCGGATGAATTAGCCATGACTGTTCATTCACTATACAGTGTTGGGGAAGTTTTATGAGATTGAAGTGACTGTGTTGATACTAGCAGTTATTTATGTCTGTACTGTAATTAACATAACACAGTATACATATATAGCCAGAGTTTATATTAAACAAATCCAATATTACTTTCATCAGAATGACTTGGGCGCTTCTTCCGTAGTGCTGTTCAAGTCCCAGTGCTGAGGATTTGTTTTCACATTATAGAGCACAGGTGGGCAGAAGACAGACTGGGGACTCCTGGCAAATTTCTGGATGATTTGCAGGAGACTGGCAAGCATTTCTGACTCCCATGTATTTAACAACAATAACTATAAACTCCTTCCCTCTGCTCTAAATTATACTGCTGAAATGAAGGTTAACCAGGAGTAGGATTTTGCTTAGAACAGGGGTAGCTAATTCTCAGTTCAGATGCCTAATCAAGCACCCTCGTCAATTATTACACACACACACAATCCCACACACACTGATTTTGGTAACAACAATAGCAACAAATAAATAAGTAGACATAGCACTGAAAGGGATGAAGACGAGCACTCTGATAAAAATGCAACTTGTCCTCTAGTTGTAGTTTCTGAGTCACCTTCAAAGGCAACCCTATGTAGAGTGCATTGCAGTAGTCCAAATGGGAGATAACCAGAGCATGTACTACTCTGGCAAAACAGTGTGCAGGCAGATAGTGTATCAGCTGGCATACCAAATGGAGCTGTGCCCTGGACACAGAATTGACCTGCAACTCCTTGGGCAGTGGTGAGTCCAAAATGTCTCCCAGGCTGTGCACCTGGTCCTTTAGGACACAGCTACTGTTGAGAATTCCATTCCACCTTAAGGAACAGGCATGTGGAATTGTTGTGTGTCACATGACTGTTTACATTCCAGCACAGTATACTGGGAACTTCCGTTTGTGTATAGCTTTTGCTTTTACTGTTCTCTCTGAGACGACATGAGAGAGAGACGACATGTTTCTTTGTCCTGATTTATGTTTAATAAATCTGTAGCTGTAGAATGACTTCACAAGCCTCACGCCTATTCTGTGTGCGTAGTACACTCTGCTAATAGCATGCCATGGCTTTTGAAGTCTGGGTCACTGATTTATGTCGGAGCATGGGCCAATGGAAGGAGATGGCATAGCTGGGGCTTGCTAGCTGGCCTCCCGGCCCTCTGCATGTTGACAGTTACCCCATTCAGGCCCACAGTTACACTATTCAGGCCCAGGGAGTTCCCCAAACCCGCCCTCCCCGTCCACCAGAAACAGTGCTTCTGTCTTGTCGGGATTCAACCTCAGTCCATTGACTGCCATTCATCCAGGACTGCCATCCAGGACATTATTCAAATTTCCTGCTTACTTACATACATTCAATTGGCTGTTTGTAAAGCTACTTATTCCAACACTTTATCACATTCAACCTTTATGCCCATTTGATGTGGCATGAACCCAAACCAAAGGAAACTTGTTGGCTTTGCTGTCTGGATATCATGCAGTTCTGATGCAGATGCTTCTTAAAGGAATGCCTGCTGTTGCTCCTTTGACAACATCTGTCTTTGCCTCACAGCAACCAACACAGATTGTGTAAACTAGCAGGAGCACGCTATTTCCTGCCGAGATTAACAGGAGTAATAGCTATTTTCACTTCACAAGTATTTATGAGTGGGGTGGAGAATAACTGAGATGACTGCGGATATGAAAGAATTCTAATTTCAATCCATGCTGACATTTTACCATTTTAACTAATAAAGAATGCAGCCCCTGCTGTGGATTTCATCAAGGTGCTTAAATACCCTCATCCTCAGAACATCCATGGATGCCATAACCCTCATTTTTAAAAAAATTATATTTGCCAAGATTTCCCCCTCCCCTTACTTGCATGTACACACACACACACACACACACACACTTCCAAAATGAAGGATGAAGAATCAAAGTCCATATGAAAGTACACAGGTAGAAAGGGAAGAAGGAAAGAAGCATCATTAAGATTATGGGCTATTATTTTTTCCTGGTAATTTATATACCCCTTAATATTTTGCCAAAAGTGCTTTAGAGCATTATTTTTAAAAATCACCAATATATGCAAATAATACCAAATAAATCCACATTTTAAAGCATTAGAAAACAATTAGGAACATAGGAAAGAGGCTGCTGGAACAGGCCTGTGGCCAGTGCCAGATTACCAAATAGACTTATATATACAGTATTACTCTTGTCTGCAGCATTTTTTAATGCCTAGATCACCAAGGGTCAACCAGGAACCTTGCATTGACTTGGGCCACCTTGTAGAGATCCCACTTCACTCTGACTAGCCTCAGATACCTCCAAGTTCACCATATGCACCTAGGGATTTAGCCATCGTTTTATGAAAAAGTTCACTAAGAACAAGGACTCCAGGTTTTTCTCACTTTATCTTCTGCAAGGAAGTTTGTCCAGATTCAGTTTTCTGCACTGGTTGACCAATAAAAGGGAAGGGGGGAAAACCCCCACCTCAATCAAGGTTGAAAGAAAAGGAAGTTGCTCATGACCCAAAACTGAACTTAATAAGAAAGAATCTTGACTAATAAAGATTTTGCAAAGTTGATCATTGCAGCTATATTTTGTAAAAGCACAAGGCCTGCATTTTTCAGAGCTGTTAACATTCCCTGCAGTCTCAAGCTGTGTAGGGGGATACATTAACGGAAGACAATGTGACAGTTTCTAATTAGTCTGCGTTTTAAAAGCTACCATAAATATTAAATGTAAAGAGTGCCTTATAAACACAATGGGAGTTTTCAATGATAAACAAGAGTTATATGTGGAGACATTGGGAGTGTCTAACCCTCCCATTTGAAAACTGCAATGACACAATGAATAAGACAACAGTAACTTCCTTCCAGAGAAATGGGTATAGGATTGCTGCCTAAGCAAAATATAACTAAAAGTGCAAACATTCGTTAATGCACAAGAAACCATCTTCAATAAAAAGGTCTATTATCAACTATAGACTAATATAAATATTAGACTGAAAATGTTTGAAAGTTATGTTTGAAAAGTCTGATAAGCAAGTTGCTTTGAGTGTGGGCAGGTAATCCCTCCCCTACCTGGCCTGGTCTCCTTGGCAACGCTTCCCCCAGGTGGGATTAGACAACTGACTGAGGTAGGCGGAGACCTCCAGGTATCACACCTGAGGGAAGGCAAAGCCAAGCCTATGCTGTTGGGGCCACTCCAGATCTAGGGGCTGCACGCGTCCACGCAAAGGGCGCCCCCCGTTTTAAGCGGGGAGCGGTCATTTTCCAATAAAGGATAAACCTAATAAAAGAAAACAGGAAAAGGATCTTTCCACCTACAAGTAATAAGGTGTCCATATATTTTACACACCAGATAGTTGGGCAGGGGACGGGGAGAAAAGAAAATACTTCCGTTACTGAAAAAACAGTTTTCCTGGGCTTATACTTCTGTCCTTGGGCTTTAAATACATTTCTTTCTTTCTTTCATGGGAACATGATGGAAGTCTTTCATTTCAAATATAAAACTTTGATTATATTCTGGTAACAGCCTGCCTCTGGAAAAAAAATTATGAATTTATGAGCACTTGTTAATTTTTAAAGATGGAAATAGTGGAAGTGGTGGCATATATGGCTTCAGAATCCTGTTCAACAATGCTGGTTGTTTTATAAAAGCAGACTGGAAAGGTTCCAGAGTCACTACCTGCAAAGTCAGCAGTCACTGAATGCCTAGTCTGGTCATTTCCAGAACCTGTTCAGTTTGTCTGTTTGTACACATATAAGGCACTGGTGAACACTGGTGGAAAAGAAAACTTTGCAGACTTAGTTTTGTGTTCAACCTGAAATTTGACAAAAGACTTGCGCAGTCAGCATTTCTTGAGTAAGTGGCTTTCCCTAAAGCTTGTTAGCTTGGCAGAGGTATTATGTGTCATGAGGCTCAATTGAAATAAGGTGAAAGAATGAATCAACAAAATAGTTAAAGTGGTTATCTTGATGCCCCGGGAGCATTTAGTAAATGTGAAACATTCCTCCAGGAGCTGATACCATTTCCTTATGTATCTGTAAAGAAGAACAGGATTACAGTGGGGGAAGCAATTGTCCTCCACATCTACAAACTCATGGTGGCTTCATCTCACCTCAATTTCTCAGACAAGAGATGTTGAAAAATAGTTTTTGCCCTCAAATGGAGTTTTAGAAATACAGTATGTCTCAATGTGCTTCAAGAGTTTTGTGACTCTCTTGTCAAAATGCTAAGGTAAAGGTAAAGGTACCCCTGCCCGTACGGGCCAGTCTTGACAGACTCTAGGGTTGTGCGCTCATCTCACTCTAGAGGCCGGGAGCCAGCGCTGTCCGCAGACACTTCCGGGTCACATGGCCAGCGTGACGAAGCTGCTCTGGCGAACCGGCACCAGAGCAGCACACGGAACGCTGTTTACCTTCCCGCTATAAAGCGGTACCTATTTATCTACTTGCACTTAAGGGTGCTTTCAAACTGCTAGGTGGGCAGGAGCTGGGACCAAACGACGGGAACTCACCCCACCGCGGGGATTTGAAATGCCGACCATGCGATCGGCAAGTCCTAGGCGCTGAGGTTTTACCCACAGCACCACCCGCGTCCCATCAAAATGCTAAGGTGATGCTTAAGAATCTGGGAAACTCTTGAAAGTAGAGAGCAGTGTGACTGTATTTGAACAAGCTGTTTAACAACTACTGTTTCGTTGAATTCTTCATCAGTTCAGTTAGTTCAACCAATCTTTTTTCGGACAGATATAATGTACATGAGAATGAAAAATACTCTGGAACAGTGCTCATGCGATTATGTAGTCACTACATTATATCTATACGGAAAAAGATTGGTTAATGAAGAAATTATATATCTTTCTACTTACGAGTGTTGAACTAATTGGCTGATGAAGAATTCAATGAAACAGTAGTTGTTATCCGGAAACACTGTTCAGCAGAGTTTAGAGTTGGACATCAGAATTGGACATTTGCTGATTTTACAAAGCTTCACAGCTTGTTCTGGGTAAAGTCTGGCACTGTGATTCATTTAAGGACTTTCAGAGACTTGTTTGTTAGTTTTGATGTTTTGAATTATTCCTATAAAGTTTTTCACATTGTAATTGTTTCTGGCCATCATGTTGCTTTTGATATTGCTAACATTATGACCAGCCTTTTGAAAGATGCCAATATGGCAAATCATTGCAATCATTTGTATTAGTTGCTGTAGGCGAATAAATTTATCATCCCTGACTAACTGCGACTGAGAGGAAACAATTCCTAGTCAGCCCCAAAGTGACTAGGTAAGATCCTCCCTCTATTGTGTGGGAAGGTAATCCCTCCCCTACCTGGCCTGGTCTCCTTGGCAACGCTTCCCCCAGGTGGGATTGGACAACTGACTGAGGTAGGCGGAGACCTCCAGGTATCCCACCTGAGGGAAGGCAAAGCCAAGCCTATGCTGTTGGGGCCGCTCCAGATCTAGGGGCTGTACGCATCCATGCAAAGATCGCCCACCGTTTTAAGCGGGGAGCGGTCATTCCTAGTCAGCCCCAAAGTGACCAGTATCAACAAGGCCACCACCTAGTGAGTGAGCACCGTGCTGCAAGCTAGAAGAGGCTGGCTTTTGAAGTGGCACTGAGTTCAGTAGTTGTGCTTGGTGTATAAATGCTGCTTCACCCTGGGAGTGAGTGCAGCTAAGGAAAAGGAACACACATACACTGATGGAATAAGCTTCCATGATATTTTAACTAAGAGTGCAATGTTTGTAGGCAATGACATCAAGGAAGTCATCCACATTTACTTCTGAAAGCAAAGCAACTTGAAAACCTCTTTTCATTTACTGCATAACTAGAAAACAGGTCCCACAGGCCAGATCCTATCTACTTCTCTTCTAAGATGACCATGTGTCCTTATTTACCTATGGCAGTCCTCTATTTGGCAGTCCTGTGCTCCTTCATATCAGAGAGGGGTCTAATTTACTGAACATCTCAGTGATTCACTAAATGTCCATAACCATGGAGGTTAAAATAATATTATAAAATGAAGCATTCATATTTGAGATCTGCCACCAAGGTTCTGAATTGGTACAATCCCTGGATAGCTGTCAATCTTGATTATTTTTCAGGCATACATGTGTTGGTGCTCAATAATCATAGTCCTGCCTCCCCCTCCCAGCCCAGCCCACTCACATCTGGAATTACAACATGAGAAGGTGAAGTCATCTATTTCATGACATAATACTTCAAAGAAATCTCAGTGGATCTTATTTTAGAAATTAGTCACCAAGAGTATAACTGCATTTTGGATCGGAAAATATTTTGACCATTGTCTATTTAATAAAAGTTCAATTACTCCCTCCACTCCTGTCGACATTTCCACGCTGGCCCGATTCATAAGGCTCAGTGGCCATTGGGGGGGGGGAGATTTTTTGGCAGGGAGGTTGGAATACACACAACTGTTTTGATTCAGCATTTATCAAACCAACTGAAAGGCCATTAAAATAAATGTGCCTTTTCATTTTGTGTTCACTTGATTTCCACAATGTTGTTGCTCCTGGACCACACCATGTGCACATTCCTGATAAGTCTGTTCCCTCTTTTTCAAAAGTCTGCACTGCTGACCTTGCATCCGTTTGCAATGGGTAAGGCGACGGCTGCTGGCTGCAACAGATTAATATGAGCTTTGATCGTGTTGTTTTTGATTAAGGTCCTGAGGTTACAAAAATGTAATTTGTACCCCACAAGGTGCCATAGTATGAACAGTGACAGCAATTAATCCTTTGCCTGCTGATGACAATGATAAAATACCTGCTGCTGCCTCTAATAACTTTATTCAGGTTCCAAAAAGAAAATTTACGTTCCTCCATGAATTATGAAGGGGGGGGGAGAGAAGAGAGTGTCACACTTTCCATCAGCCCAAAAGATGTTTGATCTTTGAAGTTAATGATTCTCTTTTATTTTAAAAAAATCCATTTATTGAGCAATGCTTCAATAACATTTTTGCCTTTCTCATTTCAGGTATTAAAAAAAAAAAATTAGACTCGTCTCATCACTGATCCTAGATAACTAAATGTGATGGGATTTGAGGAAGCTTAATTAAAAAAAGGCACAAGAAATAAAAAAATGCCTTGAGGGAAAGAATTTGCTAATGTCAAGACGTTTCGATATATGATTGAAACGAGTGGTTCTAAGGAAAGAACAACAAAGATTTGTTCTCTCAACTGAAAAGGACCCACTGCATCCCAGATGTTCAGTAATAAGGTAATTTCAGTACAAAAATCAAGTTGAAAAAGATGAAGCATATAGTTAAAAACCTGTGCACTCCAATGGAGCTACACCATATATATATAAAGTTTTTTGTCACTCTTCAGCTCCCAGCATCGTTTACAGATCCCTACAAACATGTCCCTGTCCTCAGGCTTACAACACAACACACACAAAAAAAAATGATTTGGGAGAGAGTGGGGAAATACCAAACTTAGATATAAGCTCAAGGGTTTCTAAGGACCAGCAGGGATGGAAATGTTCAAGGACGGGAAGAACCAAAATTGCTGGGCTGTCAGCTGCACAAATGGAATAACTTCTGCAAAAAAGGGATATAATGGCTGCTGCCAGGTGACAATTGATGGAGGGAGGAGCCTGGCTCCTCAGCAGACCTGATGCTGGTGAACTTATATCCTCTTGCTTTAATTCTCACTGGTAATAATGGGACTTTATTTTTGCATTCATTTCAAGAAAAGCACAAAAGCAAAAGACAATTGCCTGGATCTAAATAAGGAAATATGCATGGGCTCAAATAGTCATGTGCTAGATCAGAGGACATGTGCATTATTCAGATGTGCACCTAAAGCTTCATTCCAATGGTACTTTATTACTGATGCTTCCTTACCTGATAATATTTGCAGTTTTTGCTACCATTCACGGGAAATAAAAGCCACTTCAGGAAATCTAGCTAAATCTGGCTGGAATTTAGTGGTCATTCCAGTATTAATTGTTTCCGGGGGGGGGGGTGAATCTTCATGCAACCTCATTAACTGAAAAATAATCATCATAGGGCAAAATTGGGGGCAGTATTCTGGCATAAAGTTCTTTTCATGGGTAAATCATGAGGGAACAGAAGTGCACATGAACACTTGGGTGATTGTGGTGTTATCTGATGACGTCTGCTGTTGTGACACACCACACCCGCTGGTGTGAATGAAATGCAATGTGATATGGCAATGTATTGATCAAAAAGCCACAGTTCCATAAGGCAACAGGTCATGCAGTGAAAAGAGGAACATTAGAAACCAGGACAGAAGTGCTAGCATTATAAGCAGGAAAACTGAAACAATAATCCCCACTTCTTGAATGGCCTCTTGAAAATCTCCCCAAATTTCTCCAGTGGAAGAGAAATTCTACAACAGCTTCTTAGGGGTGCTGCTCATAGTAACATAACTTTTTTTGTTTTTCCTAATGATGGCAGACTGGTCACTGTTTTCAACCCTCCACAATGACCTGGATCTCTTTCTGAGGCATTGTGACTCTGGGGCAGGGGGCAGAGACAGTCATCACAAACTTCCAGACACAAAAGTGCAGAATACTTGGGGAATATTATACAAAGTTGCCATTTTTTAAAAAAGGGGGGTAAGAAAAAGAAAATAGTTTTCTCACAACAAAGCATCTTCTGAGAAATTTCAGTTCAACTCTAGTTTGAATACAGGTGTCGTCCAAATTTGTTTTGATGAAAAAAAGATGCTACAATATCTAGTCTCCTTGTAGTGCAGCTAATCACATATGCATATGATGTTGACATGTGACTAAAGCTACATCATGGCACATCTTTTATTTTTAAAAAATATTTGTGGATGCTTTGTGCAAGCAATCTAACTTCACAGTTACATTCTACAGCATTTACTTTGAAAAGAACTCAGTATCTGCTTAGCTATTGAGAATAATAATATAGCAATCTGCTCAACAAATTCTGTAAGTTTGAAGTATCCTATACAGTGGTATCCTGGTTTAAGAACAGCCCTGTTTACAAACTATTTGGTTTACAAATTCCGCAAAACCGGAAGTAGTGTTCCGGTTTGCGTACTTTACCTACCTTGGTCTAAGAACGGAATTCAAATGGTGGAAGGGCACCGGCGGCAGGAGGCCTCATTAGGGAAAGTGCACCTCGGTTTAAGAACAGTTTCAGTTTAAGAACGGACTTCCGGAACAGAAGGTACAACTGTATAGACATTTGCAGGAAGTAACCTATGGCTTGCCATAACCTCAACTGATCCAGAGTTCCACATGTGCTCAGACACACAAACTACATACATTTGTCATTGACTTTAGTGGTAGGGTTAGCTCCCTGTATACAGTGGTGAAGCTGCATGCTCTGCTACCGGGGGCGGAGAACAGGCAGGGGCGTGGCTGGCGCCCCCTGCAGGGGCATGGCATATGTTCTGGGGGCATGGCACACCACCTGTGGGGGTGTGGCACAAAGTGTGTGGGGGCACGCCGCATGTCCGGGGAGGCCGCCGTGATGGCACCCTACCGGAATAGTGGTGCCGGGGGCAGTCCGCTCCCTCCGCACCCCCGTTCCTCCACCAGTGCCTGTGTACATATCTTGGTTTGTTATGATGCTGTTCCCTCCACTTTAAGGAATGGGGAAAGCAAGGATAGGGAGCTGTTTGCATGCATCAGTACATATTTGCAAAGAGTTGCTCACTCAGCAATTCTGGCTTATATATTTTGGGAAAGCATTGCAGTAATGGGAAGGGAAACAAAAACCTACTGTGGCAAATACGCAACTGAAAAAAGATGTGCAGCAACAGGAAAGAGGCACTGGGGCCAATTCTCCATGCTTCCCAGTATTGCTTGCTTGTTGTTGCTGCTGTTGTTGTTGTTTTTGTTGTGAGGACATGCATCATTGTGCTGTACCTCAGTCCCTGTGTGGCATTTTCTGGAGCACCTCCCAGAAAGGGAGAGGCCATGGGTGGCTATCTCTTGGCACTCCAGATGTTGCTGCACTCCAAATCCCATAATTCCTGAGAAAAAGAGATAGTGACTGTGCCAGAAGGCTCAATAAAAAAGATTAGGTCCTAAACAGTATTTGATTGAGATGCCTTTATTAGGTATGTTTATTTCCAGTGCAGAACATTGGAATGCGGGAGCAGGTTTTTTGTTTGCACTGGAATTTAAGGATATAAAACGTGTAATAAACAGGCCAGATTAAGATTAGTTGAAGCCTTGGAGCTGTACTAATTTGCAATTGTTTGGGTGGTGGGTGTACACAGGAAAAAGCATGAATCTTTATAGAAAGAGGGGAAATTGTATCTGTGATACAAACCCTGTTCCCTGTTACACAGCCATTTTGTCCTTCTTTATCTTCACAACAGCCATGTGAGGTATACTAGTGGCCAAAATTGTGGAAACCTTTTGGCAAAAGTGTATTTCTGAGGTTTGATGGCTCATAACACCTGATTGGCTCTCTAAACACTCATGCTCATTGGCTACATTCAAATGAAGAAAAGCTATTGCATATCAACCTAAGGAAGTTGTGCTTCCTTTTTCTGGTTATTTGGCTATAACATTTGATAGAATACAGACAATTGCTGCATTGCATTCTTCATTAAATCATCTTTCCATTGATATATAATTTTATGGTATTACTCCAAAAATTTGCACAATTTGGGACACTAGTGTAGGTAACACTGAGAGTTGGTGACTGGCTCTAGGCAGGAAGTGAGCAAAAAAACAACTTTATATGCTCAGAGAATTTTCTTTTTTGTTTATCATGACTGCGGGGGGGGGGGGGAGTTTGCAGTTTGCTTAGAGTTTTGAAACTGCGTATGCTCCGGATTTCCTGAGTTTACCATGATAACATGTTAGTTTTTAGGATACTACTAAACTTTTTGTGGGACCTTATTTACAACTGGACCAGCATTAAGGGGAGCCCCACATAGACTGTTTTGCAGTAATCCAGTCATGAAGTTACCAATGCCTTGACCAAAATGATTCAGCTATCTGAGTCCAGGGATGGTTGCAATTGTCATACCAGCTGAAGCTGTTGAAAGGAGCTCCCAGCATCAAGGCCAACTGGGCCTCCAGTGAGAAAGCTGGATATACTATTGGGGATGCTTAGAAGTTGCGTAAAATACCTTTACTGAAGCACATGAGATTATTTTACTAACACTGTGAATTTTGTACAAATGGGGCAGATTGGCCACTAGATTCTAATGAAGCAACATGTTCCATGTTAGTGAAAAATATTCCAAATTTCTGTCACAAATATCTTGTTGCTGCTTGGAAATAGTTTAAAGTATTCTTCGACCTCAACTCGCCTTGCATAAATCAGTTTCCAAATAACTGCTGACATTCAGGCTTAGACTTTAAAATAATTTAAGGTCGAGCTTTGTGATGTTTGACCTCCCATGATTCAGAATTGAGCCTTCCTTTGTAAAGCACCGGGCACATGGGAAGACCTCTCTTTTCTTCCAGGAACACAGCTAAGTGCTAGAAAGAAGAGGCACAGCTCTCAGACAGTAAAGGAGAATGTCTGATTCCATATAGTCTCCCTGAATAGAAAACAACACATTGCAATCGTACCAAAGGGGCATCCACAGACCCTAGGAGGGGAGAGCCAGAACTAAAGCTGCAATTGTCAGACCATTTATTCTGGAACAGTGCCACTGAAGTTAATGAAACCATTCAAACCTAAGTGGTTTGAAGTCTGCAGGTTTAATAGCCTATTCTCATTCTTTCCCGTCAGCAGAGAGGGGACTACAAATGTACCTCAGAGTTGTTTTGTGCTAGGAAAATATACTTTTCTGGACCTTGAGCAGCTTTTCACAAGCTTCACACACACACACACACACACACACTGAAATTGTGATCATTGAGCACAATCGAGAAAACAACTACCTAAATGCCATTTAAATCGATGGCTTGGCTCCTTAGTTGTTCATTCATGGAAGGAATTTTGACCCTGTGGAGGCTGCCATTGTAGAAGGGGAGAGGTGATTTCCATTTATTTTTCCTTTCTCCCAGATACACTTTTCAAGTGTTGTGGAAGGTCCACCAGAAGAAAACACAAAGGTGCTGGAGTAGAAAGGGCAGAAAAACCCAAAACCATCTCCCTTGCTTCTGCCACTGGAAGCATTCTGTGGGTAGAGATATTTTCACAGGAATTTAGGCTCCAAGTCAATTGCACTTCATATTTGCCACTTCTTATCCCATTGCTTTCAAGTTGAAATTAACTAGATTGTACCTGCTGTCTCCAGGAAAGCAGAATCACTGGCAGGGATTTGGTATAGTTTATCAGTGCAGATGTCACTCCTGGGGCTAAGCTGAAATTTCTTAAAATATAAGTTTTGGCTCAGGTTTGGGGTGCTTGTGACTATTTTGTCCCATTGACTTCATTGGGTTGTGGATCAGGTCACCAAAACCTTCACTAAACTGAAGTATTGCATGCCCAGGCAGAGACCTCCAGACCCCAGACGACACCCGGGGGGGGGGGGGGATAATGACTTGTGACAATGTGTTATGGTATTAAAATTGGCCACAACTTTATTAAACTTTCAGATGTAAGAAGACCTTGGCTTAGGCATTGGGCGTTTA
Source organism: Podarcis vaucheri (assembly GCF_965113315.1). NCBI lineage: Eukaryota > Metazoa > Chordata > Lepidosauria > Squamata > Lacertidae > Podarcis > Podarcis vaucheri. Next base: position 34,132,292 of record NC_138749.1, read on the forward strand.
TCCCTCTCAGTTCCCGGTCGGGGATCTGGAGCACATCAGGGTTAATCAAACTGTCTGGGGTTTGGGCTGGTTCTGGAAGACGTATGTTTAAGCAGAGAGCCCACCCACCCCCCATTTCGGCACAACGCAGGGGAGAGCACTGACAACCTAATGGCGTATGGCCAGTGACTCCCCTCAACACAACCCTTTTAACGGGGAACCCAGGGATCGCCACCGCAAGGGGGCCTGTGTCACCGCTTCACGCCCCTCCCCCAATTTAGACAAGATAGACTAAAGGATTCCACCCAAGGCCTGAATCACCAAAGTTGTGACGTTTTTGCTACGGGGAAGGCAAAACCTGCCAATGCATGGAAATTTCTTCTGTGCTGGTCCGGGGGGGGGGGCGTACCGTGAGGCGTGGTTGGAGTCCAGTCCTGGGTCAAGGGTCTGGAGCCTGTCCACCAAGGGCGAAGCGGGGTCCAAAACAAGAAGCCGGGCGTGGTCGGAAAAACAGGTCTGGGTGCTGGCAGAAACAGGTTTCCAACGACGTTGCTCCCACAACCTGGGACTGGGCTGACTGACTTTTATCTCCTCTGGGGCCTAGGGCAGTCCCGGCCCACAGGTGACTCGCCTCTCCTGGCCTTAAGGCGAGCACTCCTCCTGAGAGAACTTAGTTCCCTCCGCCTCTCTGCCCTGAGTCTCTGCAGCTCAGGAGAGGCTGGAGGGTTACTGGACCCAGAGGCCGCCTCACCTTCCCCCGACAGGGCTGGGAGAGGAGCACCTGCAGGCAATGGGTCCTCAATCACCCCCCAGAGCCAGAGTGGATTCATCTGGTGTCTGCTGCTGAGGATCTGGCACAGGTGCAGGCCCTTCAGATTCAAGGCCCTGCCCCGGCTCAGCTGGCCCTGAAGGCGGGGACTCCTGTGCAGGCTGGGATTCCTCCGGTTCAGCCTCTGAATCAGATTCCCAGGCCATCACACCTTCCCAGTCCTTCAACAGCAACCATTAAAGACCGTAGCAGCGCCCGCATACCTGTAAAGATGATGTTAGCCTGCAATAAAAGGCATAAACTAAGGGAGGGTATGGTGGGAGAACTTCTGGAGCCAACTGAGGACTCCCAGGTAGGTTACACCCTCTATTGTGCCAAGAGGGCGGTCCGCCCCTTACCTGGTCTACTCCCCTGTCTACACCTCTCCAGTTGCAATTGGTTCATTGAGGTGAGTAAGGTGGGAACCTCAGATTTGCAACTTGGGGAGGCAGTTCAGGACTCCTTACCTGGGAGTCGCAAAGGATCAGGGGTGCTGTGCATGGCCACGCAGATAGCACCCTCCTTCTAATGTGGAGAGGGGTCATTATTTGAGGGCTGGCAAATGCTTCTTACTTCATCATTGCTTTCTAAGAGCAGCATGCTATCAAAGCAAATCTAAACTTTTTTGCAGTATGATTTAATACATTTCCCTTTTAAACAAACCAAAAATATTACTTTCTATGATTTTTTTGAGAAGAGAGAAAAAGAGCTAAATCAAGTTATTTTCAAAACAGTTTTAACTGCCAGTATGTCATACATAATAACAGCATATAATTACACTCCAAAGTCTATAAATTTCTACACACCTGTTTCAATAATAAAAAAGCAGGGATCTGCAGTTGAGACTATTCTGAGCTTTTGAAAAATATTTGGTTGCAAAATGGCAATGTCTTTATATTTCATTACAGAGTAGTTCAGTAAAGTGAGTTGGCTTTTAATCTGAATATTAGTGGCACTTTTTTTTCTAGTTACTAACAAGAGTGCACTAGGCACAGAAATGAGAAGTTGAATGTTTTCTGCCCAGAGGGAGTATAATCTCTTCACCTGGTCCTATAAGCCAGTTCAAATGCCCTTTCCTCTCTCCAAAGAATCCCTGTCTAGCAGGACAAAACATTTTGGTGCCTGAGGCAGCAATACTAAGTGTAATAGCAGCAACAACTGACAATATGCTGCCCTTTAACAATATGCTGCCTCTGGCAGCATCCTCACTCTGGCCATGTTCCCATATAAGACATGGCATGAACATAAGATCCCTGTTGGATCAGATCAGACCATCTAATCCACCCACCTGCTTCCAAACAGTGGACATCTGGGTGCTTCTAGGAGGTCCATCCACCAGCATAACATGAAAGCAACAGCCCTAATGGTGCCTCCAAGGCTGGACGTTAGGGCAGATTCCAACTAAACATCAGGGAGACCTTTCTGTTTGACACTGGAAAGGTCTCCCTTGGGAGGTGGTGGACTCTGCTTCATTTTAAGCGGAGGTTGGATGATCATCTGTCGTGGATCCTTTAGCTGAGATTCCTGCATTGCAGGGGCTAGGACCAGATCACCCTTGGGGTACCTTCCAACTCTACAAATCTATGATTCCATGAAAACAACATACTGCGGCTGAAAATCCCATCTGGAAATTATGTGTTTTGTGGAAGTAGCTCAGTGTCAGACAGGCTAATAGTATAGGGTTATGCACAGCCCTTTTCGATTTTTATAGTTCTTTAGATATACCCTCTGTTTTAATACTGTTTGACTTTCCAAAATGTTTTATAGATTCTAAATGATTGTGCTCCACCCTACTTATGCTGGTCTATGACCGTAATAAAGATTTGGTATTTGGTTATGCACAGCAAATTGCACTGTCCATTTTGTTTTGTAAGGTTGTGGTCAGAGGAAGGGACAACAACACTTTTTGGTCTAAATCGTCTAGAAGAAACAAACTTATTTTGCCTGCTTTTCATGCTTTGGGTTGTGTCTGTCAGACCACTTCTTGTTTTCCACATATGTGAATGTTGCTAGACTACAGCTTCCATAATCCTTGAGCACTGGACATGCCAGCTGGGGCTGATGGAGACTGGGGTCCAACAACATCTGAGGGGGGGCGCGCAGAATCTGCATCCCTGATATAAATGGACAAGGGAGTGAACAACCAGCTCTGCACTGCACCATATGCTTTAATTGTGAATTATTCTGGCCCTCTGACAGGATTTTTGACCTCTTATGGAGAGAGAATATGATGCTACCTTGATGGGAGTCAGACACGTGCGCCTCCTTTTCTTACCTGTTTCTCACCATCTGAATAGATATCAATAAGGTATAGATATGTATAGCAACATTGTTGCTATATTTATTTGGCATTCAGGGAGCAGTGTTAGAGCAGATCTTGTTTTCTCTATCTCTCCCAATCTGTAGTATGTGATTATCATATTCACTGAGAAAAAGCTTGTACTGCAAGGTGCCTTGGGACTGAAGTCATGAATGATTCTGTACATGTGAAAGGCTTTTTTGTTAGAAAATGAAGAGTGCAGATTCTCTAGAGGAAATGAGGTGTGCACTATTCCTTCTTCTTTATTCAGTGCTTGAGATGTTTACAGTTTCTAAGTAAATGCAAGGAAACATTTCCAAGCTAATGCTAGTAAGGGTGAGATTGTTACTAGAATGCATATGAGTGTACACTTTAATGTCTGGCATATAAATAAGTGCATTTGTGTAAATATCAAGGCAAATCAACAACAGCAAAATTTCATAGCAAATTTATGTGCTTTACAGACTTCAGGTGTTGAGGTCGTATCAGCAAAGCATGCCAAATAGCTCATTGGCATTGATCAGCTTACCATGGAATTCTATGCATGCCTGCTCAGAAGTAAGTTCTATCTAGTCCAATGGGGCTTACTCCCAGGTAAATTTTAGTTGCTTTAACGGGTTTTACAGTTGGGTATTATGGATTCCTATTTGTACATGGTTGTAAACTACTTGGAGAGGGCATTTCCTCCAGATAGATAGATAGATAGATAGATAGATAGATAGATAGATAATCTTAAGGGATCTTGGCTTTTCCCTAGGGCTTCTGAACTGGGTGGAAAAAGAATACTCTATGTGAAATAGGAGTTGTGAATTGCAAAAAGAAGCCTGGCCAATGGATTGTTTATGGCTCCCAGAACAATTCTTTTGGAACAAAATTACAAATTTATCACAATCAGCAGAAGAGCTGGTTTACAATGAAACTACCCACCCCCCATAAAAAGTTTTCACATTATTTTTCCTGACCCTCTTCATCCTACAAAGGAGATAAATAGAAGACATTGATAAATTTGGCACAGTGAAAGAGAATGACAGAAGGAATGCATTGCAAATCAATTTCATTTCTTTGTGTGGGAAATGTCAGAAGTGTGGAATTATGATTCTGCCATGCGACACCCTAATAATTGTTTCTGCCAAGTGTGTGATGCATTGGTGCCACTGCTGCCAAAGGAGGAGATCCATGGTCAAGAGGTGCCTTACTTCAGCAATCAAAACTAGGCATGTAACTTTGAATTAGGAATGCTCCCAAGCCATGTTCAAGCAACAAACTCCAGAAGAAACAAAGCTAAGTTTACCCCTATGCAGCCCTTTACTATGTATGTGTCTATGAAAAAAAAGTGTCTATGATCTGAATATGACTATGTCTATGTATTTTGAACTTCAGTACATATGTTAGAAGCTGCTGCAGATAATCTTAGCAATACAGTGATACCTCGGGTTAAGTACTTAATTCGTTCTGGAGGTCCATTCTTAACCTGAAACTGTTCTTAACCTGAAGCACCACTTTAGCTAATGGGGCCTCCTGCTGCTACCGCACCGCCAGAGCACAATTTTTGTTCTCATCCTGAAGCAAAGTTCTTAACCTGAGGTACTATTTCTGGGATAGCGGAGTCTGTAACCTGAAGCGTCTGTAACCTGAAGCATATGTAACCCAAGGTACCACTGTACATAAGGTAGTTTTTAGTGCAGTCGCATGGTCCTCCCAATAGATAGATATTATCAGTGCTGGGGCCAAATAATAAGGTGAATCAGGCTGATACAGGGCTGACATGTCACAGACTGAAGTGAACAGATTTAGAAGCAGATCATTTTTTAAAAAGCATGGATACAGGTGTAGGGTGAATTCCGGCACACCATTAAGAGATACAGTGGTACCTCGCAAGACAAATGCCTCGCAAGACAAAAAACTCGCTAGACGAAAGGGTTTTTTGTTTTTTGAGCTGCTTCGCAAGACGATTTTCCCTATGGGCTTGCTTCGCAAGACGGAAACGTCTTGCAAGTTTGTTTCTTTTTTCTTAACACCGTTAATACAGTTGAGACTTGACTTCGAGGAGCAACTCATAGAACGTGGTGTGGTAGCCTTTTTTGAGGTTTTTAAAGACTTTGGTGATTTTTGAAGCTTTTCCAAAACTTTCCCGACATCATGCTTCGCAAGATGAAAAAAAATCGCAAGACAACAAAACTCGCTGAACGAATTAATTTCGTCTTGCGAGGCACCACTGTATAGATATGCAGTTAGACATGGGCCTAATCACAGGCACACATTTCGTCATCTGAGGCCAATCTCTTTGTATTGCATCTCCAAAAGAAGCACAGAGGGTAGTGACCAGAGAAAATGCTCTCGCTGTAATAGGTCTCTCTATCCTTAGAGTGCTCTCTGCATACCTAGCATTGAGGGGCAGAGAAACAGTCATGGGCAAATGACGCAGGCTTCCTGGTTAAGTTAAGCCAGATGAGGTCCACAACCTGGAAAGCCCACATAAGCTGGTTGAGAGCCAATGTGGTGTAGTGGTTAGAGTCAAGCTATGACTTGGAAAACTAGGGTTCAAATCCTCATTCAGTCATGAAACTCACTGGCTAACTTTGGGCCAGTCACTGTCTCTCAGAATAACCTACTTCACAGGGTTGTTGTGAGGATAAAATTTGGGGGAGGGGGAGAGAAGTGTTTATGTTAACTTGAGCTCCAGGGAAGAAAGGTGAGGTACAAATTTGATAAATAAATACATGAGGGGGGATCAGCTACTACACTGTAGTGTGATCTCTTGAGATTAGTTCTCATTCAGCTTAATTCTGGACCTATAGTCATCTACCTAAGAAGTATATTTGTCTTGGATAACTTGTTTGCGAAAGGTTGCTGTAAGCATGGTCCAGGTGTGAATTCAATGCAAAACTCTTGATACGAAACAAGAAAAATATTTATGAATGCCTTTCTTTGAGGAAAAACTAATTTAAAGTGCACTATTTGAGGTTTTTGCATTAGCTTGGGGTGGGGGGCAAAGTCCTTCTAATAGGTAAGTAATTTTTACATCATGCTTTGCTAATAAAATGAAATGGTTTATTTAACACAGTTAGCTAGTAAATATAAAGATTAGGACTTAATGAAGCCTTGTAATTGCTTGAGCTTTTTTCTTTGTTTTTATTTTTTAACTGCTTTAGGACCTGTACAAGCCACTTACTTTTGGGCAAATTGTTTTTTGAAAGTGTATTCTGGTAATATCTATATATTCCCCTTTGAAAGTTATGCCCTAATATTCCTGAACAAGCAGGTGATGTTTGCAATGACTGTGTGCTAATATGTATGCACAAGTTTAATTTGCAAAGTGGTTTGACAACACAACTGGCCATAATATTACACAGAGTTAAACGTACTTAATCCCATTGACTTCAATAGCATAATGTGCTTAACCATGGGATGGCCTACATACATAAAGTGACATAAATTTGAGGTAGGAGAGCAATCAGTATTGCTTCAGGCATGAGATGCCATTTTGAAATGCTCCTCCACATTGCTAGATATCCTGTCACCACCCCCACCACCTCAAAAAGCTGGTTGTTGGTACCAGATCTCAAACCTGATGAGTTGTTGTTCAGTCGTTTAGTCGTGTCCGACTCTTGGTAACCCTATGGACCAGAGCACACCAGGCACTCCTGTCTTCCACTGCCTTCCACAGTTTGGTCAGACTCATGTTTGTAGCTTCGAGAACACTGTCCAACCATCTCGTCCTCTGTCGTCCCCATCTCCTTGTGTCCTCAATCTTTCCCAACATCAGGGTCTTTTCCAGGGAGTCTTCTCTTCTCATGAGGTGGCCAAAGTATTGGAGCCTCAGCTTCAAGATCTTCCAGTGAGCACTCAGGGCTAATTTCCTTAAGAATGGATGCATTTGATCTTCTTGCAGTCCATGGGACTCTCAAGAGTCTCCTCCAGCACCATAATTCAAAAGCATCAATTCTTCGGCGATCAGCCTTCTTTATGGTCCAGCTCTCACTTCCATACATCACTACCGGGAAAACCATGGCTTTAACTATACGGACCTTAGTTGGTAAGGCGATTTCTCTGCTTTTTAAGATGCTGTCTAGGTTTGCCATTGCCTTTCTCCCAAGGAGCAGGCGTCTTTTAATTTTGTGACTGCTGTCAAACCTGATGAGAGCTCCTCTGAAAAGGAGAGGTATTGTGTCCTACAGCATAAACTGGAATTGTAAGGTGACAACATCCCCTGTTGGCAGTCTGTCTATCTCCCAGATAATACGGTGCCCAAGGAGGCTGTAATAGCAAAGGACCCAGTGCCATGTCACTCCAATTCCCTACTCTCCACCATTATCCCTGGCACTGCAGGAAAAGCGGTGCAGAGTGTGTCACGCCAAAGCCCAACACTATTGATGCATTGCCAGTTTGACAATCTAGGTCTTCTCCCTCAGCCTGGAAGGAAGCAGCATCAAGCACTAGCATGTGCTCCTAATAAGGGCTGGCCGAGCTCCAGAAAGTTCCTAGTACAATAGCTCCATGAAGCAGGTCCCTTACCAGACCCTTCAGACTCAATTCCTGCTGGACAGCTCCTCTGTTGATCCAGACTGCCGGCAGATCTTGCCTCAGCTTGTGTTGGACAGCTCCCAGAGTAGCCCAACTCTCCTGGCTCAGGCATCATTCATCTTCCTTCATAGTGGCAGAATAGCTAGGTCAGGTACTAGCACAGTAAGACCTTCTTGAGTGCTTTTCAGCTCAAAAATATATCAAAACACATTGGAAAATCCATATTTATTCAGGGATGTGTATGTGAAAGAAGTAAAAATAAATGTTCAATTCACACCTTCAGTTTCTTTTTAAATTGCAAATGGAAGTGGGAAAGGGAAAGACCAGAATTAAGGATAAATCAGATGTACTGGAAATCCCCTTATTCACCCATCTCTGGTCTCTGTTAAGTTAGTTGTTATTAATAAACCCAGTATGTGTCTCACCAAACAATGCAAACTTTAAATGAAGCATAGAAAAACAGGCAGAATTCATTACAAAAATGTTATTAAAGCCAAAGCGGGCAAAAAAAATATTTACAATGGATTTGCTTTAGTGAGCTGATTATCCATGTCATGAAGTGGCCTTTTATTTATTTTATCTTAACTAATTCTGTAGTTTTGTTTTTGAACTCCCATTGCTGTAATTACAAACTAGTTTAGTATTATTAGATATTTATAATCCCCCAGTAATGTTCTCTAATCTCTCCCTTTCCCTAGATAACTGCCTCACAGCTCAGCAAATTTTGTTCTTTTAATCACTTCCTCTATAATAACCCTCAAGTTAGAATACAGGCACTTACTATTATCTTTAGAGAAATGCTTATATGCAGACATTCCTGAGCACATGAAAGGAATAATGGTAATTAAATATTTAATTTTGATGAAACTCTGTGTTTTCCCAATCCTATTCATTATAAGAATAGGGTAGAAATACCTGTAGAACAATACTTAACTCTCCTCCTTCTATAATACGAAATACAGTGTACGCTCAGGTTGCGAACGTGCCTCCCACAAGGATCACGTCTGCGCAGTGCCACGTCTGCGCACGTGTGGGTTGCAATTCGGTGCTTCTGCACATGCGCAAAGCACTGAAACCCGGAAGTAACCTTTTCCGGTACTTCTGGGTTTGGCGCAACCCAAAAACCCATCTGTAACCCGAGGTATTGTTTAATGCTATAGTGGTCCTAACAGAAATGTAAATGTGATAGATAGCAGACAGCATTAAGAACATTAGGGCCAGACCAGATCTTGCCCTGGAACCTGTTCTCAAGGTGCTCAACCAGAGCAAACTTTGGGAAGTCCAAAAGCAGGACAATGAACACACCACTGCTCTTCCCACCACTCTTCCTACTCCAGCAAGCGTTATTCAGATGCATACTTCCTCGAATACTAAAGGAAATACAGAACCATCATGAATAATAACCATTGCCAGCCTTATCTGTTTGTCTAACCCTTCTTAAAGCCACCCAAGCTGATGACCATCACCACAATTTGTGGGAGCAAATTCTGTAGATTGAATAATGTACTTACTGTGTGAAAAGGTACTTCAGGCCCTGCATTCTTAATGGATGCTTCTTCTTTCATTTTTTGCCTACTTTAAATGCCAGCCAAGGGGCTCCCTGACTGCCTCACCTCAAACTTCCTGTCCAGCATTCAGAAGGAGGAAGCCTCCTGCGCTCAGGTGACACTCCTCTCACTTATTCCCTTCGAGTTGACTGGCAATGGCAAGTTGGGAAGGTATCACTTCACCCAGCTATCTTAATATCGCCTCCTGACTACACTACCTGCCCAGCTGAGGCCTAAACATGTAACCTCAAGAGCAAATTAGGCAACCACATCCAGATCAACCATGTAGTGAGGAGTATGTGGGAGGAAATACGATTCCAGGTGTGAATTGCAAATGGAATTGCCAAATAAATGCCTACTCTGTCCCCAAATAGGTGAACAACTAATCCCACACTGACAAGGGGTGAGGGTTACCAAGTCAAACAGAGCCCTGTGGGTACTTCAGTTGGTAGGGCATGAGACTTGTAATCTCAGAATTATGGGCTTGAGCCCCACATTGGGCAAAAGATTTCTGCATTGCAGGGGGCTGGACTAGATGACTGATGGCCCCTTCCAGCTCTACTATTCAATGAGTCTAAAGAGTCCAGAGAAGGGAAAGAACCACATTTTATAGGCGAACCACATTCCTTTTTGATTGGCTGGCTCTCCTATATATGATTGGTGTCAACTGAAGAATCCCAGAGTGCCTTACTCTGGGTATGAGGATGGGGCAAAATCATCCCAATGCAGGATACAGTGGTACCTCAGGTTAAGTACTTAATTCGTTTCGGAGGTCCGTACTTAACCTGAAACTGTTCTTAACCTGAAGCACCACTTTAGCTAATGGGGCCTCCTGCTGCCGCCATGCCGCCGGAGCACAAATTCTGTTCTCAACCTGAAGCAAAGTTCTTAACCTGAAGCACTATTTCTGGGTTAGTGGAGTATGTAACCTGAAGCGTATGTAACCTGAGGTACCACTGTATGTTCTCTGGCTCTGGCTCTAGACCTTCATGCATTAATGTGGCCATCTACCATGGGGGGGGGGACCTATATAAGAGCAAATAGATTGATTCCCTCTTTCCCACAAACATTTAGCATAAGCAATTTTCATCTGTTCCTGCTAGCTTTTCTCCATCTACATAAAACATATTTTTCCCCCTCATCTATGTTTTTAATTCAGATAGTTTGCAAATGCCTACAACTTCGTGTTTTCCTCTGGTGCTGTTTCTTCAGATCACTGCATCTTTATTGAAACTTTCTCCCACGATTGTGACATTTTCACCAAACCAGCCTACATTGTTAGAATCGATTTTTATCCCATTATCTTCTCACTCTGATATATTCAATAAAGCACCTAGTACTACTTTTTTCTATTTTGGATGGTCCAGTATTATCGCAAAAATAGTAGGGTGAAAAAAGAACAGAATGGAAAAAAGATTTACAATATCCAGAATTACAACTCCTTTGAAAACTCTCTTGACCTTGCCAACCATTTATCTTACTAACATCTCATTTCTAAGTCCCTTTCTTTTTTTTAAAAAAAGTGCTTAGGAAAGTAGCCTTGTATCATCTCTGAAATCACTTCTCACACAACAATACCCTTGACTGATTTTAATCAAGGTATTGTTCTGGTCATAGTATAGAAATAGCTTTCCTGCACTACAGTAAATGATATCCTCATCTCTGTTCTGTATGCCTTTGTTCCCCTTGACCTTGCTACTGTCCATTCTATATACCGAGATCAAGTCCTTATTTCTGAGTTTTGTCTATCATTATGTGTGCACATTGGCTCCTGCTGCCTTCTTTTTATACAGAATCACAGGTGACTGAAGTGCCCTTTTGTGGCTCAAGTGTTGTTCACCGTTTTCTCCGTTCAACAACATATTGCAAACGTCAGTCACCAAGTTTAAACAAAATGTTAAATCACTGTGTTTTAAAAGTGGATTGGTTATGAATATATACCAACCAGAAGAAAGCCAGGGTTGTGAAGTGGTTAGAATGTTGGACTGGGACCTGGGAGCCCAGGGTTCAAATATCTTCATACCATCATGAAGCCTACTGGGTGACTTTGGGCAACCCACTGCCTCTCATTCTAACCTATGTCACAGTATTGTTGTGTGGATTAAATGAGGAGGGGGAGAACCCCATACCCTACCTTTAGCACCTGGGAGAAAAGATGGTATATAAATGCAATAAATAAAAATACATAAATGTTATTTTGGTTTGGACCCTAATGTGTCATCTTGAAAAACTGCTTGTCTCATTCTGAAGTACTTCAGAAGCTTCCTGATTTGTCTAAGGGCCCAAGGACACTTCAAAAACAGGAGACTTTGTTTCCTTTCCATTCAGTATCTGGAAATTTAAAAACAGTTATGTGTTTTTCTTTTTACATAAATGGATGGAATTTGCAGGCATAGTAGCCTCCCCAGAGTGTATAAAACCTGACAAATTACAGGCAAACAGGTCTAAAGTGTGTGGGTGTGTGCTGGGAACTTTTAAAATTTGGTTATTATTTATATTTACGAAAAGATATAATGTTTAATTTTTTGCAGTATTGGATGAAATTTACATGCAGAAGAGAGAGAGAAAGCACGAACAAGTTGCATGACCTCTAATCACACTTCCATGGGCAAAGTAGGTCCCCACAAGTTCTTTTTCATACATTTATTCAGAAGCTTTGTCCTCATTCTCCTGGGTTCTGTTTGGTTATAGTGAGTGAAAATTCTCAGAAATGTTCAGACACCCCTGGGTGAAGACACTCTGTGTGAATGGCATAATTAATTTCATCATTTTCATCATCATTTTTTATTTGTATGCCACCTTTCCACAGTTAAAAAACCAATGCTCTAGGCGGCTTACAGCATAACAAGATTTGCATAATTACAAAAATCATAAACAATAAACCACATCAAAAAAATGCACAACCAAATGGGAAACAATTTCCACATGAATCAAAATCTAAAACTAAGAATACAGCATTAGTATCACAGTTTAAAATGACAAAGGTAAAAAATAACAGCAATTTAAAGAAAAAACAAGAACAAAACAAAATGGAGCCCTCTCTGCCCAGCAGCAGCAGTGGCAGCCATAGGCGCCGACTCCATGGGGCCTGAGGGGGCCCGAGCCCCCTCAAAAATTCATTTGGGGGGGCTCCGCCCCCCCAATAATCTCAGGCGCCCCTCCAGCAGAGCGCCGCCACCGTCCCCCGCCTCCTCCCCACCTGCTCCCTCGCCAGCCAGCCAGCCAGCCAGCCAACTGCGCGCCCTAGCCGGAGAGCCCCGGCCGTCCCCGTCGCGCAATCGGCTGGATCTCCCTTCAGCAGGCCGTGCTCACAACTCGGCCCAGGGACCCCCCAGCAGCGGATCTCCGGCCCAGCTGAAGAATCCGGCAACAAGCCCCCTCCTCCCCAATCGCTCCAGGTCCGCCGAAATACTTTAAAACTCACTAATTTTCATCTAAAATTTAGAAAGCTTCCCGGGGCAGGACCCCGGTATGGGCCCCCCCAATATTTTTTATAAGTCGGCACCCCTGGTGGCAGCAGTCCTTTATAGAGCCTATCAGACCCCGCCCTAGGCCAGGTGTTGAGTGGCAGGACTGGGGCCCTCAGGCACTGAGCAGGGGAGTTCCATGCTTCTGAGGTCAATCTTGCGAAGCACCTCCCTGTCTCTTTATCACTTCTTAGATACTTGTTGCTAAAGGCTTCATGGATTAGATTGCCTTATGGCTGGGGCTATTTACAAAGAATTACCATTTCCATGTGGATATATTATTTCAGACCATTAAAAGGTTCAATCCAGGATCAGTCAAAAGAATGGGAATATCATTTTCATAAAAGTGAAGAGGGTTAATAGTAATGAGTATCCACATGTAAGCAATACCAAATAAAATCTATTTTGGTGGGAACCTGCCAGCCATAAGTCCCCCCCCCTTTTTTTAATATGCATCCAAAACATCCACCACATACTGCTGCAACCATGCATTACAGATCTTGGTTCTTTGTTTTGCTGCATTGTAAAATATTTTAATTACTCAATAAAGTTTTTAAAACAGAAACAAAAAATCCAATAAAACTATGTTGAGTAGGTGTATCTGGGAAGTCCCAAGATGGACCTGAAATGTTGTAACTGGTCCCTGGCCACATAGACCTTAAAGGAGAAAAGATGGAGATGCTCATGTCTCAATTTGTGATTCCTTCAGTGCAAAATACATCACACACACACACACACACACACACACACACACCAGCCATTCTTCGGTACCTGGTTCTTGAAAGCTATGAAAACTTGTTAATTAAAGTTCTGTAAGTGATTTAAATTAACCAAATATGCATTGGGCTTTTATGTGTTTTAAAGATACACGTATATTTTGGTGGGTAGGAGATCTTGGTTGTGCCAAGTCAGTTCTCACATCATCCACATTCAGAACATATGACACACACAAAATCTTTCATTCCCCCTACTTGTTTCCACATTTAACATTGCCGTAAAAGTACAGAATGTGTGCTACCTAGACTGATAATGGAATAGTCAGTACTCTGTTAAAGTTATCAGCACGCCATGACCTTCAGTATGCCACTTAAGACTTTGAGCCATTGAAGCATTTATGGGTCCACATAATTTAAATACCTTGAGTAGCCCTATTGTCTTCAATGTGACTTCGTACATGGTTAATAACACATAATAAATTCCTTTCCAGGATGAGATTGTTAAATTCCTGTCACTTCATTTCTCTCCATCAGCAACTCCATCAAGTTACTGTACACTGACTTTACTACCATTGTCCCTACTTAAAATGCAGGAGCGGATCATTTAAGGTCCATTCCAGTTTTTCCATTCTTTAATTCTGTGATAAAAATGCAAAGGATAGTAGCTAACTTAGCTAGAAAACATTTTACTAGTTCATTTGTGATGGCATCATCTGAATACTTAAACCCATACAGAGTATTTCTATCGAACTCTGGAGATGTTCCATACACTTTTGATATATTGATCGTATTTCTATTCCACTGACAAGGAAGCAGACATGGAGTTTTCCTATTTTGTAATTTAATTTATTTAAACTATGCCTATTCAATTTTTTGAATGACCCATGTCCACAAGTGGGCTCCAGAATAATACAACACAAAAATAATTCCACAACAATAAAAATATAAACATAAGCAACAAAGCTACAATGAGCATGCAAGGTCCACCACCACATTCACATACTGGGTGCTTGTGGCAGCCATAGCACCAGATGGTGAGAGCAGGATGACCAGGCCTGGATTGAGCCTGATGCCCTTGTGCAACTGCTGTGAGACCAGCTCTAGATCCAGCAGTTCGCTGTGGGTTCAGCCCTGTTCTCTCCCTACCCTTGATATGTCCTATTCCAGGGCTATCAGCTGGCTCTCATTGGTTGAAAGAGTACCCACCAGCATGTCTCCTGCCCTTCCCCCCAATTCAGCAGCCAGCAGGAGGCCAGCTGAGCTAGGAAAGTTGGGTAGAAGAATATTTCCACCTAATCCAAGATACACACCCAATCTAAGGGGCAGGGGTAGGGTTAGATTGCTCTGTCCTTTAGGAATGCTTTGGAGAAAAGTTTTCAACAAATGTCAAAAACAACCTGGGGGCCTGCTTCACTTCTAAGCAAAGAGAACTCCAGAGAACATAAGTATGTATTGTTCCAGAAATGCATATGTCACCACTGACATCATTATGTGCTAAACAGCCATGAAACTAAACATCAGGAAAGATACTTTTTTTCAGATCTACCATTTTCTCCTTGAAGAATCTGCTATGTTTTCCTTGAGATACAGAAGTACACATAAGAAGGTAACAAGTTACAATAATGTTATACAGTGGTACCTCAGGTTAAGAACTTAATTCTTTCTGGAGGTCCATTCTTAACCTGAAACTGTTCTTAACCTGAAGCACCACTTTAACTAATGGGGCCTCCCGCTGTGTCACCGGAGCACAATTTCTGTTCTCATCCTGAAGCAAAGTTCTTAACCTGAGGTACTATTTCTGGGTTAGCGGAGTCTGTAACCTGAAGCATTTGTAACCTGAAGCGTATGAAACCCAAGGTATCTTGATACAATGAACCCTGTTCTGAATAATAAGAGAATGATGTCACCTTAAAAATGTCCACACAAAGTGAGCTAACAAGGGGGAAACAGCAACTAAACAACACTTTGGCAGAATATACTTTCTGTTATTGCATTGTAGTTCCTGTCAGCATTATTTCTACTTACTGAAATAGTCTGTGGGAATGGAGATAATTCCACAGTGCTTGTCTAGCAATGTTATTATCTCACTAATTACATCCTAGAAAACGGTCCCTGAACACATTTCTTACGTTCTTGAGGAATCTGATTGATCTGTGTTCTAAATAGGACTTTCCAGTTCTCTCTCTGTGTTTTTTTTTAAATATTCTACTTCAAATTTATTTATAACAAGAAAATATTATAACGACAACAACCATGTGCTAAGAAATAGAAGAAATGGAATTGTTTCATTCCAAAATAAACAAATCACAACAATTACAGGTAAGTAGACCTGTCCCACCAAGAAGTTCACCAATATAGCTTGAAGTTCCAGAAGCCCAGTGCATTTTTCCTTTTACTGAATGTGACCAAGATTAAATCATTATCTAGTTTTATTTATTTTATTTCTTACATCAATAGAGCCTTTCTTACATCAAAGAGTGAAGAATGCATTTGTCATGTCCAACAGCTAATATATTCCACAAATGAATTCCAGGTAGCTAAGCAGTCCGTGCCAAATGGAGAGATAGGAATTCTGTCTCTGCACTGAGAGCTTGCCTTAACACAGGGAAAGAAGCAAAAATTCCACTTTGGGCTCAAACACAAACTACAGAAACAGGAAGTGCAATTTGTATTTTTTCTGTCCTTTTCCCCGCATGATTTAATAATTAATTTTTCCTGCATACAACATATATTTTGAGAATGGGAAGATAACAAGAGGAAGAAAGAGATCATGGATCGTTGAGGAAAAACAAGGAATAAATTCTTATTTCTCCCCAGAGCTCCATCCCAAGCAACTGGTAAGATTAGAACAGTGAAATGAGTCACATGAGAGAGGCAAGCAATGTGCTTACATCATATGATGTCTTGCAGGGAAGTGACCTTGGGAGACTGACAACCATCCTGCTACCATAATGTAAGAATCAGCCCAGAAAAAGCTACCTTTTCACTGGTGACCTTTTAGACCTTTTCCTGTTTAGTTAACATCAGAAACATCAGCTAGGATAAATGTACTTGGTTTTATTAATTAAAGCCATTTCAGAATGCTTTCTCTGGCAACAGCATTATAGAATCAAACTCTCATTCTCTCTAATGTGTGCTATTAACTCCTTTAGATTGTTTCAGCAGTTTCTGTAATGGAACATGAATGGATCCGATCCAAATTTCAAGCTTTGAAGACAGATGAGATTTAGAATTATCCAAGAGCACTAAATGAGGAAATGAGTGTGGGGGGGGATAATTAATGCACCTGGTTGTGTTATCCACCTGTAAAAGAATTAGAAGACAACAAAGATTTCAAGAGTGACTTGAATTGGCTTTACTCAGTGTTGAAGTCGGTTTCAATGGCCAGTCCAGCTGGCAACTTCTCCTTCACTTCAGGTAGCAATATGATTTGGGCCAGCCCAGCCCAGCTGTTTGGCATACTTAGGGGGTGAGGGTAACTGGAATTAGACTACCACCAAAACACACCCACCCAGATGTTACCGTGATTATAAGCATTTAACAAGGAAACACTAAGTTTCTGCTTCCTTACTTTTAGAGTACTGGAATACAATCAGTGTGATATGTAAAAATCCAAACTCTTAAGGGTTGGACCCAGCCTTGCCACTCCATGAATGAAAAGCTTCTTCCATTCGTGGAGGAAACTCGGAGCCAGTGGAGCTCCTGACTGTACTAAGGGGAGTGGTGAGCCTATCTTTTACCAATCATACCTATTCCTTGCAGTTCCCAGTGCCACCTTTTACACTGTTCCAGAGAGTCCTACAACCATTTGGAGAAACAGTGAGTTGGGGAATAGCATGGGGGGTGCCAGTGGGACCATAGCTCCAGGCACACATTTTTGAGGGGGTGAAGCAGGTGCCCCCATTATGGCCTGATACTCCTCTTCAGGTGTTGGAGGAACCAATGCCCAAGGAAAGGAATATTGGGATGTTATGCACTGGGGGAACTGGGCTGGAGGCGTCTGGTTCACGCCTGCCAAATGCCTTGTCAGCTAGTCAGGCTCTACCTGTCTCCAGGGCAGGGTGGATTTTCTCCAGTGGTGTCGGCGGTAACGGCTGGGGTGCTGTTGTGGGCTCATTAACCCTTTGTGCCCCACCTGCTGTGCACGCACTGACCCCTCTGGCACAGCCACACATGCACCAACCCCGGGCACTGTAGGATCACACAACTCCACTGCTGTGGGTGGTGGTACACCACAGGGAGGAGGGAGAATCAGCAAGCCAATGTGTTCCTGACCCCTTCGTACAGCATGAACCAATTTCTACTGAGCCCAAGTCTGGTTCCAACTCATTTTTTATTAGTACGAAATTAAAATATGCTTTGTTTTAAACTTTTTTCATAACACAATGAATTCATATGTTTTTGTCAAGGCAGATTCTCTAATGCATTTTTAATATACAGCCATCTTGCTTGTACATTGAATGATGACTTCTGAGGAGCGCGAGCGCGCGCGCGCACACACACACACACACACACACACACACATGAAATGCTTTAAATCACTTGGATCACTTGCTTCTACTTATTCTGATCTCCAAATAACTTTGAGATGTTCTTTGGAGAAATATTTGATAGCTCAGGACTTTAATCTTTACATTGATGACCCATCTGCTTTGGGACCTTATGCACATCTCTTAGTAGGAAAAGGCTTCTCATTTTCTCAGCTCATTAATTTTTGTGTTTTCCAT
Organism: Podarcis vaucheri; assembly: GCF_965113315.1. Classification (NCBI taxonomy): domain Eukaryota; kingdom Metazoa; phylum Chordata; class Lepidosauria; order Squamata; family Lacertidae; genus Podarcis; species Podarcis vaucheri. The sequence continues at coordinate 34,150,359 of NC_138749.1, forward strand.
GACATACTTTATGTAGATTTACCATATTGCATAATAAAGCGTAGTTTAGGCTAGAAATTCATGATCGTGTTCCTCCAGATAGTCTCCCCTCCCTCTGCTTTTATTTATTTATTTTCTTGTTTTCTGGACTTTTAACTTCCCCTATGCATCATTTAAATTCACCCACCCATATACTACATTTGAGATCTTCATCACTAGACCTAGATTTTTTTCTTGGAATATGGTATGGTTATAATTTATTTCTGCCACTTCTAGAGCAGAAATGGAGACCAGATATTCATGCTCCGAAGATTTGGCCATGTTTACACTTTCTATGACTTTTTATTGGGACACGGGTGGTGCTGTGGTCTACACCACAGAGCCTAGGGCTTGCCAATCAGAAGGTCGATCAGAAGGTTGGTGGTTTGAATCCCCACAATGGGGTGAGCTCCTGTTGTTCAGTCCCAGCTCCTAGCAGTTCAAAAGCACTTCAAAGTGCAAGTAGATAAATAGGTACCACTCTGGCGGGAAGGTAAACAGTGTTTCCATGCGCTGCTCTGGTTCACCAGAAGCAGCTTAGTCATGCTGGCCACATGACCCAGAAGCTGTCTACTCCCTCGGACAGTAAATCAGAGATGAGTGCCGCAACCCAGAGTCATCCATGACTGGACCTAACGGTCAGGAGTCCCTTTACCTTTACCTTTTACACTTTCTAAACACTCTGGATTCCTGGGGTAGGATTCTTTGGTTCTTCACACAGCACAAAGTTAAACTAGATGTAGTGATGGCCACCAATTTGGATGGCTTTAAAATAATATTTAGACCAATTCATAGAGGATAAGTTATCAGTAGCTTACAGCTATGATGGTTATGTTTTCCACCCACTGTTGGAGCCTCCAGTTGCTGAGAATCACAAGTAGGAAAACTGCTGTTGTGCTCAAGTTCTGCTTGTGAGGCATGTAGGCATCTGGTAGGCATCACTGTGAGAAAAGGATACTGGACTACATGGGCCTTTGGCCTAATCCATAAGGACTCTTTTGTTATTACTCCCCCAGAAGTATTAATTTTATGGAAACAACCCACAGATTCAACATATTTCCCCCCCCCCCAAAAAAAAGATCCAGGTTGTTTCAAGGGAGAGGGGGAATTGTCAAAAACATTGTCAGCATAATAATGCTAAAATATGCCTTGCCTCTACACAAGTGTCTTTTTGTTTTATTCTGTTAACTCCTCATGACCATAGTTATAGTTGAATGGAACTCTGAATGGAAACTAGAAATCATGATGGATTCTTCCCAGGTAAACAACACCCTTTGCTATTTTCCATTTTAAATAACAAAACAAAATCCTATTCTACTCCCTCATTATTGGGTCTTTAAACATGTGTGTGTCTCTTCTCATCCCTTCCCTTGTAAACAGCTAAGTGGAAACCAGTGAATATTTATAGGAGAATCCTATTCACCACCCCTTTGGCTTCAGTGGCTCTCTTCGTTACCAAAAGGATCTTAAGAGCGGGAGGGAAAGGGAACCAAGACACATGCAGCAGAGTACACATACATGGAACCTAATTTTTATTTATTTTTACATGTCTCTGGAGATTGTTTTGGTTGAAGAATGAGTAAGAATGCTTTAACTAAAAAATAACATAACATAACATAACGAGCATGTTATTTATCTCAATTTTTACCACTGAAATATAGAAACAAGTGTGATGCTACATGAGATCAGTTCATTAACTGCTTTCAAATGCAAATTTTGTTTTTATACATAGTGCACATAAATGACATTGGCTTTCTGTATAAAAGCCCCCACTCTGTTGCTGCCTGACTCACTGGTGTAAAGTGGCTTTCTGTCACTGTCACATGTATTATTCACTTTTCCAAGAGCAAAGATGGCACCATTTTAACTTACTAAGATGTATTAAGGTATTAATAATGTCACAGAGAAATCATAACACCAGTTACATAAATTTTCTGAACTTAATGGCTCCTTTGATTCAGCATTCTTGTTTTGCAAAAAAAGAAATCTACAAAACTCCTATTTCTTGTTTTCCCCCTTCTTAGACTTTTTTTTTTAAAGATCTAGACACAAACCTTTCTGGTAATAGAAATTCATGAAAGTAAAATTAATCACAGCGGAATTTTGCTCTATCTTTACTTTACTTTGTATCTTAGATTAAGTCTGACAAGGCAGTCAGAAATCATTAGTGATAGCAATGACGACTTTGATTCATTTGTTCAAGCAATAATATTTCTGATTTATCTACTTTCCTGGGCTGAAAAATTCACACCTTAAATGTCAATATAATGTCAGTACTTGTGAAGTGTTCTTCTCTCCCTTTTTGGATGGGGAGAGGACAGGAACCTCCTTTCTTGCTTGGATAGGAAAGCTTTAGTTGGAGCCTACCAGAAGTGTTGATGCATGCAGGTTGCCCACTTCTGCCTTGGAGCCTTACTTAAAAGAGCAGTGACAGTATACATGGAAAGAGAAGGAATGTTGGGTGTCCTCTTCAACACTTACTGGTTTACGGGCTTCTTCTGCTGCCCTCTAAGGCCTTAACAATCTCTTCACTCACCTGATGCCCTCTAGATGCTTCGGAGTACAACTCCTATCATCCTCAACCATTGGTCATGCCTGTTGGACTATTGGGAGTCATAGTTCAGCAACATCTGGAGGGTACCACGTTGGCAACCTCCTCCTTGTTTACCTGATTAAGGGTGACCCTCACTCTCTCCTGGACCAGAAGCAGTGCATAGCCTGCTTCTACTCTGCACAGATGCCAATTTTCATTGCAGATCTCCTTTGTTACTATTAGCTATGGCTCTGGTGAAATCCTTAGAAGTGTTTCACCTCTTTTTGGGGGGTGCAGGCCCAATTTTTATGCACAGCACATAGCTAAACTCTTGAATTCACTCCCACAAGATGTAGCAAAGGCCATCAACTTGGTTGGCTTTAAAAGAGGTGCAGACAAAATCATGGAGGACAAGGCCGCATTCTGACTCTACTGTTGGAGGCAGTGTGCCTCTGAATACCAGTAGCTAACAATTTCAAGTGGGGAGAGTGTTGTTGTGTTCATGTTGTGCTTGCAGGCTGCTCCTATGCATCTGGTTGGCCACTGAAAAGAGAGTCTTGAACTAGCTGGATCTTGTTTTTTTTTATTTTATAAAATTTTAATTGGTTTTACACAGTTTTTATAAACACAAACAATACACAATACAGACAAACAAACACACAAACAAACATGTATAATTTCGTGTCCTTTTTTCTTAAACCTTGCTTCGCCGACTTCCCCATACCTCCCCTTTCTACATCACAATTTCCAAACTTGTTTCAGCAAATCCTAACCCTTGGTTTTATCAAATTTTTCCCTTATTCTTTTCTTTTACTTAATCTTTTACAGCTGTAATCCCCCCTTTTTTCTAAGACCTCGACATTTTAGCATTCATTAATTTTACAATGTTTCTTAAGATAAATTTTGAATTTCTTCCAATCTTCATCCGCCGTCTCTTTCCCCTGGTCACGGATTCTGCCGGTCATTTCAGCCATGAACTAGCTGGATCTTGGGCTTGATCCAGCTAGCTGGACCTTTGTCCTGATCCAACAGAGCTCTATGCAGATAGTGAGTCCATGGTAGAAACTCTGTGGGAGCCAAATATTGGTGCACTATTGACCAATAACAGAGAGTATGGGGTCCCTCTTATACCAGCTCACTCTCAAAGCCTTATATCAAATGTAAATTTCACTGAAGCCAAGAGGGGATTTTGTAAATAAACTCTATGAAAGTTGAAGCTATACTACTGTATAGAAGCACTGTGGTGAATAATACAGCGTATAGCCAATCATCTTATTAAGCTTATTTCCTGGAATATTGTACATAAGTAAAAGAATGTCAGTTCTTTGTGCTCCCCTAGCTTTGCAAGTATTCTGTCACACCATTCCAAACTTTACAGTGAGCGAGCCAAGACTAATCAGCTGTACATCACATCTTTATCTTGTGACAGTTATGGCAAGTATGCATCAGATTACATTCCATATCACACTTCTGCTCCATTAATTGACTGCCTTCCTTTGTTTCTGCTGACCATAACAGTCTCCCGAGAATCACTGAAATGACTGAATAGTCTGATCAGGAAATTTGAGCAGGTTTTTTTAAAAAACCACACACACTGTAAACCCAAAAGCCACAGTTCCATCAATCAAAAAGGAGATAAAATACTGAACCAAACGAGCTTATCAGACTAAGAAGCATTGCTGGAATCTTCCATTGTGTAATTGCATTATGTGCCGGACAGATATTCAGTTCAAGGCTTATGATGGCTAATTTGTGGAAGCAGAAATATTTTTCTGAAGCCAACATCAATCTCTCCTCTTTTCGAAAGCTGCTAATATGAAGACATGGGTGATGTCTGTAAGCCTGAGACTAATAACTGGCACTTCATATAAGCTGCAAAGATATGGAGAAAAAGGAAGAAATCAATTATTAAAGTGAAGTAGGAAAATTGTTTGCTCTTTCATTTGTTGTCAACTATGACTGTGGGTAGAAACCTTAAATAGAAAACATCACAAAGGAGTTTTATGTTAGGGTATATTTTCTGGGGTACACAAACATCCTATCTGGTACAATTGAATTCATTTACTCATTGACACATAACTTGTATATACATTGTCAGTAATGTTGCAGCTTCATTGTGATCATACATATGCTCACTTTTGCATTTTAGACATAATAATCCAAGGGGGGGGGAGTCATTCATTTTGCTTGCATGTGAATAGGGTTGGTCATGGAAGACTGTATAGGAGATGTTGGCAGACTGGCTACTAGCTTGTGGTCTTGGGAGACAACTCTACCCTAATATAATCTATGCAATTTTAAACATGGCTTCAGTTTGGTTCACTTTTCATGGCAAGCTGCCTGAGGCCTGATGAGGGACAAAGTAGCCTGAAGAGTTAAGCTGGTCACCTCAGTGTAGATGATGTCACCTTTCAAATGCTCAGGATGTGACCTTTTTGCAATCCATTCAATACAGTGGAGAATCATTTTAATACTGTGGCCTTCAGAAGAGGAGCCTATGGTACAAACAGCTAATTGTAGAGATACCACTTATCTCTACAAAAGCAGTTTGCTTCTGTACAGTGGTACCTCAGGTTAAGTACTTAATTCGTTCTGGAGGCCCGTACTTAACCTGAAACTGTTCTTAACCTGAAGCACCACTTTAGCTAATGGGGCCTCCTGCTGCTGCTGCACCGCCAGAGCACAATTTCTGTTCTCAACCTGAAGCAAAGTTCTTAACCTGAAGCACTATTTCTGGGTTAGCAGGGTCTGTAACCTGAAGTGTGTGTAACCTGAAGCGTATGTAACCCGAGGTACCACTGTATAGCAATTTATGAGAAGAACACTATTGCACTTGTGTCTTCCCTGCAGGCTTTCCATAGACATCTGATTGGCCACTGTGAGAAATGGATGCTGTGCTGGATGGGACTTTTGGTTCTTAAAGACTAATAACAACAAACAACAAACAACAACAACAACACATGTGTGAAGAAAATCTTTGCCCACTTTCTGTGCTTAAGGGAATTCCACCAGTAACTTCTGCTTTTCTAAAGGTCTGCTGAAATCATTTAGGATTGTCATTAGCTATCAAGTGGGAGAACAAGAAAAAGCTGGGCAATAATAAAGGTTTGACAGCTGATTCAGCCTTGAAGCAGAAATTGCTTGCGATCAGTTCTGGTCATTAACTTGATGACATCCCTAATGCAAGGAATGCAAAGATGACATCCAGCCACACCAAACTGCCATCTGAAATATAGAGGTCATGCAGAGGTACTGTAGAGCAGGGGCACATATAAATGGCATGGGGAAAGCCAAGACATAAAAAAAAGTATCGCCACAGCTTTATTTGCTAGGAGGAAAGTTTTCTGCTGGAGAATTATTTTGCTGTTCACAAAGAAATACATGCAATACACACACACACACACACACACACATATGCACACACACAATACTTTGCAGTTTGTGGAATATGAAGACAGACCTACCTTTTGTTCATTTGGGTGGTGGGTAGACAAATATGGGCAGTGTTTGCCCATTGTGCTTGTACATCACAGGATGTACAAGTACAATGGGCAAACATCACAGGATGTACATGCAACACAGAAGATAGAAATGATTGACTGGTGGCTAGATGTGTTACGGAAAAGGAGCAATGCGGCAGCGAGCTGCAGCTGGCTGGAAAGCAAAACAGGATATGAATGTTGGGACTGTACCGTGGGAACAAAGGGACAGTCTATTCACTGTGCTGAGCACCGGATTTAGCTCAGAGTGTAATTTGACCTGTACAAGAAGTACAGGAGGTGGAGTTTCTCTCTCTGCTGTTGGAGTTTGAAGAGAGCAGACGTGTTTCCCTGTAATGCTGCAAAGACAGAAATAAAGGCATGTAAATACATTTCTGTCTATCTCTTTCCCCTCTCTGGGGGGAGCAGGGAGCAGGGAAGAGTGGTGTGTTCTCCTCGCGCATGAGGAGGATCGCCGATCGCAACCTAGCCTGGATCCTGCCGGGGAATTCAGACAGGGAGGTCAACTAGGAGATCAAGCCGGGTGCCTGGACTGTGGCCAGTTTCTCCTGAAGGGAGGGCTTGAAATCTGACAAGATGTGCAAGGCACCTTCATTATGTAGTCTTAGTTGGATGCTGCAGACACAGCTCTTTAACCTGTTCTTTGGCACCTGAATACACACACACACACACACACACACACCTTCCTTTGATTTTAATCTGTTTTAACTGCTTCTAATATTGCATATTTAACCTGTTCTGTGATCTCATGAAGGGTGGATAGGAAATAACAGTAAGAACAACAATGAGGGACACCACTATCTTCCCACACTGTGCTTCAGGGCTCAAAACACAGTGCCCCTGAGTGACTACAACTTCCCCTACTATACTGTGTCATGAGCCACTGCATACTACTGAAAATAGAAGGAGTTACCTGAAGGCCCTGTTTTCTGGTGTTTCCTTGCTTCCTCTGCAAAGAATCCCATAATGAAGTACAGCTAGGCATTTTCCCACCTCTCTGAGAACTTAAGTGCATATGTGGATCAGTACAAAACATTCATAGAGCCATAGAATTGTGGAGTTGGAAGGGATCAAAAGGGTGATCTAGTCCCATCCCCTCCAACACAGGAAGCCTTCTCCCAATGTGAGGCTCAAATCCACGTCCCTGAGATTAAAAGTCTCATGCTCTAATATCGCTGCTAATACTTGGGTGTGCATGTCATGAGGGATGCTGGAGAATTCAGAAATGGGAGAGGAAATTGCCCCTCTTTGCTTATTTCATAGAAATGTAGAGTTGGAAGTCTATTAAAAAAAGTTGTTATGGCTGTCTCTCTCTGGGGAAGGGCTGTATCTAGCTACAGGGAAGGGATGTAGCTAGTGGCAGAGCATCTGCTTTGCATGCAGAAGGTCTTAGGTTCATTCCACCAGCACCTCAGGTTAGGGTTGGAGAGCCACTTTCAGTCAGTCTTAAACAATACTGGGCTGAATAGACTAATGATCTGATTCAATATAAGGCACCTTCCTATGTTGTTCACATTATTAAGGCAAAGAAGTAAACTGTGGTTTTAAACATTTAAATCTAATGCTTATCACCCACAGAAAAACAGCTAAATGATTCTATTTTTTCCAAAGGCACTACAGACAAAATCAGCAAAATCCTCCATAAACATAATATCAAAACAGCCTTCTGCACCAACCAAAAAATAGCCAATATCCTCAGAAACCCAAAAGACAAAATCCAGCTGGAAAACCAAGGGGTCTATGAAATACCCTGCAAAGTCTGCCCAGCCACGTACATTGGACAAACAAACAGACGAATAAATGCACGTATCGCAGAACACAAGAATGCCGTCAAAAAAGAAGAAAAAACTTCCTCTCTTTTCCAACACATGAAAGAAACAGGACACGAAATTAATTTTGCAGATTCCAAATTGCTCTTTAACATGGAACATCACCACAAGAGAATAATCATGGAAGCCATCGAGATAGAGAAACACCCTCACAACATGAACAAGCGTGACGACACGTCCCGCCTGCCAGACATCTGGAAATTAGCCCTCCCCACAAAAACCGACACCAGAACCAGAGGCACACAGAACGCCGTCACCAATCAACCACACCAGACCCAAACCCAGACCCTCTCCACAGACATATTACAGACTCCATCCAGTAACCAAACTATAGTGGCACCTCCGGATGCTGCACCCCCCTGCAATCCCTACACAGATCTGGCTGGCACAAGGCACAAAACCATAGCTCGCCCCTATACACGAAGCCAAGCCAGAGCACAACTAAATGCAGCACAGCCATCTTCTCAGAAAAACTCTTCACAAGCTCAAGAGGTCAAGACACGAAAGCTTTAGCAACTAATCTACACTTAATGACCCACCCAGTGATATTCAGAATATCACTCATGAAATCACCCAAGATATCCCTCAAGTAATTAAGGAACAAAAGAAGAAAAGGCACACTAATCTAGGAACTTCCTCTCTGCCCAGAACGTTGGAGGCTATACACCACACCCCTCAACAGTATTTATAGGAACTCAAACACCAGACTCTGCTCTGTTCCAGTAACAAGAAGCCGAAAGCACCAGCCTGAAGATGACGAGTGAGACCTCGTCGAAACGTCGCACAGACACCCCGACTCTTACACGGGAAGACACCCGAAGACACCAAAACCTGCATATATATATATATTGTAAACTGCCCTGCGGATGAAGGACAGTATAGAAATTTTAATAATGATAATATTTTCACTGGGGCTCAGTAGCTCTCACATGTGACCCAGATTTGTCCCCTGCGTCCTTCCCAGTTCAGAAAGGCACCAGTCAAGTAATGGAAGCATTTGTGTACTTATCTGATATAAATTATGCCACACTTGAATTCAATGGTTACCATGGATTCAGGTTTTGCCCTCATCCATAAGATGCTGGCTTTTGTAGATTCTGAGTGCTATTTTTCTAGAAGTATAGATGCCGGAACTCACCATCAATGCCTTCCTTGTTTTCTTATAATGGCAATGGCACCTACCTGAGAGGTGCCGGAACTGAGTTCTGGCAAGTTCTGGCTGAAAAAGGGGGAAAAAAGAAAAAGAAAGCCCTGGGAAGAACTATGTTGGCTGATTCATTCTAAGAAGTTGTGGGTTTCATTTCTATAACTGCTAAGCAAGTTGAATTTTCCATCAGTTTTGTGGATATGTCAATGATGCACAAAGTGACCATGGCTGGATGTAGATACATCAAAGAAGAGTTTCAGTGTAAAGTGTTGTAAATTTAAACAGGGAAAACAGGTAGAGAAAAATGGGACTCCACATCACCATCTGGTAGCACAATGCTATATAGCACATACAATGCATATAAAGTGCTTTTTCTTTAACAGTCTAACTGACTCCCATGATAAGTCCGGAAAACCTTTGTTTCCAAAGGCTGGAAAGCCAACCTCATATTTATCTGAGAGAAAATAAGTGTATGGAGCGTTATAAGGTCATGAGATACTGAACATTTGTTTAAATAAACCCAGAATACCACTGTGCTGCTGTCAGAAACCAAAATAAAATTACCAGCTATAAGAGTTTATGGGACACAGGACTGACAATAATGTGTGATCCTCTGTGATACAGCCGTATTGAAGGAGACGGGTAATCATAATTTAACATCTCTTCTCAGAATGCCTTGATATAATTAAAGATGCTGTCAGTGACATTGAATGGGGGCGAATGCCAGGTTTAACTGAAGAAGAAAGGACTATAAGGTCTGTTCCTTTTAAAAGGGTTGGTGAAAGAAAAGTAGAAAAACAAATACTCACCAAGACAAAAGGGACAACATTAGGATGATTGTTTTATATATTTTAAAGCAGGGTCAGAACTGCAGGTCCATGAGCTTTAATTTGCCCACCAAGCCTTGCTCAATCATCCTCCAGTCACCTAATTTACCGTACCACCATCAGCAGCAAAGGCAGTATTGTGAGAAAACCCACAGAGCACATACTGTATATAGTGCTTTTGGTGTGTGGTGGCACTCACTGGTACGGAGTACCACCACTGCCTATGGAAGCCATTTTGTACTGGCATATATGACATCTTAATCAGGATATGGATACTAACACTTAATTTATTTCATTTTATTCCCAATGTAGGTTTACAGAGCAATTCTATGCGTGGTTGCTTTTGGCTGGCCAGTTTCTTGAGATCATTGCCAAGGTAGTTAGTTTTTGTGTGGCAGCAATAGCTTGCCGGCGCAGGATCTTGTCTTAATTTTAGAATTATTAACACCATACCTTGTTTTGTCCACCCATTTTAATATAATTATTTTATATTTCTCATTGTTTTTTAATATATTACATTGTGTTTAATCTCCACAATATACTTGATGTATTTTATTGTGTTTTATGTGTTTTGTTTTCTTCTTATCTTCTCTACTGGTCATTGACCGAAATAAAATTTTACACACACACACACACACACACACACTGGTACCTCAGTTTACAAACTTAATCCATTCCTGTGTACTTAATAATTTAATACTGAGTACAAGTTCATAGGATTGTGATCTGTGGATCAAACAAAAAGCCAGACACCAAGAACTGGGCTGAACTATAGGTCAAGGGGAAGCCTTGGGGTGGAACGTAATGAGTTGAAGAAGAAGTTCCCAGCAGGAAAGAGTCAGAACCCAAATACTGAGTATTCCTGCCACTTCCTGAGAGGGAGAAGGGGAGGGGTGAGGCACGAGGAGATCAGCATTGAACCGATCCAATGTCCCTACTGTCACATCCACAACTCATCCACACCTTGCTGAGCTCTCTGGACCTCATACCTTTCCATCTCAACAGCCAACAGTGATGCTCTTCCCTACCTAGGCCATTGCATCAACCACTACTGCACTCCAGAGAACATTTCCAAATTTTCCTGACTGGTAACAGCACAGGTCAACAGTGCCTACTTTAGTCTCTTTAAAAAAACAACAACCCCATCATCATTAAAGATGCAATTTTAAATATGTCTATGCATATTCTTTCTGCTTTTATAATCGTTGGGCAGCATAGTACATTCCTGAAAGCTCATTGAAGGTCATTGATTCTTTGTTTAAACCTTAATAATATTTAATATGAACATTCATCTGTGGGGGGATAAAATTGTTTGCTAGCCAAAATTGGATCTAGCCAAAGGTACAAGAAGTGAATGCTGCATTGTTTCTGGTTGGTTTGATCCAATGTAGAAACGATGTACACACACACACACACACACACACATATATATATACCAGTTTTTAGTAGACTTTCAGACCCTCCTTTCATCTACAGCATTCGTTGTAGGAAAGAGCTAACACTGACTCAGTAGGCATTGTCAAGATTTCCAGAACATTGCATTTATAAAGCTGAATTAGGTTGCAGCTATCCTCCTCCCCCCCCTCTCATTTTTTTTGTGTGGGGGGGATTATCCCAATTATAAACATGCTGATTAAAATGAACCTCTTCCCCCTCTGCAAAATCATTATGTTGGTTTTAGTATTATTGACTCTGCTGGATGGGTGGACAGTGGTAGAGACACTCAGCCAGCTGTACATTTGGAATTTACGTAACAACATTCCATGTCCGCTAAAAGCATTGCATGATATGGTAGTTAGCAACGAGACATAATGTTCATGCTGATATTCATTCTATTTCTGTACTAACTCTTTCATCTTGGCAGGAATGGGTTTTGTTTTTTTTGTTATTCAGATATGGTAGGATTGCACTAACAAGACATATTTTCATAATGATAAGGCTACATAGAGAAATGCCTTGCCAATGATAAGCTTTCTATTGTGGAGCAACCAGTTTTCTGTATGTGAACTGTTAGCTATAATGCTGAAATGCAGGATGTACTGAATAGGCATTATTGTGTTAATTTCTCAGCTAAATGTGCTCTCCCATGGGTAGGGGTTAATGACTGGAGTTATTAATTAATGTGGCCTGTTAAAAATGTAATAGCCTTGCTCGAGGGTATTTTTATATAGTCTTTCTATGTGGACATCTATTGATTTATACTAGATTTGCGTTGATGGCTTTCAATGGCCCTTCATTTTTGTGACTCTGCTTTAATGGTTTATTAAATTAGAGTGTCATTTAACTGACTCCATACTCCTTGTTAATCTGCCTAACTAGATTAGCCTCTGGAGGAGGACATTGGTGTTGATGTTTTTCTTCCTTCAGAGTTATGTGCATAATTTACTTTGTTTTAAAACCTGGACAAAGGTTCAGTTCATTTTATTTATTTCCTTAGTTTTAGGAGGTTTTTTTGGGGGGGGAGTTGCATTCTTGCAGTAAGGGAGAGTTCTGCATAGCGTAGAATCTAGCCTAGTGAACAGGTTAAGCTAGGAATGTACCCTGCAAAGTTTAGAGACTAAAATTATATCCCCTCTTAAGCACTGATGTATTCAGGCTTCAATGTACCCCCAAGCCCAGAGGTCTGGGACTGGAAGACCAAGGGAAAGGCTGAACTGTGATTTCTGCATTGACGGGGGTTGGACTAGATGACTCTTGTGGTCCCTACCAGTACTACAGATCTATGAATCTATAAATACAAGATGACAAGGTTGCTAGTTTTGTGGCCCTGCATGGGCAAGGAGGAAAGAGTAGAGACCCTGTTTGGGTTGCACCTACAATCCTCAGCCCAGAGGATGCTGGAAACTTGGAAAGAGTGTCCTGGGCAGGAGCTCTACAGAAGGTGAGGATGACAGAGCAGACCTAAGGGAAGACCACTCATCTCTGGACTATGAATATGGGCCCAGGTGTTTAGGAATCATATTGTACCCTCCCACCCTGTTTTGGTGATGCTTTAGATTTTGCTTTATTACCACTTGTGGGGTGTATTGTATATTGCTGTGGATGGAGGCCAGCCACTAGTTAACCAGGACTGGAAAGGAAGTTTACCCTCAGGCAACAATTGGGCCAGACTCTTTGTGGGGAGGGGGGTTGACCTTTATCATACCAATAAGGTGGTGTACTTGCTTCCAGTAGGAGAGGCATTGCATTGAATTCATAGTCAGGTTAAGCAGGAGATGGTCGCCCCACTTCCCCCAGAGATGGTCTTGGGTGCTGTCCTATGCAGTGGAGGCTGCCCCACAAACCTCAGTCTGTCCTCAGACAGCCCCCACATGCCACCCTTCTTACAATCAGTCAGGGGGTAACCTGGTCTGCCATTGCATTTGTTGGTCCTCCCAACATCTGCCTTAACATTACCAATAGACACCAGAAAAAAAATTGTCCCTATACCCACAACCCCAGCTTAGGAGACTGTCGGGCTACCACCCACCCATGTTGCCTGAAGGGCCCACGGGTATGGTTCACACCATAATGGGCCCACAAATCTCTGCATAGGAGAGGCCACCACTTTGGCCTGAAGTAGAACATTAATGAGCAGTTAAGCTCCTCAATGACTAGGTTCTTGCCATAGGCTACACCAAACCCTGTGCACTGTTTTCAATGAAACTGTGGCAATGTTAAATCCAGGTAAGCTTCTGTGTTGTTAATTACTCCCAATTCCTACTTCCTGACGGTCACAAGAATGAGCACTGTAGAATGGTTTCACAGCTTGTAAAAATAAAGGTCTGTGCTTTAATCGCTTTTTAATGCATGCATGAACTTATAAATGCCTTAACACTTCTCTTACTGAAGGGTGCTTTTTATCCTTTTATATTGATCAGGCGTTGTCTGATCAATATAAAAGATCAGTGGTTAGGAGGCCCCAGTCCCACACCAACTACAGCAAATAACATTCAGTTAGGTGTGCAGCCTTATCAAGGCCTTAAATTAGGCCTTCCAGAGCAAATGCCAGGAGACCTTCCTTTGTATATTTCATCAGTGTTATTCCTACTTCTTCCAACCCCAGTTTGTGAATACAAAATTGCATTTTCGTATTGGTATTTCTTTCTGTGATGCAGCTAAACACAAATTGAGGGCAGTAACAATAGCCTATAGGGCAAGCAGACAATTCAAGGCCACCCATCAAGTCCTCAAGAATGTCAGCTAGTTCAGCTCCCACCCCCTTCACACTTGTCACTATCTAGCATCTTTACATTCACATTGGTATTGCTTGAAACACTAGCATTTGTGATGACGTGTTAGCTGAATGAATCTTACTTAATTTTGAAAGATCAGTCTTGATGGGAAAACACTGCTGCTTACTTGTGCTGTTTTGCAGAGCGATATTGCTTTCAAATTGAGCTTTCTAATTCAGCTGAGTTAAATGGGTTTCTCTTTTATATCATATGGGTGGATTTAAAAACTCCTCTTTGCTTCTTTTTTTAAAAAAATAATCATCATGAAAAATTCCATAATATTTCCATTTCATTTAAAAGCCAGCTTTCGAAAAGCATTTGCAAGTCAAGAAAGGAGAGTGCAGGCAGCTGCAGTCCATAGGTCAACCAACCATTAGTAATATGGTACAGCTATTAGATTGCAATTATATTTGGATCTTGTCTGAGTGAACAGTTGGAATGTGAACTGCTTTGTAATAACACATTTTAATAAAATGAGGGAACAGATGTCAAATCAGCTCTAATCTGCCCCAATTGAGCAGAATTTGACATTAGTGTTAAGCAGCTGTATAAATTTCTGTAAAGGTAAGACATTTACCAAGCCATCCTTCGCCAAGCCCATGCCCTCCAGATGTTTTGGGCTAACTTGGAACTGTTGTTTGCCTTCATCAACCATGCATCAAATATTTGAGAACTGTGAATGGACACTGAGCACATCTGGAGGACTTTTCCCCAAGTGCTCAGCAGTGAACCAACACTAGGCTGAATCAAAGCTAATGTTGGCAAAGTGAAACTATCCTACAACAATATTTGCTGATGCAGTAACATGGTGCAAAACAGGATATACTAATTGATTTCATGACTGTGTCACCTCGCTTCATCCTGAAATCTATAAAACTAGAAAGAAGCCTTAAATTCCATTTGTGCAGCTGACATGCTTCCTAGATAAGGAATTTTTATTGCTGTTAATCAGACAAGCTTTATTCATTTTCTGTCGTTTGTACTTGCAACATTAATGTAATTGTCAGTTTTAGAAATCTCATAGGGGCCGAACAGTCTTCTAATCAGGAGCCCCACTGTAAATAATCATACCCATTTGGGTACATCTTCACTAATGCAGCACTTGAGTGCTAGACATTTGCTGCAGATCCTTCTTCACATGGCATTACAGATTCTCCCCAAAATAAAAAAATCTCAATCAGACTCCATAGGAGGCTTCAGACAACCCACACACATGTGTTGTCCCTCACACCCCGCCCCAGCTTTTGAAGTTTGATTATTAGAAGCCAGTGCTGATTACAAATGATGAAATAATCACCAACATGATTCATTAATTGTATTTTTGACATCCTTAGCATTTGCAAGAGCTATAGATGTCAGGTGTACAAGGCAGAAAGCAGATCTAGCTCATTAAAATACTGGTAATCTGAATAGCCAATCATTTGTCTTTTAAAATACCATAGCAGCAGCAGTAATAAATTGAATTCAATAAGCTAATAGAATTCACATCAATAAATGAACTGCAGTGTAATTAATCCCTCAAATTTGTGGTTTCTATATAACTCACTGCATATTATTAGGGTTCAATAGGACTACTCAAAAGAAAGGGCTTCAAATTGATTGAGAAGTATTAATGAAAGACAGTTCATCCAAGGAAACTTTCCCATCTATCTAAAATGTCACTATAGTAGGTAAGGGGACCCTCGTCAAGAGCATGGGAGGAATGCAACTGCTGCTGAGGGAGAAGGAGTTCTCCACAATGAGGTGGAGGCTATTGAGATTATTAATTTTACACTTGTGGAAGCCACTGGATTAACAACTCTGGCTCTTGCATTGAAATAAAGATTATCCAGCCCAAAATATGGTTCAAAAGCTTTACTCACAGAACTTAACTTCAAATATCTAAAAAACCACACCAAATAAAGTTACATTCACTTAGTTGAATAACCCTTACACTGCTCCCAGCATAAGGCATAATAACTTAGTTTACAAATAACTTGCATTCAGAGCTAAAATCAGAACTCCGTCTCTTCTCCATTGTCACCTTTTCTAGCCTTAGGCTGTATTGATGGAGATAGAGAATAAAGCATTCATTCTGTTTGGTAGTCAAGAACAAAGAATCACTGCACCCAGCATGGATGCCTGCCAATGAACATATGCATGGACCTGAAATACAACCCCTTTCACTTGACTGTGAGCTGATGATCTTGTGACTAAGCCACAGGGATAAAGGTAAAGGTACCGCCTGACCATTAGGTCCAGTCGCTGACGACTCTGGGGTTGTGCACTCATCTCGCTCCATAGGCTGATGGAGCTGGCGTTTGTCCACAGACAGCTTCTGGGTCATATGGCCAGCATGACTAAGCCGCTTCTGGTGAACCGGAGCAGTGCACAGAAACACCGTTTACCTTCCCACCAAAGCAGTACCAATTTATCTACTTGCACTTTGATGTGCTTTCAAACTGCTAGGTGGGCAGGAGCTGGGACTGAGCAATGGGAGCTCACCCCATTGTGGGGATTCGAACCGCCAACCTTCTGATCGGCAAGCCCTAGGCTCTGTGGTTTAGACCACAGCACCACCCGTGCCCCTAAGCCACAGGGATACAGGCCCATTAATAATGAACCAGGTAGGCTTTTCTCTGTCTTCATGGAAATTTTCAACCATCCTTCACAGTATACAGTACAGACACATTATATATGTCCCATTTCAGTGTACATTAAACAATTATTCTTAACAGAGGCAACTTGCAACAACAGCAACTGATTAGTCCTGACCCGTTGACTGGCAGACCAGTGGCAATCCAACCAATCACCCTAGCAATCTTACCAGGCATGATATCACTGAAAGCATGTGTCAGCCTGTGTGAAGCTCAGAATAGCAAATGATCGGGCAGATGTCTGGTTCTTAAGAGGTCTTCTGCTATTTTGAGCTCCACCTATCTGGTTCTTAAGTTGTCTTAAGACACTCAGTCAATAAGGCGTCCTCTCCCTAACTTCAATTTGAGGCACCACCGCTGAGATCACATCCTTCATATTTGAAAGGATTTCATTTTACTTAGTTGACTCAAATATGCAAATGCATTGATGAAATATTGACTCCTGAACATTTGCTGGGTGTCATAAGATCCTAGCTTTATATGCTACAATCCCAAGTATACTTTTAAGGGACTAAGTCTCATGGAATTCAAATAAATTTCTAAGTTAAAATGTTTAGGTTGCCATTATCCAAACCTATTTCTTTTCATCCATTTACCTTAGCTTTTTTTAAATCAGCCAAAAGCAGATAAAATGTTTTGATATAATTAACACAGAGCCAGAAGTATTTGACATTCCAAGTGAATAGATGAACATCATAAATCATCACACAAGAATTTCTTTCAAAACAGGCTTTCCAGTTATTATGCTTTATGTGGAAACTGATATACAGTCAGCCATGCAGAGTAATGCTAAAATATCACAGGGGCTTTCAGATGAATTGTTTCAAGTCCATGGTGCATTCTAAATACCAACATAATATCACCAATTAAAATATGAAATAGAAGTTTTACAGTTCATATGCTACTCAGCTATCTTATGTACCAAAGCAGGCAGGTTCAATACTAAGTGTAATCCCAAGTAACTTCAAGACACACTGACCCAAATTGTAACTGGGGAACCTATAGCAGGCATAGGCAAACTCGGCCCTCCAGCTGTTTTGGGACTATAACTCCCATCATCCCTAGCTAACAGGACCAGTAGTCAGGGATGATGGGAGTTGTAGTCCCAAAACATCAGGAGGGCCGAGTTTGCCTATGCCTGACCTATAGTCTACCTTGAAGACAGGGAGGTCTACCAACACCTAGGGATCCTTACTAGATTCTGAAACTGCTAGACCCTGAAACAACCATCTATGCTATTGTGACAGAGACTGGCATGATGAACTCCTCACTGCTAGCTCCCTGGCAGAAGATTGACACACTCAAGACATTCCTCCTCACCGGAGCTGACTTTGCACTTCGAGGATCAGCTGTCCAGAAAGTGGCCCTAAACAGAGCTGACCAAACACTCACAGACTTACACATCCTGCAGTAACGAGGAGAGGAACAGCAGCTCAAAAATTGGGAGACTTCTGGGATGTTTAAGTCATCACCCTTGTCTTTTGCCTCCTCTCCTGCCCAGAAAACACCATAAAGACAACAGCACATGACACCCTAAGAGACATTCAAAAAAGATTACCATGGACTCCACCAAAAATAATCTAGCCACCTGTCTGTGGATCATTGCTAGAAAACAGGTTTGGCCATGATAGTGATGACTTCTCTTTTCACCTGCACCCAGAATATGACATGCCACCTAAGTAAGCTTATTGGCTGCCAGTGGGCCTGGAATTGTGGAAGAAAATCCTCGACTGCCACCAGCCAACACAGCCAGTTCTTCACTTGCAGATGTCTTGAGAGCCCCCTGAAAGAGTTGATAAATATGTCTTCACAGTCGAATAGCAAGCCAGACCAGGGAATGATGTTTGAAGTCACAGGACAATGGAATGCCAGCAACCACTACAGGCCACACAGAGACTTCACATACTTTGTCAACTAGCTTCTGTCAACTTTGTGCACCACTCCCACCTGAGCTTTGTACCCTTCAATGGAATCATCAAGTCCAGCAACCAAAACAAGCACTGTTTTCACTGCAGGCACTCCAGCAAGATCCTTCTGCATGTGCTCTGCAGCTGCAAACCCCATTCAATGGCATGGAAGCACCCACACAACACAATGACAAGCCATCTAGCCATAGCCACTCCTGCTATCTCGCCGAACTGCTGCAGGAAGCCAGCTGAGACCCAACAAATCATTTGAAACAAAGGAGCATATATAACAGCATTAAATAATGTTTATGAATTTAATCACCTGTAAATGTTTTCCAGGAGGCTTAGGCAATCTAGTCAGATTAAGTTAATTCTCATCACCTATTTAAAGCTGATCTCAGGCTGCTTGCCTAATAAATTGGGGGTTGTCAGTTTGAAACAGGCAAATGGTTGAGTAAAAAGTATCATCACCACACATTTAAACCAAGTCTATTAGGAATTGGATTACTTCTAAAAGTTCAGAGCCCTAATTGCCACTTGTATTAGAAGCACAGCTGCCAGCTTTCAACTACTGTGGTTCTTAAAAGTGAGAACAGAGCCTTGGGGAGGTGCTTGCTATTAACTAGGTTACCACTGATTAGGATTTCTGCAGATATCCATAAAAAGTGTGAAACTACTTGAAATGATATCTTGGCTTCCAGTGGGTTGGACCAGAGTCACAAAACAGCTGGCCTGTCTATTAGACACTTTTCCAGCTTCTGCCAAGTAAGGATGATTTCATTGGCACCTAGAGAGCTCAGGGGCAATAAGTTCCATGACTGGTATGATGAAACTTTTCCATTCATTTTCTTAAAGTTGATGCCCATCCATTTCAGTGAATACTGTATTTTAACGGATTAGAAAGGTGATGTCAAGCTTCTGTCAGGGACCCTTCCCCAAATTGATGCCTTCCAGAGGTTTTGGACTAGAACTTGCTAAAAATTGGTCATGCTGGCTGGGGCTAGTCAGAACTGGAGCCCCCAAAATCTGGGGACTGGGGCAATATCAGGTCATTGGAAACTGCTGAAAGGCTTTCTCATAATGCAAAGCCAGTAGCGTATTTCCAAAATGTCTTTTCAAATTTTCTTAATTATAAAGTGTGGTGTCTGTGTTGCAGTGGAGTAAGTGTGGGAAAAGGGTGCTCAGGACACTATTGATGTTAGCTGTAGCTAGGGATGAGGGGGAAATTCAGTTCAGTTTGCATTTAAAGGGGAACGTAGCAAACTTGCACTTTTTGAAAAAAGTTGCAAACCAAATGAGCGTGAGTACTTCCTAACGATTTGCAAATGTCCCCTGCCAAACCTTGGTGCCCAGTTCCATAGATAAGTGCTGTGGCAGAGGCCTATGCTTTGCTGTTCTTGAGTTTAGGATTTTGCTCTGTTTTGCTACTTCCTTGCAAAAAACAAACAAAAGGGAAGACTAAAACTCCTGTTCCTTGAAATCACATAAAATATATATTTCTCCTGGTGAAGATCGAGTTGCACCCTTGCCCAAGGATTAAATAGTATAGACCACCTATCCAGCCATATGTCAGACTTTACAACAGAAATGTGGCTATTTCTTTGACCCTTGAGGAAGTGTGGAACTAGAAACAAGTCAGGCAGAATAGATCTTTCGGTGTGTATTTTCTGACAACAGCTGTTTATGTCTTATTTTGCTGCAAGTCACTTTACAGCTGTTTGACTCACATTCTGTTTGGATGTTGTTAGTTCCTTACCAAGCGACTCGGGGTGGAAATGGTCAACCCTGAGTCAGGTGCAGGAGCAGCCTTGCCTGTTCCTTTCCTAAAACCAAGGAAATCATGTGGGATAGCGTTGATTCAAATACCTAAAAGCACCCTCAAAACCACTGGGTGCTTTCTGGATATTAGACATGTTCTTTCCCCATATGTGGCAGTTCACACTGCCAATGAACTAGGGTAATTAGATTTATGGGCTATTATTATTATTTATTAAATTTGTATTCCACCTTATACCTGCAGGTCTCAGGGCAGTTCACAAGATAAAATCGTAATTTAAAACATAAAATACATTTAAAAAATATAAAAACAGGAACAACTCAGTAATCTCCCTTCCACATTTACCATACTTGCATGGTAATGCTTGAAACACATTGGATCAATTGTTGTTTAATGATCTCATAATGCCACTATGAGCCACAACGTTGGTAACTTCAAGATTGGACTAGTGTAGTGAGCTCTGTGAGGGGCTGCCATTAAGGCTGCCCCAGAAGTTGTAAATACAGTACAGTGGAACCTTGGGTTGCGAATGTGATCCGTGCGGGAGGCACGTTCACAACCCACAGTGCCTCTTCTGCGGATGTGCAGGTCACAATTCAGCACTTCTGTGCATGCACAAAGTGTGATTTAGCACTTCACATGCGCAAGCGCCAAAACCTGAAAGTAACCCATTCTGGTACTTCCAGGTTCGACACAGTGCGCAAGCCGAAAACACATAACCTGAAGCATCTGTAACCCGAGGCACCACTGTAGTATGAAATGCAGCCGCTAGCCTAGTGATTGGGCGTGCAGGCTGTCAATAAACTGCCAAACTGGGCTTAAGGTTTTTATGCTCACATATAAACGATTTATTATTTATTAATTTTGCATGCCATCCTTCATCCTAAAATTTCAGGGCAGTTCACTACATAGAAATACAAACCAAACCACAAAGGAAGTAAAGGAAGAACCAAAACAAAGCAGACCCACAACTCCCCCCTCCCACAAACACATTTAAAAGAACAATAGAATGTTAATCATCCACGAAGAGGAAACGTTTTCACCTGGCATCGAAAGATGCATCATAAAGGCAACTTAGGACCAGGTTAATTGAATGAACATATTCTCCCTTATGGGACGCAGGTGGCACTGTGGGTTAAACCACAGAGCCTAGGACTTGCAGATCAGAAGGTCAGCGGTTTGAATCCTTGTGTCAGGGTGAGCTCCCATTGCTCGGTCCCAGCTCCTGCCAACCTAGCAGTTCGAAAGCACATGCAAGTATCTACGTGCAAGTAGATAAATAGGTACCGCTCCTGCGGGAAGGTAAATGGTGTTTCCGTGCGCTGCTCTGGTTTGCCAGAAGCGGCTTAGTCATGCTGGCCACATGACCCGGAAGCTGTATGCCGGCTCGCTTGGCCAATAAAGCGAGTTGAGCGCCACAACCCCAGAGTTGGCCACGACTGGACCTAATAGTCAGGGGTCCCTTTATTCTCCCTTACTGACTTCCTAGATCACAGAGATTGGCTGATGAGGTTCTCCTGATTGTTCCCCAGCCAATGAAGATTTGCTTAGCAATAATCAGAGCCTAAATACTGGTGTCACTCTTCTCCTGAGCTTAGTTGAATACCAACACTATCAACCCTCTGCTGCTTATAAAACACATCCTGCTTCCAAGCATTTGCAGGTGCTTAATTTCTGGTAGGTTAATCATATTTTAACCCTGCTCTGGCTTTCTTTTCTGTTGCAATTTTAATGTCGGCATTTTAAAATTTGTGACTGATGCAAAAGGCAGTATAGAATTGCCTAAATAAACATATGCACAGAGAAATATAACCATACATAGAGAAGTCGCTATGTACTTACATTCTCCATGGACGGTCCTGTGAACTGCATTTTTTGTCAGGGCTTCTTTATAGATTGATCTCTGGAAAATTTAAGGTGAAACAAGCCCCATTCTAATTTTCCATATTTAGGTGGTCACAGAACTGCCTCAGAATCTATCCCTTTAATGCCAGTCATCATTGTGGAAGATGGTAGATATGACTGGTGTGCATACTGAACACTTAACACTTATCAGACGAAATGCAAATGCTGAAACATCCTCAACTGAAGGAAAATTTCATGCGAGGTTAATGAATTTTCTGATGAATAATCATCTACCTAAAAAGCTCCTTGAGTGCAATCTTTAATTCATAAGACCATAGACCTTTGCTGTATTATTAGCTTGACTTGAGTTTATCTTAAGTCAATTTATAGTTTCTAATCTCAGATTTACACTTTTTTTTTACTTCACCCAAAAATTTTACTTGCAGATTCCAAGCTTATCTTATCATATGTTCTGTCACTTTTTTAAATCTTCTCACAAAAAGTTACATTTAAGCAATCCAAACCAGCTAGGCCACAGATAACAAGCAGCAAGTGGTATTCATTTTTCAAATTTATTCATGCAATCTCCCCACCACCACTTGGATATCTTAACTTAGAATGGGGATGTCAACTCAGAAACTACCCTTTCTTCCCTTTGGGGTCCCATAGGTTTGCTTCAGGTTATTTTTATGTACACTTACAAAGCATGCAGCTTCATTTAATGCTCAAAAGTACTGTCGGAATGTGGTAATGTCTCTTGCTTGGATAAAAGGTGTAGAGATGTATTTATAGAAAGCCTTGATTTTTGCATGGCTGGAGAGTAGCCTATTCCCTGCTGTGCTTGTTTTTTTCCTTGGATCCTGCCCACTTTTAACCTCATACTCTACACGTCCTCTGGCATGCGGACCCCAAAAGATTGCTCATGAAGTAATGCTGTTCTTCGGCTGAAAAACACACCTGATGTAAGCACAGAACCAAGTCTGTGCAAGGCTGGGAAGCACCTTAGCTGCATGCCCAAAGTCTTAAATACAAACTATTGTTAAAATGACAATAAAAGCATTTCAAGTTTTAGATGTAAGTTGTAATAACCGCTAACTGGAAAGCTTGGTGGCATGCAGTCTGGTGGAGGATAGAGTAGGGTCTGACCCTAGGGTTGCCACCATTGGTTGGGCAAAATATGGGACAAGTTGGGGGAGTGGGGATTGGGGAGAACACTCATGACCCCAAATCCCTCCTTTGTGGAGGGGGTTCCCTCCATTCGGCCTTTGCCTCCCTCACCTCCCCAGCCCCACTCTTCCCCTAAACTAATGTAGACGGGCACTTCTATAATAATAATAATATTATAATAATAATTCATTATTTATACCCTGCCCATCTGGCTGGGTTTCCCCAGCCACTCTGGGTGGATTCCAACTGAATATTAAAAACAATGCAGCATCAGACATTAAAAACTTTCCTAAACAGGGCCGTCTTAAGTTGTCTTTTAAAAGTAAAATAGTTGTTTATTGCCTTGACATCTGCTGGGAGGGCATTCCACAGGGCAGGCGCCACTACCGAGAAGGCCCTCTGCTTGTAACCTCACTTCTCGCAGGGAGGGAACCGCAAGAAGGTCCTCGGTACTGGACTGGATGATGGGGGTGGAGATGCTCCTTCAGGTATACTGGACCGAGGCTGTTTAGGGCTTTAAAGGTCAGCACCGACACTTTGAATTGTGCTCGGAAGTGTACTATCTATAAATGCACCAGAAGCACCGACATAGGTAAGAATGGTCCTGGTTTTGAATGCATTTTTCTAGAATAACTTCTATCTCTTCATTATTGGATGTAAAGCATCACTGGATGAAAGTTAGATTCATGGCTTCCAATTTTGCCAAAATATAGGGCTTTGTTTTGCTTTTTTTAAGTTGAGTGCCTATGGCTTCCAAAAAGCGAGGATGTATTATCTGCTTCCGATACAGACGATGTCAAAAACAGTGCATGTATCTCTGATGCCAGTAGAATTTTAAGTACATAGTGGAGAAAGAATTGTCTATTAATGACTTCTTCAGTTTAATAGAAGATAGCAGCAACAACTACCATCATCATTATATTTTCAGAACTTGGGAGTGTGTTTTACAATTTAATAGCACATCTGTCTAGATCCCTAACACAGAATTTCACACATGAACGGGTCCTCGTTTTAAAATTGGCATGTGCAGTCCACGTCTTCCAGAAGCAAGCGTAATTGTCACCAGCATTTTGAAATTGTCTCTCCAGTTCTTATTCGGCTTTGCTAATGAAAAGATTAGGCTTTATTGTCTTGCAATCAGATAAGCCATGTACGAAACTAATGTCAAGGATCTGACTCAGTGACTGAGAAAATCAGGGAGCAGAGCAGACAAAGTATGTAAACTACGCTAGATGAGAACTGGGAGTGAAACTATCCCCTTAGCAGATGGAAGCCGCGCTAACCGACAGAAAAACAGCTAGTGCTAGTACATAATTCTCCTCATCATAATTGACGAGTACAAATTCTGTTGTTTTATTTCTGATCCATAAAGCTAGGTTCACAAAGAGGTGTGAGTTGTTCAAAATGTAAAACACAATTTAACGTGGCATGAATGCAAACCTTGGTTTTAAAAAAGAATAACAGCAGCTGACCGACACTTTGAATAGATTCA
Source organism: Podarcis vaucheri (assembly GCF_965113315.1). NCBI lineage: Eukaryota > Metazoa > Chordata > Lepidosauria > Squamata > Lacertidae > Podarcis > Podarcis vaucheri. The sequence continues at coordinate 34,175,251 of NC_138749.1, forward strand.
ACATACTTTCCATTTACATCTGCGGCTTTAAATAAAATGGCAATTGCAAAATACAAATGGGAAAACTGACCTTTGGGGGTCTAAAAGATGGGATTGCCTAGACATGAGAGGGAGTTGGGCACATTGTTTTCAGTGAGAATCCTTGCACCTGAAATACAACTGATATGGAATCACAGTGAAGGTCAAACGTAGAGCAGCTGAGCACTGTCCATTTCCATCCAGGCACAACCTCCAACATATTTCTGCTTCAAGGTATAAAGTAAACTTAAAGGGACCCCTGACCATTAGGTCCAGTCATGGCCGACTCTGGGGTTGCGGTGCTCATCTCGCTTTATTGGCCGAGGGAGCTGGCATACAGCGTCCAGGTCATGTGGCCATCATGACTAAGCTGCTTCTGGCAAACCAGAGCAGCGCACAGAAACGCCGTTTACCTTCCCGCTGGAGTGGTACCTATTTATCTACTTGCATTTTGATGTGCTTTCGAACTGCTAGGTTGGCAGGAGCAGGGACTGAGCAACGGGAGCTCACCCCATCGCAGGGATTCGAACCACTGACCTTCTGATCAGCAATTCCTAGGCTCTGTGGTTTAACCCACAGCGCCACCCGTGTCCCTGCTTCAAGGTATAGATAGCATTAATTATATATAATTTTTCCTCTGGCATTTTGTAGTTTTTAGTCACCTCCCACTTCCTTCTTATGGAAGCCTCACTCTTGACTGTTTCTTCTTCTTTTTCAATCTTTGCCCTTAACCTGCCAAGTAGCCAAAGCTTCCCCTGCCCTATAGGTGGTCTTTCAGGAAGGAAGACCCATCTCAGCTGTGTGGATTGGAGTCTTGTTCATTCTGCATGTCAGTGCCACCTTACCATTTCTTCTCAATACGCTCTTCCACCTCTCCTCCCATCATTCTCCTGGCCACAAGCCCACTCCCATCACCAAAGTGGTGGGGCAAAGCCAAACAGTTCCCATGCAGGCAACTCCAGCTGAGCATACTTTAGTATGTAAGGCAGCTGCTATGTCCAAGGACAAACCAATAGGATAGAAGAATTGTGCTGTTTTTTTCTTGTTTGCCCCACACCCTTTGTTTTAGACAAGGAAAAATAAATGGATACTTATTAAGTTCCTCTCCCAGTGGTGGTGGCAGCAGCAGCAGTGGTGACATGAAGGGAGGCGGAGAGAAGTGAAGAATTCTTCCCTAGCTCAGATTTTTATCCGAGCTCCATTTCTGCAGTCTGCCTTTCATTTAAGGCAGGTTTTTTTTTATTAGCCTCCAAAGTTCTTATCTGAACTTAACTCAGGAGGAATTCACCAGCATCTCTAGTTACCGTAGTTTGATTTACATTAACTTTTTGGAACTCCATCTCAGAATGGATTGTTTCTTGTGGCCATCATTCTCAGCAGTGTCTTAATGACTATTTGGCCAGAAATCTCTGCTGGATGATGCAATTTATTTATTTATTTATTTATTTAAGCTCTATGGTTATATTAATTGATCAAGGCACAGCAAGCAAATTTGCATGGGATGAAGCTTGAACCGATCATGAGTCCTGCTTATTTTAATGGATTCTGCTCTTGAGAATCTTGCTTATCAAGTCATGCCTCATTACCTTGACAGAAATGTCACTCACACACTTACATTTACAGCCTCATTTTATTATTTTCCACACAGAAATGAAACTGGCAATTTTACAGACGATGAAGATACAGTTTGTAAAGCTGGAAATGCCTTGCCTTGGCCCTCCAACATACATTACTGAGAAGACAGTCACTTTGTCTTCCTAGTGTGTGAAATAGTTTCTGAGAAAAAGAGGGGATTTTCAAATGTCAACGTAAAGAGGCTTTGGGAAAAAAACATTTTGGTTGCCGCAGCTTTAGTTTCCATTTGTACTTGTATTGCCTCCAAAAATACCCCAGACGGACTCAATGTGATAAAAAAAATTTGAGTTTCAAGATGACAAGCTTTCTCCTCCAAGGCAAAAAAAGAAAAGAAAAACTTAAAGTTTTCTTGGAGTGGTATATATACTGGACACAGTATCTTTTCTCTTTTTTTAATACATCCTGTTGAATACAGTAGAAAGGAGATGAGTTGCAATCCTACCTAGGGAATAGTTAAAGATGATACTCTTTTAAGGTTTTGCAAGAATCCCACCATTATACAGGAAATAATACAAGTGACCTTGTTGGAGACTACTACATGCCCCAGAATCATGTGTTTAACTCAGCCAAGCTACTCCCCAGTTCTCTGAATTTCTGCTACTGTTAAGAGCACTAATTCAATACTGAGAGTGTCCCGCTGCTTCCATGGAAACTGTTGCAATTGTGAGATTTGGTCTTCATTTTTGCTGTGTGAGGTCTACCAAGCAGCTAGCTTACACTGTTGGTATTGCAAGGTGGGTGAATTTCCTGTCAATAATTCCATTCTGTGGTGCTGGGAAGCTAAGCCCTGATATTTCCCTTATAACACCTCCAGCAAATGAGGTGTGTTGCCTGTGTGTATGTGTACACATGTCTTCCTGAAAGGAAATGGTTTTCCTGAGTTTATCTTTGTACTAAAATGTAAAATGTTCTTTCAATGCAAACTTCAACCTGCTCATTCACAATTACTCATCTGGAATGATATTCATAGTCATTCCATCAGACAGAATATCCATTTGATCCATGCAAATGCCTAATGAGTACAGGGCATTGACACTTCCCACTTTTCCCGCTCTGTAATCACTCTGATGCTTAATTTAACCATTAAACAAAACCCAAGTGCATGCAAATGATGAAATGTTTTTAGATCATTTAATATATTACAACATTGTGATAGGCTATTAAAGGGGATAATCTATCAGGGCCATCAGATTCTTGTATACAGCCTTTAATTTGAAAATATATTATTCACTGAGCCAAAAAAAGTTATTTTTTTAACAGCCTTTCAAGGTTTTATGTAAGCCTTCCAAACCTGGTTCCCTCCAGAAATTTTGGACCACAACTCCCATCAGCTCCATCTAGCTGGCACCAGACTGTGGGAGGTTGTTTTGTTGCATCAAATCTGATTTTGGCTTACATAAAAAGTGGGGGAGATTCCAAGGGAGGATTCTATTTTCAGGAAAGCACCTATGCTACTGTTCCCATAAATCAGAGTGCAGATAAATTGTTAGGGTTCAGGTGGCAAGATATCTTGAGCTAAATAGGTTGCTCTCTTGGTGGAGATTAGTTTGCTTCTTTTCAAATATCACAAGATGGAAACCCAAGGTAGAATTAGATGGTGTAACAAAGTTCCCAAAGTAAGTTACATGGAATCATCAAAAGAATGCTTTGGGACCCAACTTTGCAGTTATTTTAATTAAATTTCCTAAAGATAGCACCGAAGAGGTCAAGTATTGAGACATTTAATTACAATATCCACCCACCTATACCTGTGATAAAACGTAGCTTTAAATGTCGCCAAGGAAATTACAGAGGAGTCAGCTGAATACAATAGCTTGCAAATGGCACTAATGAAAGATTCAATCTGCTTGAAGACAGGAGGTTATGCACAGACATCTGCTCGTGTATCTCTCTTTTCTGTTAACATGCAAAATACAAGGGATCTAGGAGGCTGCAATATTTCTTGGGTATTTTATATAAAAAGCCATTTATCTCAGAATAAAAGATCACTGTACTTGAACGCATCAGCTTTCCGCCAGCTCTAACAAATGCTAATCTTCAGTCAGTTTGATGCAAACAATAATGTTAGCTTAATGCCACAATGAGTGGCTGAAATCAGTTCTTTTGTGAGCCCTGTTCCCTTGTTGGGGTCTATGTGTTTATCAGCATGTGAAGCTGTGCATCCAACCAGCCCCATGTATTGATACAAAGGGCTCAAACCTTTAGGTGTACAGCTGTATGCACAAAGGCATCCATGTGATCAGGAGTCCCAATTGCACAGGGTCATGCCTACCACTGCACACTCAAAGCTTTCCCCTTTGGGGATGTCCATGTTAATGCAAAATGTAGGAGATGGGGCCAGCAGAATGAGCACTGTCGCAAGGAAGACTAACTGGCTGGCAAGTTCTACTGAATTAACAGGCTTTGATGACAGAGGTGTGCTATGCTCCCCCAAAATGGGGAAACCATATTAGATGGTTAGGATGATCTGATTCACTACATGCTCTATTCTCAACAGAGAGACCAAAGGCTCCTCCTTTCTACTGTCTTTTTTAATATTTGAAAACTATGTCACCTTCTTTATCTTGCCCTCACTTTATCTTGCTCTCGCTATCTGAAGAAGTGTGCATGCACACGAAAGCTCATACCAAGAACTAACTTAGTTGGTCTTTAAGGTGCTACTGGAAGGAATTTTTTTATTTTGCTCTCACTAGGCTAAACATATGCAATTCCATGTCTTTCTCAAATAATTTTCCATCTTAGCTTTTTAACAACTCTGTTGCTTCATCCTTCCCAGTTTATCAACATTCTTCTGTATTCCAGCACTGAGGAACATTGCACTATAGTTTTCTACATCTCTGAAACAACGCTCAGGTTATTTGGGGCCAGGGAAACTGTAATCCTTTTTTAACTCAACACGCAATTGCCTCTCTCAGTGGTGGCCTACAGTTTAGTGTGGAACTTGTACCACCCAGATAATCACCTTTATAGCACCCTGAAAATAAATACATAGAAAATGTTAAATTCCGAATGACTTTATTTCTGATTTGTTTTTTAAAGTTCCTTTTTCTTTCCTATATTATTTTTTAAAAAATGTAGGCTAATAGTGGCAAGTGATTGTATTAAGTTGTGTAAAGCTGTGAATGTTGCAAATATTTTATGGTGCTTTGGAAAGTGCCAGGAGAAGGTGAGCACTATATACACAAATTATTACCGTTTATCCTTTTTATTATTGACATTCACATGTATTTATTTATTTGACCTTGAGATAAATGTGGCATGTTAGAAAGTGCCTAATGTCATTTTACATACAGTGCTGCTTATAAAAATAAAGATATAAAAAGAGAAAGAGAGAAGACAAAAAAAAGTCTGGGCTTAGAGCATGTGTGTGATCGTGGCTGAGACCCAATGAAAATGATAATGTTTCACATCTAACTGAGAGGTAAGGACAGTGCTTCTTTCTGGGGGGGATGCAGGGGTACGCATACCCCTAAAAATTTAATGAATCTAAATTGAGGGGCAGTATTTCAATATGAGTAGGAAAATGAAAGTACCCCTAAACTTTTTTTTAACAAAAAAACAACAAAAACACTGGATAGGGATGAATGCATCTGTCAATTTCAGGTTCCTTCTGCTTCTCATTTTTCTAGTTTGAAGTTCATTCCTTCACATTTCCACATCAGATTGTGGTTTTTTAAAAAAGATCTCATGAAAATTTGCCAGTGTTTTAGTGCAAATTCCTCCTAAGGTACCAATTTTGTGTATGAATTTTTGCCCAACATACACAATTTTGCAAAGCATTTTCCCCTAATACAAAACATTTTTTAAAAATCTTGTTTTTTCATTTTTAGTGCACACTTTACCCTACCATATGCATTTTTGTACACATTATTGGGTGGAGAACTGCATTGCAAAATTCAGAGAAGTGCGGATTTCAAAGGAGGTCAGTTTTTTAGTTCACATGATCATTGGGAAAGTATGAATCCGGTAGGTTTGTCTTGAAACATGAAATGAGTCTAGTTTCTCTCCCACGTGTGCTGGTAGGCGATTCACAATGCTGCTCTGCAACATTAGCTCTGTTTCATTCCAACTAATTTTCCCAGAGGGGGTTTTCAGTTGTCAAGGTTTGAAGAGGTATGATTATCAAAACAAATCTCACTTCAAACGTAGGGCACTTCAGGGAAACCCCTTCTCCCACATCAATCTCACACTTGTACAAGAACTTCTAAATATTGTAAGTGGGAATTAATTCATTTGGCCACATTTGCAAACACCTCTTCTCCCAACGAGTGAGCAGCATAACAGTTCAAAATGTCATACTCTCTCTGCTTCGGTGACTCTTTCTGCCCTGTGTTTTAGCTCCCACTTGAGGCATAGTGTAAATGTTTTATGAGGCTTGGGTTTCTGGATTTCAGCACCATTGACCTGTGTGGCATCGGTAGTCTCTGCATCTGCATTAAAGGTTGAATGAACAGATGAGTGACTGAGCCATCAGGCTTTGCTGGAATGATTTGCATCTTGATCACACAGAAGAAGGCCACAAGGTGATGTTTGAAGGCTAGAAGGTAAAGAGGGCCAACTGAGTGCATAAGCCTAAGTATATTTAAGGTAAAGGGACCCCTGACCATTAGGTCCAGTCGTGACCGACTCTGGGGTTGCGGCGCTCAGCTTTATTGGCCGAGGGAGCCGGTGTACAGCTTCCAGGTCATGTGGCCAGCATGAATAAGTCGCTTCTGGCAAACCAGAGCAGCACATGGAAATGCCGTTTACCTTCCCGCCGGAGCGGTACCTATTTATCTACTTGCACTTTGACGTGCTTTCGAACTGCTAGGTTGGCAGGAGCAGGGACCAAACAACAGGAGATCACCCCGTCGCGGGGATTCGAACCGCCGACCTTCTGATCGACAAGTCCTAGGCTCTGTGGTTTAACCCACAGCACCACCCATGTCCCCTACTCAGAAGTAAATATGGGCATAGAAATGGAACTTCTCTTCGATGGGGACTACTCTTTGCAAGGGGGTAACCACAGTAAGATGCTTCCAGAGACTCTTTTAAAACTCGGGTTTGGCATTGTTTATTGTTTACTGTTGATTTCATTTAGATTTTATATGTTTCGTGACATTTCAGTGTTAGAATTTTCTGTTATTCTGTTAACCACTTTGGGATACTTAGATGAGAAACAGTCTATAAATGAATTTGATAGATAAAAGTGCCATTCAGCTCAAGGAGATTTGATCCCTAGAAGGAGTTGTTGTTGTTCTTGTATTAAGCACCTTCTAAACAACCATCCCAATATCCTCAGTGGAGAGGTTATGTTAAATAATATGTTTGGATGTCTACGTTTATATCTAGAGTTAATGGATAAAACTAACACCATTAGATGTACTGTGGGATAAGTGTTAAATTGTTTTTGTATTTGTTTACAAACAAATACAAATGGTAAAAGAGTCCTGTTTACTTCTGACTAGAAATGGTTATGGTTGCACTGTAATTTAGTTCCCTGTAGTTCCCCATGAATTAATTGGATTTTAGTACAGTCATGCCTTGGAAGTCAAACAGAATCCATTCCAGAAGTCTGTTTAACTTCCAAAAGATTCAGAAACCAAAGTGTGGCTTCTGATTGGCTGCAGTAAGCTCCTGCAGCAAATCGGAAGCCACGGAAACCCCATCAGATGTTTCGGTTCCAAAGAACATTTGCAAACCAGAACACTCACTTCCAGGTTTGCAGCGTTTGGGAGCCAAAATGTCCAAGTACCAAGGCGTTCGGGAGCCAAAGTACAACTGTATTGTCAAAACTAACTTATCCCATTGATTTCAATGGGAGTCTAGTGCAACTAACTTTAGCCTGAATCCAACCCAAAAGCTTTCCCCTCATTTCAAATTTCACCTGACATTTACAGATGCAGTATAAATCAAACATTCTCCCTTGCTCATGAACAGTGTCTTTGCACACTGTGCTGCTATCTGTATGTGGCAATTGATACCAAAATTGATAAATAGCAACAGTGAATGAGAAAAGTAGTCTCCTGGCAATGGAAAATATCCTTCCCAATTACAGTAAGTTTTCAAGAAAACAGCTCTTTTTGAATGATGAAGCAAGATGTGGAACACACAACAGTTTCCTTTCATATCTTAATGCTAGCAGTGTCATTCCACACCTTGCAAGAGCAGTGCTAGGAAATTCATTTGAACTAATTCTTTGCTAGCGATGGGCAGGGCAATGAAGTAGATTTGGCAGATGGGTGAGTGGAGGAATGTGAACTAAGTTAGGAATTCCAAGCAGTGCTGTGCCCCAAACCTGCCTTCTGATTTCTCAAAAATAGTCTTCATCTGTAAAAGAGGCTTCCATTTTTTCTCCTTCAGACAGCATCTTAAAAAGCAGAGACATCACCTTGACGACAAAGGTCTGTATAGTTAAAGCTATGGTTTTCCCAGTAGTGATGTATGGAAGTGAGAGCTGGACCATATAGAAGGCTGATCGCCGAAGAATTGATGCTTTTGAATTATGGTGCTGGAGGAGACTCTTGAGAGTCCCATGGACTGCAAGAAGATCAAACCTATCCATTCTGAAGGAAATCAGCCCTGAGTGCTCACTGGAAGGACAGATCATGAAGCTGAGGCTCCAATAGTTTGGCCACCTCATGAGAAGAGAAGACTCCCTGGAAAAGCCCCTGATGTTGGGAAAGATTGAGGGCACAAGGAGAAGAGGACGACAGAGGACGAGATGGTTGGATAGTGTTCTCGAAGCTACCAGCATGAGTTTGACCAAACTGCAGGAGGCAGTGGAAGACAGGAGTGCTGGCGTGCTCTGGTCCATGGGATCATGAAGAGTCAGACACAACTAAATGACTAAACAACAACAACAAATGTGACTCTGCCTCTCTATTTCCTGCAATAGACCATTCTTGCCTCATCTTGCCCCTACCACATGACAGAAACAGTCATGTCAACAACAACAACAGTCTGCTTCAGAAATCATTTATACATTCAGTGAGTGTGTGATTAAGCTTAAATTGCTCTAGCTGAGGATAGTTTTTGTGCTTCCCCAATAAACATCTATCAAAAACTTTTCAGCCTCCCCGCCTCTTAAAGAAATGCCACAGGAATTATATCATGATGTCTTCCCCTTAGGTTTGTATCTGAAGGGTCCCAGAATGCCCTGGAATTTGGACAAAGCACACACACCCCTTTTTGCTTGTATGCAATATTTAGCCGCTTGAAATGATTCTGGTACATTCAGTTTAGCCATTCCTGTTGTTATCTTGAGATGACTTGCCTTGATACAAGCCACTGGCTGTCGCTAGCTGAGATTATCAGCTCCCCCTAGGGAGCTCCTCTGCTCTTCTCATCTTCAGTTCACTGTAGTAAAGTCTTAGGGAATGACTTAAAACAGTCACACTTTACTTTAATGGTACATTAAATTAATGTTGAATTACAGCAAATCTCTTACGGAAGTATGTATGATATCCACATTAATTCCAAATGAATTCATTATGATTAGTGCAATTACCATGAATGCCAATGAGTTAAGAAGGACATGACACTTTGAAAAAATGTTGCCATTAAAACTTAAAGAACACATTGGGTGGAATACATTTTCCAAGCTATTTCTGAGCTTTAGCTTTTAGTTCAGACTGATTAATATGCATCATGGAGATATATGAATATTTTAAACACCGTGCAACCCTCACTCCCCAGAAATGCTTCATAATGGCTTTGCGTGTATTCTTCATTACAGCTTTCTAAACTTACCCAGACAAGGATATGCAGGTTGTCTTCCACACTGCTCTTTTCTATTATACGTGTTGAGTACAGAGATTAGGGTAGACATTAAAATCCCATGCCCTTGTCATCTAGCGTTCCCTGAAACACTGCTGAGGATGGCTGTCTTAGTTGCTACTCCCTGAAGGCCTGGTATATACAGCTTTCCGCATTCTTTAGTGAAAGTCACAAATGTCCAGATGCACTCTCTTGCTTGCCTGCGTTGGGAAATAAGGAGTGTTGTGTAGCCATGTCCACAACACCCCTCATTGGTATATGCTTCCTGGAAGGTTATCCATGAGGGAACATGACCCTTGGACTGAAAAGGGTCCCCTGCCCTGCTGTTGAATACAGTAACACCTCTGGGATTAATCTCTTTCCTCTTCTCTCTCTCTCTCTCTCTCTCTCTCTCTCTCACACACACACACATCTGTTTGATAGTCCTAAAAGCAAATTATATTAAAAGTCTCATTTCACAAAGAACTTATTTATGTATGCTACAACAGCAGCAAGAGTCTTGCTAGCACAAGGATAGAAGAATGAGGAAATCCCAAAGAAAGAACAGTGCAAGAAAAACTGATGAGCTATGCGGAATTGGCTAAATTGGCATGCAAACTGCGTCATAAGAACAACTGTGGCTTTAAGGAAGAATGAGAACTTTTTACAAATTACCTAAATAGACAACAAAATGAACTGGACTTCTTGGCAGGTTTTGAATAAACATCCACAAATTTATTAGTTCAATACATGATAGATAACATGCAGAGAACAATATGTGCAAAGAAATCAGAGAGGGGAGCTGAGGGAAGTCCTCAGTGGCGGGAAAAGGGAGGGATGGGGGGGGGGGAAATAATGTAATTTATTACTTGGATGGATAATTTGTTATGTTGAAATTGTTTAATAAAAATACTTTTTAAAAAGTCTCATTTCATTCAGAATTGTTATTTTGTGTCACTGCCATATCACACTGTGTTCATATAAAAAGATAATGGTTGTTGTTAGACATTTATGCAGGAGCTTATGCATTAAGCTTATGCAGGAGTCGTTCCCTTTCTTCTGACCGATTCACAGGTCTTATAATATCAAGGAGTACTTAACACTCTTTTCTTTCCCAAGAATGATCCTGATCAGCCAAGCGATAGTGGTATCACATAGTTCTCCTCATTTTGTGTAGGTAACATTTCCCTCTGCACTGGGCAAAAGCATCCGGTCAAGGAGAAGACTGATCCCTACCTCTATAAACAGGTGAAATGTTGCTCTCCTTTAAAGATTTGATTCCTCTTTCAAAAGGGACACTTGTAGTTCTGCTCCTTCCTTGCCTAATTGTATTCTTAGGAACTGGGGTGAAATAATGGTATGGAAATGGAAGGGAATAAATAACCTAAGGTTGGGATGACCTCCAGATGTCATTGGGCTCCAGCTCTGATCAACCTTAGCTGGTATGACCCATGGCCAGGGATCATGGGACTTGTCCTCTGGCAGCATCTGAAGAGCATCCCTGTCCTGAGGTTTTATGGCAGACACTTATGCATGCGTAAGGTCCCAGGTTCATATTTCCATTTAAAAATGGTATCTCTGAGCAGAATGGGAAATATACCTTCCTGAGACCTTGGAGGCTCTTTGCCAGTTAGAGTAGATGGATTAACAGTATGAAAGACAGCTTCAAGGACAGCCCTACTATGAAGCAAAGAAAATCAGCCTGCCTCAAGAGACAGTTTTGCAGATAATATAAATGGACAGCAAATGAACTTGCATTGACCTTGTTTTATGGAAAGGTTCCTGGTAGCTCTAGTGGAGAGCTTTCCTTTTGCCCTATGCTGATTGGATTGATCATCCTGAGGGAACTGTGATATGCTAGGTGGACATACCATCTGAGCACCCATGCCAGTCTCTAGGAGCATAAGAAGTATAATTACAGTTATGGCAAACAATAATTTAAAGAAATTTCAGGCATCAAATAATGTGAGTTTTGATTAATTAATTGATTAAATTTTCTGAGAAACACCCATTGTTCCAAGGTGGGTAAATAGATCCTAACTGTGCTTCCAAAAATGGAAGGATCAAGATCTAACAGGATCCTGCTAACAATTTCTGCCAATGTCCTCCTCCAACTGCAGCCACCAGCTCTGTCTCTGATTTTACTGCAATCCCAGAAAGCAGGGTGCACAAATTGCTAGGAATGAGTTTTTAAAAAATGTATTTCCCCTTTTGTTGGCAGGAGCACCACAAGGAGCAAGCTCAAGATCCAAGATGTGTGTGTGGTTTGGGATGATGCACAAATCTGTTGCATCAGGTATCATCTTAGAAGATTTCCCTCGTCTTGTTCACATTGGATGGAATTGCTCTTTCTGTCTTGCCATCTTCAATTTTTTTGCAATAACTGGCAAGAAAATGAATTTTAAACATTAATTGGGGCACCTTTTTAGTTACTTTTTTACATTGATTAACCCATTAATAAACTGATTAAAGTACTAATTTAAAAAATTGGCTCCGGCTATAACCATCCTCAGTAGACTGGTCTTATTAGGGAGTACATAACTGCCTACTTCCTTTAATGGCCTGTCCTTGCACGGCCTGTTTAATCCGGCTATCAAAGTCTGCCTCTCTGTAAACTTCCTCCCAAAATTAACTCTCAGCAGTGCATTGAAATCAATCAGTGAATGAATGCTTGAAAATGGTGGAACTCCCAAGATGTTGCTTAGATCACTGTGGTGCTTTCATCATCAATGAAAGAAGATCAGAAACAACTGGTTTAAACCTATTTATTCCCTGTCGCTTCAAATGGATTAAATTGGCTTAAGCAGAAGTATTTTGGTTTAATTGGTCTGTGAGCTGAGCTGTAAACTTAGCCCAAAGAACCACAAAATATTTATAATTGCATTTGTTCACAATCTTGCTGTCTAAACATTTTATTCTCTGAGCTTCACCTCTGCTCTTTCTACAAATCTGACCATAGATTTTAAACACTGCATGGTGGAGCCCTATCTTCTAATTAAATTTGCAATGTGCACATTAATAGTGCTATGAAAATAATATTGATTCCGCCTATTAGGAAAATGAGTGTACTGGTTGGGAGCGTGCTGAGTACGCAGATGGTAGAGAATCTGCATACAGAAAACCAGGAGGCCCCAACAATATTTTTAGAGAAGACCCAGCTTCCTGCCCTGCAAAAAACAAACTACCAGAGGATGAGGTTTGGTAAATACACACACTAAGCTCATGCTGACAGTTCCCACAATCTGCAAAAGCTGAACTCCCTTTCTGTTAGCTATGACAGTGTTAAGCAATTGCCAAGTCTAAGACATGGAGAAATAAGTTTTTATATATGGGTGTGTGAAATAAGTGCTTGCTTTTCTGCTGAAATACAAGAGGTCCCATTGATACTGGCATCCCACCAGCTCTTAAATACATGTCTATTTAGAGAAGCATTCCCCTGATCTGCTAACTTGAACCTCTTACTTAAATTGCGATTTTAACTCCTTTAATTGTTATGCACTTTTAATCAGCTTGTTTTATTGTACAATTTTTTATTGCAAATGCTTATTTTTATGTTTTGATTAAACTGTTGTATTGTGTATCTTAATTATGTGTGTTTTGCAACTGACATTGCACTTCTAAACTGCTTAGAAGTCATCATGGTGGTATATAAAGCAATCAAATAACAAATTTACATATGGACAGTATTTTAAGTATAGAAAGCTTCCATATCAGAATTATTGGATTCAGTTTTAATCATGTTCAGCGTAGTCTCGTTGAAGTGAATCAGAGCTAGGTTAGTCATGACTTGAGTCCCACTTATTTTGATGGGTCTTCTTGAAACATTTGTATTTATTTATTTATTTACTTACTTACTTACTTACTTACTTATTTACTTACTTATTGCGTTTAATCATTAGCATTTCTAAGTGATCTACAAAAGAGTAAACTATACAGAGACTAAAGCAATTAAAATCCATCTTAGAACAGAACATACGCCTGAACACTACCTTAAAATGCTTGCTGAAATAAGAAAGTCATTGTCATGCGCCTGAGGCTCAGCAAGAAGGATGCCTCTCTCTTCTCAGTTGGGAAGGAGTTCCACCAAGTTGGGTCCAGAACACCGAATGTACAGCTTCTAGTTGCATGACAAGCAGCATAATTCAAACTATGCCAGTTCAGAGGGAAGTCCTATTGATTGCAGTGGGACTTAGTACCAGTATTGCAGCCATAGTCTGGATCCAACCAAACCTCCCTCCAGCCAATGGAGGGCATGTAGAGGCCGGGGAAGGTGTGATAGGAAAGCCCCATTGCACAAATACAGGTCCTTGCACAGGGATTCCACTTGCAGGTCCTTGCACAGGGATTAGGTAAATCCCACCCATTATGTTTAATATCTACCCAAGTTCTGAATTTTAACTCTTCGTCCCTCCCTAGAGGCTCCAAAGCAAAAGTATGGTAAAGAAAGATGAACAAAAATGCAGTGCTTCCCCCCCCTGGGGGTACGCAGGGGTACACATACCCCTAAACATTTTGTGAATCTAAGTTTGGCCTCAAACTCAGGGGTAGTATTTCAATATGAGTAGGAAAATGACAGTACCCCTAAAAATTTTTTAGAAAAAAGCACTGCAAAAATGTATATTTACAATATTTGCTCTTTCCCGATTCCCAATATAAAAAAACAGCAAAATAGTTGTTTGGCAATAAAGAAACAACTGTCAAGTGGGGGGGGGGATTTCATACTTTGAAATGTGCAAGAAGATGATATTTATTTTATGGTATATTTTGGTGATTCATTGTCCTAATTCAACTTCTTTTATCATGACATATGAAGCAAGTAGATCTTTTAAAACTATTTTTAAAGAACAATGCACTTTGAAAACAGTTTTAGTGGATCGATTTGCTTTATGAATTAGTATAATAGAACAGGAGTGAGGACAATGGATAGGCAAAGGCAAAGCATCTGATAAATCTCATTTTCTGTATTGATTTCTAGAGACTGTATATTCAAAATGGGCACAGACAGATTTAAACCGTAACACTTACTAGCAAGTAAACGTGATTGAAGACAGACTTACTTCAGAAGACTTCCTTCTGAATGGACATACACAGGATTACACTTACAGACTGCAACCCATTGAAATCAATGGAGCATGTTTCAGAATTGGATTGTGCTGCAAAACCACCAGCTGAAAGGGGTTCTGTTGAATGTATAAACGGATTGGTGCCACACCCCTACTCTTCCTTTGATTGAGGTCCTCCCAGACTGTTGCTGTTTTGGGGTGAGATTCAGTCACATACAAAGAACTTTGTGGAACAAACCAGGATGGATGCTCAATGAGCAAGTCATCTGGAAGTCACCTGGAAGTCTGGTAACTGCAATGACTTTTCTGCAATGATCCAGGGAACTTTGGGTATTTGTTTTGTTCTTACCTGTTTAACACATGCAGGACCAAGGACCCCAGCTTCTGGGGGTGAGGCACTGTGAGGGCCCCAACCTCTTTCTGTTAGGGGGCCAGTCCCCCTCAATGTTCAGAGGGTTCCCTCCCATGCAATGTGAGGACATTGTGTATGGCCCCCCTCAGTCCTCCAAAGAAGGTGGCAACTCTGTACAGGACTGGATTTGGAAGTCTCTAGTATGTGATACTACCTTACATGGAGCCAGACCATTGGCTCACCTTGACCAATACTGCCTAGTTTGACTGCCATCAGTATACCCTAGTCTTCTACCTACAATCCTTTCAACTGGAGATGCCAGGGACTGATCTTAGGATCCTCTGCATGCAAAGCATGCACTCTGTTAAATGACCATATGAATATTAATGAATATGAATGTGGTTGTTATGAATATAGCTATGATTTTTATCTCAGAATGGAGTCACCTGTCTGTTAAAGTCAATCAGAATGGAATACTTAATTTGCCAAAATATCATTAGTATGAATAGTATTAAAGTTGTGAAACTATTAAGCAAGTATTAAAATTTATATCTTCTTGTAACTCTACACTATATTACAGAAGATAATTTGCGGCCAATGAATGACCACATTTTAGAAGGGGAAGTTGAAAATGACATGATAGCATGGTATTCCAACCCCCCCCCCCCTTAAGCCACAAACGCTAATGATGAACATTAGACTTAAGCTATCTAATAACATTTCATGGGCAATTCTGCTCTATAATTGCATTTTTCCCTCTCTCTTTCAATTAACAGCCTTGTCCTAGGTACGCTTAATGAGAACTTAAATATGATTCCATTGCAACCTTTGTGGAATAAGAGCTGTTTCACAATAACAAGATCCCGCATTACTCTTCTATATCTGAAACATATTGCTGAAGAGTTGCAGGTGTGGAAAGGGCTTATCTGTGCTGTCCTTCCCATTTGATTTGAACAAAACTGTTTGGGTAGGATCTTGCAATGTACAAGTGGCTTCCATGCCATAAATGTAGCTTTTAAACTGCATCAAAACCCCTGCCAAAATCCAGATCTTTACAATACAGTGGTGCCCCGCAAGACGAATGCCTCGCAAGACGAAAAACTCGCTAGACGAAAGAGTTTTCCATTTTTTGAGTCGTTCCGCAAGACGAATTTCCCTATGGGCTTGCTTTGCAAGACGAAGTGTCCTGCGAGTTCTCGCGAGTTTGTTTCCTTTTTCTTAAAGCCACTAAGCCGTTAATAGCCGCTAAGCCATTAATAGCCGCTAAGCCGCTAATAGCCGTGCTTCACAAGACAAAAAAACCGCAAGACGACAAAACTCGCGGAATGGATTAATTTTGTCTTGCAAGGCACCACTGAAGGATACAGCTGAGAGAAAAAATGAGAGATTTTAACACAAAATACATGTTTAAAGATGTACTGTATCTCAATGTACACATTGCTAAACATATCTTATTCTAAAATGCACATTTTTGCACATTTTGGACCTGAAATCCCCACTGAGAAATTCAGAGAAGTGCAAAATCCAAATAATAATTACATTGCAATCTGTTTAGTAGTACAAGAGGTGGGAATTAACCTGGTTTACTTAAAAATGTGGAACCAGTGAGTTTCCCCTTTAAATAGTGCTGCAGAATTTTTCACTTCCTGTAAATTCTGGACCAAGCACAAGGGAAGACTTATAGAGAGTGTTGCTATGACTAGTAACCATAGCTTTGCTATCTATGATTATTTATTTTTTAAAAACTCCTTTAAAGCCATCTATATAGTGGTCATCACCACATCTTTGATGTGAGGAAGCTTCTAAAATGCACCTCAAATGAAATCTCACCCCATGCAGATTTTGGAGTTCCAGACTACTTGGTTTTGTTTCTGAACTGTAACTGATGAATTAGTATTTCTCAGTTGTGGCTCTTTTGTATCAGAGTTTTATACAGAGAACCTGTTGACTCAAATAGAAAAGATGCTCACCCAGGAAAATGCTGAGCCATCAAGAGGTCTATTCACCTGACTCTCCTAGCAATCAATGAGAGTTTCATCATATGCAAATAGTTAATCTCTTAAAGAACATCTGTGCCTTTGTGCATATTGCAGCTGGCTTTGTAGTTCATGTCATTTCCTAGCTATCAGCAAGATAAGGGGTT
The DNA here is from genome assembly GCF_965113315.1 of Podarcis vaucheri. Taxonomy (NCBI): domain Eukaryota; kingdom Metazoa; phylum Chordata; class Lepidosauria; order Squamata; family Lacertidae; genus Podarcis; species Podarcis vaucheri. Next base: position 34,192,199 of record NC_138749.1, read on the forward strand.
AACAAAAAGAAAGATATACAGAACTCTCCAAAGCAGCTGGTTAAATACTCTCTGCCGATGATCGAAATCTCATTTGACATTCCAACCTAGAGAAAAACTTCTTGGGGAAATGGCTCTTGAATCGTAACAGCTGAACATGATAAGATGGATAAATTCAAATGCTAAATCAGGAAATTACACATTTCAGTGACATTGCTTGGCATGAAAAGGTATTAGAGCCTGCAATCCTAAAACAATGTATGGAAACTGCCAGTTTATATCAGTTTCAAAGCAGATGAACTGCCATGGATTCTTCCAGAGAAATCTGGGAAGTGTAATTTGTTGCAGTTTCTGATAATTCTCTGTTTGAGATCTCTAGACACCACAATTCAGCTTCTAGGTTCCCTTGGAAGAAGGGATGATGACATCCGCCTGCCTTGAGAGACGATGGAGTGTGACTCCAGGGGTAACATTGAACTGTTGTGTTAGCAGCACTGAAGTTGTGTTAGCATCCCTGGGGTGCAAGCCTAGGCAGTGTGTATGGAGGTCCTGGGCTGCCCAGATGACAAGACCCCACTCTTGGCCTCTCTGATATGGTCCAAAGGAAAGCAGAGCAATATGTTTGGCATCAGTTTGGCTGCAGGAGTTGTTGGAAGGAGGCGTACAAGACATCATCCAACCATTTTAGGGACACCACTCTGGATTTGTGTAGAGTTTACTCCTTAGTCTTTCCTTCTCCTGAGGGATATCCTGCACACCAGCAGAGTTTTAGGGTCAGAGTTTTCCTTCTCCTAGATAGGCTACTTTCCCAGGTTGACAAGCCCTATCTTCCTCTCACTTTCCTGTATAGCACATGCAGAAACCACCTTCATGACTGTTGGACCCACTATTAGTCTCATCCACTCGATCTGCTGGAGCCAATCTTCACATGAAGAGGAAGTCTCTAACTCGCTGAGGGTTTGAGACCATTCAGCTACCCTCCCCTAGTTTACCCAAGCCGTTGAAGTCATCTCCCAGGGTAGACAAACTACCCCAGAAGGAGTACAATATGTTCCCCCCACCAGAGGTACCATCCCTCCCCTAACACCCAATACATCCCAAAAAGAGATGACTGTTAAAACTAATGTAAAGGTGTGCAGCAGATATACCCAGAGTGAGACATCTCAGTTTTGTGAGGTAGGCCAGTATTTATTAAGATGAAAAGTCTGAGTTGCTTGTCTAAAGCATCCCATTGGGTTTATTGCTGAACACCAGCTTCACCTTCCTCTCTGCTAATCTCACCTAAGACTTTGTTTAACATAAAGAAAGGCTACAGAAGAAACGGCTTCTCAATTCTAAGGCCAACATCTGTTTCACTTCATTAATAATCCACTCAGGAGGTGCTCAGGAGGTTATTTGCCACTTTATTATTTCCTTCTAATTCTGCATGCATTGTTGTGTGGCTTATTTTCCACATCCTTGTGATTGAGGCCAATAGGATTGCTATTGCTGAGCTCACCATGCCACACATTATTATTCTGCTATTGATTATGATTCCGCCTTGCCTGATCCCACATCTGTGAGGTTCATCTGATTTCCTGTCTGTCTCTGTTGTCTCATAACAAAAAGACAAATATTTCTTATACTGTAGTACTGTTAGTCATCATCTGGGAGTATTTTGCATGTGCATGGTTTGAATATTAAGATGTAAGTGCATTCAGTCTTTGCCAAAGGCTATATTTAATTCCCCCACCCCCAATTCCCTTTCTCTCTCCCTTTCTCCCACTTGGCATATGTGATTAGACTACAGTGGCTGAATTATTCCGTGAAGTGCTTTGTGTTGCAAGCGCTGTAAGAGGTGTGATTTAGAATCCTGACTGCTGATGACCTCATTATTGCATTGCTCTGCTGAAGTAGTTTAAAGTCACATAAGCTCCATCATGAGGGCACCAGAAGACCCAGCAGAAAGATTGCTTTCCTAAACATTCTGTCATTACAAGAAAAGGAAGATTTGGGGTATTAAAAAAAAAAGTTCTCACTCTGTGAAACTAGCTACTATCTTGAATTGCGGTGGGCAAATTTTCTCATAAGGCTAATTAAATCAAAAACAAATTTCCAATTATTCACAATTATAAGTGGTTGTTTAGAGAAAAAGAACAGCCTCAGAACTATGCATATTCAGTATAATATCATTTTGGTTCGTGGACCCGATCCCCGCGTAGTGGAATGAAAACACACAGACACGTGATGTAAGGTTAATGGGCAAGAAAAGGCCACAACTTTATTGATTACAGCAAGTGAAAAGGTATTGGCTTAGGCATTGGATCACGTCAGCTGACTCCACCCACTCGGAGAGGGGTGAGTCTAAAAGGGGGGGTTATTCACCAGTAGGTGGAGCCTGTTGATGCTAATCCAACTATAAGCTCTCCCGATGTCACCGAGGGTCGTGCCATGGGCCTCCCGCCACACAGGCATTGGACAGAATACACGACCGCCGGATTCCTTTAACGGAATACCCAAAATTGAAGGCGTAGGCGATGGCCACACCTAGCCCTTCCACACATCACAAACACATTATTCCAATGCCTAACCTACCCACCAATACCACGAAAGTTGTGATGATTGCTATGAGGTAGGCGAAAAAACCACAAAGCCTAATGTCAAATGGAAAAATTCCTACCAGGCCCCCCGGACAACCAGGGCGACCAACCTAAGGTCCATAGCAAGGCCAAGAGAAAAACTGAAACCCTGAGCTCTAAGGGAGTAGAGGGTGGGTGACTCGTGATGGGACGGTGGAAAGTGAGGGCCGTGTGGCTGGTGCAGCAGCGAGTTAAGCTGCAGTCCACGCCCCTTCCAAGGCACCTGGTTGGGCGCTTGCCCATGGGCATAGTGCGCCAGCCAGATGAGTGGGTGGCAGGGGGCTAACGCCCCCTGCTTGAGGCGGAGCTCGGCTCCCGCCCACAACCACTCCCCTCATTTGCAGGAGGAGAAGCTTTTTCTTACCCCACCAATTCTTTCATTTGTCATGTTTTCTCCCCCATACCCTGTCACAGCTTAGTACCAATACTTTTCTGATGCCCAGTCTTCTAATTTCATTTCCCCCCTTTTTATACTTTTTTATATTGAACAGATGGAAAGTTCCTTAATCTGAGTGGGTTGAAAGCAAAGAGTAAGGTTACCATAACTTCCATTAGAGAGCTTCGGTATGCTGATGACAACGTAGTGTGTGCACACTCAGAGGATGACCTCCAAACCATCCTAAATATCTTCGCATAAACCAACAAGCACAAAACAACCCCTCTGAAGCACCGCAAATCCAACTCAATGGTGTAACGTTGGAAAGTGTCGATCACTTCTCCTTCCTGAGCAGTTATCTTTTCACAAGGGCCGACATTAATGCTGAAATCCAGCATCACCTGAACTCTGTGAGTCCTGCTTTCTCCCGACTGAAGTGCAGAGTGCTTGGCAGGGGGTTGAACTCGATGGCCCTTGTGGTCTCTTCCAACTCTATGATTCTATGATTCTATGATTCTAGGACTGGGACATTCGCAGGGAAACCAAAATGCTTGTTTACAAAGCTATTGTACTACCAACCTTACTGTATGCTTGTGAAATATAGATCACTTATAAATGCCATCTCCAACTCCTTGAAAGATTCCATCAATGGTATCTCGGAAAAAATTTAGCACATCACTTGGGAAGACAGGCGAACTAATGCCAGTGTCCTGGAAAAAGCAAAGATCACCAGTGTCGAAGCAATGATTCTTCAACATCAATTTCGTTGGACTGGTCATGTTGTGTGGTTGCCTAATTGTCATCTTCCAAAGCAACTACTCTATTCTGAACTCAAGAATGGAAAGTGTAATGCTGGTGGTCAACAAAAGAGGTTTAAAGACTCTCTCAAGGGAAACCTTTTAAAATGTAATATAAATACCGACAACTAGGAAACACTGGCCTATGAGCACTCCAACTGGAGAACAGCCTTTACCAAAGGTGTCATGGACTTTGAAAATAAAAAAATTCCTTCCTGTAGCACCTTAAAGACCAACTAAGTTAGTTCTTGGTATAAGCTTTCATGTGCATGCACACTTCTTCAGATACACACGTGTGCATGCACACGAAAGCTTATACCAAGAACTAACTTAGTTGGTCTTTAAGGTGCTACAGGAAGGAATTTTTTTATTTTGACTATGGCAGACCAACACTGCTACCCATCTGTAAATGGACTTTGAAGATGCTCAAACTCAGAACAAAAGGGAGAAACATGCTAAGAGGAAAGCACATTTGGCAAACCTTCACCATGATCAACTCCTGCCTGGAAAACTATGTCCCCACTGGGGAAGGATGTGTGGATCCAGAATTGGCCTCCACAGTCACCTACGGACAGACCATTAAGACCATGTTCATGGAAGACAATCTTTCTCAACTTCCAAATGTGCTCACATTGCCCCCCATGTTGGCAACTCCTAGTCCGATTACTGCACTTTCCTGTTATATTTCATAACTAACACATATGCCTGTGACCCCCCCCCTCTGAAAAACTAGCATACCAGCAAAATTCTCACTTCAAAATTTAAACTGCTCACACACCATATTTTCAACCTTGGTTGCCGCTATAGGCTTTAACTGAGGAGAAAACCCTTAATAACTTTTAAACTGCTACTCAGAACTTCACCAAACCAATGAAAAAGTACCTCCTTCAACAAGTCTTAATAAAGTACAGTGGTACCTCAGGTTAAGAACTTAATTCATTCTGGAAGTCCCTTCTTAACCTGAAACTGTTCTTAACCTGAGGTACCACTTTAGCTAATGGGGCCTCCTGCTGCTGCTGCGCCACCGCGTGATTTCTGTTCTCATCCTGAAGCAAAGTTCTTAACCCAAGGTACTATTTCTGGGTTAGCAGAGTCTGTAACCTGAAGTGTCTGTAGCCTGAAGTGTCTGTAACCCAAGGTACCACTGTACATAGTAGTTTTCACCGCAAATGGAAAGAAAAGTATGATCTGTATACGAACTGGTGATCTTCAGGGAATTCTCTGTGGGAATTCTCAAATGGCTCAGACACATGGCCACCAGAAGCCATGTGTTCAGTATTTTGGGTGCATTTTTGTACACATTACATGGTTGTGGAACTGCATTGCAAAATTCAGAGAAGTGCAGATTTTGAATAATATCATTCCTGCTCTTGAAGTGAGGATATGTTTGCCTCCACCCTTCCCTTTTCTGCAAAAGAGATTCAGGAATTTAAATCCCAAAATGAGAGGGCACAGGGGAAAACACGTGAGGGCCTTCTGGCCAATGGGGAGGGGACAGGAGCATGACTTTATAAGTCATATATCGTCTTCTATGCATCTTTGCATTAATTGACTACTAAGAAACCCTGAGCTTCCAGGTTTGCATAAGAAGCAATTATAATTCATAAAGACCTCAGCTGTGGAACTTTTACTCAGCTGGAATTAAATGTTTTTTTAATGGAAATGCAATGTATGCCTGATGGCTCAACTTTTTTCTAAATAAAGTGAATGTTTTCCAGAGTAAGGCTGTAGGGTTCATAATCAGAGTGTTCAATCTGCTGTAGCCCTTTTCTCAGTATGAAATAGTAATTTCATATTAACTTTAAATATGCTACGGGACTCTTTCCTACACAAAACACAAGGCTTCTTGTGTCTAGTTCATTATTAGATACTTATTTCTGATGTATATTAGCAGGTTATTTGCAGCTCTGGGGAACTGAATTATTTTAAACATTAGGCAGCTGCTGAAATCTGTGCAAGGAAGTAATGAGCTTTTTTTAAAGGAAAAAAACCCCTTACCCTTTATGTATAGAAGTCAATGCAGTAGAAAGTTAAGAGTTTCCTCTTCCCCTCATTCCCCAATGCAGGTTACACAATGCAGGTGACACACTGGTACCATAAATCTAGGATCCTCAAGCTTGTCCTAGTGAATCTTTTTAATCAGGCAAGCATCATCTGTTTCACATCCACACCATACTCTTATACCACTTTAATAGACTTCGCTTCCTCCAAAGAATATTGAGAACTGTAGTTTAAGGGTACTGAGAGTTGTAGCTCTGTGGGTGGTAAAATACAATTCCTAGGACTCTTTGGGGAAAGCCATGACTGTTCGGGTGATATAAAACTGCTTTAAAGGTATGGTGTGATTGTGTTGGAATGCTTTCATACTTTCTTGCTAGAAGCTGTTTAATACCTGCTCTGATGCAGAGTGCAACAAATCCATACAATATCTGCACGGGTTTGTCCTTTGTGCTCAGTGTGAAAGTGTCTGATGTTGATTCTACTACTCCAAGTTTATTTCTGAAAATAAAAAATAGCTTGAAAGTGACTCTAAAAAGAGATCTTGATATGGGACTGTGAGCAGGAGGGAATGGCAGGGCTTTTCTTTTCCAGTGGATCCTGCTCATTCTTATATATTTTTTATTGGTTTTAAACAAAACAAGCTCTCAGGATGAGGCAGCCTATTACAAAACCTCCAGACATCACTAAACATCTCCTGCGTCAGTAACAAGAAAGAAGTACATCAGTATATCAGTGCCTGGTTGTAAAATTATTGTAAAAAGGAAATAAACAAGACACAGGAGTCTGCTTAAAATTACAGAGCAGTAACCTGAAAACAAAGATAACGGCTGAGTTTCCCCTTCTATAGGAGAGAAAACGGTGAAAGGTAATGTAATAATATGATGTATAGCGGTGGGCAAGGAAACATGACTTGTTTGTGGAAGTAGCCAGGTGGAGAGCTAGCACTTGTGGTTAGCAAACTGCAGTGGAAAAAAGAGATAAAGTTGAAAAGAGCAAACGTGGCTGTAACTAGCTCCTAGGCATCAAAAGTCTGCCAAGATGGGAAGCTATTAAGCTTCCTTTTCTCTCTCCTGAGCTTGGAGAAGCAGTTGAGCTTAGATTCAGTGGTTAAAGTCAAGATTTAAAGTCCTCTGGGAAGACACAGTTCCTGCCCGGGAAGCCTAGTAAATGCTGGATGTGTACAGAGTCTTGTGGTTTATCCTGTAGTGAGGAATGTGCTCCTTTCACGTGGTCAAAAATGTTTGGTCCATCATTATAATTCCACAGGTTCCAGGACTTAGCAGTTGCAAGCATGAAATACAGATCCTAGAAAAGAGGTCCAGCTTAGGTTTAACACTCTTTAGGTCACTCAGTATGTTGCCAATCATATTACAGTAAGTTTAAATGAGTAGATGCACAAGCAGATATGTTTGAGAAACATATTTGATCTTCCTGAATTACATAAGAAGGGTACCGGTGAATCAGGCCAACTTCCTATTTAGGTCAGCATCCTGCTCCCCACTATGGCTAAACCAGATGCTTGTGGGAAACCAGGAAACAGGCCATAAGATGGCCCATCTAGTCTAGCATGTTGTTTTCACAGTGGCCTTTGAGAAGCCTGTGAGCACAATTTGAGCACAAGATCACTTTTCCCTCCTGTGGTTTTCTGTCATATTGAGAAGCATTTCTGCCTCCAACCATGGAGGCAAAACATAGCAATCATGGCTGATAGATTCACAAGGTGATCGGCCAGTTTCTAATTCCAAAGAACAGTGGTTGCCATGTGTCTAGATACAGCAAATATATCCCCAAACTCACAGAATCAGGCGTTTGCAAACTTTCCTTGCTCACACGGAAATGAATTTTGTGTTTGCCTTTCCCATTGCTGGTTCCTCCTCAAAGCATAGACGGAAAACTACATTTGAATATTCTTGAGGACATCTTCAGGGTCTAGCTACAAAGTTTGGAGCTGAATTTCGTAATAATTTGTAGTTGCATAGATTAGTGGTTTCAATTTGGGAGCCTTCTAACAGAATCGTAAACATGAAGAAGTGGTGTGTGTTGTTTCAGGAACTGTGGTGACAGGCTATTTACTGGTTACAAGCAAATAACATTAAAGCATTACAAGAAATGAATATGCATTTGCCATAGCTTCTCACACAGCCTCCTCCAACAGTTCATGTAGTGTTCTATATTTACTTATGTCAGCCAACTTAAAACATGTTTAAATTAACTTGAGATATCGGGGATCATTTTTCATCCAAACAATATTCCAAATTATTATTCTGAATGACAAAGCCATGCTTCAAAGAATGCTTTAAAAAAATCATTGGCAGCTCAATCTATAGCACGCACACAATGCATGGATTAAAGCTAATTTAGTCTCAGTGAAGCCAATGGGTTTACGGTGGCTCAAATTATATATTAGATTAACTGTATTCTAGATAAGGCTTCCCAAATTAGAAAGTTTATGAATATGATAGGATGGTGCCTAGCTAGCAACCATTTGGTTTAAACATAAAACTAATGTACTTCAGCTTTGACTTCAAACCATTTCAGGGAAGCATATTCCACTGCACCTAAGGGCAACAAGGTAACCTAGGGGGCACAGAAAACGTCACCTGGCAAACACAGTCTGTTCTCCACTCCAACACCTTGCTGCCCACTCCCCACTCTGCCTGGTACTTGCTTACTGCCCAGGCAAACAAATGCTGCCTACTCATGTGGTTGGAGAACTTCCCTGATGGTTCTGTTGATGACACATTGGGAGAAGATGACTAGACAAGACAGTCAGCCCAGGCTACCCACAAAGAAGCATCATTGCCACTGTTAAGCCAGCTCAACAGCTGAGATGGCCCTCTATCGCCATCTAACCGTAGGGCTGCCCCTGTTTCCAGGCTGTTGAATTACTATCTACTCTGATTGATGATGGGTCTCTGAGGTCTCTGACAGCCCTGCTACAAGAGATAGGTTTACACTGGAGATGCCATGGGTAGTGTCCAATTCCGCACATGCATATGGACATTCACACAAGGTGACTTCCCTACCACTCTTCCACCTGCAGCCCCATATGTCCCGTCAGAAGTCTCTTGGGAAAAGCCTGGGGTGTTGGGTGTGGGCTGCAGTGGGAGTGGAGAAACTGGGGAAATCAGCTTGTTCAAGTAGAGCTAATGGTATGTGTTATCCAGAGGCTCATTTACACAATGCACTGAACACAAATACAAGCAATGTCTACAAATGTACAAGTGCTTGAATGTGTCAGCTACTGTGTGCACAGATGGTACACTCACTATATACTGAATGTGAATAACTATCAAGGTGCAACTCAACTTCGTACATTCCTAGTTGACCTCCCTACAATTACAATAACTCTCAATGTGAACTTGTGTGTTTTTTAAATGACCAATTTTGGGGGTTAATGCCCTAGGCATGGACCCACTCTGCTCTGTGCACCGGTACACCCTACACTTGAGTAACACATACATAGGGCTTCTCGCTAACCTGAATGTTATTGTGTCATATTTTGTTCCCAATTATGCATTTGGCTATTATTACAGCCCACCTCCTGGGGATCCATGCAAAGATGAAAGAGTATGTTGTCATTATATATAAAAAAGTCTGTCTCATCAGAAATCCTGCCGTGCAGTTGTTTCACTGAAACCTTGCCAGATGGAATTATTCTTAATGATTTTGAATGATCTCAATTTGTTTTTATCTAACGTAAAGCTAATTCCCAGTGATAAATAGATTTCATATCATTATACCACAAAGATATAATGTATATTAAATTACATTTTTAAAATACAAAATTTAAAAGCCCTAGAACAGTTGGAATGACATTGAAATCCATCTAAAAATGTGGAGGAAATCATTAATCATTAGGAATGTACACAAATGGCAGGGGGCAAACAGCCAAAACCTTAATTTGAGAACATTTTTGCAGCCAAGATTCTGATTTCCAGTACCTTGCCTTAGGAATGCTGGGGAGAAAATAAGAATCAGGGGCCTGAGGTTGGCAGGGAGCTGGATAACCTACAGTTGAGGTCACAAGTCTTGTGTCCTCAGCTAGAGCAGATGAATGGTTAAGTTAGAGAACTGTTTATGTGCCTGCTCTTATCTGTTTCCACACCATGTGGCATCTCTTCTATGACCTCCAATCAGACCTGAGGCAAGAAGCATGATCAGAGTTGAAGGAGATATTCCAGGTACACAAAAACACCCAGCGTATGAAGCAGGGTTGGTGAGGGGTGTGGCCTCAAGAGAGTTTCAAGGGCCACATAGTGAGATTTGGAGGGTCGCAATTAGTCCCTGGGCCTGAAGTTCCTCATTTGTGTGTTAAAGGGTAACATAAGCTTATGTGACTCATAGTCCACTTTATCACTGCATGGGTTGATATTCAACTAAGCATCTCTCAGAGTTGACCTATTGAAATTAACATAGCCATGTTCGACCATTTCAATGGCTGAACTCAGAATTTAATCCTAAACTGGGAAGCATAAATAGGAGCTGTAGAGGAGTGAGGCCAGGTAGAAATGCAATGCAAAACAACAGACTGTTTGAGATTATCTAAAAGCAAAATAGTGGCCAAGTACACCAACACAAGGTTGTCTAGGTTATAACACAAACTTCCTGGCTCCCATAGACACAATCAGACAGTGTGAGGTGTCTGACAGATAATACACTGTCAACATTACCAAGGGCAACATGAAGCACCTCAGGCAGCAGATGTGGAGGTACCATTAAAGAGCAGTGAATTGTCACTTATTTACCTTTATAAAGCTTATTATTACTATGACACTCCATTTGCCTTTTCTGCCATAATCACTAACTTAAAGGTAAAGGGTCCAGTTGTTAGGTCCAGTCGTGGACGATTCTGGGGTTGCGGCTCTCATCTCGCTTTACTACGCTGAGGGAGCCGGTGTACAGCTTCCAGGTCATGTGGCCAGCATGACTAAGCCGCTTGTGGCAAACTAGAGCAGCACACGGAAACTCTGTTTACCTTCCCACTGGAGCTGTACCTATTTATCTACTTGCACTGCATGCTTTCAAACTGCTGGGTTGGAAGAAGCAGGGACCGAGCAACGGGAGCTCACTCCGTCACGGGGATTCGAACCATCAACCTTCTGATCAGCAAGCCCTAGGCTCTGTGTGGCTGCTATTCTATATCTTGGGAATTAGCAAATGCAAAATTTGAGCCATGTTGCATTGTACGGATGTTGTTGCTTGGCAATTGTGGTTATTGTTTCCAACTGCAAAATATGAGTATCTTTGGAGGTCGGCATTGAAAAACAATTTCCCCTAGAAATCCATCTGCCACTCTGATGGCTCTGGTAATTCTCCTCAATGGCACAGAGCTCATTCCCCCCTCTCTTAACATTGATTCTCACATCTTCAAAGAGATCCTAATACTTAGATACAGACTTTTTGAGAGGGATATTTGCCCATCTTATTACCTTCTGAAGCAGTAACCATTCAGTTCTACTAGAGTTCTTGCTGCTATAACTACTACTGCAAGCTTTCCGCATGGGCTACCTTCTCAGTGCTTGCAATGGGACTCTATCTTTCTGCTGAATTGTCTATAATCTTGATGGCTGTTGGAAAAAAAGTCACAGATGCATAGCCCTACTGCAATTTCCTTCCTCACCATCTGTCATTTTATTGTTTCCAGGTTTAGTACATCCCTAAAGGGAATGGGTTTTTATCTATGTCTGCACTACAGTAGTCATGTAGATTGCCTTAGATTTCCTAGAGGGTTGCAGAGGGTCTCTGGGTTCCTCCCTGCAGAGGACTGCACTTTCCCCACACTAACCAGGGTTTCTTGCAGAGTATTCTTCTACCAATGAATGACCCAAAAGGCCCAATTCAGTTTTTGTCCCAGAGGATCGCAACCAATTCAAACTTTTATATATAAAATCACTTATCCCTTAATGGATATTCTGAAACTTCATGGAATGGGCAGGGGAAGGAAAAGTTATGATAAACATGCAGTAAACATCAATACTATACAAACTTTCTAGAAGCAAATGTTGTACCATCTAACTGTCCTGATTTGATCAGGTTGTGCTGGAATTACAGAAGTCATACCAGCTTCTGATAGGATCCTGGAATGTTTCATTTTTTGGCCCCATGCAACATTTTATTTAGGTCAGCTGATTTCAAACTGTTGAACAGCTTCCCAGGTCTTGAGAAAACTGTGATTCCTAACTTGTTGGACAGGTTTTTCACCGTCTCTCATAATACTAGACCTCAGGTCAGAAAAGATTCAGGACAGAAGAATAAAGTACTTCTTCACATAGCACACAATTAAACTATGACATTCACTCCCACAAGATTGGGACTCATGGAGGAGTGGCTGTTAGTGGTTACTAGCCATGACTGATATGTTCTAGCTCTACTCTCAGAGGGCAGTGTAACCCTCACCACGATCAACTCCTGCCCAAAAACCTATGTCCCCACTGTGGAAGGACGTGTGGGTCCAGAATTGGCTTCCACAGTCACTTACGGACTCACTGTTAAAACCATGTTCATGGAAGACAATCTTACTCGGCTACGAGTGATCGCCAAAGAAGAAAACCTCTGAATACCAGTTGCTGGGAATAATAAGTGGGGAAAGCACCTGCTTAGCTTGGAAACGAGGTGGGGAGGGACTGGAGTCATGGTGTCTGGAAGGCTTTCCATAGGCATCTGGTTGGTTACTGTTATCATAGGATGCTGGATTGGTGGGTCTTTGGCTTGATCCAGCAGGGTTCCTCTTAAATTCTTAGTAGACAATTTAATTTTGAAAGTTTCCCTGCAGTGAGGAACTTTTACAACCAACTTCAATTATTAAATTAAATTATCTTTAAGCCACATTCCAGCTTAGAATATATACTTCCTTTTCAGTGGCCATGTTTATAATGAGGACCAGCTGTAAATATTTTGGCATTCGTTCTCATCTCCTGGTGCCAAATTTCCTCTCTGGATGGCTACTTTCCTAGGTTTGAAGAAAGAGAGAAGTAAACACTTGGTGATTTCCTAGCAACAGCAAAACCAATTCTTCAACCAGAAAGGAGCTGGATCAGGCCTTAGTCAGCTGCAGACAACCACAAAGTGGTTTATATGCAGATTGCACTCTCTACAGAGCATTCAGAGTAAGGTGGAATTAGAGACTGAATAAACAACATCCAGAGAATGAGCATGTGTAATAGATTCTAGATTTAATTAAATTGGAAGAGAAATTTGAGATTTTTTCCCCTACTCAAATAATTTAATTTTACAGTATTAGGTAATATTCAACTAAGTTTCACTCAGAGGAGACCCATTGAAATTAATGAACATCACTAAGTTAGCCCCATTAATTTCAATATTCTGAGTAAAACTTAGATAAATACCACTCTTTATTATTACATATGTATCCAACATCTTCTTGAAGATCAATGTGGCATTTATTATACTTATAATATCCTTATAACAACCCAGTGATTGAGAGTTGCTGACCGTCCCAATTTCACTCAGAGAATTTCATGGTTGGTTGAGGACCTAATCCCTGGTCTCCCAGGTCTCCAACCACTATTCCAAACTGGCATATAATGAAAGATAAATAATATTTAGCACCAGTCACTTTTGTGTTGGACACATGGATGAAATTTGGTTTAAATTCAGTCAAATTCAGTTAAAGCTAAGTATTGAGTGTCTTAAACCATACTCTCTGGTCAGCACCCTTCAGCATCTGATCTAATTCTTTACCACCTGATTAGGAGAGAAAACTAATGTTTTTGGGAGTGCACAAGTGAGAGGCTGCATTCAGGAATCTGGGAACTGGATTACACCAGCCAGGAAGTCAGTAATACACACCCCAAATCCAGATTCACTTCTCTAGTGAAGACAGAGCATAAGCAAGTTTCTGTTGCTTTATTGGTTTATCTGTTCACTCTGCCATACTTTTCACTTCTACTGAATTCTGGTTTGATTAATTTTCTAAAGGCAGCCCAGTATTCTTCATTTTACAGGGCACCAGGTACCAGATAATACAATAAAAATGCATATTATATACATTGAAGGCACTTGCTGGGGTGCAGGGGACCTGGAGCCTGTTTCCTCTGATACCGCTGAATGTGTTACAGTACCACTTCCCAAATTCACAAAAATATTTGCTTGAGCATAATATACGTCAGTGCAGTCTCTACAATGCGCATCAGCGTAGGACACAATGTTGGCTACCCCTGGGGTAGTGTACAAATACCCCAGATGTTTACATGGAGATTAGCAATAAATCTGACCACCATGAAATGAGTATTTCAAACCTCTAGCCTGTCCATACATTTCTTTGTTCAGGATGTGTTTTCACACTGCAAGCTGGGTGGCTAATTTGCTAACTATTTTGTCATATATTCGTTTTACAGGTCAGGTTTTATTTTCAGTTCCTAGTTACTGGAAGAATTCATGCTTTAACTGGATTAATACTGCAAAGCTTCATTTGTAAAAAATCATAGTCTCATGTAAAGACAAATGGCCTCAAGCCTGAATTTCCATTTCAAATGGAAATACATTTTTAAGAACAGCCGTTCCAACCAGATTCTTTACTTTTCTTTATCTTTCAGCTCATAAAAAATCCATTATCAAACTGAAGATACGGTGCTGAAGAAAGTCATCAGCCTCATTTAAGAATGCCGAGACACAGCTACAACCCACTTTGCTATTTATCTGTATAACTTAACTTCTGAGAGAGTAAGATGAATAGAAATAGCTCCTTCTTCAAAGTAAGCAATACATAGCAGATTTGCATTTTGGGAAATATTCATTTATTGAGAATGCTTAGAACTCTGCTTAATTTAAACTCCTACCACATACTGTTCGCAAACAGTCTATATATCTTGCACACAAGAAGGTGACAGATGTTTAATGTCCTGATCCTATGAATTCCCACATAGGCACAGCATTTTATAGAATCAGGATGTTAAAACTGGCATATGGGAGGGAAATTGTACCCTTTCTCTTGATGTATGTGTGCAGAGCAGTGCAATGTTGCCAGGCTCTCCACTGAACATACTGCATTGCAGCTCAGAAAGGTCACATTGCAAGAAGCAACATTATGAATTTGAAAATATAAATGCCAACATGCAACTATTAGATATAAGCCCTATGTAATTCGTATTCTGCACACATTCATAATCATGCAGCAAGAAAGTGCTTGAATCCTGTGCAGGTGTCACATCCCACTGTCCATGTATTGCAGGAATGTTTGTATTGGGCAAAACTCTTCTACATGCATAGAGAAGGAGCGGGTGGCGCTGTGGTCTAAACCACTGAGCCTCTTGGGCTTGCTGATTGGAAGGTCAGAGGTTCGAATCCGCTTGACAAGGTGAGCTCCCGTTGCTCAGTCCCAGCTTCTGCCAACCTAGCACTTTGAAAGCACACCAGTGCAAGTAGATAAATAGGTACTGCTGTGGTGGGAAGGTAAACAACGTTTCCATGTGCTCTGGCTTCCGTCACAGTGTTCCATTGCATCAGAAGCAGTTTAGTCATGCTGGCCACGTGACCCAGAAAGCTGTCTGTGGACACACGCTGGCATCCGCGGCCTGAAAGCGAGATGAGTGCCACACCCCACAGTCGCCTTTGACTGGACATAACTGTCCAGGGGTCCATTACCTTTACTTTTACATGTTTCAACACATGGCACCGTAAGTTGGAACCTTAATCACACAGGGCTCTAAATATTGGTGTGCAGTGGCTTTAGATGAAGCCCAACGCCTGAAGGAAACTGTTGTTAGATGCCCTAGGCACCCTTCAGGGTGAAACAGTGGTGTATAAATCAATCAAACAAAACAAAACATGCTTCAAAGATGCCCTTCATCCACTCTGGAAAAGGTTCTTTTATCCACTCTGGAAGAGCTTATATCCTGTAAGTTGTATCCCCTTGTGTCAAAGGGAAGAAAAACGATATCTATTTAAATAATAATGATAACCAATAGAGACTGTGGGTGGGAAAAAGTGGATGCCAATACTGTAATGGTTTCCCTTGTGGAAAAACCACAGCAGCTATCCTTCTAATGTTTGGCAGCACTCAACCCTTCACAAGGGGCTACCATGCCTGAAAATTTCATCACATTCTGTTATTTACGAGTTCTTCTAATGACCAGCTGGGTGGGGAAGCTCAAGGAAATGAAGGTGCCCAAAGTTGCTGGTTTCTTAGCTGCACTGATGGAATGGCCCTATATCCATTCTCTTCCCTCCTCTCCTGCATTCTTTGCCACAGCCTTGTGGAACAGCGGCTGCCAGGTGACACTTGGTAGAGAGAAGAACCTGGCTTCTCAGCAGAGCCTCTCTTCTCTTTTCTCCTCTGCTGCAGCCTGCTGCCTCTTCCTAGTGCTTCTCAGCTTATTGAACTGCAGATTATAAGTTTCCAGTGGGAATGGAAACACAGAGTGCTTATCAACAATGCTTGCAACAACTCTGCTGTGGCCAACTACTTTTCCCACCCCTAGTTCTACCCATTTTGCAGATGTAAGCTTGGTGCGAAGGGAGATGAACCAGCAGGATGTGAGTGGCTGCCAGTCAGGGTCGAGCCCTATCATCAAGTACAGGGAGGCTATCACCTCACCTCAGACGGTAGCAGTAGCTCTTTGACCATCTCTCTAGGGCTCCTTGGATGATCCCCAATGATGGAAGATGGAACTGTCTGTGCTGTCATGCATCCCCTAGACTAGCCTGCTGCCCTCAGGTATGGTGGAGGATGCTATCCCATCCTCAGTGTTGAAGAAAGATTGAACTAGTTGGCTTCAGTACATGTGGACCATCTTGTCCTTTTCAACAAAATGTCCTTGGGCCAGCCCTGCTGCAAACTCTTTACGAAAGGAGCCCGTATGTCAATGAAGGAATGATGTCAGTGACTTTCAAAGGCCTCAGGGTGGACAAACCATGACTTCACCATGGTGAGACCACTCACTCCAAATTTCAGATGCACTACAACTTTAAATAGGTTTTAAATGTATTAAGTTGCAAGAAGCAGAAGAAGCCTGGTACCTTGTGATAAAGAGAAACTAATGAAGACATCTTTCCTTCAGTGGCACATGCTTTTTCACTTCCCAGCCTTCATCTTTTAGACTAGTTCATCTTGAGCATGTGACTCAAGAAACATCATCATCAAGTTGCTCTCATACATCCCTGTTTCAGCATGCTGTGCTACTTATTACCTGCATCAAACCCTTTGGGCTGGCAATTCACAATTAAGCTGATACTTAATTAGCATCCTCAAATGTACCTCCTTATGCTGGTCCAGCATCTCTTGGCTACACTTGTGTGCAATGACCTGGAAACCACTGCTCAGAAATAGCAACATTTAGCCGCATTATTGGAATACACTTGCTCCATCTCAGAGAACTGCTGACACACAGGAGGTTACAAAGGAGAAAATTGTTACTTACACAAACACTGCAGACAAAGGGACATTATTTACAGCTGTTTGCCAAAGCATTCTAAGTTAACACCAAGGCCCCATAGCCCCCATTATTTGAAGAGGATGAGATAAATACAGAAAATTACCAATGAACTCTGTAAGCTACTAACAGTACTATTATTATTATTATTATTATTTCTATACAGCCCTTCATCCAAGGATCACAGGGCAGTTTACAATATCAGCCCACAAGCCATAGATGTAAATTTACTCTAGCATAATAGCAGGATGTTCACAGGATATGCACCAATTACTTCAGTATTCGTTTGAGCTTTGCATTTATGCATCCTAGTTATGCAACTGTTAGTGAATGAAAACTGATCTCCAATGTGACCATTGATCCACCAGTGCAATCTAGTTAGACCTATGATGTACATTTCAATATTGAGTACATTGCTCTTGTCCTCATAAACACACACACACAGAGAGACAATCTTATGCAAACCAGGCCAGAGTTTGATTAATGGTCTACTTTTTCATTTTTATTCCAGTTTAGTTCCAGTGCATTCAGTGCCATTATTTCATCAGCATAAAACAGTGGCAATATAGTGAAGAAATGGAACATTAGTGTTTATAAGTGCAAAAGTTTCAAACTAGCCAATGACCAGTGATATAGATGGTTGTGCATGATAGAATGAGTCAGTGCAAAGGTAACAGAATAATTATTTTAGGACAGGAGGGAAAATCTGGGGCTCTCCATATGTTGTTGAACTCTAACTCCCATCAACCCCAGCAAGCTTGGCCAATAGGGATGATGGGAACTGTAGTCGTACCTGGAATGCCACCGGTTCCCTGTTTTATGATATTTCTAAAGAGGGATTCAAGAAGGATTGAATGGATGTTGTTTCAGTTTATATCCAAGCTCTGCAGTACACAAACATCCTCAAGTTCACCTGAGCTGATGCTCAGCAACCTCAAGTTCACCCACTACCTTTCTACCCACCTATACTGCAATTAGAGCTCTCTGTATCCTCATACATCTCTGCCTAATTGCATTTATGAATAAGTGCCAAGTCTACAATGAAACTGAGAAATAAAATAAATAGTCCCTCTGGATCATCCACCACTATTTAGCTATAAACTTGTTTATGGAGTGGATATAAGTTTCTCACAAACAGGGGTTTAAGAAGGCATTGTTTTCTATTCTGCCCTGTTATTTGTTACATAAAGCACCATTTCTGTTGTGCGAAAGTTTATCTTCCACACAAAAACCCTTTGTTATTCATTACCCTGTCTGTTGTGGCAAATGACATAATTTACAGTGGTGCCTCGCGTTACAGACGCTTCAGGTTACAGACTCAGAAACAGTACCTCGGATTAAGAACTTTGCTTCAGGATGAGAACAGAAATCACTAGGCGGCGGCAGCAGCAGGAGGCCACATTAGCTAAAGTGGTACCTCAGGTTAAGAACAGTTTCAGATTAAGATCGGACCTCCGGAACAAATTAAGTTCTTAACCCGAGGTACCACTGTATGATGTTAATTACATAACTTGTGGGTGAAATTTTCAGGCAGGCATAGCAGCCCCTTCAGAATCAGAAATTCTGTCAACTAAGTCCAGGGACTTTTGTCCTGGGGACATTTAAAGTATTTTTTTAATGGGAAACATCTACAACATTTTAAACTTTAGAGCAGAAGTGGATGAAATTTGCAGGCAAATTCAGCCCTTCTAATTGCATGAAGTCTGCCAAATTTTAGAAAGATCGCTGTAGTGGTTTTCTTGGAACACCAACCACTACAGTTTTGTGATAGGTAAAAAAGGAATCAGTCCGCCTCCCTCAGTGTTTTGTGGGCAATGTATGGGGGGGGGAGCAGGCATAAGAGAGGTGCCCAGTTAAAAATAAATAAACCTTCTAACTTACAGAATAAGAATTCCAGGGGATTTTGTGCTAAATACATTTAAAGTTGATTGGTAGAGCAGAACTAAAAGGGAAACACCTTCCAGGTAAAACTGTTCGTTACAATTTTGACCAGATATTCACAACAGAGTTCTCTTTCTGTCCTATTCCCAGTCTAGTGTTTACTCACTCTTTCCCCATCACTCCACCCTGCTGTTATTGCTTATATGATCAGCTGCTGCTTTTAGTAGACACTTGTTTTCAGCTATTTTGGTTTTTAATAACTGAAGACTCACAAAGCAAGGGGCCTTGCTTTGACTTATGCCACTTCATCTCTGTCAAGCCTCACATCCCTCCAGGGCCCTCTGCTTCAACCCAGGATTTGGGATTCATTTGAATCTGATGCATTTTTTATTTATCTAATTATAAAGTTTGGCATACATGCATGCAGAAAAATAACAGAACACTTCTCAAGGTGTGTATATTAAATCCACAGTTCTTAATTTATGAGTACATCCTGAAATTAGAACACAGCTGAAAATAGGCACCATGCACAGTATGAGTCTGGATTATAGTTGGGGGGAGATGCTGTTTCTTTCTGAATAGTGAAAAGCGTAAAAAGCAAACACACATAGAGAGAACTCCAATGAGCCATTCTTCTGCTCTGCAATACCTGTCAGCTTAGATGTGTGGGTATTATACAGTGCTAATGAGAAAGTGACTACAGACTATCAGTGCATTAATTTTCTAATTAAATATGAGCTGTTAACAGTTCTTCCATAATTATGTAAGGCACGTGTCAACCCTTGCACTTCACGAACATTTTTTTTTATCATGGGGGAGGGAAATGCCATGAGGTCAGAAGAGTGGCAATTGAGCACTAGTTAGATATTTTGTGCATTAGGTTGAAGGGAAACAAAATATCTGTATTTTTTTTTCTTTTCTTATCCAGAGCTCTTAGACTCTATTATTCACATTATATCAATTATTAACTAGAATTATGTTTATTATTTCTCATACCCGTATTACCTACCTTTGAGAATTTGCAGTATTCAGTACAGCTCGAGATATGCTATTGTTTTCTAAATGATCACATCCCTTTAGTGCTGCATTTACTTGGCCACATCTATTTGACAGATGCAGCCTAATGTACCAGCATTCACCATTATGGAAATTTAGCTTGTGGACAAATGGTTTTGTGCCTGGAAGTTTGCAGTGTATAAATGCCAGATCTAAGGACATATCTATTCTACAAATTAGTTTACAACTCATTCCCTCTTTCCAGGGAGCCCTAAGAACTGCAGTTCCCCTATAGCAATGGGCAATCTCCTCTATTAGATTCAGAATTGGCTTGCTCTTTTAGAACATTCTTGGAGAACTCTCAGACAGAGTTTTTCTGTGATTTTGGAAAGACTGAGCAGCTGCTGGCTCTTCCCTGAGGTTGTTTCCAACTTTCTAAACTTAAACTGGTGAAAAGAAACCTGAGGTAATGATGGTTGAGAGAAACCTAGGCTATGATGGTTGAGACTGCATCTTTTAAGTCACAAGCTTCCAAGAAGCATTAGATACATGCTGAGAAGCTTTGAAAAAGCCCAGGAAGTGAAGCTTTTCCATTTCTCCTGGCTCAATCAAGCTGGAATGGAAAACTCCAGTCTTTTGGCTTTCCAGTCACAAGGGACTGGGCCATTGCTGCTGCAAAAACCATTTCATTCCAGCCCAGTGAGAGATTTGGGTGGCACTAACTTAGGGACCTAGGACTTGCTGATCAGAAGGTCGGCGGTTCGAATCCCTGCGATGGGGTGAGCTCCCGTTACTCGGTCCCTGCTCCTGCCAACCTAGCAGTTCGAAAGCACATCAAAGTGCAAGTAGATAAATAGGTACCGCTCCGGCGGGAAGGTAAACAGCATTTCCGTGCGCTGCTCTGGTTCGCCACATGACCCGGAAGCTGTACGCCAGCTCCCTCGGCCAATAAAGCGAGATGAGCACCGCAACCCCAGAGTCGGTCATGACTAGACCTAATGGTCAGGGGTCCCTTTACCTTTAACTTATGCCCATTACAAGCCAGGCCCAAACTTTGGGTAAGGGTTGGATCTTGGTTTGCAGTGGATTAAAGGAGAAAACCAAGTTAGCCATTTAACCTTTCCCCATAATAAAACTCAGCACGAATGACAGTTATGCAAGGTAGCTAGGAATCAGTCACATGGTATTCTCAGCATCCAGAACTAAAATGACAACACCAGGCTTTCATGGAGAAAGTCACAAGAGTTATGGTGGTATAAAAGCAACGTAAGTTCACAGTTTAGATATATTATATTTTACTCTTCTACGTATAGACCGGTATAGAAGTAGAGAGCACTGGAAAAGGAAGAGGGGAACTATAGAAAGAGAAAAATGGAGGATGAGAGGTGGAAATACTGAAGCAATGAAAAGAAGCTTCCTTCAACGTTACTGACAATCATTCGTAGTTATCCTTTCTTACACATTCCATTCTTACATATTGCCATTTTTCCTCCTTTCTTTCATTATTTCTAATAGACAATACTTATTGGGTCTTTACAGTGCCTCTTTAAAACCCACTAGCGTTGTGTTTACATCACAGTTATTTTCCAGATAACCCACAAATTTCTCCCAGTCTTGAATAAACTTTTGGTCTTTGGTTCCATAATGATAATTTTACTATTTATACCCCACACATCTTACTGGGTTGCCCCAGCCCCTCTGGGCAGCTTCCAACATATATACAAACATAATAAAGCATTAAACTTTTTTTAAAACAACAACAACAACCTTCCCTGTACAGGGTTTCTTTCAGATGACTTGGCGGTTGGATAACTCCATACTCTTCAGTGAAACTAGGAACATCCTAAGGAAAAGTGGGACATTCCAGGATCAAATCAGAAACTGAGATCAAATCAAAATCTCTCTAAATCAGAGACATCCCTGGAAAATAGGGACACTTGGAGTGTCTGGTAACATTGGGTACCACATAGAGATGGATGACTTGGCTGTAGGAATCCCATGGTCTAGATGTTAAGCAAACAAACAGCAGGTGGTAGGGGGTTAAATTCCTCTTAGCGGAGATGTCCAAGAGGAATGAATTTTAGTTATTATTTTGATGTTAACTGCCCTGAACCCAGTCCTGGCTGGGGAGGGTGTGGTATAAATAAAATTTATTATTATTAATTATAATTATTAGTTACTATTGTACAAATGGAGCCTGCAACAAAATGTCACAGCATGAAGTGCTTTTCTCCAGGATTATAACCAGCAAGCCACATTTTCCAAGGATATTCCATTCTGACCTTCCACTCCCCAGCTTTACATACACACACATACACATATACACCACACAAACACACCACACAGAGTGTTCTGTGGTTCTTGGCTTGCTCAGTCCTCATAGGTGATTTTTTTACACACACACACACCGTTTTCATGTACATCTACAACTTTGGATGGTGATTCAGCACTCAGAAAATGATTTTGCTATTAGTATATAAAGGTAAAGGTACCCCTGCCTGTACGGGCCAGTCTTGACAGACTCTAGGGTTGTGCGTCCATCTCACTTAAGAGGCCGGGGGCCAGCGCTGTCCGCAGACACTTCCGGGTCACGTGGCCAGCGTGACGAAGCTGCATCTGGCGAGCCAGCACAGCACACGGAACGCCGTTTACCTTCCCGCTATAAAGCGGTCCCTATTTATCTACTTGCACTTAAGGGTGCTTTCGAACTGCTAGGTGGGCAGGAGCTGGGACCGAAAGACGGGAGCTCACCCCGCCGAGGGGATTCGAACCGCCGACCATGCGATTGGCAAGTCCTAGGCACTGAGGTTTTACCAACAGCGCCACCCGCGTCCCCGCTATTAGTATGTAGGATGTTTTAATTACTTCTACAGCTAAACTAAGAAGCTTAGAAGTTTAGCACAGGAGGTGGGAGACTCAGATGCTCAACACATCTGCCTTGCCATTGGTTTCGAGATTCCAGGAGAATGGATTCAGCATCTTAACTACAGAATTGGTCCAAATGACTATAAAATCATAAACCACTTGATTGCCAAGTAGTTAGCAATACAATGTGCATGGCAATGTCCTCGGCAAAATACAAAAAACCGCAATTAGTTCTTCTGTGATATCTAAGAGAACCAATGAGATATTTCTTAAGTTTTTTGTATGCTGCAGAATACAATGCAAGCCTTCTACTTTCATTACAGTATAACTGCAGGTAAAAAGCATAATGGAGTCAAGTACAAATAGTTCAGCTGAAATGATGAATGAAAGCTTACTTCTTTCACAATGAAGAGGAACAGCAATCAGAAAATATTGTTCTATAAATAATGAATGAGAGGCCTCTTGGGAGGATGAAAATTCACCCTGCTATTATTCTTTCTTTGTCCCATTTCAGTGCTGAATGGCAGTTAAGTAGCTACCACCGCTAGTTCCAATGGATGAGCATCCTCTTGCAAAATCCATTATCCTATGAGACTTAATTGCTCTGGGGCAGTCCCAGTAGCAAAGTAATGAATGCCACATCAGAGCCCCCAGAGGTAGAATATAGCTATAGGGTAGTACATTCCCACTATATCATGAGCTGTACCTCAGCTGCTCCTAAGACAGGAATCCCTCAGGCTTTGCAGGAACACAGTTTTATTTGTCATGAAACCGAAAATGCAAACAAGGCTGAACAGAAAGGCTGCGTATACACTACACAAAAATGCAGTTTTTCTCAATCCAGAATTGTCTGTGCTTGTCCTCAATATGCTGCTTCCAATCAAGACTGATTCCAGATCCTACCACCCACCAGGGCAACTATGGTTACTTGATGTGCATTTGAAAACCCTCCCCATGATTAGGTTGTCCATTTCTTTTCTTCCGTGCACATGTGAATGAAGAAGCAAATGGTGATTCAGATCATGGTATACACTCACCCATGTCATTGGGCAGGGTGGATATCCTCACCCCACCCCATTGCAAAAAATTTACCAACAACTGTTTTCAAATGGAGACAGTACAGGGTAACACAGAATCAATCTGCAATGAGCTTTTGTTTTTGGGATGAAACCACTTTATCAAGAACCAGTTTCCAAGGGCAAAAAAGTATGCTTTGTAGAAAAACAACAACAACTAGTCACTCTCCACTGATTCTAGAATAAAATGCCATGTGCAAAAGGCTTCATGGTGAGGAGCAATGAAAATGGATTGCATGAAGTCTCATGGTTATATTTTTTTTCTAATTTTCTAGTATCAACAATAAATGTGGCCTGTGGCCAACCAGAAACCTGTGGAATGAGTCATATGCAAATCATGGACAAATTTTGAGTAAACTGTGACAAGCAGAAACTGAACACAACATCACTTTCCCCATTTGTGATTTCCAGCAACTGGGAATTAGAGGCATACTGCCTCCAACATTTGCCTTAGAACACAGCCATCATGACTAATAGTCACTGATGGACTTTTCATCCAGGAAAGGTCAGCAGAGGCTAATCTGTAGGTCTCCAGAGGTTGCTATATTCCAAATGCATTCTGCCCAGCCAGCATGGCTAATGGTAGGAAATGATCAGAGTTGTTGTCCAACAACATCTGGAGGACAACAAGTTAACCATCTTGGATTTGTGTAGCTGGTCTCATTGTAGTTTTCCTCCCTCAGCTAGAGCTGGATGGTGGTGTGCCGGCTCAATCTTCTGCTGAAATGCTTTTGGTCATTGCTAACCCAAGTTCTGACTAGTGTTGTCCTTGGTCACTAAGTCCATATATAGTAGTATTGCACCAGTTCTGTGTCGTTCACTCGGCAAAGTAACACACACACACACACCTTTGCACTACTCTAGTTATACTAGGTACAACATTAAGTTAGCAACATTAAAGTTTTCCAGATTCATACACCTTGAATTTAGCTGTTAGTTTCTAAGTGCACTTTGGCGGCCTGACTTCAGCTGGATGTCAGTTTACTCAAAATATGTCCATGATTTGCATATGACTCATTCCACATTCTTCTGTAGCATTGCATCTGTAGCTGACATATTTTTTAATTAAACAATAACAATCAAAGCCAGCAGTATTCCCCAGAATTAATGACTAGCTGGGAGAGCCAATTGCCTAAGGCAAACTAACCAATCATTAAATTCTCATCAAAAGTGCCCTGGGCACTGGTCCCTTTGCTGTTCTAATCAGTCTGGATTCAGAGTCAAATTGACTGCTTTACTTTCTTTCTTTTTTTAATTCAGTGCTGCCTCTTGCATTGGAGTACCAAGAGCTCAAATTAATGTCCTTAGAGCCACTATTGATTTTATTGACTTTATGCACTGGGCACATACCATTTTTCACATCGAGCTCTTGTCTCACCAGATAAAGTGCGCACTCAAATAAAGGAACAGCTCTCCTTCAGCCACCTCTTCTTTGTCCCTTACTGATTTCTCTAAAGAGGCACCCCAAAGAGCTCTATACCAAAGTGCAATCAGGCTGCTTATATTTTGTTTCATAACGTTCATGGATCTCATTTGTGGCTATCAGTGCCACTTGGAAGCTGCGGTCATGCTAAGGGTTAAGGGACATCATGGTCAAAAGTAATCCTCTTGGGAGATTGGTTGCCACCAGAGATGCCAGCTTGCAAGGGCGATTGGTGGGGACAACGTTGTGTACGTGATGTCAGGACATCGGTCAGAGCCTGGGGTAGAACTGAACATGGCAGCCATGCAGCTTCAATGGCCAGCAGCTCCTTCACTGTCTCCTCTTGGCGCTGCCACCAACAGGGGGGGCTACTTCAACTCTCTTTGCCCTCTGCGGCAGGAGGAAGGGGAGGAGCCAGCCACTGTGTCCACACTGCATTCGGCTGTGCGCTTTGCCTTCACACTTTTTGGACATGGGAGCCGCATCCCCAAAAATATTGGGCGTTGCCACATTTGTTGCTATTTCCCCTGGTTCAGCAAGGAAGATCCATCATGTACAGAAGCAGGATATCTGTGTGAATTCCTTCTATATACCTTTTTGTATTATCTCGCTTTCTCTTTCCCTGCTGAATTTAGCTTTCTTTAAAGGGTTTTAACCCCTTCATGGATCACTGCCTTGCCGTAGCGAAGGGGCTTGAATAATTCAGAGAAGCTATGAACTATGCCGTGCAGGGCACCCAAGATGAACAGGTCATAGTGGAGAGTTTTGACCAAATGTGATCCACCTGGAGGAGGAACCGACAAGCCACTCCAGTATCCCTGCCAAGAAAACTCCATGGACAAAGACAACAGGCATCTCCAATACTTTGGCCACCTCATGAGAAGAGAAGACTCCCTGGAAAAGACCCTGATGTTGGGAAAGATGGAGGGCACAAGGAGAAGGGGACGACAGAGGACGAGATGGTCGGATAGTGTTCTCGAAGCTACCAGCATGAGTTTGACCAAACTGCGGGAGGCAGTGGAAGACAGGAGTGCCTGGTGTGCTCTGGTCCATGGGGTCACGAAGAGTCGGACACTACTAAACGACTAAACAACAACAACAAAGGGTTTTATATCAGTTGCAAGGGAGCCATTCACAATAACCGCAGTGGATAAGCAAGAATTACATTTTAAAATGAAATTTCACTGCTATGTATGATCATTAATATGATTCCATCTATTAATCTGATCTTCTTCCCTTCCACCTCTGGTACCATTCCAAAAAGTTTATGCCTGTCTGTCCAAGGCTCAGCCCCCCCCCCTTTTCTATTATTTTCTTTTTTCAGTGGGGCATAGTCTCCAGAGACCTTACAACTCTTTAAACTCATCTAGCAATTCTGACAAACTTGCCTTTGGCAAAGCAGAGGTGATGATGCAATAGAGAGAAGCAATTAGAACAAGTTTAATGTTTTGTTGCAGTTCATTAGCTTTTGAAGATAACTAAAAGAAATCTACATGCAACCAAACCAAAGTGAAAGATTGAAGTTTTTCCTGTACTGGGCACAATCTACACACACTTTTCCTAATTTTTTTCTACACAACTTTATTAACCTACTTAGATTGTCTTGTTAGAATCTGATTAAGAAGTAGGCAGGAATAGACACAGATGCAAAAAAAAGTCTAAACACATAGGACATATGCTTGCACAGGGCCAATTAAAATGGATATGAGCTTTTACTAGTGTCAGACTAGAACCGGCAAGGTCCAGGTTCAACTTGCCACTCAGCCATGAAATGGTTATCATGGGCCAGTCACCGTCTCACACCCACAGGAGACACACAGGATTATTGTGAGGATAAAATGTGGGGGGCAGGACAGACTATGTATGCCACCGAGAGCAGCTTAGAGAAAAGACAGTATATGGATATAATAAATCGCCATGATCATAATTTCCTAAGCATGCATCCTTGATGTTAAGGCATTAATTGGGGTTTGAACAAAGGTGTAGCCTCCCCCCCCCAACAGGTTCCAAACTACCTTCTTCACTGTACATAGAACCTTAAACATGACCTATGTCCACAACTGGCATCTATCAATCTTTTCTGTGGTTGACAGATTGTATGGACAGGGCTTATTGATGCAGGTATCTGCAGAGGAGTTGTGTAAGGGAATGGTTGGATGCAGAGGAATGATGGAAGGAAACAGCTGGGGAATCACCAAGGGAAGAATGCTCAGATCCCAGGAACTGGTGGTGGGATGACAACGAGTAGTCAGAGAAGACTAGGAAGAGGAGGTGTTGGAAGCTGGAGAGGTAATAGGGTTTAGTGAGCAAGGATAGTCCGTGGCAGGGAAAAGTCCAGAATCTGACTGGTGTCTCTCCCTCCAGCTGCAACTAGCTCCCCTCCCCCCTGGTCTCCCAGAGTCAGAAGAGGCATGACACGGGAGGAGCAAATACAGACACACAGGCCAATCTCAGATTGCTTGGGGGGGGACTCTGAAGAGGAGGGGATTTAAACAGTTGTTGTGAGGCAGGGAGCTTCAGTCTTCGCAACTTCTTCATGGGGGCAAGAGATGTGTTGTGGTGCTCCTTTGGCTTGACACTCCTGTGCAGATCCTGGTTTAGCTAATAAAGAGTTAACTTCAGCTTGCTTGGGTCACATATTGCTGGCTCATTCCTGTCATCTTGGTTCACACACATGCTGTGGGGATAGCAAAGAAGCTCTTGCATCCCATCATCTGAAAAATATACATTTTCAGACTGTGGCTAAGGATGGATGTTTATTGTCACTTTTGCATGCCTCATTCATAAGTCCTTTTCATTCAATTTCTGCATTACTCCACAATTCATTTTTTTAATGCACAAAATCTGCATTTAAATAATTTTTCCTCTCATATCTCAAAGAGAAAATGCTTTTTCTTTAAAAACACACATTTCCAGATACATTTTTTATTTTACTTTAAGATGAGTACTCTTGAAAACATGAGAAATCCAATGGATGTCCATCCATTTAAGATCTGTGGATCAGATCAGTTCATGTGAGAATTTGCAAATACCAAAGTCCCTAAGCATTTTTAGCTGTTGGTGACCTGGACCTATGATAACTGCCTATCCTTTTCATTTAATCCATAAAGTGTAATAAGCTCTTTATGCCAACAGATGTTGTCAGTGAAGTTTCACTGTGATTTCAAGCACTGGACAAGCATGAGTGAGTGAATGAAAGAAAGAAAATGTCTGAAAACTGGCATACTAAAAACATTATGTAAAATTCTAACACTTCAACCATCTCTCCCCCCATCCTCCATCCACCATGAGTACAAAAATATGATAAGCAATAAAAGGAAAATATACAGAACTGAAATAGAGGCAACAGACAACGGCAGGCAGAAGAGAAAAATGCATTTGTTCTACAAACAGAAAATATAATTGAAAATGAACAATGGAGAAAGATGTTCAAATCAGATAAAGAAATGCTAGCCAGCTGACAGTAACTCATTGGAATCTTACACATATTTACTCAGAAGTAAGTCCCACCATATTCAATGGGGCTTACTCCCAAGTAAGTATGTACAAGCATGCATCAATGTGAGATAAACTTTAATCTTAAACTGTAAAGTTTTTTGATAATTGAATATAATACATTAATACCATATGTTCCAGTAGTCAGTTAACACTATCACCGTATGTTGGTTTTGGCAAAACATGTCTTACAGAATAAAAAAAAGCCATGGGGCTTCCATCCTCTGTATTATGTGATCCTTTCTTTTCTGTAGAAAGTAAGGGCTATATTTTGATAGGTTATGTCTAACTAGGGCCAACTCTTCTAACACCTTTCACAGCCAGTCGTGATCTATTTTTAAACATGTCAGCAATCTGAATTCTGCTGTGTAAAAAATAACTATAACATATTTCTCACTGTACTTTTTGTTGTTATTTTGCTCGTCTTTCTATCTGTCTGCTAAACTTGTTTTAGTCTAACATGGACACAATTCAAAAATAATTATCTACTGCTGCCTGCTTGGAAAGTACCTACACAAAAGACAAACAAATAAATCTGAAACCCAGGTACAACCAAAATCAATGAAATTAGTTCCTGAAAGCTACCTTCTGGTCATGGCCAAGAGCGAAATTCCGATATCCAAGTCAAGCATAACTGTGTCATCCCTGTTGATTTGTTGTTCCTCTGATTACCCTGAGGCAAAAGGCTGACAGACATATTCATTCACAGAGTTTTTTTCTACAGAGAGGGCTTTGGCTCCAATTTGAGCAAGGGCCTCTCAAAGTGTACACTTTCACTGATACCCTAGGTCTAGATGAAATGGGAATGTTAAAGAATAAAGAAAAGAAAAGGGACAGGTAGCCTAAATTGCGTTATATTTGGTCTTTCCACCACACACGTTCTGCATTTGAATTTCAAATGTAGGCTCAACTTCCCCACAGGCTTGAAATATATGGGGGGGGATGGAGTCAGCTTGTTATTATGAGGCGGAGCAGTTATATTCACCCTGTTTTAACAAAACCAAAGCAGCCTTTTAATGTAGGAACACTGCTGGCTCATAATGAATAGCTCTAAATGCTCAAAACTAGCACTCCCCTATGTAATTTGTCAAAAGTGAAGCTGGCATCATTCTAAATCATGTGTGCGGGACCATTCAAAGGAACAATATGTTCTGCTTCATTTCTCAGAGCCATGTATATGCAGGAATCATTGTCCCTATAATTTATGGTACTGCTGTGTACACAATAAGCAGACTTCAGGCTAAGGCAGACAATGGTGTCATGAAGAATGCATTCATTTCTTCTAGAAATGGCATCTGCTTTATCTAGTTCCTTGCAGATTCTGTTTGAAAAAACATGACACTTCAATACCACTGATATAATGTCTGGGGATGCAGCAGGGAAAGAGAATAAATAAATAAATACTGTTTCCATGGAGCATAATTAAGGGTGGAGGTAAGTTGAAGGATGTTGACAAAATTCACCCCCTCTGGGCAGTATATGGCAAGATTTGGGGGTGCTGGCTGGGAATTACTGATTTCCAGGCTTGATCAGGAACTTGTTAGATTCTGATGGGCTCTTGATGAGTGGTAGAGCACATGTTCAGCATGCAAAGTGTCCCATTTCTTTGGCATCTCTGATCTGAAACTTTGATGAGTCACTGCCAATCAATGTAAATAATAATAAACTAGATAGACCCTGACCAGATATGTGGCAGCTTCCTATCTTTCTGTGAGAGCTTTTTGTCCAGGTCTGGAAGTTTTTGGGTCATATTTAGGATCCGTGCATTTGTACATGAAAAGTGTTGTGCCATTGTTGTTGTTGTTGTTTATGAAACAGCTTTTACAACTGTCTCAAGGCAATATATAAAGCCAGCTAAAATAGTTTTAAGAACAGTACAAAAATAGCCAAACTAATGTATACGTATGGGTGGGATGCAGGATTTTCTTCTTGTTTGCTTTCCTTTTGTTGTGTCTGAGGGGTGTCTATGAGTGTCCTTACATACTAGAAATCATTTCGCAAGTGGTCTGTGGTCTGTAGCCTCCCTGTGCTTCCGTCAAAGACATTATGAAATATCTCCCTCTCTTGCTCTTTCAGGGAACCAGGGAGGATGCAAGTCCTGGAGAGGAATTTGCTGGAAAGAAGAAAACATAGATCACGTTTGGCCACCTGACAATGATAATGTAAGTTCAAAACCCCACAGTGACTAAAATGCCAAAGGAATTCTTAAGTTCCCTGAGAATGAAGCAGAAAATGGATGCTTCTTTCAACAGAGAAAGAAAGCTTTTGAGAAACTAAAGGACAGAGTTCAGCATAGCTCTACTTTTGATATTTGGACAGTTGTTTTACCACATCTGAGACCTTTCTATTAATTTACCCTTGGTGTGACTCATGATGAACAACACCTAGATACTGACAAAAATGACACTTCCTTATCAAATCCCACATCCTTATCTCCTCTGCTGGACTGTGATGACTTTGCGTAGCCATGTCTGCATCTCACTGAGAAATGGCAGTCCTGCAGATTATAGGAGAAACTGGAATGGGGATATCTTTTTGGGTGGCTTCCCAGTGTGCCATGTAATATATTATTAAGAAATAGGGGAATGAATTCATTTGCTCTTGCACAAGTCCACAAAAAAACTGCCCCACAGCCCTAAATTCTGCTAGACTTACTCAGCCCTTTGACATACCACTTTTTGTGAAACATCCTACCTCCATTGCTATAATGATCCCACTCCACAATATAATGTAAATTGAATTTTCCAATTTCCATTTCTTGCTTCTTCATTTTGAATGACATGAATAACCATTCTTGTGCCTCTCTCCTTTCTCGGCGTAACCTTCCACAAACAGTACAAATTCTGACTATATATATATATATATATATATATATGCAGGTTTTGGTGTCTTCGGGTGTCTTCCCGTGTAAGAGTCGGGGTGTCTGTGCGACGTTTCGACGAGGTCTCACTCGTCATCTTCAGGCTGGTGCTTTCGGCTTCTTGTTACTGGAACAACGTTGGAGGCTATACACCACACCCCTCAACAGTATTTATAGGAACTCAAACACCAGACTCTGCTCTGTTCCAGTAACAAGAAGCCGAAAGCACCAGCCTGAAGATGACGAGTGAGACCTCGTCGAAACGTCGCACAGACACCCCGACTCTTACACGGGAAGACACCCGAAGACACCAAAACCTGCATTCCTATACCCGTGAAAATCTACGAAAGCATATATATATATATATATATATATATATATATATATATATATGCTTTCGTAGATTTTCACGGGTACAGGAATGCAGGTTTTGGTGTCTTCGGGTGTCTTCCCGTGTAAGAGTCGGGGTGTCTGTGCGACGTTTCGACGAGGTCTCACTCGTCATCTTCAGGCTGGTGCTTTCGGCTTCTTGTTACTGGAACAGAGCAGAATCTGGTGTTTGAGTTCCTATAAATACTGTTGAGGGGTGTGGTGTATAGCCTCCAACGTTCTGGGCAGAGAGGAAGTTCCTAGATTAGTGTGCCTTTTCTTCTTTTGTTCCTTAATTACTTGAGGGATATCTTGGGTGATTTCATGAGTGATATTCTGAATACCACTGGGTGGGTCATTAAGTGTAGATTAGTTGCTAAAGCTTTTGTGTCTTGACCTCTTGAGCTTGTGAAGAGTTTTTCTGAGAAGATGGCTGTGCTGCATTTAGTTGTGCTCTGGCTTGGCTTCGTGTATAGGGGCGAGCTGTGGTTTTGTGCCTTGTGCCAGCCAGATCTGTGTAGGGATTGCAGGGGGGTGCAGCATCCAGAGGTGCCACTATAGTTTGGCTACTGGATGGAGTGTGTAATATGTCTGTGGAGAGGGTCTGGGTTTGGGTCTGGTGTGGTTGATTGGTGACGGCGTTCTGTGTGCCTCTGGTTCTGGTGTCGGTTTTTGTGGGGAGGGCTAATTTCCAGATGTCTAACTAAATGCAGCACAGCCATCTTCTCAGAAAAACTCTTCACAAGCTCAAGAGGTCAAGACACAAAAGCTTTAGCAACTAATCTACACTTAATGACCCACCCAGTGGTATTCAGAATATCACTCATGAAATCACCCAAGATATCCCTCAAGTAATTAAGGAACAAAAGAAGAAAAGGCACACTAATCTAGGAACTTCCTCTCTGCCCAGAACGTTGGAGGCTATACACCACACCCCTCAACAGTATTTATAGGAACTCAAACACCAGATTCTGCTCTGTTCCAGTAACAAGAAGCCGAAAGCACCAGCCTGAAGATGACGAGTGAGACCTCGTCGAAACGTCGCACAGACACCCCGACTCTTACACGGGAAGACACCCGAAGACACCAAAACCTGCATATATATATATATATATATATATATATATATATATATATATAGTTTCACGCTGGAGATTTTAAACTGCCATTTGAAACGTGGCTGATTTTTCTCAGCAAGTATAGCCAGCGATAGTGCAACCCCCGATAAGATCAACATTACATTAAGTATAAGTTTAAAGGAAGAGTTTAATATGATTTAACAGTTGTAGCACAGAAGATAAGATTGCAATCAGGTACCTGTGGCACTGAAATCTTATAGAATGATAAACAACAAGGAGCTGCATGCTGTATCCAGCAAAGTTTCTGAAATCTAATATTTTATAATAATCTCATTAACCTATCAAGTTTTACCTTCTTTCTTCTACTGATTATTTCATTGTAGATTATTTGCTCTGATTTGATCTCCAACCTGCACATTTGGTGTGTTTTTTTGTGAGATATAATGGCAAGGATACATCACTTCCATAAAACTGAGGCACAACCCAGAGTAGCTTCAGATATTCTAAAAATGCAATGAGGAAAGTAGCCAAAGTGAGTCAGTGAGATAGAAACCAAGCATCAAGCACCACGTGTGTGTGTTTTAAAACCTTATTTCCTTGTATTGCACACAGCCAGTTCCCAGAAGATCCCAATTAGGCAGGCTGCCAGTAATGGAACGACAAGAAGCTCTTACCAATGTCTTTTATTCAATATTCACAGAGAGAGAGATAGAAATGCCGCTTCTTGGGTAATGGCGTTGTTCCGAGTAATCTCCCCACTTCCCTTCTCAGTTGTCAACAGCCCCACCCTTATGGTGTCTGCTTAGGGACAACTGGCTCTGGGCTCTCTGCTCTCCTACTTTCAATGCTTGCCGGGTTCTGGAAGAAGGGAGGTCTGGAATATTCTCTAGTGATAATGTGTCAGTCAGCTGTTCCTGCTCTGCTTCTCTCATTATTTCCCAGCTCTGCCCCTCTTCTGTCCCTGAGCTGTGACCCTCTGCAAACCACTGTTGTAAGTCTTTACTGTCCTCCTCTTCTCAGGAAGGTTCAGGAGAAGGGGGAGGCGGTCTCCACCATTCCTCCTCCAACGTCCAGTACCTGACAATCAGCCACACTAAGATGCATTCTGGACCACATATGTGCTGAGAAGCAACCTGAGTTTCTGATCCTCACTGACCCCCACACTGGCAGGACAACACATTAATCAGATCTAATTCAAACTACAGGTGTATTTGCAGTCATTATTCTGAATGAGGTTGGAAGGCTGAATGAGCACCCAGGTTATTATAAACTGTTGCAGAGTAAGTTTTTATCTCACCAAATGGAAGACCAGAACAGCTGTAAAGTTTTAAGCAGTATCTTTTACTTAACTGCACTAGCCAATAGTGCTTACAACATAAGCAAAGTGGAAGCATGAAGCAAGGTGGAAGTATCCTCGGGGGCCTAGATACATTAACACTTTAGTTAATGTATCTAGGTTATTGTTATCATCATCACCACCACCATCAATACATCACCTTTCCCCCAACAGACACAGATAAAAGAAGAACAGCTGAAAAAAATGGGAAGGAGAAAACAACAATTTTTAAAAAAAACATTAATAGAATTAAAACTATACATATGTATAAGATATATTTAAAAAACACAGAAATAATTACAATAAAAACAACACAGCACCAGCCCATAGTACTGTGGTTATTAATTAAAGGCTGTTGCTTATTCCAGCATAAACTAGCCCTAGCTTACATACCCCTCAAATGTTAGGAGAAACATTTGTGCCAGTCAGTGAAACAAATACCAAAATGTCATCTGATTTGAAGTGGCTGTAGGCAAAGATGAAATGTTAAAGGAAACATTAAACGAGAACGCATAAACTAAAAAATAAAAATGTTCTGTAAATCTGTTTGGCATTGAAGAGGGATAAAATATGACTCTAAACCCATATTTATAATAGATAAAAAGTTTTTGTCTGCCAATATGAGGATTTGTAGAATTGGTGTGCAGCCGGTTGAGGAGCGGGGGAGGGGGGAGAGACTTTATTACAGTTCAATATATATTCCTCGTTGTCTGTCTATTAAAGCTGGAAAACAGTATCATTTCCAGATTCAATTCAGAAAAAAAGCTGCACTAAACATTGTGCCAGGATATCTCTGTTATAACTGAAAGATTAATGGCTTGAAATATATACCCAAATTTTATGAATTTTAAAGGTATTCATTATGGTACAAAGCCACATCAACATTTAAATTAAAATCTTTGAGCCTCAAGGAAAGTATAAGAAATGTGGTCTTGTACAGCTAAGTCTTTTTACATGGCTGTTTGTTGTAAGTAATGAGTTTGCATTTGCATGCAAAACATTCACTATGAAAAAAGAACCAAGCTGCTGTGCTTACCTCACAGGCCTGGCCCCAGTGCTAGGAACTGCGTCTCATCAAATTGATGAGATTGCTGCCTCTGAATATTATTAGCTCTGGCTGCACCTACTGGCTGCCCTGGTTTCTAGCCTATTAGTCCCAGTGGGCTTGGAGTAGAGGGAGGAAAGAGGACAATGGCAGCAGTGCTGCTGCTGCAACCAGTGGCAGTGAGGGACATCAGTTCCTCACTGTGCCAAGGACCCCATGGTGACTGACAGACCTGTGACCCCATGTAACCATCCTTTGGTTGGTCCACAATTAAGATCCCTAAAGCTAGTGTTTTGGTACCCAAATTAACCAGTGATGCTTGTTTGATTTCAGACATGGGAACTATCTAGTAAACAGACAAGTTTAAAAGCTGGGGAAATGGCTAACTTTTAACTTTAACTAGTTACAGTGTTTACTTTATCCAGTTAAATTTTCCAGCATTAGAACAAGTCAAGATCACAAACCTACTTCAAACCAAAGTTTAAAGGCCTGGTAATCCT
Organism: Podarcis vaucheri; assembly: GCF_965113315.1. Lineage (NCBI taxonomy): Eukaryota > Metazoa > Chordata > Lepidosauria > Squamata > Lacertidae > Podarcis > Podarcis vaucheri. The sequence goes on from NC_138749.1 coordinate 34,228,288, forward strand.
AGTTTCCTGGTTTGGATGAGATGGGATATTATGGTCAATTATTAGAGACTTCCTGACCAATAGTGAGGGCATGCTGAGAAGAAGGCACAGTTTACATGAGGAAACTGGTAATTTCAAATCTTGCCTTGGTAAATCAACATATCTGAAGGCAGCTGCAGATTAATGGCTTTAAATGCAATCCAAAAGTTTGGAACTTCATTCTGTTTCCCTCACACTAAAGGTCAACAAAATTTATGATGCGGGTGTGATACTGGTAGCGATATATTTTATGAATGAGGCCTACAGAGCATGTTCAGGGCAGTTTGGCAACATCTATTTGGTTCTTGCTTTTTTAAACTAATTGACCATACACTATCAATAACAAAGCCATCACCACTTGGGCAATATTAATTGCTTTCTTGCTAGGGAATTCTATTATCATACTTTTAATTAAACACAATGCTCCTTTTTTCATTTAGAATAACACAACCTCTTCCTTGCCCTTAATTCATAGAACAGCCCACCCACATGGATACAATATGATAATGCATGCAATAATAATTCATACTTTAGTATGAGAAGCAACCAAACCAAGGAGAAAATGTGCCCCTTTGGTTCCTCTATTTGTATAGGTATGAAGTGGGGTATACATATATCGGATCTCTCCCCTCAATTTATTCAGCAGTTGGGGGCTGCCCCTGCTCTAGGCAGGCCAGAATATTTACTTCATCTAAGTGAGATCAGTGCAGCAGCCCTTTGAGAAACTATTGGAAGAGTGGTATGCTGCTGCCAGATTGGTTTGTAGCCTAGGTTTGTAAAGCAAGCCCTTATTTGGTAGAGGGTGGGAAGTTAAAACAAGATAGTGCTTTGTACTGACAAAATACTAGAGAGACATAGCCGAAATATCTCATAGAAAAGAATGGAAACACCATAAATAGGCCCTGTGTGCCTCCTCCACAAATGGTCTGGAGGGTGGCAACATGAGAAGGGGCCTTTTCTGCGGTGGCTCCCTGCTCACGGAATGCTTCTCCAGGGAGGCTCACCTGGCACCTTCATTACATATCTTTGGGGACCAGGTGAAAACCTTTCTCTATAACCAGGACTTTGGCTTTGGCTAATTAACATTCTACTTTCTCTTAAATATGTTTGTGAGGGGGGATTATTGGTTTGTTTTTGTTCTTGTTTTTGCTATATTTTGTGTCCTCATTTTTTGTTTTTATGTTGTGAACCACCATGTAATCTTTGGATGAAGAGTGGTATACAAATTTAATAAATAAATAAACAAACAAATAATAAGAACTTTCCTAGAACCATTTGCCTTCATTAAGATTCAAATGTTTGTCCTCATATAATCTAATTGCAGAAGGAATCAAATCACCCTATTCCTCATACATAGTTTTCAAAATGATACTTGACACAGTTCCTTGAGAAACATACTAATTTGCTGTAGGAGACTGCTGTGGATATTATATTGTGTGTTGAAGAGTGACCATTAAATAATAGAAGCCTCTTTTTTGTTGTGAAGTGAAATTTGACAGCAATAATTACCGCCATTAAATGCTGCTCTCTTCTTGTTTTTAAGGTTATTTGCCACCCATGTTTAGATGTTAATTTCCTGCCATTTCTTCTGTGCTTGTTCTTTAATTAAAGTTATGCATCATTGCATTAAGTGAATTCAGACAATTTTTAAAATAGAACAGAGTTGTTAACCTCTAACATTAATGTGTAGAACCAAATAGAAGTTGAATAACTTAGGGGGAACAGACTCACATTTTAATGACCTAATCCTTGTTTAGCCAGGCATACTAAATAAGTGAAGTTTAGAGTTTGGTGTCAGAAGAAAATATATTCTTGCAGCAAAGTAAAAATTCTCTTGGGTTAAAGGAAGGCCAAAGTTAAGCTGTAACTTATGCAATAGATTTTTTTTAATTGCTAGACAAAACTGAACATTGTGCTCTTGCTCCTGTATGGTTTGGGACATAGCAGTCTTCAGGCCTTCCCCCAGACATCACTAAACATGTGGAGGGCAGAGGGCTAGGAGATTGACCCAGGAAAGGGGGCCAGCATTTTTTTTGGGGGGGTGGCACCCACAGGGTATGAGTCAGGGTGGGGGGAGGGGTCAGAGAAGTCTGAAACAGAGGAAGGAGTGCAGGATGTATCAGAGGCAGAGGGATGGGCACAGGATTTGTTCAGGCCAGTTTGTTGTGGCAGGCCAGTTGACTCTCCATCATCCCCCATCCCTCTGTCTCCTAGAAGAGGGAAGGGCAGTTACTGCTTCTATGCAATAGAAGCCTCCTGCTGTGTATGCACACCCCATCGGATGACAGTACATTAGCTGATGGGGAGAGTGTGGTCCCACTGTTGCTGCAACTGCTCCACAGACCACAGACCTGGAGACTGCTGCCTAGAGGCTAGAAGCATGTGCGTGTTCTTCTGTCAATACAGAATTAACTTTTATATGTGTGCCTTCCTTGGCTGGGGTTCCTAGGACATTTATCATTTGGTGTATGCAACATGTATTCAGGGGGGGGAAATCTCTAAAAGGGAAATATGTGAATCATAGAATTGTAGAGTTGGAAGGGGTCATACTATTAAAACAGGTAACCCTAGATCCATCTCTGTCACTAGAGGCCCATACGGGAGTGATAGCTTGGCCCCATGACTGTGGGTGCCCAGGGCCACGGGTGCCATGCAGGGTGCATGGCCCGGCACTGAAATTTGTGGGTGCCTGGCCCCTTTCTGGGGAATTTTGTGGGTACTCAGGCACCCAGGGCCCCAGGGAGTTGGCACTTATGGGCTCATATGACCTCAGTGGCTAGAGGAGTACAGGAAACTTTCTTCTCATGACCATCTTTCCATTCATATATCTTTGGATCCAAAACAATGTATCCAAACTGTTTTGATTACTTTAAAGTGACATAAAAACCCTGAATGTTACGGTTTTTGTAGGGTTCTTATACTGCTACCCCACACCGAGTATTCTCTATGCAATTCCACAAGCCACCTTTGTCCATTAATTGTGGCTTTTTGGTGCTAATTAAGATAAATTAGCACAAGAACTGATTAGTGGAAGCTGAATCACACATATTATTGTATGAACATCTTTTAAACTCTTGGAACAATATATCACTGATATGCTTAATAAAAATTGACTTGCCACTTGAATAGTATGAATGTGGTAGAAAGTGCAAGCTTTCTGACATCCAGTTTTATAGATTGAGCTTTAACTGCAGCAGTACAGTGACATGCAGCTAAATCCTGATCTGCACTCCTAGGAAACAGGCAGAACTGGCTGATAAGGATGCAGAGGTTAACAGCTTCAGGTCATCATTAAAATGTCATATGCTCATCTGCTAAAATTCACAAATGTTATACAAACTGATGATAAAATTATTGAGCAAACTGTGGTGTGTTTGTTTTTTTAACGTTCTGTGGATATATTTCTCAATGTCAACACTCAAGATACCTAGTGAACAAAATGAATGAGAGGTTCTTTTCATACCTGATCCATTTTAAATAATGTGTATTATATTAAAATATTATATGAGTGTGGGTGGGTGTGCATGAGGAAAAAAATACAGTTCTTGAAGTGGGGAAGGATGTGAATGGCATCCCTAAAACCATCCCCCCTTTCAATTTATATAATTGAATTTGACCCAGTTTGCAATGGACCATCCCCTTTTCCTTTTACTCCCAAATAAACCCAGGGGTGCACAAGTATCCTCCTGCTTACTCCATAAGGAATATTCGTAACAAATTATCACAATAATTGGTTTAAATAAAGCTTGATGGAATTTTGCCAGTTGTTGCTTCAGAGCACGCATGATTTTTTTCAATTGTCACTGGGAGGCAAAGAAAGCTAAGAGGTAGTGAAGGGCAATCTGAATTCCCCGTATTGATTTGCTGTAATCATGAAATTCTGTGCTTGCTACTTCGAGTCTAGATTGTATCTTCTGAACTGGATTTGCCTTTTCCCTAAACATGCATTAGATATTCAGGTGAAAGTTATTGGCCAGGGCAGCCAACATTAAGCTTAAAATGCTTCTTTAAAGCACATGCACACATATTGAGATGTTCAAATAATTTGCTTTTTTAAAAAGTATACAGAGATATTCTTTCCCAATGTGAGCTCCAATGCCTCCCTCTCAGACACAAGCTGTGGGTAGAGAACTATTATGGGAGAACTCAATTACCATAATTTTGCTAAATGCGGGGAGTACTGATTGGTGGAAGTAGCAATATGGCAGATCTCCATCTCCTCTGTCCCCCATGGAGATTTTATTGTAGTAGCCCTGTTGATTAAACCGACCACAGTAATAAGTTGAATTTAATTATGGTTGCAAAATTGCTTCCATTTATTAACACGCTAAGTACTTGTAGATCAAAGGAAATTTCATCTAATTGGGAAGAGCACACTATCATTTGTTAAGCAGCACTCCCCACTGAGCTCAACAGGAAGTTCTGCTTAAAAAGTGATGGCATGATACAGTGACATATTGACGCCAGATAATGCTTCCATTAAGCAAGGGAACGCTCCCAGTCTTCACAACGTACTCTGCAAGTCATTCCCTTGTACAGAGCAATGCTCCCCACTTGCATAAAGGATTTCAATATGTACAGTGATTCCAGGCTTTAAATCTGTCCTGTGTAATTCTCCCGTCTTCAGCCATAGGCACTTACGGGGAGAGTCCACTGAAATTATTCTGTCTCCTACCGTTCTACAAACATAAATGAAATAAATGTGAAATAGAGAAGTGGAAATGTGGACCCAACTTTGCTATGGGGAAAGCAAATGAACCAGGAAAGAGAAAAGGCTGCTTGCCGATTTCCTATTTCACAAGTTTGGGGAAATGCAGGCAGCAGAGAAAAAGGAGAGTTGGGAGTGGACACAGCTATTACCTGGCCTGCGGTAGGAGGAAGAGATAGAGGGAAGAAGCTGGGCTTCTTCACTGTAACTTTGGAGTATACTATGGAGATTGAGGTAGCAGCATGTTGGCCAAACCAATTTTGACTTCCTTATGGAACAACAACTGGGGACAATGCTTGCTGTCTCCTTCTACCTGCTGGAACCAATTAATTCACCAAGACTCCAGAGAAGCCAAAAACAAAAACAGGAACACCTCTTTTCAGTGGTTTCCTTTTTATTTTATCCTGGGTTTCTTTCAGCTGAGAAGTTTTCAGGAAATGCAAAAAGAATATAAGTGACCAAATAATGTAGCTTATTCACAATGTGCTCTTGTCTTTGTTAAAATGGAAATGGGCTAGAACTTCATAGGAAAGGGGGGTTAAATTTAAGTCAATTAGGTATGCTTGCCAGTTGAAATTCATTTATTCCCAATAGGGGATCACTGGCTGAATTGCAGATGTTGCTTGCTTTAGATGTGGTACTGTATTCTGTGTTGGCTATTTGCAGTATGGTAGCGCTGCAAAGAGCTTGCTGGGGAGACCATGCATTTAAAAGGGACTCAAAAATAACTTAAAGAAGGTTTTAATAAGAAAAACAAAAACTCCATTTACACTAAATACATCAACAAACCAAACCCAACCACCAACCCATCCCCCAGGGTAATGAGAGAGCTAGGTGCTGCTCCTTATATACTCTACCCAATTGCTGACATAGTTTTAATCAGTACAACTCAGCAGCACCTGCTATGTTTCACAGCTGTAAAGCTGGGTCTCGTTAGTTTGCTCTGGCCCTTGCTCCGGCCCCTTAAAGACACACACATCAGGTGGAACAATGATGAACCTTTACATTTAAACAAACCATTCAACAATCTGGGCTTAATTGAGCAACCTGTTGCTTGTGACTGGCATTGTTGACTCACACAACAGGCCCTTTCCCTGTCCTCCACAGTGGGACTGGGACTCTCCTTGTGTAGAGCAGAGTCAAATTACACTTACTTTCTTGGGTCAAGTGCAGTGCTGAAGCTGAAGTGAACTTGTCTGTAACACTCCCCAAACCAAACCAACTATCCCAGGCTTTCTCACAGAGGTCTCCCCCCTCACACATTCCCTATTTGCATAGTTAATTGACCCACTTTGGGGCTGCCTCCTTAGCTCATGTGGCCATGGTGGCTGGGGATGATTATGGGGAGATGTAGTCTAGCCATATCCAAGGTGGGGAAGGCTGCGCTAGCACTTGTTCTAAACATACAGAAAGGTGGGATTACTACCCTATGCTGCTAACAAATTAATTTCTATGAAAACAAAATATTTTCCAAAAGTTTCAAGGCAATGTCCAACTAAGTACTTACATCAGCTCGACTTCTGGCAGCATAATGGAACTTCCCCTCCATCTCCTTGTATCTGTTCTGTGGTTTTCCCCAAATCTCCAGAGCACATGTAGGGAGGGCATAGGTGGCATGCGGAGAGAGGAAAGAGAGGGGAAGTTTCCTTATACAAACAGAAATCCTTGAGCTAACAGAGCTATTTCGTGTTATATGTGTGTGTGTGTGTTATTGGGTATTATATACATATCTATATCTATAGCTTAGAAGCCAATGTTAGGATGTTCCAAAGCAAATATCCACTTTCTTCTTATATTTATATCCTGACTTCTAGTTCAGTTGAGGAGAACATACATGGATAACCTTTTCTTTGGCTGCAATATTTTAAGGCAAGTTAGGTGCTGAGTTGGCTAGAAATTCAAACACCAATCCATCTTTCCATTCACTTTCATCATCAGTTATTAGTACCCATCTCACATACTGTATCTTATTTTTCTGTCTCTGTTATGTCAGCAGCAGAAAATTGATCATGGGATTGCATGATACCATAGGCTGCGGAGTAAACAATTGCACTGCCAGAAGTACAGAAACAAGGAGTTTCATAGAGGGCGGAATGAGAACAGTGATCTTAAAGCTCTCTACAAACTGCATCAAAAGTAGCATGGAAGGCAAGTGAAAATCTCTCTCCCTGGGCCCACTCAGCTAGAAGAAGCCTCTCTTGGAATCTCTTCTGTTCACAGAATGGTAATTTAGGATTCAAGCCATTGTTTCACAGGATCTGCATACCAATTCTAAACCAACTCTAATAAAAGTTCTGTAGGGCATTCCAAGAACCCACCATGAACACCTCTAGTTCTCTGTGAGAGTAGCTACACACTACCAACCCTAGCAGGGAAGGCATTTTAATTGTGGCTCTGTGGTAAGGGCACATGCTTGGCAGCTCAGTGGTTCCAAGTTCAACCCCTGGTATCTCCAGGTAGACCTTGGAAAGACTGGAACCCTGCTTGCCAGTCAATGTAGACCAGGTATAGGCAAACTCCCTGACCACTGGTCCTGTTAGCTAGGCATGATGGGAATTGTAGTCCCTAACATCTGGAGGGCCAGAGTTTGCCTATGCCTGATGCCTTTGTTGACTAACTGGGCTACATTCACCCTTGTCCAACCATCCAGGAGCCACGTGCCAGCTATGGGGGAGGCTACCCCACCCAATCTCATGCACACTCTCACAAGCACACAAGGACCCATAGTCCCCTGTGCTCAGTTGATCCATACAGATTGGGTTGCTGTGAGTTGCTGCCCCCTCTTCTTTTTTTTCTTTTTTAAAAATTTATTTATACTTTTCAGATATTGAACATTTAAAAACTTGACTTCCTTCCCCCTCTTCCTGCAGTTCCTTAAATTTATTTTTAATCCAAATTAACTTAATTTACTCATTTATTTATCCTCTTTATATGTATACTTTTATGTAACTGCAGGTTATTACAATAATCCTGCCAGTGTATCTGTCTAACAATTTATCTGTAAATATTCAATAAACCATTTCCATTCTTGTATAAAATGTTTGTTATCTTGATTTCTTATTCTTCCGGTAAGTTTTGCCATTTCTGCATATTCCATATGTATTTGTATCCATTCTTCCTTTGCTGGGACTTCTTTTTGGGCAAGTAACATTCATGCTTCCCTCTCTTCATTCATCAAATGATCGATCTGACCAGGAAGTGGGGGGGGGGGTTTGAATCCTTATCAGAGCTCTGGGCTCAGTGCACCTGATGTCTACTTAATGTACATACATATATATACAGCTTCCTGCATATATTTCAGCTATATTTATGTCAGACCTGACTCCAAAAAGTTTTGTTTTAATCCTTGCAAAGGAAGCAAGATAGCTCATATATGCTGCGAAAGACAGGTCAGAAAGCAACAAGAGGACAAATGTGCCACTGGAATGTTCAATATTAGATGATGATGTATGCAGATACTAGGATAATACTAAAAATGCAGGCATGTTCCTCACCTGTCATTAGCTGGCTGTGCTGTAACATTACAAATAACATTTCGACATGTAAATACACATAATGGCTTATTAAAATTGTAGGTTAGATTGTGATGGCAATATAAATAGATAAATGTCTGCACACACCAAACATACACAAATCAAAGCAGAAAGAGAGCTCTAATGGACAAAATCCTTGCTACGCCAGCCTATATTCAGATAAATTTGAAAAGAAATGGAATGCCTTTCATTTTGGTTTCTTTATTCAAGCTTTACCAGCTAACGATGCTTGCCCAGTATATCCTGCCTTGTTAATTAGCAGTTTCTGAAAATCCAACCGTTAATGTGTTAAGTGTGTTGTTCAGAATATCTGAGGGGTGTGTGATTCACGGAGAGATTACAGGCTGCACACTAAAATGCACTCAGGTAGGAAATGCAATATTTGGGGGAAAGGTTTGTATCACTTGATATTCCCGTGGCTTATTCCAGGCTCTTAAGGATTCCAGGAGATCTTAAGCTCTAGCTGCCAGCCTACTCTGGATAAAGGCTTCGTTTTTATTTTATTTTGTATTTTGCTTAATTTTCTATGGGAATGACAGGATGACAGAATAACCCATCACTCCTAAGAGAACTTACTCTACCTGCATTGAAAACACAGCAGCAAGCGGCCTCATGCACTGACTGTTCAGGTTGTGGGTGGCTGTTAGAGATGGGATAGCCTGGGAAAAACTGGAAAAATGGGGAGGGGAACAGGGCTATCTTTCCAAAGCCATTCCCCCCCCCCAAAAAAAAAAAGAACTGGGGGAGGGACAGTTTAATATAGTTTGAATATTCCACACACTTTTTTTTACTTTTTTTTTGGGGGGGGACAGAAAAAACCTGGTTTTTTCTGGGGGTTTTCCAGGCCTTCCCAAACTCTAGGCTGGATATAGAGTTTTAGAGCAAAATCAACCAATAAAATGCTGCAGGGCTCCCACTGATGGAGTTCATTAGATGAACCCCACCTTCAGATTCTGAATGAATCTGGATTAATCATGAACCTATATCTTCCCAAAGTGAGGGGAAATGTCAAACATAGCACCTACCATTTTTGAACTATTCATTAGATGTATTTACTCACAGCCTGGGTCCATGTATTCACACTGTATTGCATGTGTTTTAGTGAAAAATTAGGTCAAGGGCCAAATGCAAGAGGAGCATCCAAGAGTTCCCTTGTGTTTACATGTTGACTTCTGGGAAATCTTTCCCAGAACAGGGGTCAACTGAATTGCTCTCATAATAAAGGGATGTAAAAAGTGAGGTCCTCCAAGGATTTATATTTTGGATGGTGCTTTTTAAGTTGTCCATAAACAATCTAGAGATATTTTATTTTATTTTATTTTATTTTTATATACCACTTAATCAAACAATTGCTAAGCAGTACCCATAAAACAATATAAAATAATTATCAATAATATACAGATAAAGTTAGCAAATACTAAAAGCAGTGATGCATAACTAAATTATGTGTCTGGGTAGACTTTCTAAAATAGAGCAAGTATCTAAAATGATAGCTAGGATAGCTGCCTAACAGTAGGGAAGGAGTTCCAAGGCTTAGGTGCTTTCACACTGAGAGATGGACTCCTAACGGATACAGAACGGACATAATATGGCACTTCTAGATGTGTAAGTTTCACACAGATCAAAGCACTTGTGGGGCAAGGTGATATTTCAAACAAGCTGCTCCAAAGGTGTTGTGGACTTCTTATACTAATATTAAAACCTTGAACCTTTTTTTACTTTCTTACTTTTTTCCTGCTTTATTATTCATTATCACATCTGTACAACGTAAACGTTCATTCATTATTCTCCATAAATCAAAACTGTCAAACATCACAACAACAACGATAGTAAAACCTTAAATTTGACCCTGTAACAGATTGGCACCCAGTGCAGATCGTTGCGTAGAGCTCAGTCGGTAGAGCATGAGACTCTTAATCTGAGGGTTGTGGGTTCAAGCCCCACTTTGGGCAAAAGATTCCTACATTGAAGGGGGTTGGACTAGATGACCCTCGTGGTACCTTCCAACTCTGCAATTCTGTGACAAAAGAGCCCGTCTTAAGCTTCTTTCTTTGCCTTGGCTTGGTGGGTGCTTGGCAGGTGCTCTTCTGGCTTGACCTGTACATCTGGGTAAACACTGGCAGTGAGGCCAGGCTGGTACATGCATTGGCTTCACATACTCAGTGCTCTCTTATCAAGGAGGGAACCATTTGCTCCTAATTCTTGGCTCTGGGGTGTCACAGACTGTGGCCGTGAACCTGCAAAACCTCACCTGCCCATAGTTTCTGAATCTGGCTAAATAGGTTGCATTTCTTTTTAATATATTTTATAAACATCACCTTTCCGCTCCCTCTTTGCCTCTCAAGTCTGCTTTAGGGGTGGCATGGGGGGGCAATGTGTAAAAAGCTCAAACTAAGGATCAGAATTAACCTCCAAATGCATTCACTCGTTGACCTGTCTACCACGACCACCTGTATGAATTCCAATTAGTGTCAACTGTCATGGGATTTTCCTTTCCTTTCCTTTCTGTTATACGAGCCACTAGCAACTGGACTAATTTGGCAAGTTCATTCACTAGAGTTCACTTAAAAGCTATCAAGTGGTGACAATTTTCATTTACTGCTTGTTTGCACTAGATTCAGACCATTGCCCTGTAGATGAAATGGCCTGCAGCTAATTAACTGGCCCAATAGCTGTATAGTTCTTAGACCAACCTATATTAGATTTGCTTTAAATGGGTTGCCAAATGTATGTCACTTAAGATTCCATTATTATAAACTTGCAGGAGCAGTTGCATAGTTACTTTCCCTTTTACTCCTTTTCTCAGAATTGTGCCATGTCTTCCATTGGACTCTGATATTTCCTATTCTTATTTGGAGCTTGGCAAAGTAGTATAATAAATATGATATGATATATGATATGATACTGGAATGCTGGTAAGTTGCCCTCCTGCTCTCCCTTCGTGGTGTTCTTTATTTTGAATTTGGCCCAGCATACCCATCAAATAAAGAACCATTCCCCAACAGCTGATCAGATAGAAGGCTGACCTCTAAAAGTGAGACGCACTTTCGCACTTTCGGAACTGAAAGTTATGCTTTGTCAAGGAGCTGTCAATGAGCCAGGTCAACCACAGGGCAGGCACACACACAGCAGGCACAGAATGCAATTAGCTCTTTATTAACAGAAAATAACAACACAGCAGAGTCCTCTGGTTTGCTTAATCCAGCTAAGAAGTTGCTGAAACTGACCACTCTACTGGACTCCTTGTCAGGTTTTGAATAAACATACACAAATTTATTGAGGGTCAACATAGTAGGTAGATAATATAAGGATGTATACAATTTTATAATATGCATAAGTTAACATTGGTTGAGAAATCAGAGAGGGGAGCGGAGGGAAGTTGTAGGGGTGAGGGAGGGAGGGTCTGTTGGGGAGGTGGGAGGAAAAAAATGGGGGGGATAATGAAGACGATTTCTTCGGATAATTTGTTATGTGAAAATTGTCAACAATATTATTTTTTAAAGAAAAAAAAGAAAAAAGAAACTGACCACTCTAGCCTCTAGCCTTTCACTCTGGATCCCAAGCAGACAAAGGCTGTGTTGAGGAGGCAAGCTCCTCCTCTGGGCCTGTCTGACCCATTGCTCAGCAATGTGGAGGACTCTCCTCAATCCGGCTGTCAGAGGGGGAGGCGAACCAACAGGACTGGGGCTGTCCTGCTGCTGCTCCCAGGGTCCTCCCCTGCTCCCAGGGACAGCTCTTCAGTGTCCTCCCACCAAGATCCAGGGTCTATGCTATCACTCTTGGGTGAGCAGTTCCCACCGCTCTTCCTCATCCAATCAGTCCATGGTATGCTTCTTGTTCCATGAGCCACATTTTCATCTGTAAGCAATGCTAATGATAGCATAACTTTGCATTTATATAGCATTTGGGGGGTATTTGTGGTGCTTCAGATATATTAAACCAGTAATCCTGAGCCAGACACTGCAGAACCTTCAATCCTTAGCTACGATAAGGTTGTCATGGGCAAGTAAAGTGAGCACTGCATTTTATTGGCATTGGTTTCTTGTGCTAGCCAGAAGCCATGACAAGTCCATAAAATCAGAAATATTTTAAAATACAGAACAAACAACTACATTATAGAACACAAACTTCCTGAGGTTGCCCACATATACAATATGTCTTCGTACAGTATCATATTGTAATGACAATCAACAACTGCAGAGGGCATCATCATTAGAGAAAGTGGAAAAAGTTTCATCAAATAACTAGTTCTAAAATGTTCTGATTTCAAAAGAGGGTACCAAGGAGAAATTTCTTATTAGTTGCAGATCCCTTTGGAATTCCATCCAGAAGAGCCAATCCCTTAGCTGCCACTTATCCAAGTTCATAACAGAATTCAGCTGCTGGATACAATAATAATCTAGAATACTTTGACAGTTTGATATCCACAGTTTAGTACCCCCCAGTTCCATATAACACATAGCCGGAAAATGTTCCAGAGGGTAGAGATATGAGTCTGTTAAGGTACTTTAACTGGGAGCAGTCCACTTTTGCCTTTGGCAGTGGCCACCTAGATAAAGAGACACTGATATTCCAGTAGGCAAAGAGAATGATCTCCTCACAAATTTATTCTGCTTTGTTTCTGACACTTTCATGGTGTTCAGATCAGGGCCCCAAATTTCAGCACCATACAACATTTGAGAGGTCACTTTGCTACCAAAACGTCTCAGTGCAGGTACAATCCACTGACCATCATTATTATGTTAAATTTTCATCAATGCTTCATTAAAAAAAAAAAACCAGAAAGAAATGCAATTAACAGCCTAGTCCAGAGATTTTCAACCTTTTTGAGCCATGGCATTCTTTCTGTACCCCCCCATGGGGATCAGGAGCCCAGTTATGGCACCCCTTGCCTGCAGAGCTGGCAGCTTCTCATCCTTTTTTGGACACCTTCCCTTGTGGAGTTCCCTCAGCTCGTCTCCTCTCCCCTCTCCTTGGGAGTCCTCTGGGCAGCTACTACTGCTGCCCCTGGTCTCTGAGCTTCTCCACCCCACCCCAAAGAGAGGTGCCTCCTCACACTGCCCCACAGGGGCCTGGGAAGCATCCCCTGGTCAGCTCCAAAGGCATAGTTCACCTGAGGAGCTTGTAACCAGGGCTGCTGCTGCAACAAACAGCTGTGTAAGCCTTTGGGAGGCAGAGATGTGAGAGGGCATCAGAGGAGGGAGAAAGGAAAGAGGGACAGAGGCCAGTGTTGTGGCATCCCTGGCCATCATTCAAGGTACCCCAGGGTGCCACAGCGCATGGGTTGAAAACTACTGGCCTCATCATATGCACATCTATTTAGAAGAAAGTCCCATTGAACTTCAGTGGGGCTTACACCCAAGTAATAGGATTGTAGTCTTGGTAAAACAGGAAAATTTGATTTGCTTTCAAAACTGATGCTTTATTAAAAATTCACCCCACCACGGTGCCACTATTTGCTTCCAATGATTTGTCTGAGTTCAGATGCTGGCTTTGGAAGTAGAACATGCATCATGACCTATCAGCTGAAGCCGACATATTCTCCTTAACAACCACTGCCGGGCAGACAATTCTGATAGAGACATCAAAGAGTTCTGTAGAGCACAGTGTTGCGAGAGAGAAATGGGAACAGGCAATGGGAAGAGAGTGCATGGAGGTTAGTGAGGATAAAAAAATGAACTGTGCAAGAAGCTTACCATTCTCAATTAAATCTGGATTATTCTCCAAATCAAAGTGACTCCCTTGCTCACATCAATTGAGACTGAGAGAAGGGAATTCAATAGATACGCTACTATGGCCTGCCGCTAATCAATCATCCTGATTGTGCAGCTTCTCTTGACAGCTGCACTGGCACAGGTAAAACTGCTGATCTTCTTCTTCTTTTTTAAAAATGTATCTTATAATAACTACACTCTATCAAACCCACATGCACCTGTTGAATTTGAATTTTATAGAACAAACCGTGACTTTTAAAAAAATAAAAAAATAAAGTCATTGTCAATGTGCATGCATAATACTATATTTAAAAAGTGGGAGCATACATTTCACTCTACATCTTTTTGGTTTGTTCACTTGCTTGTAAGTAATGCTATTAATAATGCAGCAAATCTGAATTTGGTCTGAAGCTGATAAGAGGCAGGTTGTCTCAGGCACAGCCTGGTTCCCAATAATAGAGTTTCTTATTGGAAAGTAGCTACAGATTATGTTCAGTATTAGGCATCTGGCAGCACTTGTGAAGGCTTATTGCTTTATAATAAGCAAACTATTATTACTACTACATTTGGCAGCACCACATTTAGACATAAAATACTTTACCTCAGAATATGGCTTCAATCCTATGCCCGCCTACTTTGGATCAGGGCTGCAATTCTATACTCACTTACAGTTCACATTTAAATGCAATTTACTCATTTCAAAACAGCAGGTGAACTGACAAAAAGCTATGCTTCAAAATTCGCCCTTCTCTGAATTTTGCAGTCAAACCAAGTTTACAAAAATGCATAAGATGCTACTGGGATTTATTTATTTTTAAGCACTTCAAGGAGATAAGTTGTCCACCCCCTCCCCTACCTCTTTCCTTGTTGCACTGGATTTTATCTTTAGGAATTTTAAAAACATTAACATAGAGACACAATGAAAAATGATATATCCCACCTGCACTTTGAAGTGATGCCATCCATTCTACGCAAGGGGTCTACCAGCATGAGGACTGTAGTGAAGGAAGGTCATCAAGGTACTTCAATCTCCCCTCCCACCCCCTCTCTTTCTGTCTCTTGAGCAGCACGGGTCTGGCATCTGTAGGGTGGCTGAGAGGGAGGTTGTGGGCACACACCTTGAAGGCTCTATGCAGCATGCCCTGCCCCAGCTCGGCTCGCCCCATGGGCAGCTCACCCCGCCCCCAGGTGCAGGGCGCACGTGCCACCCCGGGTACCCAAGTGGCTAGCTGTCAGTCTGCTCTCTTATTGGTCTTAACTGTTGATAGGCAACTTCAAGGATTCCTGTTTTCCTTTCTGGTGGTTCTTTATCTTTAACCAGATTTAGATTGGAAAGCCCTTCAACAGAGGGTGCCTTTAAAGAGAGGGCTGTCTTCAGTGAACTAGTTCCCTACCTCCTTAAAGAATTATAACCACACCGTATGTGTGTACACCCTGACATAATTTTTAAAAGATGTCCCCCCAAATCTCTTCAAAAGGAAAAATAAGTGATTTACTAGTTACTGAGAAAGAGAGACTTCCCCTGGTAAACAGTGATAATCGGAATATAGACTGCTGTTTGTTTCTTTTGATAACAATTCACATACATTCTGTGAAGAATTAGAAGATGTATCGGACAATTTGCTTCACCTTTATTATTAGTTCATCATACTCAGTCATTCTATAAAGCTATTTTAGAATTGTTCCTTCCAGCTTGCTGCCTCTTGAGTATGTATCTTTTGGAATTTTGGCATCTAACTACAATTCAAAACACTTACTTTTGACTACCCAGTCCCAAAACAACAGTTAGGCCTGGGAAAAGATCAATAAAAACACTCAAGGCAATACAAAGAAGAGGAAGAAAGAACACGCTGGAACGTTAACATAATCCCCGCCATAAATATTTAAGCAACACACCAAACCTTTTCTGTCACTTCAGAGATTTATGATTGTCACTATGGGACAGACAAACTCAATCTTTGTTTGCCTGTTGAGGCATCCTGAACTGAACTGGCTTTAAACAAAACTGATTGTATTGGAGTATATGGAGGGAAGTATACACAAACTGGAAAAGGGGGGGAAACAATGTTTTCTTGCCTTTTAGATTTTCCTTTTGTGCGATAAAAAGGATGCAAAAATAAATGAGCAATGAGAAATCTCCAAAGGTTGGTAGTTCTCAATGCAGAAATCATTCTTAAACTAATTAAAGCTAATCATCATTATGAACTGTGTGCTCACTGGATAAGGTTCTGGAAAATGAAATATTTGTTTAATTAAAGCTACATGCATTTCTCAGAAAAGTGGTAACAAGTTAATGGATTTTCTGAGGTTATTAAAACCACAGAAGTACACTACAGTGTAGCAATTAAGGCAACAATTTAATACCAAACACTGACTGATTGATCAGTGCATTAAAAGTGTATGCAGAAGGGTGAGAGTGTGAAGGCAGAAGTTTTTTGCAGCACCCCATTTTCCCATTTCATTATTTAACAAAGCTTCAATTACATCTGTACATTTGCTATTAATTAGGCTTTAATGACCTTATCACTGGGGGGGGGGGGAGTATTCCAAATCACTGCCTATCCAGAGACCAAACACAATTCAGTAAATCCATGTGTGACAGGTTCTTTAAGAAGGGTTCTGAATGCAGATTTGTCAAGTGTAGAAACTGTATATTTAACATAGCAATTGCTAGTTTCTGCTAAGTTTCTGCTAGTTTCTACTCTTTAATGCCCGTGGAACATTTCCTTACAGCTTATCAGAAAAATGAATCTGACAAAGAATTTAAAGACCTGTCTTACTCACGAAGTTCTCTCATGTCAATGGTCTGCCTAGATTAGGGAAGGGAAACCTGTAGCACACCACAGGTTGTTGACTCAAACTCACATCAGCCTCAGCCAGCATGGCCCAAGGGCATGAAAGATGGGATATAGAGTCCAACAAGATTTGGAGTGCCACAGGAGGCTCAGGAAGGGAAAACTGGAGCCATATGGAGAAGACAGCAGGCTGGAGAGTAAGGAGCTGGATCCCAGAGAGGGACTAAGCAGGTTTTCAGGAAAGGATCACACCCCTGCCTCCGGTGCCTCTTCCTATTAGTAAGCCTTCACCCTCAGAGGTAGCACCTGTTGACAAGTCAGATGCTGAGTGGGCTCTGTCTCCTAAGTCATGAAGGTGCCCAAGAAAACATACTGCCCAGACCCAACCGACTCCAAGGAATGCCTACTTGGTCAGTCTTGGGACTCTAACTGACCAAGGCTGGTTCTACAAAGTATGTCATGCCAATGTCCCAATAGCTTTACTAGCTATCAGCCTGTTTCTGGGAACAACTCAAAGTGCTGTCTATGACATAAAGAGGTCTTGGGACCAGGTCATCTAAAAGACCACATTGTTCCATTTGAGCCTGCCCAGGTTTTGAGATCTTCAGACCTGCCTCTCTGTCCCACCAGCATCTAAAACATGTTTGTAACTCAAGAGATTCTTCTCAGTAGCTGTTCTCATGCTTTGGAATCAAGCCAGGCCAGTCCCCTCCCTGGCGACCTTCCACTGACTAGCAATATTTTTATTCTGATAGGCATTAGCCCTGATATGGTCACTGCAAGTGTTGTAATTTATTAAACAGGACACTCTTTTTATTGGTTTCAGATGTTAATGTGCTGTTTTTATGGTTGATTTGATTGTTATTTAGTCTTTTACTTTTATTCATGTCAGCCATCTTGTGCGCCACTTGGTGGAAGGGCAGAATATCAATTCAACTAAATAAGTAAACCATCTCTGGGATCTTTTCCACAGCTTTCCTTCTAACAATAGATAACCACCATCTCCAAGATATAATAGATACTGGAGTCTAATGCACTCCTCAAGTCCTTAATGTTTATTGTAAGCTGCCTTGTGGATCATTCACTTGAAAGGCAGGGTATAAATCTTTTCAGTGCATGGTGCCTTTAAAGTCTACATTTATTTGGCTTAATTTAGGCTTGCTGTGTTTGTCTTCAGCTGATCTAACTGCTGCTAACACCCCATATTCACAGAACTGAGAAGTGCAAAGAAAGTGTGATCACTGTTACTTAGCACTTTCAGACTCAAGCTCAAGCCAGCCAATTTGTTCTTCTACCTTTAAATCATTAATTCACAGAAGACTGTGTTCAATTATATTGCCAGTTGCAGATGCAGAGTCATTGTATTTCCAGAAACGGATCACTGTTTTACTTCTTGTATTATTTTTCTATGAACCGCCCTGAGACCTGTGGGTATAGGGTGGTATATAAATTCCATAAATTTTATTATTATTATTATTATTATTATTATTATTATTATTATTATTATTATTATTATTATACTAATTTGAAATGCACCCCCCAAAGCACATAGCATGGTTCTCTAAGGGCTGTACCACTTCTGACAGGGGCTATGGACAGTAGTGGGTAGCATGATTGGGTAGCAGGGCTCACCTGTCTTCCTAATAGCTGAGTTGCTGCTGCTTACCAGGAAGAAGAGCATGAAGGATAAAGAAGTGGGATGGTGGGTGTGGTGCAAAAGCACCTGCGGAACCAATCCAGCACTCCTGCTGGTGTGTCTGGACTGGTGTGTCTGGATGCAGGTGGCGCTGCGGTATAAACCACTGAACCTCTTGGGCTTGCCCATCAGAAAGTTGGTGGTTCAAATCCCCATGACAGGGTGAGCTCCTGTTGTCCCAGTTCCTGTCAACCTAGCAGTTGGAAAGCACACCAGTGCAAGTAGATAAATAGGTACTGCTGCGGTGAGAAGGTAAACAGAGTTTCTGTGCACTCTGGCATTCATTACAGTGTCCCATTGCACCAGAAGTGGTTTAGTCCTGCTGGCCACATGACCCAGAAAGTGAACAAACGCTGGCTCCCTTGGCCTGAAAGCGAGATTAGCGCTGCAACCCCACAGTCGCCTTTGACTAGACTTAATCGTCCAGGGGTCCTTTACCATTACCTTACCTTTACTGATCCAACATCCCTAACACCTCCCCTCTCCCTTCTCGTTATAATACTATAAAGGTAAAGGTACCCCTGCCCGAACGGGCCAGTCTTGACAGACTCTGGGGTTTGTGCGCCCATCTCACTCAAGAGGCCGGGGGCCAGCGCTGTCCGGAGACACTTCCGGGTCACGTGGCCAGCGTGACAAAGCTGCATCTGGCGAGCCAGCGCAGCACACGGAACGCCGTTTACCTTCCCGCTGGTAAGCGGTACCTATTTATCTACTTGCACCCGGGGGTGCTTTCGAACTGCTAGGTTGGCAGGCGCTGGGACCGAGCAGCGGGAGCGCACCCCGCCGCGGGGATTCAAACCGCCGACCTTTCGATCGGCAAGCCCTAGGCGCTGAGGCTTTTACCCACAGCGCCACCCGCGTCCCCATTATAGTATTTATAATACTATAAGCACACACAAAAAATGTTATGTAAACTCCAGCTGTCCAACCCAGGTTCAATATCCTCAGACTACTTAAAGTGTGAGCCTAAGCTTGTTTACTGAGAAGCAAGCCCTTCTTATTTCATTGAGGCTTAATCTCTAGTAAGTGTGTTTAGCATCGCAGCCTGCATTTCACAGAAGCAGACCTGGTGACAGGCAGCCAACAATGATGTTTTTCCAAGTCAACATTTAAGTCTGACAGAGGACATGAAACCAAAGCCACAGCAGGATTTCAGGAGGCTTATCTGTTCTTCTACAGTATTATGATGATGGGGGCGGGGGAAATCAAGCCACTATTTTTATGTTATCATAGCCAGTTTGAAAGCAGGATTTGTTCTAGCCATTTTCTATGGCTTTGCTACCCACCAATTGGTCCATATTTGAAGCCTGTTTATTCTTTAAAATAAGCATCACAATATAAACATATTTCAAAAGGTTAGACAGCAGCTATCTCTTGAGTGATGGCTGACAAGTAGTCTCCTGTTTGACTGACACCTGCCCTTTCCAGATCTTGACTAGTGGGATTTGTCAACAGTGTGAAATGTACCTCTTCCTGTATTGTCCTCCGGTCTTGATCTGTAAACAAAAAACTGCTGTTCTTAAATGCTCTGCTTATTAGTCTGCAGCTAAAATTCTGATTTGGGCAATGGCTCCCTCAATGGTAGAAGCTAATAAATGCTGAAAATAAATCTTCTTATTTATCTCAATGCATCAATGCTGTCTTTGCAGTAAATTAAATTTAAAATGTTTCAACTCCTGCAGCTGCAACACAAGTTGCATCGATAATCACTGAAAAATAAAAGGAAAACTTTTTATGAACAGCTCTTTTGATAATGTTTAACAATGCACAATCAAGAGTTAATTTTGCACAATTCTAGAGAAAAAAATTGCATTTATGACTAATTTTACCCTGATTGTCAGGATTTATAACTCTCATAGCGAGAGATAAATGTTGTTAACACCTGAGAGTAAGTGTAAGGAATACATTAATGCATCAGTTGTTATTGCAGATGTGTGATCAAAGATGTTCATATACCACATCAATTACTTTACTGAAAGTAAGCCTAGCTCCAAATATAAAATGAGTCACTCCCAGCATTATAACTTCACTGGAATTAATTTGTGTAATTCCACATTCATAATCTAAAAAACACTGAGAACATAGACATGGTGCCCTTTGCAAAATATGGTGAGAACACAGGCATAGGTGTCTGACAGGAGGGAAGTCTCTCTTCTGATCATTGCAAGAGATCTTTTTAAAAGCAAGCTTCTTCCATCTGGAGGCTCGTTAAGTGCTGTAATTTGGAATCCTTTATGGTGAATTCTGAGTGGCAAGTTGCAATCTGACATTAGGTGCACTTTTGTCATTTCCCTTTTTTCCAGCTTCAAACTTAATTATTTTTCCCCCAATTAAATTGAATTCATACCTTTATAGTAATTTTCAGTTTTGTGTTTCAAAGAGGTTCTCAGTAAGAGCCAATTCAAAGTCTCTCTGTGGAGAAACTTTAAGGCTAGATTGACAGAAATCATACTGGGTTTGACCTAATGCAAAAAAAAGTATTGGATATCCAAAATCTGCTTGTGCAATATTTGTA
Source organism: Podarcis vaucheri (assembly GCF_965113315.1). NCBI lineage: Eukaryota > Metazoa > Chordata > Lepidosauria > Squamata > Lacertidae > Podarcis > Podarcis vaucheri. Next base: position 34,249,267 of record NC_138749.1, read on the forward strand.
AGGAAAATGTCCTAAAGTATACTTCTTATTATGCTTCCTAGACTCATTGCTGGTGCTATTATATGAAGCATGGGTACATGAATATATGCTTTTACATCAATGATGTAAAAACACAGTCATACTTCACTTTAATGTTTTTACAGCAAGAAGCATCAATCCCACCTTTTTTTTCTTTTCTGTTTTCCAGAGTACTTCTGTGAAAAAGCAGCGATTTAAGACATGCATTCTTAATTTAAATATACCCCCAATTAATAAGGTTGTGTTCCAGATTTGTCAAAATCTTTAACCAAATTGGGCTGATCTATGCCCTGTCTGGATTGGACTAAAGCAGCTATGAATCACCACAGAACAGGTTGAGTTCTCCCAAAACAATTCATATCAATCTGTAGTTCACAACAGTCTTACAGAAAGCCAGACAGACATTCTCCAAATTGTTGTCATTGCTAATTTCAACGCCATAAAGGAGAACTCCATGGCAAGGCAAGCAGGAGGAAGGGAGCTGGAGAAGGGCTAGAATGATCTCACAATAATTTGGGTTGGAGCAGCTGGACTTTAGCTGGATCTACACTGACCTGTTTAATGTTATTAGAATTATATTAGATAGATTGTTCCGCAACGTCACAGGCCATACTTGTAAAATAAAGTGTTACTTACCTTCACCAAAACAAGGTCTGCTGGTTGCTTTGCAGCGCCCTCTGTTGTCACATTTAATCATGCATAATGAATGTTAAAAGTAGGTTGTCATGTGTCCATATGGTTATCAAAACCGTTCCTTAAGCCTTAAAGTTAAACACTATTAGTTTGTTTAAGGAGGCTAGCCTAAAATGCTCTCACACTACCCAACACTCTCCAATCCTGTTACATGGTGGGGTGGGGAGGCAGTGGTGTGTGTGTGTGTGTGTGTGTGTGTGTGTGTGTGTGTGTGTATATATATATATATAATTTGCAGTACTCTTTTGCAAGTTCTGTCTCTCAGAAAGTGGTTGTTGGTATAAGTGGCATTTATTCAGCTTGCATTTGTTTTCTATTCTTTCCCAAATGAGTCTCAACTTTATTTCTTGTCTGTCTCTTAATACCCCCCCCCTCCATTTTAGCTCCAGTTTTAATGTAAGGTTGATTTGCCACTGTGTTCAATTTTCTCCTTCTGTTTTTATTAGTGCCTTGTGTTGTGAGTTTCTCTTGTGAGTACATTTACACAGTCAAGTACTGAACTATTATAGCAGCAGCCACAGGTCTGTGGTGTTGTTCTTCAGATGATGATCTCCAATTTCTAAGCAGCCACCAGCCGGCCAGCAATACAATAGCTCGTTGTGTGGTACACAATCTTATTCACTTCTCATTGGTAATGATTATTAATTTTACTATTAACATTATTATTTCCAACAGTTAACCACAGACAATACGAAGCAGCCAGTTTTTGCATGGCATACCTTACACAATTTTATTTTATTATTATGTGTGGGTTATATTATTATTATTATTATTATTATTATTATTATTATTATTATTATTAAGCTAGCCAGACAAAAACTTTGTTGGCATATTGCCCAGCTTTTTCATTTTATTACTATCATCCTCATCAATTACTAACCATAGCGAATATTATTATTAGCAACCTACCCTCTGTATGACAGGGTCTCATCTGTGACTCCAATGAATATTTAAATTTCTCTCATTGCTGACAATCTGCCCCTCAAAAGACTCCTTACCTGCATTATTCCCCTGCGCTTATCTTCATGTTGCTGCCTGCCGGATTCTGCCTAATTTAAAAAATACAACCTCAAATGTTTTCAAAAACTTGATAAAAGGTCAAATACAGGATAATGACAATTGACACAACTGACAACTCACAGTCTCAAGGTGGTTTTGTTTTGTTGTTTGTTTTGAAAAAGCAAATTTTAAAGGTCTCTATCATGAAAACCCCTAGAAGTACCTATCTAAAATTTGGCAGGGGGGAGGGGGGCTCCCATGTCTCAAAGGTTTATTTCCCCATGTGGGGGGAAGCAATAAATTTACAGATGTTTTTGGTTTAGCACTACAAGGCAGTGAGACTTCCAGAGATTTCTATTGTATGGATCACAGTTTGGATTCAGACATGGGTTTGCTTGGATGATGTTCAGATTGGGTCTGGCCCGAATCAGGTCCAATCTAGATTTACAAATCAGGGCCACAAACCAGAGTGGCTGGGGAAACTCAGCCAGATGGGCGGGGTATAAATAATAAATTATTATTATTATATCAGGAATTCCACACACAGCCCTTCTAACTAGTGCTGTGTCAAACAAAGTCTGCCCTCAAAAGTTTTCTTCCTCTGTAATAGCAGCTTCCACATTTTCCTGTTTTATTCTCATGGCACTTGAGAATGCCTTTAGAATTTCAGACAGTACAGGTTCTGAGCTTACTTTATTGTTGCTAGGCAGCTAGACATTTATTCGGCATACCTCAGCATCTCTGCCTACCTGCACTTCTGATCTGCTCTGATAAAATCCCTTGAACAGGCTGGTATCTCATGATGTCTTCTCCTGGGCTTTGATTGAATTGTGGGCACTCAGGGGAGATACAAAGTGCAGACCACTTGAGAGATGATTCGTAGAGTGAAAGAAGGAAAGATCAGTATTTTGAAGCATCTTGGAGCAACTTGACAATCCAATAAAAACCTACCGTATGTGAAACAATTGCATCCATAACTTGTTTTTTTTATTAAAAAAAACCAAATACATATATAAATACAATTTCAACTCTAATACAGATATTTACTGAGATAAAAAATCTCCAATTAGAAGACATGTTGAAAGAGGGACATCTACAACTGACACTGAAAATACAATAGAGACAGGGCCTGCCTCATATATAATGTGAGGGTAGGTATCACCACACTAAAGGCCCAATTCTGACATTGTGTGGAACCTCCTGATAAGATTTTGCAGAGCAGAGTGATCGATTGGGATGAAACTACTTTTTACTCAGCCACTTCAAAACTAAGCATGAGGAAAAACCCTGCATTTTCACCCATGAGAATCTTACCAGAATTTTATCTCTCCTTAAATAGTTTTCAAATGTATTTTCTTTTTTCTTTTATCAATGGATAACTGTAAAAACAATGACACTGGGGCAGTTTTTTTGGACAGAACTACTTCTACTTATGATCTGCATGCATTTTGAACATGGTTACCTATACCCAGCTGCTAAAGTGCAGTGCAGAAAATGATTTTTATCACAACCACTTTTGCAAATCTCATGGTAGATGCAGCACTTCCTTCAGGTCATAGAACTGAGGCAAGTTTTAAATATCATAGGAGAACATCCTTTTGTTTGGGAAGACTTTCAGAAGAGTTCTGACCTTATCCAAGTTTGGATAAAGTTGGGTCCTTGTGCTCTTCTGACTTTGTTCACATAGATAGTTTTCAGATTCCTCTTAGGTGAAGGGATTGAAAGATGCTGCTGTTTGAGCCAAGGTCTGAACTACACGTCCTGATGAAAAATTCACCACTAACCTCAATGAATCTTACATAAGCAAGGCTCAAAGGATCTTAGGTTTCTCTGCCATTGAATTGTTTGATTGTCATTACACTTAAAGCAAAATCAAACAGTGTTGGTTTTTTTAAGATGAGTGAAAGAGGGAGAGAAGGAAGCAAAATGCTTTAACTCACTTTGAACCCCAGTTGCCTGAATTCAGTGGCACTCTTGTTTAATGTTCCACAATGTCACCCTTTATTAGCAGGTGCTGTTGGGAAAGGAAGTGGCATACACCGTGACTGTGAAACTGTAAAATTAATTGCTTTCCATGGAATTCACATAGTTAACACCATAACACCCAAAATATCATATGCTGCTGAGTGTGTGGAAGGATTTAAGAGAGATAAAACCAAGAGCAAAGTGAACTGGAATATATTGAAACATCCTTTCTCCACAATCACTTGTACAGCAGTATATCTGGTATCTCCTTAGCCTTACCCAGCTACAGCAGAGGTGGGTAACCTCCAGGTCACAGGGCATCCCATCTGGCTCACTAGTCTCTCCCTGACCCTTGGTACCCCTTTTCCTTCTTGCTGAGCAACATGGGGGAAGAGAAGTTTAACGTTCCCCAGAATTTCCTCTGCCACTTTTGCAAAGAAAAAAAATGATTTTTCCCCCTATGTTATTTTCACACATATATGCATTTCTCTGCAAACTTTCCCCAAATATATTATTTTTTTGTATTCCTGTCTTGGCTGGAAAACTGCATTGTAAAATTCAGAGAAGTACAAATTTCAAAGGACAGCTGTTCACATTATATTTAAAGCTTCAGTGGTACCCTGGTTCTCAAACTTAATCCATTCCGGGAGTCCGTTTGACTCCCGAAACAGTTCGAAAACCAAGACACAGCTTCCAATTGGCTGCAGGAGTTTCCTGAACTCTAGCGGAAGCAACGTCAGACGTTTAGCTTCCGAAAAATGTTTGCAAACAGGAACACTTACTTCCAGGTTTGCGGCGTTCGGTAGCCGATTCGTTCGGCAACTAAGCCACTCTAGAATCAAAGTACCACTATATATCATACCACTTTAAGCGGCCATGGCTTCCCCTAAAGGAATCTGGGAACTGTCATTTTTAAAGACCCTAAGAGTCATTAGGGGACCCCTATTCCCCTCACAGAGCTACCATTCCCAGAGTGGTTTATCAATCACTCTTCCCAGGGAGGCTTCAGTTTGTGTATTATTATGGAATGCGCAACTTTTGTAGGGTTACCTTTGAATGGAAACTGAACTGAATTTCTTTGCCAACCCTATCACAAACTAAATAATGTGAATGTAATAGACCCTTTGACACATAGTTTGGAAGTTGTCTGAATTCTGCCAGATTTTCACATTGCTACAAAGTCACGAGTAAAAGTAGTGGCAAAGAAAATGTGAACTGAGTTGCAACGAGATATATGACTTTTTGCTTCGCCGTGTACTAAACATGGCATGCATTTGCTCAACCCAAATTTGGCTTGGTTGCATAAGCTTGCCCTGAGTCTGTCCTTAAGATCCATCCCTGTGGGAGGCTATATCACTGGGGAAAATTTGAAATATAGGAAATCTATTATGAGGTGAAGAGAGGTCTGGCATAAGGACCTGTCCTTAAAAAAGGGGTATCTGGGTCCATTATTTTTCAGCACATGAAGCTCATAAAGTCTATAAGGGAACAGTGAGGGAAGAGAGTACTGCATTGCTAGTTAAAAATATGTCAGAGAATATACTGCCTTCTTTTCTTTCCTTCTGCAAGCCAATTGTTCTCTGATACAATTCAGCAATTTTAAGTGTTCCATTAAGTTTATTAGCTACTTCTACCCAGAACTGCTGATCTGTATAGCGAGAGTATTCAATTTGTTCAACTATTGCTTCACCTGCTTTTCATCAAAGGCAGTGCTGACAAAGTTTTTGTTGCTTGCTAATTGTCCAGATATCATTCTTTTATTCTCCCCAGGAAAACACGATTTAAGTACAAGTCAGTAGCTTAGCCGCTGCTGATTATAACAATCATCCAATTCAGAACAGAGCAGGATGCTGTGTCAGACCCAGAATACAAGGGTTTTCTGTGTGAAGTGGAGGCTACACAAACAGTGCAAGAAAAGGGAAGCCCCCCCCATTAGGATAGAAAGTGAACTAAAAAGGAAGTTGTCACACTATGAGGATGTAACAAGAGCCCTGCTGCATCAGGCCAGTGTTCCATCTAGTCCAGCATCTTTTTCTCACAATGGCCAATCAGATCCCAGTTGGAAGCCCAAAAGCAGGACCTGAATACACCAGCATTCTCCTCAATTGTGATTTCCAGCAGTTGGTAATCAGAGACCTACAGCCTCCAATAGTAAAGCTAGAATATAGTCACCATGGCTGGTAGCCATTGATAGCCATATTTTCCCTAAAAGGTCAGCCGTGGCTAAATCTGTTGGCCTCCTAATTTCTTAAACACGAAAAGCTTAGGTTTAATCCACTTTAATTGAGCAAATTCGAGAATGCACTTAAACCCACTCCATGCAAAGTATAGAAAGCCTGCTGGCAAGTTCAGATAATCATCTGTAGTTGTTGCAAGCACCCATGTGACTCCACAATATCTTTGTGGCCAAGGCAGCTCCCAAATAAGTACCTGAAGAGTGAGAGGGGCAAAAGATATTCAGTTCTGAGGACCTTGGTTGGCTTCACCCCAGACTACTCCAGCCTCTGTGACTGTGGCTCTTCCATATGCATGTTTGGCAATCTGGTTGGGACAGTAAAAATAGAAGTGAGAGAACTGCGGTGTCCTTCAATTTATATTCCCTCTTTCTATGTTTATTTATGCCCCACTTCCCTGGAAGCCCAAGCATCCTACAGTAGGAAACTCTCAGACTATCTGCCATGCCTAATTTATTGTGTTTTTCATTACCATTTAATGTTTATGAATATAATTCCAGGTAGTGGGAGAAGAGGAGAGAAACAACGCAATCTACTTGCTTGCTGAACAAAAATCTTTACATATATGCATTATTCCTATCGAAATCAGTGTACTTAATAATAAACGAAACAGGATTTTTATTAGATAGCTTGTAGGCAACCTAAAAAGTTTCTGTTTTCTAAAAATTTAATTTTAAAATGTATGTCACTTTGAGAGTCAATATTGTAAAATGTCATATAAATTTGAAAAGTAATTGTTTAATTAAAGTGGAGGAAAAAAGTTGTAAATTAATGCAAACTTTCTCTTAAGTCTTCTTCAAGCCTCACAACATTACTTCCACTTCTTTTACAGTATGAGGTATTATATCTTTTACAATGAAGTTTACAGCTCATATAAGAATGGACTCGGGCAGAATTTTTTTCAAAGTACATTAAACACGCCATTGTCCATGGTGGGGCGGGAAGAGAGAGGTTCACACTTTGGCTAAAGCAAAGATATCACCCCTCCCCCTCCCACTCCATTTATGTGATTGAGAAAAAGAGCTATTGAAAAAGCCAAATATAGGAGGCAATATATTTCTTTGACTGTCACATTTTTAGCTAGAGCTGTTGAAGGTTTTCATCATAAATCTCAAATCCATTAAGTATTTCTTATATATTGCATAGGATACTTACTTTTATTCAGGCTTTCTAATTCCACCCACTGGAAAGACTAAATTGAAATCTGTCATCTAAACTCTGAAGTTATCTTAACTTTTTGTTTAGGATTATTCAAAGTAAATATAGTGCTTATGAAAGTTACTCGGGTGACTTCCGTGAAGACGGATGCATCTTTTAACTATATCAACAAGGATTTTTTATTTTTAAAAAAGGCAGCTTGGCCATCAGGATATATTACATGCCTAAATAAATCGCTGGCACTATTGGAACTTCCATGCATTAAATCTTATTGAGGGCTTTGTTAGAACACTGATTCACCACACTGGGTAGTGGGGGAAGATGGAAATGGTGACAACTAGGAAAAGCTAATTTAAGATAAGGGAATCACTCTTTTCAAAGAACACAAGTTCCTTTAGAGTCCCCTCGTGCCCATCGAGGCAGGCCTGAGGCTCAATTTATATGACAAATTTTCGGTACAAAATTTCATTTTCAATTAATTATATGTGATAAATAATCAGACTGTCATATATACATAAAATGAAGAGTCATTACAAAGATGATAATGATGACAACATTATTTATGTATCGCCTTATACCATACAGTCTGAAGGCAATTTCCATGGGACAAGGGGAGAGAGAGAGAGAGAGAGAGAGAGAGAGAGAGAGAGAGAGAGATGCAATTACATAAAATCACAGGCTAAAAGTGATCATACACAAATTAAACCAATTAAAACCTTCAAGCCCCCCACAGAAACATGAGTACAATGACCATTAAAAACAGCCATTAGAAAACCACAGAGAATGTAAATTAGCAACCAGGCCGGTGGAAAGATATCAGTGTCAGTACCAGGTGCATGTCCCTGAGAAGAGCATCCCACAAATAGGGGGCCGCTACTAAAAAGGCTCTCTCTTTTGTGGTAGACTTTCATATGTTGCCAGAGGGGCACTAAGAGAAGGAGAACTCAGAGGATGATGAAAGGGTCTGTATCATTGGGGCTCAAGCCATGTAAGGCTTTATAAGTCAAAAACAGTACTTTGAATGGGCCCAAAAATGTATTGGAAGCCAGTGCAGCTGGGACAGAATTAATGTTATATGACTGGACCTCCTGGTCCCACTTATCAATTTGGCTGCATAATTCTGCACCAGCTGCAGCTTGTGAGCCGTCTTCAAAGACAGCCCTATATGTGGTCTAGCCATGAGCAATTAGCATTTTTATTATGCTAGGGGAAAGCAATTTGCCTTTGTAGTAAGCCTGAACTGAGATCACATCTCATTGGTAGCCTGGAAATTTTGGCATTGCAAGAGTTAACTAATCATTTCATCCCAAGCCACCTGCTCTGTGGAAATCCTCATATTCCCTTTTCTGCTCAAGCTATATTTGCAAACACATAATACCTGGTGCTTTCTGGGCTCTGGCCATTCAGCAGAACAGGTCTTCAAACTCATTTTCCAAGAAGTGATAAGGTCATTGTACTAAGCATATTGGTTTGCTCAGCCTGGTGCCACTCCACACAGCATATTAAGCTTCTGTTGCGAGATTGTTTCTGAAGGAAGCTGGGAACTTAATCAAGTGTGTAGCAAAATGCTCATTTTGGAGCTGAGCAAAAGAGTCATCCTACATTGCATTGCCACCTGCATACTCACCACACACACACACACACACACACACACACACACACACACACACTCTTTCTTAAAAGTGCACACATTTGCCTTAAGAAGTAAGCTCAGCTGAGAGTTTTTGAGGAAGAAAGACTAGAGTGGGGTGGTCATTTTTCTTGTTTCTATGCTACACATTTCAAATAAAGAATACAGCATTCTGAAAAGTCATGGGGAACCTTTGCACAACCACCTGAAGCTCTCAACTGCAGCAGATGGAGTAGATGTTGTTATGGGTTTGCAGGGGGCAAGGACCCCCTAAAATTCCTGGGAGCCATGTAGCCCCATATTTTCTGAAATTAGTAAATATGGGGTTTGATCAGTGGATTTAGCAAAGCCTAAAAAAATTAGTGAAGCCAGCTTCCTCAGGAAATTGACTGAGAGAGGTGCCATCAAAGCACAAAACAGGTGATGGCAGAGTCATTCCCCTGAGACAAGGTGAGCCATCAGGAACCATCAGTGTCAGATAAGAAGTGGTGCGGAGTCCATACACACCCCAGCTGTGTGTTAGCAAAAGACAATAGCAGAATTGGGAGGGGGAGGTTGCCAGGGTTACAAGGAGAGTGATGTCACCACAAGGAAAAAAAGTGTCATTTTTGCATGAGGCTTGGCCTGCCTTTTAGCAAGGGTTTGGGCAAGAGAATAAGGGGGGCAGATGCCACACAGGCTGAAGGGTGGGCAAGTTGTGTGGAGGAGACACAGAGATAGGGTTGCCATATTTAGGCCATCATAAAACACCCATATATAAAAATTTAAAGTATATACAAATAAACAGCCATTTAAAAATACGTAATAACAAGGATTTTCATTGGCGTTTCTTCCCGCTAAATAGTGCCATTCACCAGTCTGAGAGAGATACTATTGATAAAAACTCAACCACCATTGCAGTTACTTCCAGGTTAATGTCAGACAGATAGAATCTGATATTTTCGTTGTGTCATGATGTTAAACTACCCCCAAAAGGGGACAGCACACATTTGTGTAGCTAGTTGTACAATGGGCATTAGAAAAGAATGTGTTCTAATGTGTCCAACACATCCAAAAAACATCTGCAATGTCTATCATTTCTGGGGATGTTTAAATATCTGCCCTTGGCAAAAGCTGAGGGTGGAAATGTTCAGTCGGGCTAACATAAAAGCCCTGCGTTGGACTGGAATTATTAATTTTGAAATATAAGCAATCATATTATCTGTTGTATTTAAACCATAAAACTGGGGGGAGCAATTTTTATTTACAGCTGACTTAATATTTTGTTTTTCAATGTCCCTTAATCTGATTTGGACCCGGGTGGCGCTGTGGGTAAAACCTCAGTGCCTAGGACTTGCCGATCGCATGGTCGGCAGTTCGAATCCCCGCAGTGGGGTGAGCTCCCGTCTTTCGGTCCCAGCGCCTGCCCACCTAGCAGTTCGAAAGCACCCCTAAGTGCAAATAGATAAATAGGTATCGCTTTATAACGGAAGGTAAATGGCGTTTCCGTGTGCTGCGCTGGTGCCGGCTCACCAGAGCAGCTTTGTCACACTGGCCACGTGACCTGGAAGTGTCTCCGGACAGCGCTGGCTCCCGGCCTCTTAAGTGAGATGGGCGCATGTCAGGGGATGATTAGCTGCTTGTGCTTAAAATAGTGCCCCTTCAGAGTTTGTGCGGCCCCACAAACCTCTGTGTGTGACAGAGCTCCTCAGACATGTCTGCTCTAGTCACTAGTAGAGTCTGACAGTGGCTGCCTGCGGAAGCGCTTCCAGCAAAGAAGTTCCTTAACGGAAACGCGTCTCCTGGACTCACGACGTGGCAGCTTCCGGCGAAGCATGGGTCTCCCTGCAGTTGCTTCTGACACCTCCCCGCTATTTTCGCTGGAAGTGTCTCTCACCCCTTTCTCTCCCCTGCTGTTTCCTGCCTGGGCTGCTGCGTCTCTCTCAGCATTACTGAGATCCTCCTCCAGAGACCCCTCGCTCCCCCTCCTTGTCCCTGCTTTAGCTGCTGACTCTCTCCCAGTCTTTGGGAGCCCTACCACCTCCCTTTCCTCTGATGTCAGTTCCCTGACATCCACCTCCCCTCCAGGGCCCCCTTCTCCCCCGCCCCTACTCTCTCCTCTGGGCGGTGAGGAGCTGAAACCCCGAAAAGAATCCTCTTCATCTTCAGACGTCTCGAACATTTCCCTCCATCGGTCTTCGTTCCGACTCGCTGAATCCTCCTCCACCTCGGAATCAGAGAACCCCTCCAACTCTTCTTCTTCGTCGGTGGTGGCGAAGTATTCCCTCCGGAACCTCGCCACTGGCTGGGGTTTACGAGGGAATCTCTGATGAAAAGTTTCAATCAAAACCTCGTCATCTACATCCTCTGCCCTGACCCAGGTGTTTTCCGACTCCGGCTCCCCTTCCCACATTACCAAATACTCTACTTGCTCTCCCTTCCACCTGGAATCGAGAATTTCCGCTACATGGTAGCTGTGTTCTTTTTCCTCCATAGCTGGTCCCCTATTGACCCTCCCCTCTCTGTCCCCTATATACGGTGACAGCAACGACCTGTGGAACACTGGGTGCAACTTCATGTGGTTCGGTAACCGGAGTCTGAAAGCCACTGGGTTGACCTGTTGCGTGACTTCAAATGGGCCCAGTCTTTTGGGTCTTAACTTCTTACAACCTCCTTTAAATGGTAACCCTTGGGTGGACAGCCACACCTGGTCCCCCACCCTAATGCTTTCCCCTTCCCTTCTGGTTTTGTCTGCCTGCCTCTTATATTCCTCCTTCGCCCTGTTTAAATTAAGTTGGAGCTGGCGATGGATCGCTTCCATTTCTTCAACGAACTGTTCTGCGGCTGGAACGCTCCAGTTCTCCCCTTCCCCCCCTGGGAAGGCTCGGGGATGACACCCGTGATTAGCCAAAAAGGGGCTCATCCCCGTGGACACGTTCTCTGCATTGTTGTAGGCAAATTCTGCCAACGCCAGTTTCTCCACCCAATCATTCTCTCTGTCATTCACATAACACCTCAAATATTGCTGGAGGACACCATTAGCTCTTTCCGCCTGCCCGTTGGTTTCTGGATGACGGGCAGTAGAGAAATTCACCTCTACATGCAATAAGCTCATGAGCTTCCTCCAGAACCTGGAAGTAAATTGTTTCCCTCGGTCAGAAACCACCCTCAAGGGGGCGCCATGCAGCCTAAACACATTTTCCACAAACAATTTAGCGGTTTCTTCCGCTGTGACCGCATGTGAGCAGGCTATAAAGTGGGCCATCTTGGTTAACAGGTCTACCACAACCATGATGGCTGTTTTCCCTTTGGACCTGGGCAGATCAGTCATGAAATCTATTGCCACTGCCTCCCATGGCCTTTCCGGCGTGGGTAGTGGTTCTAATAAACCTGCCGGTGCCCGCCTCTCCCCCTTGGCTCGTTGGCATCGGTCACACCCTCTCACATATTCCCGCACATCTTCCCTGACCTTGGGCCACCAGAATTCCCTGGTAACCAGCCACATGGTTTTGTGTTGCCCAAAATGCCCTGCTGTGGGGCTATCGTGCAGTTGCTTGAGTACCTTTTCCCTCAATTCCCCTTCAGGTATGTATAACGCTCCCTTGTAGTACAACGCCCCATCTCTCTCCTCAAAACCCCCGGGTTTGTCTCCCTCCCTCCTGAGACCCCTGAGTTTGTCCTGGGCGTATTCATCCTGCACCGTTCCCTCTACCAGTTCCCTTTGCCCCACCAATGCCGCCCCACACACCCAGCGGTCCTCGGGAATGACATGGGTCTCTTCGGGTGCACCCTCTCCCTCCAAATATTCAGGTTTGCGTGAGAGAGCGTCCGCCCTAACGTTCTCTGGGCCTGGTACGTAACAAATCTCAAAGTTAAATTTGGAGAACTCCTGGGCCCATCTCAACTGCCGTTGGTTGAGCACTCGCGCAGTTCTCCAATACTCTAGATTCTTATGGTCCGTGCACACTTGCACCTTCTGTTGTGCACCAATTAGCAGGTGCCTCCATCTCCGGAAGGCCTCATGAATCGCAAGAAGTTCCCGGTCGTACACCGTGTAGTTCCTCTCAGATTTGTTCAGCTTTCGCGAAAAGAAGGCACACGGTCGCCACTCTGACCCCTCCTTCCCCGGCTGCAGAAGAAGCACCGCCCCTATGGCTCTGTCAGAAGCGTCTGTTTCGACCCTCAGCTTTTTTTGTAAATCCACATGTAGAAGTTGTTCATCCGAGGCGAAGGCCCTTTTCAGTTCCTCAAACGCTCGCTCCGCCTCCCCCGTCCAAACAAACTTCTTTTTACTGCTGAGACAGTCCGTGATGGGCGCCGTCAGGTGGGCGAAGTTTCGGATGAACTTACGATAAAAGTTTCCAAACCCTAGGAACCTCTGCACATCCTTCTTGGTCTTGGGTGTTTTCCATTCCAGCACCGCTTGAACCTTGCCGGGGTCCATGGCCAACCCCTTGTCTGACAAGCGGTACCCCAGGAATTCCACCTCCTTGGTATGAAACTGACACTTCTCCAGTTTCACCCACAGTCTGTTGGCTTGCAGCCTGCTCAACACTTCTCTGACGTCTCTCACATGTTGCTCCTCATTCTCCGAATACACCAACACGTCATCTAAGAAGGCCACGCAATTCTTGTAGAGCAAAGGCCCCAGTACGTGGTTCATGAAGGCTTGAAAACACGCGGAGCCTGTTTGTAATCCAAAAGGCATAACGAGGTATTCAAATGCCCCCAAAGGGGTGAACATGGTGGTCTTCCATTCATCCCCTTTCCTTATACGTATCAGGTTGTACGCCCCCCTTAGGTCCAGCTTTGTAAAAATCTTTCCTTTTCGCACCCGGGTCAAAATATCATCAATCCTGGGCATAGGAAAAGCCGCCGGCTCTGTCACTGCATTTAGGCGCCGAAAGTCACATACCAGCCTCGGCTTGTCCGTGTTTTTTTTATCCACAAAAAACACTGGGCTACCCCCCGCTGCCTTGGACTCTCTGATGAAGCCTCTCTTCAGGTTCTTGTCAATGAACGCTCGCAACTCCTGCATTTCCCTGTCTGACATGGCATACAACTTGCCTACAGGAAGCTGTGCTCCAGGGAGTAAATTGATCTGGCAATCAAAGGGCCTATGCGGGGGTAGTTGGTCAGCTTCCTTCTCGCTGAACACGTCGCTGAGATCAGCATACTGTGGTGGCACCTTCCCCTTCTCCATTACTTCAGTCCCTGCTAGGGTGGCTTGGGCCCCTGCTGACCCCTTTTCCCCCCTGCAGTGTTCTAAGCAATGTGCTGAACCGAAGGAAACCACTCTTTGATGCCAGCCCACCAGCGGATCATGTAAGGCTAGCCAGCTCATTCCCAAAATAATGGGAGCGCCTCCCAAGGTGGACACATTAAACGCTATCAGTTCTGTGTGCCTTGCCACCCTCATTATCATTGGGACGGTCTGCAAGCTGACTCCTCCTCCCAACAGTTCCCTGCCATCGATCGTGGTCACCTGCAGGGGGTTGCTTAAAGGGATAGTCTGTATCTGATGTTCAGCAGCAAACTCCTTGCTCATAAAATTGCAGGAGCTGCCTGAGTCCAACAGCGCCTTTATTTTTAGGGGGTGTCCATTTTGCAGCTCTAGCGACACTTCAATCACTAGAGCAGGTCGAGGAGCTTCTGGCACGGGCACTTTCACTGCTCTTTGGCCTGGCTGCAGTGCCCTGACTTTGGCAACCAGGCGTTGGCTTTTACCTGCTCCGTTTCTCCCTGCTCTTCCCCCTCAACTGCTCCCACCATCCCTTGCCATTCCTTCCTCTGGGGGCAGACTCTGGCAAAGTGGCCTGGCTGTTGGCAGAGATAGCATTTCCGGGCTCCCTTTCCCTCCTTCTTCGCCCCCTCACTGGGCTTTGAAACTGCGCGCGCGCGGGCTGTTCCGATTTCCATCGGCTCTGCCGGCGGGAAAGCTGGCTCAGGAATGTCTGGAATGCGTAACTCCTTCCAACGTTCCCCTCTCCCTTCCCGCCTCTCCAAGGCTCTTGCCTCCTGGCGCGCTCCAATGGTCAGCGCAGATTTGGTCAGCTGATCCATAGACACCGCCCTGGGGCTCCTGGCCAGCTCGTCCTTCACAGCTGAAGAAAGACCTTCTTCAAATAGCATCTGAATTGGTGCTGCCGATAAATCCCACCCCAATCTGTGAATCAGCATGGTAAATTCAGTCCAGTACTCACGGACAGATCTGCTTCCCTGCTTGCAAGCCATTAGCTGTCTGCGCACCACCCCTTCCTCAATATCGCTGGAAAACATGATATCCATTGCACGAAAGAATTTCATAGTGTCCTTTAGGATATCGTTGTGCGTTGCCATCAGGGGTCGAACCCAGTCCCGCGCCCCCTTCTCAAGATGCCCAATTACGAAAGCAACTCGCGATTCCTCATCAGGGAACTCCTCAAACTGCACATTCAGGGCATATTGCATCTCAGTCCTAAAGGCATGGTAATCCTTGGGGTCCCCCCCCAAACTTCTGCACCAATCCTGGTACCTTTCTGGGGAACTGAGTGGTTCTCCCCTTTTTGTCAGCATCCTGAGCCCTTCTCTCCTCGAGCCTCGCCGTCTGCAGCGCAAGTTGGACCTCCAACGCTCGGTATCTTTCTTCCAAGCTTGGACCAGCTCCACCCCCTGCTCCTCCGGCTCCGTCTCCGGCTGGGTCGCTCATGATGCTTTCTCCTGCACAGGCAGCGTCCAGAGACTGTCAGACTGCTGTCAGGGGATGATTAGCTGCTTGTGCTTAAAATAGTGCCCCTTCAGAGTTTGTGCGGCCCCACAAACCTCTGTGTGTGACAGAGCTCCTCAGACATGTCTGCTCTAGTCACTAGTAGAGTCTGACAGTGGCTGCCTGCGGAAGCGCTTCCAGCAAAGAAGTTCCTTAACGGAAACGCGTCTCCTGGACTCACGACGTGGCAGCTTCCGGCGAAGCATGGGTCTCCCTGCAGTTGCTTCTGACACCTCCCCGCTATTTTCGCTGGAAGTGTCTCTCACCCCTTTCTCTCCCCTGCTGTTTCCTGCCTGGGCTGCTGCGTCTCTCTCAGCATTACTGAGATCCTCCTCCAGAGACCCCTCGCTCCCCCTCCTTGTCCCTGCTTTAGCTGCTGACTCTCTCCCAGTCTTTGGGAGCCCTACCACCTCCCTTTCCTCTGATGTCAGTTCCCTGACAGCGCACAACCCTAGAGTCGGACACGACTGGCCCGTACAGGCAGGGGTACCTTTACCTTAATCTGATTTGAATATTATGATAAATATATTGCTCATTTGAATTATACAAGGGTTCCAAGTCAATACCAATAGATTTGGTTTTGCTATGTAAGAGTTGGAACCATCTGGATTTGTAAGACTTCTTAAGTAAGTCAGAAAGCAGACTCGAAGGTCAGCAACAGAAATGACAATGCAATCAGTATTTTATAGTGCTAGCCCACACCCAGTATTCCATCATGTATATTCCTAGTTCTGCACACATCGTCTCAAACTTGATTGAACTTGGGAACCCCAGGATACGTCTCAAGAAACTTGAGCCTTTTTTTCGCAAGGTGGTTGAGCTTTTTTTTAGTTTTGCCCAAAGTTGTTGAACTTTCTTTTGCAAAATCTCAAAAAATGGAGTTTTTGAACTATTTTTAATGAAATCCACTAAAATCTACACTTCTGACATTGGCTGCCATATGTCCATATTTTCCTGGACATTTCAGCAATTTCCGCCCAGACGCTGTTTACAAGGGCTGAATACTATGTCTGGGAAATTCTGTATGTATGGCAACCCTGCACAGAGATGGCATTTGGGCTGCTTTTGAATCTGTGGGGAGCAAGTCCTTTGTGAGATGCGATCCTCGGAGCCCTCTCTCCATCCAGACTCAGGTGTAGACCAAACATGCACTTTAATCCCTTAGTTTTCTGGAAGTGGCTTTTTGGTCATATAAAAGCTCAAATATAATGCAGAAACTGGGGAATCATTAGGGCTGTCATACGTCCTAATTTTCTAGGCCACTACTGGGATTTCAAAGGCAGAACTGACGTCCAGGGGGAATTTCTGAAAGGTGGGCTGGATCTTAGGCAAGTCAATCAAAAAATTGTGGGGTTGTTTATTTTTTTGGTTGTTGTTTTCTGTTTCCTCTCAACAATTTTGGGATGTTCCTTTAAAAAAAGCTCACCGAAAGCTCGGAGTGTCCTGGTGTTTGCTTTTTGAAATATGGCAACCGTAGAATCACTGGGGGAACAGAATACATTGCTGTGCAAATGCAGCCCATCTGTGAGTTCCATAGGAAACTCTGCCTCTCTTCCCCAGTAATAACTGGAAAACATTGTAGTTGGCATCAAGATTGTTCAGATATTCTTACACATGTATAGTGAACATATGTAAGGGACAGCACAATCCCTCACCCTGCCATTCTTATGTCTTCGATCTGTCTACCTACATGCATACAGACTGTATGTGCACAGGGTCTTAGACACTGTTAGGGACCCCAAAAACAAAACAGTTTGACTGCATATGTAAATCTGTGTGCCTATAGTTTATAGGCACAAAAAAAGCAGGAAGGAGGGTTGTTGTTGTTGTTTAGTCGTTTAGTCGTGTCCGACTCTTCGTGACCCCATGGGCCAGAGCATGCCAGCCACTTCTGTCTTCCACTGCCTCCCGCAGGTTGGTCAGACTCATGCTGGTAGCTTTGAGAACACTGTCCAACCATCTCATCCTCTGTCATCCCCTTCTCCTTGTGCCCTCAGTCTTTCCCAGCATCAGGGTCTTTTCCAGGGAGTCTTCTCTTCTCATGAGGTGGCCAAAGTATTGGAGTCTCAGCTTCACAATCCTCCTTCCAATGAGCACTCAGGGCTGATTTCATTAAGAATGGATACGTTTGATCTTTTTGCAGTCCATGGGACTCTCAAGAGTCTCCTCCAGCACCATAATTCAAAAGAATCAATTCTTCGGTGATCAGCCTTCTTTAGGAGGAAGGAGGGTAGCTCAGTGGTAAAGCATCTGCTTTGCATGTCAAAGTGCCCCAGGTTCAAATTCTGGCATATCTAGATAGGGCTGGGAATGTTTCTTGTGGGAATCTATGGATGGCAGCTACTAGATAGACTAGGTGGCTTTCTGAGTTCCTGTGCTCCTCATGCCATTGGGATGCAACCATGACCCCTGTTTCCAGACACATGGCCACTGTACACACATAGGATAATCAGAGTGGTGCAATGACAATATGGCATTGAGAATGTCCCTGCCCCGCTCTCATTTGCCAAGGGTGGAGGAAACTGACTACAACAGCATCACTTTACAAAGCAAGAAATTGGGGGTTCTTCTGCTATTCACAGCAGCTAGGCATTCTCTGTGTCATTTTACTTTGCTCTCATTGGCTTCATGCCGTGTGTTTTCAGCACTCATGGGAAGGTGGAAATTTTGGCTGTGAAACATATAATCTGATTATCATTCATTCATCTTATTTCATTTCTTCCCTGTATTCTCTTGATGTGTCTTCAGTAAGAGAACCCCACAAGCGTGATGCAGGCAGCTCTGAGATGATAACCCAGGAGGATTTTAAGGCATTCCATTTTATCCACAATCATTCTACCCCCCCCCCCATTTTTTCCTTGTTTAAGCACTCCACATTATTATTCAGCTGCCTCTGTAGCACTAAATTGAGAGGCAATTTTGAAAGGAAAACCAAAAGAAATCAAACAGAAAAAGTAGAAAGGGAGCATGAATCAATTTTATCTAGTACTGAGCAAGAGAGAAAGATTGGGGAGTGGGGGAGTCCATGATTTTTTCAACCATTTTCTATCAATAAATGAGAAAAGAAAGTGAAGCTGAAAATTATCAAAGGGAGAAGAAGAAATCCCCATGGGTTTTGTTGCAGAGATTTTGTTGCTTACGTTCAAGATGACCAAAAGGTGCTTATGGGTGTCCTTTCTTTCATTCTGCCTCCTACCTGGTTGCCCGCATTTGTGAAAGCGTCATGATATCTGCAGGTGGGCTCTCCTATAAGCACCAGAGAGTGGGCAACCTGGGGCCCAAGATGGCTCCCCTGATGGAAAACCATCACAATCTGAAAGCAAGCTCAACCCTGCATGCACTAAAATTCTGAAGAACATTGAAAGGTCCTTGAAAATGAATGAAAGAAGAAGAAGAAGCCTCTTTGTAGAAGACATAATTTGAGAATAATACTAGTCCCTGCTAAAAGCTGACCACCACTGTAGAGGCTAGCTTAGTTACCAAAGGCCTCAGTGAATAAAAAACTCATAGCCTGCTGCCTCAGAACTGATAATGATGGTGCCTGGTGTGTTTCTCTGCAGAGAGCATTTCAGACAGGGGCCCACCACTGAAAAGGCCCTTTCTCATATGGATATAGTGAAGAGTACCCTGCAATTAATTTTAGACAAATAAATGCAGAACAGTGGTACCTCAGGTTAAGTACTTAATTTGTTCCAGAGGTCCATTCTTAACCTGAAACTGTTCTTAACCTGAAGCACCACTTTAGCTAATGGGGCCTCCTGCTGCTGCCGCGCCGCCGGAGCACGATTTCTGTTCTCATCCTGAAGCAAAGTTCTTAACCCGAGGTACTATTTCTGGGTTAGCGGAGTCTGTAACCTGAAGCGTATGTAACCTGAAGTGTATGTAACCGAGGTACCACTGTATGTGTATAAATTGCTATTGTGTATTCAATTTGTAGCTTACATGTCTACTTGGCAGGCACAATTGTTAGGTTATTTATGGGCATGTATCAGGCCAAAATTAGTATTGAGCCAAATATTATTGCCAAAGATAAGATCAAATAACAGTATATATATATACACAAGTCTGTTGGATTATTCCAATTACTTAAAGGACAACATTATTAATTTAAACCTTCTGCTTATACATCCTGTTTATTTTATACAGCTGCCAGGTCTCATAACCGTTCTACCATATACAAAGTCTTACGGTTCTTAACATTTTATTTCTTCCAGACCCCAAGAATATAGGTCACTATTGTACTATGAAGCCATCATTAGTTTCACATAAAACAAATATGCCCATTTTCCTTTCCATATTAGGGTGATAATACAACCCCACACAACATCATCTCAGAGCATTAGGCTGAACAAAATTTGAAGATGTGAAAGTGTGCAAATAGCATTTAAATATCAAATACAAAATTAAAATCTGTGTAAAACCATTTTGTCTGCCTTGAACAATGCTGCTCATTATTCATGTATTTTAAAAATACTCTCTGTAATCTTACACATACTTATGTGAGAGTAATTTCCACTGACCTCAAGAGGACTTAATCCCAAGTAAATGCACTTTAAATTGTCCACGTGCCCAGGTCTGCATGGCTTTATCTAAATAAAGAACAATAATTATACATGATTTTAATGATTGTAAAGGAACAAGCCATGCATAAAAAGAAGTATAGCATCTTCAATGGTTATTATTTCAAGGTCTGTTATAGGTCAAACATTTTCTGAAACGCTATCATGAAGAAAGCACTAACTTGCTAGCCAAGTAATAACAACAACAGAGACCATAATTAGACCATTATTAACATCATATGAAACCATATTTAGCTCTGATCTTTGGACCTAAACACCCACTGCCTCCCAGTATCTTGATTCTTTTACAGAATATGCCTTGTCAAATAAATACTAGATATTAAGGCTCACTTTCACAGCAAGAACTTAAGAGTCCTGCTGGATCAGACCAAAGACCTAGCTAATCCCACATTCCGTTCTCACAGCAGCCCAACAGATGCCTATGGGAAACCCACAAATACATACTGCCTCTGATACTGGAGATAATATAGTCCCCGTGATTTGTAGCCAGTGATAGCCTTATCCTTGGTGAATCTGCCCAATCGCCTGCAAAAACAGTCTAAATTGGTGGCCATTGCTGCATTATGTGGTAGGAAATTCTATAGTTTATGCACTATGTGAAGATGTATTTACGTTTGTCTATCCAGAATCTTCCTCCATTCAACTTCATTAGAAGCGTGTGAAGTCTAGTTTTATAAGAGGTGGAGAAAGACATCTCTCTATCCAATCTCTCTACACTATGCATACTTTGATATACATCTGTCATGGTCCCCACTTGCCTACCCAACAATTACTGTCTTTCTTTCTTTTTCTAAACTAAAAAGGCCCACATGTTGAGACCTTTTTCTTACAGAGGAGTTACTCCAGGCACTTAATCATTTTGTCCTTTTCTACACTTTCGCCATCTCTACAGCATCTTTTTCTGTGGTGCAGTGATCAGAATTGAACCACAATGTGGTCGCCCTCTAGATTTGTATAGCTGTGTTGTGATATTGACAGTTTTCTTTTCAGCCCCTCTCCTAATGATCTCTAACATGGAATCGCATGCCTCCACCTGCTAAATACACAAATGAAATGCTCTTCCTTTTTGAGCAGTTCCATTATATTTGAGCAGTTCCTGGCAGATGCTGAGGGACAGAGCAGATCTTGAAATCAATAAATAGAGAAGAAGCAAGACACAGATGGCAGGTAAAGGGCAGTGTTTGTCTGAAAAATAAGAGAATGGGCAAGGGTTGAGTCACCAGAAGCTCAAACACAAGGGGGAAATCTAAAGGAAAACACATGTACAAATGTAAACCCACCTAAGAGCACATTTAAGGGGGTCAAGGACCTTGACTACAAGTAGTCAAAGGCCAAGGTATGACTTATACAGGACTCCAGAATACAGGAAAGGGCATCTATTTTCATGACTTTCCTTTCTGGTGAAATCCAGGGTGGAAAACTAGGATTACTGTACTGCCTCTTTGAAGAAGAAGAATCAAGGGAACTGCTGGCTCACTAAGACCTGGCTAAATAGCACTTCTTTGGGGTATGTTGGGGCCACTGGTGTTGCTGACCCCCCGCCCACCATAATGCCTAGTAGACTTCAATGTAAGGATGGTGGAGGAAGAGTGAAATTCAATCAAGCTTACATTCAAAAGTATGACTATGTGATATACACTTTCCAAAACAAGATGCAAAGTGTAACAGAGCTATCCTCCCCAAATTTGCACTTATCAGACATTGGTGATGCAGTACTCCAACCAAATAAGGTATACAGAGATCCACGGACTAGTGTAGAGTGTGTGTTAAAATGCATATAAGTGAAAATCACATGCAAAACCAATGTTTCTTGTTCATGTGTAGTCTCTACCAGGAGCCTTGGATTGTGCATATGTTGTACACAAAATATTTTCAAGCCTGCGAGACATAAATGTATGACTTCACCAGCCAATCTCGGAAAGTATTACGGCTGTACAGTTTCAAACACTAATCTTATCACAGTGCCAATTATGTGTTATTTGTATAATACATGCCATTAGAGCTGCATGGGCAGATGTTTGGACTTCGAAAAGTTCACAGCCACACTTGTCAAATGTCACAGTTTGAACCAGTTAGCTTTTTTATTATTTTCACTAAAACAGGAATTTCTAGGCTGAAATTGCTGTCATAATTTGGGATTAACAACATCTGCTGGTGTCTGCAGCAAGGCTTGCTTTGTCCTTGCATATAATTAATGAGATTTTAAAAATAAAGTTTCAGCACCCACATTCTAAACATGTCCATTACTTCAGTGGTGCAGGGGATTCCTTGTGCCCATATAGCGACAATGCTGTCCTCCACTGGGACAACTGGCTTACCATTTGTCAGCTGCAGAGGGTTGGACCAACACAGTTTGATCCATGGCCTTTACAACAACTTGTAGGCAAATCCTCAAGTACAGCCCCATCCTAACTTCTACCACTTCCTTCTGTTTGGTTCTATGGCAGTATGACACTTCACAACATCTGGCAAGGATGGCTGTTGTTGGTAGGCTTGCTCTTCCTCTTTCTGTTGTACTGAATCAAAGCTTGAGACAAGGTCAGCTCACAATCAGAGAGTTCCTTTTCCTTGTTCCTTCCTTGATTCACTAGTGTCTAAGATTGAGCTGGATGGACACTTCCTGAATCCCAAATTTCACATGCACTATTTGGATATGAGCTGCAACATCTGTCACCCAATTGATCACCAGTGTTGATTCGGCTGATCTGGCTAAGGTGGGTTTCCCCTTCCTCCCTCACCGATCCATGTGCATTCCTCCCAAAGCTGTGTGCTCGGTGGAATAGGACGACCATCCCAGATAGAAGGAGTGTACCATTCTTCAGTCAAGCGTATGCAATAGGTGTGCTCCCCTGCTAGAACCTCCAAACAAGCTCAAGGTCCATTTGTAGATGCACTATCCTGATGTGGATCATAACCATAGTGTTCTTAGCATTCTAGACAAGCTAATATTGTTGCATTTTAGAGTGGTGTGTGAAAGTTCTCCAGACGTCTGGTGATGGGATGTAGCTCAGTGGTTGCCTACAGAAGTCAATCCCTGGAAATGCCAGGACTATCTTACCAGACAGTATAGACAATTCTGCACTAGGTGGATTCGACTCTGTACAAGGCAGCTTCCTGCATTCCTAACATACCAATAAGGGTCTTTCAATAAATCAGAGCCCTAGGTAGGCATTCAAAAACAAGCATTGCTAAACACATGATGGAGGGTTGCACTTGCCCAGCCCCTCTCCATCAGCCCAGCCTCTCCCCAATGCTGGCTAAGGGCATGTCTCCAGTGGAGCAACTCAGTGGACATATGTAGTCTATCCCTGTGAGCTGATTCCCGGACCGTCCGTGGGCCAGATTGAGAAGGCAATTGGGCTGCATCTGGCCCATGGGCCCTGGGCTACGATAACCCAGTCAGATGGGCGGCAAACAAACAAAGCAAATATCTGCAGCAAATTCTTGTAACACCAAATAGGTCCAAGTAGGTCCATTGAGCCCTCTTTGCAAATAAAGCAAACTAATGTTTTTTTCAGGCAAAAAATTTGTAGCTGATGGCATTTCACCAGCAAACATCTGAAGCTTGCCTGGCTGGTGCTGGCACTTAGAACATACTGAAAAGGAGCAGTTTCCCTAGCAACTGAACCCAACGCTTCCCCCTGCTTTCTCCGCTTCCTTATTCTTCCCTCATCTCAATTCACCACCTGCATCTCACAAGTTATATTCAGTGTTGAGCTTAAACAGACTCACACTGGGTCCAAGGAATCTGTCACTGGTAATAAACCCCAGATGCTATGTGGAGTGAGTTATCTCACAAGAAGGGTATATTGTCATTTTCCCAGTCTGAGGGGATGCAAAGTATCAGGTGCCTTCAGGAGTGGCTCACATAAGGCATTCTGCCTCTATATTTTTAACTAAGGATAGCAATTTGCTACTGCACTGCAGCAACTGTGCAGATGGTTCTGTGCCTCACCGGGGCATTAGGGAAAAAATGTCATTTCCCAAAGGCTGCCATGGTGGGCATGGCCACTGACAAAACACCCACTTCACAGA
This sequence comes from Podarcis vaucheri, assembly GCF_965113315.1. Lineage (NCBI taxonomy): Eukaryota > Metazoa > Chordata > Lepidosauria > Squamata > Lacertidae > Podarcis > Podarcis vaucheri. The sequence continues at coordinate 34,273,303 of NC_138749.1, forward strand.
AGGCAAAATGGTGAGATTAAAAGACATACTCACCCAAAAACCAGACTGCAAGGCAGGGACAGAGTTCTAGCCCCAAAGCACAAAACATCTCCTTTGAACTCACATTGACAGGAAGATTGACCCCAATTTTTCTCCAAACGCAGACCCACCACTGCAGGCACATGGAAATCACATACTCGGTAGTGCAGGCATTTCCTGAAAAAACCTCCAGGCCCACAGAGGACCCAGAGGCATTCTGGGAAAATTTAAATGGTGGCAAGAGGCCTTGTGGCATGTCCCGAGTTCCTGGTAAAAATAATTAAAAATAGGGACCGAAAGGTAGCCTTGTGGGTGTGAAGCGGGGTTACAGGGTCATGGTCACACCCACAGGCGACACACTGAGGATACCAGAGGTGAGCAGTATCATGAAATATACAAGCTTCTAAGCCAGGGGTCCTCAAACTACAGTCCGCGGGCCAGATCCGGCCTGCCAGCATCCTGAACCCAGCCCTCCCAGCCACTGCAGAACCCACAGCTGTCTTAATTTTTTTATAGCCGTAAAACCAAGTCATCGGCTCAGTGGGGCAGCCCCACATTGCAAGCACCCAACCTAAATTGGAGGTCCCTTTGAGGCACGCAAACCAAATAATAAAATAATAAAATAAAAATAAAGATGCAACATCAATGACGGGAATGCAATGCACACGGTAGCAACGATGGCAAGGCGTCTTCCACCCAGCTGGGCCGCCCTCTTCCTCCCAGCTGACGAGACCCTGAGATGCCATGCCCACCACCAGGAGAGGCAGGGCCTGTGAACCGTATAGTTCCGACTGCCGCTGCAGCTGGGCTCTGCTGGAGGGCCTGATAAGTGGGGTGCCGCCAGGCAGCAAAGGCTGAGTCCTTCCTGGGAGAGAGGGGCACCAACAGAGGTTCTCACTCCTTCCCCACCCCCCACCCCAGAGAGGCTCTTCTTGGCGTGCCTTTCCCCCTCTTGGCCCTCTGAAATCTCGTGGGGGCAGGAAGTGAGAGGTGCGCCACCCTGGATCCAGCTGCAGCTCCCTTAATTCCCACTCCCAGCCTTGAGTGGCATGCAATTAATGCTTCCCCATGTTCCTCTTGGACTGTGTGTCTCCCTGCCTTGTGAGTGCTGTGGGGGGAGCTACTCAGAGGCAGCAGATGAAACCCATCAGCACACAGGTTTCTCCCTTTGCTGCCCTTCCTGGGAATTTGTGTGGGAAGAGGCATGCACGGACAGACCTGTTCTGTAACAATCCTGCCTCCTTTGTTTTTCCTGTTTTTTGTGCACTACAAATAAAATATGTGCAGTGTGCATAAGAATTTGTTCATATTTTTTTCAAACTATAGTCCAGCCCCCAACAGTGTCTGAGGGACAGTGAACTGGACCCCTGTTTAAAAAGTTTGAGAGACCCATGTTCTAAGCTATGTGTAACATCTTCTTGGGAAAAAGAATCACTTGAATAATCGGGATGATATACTTGTGAATGCCACCGAAGTCCATGTGGAATAAAGTTAGAGAAATCTGCATGATATTTGGGACTCGGCTGAGTCCTCAAGGGAACAGCAACTGCATGCAAAGGAATCTCCCAGAGGCATAGCAGAACCACTTTTTCCACCTCCCACATAGTACATCTGCATGGGCCTTCAACATGTGCAGTAGATACAGTGGTACCTCGCAAGACGAATGCCTCGCAAGACAAAAAACTCGCTAGACGAAAGGGTTTTTTGAGCTGAGACGATTTTCCCTATGGGCTTGCTTCGCAAGACGGAAACGTCTTGCAAGTTTGTTTCCTTTTTCTTAACACCGTTAATACAGTTGCGACTTGACTTCGAGGAGCAACTCATAGAACGCGGTGTGGTAGCCTTTTTTGAGGTTTTTAAAGTGGTGATTTTTGAAGCTTTTCCAAAACTTTCCCGACACCATGCTTCGCAAGACAACAAAAATCGCAAGACAACAAAACTCGCGGAATGAATTAATTTTGTCTTGCGAGGCACCACTGTATGGTGTACTTGCCTCTCATATCCCAAACATGCCCTCGCCTTTCTGTGCTCAACTGCTGTGCCTCCAGTGACTTGAAACTAAATTAAGATGCCTGATGTTTAGCATGGATGATTCAAAATAGGTTTCCAGGGTTTTCCCAAGATGACTGCTTGATTTGTCCGCAGGTGATAAAATGATATTATTTCCCACGTTAAACACTTTGCAAGAACATAGATTTTTTTAAATGAAGTACTGCATTACTTTTATTTTGATCAAGAGTACACCACTTTTATGCAGTTTAAAATAAATACTTATAAAATACATCGTTCTAAAGTGGCTGATTGTTGAGGTACTTGTGAAGTAGTAAGTACTGATCTATATGCCTGTGGGCAACTAACTTCGGTCCATACTGCACAATTGCAAAGCAATGCAAGATGCACAGGATCATTTCTTATTTTCCCCAGTTATGAAAGGTTATAATTTCTGGCTTCACCTCTCTACTCCAAATTGGTTTAGACATGGAGTATATAAAGATAAAACAAATGAAATTAGATGGCTTATATTTAAGGTTTCTGAACTTTCAGAACCATTTAGAGCTCACCTCAGCTTTAGATTTAATTGTTTCTTGTTTAATAACATAGAAACCTGTTTTATATTCAGACCTTTGGTACATCTAATTCAAAATCCATACCAGCCATCCCCAACCTGATACTTTCCAGATGTTTGGTATCACAACTCCCATTATCCATGACCATTAGCCATGCTAACTGGGACTCATGGGAGTTGTAGTCCAGACACACATGGAAAGCACCAGTCCAAGGAAGGCTGTTCAACAGGGGCTGGCGGTGCCTCTTCCAGGCTTCAGACAGAGTTCTTTTATAGCTTTATCTTGAGATTCCACAGATGGAACTTGAGATCTTCATGTAAAGCATATGCTCTACTACTGAGCTACACCACTTTCTGATATAAAAAGATGGTTTCCAGAACAACTGCTTGTGCTGGTTGGGTATAGGATTCTCATTTGCTCATCATTGTTTCACATTGGAAGCATTTAGACCACTGCGGGTGCCGATGAACTAATCTCAAGAGCACTTCATTAGAAACATTTACAAAGAGGCCAGTCTTTAATAATGGCAATTCACTGCCATTAATGACAGTTCTATATTTCTAACTCACACTGATAGCAGATTTTAAAATTTCTAGTTTTCTCTTTGGCTGGTGTACAAATGAAGTCAAATAAATATGTTACTTCCCCCCCCCCACTGTGAAAGCTGTCAGTCAGACCTTGAACTAGGCTTTTCAGATGTATCTACATTATCACTCATGTCAGAGGTAGCAAACAAGGTCCCCTCCAGATGTTATAAGACTATCAATTCGCAACAGAATTGTACAGCGTTTCCAGATGTGGTCACACCAAAGATGTGTATAATGGCATTATGATAATGTCTGTTTTATTTTCAATTCCTTTGTTAATGATTCCTAGCATGGAGTTTGCCTCGTAAGAAAACAAGAGCTGTTTTGGATAGTGGAAAACTTGAGGAAATTGAGTCCTGGCAATTAAGGTGGAAATGGTATGTGGAAAAACAAAACAAAGACCAAAAAAGAAAAAAGAAAGAAAGAAAGAAGAAAAAATGAACAACTTTAAAAATTACTAGTGTGCCACTTCTCTGTAAGAAGTAAATGTTTCACACTGTGCAACAGTTAAGTACCCACAGCAGGAAAATCAAGTAACATAGTGAAGTAACTGCATTAGGGGCTTGTAAATGTCCAATACAGTCCAATTTCTTAGAGTTGTGTTCCATCCCTCTATGAAGTTAGGAGCACTTCCACCAAAGATGATTTTGTCGCTCTCTTGAAGTTTCTTAGATACTCTTCATCATAACAGGAGGAAGACAAACAAATTATTCTAATGCCACAGGCTGGACACACCAGAGCTCGGAAGTCGGGACCTATTCTGCATGCAGACACCATCAGATTCACATCATAAGAAGCTAGTCCATTTTGCTCTGAATTGTCTATACTGGCAGCAGCTCTCTAGAGTTTGAGACAGGAGATACGACATTTCTAGTTTTACCTGGAAAGGCTGAAGATTGAACCTGGGATCTTCTGCATGCAATAATGCTCTACCAGTGTTGTTATTGTTTAGTCATTTAGTCATGTCCGACTCTTCGTGACCCCATGGACCAGAGCACGTCAGGCACTCCTGTCTTCCACTGCCTCCCGCAGTTTGGTCAAACTCATGCTGGTAGCTTCGAGAACACTGTCCCACCAACTCGTCCTCTGTCGTCCCCTTCTCCTTGTGCCCTCCATCTTTCCCAACATCAGGGTCTTTTCCAGGGAGTCTTCTCTTCTCATGAGGTGGCCAAAGTATTGGAGCCACAGCTTCACGATCTGTCCTTCCAGTGAGCACTCAGGGCTGATTTCCTTAAGAATGGATACGTTTGATCTTCTTGCAGTCCATGGGACTCTCAAGAGTCTCCTCCAGCACCATAATTCAAAAGCATCAATTCTTCAGCGATCAGCCTTCTTGATGGTCCAGCTCTCACTTCCATACATCACTACTGGGAAAACCATAGCTTTAACTATACGGACCTTTGTTGGCAAGGTGATGTCTCTACTTTTTAAGATGCTGTCTAGGTTTGTCATTGCTTTTCTCCCAAGAAGTAGGCGTCTTTTAATTTTGTGGCTGCTGTCACCATCTGCAGTGATCATGGAGCCCAAGAAAGTAAAATCTCTCACTGCCTCCATTTCTTCCCCTTCTATTTGCCAGGAGGTGATGGGACCAGTGGCCATGATCTTCGTTTTTTTGAGGTTGAGCTTCAAACCATATTTTGCGCTCTCCTCTTTCACCCTCATTAAAAGATTCTTTAATTCCTCCTCACTTTCTGCCATCAAGGTTGTGTCATCTGCATATCTGAGGTTGTTGATATTTCTTCCGGCAATCTTAATTCCAGCTAGGGATTCATCCAGCCCAGCTTTCGCATGATGAATTCTGCATATAAGTTAAATAAGCAGGGAGACAATATACCGCCTTGTCGTAGTCCTTTCCCAATTTTGAACCAATCAGTTGTTCCATATCCAGTTCTAACTGTAACTTCTTGTCCCACATAGAGATTTCTCAGGAGACAGATGAGGTGATCAGGCACTCCCATTTCTTCAAGAATTTGCCATAGTTTGCTGTGGTCGACACAGTCAAAAGCATAGCTATGCTTTTGCATAGTCAATGAAGCAGAAACTCTACCAGTGAGCTGTGGCCATTAGAGTGGCAAGGTTCAATCCCTGGTATAGAAGTGCAATCTCCACCCCATCAAAAGCTAGGAAAAGTTTTGAAATTAGACATTTTTAAAGGGACCTATTCTCTGCCTTCCTTGTCACCTGTCCAGCCAATCTTTCCTTAGCAAGTGGTAGTGGTGGTCCCCACCATTTTTTTATTTTCTTTGTCCAAGAGAAGAAGCAATGAAACAGTTGGGGCAAGCTCCAGACAAACACACCAGCCAGCTTAATTTCTCAGAGTACCTCTGGGCTTTCACAGGGTCCAGAGGCATTCTGGGAAATTAAAGAGAGCAGGTGAAATGTTGATAATTGGTTCTGTGAGTCTGACTGCACCAGTGGGGAGGATTCAAATATGTTTTGGGTTTTTTTTGTCTGCATGGAACCAAGTCTGCTCATGCAATGAGACAGAGGCATGTGGGGTGAAGAAAGGGGATTCCTGTTGCACAAGCAGACCATGCTGTGTTGAATTCCACCTGGTGTGCCTGCTATGTAAGATGTTAAAAACTAAAAGAAGTTGCTGAGACTGCCACTGGTGGTGCCATTATTTGGGGAGCCCCAGTAGCTCTACGACCCTTGACATGTAGGGCCCTTGGCCTCTGTCTGTATTAATCAAGAGACTTACTGGCAGCTAGTTGTGAAGACCCTATCCCAAATTCCATCATTTCCTCAAAGTAGCCCTCTTATTAAACAGGCTTCCTAATTTGGGTCATAAACATTACTCAGGAGGACTCAATGAAATATAATTACCCAATTAAAAAGGCCTGATCAGGGCCAAAATAGGTGGTGAAAATGCTAAAATCTGGCAGCTATCATACTAAAACAAATAGGATTACTAAAATACTACACAAAATTTCTTAGTATTAATTGGTGGGGAAACGTTAGGGATTTATCAATTACACTGTTCACCTAATATGTCGCATTAGAGAACAAGGCAACAATTGGATCTCTATAGCCAATCTGCAACCATACCGATGAGGAATTATGCTAGTTTTGACATTGCCAAATCTTATGAAAGCCACTATAGGAGTACTCCAGAGTAAGCAATTTGAGGATAAAATACTTGCATTGCAAAGCTAATTAACATGCAGCCCTGTACCAAAATCTAAATTAAAATCGCATACACACAGTTTAATTTCAAGCCCTACTGAGAAGCTTAAGATAAAGACCATAAACTGTAAATTCATTTTTCATTTTTGAAATTTTTCTTGCTATTTTAAATGGCTCTTTTTACAGGCACTAATGAAAGGGAAGATAGTCTCCATTGTACCATTTGACTCTTAGAGCTGTGTTCCTGTAACCTAGTTGGAAAACTTTAGCTTATCAACCATTTAAAATTCATAGTTTAAATTACCTTGTAATTTGGCTGTTGGAATCTGACATGCAACAAGGTATAAGATTCTCCAGATCTGATAAAGACATCATTCAGGGGAGCCTTGAATTTCTGCTGTAGAGTGTGGGTCTTTATATTGCTGGCATTAATGGCTGCAACAGAATGGAAAATTAGGGAGAGTGTCAGGAGACAGTGGAGTTTTTTCTTCATTCCCCCCCCCCATGAAAATTGATAATTGGTTCTGTCAGACAGCTGTGCCTTGAAGCAAAAGTTCACTGAAGGTAAAGGCATTTGAGAAAAACGCTGACAGATGGTCATGCTGCCATTGTCACTGTCAAAACAACACTGATTACTGACCATTTTTTTTGGTGTCACCCTATCACATAAACACTAAAGCCTGGCAGACTCATTTGCACTGTCAGTCAAGTGAACCACCATGAAAAGGTGTGAGGACTCTCAGTCCTGCAGGTGGCTGTGGATCTTTCATTAGTAGGACTGTCCATGGAGAGGCTACCAGCAAGCATTTGGGTATGTCAAGGGCTTTACCTTTCTCATCAAAGATTTCAGCACTCAGGGTGCTTCCAGATGGTCACTATTTGGAAGTGGGTTTCATTCATATACAATGGTACCTCGGGTTAAGTACTTAATTCATTCTGGAGGTTCATACTTAACCTGAAACTGTTCTTCACCTGAAGCACCACTTTAGCTAATGGGATCTCCTGCTGCCGCCGCACCGCTGCAGCACGATTTCTGTTCTCATCCTGAAGCAAAGTTCTTAACCTGAGGCACTATTTCCGGGTTAGCGGAGTCTGTAATCTGAAGCGTATGTAACCTGAAGCGTATGTAACCTGAGGCACCACTGTATTGGCAAATTCAGGTTATACAATGGTCTAACAGAGTGGGACTGCAATACTCATCATACCCAAAAATTGGCTATGTTGCCTTGGGTTGAGGGCAGTACAATATATCTGGAGGTCCATCAGCTACACAGAGGGGAGAGGGTACAATGTGAGGAAGAACACCTCTGAATCTCACAATATTTATTTATTTAAGTTTATTTATTAAATTTATATACTGCCCTTCATCCGAAGTTCGCAGGGTGGTTTACAATATCAAAGCACAGAAATATACACCATAGTAACAAACAAAAACAGCAATCTGCACCATCACAGTTTTAAAAAGACATAGATTGGCCTGAGAGGAGGAGAACGTTTCTGCCTGGCACCTAAAGATATGCAACATTGGTGCCAGGTGAATCTCCCTGGGGAGAGCATTCAACCAACAGGGAGCCACTGCAGATAAGGCCCATTCTCATGTTGCTACCCTCCAGACCTCTCACAGAGGAGGCACACAAAGAAAGGCCTCAGATGATGATTGCAGGGTCTGGATTGTGTGCGATGAAGTCTGTCTTGGCCCTTGTGCTGTATCAGAGATTACTCTGTCAGGCTTCTCTGGGAAAACAAAATATAAGTGAATTATAAAAGAAGAATAACTGGAGCAACCAACTACAGGGAATACCTGGGAGTCATCTCTATTGAACTCAATACAGGTTGCTTCTGTGTGGAAATGCATTCTCAGTCTTCAGCACCAGAAATATCAATTTAACCGCTGCACTCCTTGTGGTGTTCTTGCAGATGCCGTCACTTAATTCTGTGATTAACTGAAAACATCTTTGTTAAGCTTCAGCATTACAGTTGGTGATTAATCTAATTAAAATAATTAAATTCTAACTGACCAAGTAATTGGGATGCTATTTATTTAGTACTGATGATTAGTGAAAGGGATAAAATCTTCATTTTTAAAAAAGTTCTTTTGGAATATACTGGAGGCTACAGTGAAGAATTCAGCTACAGTATATATTGAAAGCCGACCAGAGTGGCAACTATTATTATTATAGTTGTTGTTATTGAATAGGATGTCCCTATTTTTATTGGAGAAATGTTGGAGGGTATGTGAATGAAATTTAGTTTATTAGTCTAAAAGCCACAGTTCCATAACACATAGTATGATAACAAGGAAAATTAATGCAATATTCTCCATGTCTAAATGCACATTGACAGCATACTGTACATTTAAAGCACTCTGATACCACTTTAAACAGTCAAGACTTCTTCCAGATAATCCTGGGAGCTGTAGTTTGTTAAGGGATCGGAGAAACATCCAGCAATTCCCAGAGTGGTTTAACAATCAATTCCTCTTCGTGGGGAACTTAGAAAAATGATATTTGAGAAATTTCAGCATGGCTGCAGTCAAATTGAACCAAGGATTAGAGCGGAATGGGCAGTCTGTAGTAAGGATGGTGGATTGGTAGACAAGAAATAGAAGCAGGGGCCAGAGGGGAGTCCGGGTGTCAAGGAGGTTGCCATCCCATTCACGGCAATTACAGTATAAAAACATAATACAGTGGTACCTCAGGTTACATCTGCTTCAGGTTACATCCACTTCAGGTTACAGACTCTGCTAACCCAGAAATAGTGCTTCAGGTTAAGAACTTTGCTTCAGGATGAGAACAGAAATCACACTGCGGCGGCTCAGCGACAGCAGGAGGCCCCATTAGCTAAAGTGGTACCTCAGGTTAAGAACACTTTCAGGTTAAGAACGGACCTCCGGAATGAATTAAGTACTTAACCCGAGGTACCACTGTAAAACACTAAACATTTTTAAAGTTCCCTACACAGGGCTGCCTTCAGGAAGGTTGGGTGGTGGATAACTCCATACCCTCCAACATTTCTCTGATGAAAACAGGGGCATCCTAAGGAAAAAATGGGACATTCCAGGATCAAGTCGGAAACCAGGACGGCTTCTGTAAATCTGGGACTGTCCCTGGAAAATAGGGACACTTGGAGGGTCTGTGATGTGGTACAACCATGAACACAATTAGACAATGTTGCTACTCTCCTATCCTTTCTGCACATGTGTGCTTCTCTTTCCCCCTGACTCTGCCATGAAAACAACTGGGAAGAACTGGTATGCTGGTATACTGCCCAAAAGAAACAGGGACACATTTCAAACAAGCACAAGAACAATTTCATGATAGCATAGCAAAACAATAGCAAATATAATAATACACCATAAAACCACATTCCAATACTATAAATATAACTCGATCACTTAAACAACACGCAGCATTCAGTTTCTTGAAATGGAAGTGTCAGGGAACTGACATCAGAGGGAAAGGAGGTGATAGGGCTCCCAGAGACGGGGAGAGACTCAACAGCCAAAGCAGGGACCAGCAGGGGGAGCGCGGGGTCTCTGGAGGAGGAGCTCAGTAATACTGAGAGAGACGCAGCAACGCAGGCAGGAAGCAGGGGAGAGAAAGGGGTGAGAGACACGTTCAGCGAAAATAGTGGGGAGGTGTCAGAAGCAACTGCAGGGAGACCCATGCTTCGTCGGAAGCTGTCACGTCGTGAGTCCAGGAGACGTGTTTCCGTTAAGGAACTTCTTTGTTGGAGGCGTTTCCGCAAACAGCCACTGTCGGACTCTAATAGTGACTAGAGCAGACATGTCTGAGGAGCTCTGTCACACACAGAGGTTTGTGGGGCCGCACAAACTCTGAAGGGGCACCATTTTAAGCACAAGCAGCTAATCATCCCCTGATAGCAGTCCGACAGTCTCTGTACGCTGCCTGTGCAGGAGAAAGCATCATGAGCGACCCAGCCGGAGCCGGAGTAGCAGGGGGAGGAGCTGATCCAAGCTTGGAAGAAAGATACCGAGCATTGGAGGTCCAACTGGCGCTGCAGACGGCGAGGCTCGAGGAGAGGAGGGCTCAAGATGCAGACAAGAAGGGGAGAACCACTCAGTTCCCCAGAAAGGTACCAGGATTGGTGCAGAAGTTTGGGGGGGACCCCAAGGATTACCATGCCTTTAGGACTGAAATGCAATATGCCCTGAATGTCCAGTTTGATGAGTTCCCTGATGAGGAATCTCGAGTTGCTTTTGTAATTGGGCATCTTGAGAAGGGCGCGCGAGACTGGGTTCGACCCCTGATGGCAACGCACAACGATATCCTAAAGGACACTATGAAATTCTTTCGTGCAATGGATATCATGTTTTCCAGCGACATTGAGGAAGGGGTGGTGCGCAGACAGTTAATGGCTTGCAAGCAGGGAAGCAGATCTGTCCGTGAGTACTGGACTGAATTTACCATGCTGATTCACAGATTGGGGTGGGATTTATCGGCAGCACCCATTCAGATGCTATTTGAAGAAGGTCTTTCTTCAGCTGTGAAAGACGAGCTGGCCAGGAGCCCCAGGGCGGTGTCTATGGATCAGCTGACCAAATCTGCGCTGACCATTGGAGCGCGCCAGGAGGCAAGAGCCTTGGAGAGGCGGGAAGGGAGAGGGGAACGTTGGAAGGAGTTACGCATTCCAGACATTCCTGAGCCAGCTTTCCCGCCGGCAGAGCCGATGGAAATCGGAACCGCCCGCGCGCGCGCAGTTTCAAAGCCCAGTGAGGGGGCGAAGAAGGAGGGAAAGGGAGCCCGGAAATGCTATCTCTGCCAACAGCCAGGCCACTTTGCCAGAGTCTGCCCCCAGAGGAAGGAATGGCAAGGAATGGTGGGAGCTGTTGAGGGGGAAGAGCAGGGAGAAACGGAGCAGGTAAAAGCCAACGCCTGGTTGCCATCAGGGCACTGCAGCCAGGCCAAAGAGCAGTGAAAGTGCCCCTTCCCCAAGTGCCAGTGCCAGAAGCTCCTCGACCTGCTCTAGTGATTGAAGTGTCGCTAGAGCTGCAAAATGGACACCCCCTAAAAATAAAGGCACTGTTGGACTCAGGCAGCTCCTGCAATTTTATGAGCAAGGAGTTTGCTGCTGAACACCAGATACAGACTATCCCTTTAAGCAACCCCCTGCAGGTGACCACGATCGATGGCAGGGAACTGTTGGGAGGAGGAGTCAGCTTGCAGACCATCCCAATGATAATGAGGGTGGCAAGGCACACAGAACTGATAGCGTTTAATGTGGCCACCTTGGGAGGTGCTCCCATTATTTTGGGAATGAGCTGGCTAGCCCTACATGATCCGCTGGTGGGCTGGCATCAAAGAGTGGTTTCCTTCGGTTCCGCACATTGCTTAGAACACTGCAGGGGGGAAAAGGGGTCAGCAGGGGCCCAAGCCACCCTGGCAGGGACTGAAGTAATGGAGAAGGGGAAGGTGCCACCACAGTATGCTGATCTCAGCGACGTGTTCAGCGAGAAGGAAGCTGACCAACTACCTCCGCATAGACCCTTTGATTGCCAGATCAATTTACTCCCCGGAGCACAGCTTCCTGTAGGCAAGTTGTATGCCATGTCAGACAGGGAAATGCAGGAGTTGCGAGCGTTCATTGACAAGAACCTGAAGAGAGGCTTCATCAGAGAGTCCAAGGCAGCGGGGGGTAGCCCAGTGTTTTTTGTGGACAAAAAACACACGGACAAGCCGAGGCTGGTATGTGACTTTCGGGCCTTAAATGCAGTGACCGAGCCGGCGGCTTTTCCTATGCCCAGGATTGATGATATTTTGACCAGGGTGCGGAAGGGAAAGATTTTTACAAAGCTGGACCTAAGGGGGGCGTACAACCTGATACGTATAAGGAAAGGGGATGAATGGAAGACCACCATGTTCACCCCTTTGGGGGCATTTGAATACTTAGTTATGCCTTTTGGATTACAAACAGGCTCCGCGTGTTTTCAAGCTTTCATGAACCACGTACTGGGGCCTTTGCTCTACAAGAATTGCGTGGCCTTCTTAGATGACGTGTTGGTGTATTCGGAGAATGAGGAGCAACATGTGAGAGACGTCAGAGAAGTGTTGAGCAGGCTGCAAGCCAACAGACTGTGGGTGAAACTGGAGAAGTGTCAGTTTCATACCAAGGAGGTGGAATTCCTGGGGTACCGCTTGTCAGATAAGGGGTTGGCCATGGACCCCGGCAAGGTTCAAGCGGTGCTGGAATGGAAAACACCCAAGACCAAGAAGGATGTGCAGAGGTTCCTAGGGTTTGGAAACTTTTATCGTAAGTTCATCCGAAACTTCGCCCACCTGACGGCGCCCATCACGGACTGTCTCAGCAGCAAAAAAAAGTTTGTTTGGACGGGGGAGGCGGAGCGAGCGTTTGAGGAACTGAAAAGGGCCTTCGCCTCTGACGAACAACTTCTACATGTGGATTTACAAAAAAAGCTGAGGGTCGAAACAGACGCGTCGGACAGAGCCATAGGGGCGGTGCTTCTTCTGCAGCCGGGGAAGGAGGGGTCAGAGTGGCGACCGTGTGCCTTCTTTTCGCGAAAGCTGAACAAGTCTGAGAGGAACTACACGGTGTACGACCGGGAACTTCTTGCAATTTATGAGGCCTTCCGGAGATGGAGGCACCTACTAATTGGTGCACAACAGAAGGTGCAAGTGTGCACGGACCATAAGAATCTAGAGTATTGGAGAACTGCGCGAGTGCTCAACCAACGGCAGTTGAGATGGGCCCAGGAGTTCTCCAAATTTAACTTTGAGATTTGTTACGTACCAGGCCCGGAGAACGTTAGGGCGGACGCTCTCTCACGCAAACCTGAATATTTGGAGGGAGAGGGTGCACCCGAAGAGACCCATGTCATTCCCGAGGACCGCTGGGTGTGTGGGGCGGCATTGGTGGGGCAAAGGGAACTGGTAGAGGGAACGGGGCAGGATGAATACGCCCAGGACAAACTCAGGAGTCTTAGGAGGGAGGGAGACAAACCCGGGGGTTTTGAGGAGAGAAATGGGGCGTTGTACTACAAGGGAGCGTTATACATACCTGAAGGGGAATTGAGGGAAAAGGTACTCAAGCAACTGCACGATAACCCCACAGCAGGGCATTTTGGGCAACACAAAACCATGTGGTTAGGGAAGATGTACGGGAGTATGTGAGAGGGTGTGACCGATGCCAACGAGCCAAGGGGGAGAGGCGGGCGCCGGCAGGTTTATTAGAACCACTACCCACGCCGGAAAGACCGTGGGAGGCAGTGGCAATAGATTTCATGACTGATCTGCCCAGGTCCAAAGGGAAAACAGCCATTATGGTGGTGGTAGATCTGTTAACCAAGATGGCCCACTTTATAGCCTGCTCACATGCGGTCACAGCAGAAGAAACCGCCAAATTGTTTGTGGAAAATGTGTTTAGGTTGCATGGCGCCCCCTTGAGGGTGGTTTCGGACCGAGGGAAACAATTTACTTCCAGGTTCTGGAGGAAGCTCATGAGCTTACTGCATGTAGAGGTTAATTTCTCTACTGCCCGTCATCCAGAAACCAACGGGCAGGCGGAAAGAGCTAATGGTGTCCTCCAGCAATATTTGAGGTGTTATGTTAATGACAGAGAGAATGATTGGGTGGAGAAGCTGGCGTTGGCAGAATTTGCTTACAACAATGCAGAGAACGTGTCCACGGGGATGAGCCCTTTTTTGGCCAATCACGGGTGTCATCCCCGAGCCTTCCCAGGGGGGGAGGGGGAGAACTGGAGCGTTCCAGCAGCAGAACAGTTCGTTGAAGAAATGGAAGCGATCCATCGCCAACTCCAACTTAATTTAAACCGGGCGAAGGAGGAATATAAGAGGCAGGCAGACAAAACCAGAAGGGAAGGGGAAAGCATTAGGGTGGGAGACCAGGTGTGGCTGTCCACCCAAGGGTTACCATTTAAAGGAGGTTGTAAGAAGTTAAGACCCAAAAGACTGGGCCCATTTGAAGTCACGCAACAGGTCAACCCAGTGGCTTTCAGACTCCGGTTACCGAACCACATGAAGTTGCACCCAGTGTTCCACAGATCGTTGCTGTCACCGTATATAGGGGACAGAGAGGGGAGGGTCAATAGGGGACCAGCGATGGAGGAAAAAGAACACAGCTACCATGTAGCGGAGATTCTAGATTCCAGGTGGAAGGGAGAGCAAGTAGAGTATTTGGTAATGTGGGAAGGGGAACCGGAGTCGGAAAACACCTGGGTCAGGGCAGAGGATGTAGATGACGAGGTTCTAATTGAAACTTTTCATCAGAGATTCCCTCGTAAACCCCAGCCAGTGGCGAGGTTCCGGAGGGAATACTTCGCCACCACCGACGAAGAAGAGGAGTTGGAGGGATTCTCTGATTCCGAGGTGGAGGAGGATTCAGCGAGTCGGAACGAAGACCGATGGAGGGAAATGTTCGAGACGTCTGAAGATGAAGAGGATTCGTTTCGGGGTTTCAGCTCCTCACCGCCCAGAGGAGAGGGAGGGGGCGGGGGGGGAAGGGGGCCCTGGAGGGGAGGTGGATGTCAGGGAACTGACATCAGAGGGAAAGGAGGTGATAGGGCTCCCAGAGACGGGGAGAGACTCAACAGCCAAAGCAGGGACCAGCAGGGGGAGCGCGGGGTCTCTGGAGGAGGAGCTCAGTAATACTGAGAGAGACGCAGCAACGCAGGCAGGAAGCAGGGGAGAGAAAGGGGTGAGAGACACGTTCAGCGAAAATAGTGGGGAGGTGTCAGAAGCAACTGCAGGGAGACCCATGCTTCGTCGGAAGCTGTCACGTCGTGAGTCCAGGAGACGTGTTTCCGTTAAGGAACTTCTTTGTTGGAGGCGTTTCCGCAAACAGCCACTGTCGGACTCTAATAGTGACTAGAGCAGACATGTCTGAGGAGCTCTGTCACACACAGAGGTTTGTGGGGCCGCACAAACTCTGAAGGGGCACCATTTTAAGCACAAGCAGCTAATCATCCCCTGATAGGAAGTAAGTGCTAAACATGTGCTATATTCCATTAGTTTTGGGGAAGTGTGTTTTAGATTGTGTGAAAGCTCAAATGAACAGTTGGAGAATAATCTGCAATAAATTGTCTTGTGAATGTAGCCAAAGTCTAATCAAACAGCAACTACACAACTACAGAAGGTAAGTGTAGAAAGGCCCTCATTAGGTCTTTCAGTAACTCCTTTAATATTTTAAGCCCAATCCATGGGGAAATTCTTCTCCATGGATTCATTCAACTACATGGATTTGTACTAGAGATTTTCCGCAGCATTGTATCCTTTAACACTGTATTAATCCTAACTTTTTATTTCCTCTCCTCCAGTTTCCAATCCAGAAAGAAGAACCTGTAACTGGATATTGGTCTCCCCCTCTTTTTAGACACCTATTTCCTCAGTAAGCAGAATCCCATTTACATTTGAAGAGTCTTCATAGCTACTGTTGGATTAAATACTTTTTAATTTGAATTTTGTGTATTCTGCTCCCAACACTTTTATTTCTAGGGCAGATTCATGCATCAAATATTCACAAAAACAGGAATATGAAATTGCCTTGGGACGACTATTTCTAGGGCACAGTCATGCGTTAAATTTGTTCATTACAATAAATTGCTTTGGAAACTGCCATCTAGGTTCTTTAGCAACCATCCTGCTGAGGTGCTGTGCATTAATCTTCGTCTCAATCCAGCTCAGGAGATCAGCATGCCTAAGTAGCCTTCCATGTACCTATCGTTTGCTTCATCAGGAACTGCGGGCATAAAGGAGGTAATCTGGATCCAAGTGTGGAAGCTGTTTATTTGCACTGCATCGCTTCCCAAAACATCTGCATTTGAATGCCAAGTCAAATCCATGTCCTGGAGCAACTGCAGCTAACCTGTGCAGTGTGGTGGTATGTGTCCCAACTAGGACACATAAAAAAGACCAGGGTTCAAATCCTCACTGGTCACAGGCTCTCATCTTAAATAGTCTCACAGAGTTCTTGTGAGCATTATATGGGGAGAGGAAAACAGCATATGCCACCTTGAGCTTGACCTTGAGAAAAGGTTGAGTATAACTGCAGCAAAAACTAAAACAATGCATAAATACTATTTTAAAGAGTGACTCATTCACTCCTCAGTCGGGAATATCACAGATTGTACATCATAAATTTCATGTTTCCTCTAATTGTGAAATATCCTTTTAAAAAAGTATTGTGTTTGTATTCCTACAGCTCAGTTTGTAACCTAGTAACAGGGAGGGGAGAACTCTATTCAATACTAGGACATAAAACTGGAGCTGCCAAAAATGCTTAGCTCAAGTATATTTTAATAATTTAATCACAGGAGAGGAAAAACCAGAAATCAAATTGCAGCTATTTTTCCAAGAAGGAAAGGATCTGCGGTGACAGTTCTGTTCACCATAGAAACTGCCCTGAAAAAGTCAGAATGCCCACCTTAATTTAAGTAGATATCAGATAGAGGCCATATTAAAACATTCCCTTTTATGTGATCATGTTTAGTGGCTTAAGCATGTTAAGATTATAACAAGTTGAGACTCCCTTGACTAAAAACAAAACAAACTAGGTAACTATAATTATTCTGGCAGGAATGAAATATATTGTTCCCTCACCCACCATATGTGCACTTCAATTTGTGCAACGGAGTTTACACACTAGTAATTGTGTTTAGTATTGATGCCCTAGTTAGTAGCAGCCAACTTGCTCTATTGGTTTAACTTGGGTTTAGTGATGTATTGGTGCCAGTGAGTTAGAATTTTCACTTCATATATTTTTTAAAAAATTGTTCATGCAGTTTTGTTTTGTTTTTAAATATTCTAGTGAGGGGTGGAACAGCTCCTTTGATAGTGTACAATTAAAATAAAGTAAACTACCTCCACACCCACACCCCAAAAGAAACACTCTCAAGGTAGTATATAACTCAGGCGCAAAATGGTGGGAAGCCTACAGCTTGTGAACCAAATCTGGCCCACAGAATTATCGTATATTCCTTTGATCACCATGACTGGGAACTGCTGTGCTTCTGACCCCAAGCCCATGGCCCATTCACCATCTAAGATCTGACCATTTGCCCTCCCTGACAACCTCTTTAGATCCGTAATGTGCGAGATAATTAGACATTTAAAAATTACATAGTGTGCTGTCCTTATTTTGAAGGCCCCTAATCTATTCTGAAAATTTAAATTAAATATGTGTGTATTTCTCAAGCAATCAACATCACTCTCTAGAAGCAAATGATTGCCACTATCATTTCCGATTCTGCTTTACATGTGTTTTAAGGGGGGGGGGTAAAGCTGATGTCCTTTGGTTTTGTATATCTCATGTAAAATGTAAACTCTGATTGTCAGCAATATAAGAACAACGATGGATTTTCTGTTTTACTCCTTATTAAAACACAATTGATACTAATTTGATGAAAACAGAAATATTGATTGGAGCTTTCAGATAGTTAATCTTATTTGAGAGTGGAAAGTGAGCAGCTGTATAGTGTCTTCAAATGAGTCTTTTTCAAAACATAAAACAAAAAATCCAGAACATTAGAAATGCTAATATAATTGTAAAATGCTTGCTATCTGGGAAATAAAAAGCTCTGAATTGCCAAGTGCAAATTAGCCATTCCCCACTCTGTTGAGAAAGTTTTAAAATAAAATAAGCCTTTCATTCTTCAGACACTTCACTCTGCATTTCAAGTGGAAAGGAGTATGACCATAATCTGCCAAGTGGCCCTAAGCATATATTCCAGAGTAGTAACAATGACTCTTCAGAACAGCCTAGTTTGCATGTCATGGTAAACCAGAGTAATGCTTGCAATGACCTTGTAGATATTCTAGGTCCTAGTAAGGAGCTCACAACCACTTTGCTCCTCTGCAAACTATTCATATGGGATGGCATTGAAGCCAAGGTTTGACTTAGCACAGGCATCCCTAAACTCGGCCCTCCAGATGTTTTGGGACTACAATCCCCATCATCCCTGATCACTGGTCCTGTTAGCTAGGGATGATGGGAGTTGTAGTCCCAAAACATCTGGAAGGCCAAGTTTGGGGATGCCTGACTTAGCATGTCATCCAAACTTGGGGTTGTGGTTAAGGCCTCTGCTCCTTAATCATAGTCTGTAATGATAACACTGGCTACTGACTGTGGAGACTGTAAGAATGGTCCAGGGTTCAAATGATGCACTAACCAAACATTAGCTTAGTTGCTACGCCACACTGAACTAAAAAGCCTGTGGAGGAGCAAAATGGCTACAATCTTCTCTTTGGGAGCCAGCACATTTGCAATCAGCCATGATTTGTCTTAGCATGAACTGCAAATGCAGCCAACTAGTGCTTGGAAGATCATTTCCCCACTTTTCAAAATATCCACAATCACATTAGTTACATGTTCTTTTCTCAAAAAATACATGTTAAGCCTTGTGACTGATTCCATCATATGGATATGATTTCATAGAAGGGAAGATGCACTCACTCAAACTGGACTTTAATCAAGACACATTATCCCTCTGCAACAGGTATAGAATCATAGAATCATAGAGTTGGAAGAGACCACAAGGGCCATCGAGTCCAACCCCCTGCCAAGCAGGAAACACCATCAGAGCACTCCTGACATATGGTTATCAAGCCTCTGCTTAAAGACCTCCAAAGTAGGAGACTCCACCACACTCCTTGGCAGCAAATTCCACTGTCAAACAGCTCTTACTGTCAGGAAGTTCTTCCTAATGTTTAGGTGGAATCTTCTTTCTTGTAGTTTGGATCCATTGCTCTGTGTCTGCTTCTCTGGAGCAGCAGAAAACAACCTTTCTCCCTCCTCTATATGACATCCTTTTATATATTTGAACATGGCTATCATATCACCCCTTAACCTCCTCTTCTCCAGGCTAAACATGCCCAGCTCCCTTAGCCGTTCCTCATAAGGCATCGTTTCCAGGCCTTTGACCATTTTGGTTGCCCTCCTCTGGACACGTTCCAGTTTGTCAGTGTCCTCTTGAACTGTGGTGCCCAGAACTGGACACAGTACTCCAAGTGAGGTCTGACCAGAGCAGAATACAGTGGCACTATTACTTCCCTTTATAGTTAAGCTGCATCTTGGGCCACTTTATGTTGCATGAATAATTATCACATCAGCCCAGTGAGCAAATTAATTACTTGGCAATAATTATTTATCACATTTTTATCTTGCCTTTCATCCAGAAGCTCAAACAGGCCCATGCAAGGCCATTCCATTCACAACAATCTTATGAAATAGGATAGACTGAAGTAAGCCTTGGTTTTAGGTGGGAAGGGAAAACATGGAAGCAGGCTCCACCCTGATTTATGCATATTCAGTATGATGTGTGTAGAGAGCCTATGTCCTTACATGTATGAGGCTCTCTAATAAAAGCCCATTGAACAAGGCAGAACCTTCCATAGCAATGCTGCACATTCCTTTATGCACACATTAAAAGGAATGAAGCAAATTTCCATGGTTGCACGATGAGCTTCATAACAGGGTAAAGATTGGATGCAGACCTCCCCAGATTGGCAATCATTAGGTAAATATGCCAAGCTGCAGTTGCTTGTACATAGTCAGAAATCAACTCAAAATATCCCCAAGTTTGCATCATTCATTTGTGACTTTCCACGTGCGGAATGCTCTCCCTAGTGGTGTGTGCCAGGCACTATCATTAACATCCTTTGGGCATCAAGTAAAAAACCCCTCTCATATCCTGTGTGTTTGATGGATTAGAATAAATTTTATTTTGCTTATTGATGATAATTTTCTGCTGGTGAAGTTTTGCTGTAATGCTCTTCATATTTTTACGCTAGACCTTTGGGTCTCAAACTCTGTAAGTCACTTAGAAGCGTTTAAGTTCTAGTAGTGGTAGCAATAATAAATTATTATTCTTAATTATTATTAAGAATAGATTGTATTCAATGTAGATTTTGACATCTATATCCCAGCCCCTGGGCCTCCCCCAGATATACTGCTGCATGTAGCCAAGTAAAAGATGTCCCATTCTCCATTCAGAAACTGGCCAGGATCTTATTTCAGCACTGGCAAGAGGACAGCATCCACCACTGCATCTGACAGTAAGACAAGATGTGCAGGACAGGCTGCCCTACACATTGCTGTCTCCTCAGACATACCGTATTTTTCGCTCTATAACACGCACCTGACCATAACACACACATCATTTTTAGAGGAGGAAAACAAGGGAAAAAACATTCTGAATGAAACAGTGGATGTATCATTTTTGTGCTTCATGCTGTGATCTGATGGTGAATTTGGGGTGACCCAATGCAAAGATCCTGAGGATCCATGTGGATCCATGCTTTGTAACCACGTTTTTGCACCATTGCAGCCCCAGGCAACAGTGGGTGCGTGATTTTGGGGGGGCAGGCTGTAGCTATGGACATGCTATGTGATCTGATGGTGAATTTGGGGTGACCCAATGCAAAGATCCTGAGGATCCATATGGATCCATGCTTTTTAACCACATTTTTGCACCATTGCAGCCCCAGGCAACAGTGGGTGTGTGATTTTGGGGGGGCAGGCTATAGCTATGGACATGCTATGTGATCTGATGGTGAATTTGGGGCATTTCCCCTTCCTTTTTAGGAGAAAAAAATCTGCGTGTTATAGAGAGAAAAATACGGTATCTTTGCTACCAGTCTGTTTCAGACCACAATTCAAAGTGCTGGCTATCACCTATAAAGTTCTACATGGCTATGGTCCAAGCTATCAGAAAGACTGAGGATATATATATATGACTTTCTTCGGTTACAAATGTACGTGCATCGTCTCCATTTTCATGCTAAATGTAACTGGTCAGTAGAAAATAACCTGCCCAGGTTTTGAGATCTTCTTGGGAGGCCCTTCTCTCAGTCCTAGACCTGACACTCTCCCACATTTTATATAACAAGCACAACACATAAGTCTCTATAAAGACAGCCAGTGTCAACTACGAGCTTTTTAAAAAAATAATAATAATAAATAAATCTACTAATACAAATAATAATTAGTTCACTGAAAACTTTTTCTTATATCTTCCAGACTATTTCTAGAGTGATTAATTACACAGTTGAGTTTCACGGCATCTACAGATGTGCAACCATTAAATTAATTAGGCACAAACACTTTTTCCAGTTGGAAGCTGTAAATACATATTTATTTTCCCCCTTCCCCCTCTTTTACTTTGCCTTTCCCCCTGCTTGGATGAGCAATATTACAACTAATCACAGAAGCATATGCTCCGTATACTTCAAATTAATCTTATGATCATTATTTTCTTTGCACAAGTAAGTTTGTACATAAACAATGCTCAAGAATATTTACACTAAAGGATAGAAAACCAGGCGGAATGTCCCTGGCTTAAATAATAATAATAATAATAATAATAATAATAATAATAATAATAATAATACTTTATTATTTGTATCCCGCCCATCTGGCTGGGCTTCCCCAGCTACTCTGGGCGGCTTCCATAGAAACCAAAAAACACTAAAATATCATACATTAAAAACTTCCCTGACTAATGACTAATTTGAACTCAAATGACTAATTTGAACTCTTAAAGACAAAAAAAATCAGAGTTTAGAAATATTACTGATCTCATTACGATCGTAGACTTGTAAAGAGTTGGAAGTATCTGTTGGTTTTCTACTCTGTTTCCTTTTATTGAGATAAAATCTTTTATAGCTAAAGAACCTGGTAGGCTATATTCCATCTATAGATTGTGAAGATCACTGAACATGAATACTCACAGTATAATGCATATCTATATCTATATCTATATCTCCACATCCTACAATCATTCCTATGATTGCTTATTGTCTTGGCAGCACCTTCCCATTGGCCATACATTTACTAGCTCTGACACCACAGGTTTTGTTATGTCCAGTGCTCAGCACTCCATAGAGACGTATCAAAAAGACCATCTCCAGCATCGTGAATGATGCCGTTTTGCTGAAAGACTGAGGAGCATCTTTCAATAATGCATTATCTGCTGACATTATTCCATATACCACCTAGGATGTGCAATGCCAAACATTGCAGATACCCAAACCAACCGCTTCACATAACAGGGGTGGGAAACATACGGTCACCCAAATGTTGCTAGACTCCAATTCCCATCATCCCTGACCATTGGGCCATGCTGGTGGAGACTAATGGGAGTTGGAGTCCAACAATGTCTGAAGGGCCACAGTTCCCTCACTCCTGACATGAGACAGCTGCATATCTGAAACTGTGCTACACCAAGCATGAATAGCAAGGTCAGTTTGAGGTGCTGTTGGCCTGTATACCTAGTTCTGGAACCGCTTTCCTCTGGAAATTCAACAAACCTAACACTGGTGTAAGGCCTATTTATTTATTTTAATATCTGGGAGTAAATAAAATGAGTGTAGAGAGAGAGAGAGAGACAGGAAGTTGTCTTATGTGAAGGAAGACCGTTGGTCAGTATTGTTTCCACTGACTGGAAGAAGTTCTGTAGGGTTTTAATCAGAAGTCTTTCTCCCTCTGCCTGGAAATTCTGAACCTGCATGCATGCAAAGCAAGTGCTATAGTGTCACATGATCATTCCACCTGACCTAAAAGCACTACCAAGAACACTTCCCCCCATCCCATTTTGGACATAACAATAGTCCTGCTGGTTAAGATCAAGCTCCTATCTTTCCCAGAACCCCCCACCTTTTCCAACATAAAATGAAGCTAACATTTCAGGACTTTTTTATGGAGGAAAACAATAGAACTGATGGAATGGAGATTACTTGCATAATGAACCTAATGTAGGATTTTTTAGGGGGAAATAAAAGCCTGATTGTGATTTTGAGGGGGGGTGTGGATTAGGTAAATTAAGAGTCTCAGCCATCATAAATCCGCAGACACATACAGACTCTCATACAATGCACATTCATATCCTGGAAGGCTTATATATGCAAAATACATGTTATTTCATAAATAATTTTGAAAACAGACAAACAAATCAAATTGCATCCTGAATAATAATATTAATTTAATAGTATGTTGCAACTGTATTTTTTGTTTGTTTTAAAATTTATTGCAAGCTGCCTTGAGGGACAGTATGCCTGAAAGACAAGTTAGAAATTCTTTTAGTACATAAAAACAAAACAGGGTATCCTATACTCAAAGCATCACCAGCACACACCTACTGCCAATCTCTGCTTATTCAAAGTGCTCAAGGAATGAGATTCCATTTTCCTGAAGTTTAACATAAATCAGCTTTCCTGTAGTTTAAATTCATTGCTTTTTGTCATATCCCCAATGGAAGTGTGAATAATTTTTCCACCCACTTCTTTCTGGCATCCTTTTTAAATATTTGAGAACTGTCAGCATATTCCCCTGCCCTTTAATCTTATTTTGGTTAGGTTAAACCATATCAGATTCCTCCATCCTTTCCTCCTGTGATTTGTCTCGGAGACCTTTTGTCATCTTTATCCTTCTTGACCTGTAGGGCTCTGCACTGAGCACAATATCCCCAGCTAAAGGTGTGTGATCCCATTAAACACGATGACAAAATTCCTAAGGGGTTTAAAGGACTCTCGATTGCAACTGCAAGTCAAAAAGTGGATTTTGCAAAATGTTCATTAATTGTCTAAGACAGTGTAAAGACAATGAAATATACACACCCCTCCCCATCCCAACAGTGTAGTTTTTGCCTGTAATCTATTAACTATGTGTAGGTAAGTCGTACTGAACCTACACATAGGTTTGCACATAGAGAAGCAATTGTGCAGCATAGGAGCGCTGTACGCCTGACTGTATTCTATAACCAGGATCATGACCCAGTCTCATCCCATCCAGGCACACAACAAACCTCAACTTCTTGTACTACTTATGTGCCATTTCACCCATGCCACAGGTTGGGCACCCATGATCAATCATGGAGTCAATTTGAGTACAGTACAATGCAAAAACGGGTGGCATATTCACTGGGTCTGAGCTGGAAATGTTTTATCTTTGTTGACCTTGGTGGATGTTTTTAGACTTACTGAGGTTCATTAGGAAAACATTTGAAAAGGGGGAGGAACAGCCATTCTGCATTTTGACGTTAAAATATCAAGATAAAAGACTTCTGATGAATCCGAACCTTCCTTCCATCTTTCCTTTCTGATTGATTCATTATTCTCTTTTGCCATGACAGTCCCTTTGCCTTCTCACCTGATATTCTTAAGCATTTTTTAAATTCATCTGAGATAGCCATTGGCCACAATATGTGTGTGTGTGTGTGGTTTTCCCCGAGGCAAAAACAAGGCATCGACTTCCTTGCCACCTCCTATTCCATTGTCAGAATTCCATTTTGTTCCACACTAAGTTGCTTTCTGTGCTCAGGAGAACATGCAAAGAGGGGATAAATATCCCAACTTTTATGAGCAAAAGCTTTTCATGAACAAAATCAAATTGTGGGTAGTGCTTGATTTAATTTTTAGATGGATACTAGGGACAGAGGGGGGTCTTTCTAAATTTCAAATTATTGTCTAGCTTTGAATCATACTGGGAACTTTTAAAAAACCAACTTATTAGCTGTTGTCAGTGGCCTATATTGTTATGCAGCATCCTTTATGCATGAGTTCAGCCTATCTATCAAAGCCAACTCAAGCAAAAGTGATATTTGGATCTAATCTGGTGAGCAAAAAATGATTTTAAGCTTAAGCAATTGGAGAAAATTGGTTAATTTGTTTATATAGTTTTGATTGGCTGAACTCATACATAAATTATGTTGCATAACAAAATAGGCCACTGGCAATGTGTTTGGCACTGGCATTTCAGTTATAAAAAAAAATATGACTGAAGAACTTTAAGAAGATCCTTTACTGGCATTATTGTTACCTTCAGAATAGCAATGAAGCACCATAAGTACAACCTATTTGCTGTAAAGAGGGAGTCCTTGCATTCAGATTATTGTTTTATTCTTTATATATTGTAGAGATATTATTTGAAATATTTCCTGTTCATGGATTTATCTATTGTAGATATTGTAGAACTGATTTTTTGATATTTTTCTTCCCATCTTTTTTTGTTACAAGGTTCAACTCCATTTTTACATAATCATATTTTATTAACACATTTATGGGGAGCATGGCTATTGAGTTTTGTGCATATATAGATTGATTATCAAGTTTCTTTAAATTTGCTACCCTTGACAATTCTGTTTTACATTGTAGAAATGTGGAGAACTGGATTTAGGATGAGAAAAAATGAGAAACAGAGAGAAACACAAAACATATCCCAAATATCTGCTTCTATTTCTGTTTATAAATAGATAGGCACATATCATTATGATAATGCAGTACAGTGGATGCTCGGATTGTGAACATGATCCATGCGGGATACAGGTTCGCAACCCACAGCATCCACAACCCGCAGCAGCGCTTCTGCACATGTGATTTAGCACTTCTGCGCATGCACGACAGCCGAAACCAGGAAGTAACCTGTTCCACTACTTCTGGGTTTTGGTGGTCCACAACCCGAAAAAACGCAACCTGAAGCATCTGTAACCCGAGGTATGACTGTATATGCCTGCTTTCAAAAATTACAAAGCCAAAGAACAATGAATACTACTAACTATAAAAACACCTGGA
The DNA here is from genome assembly GCF_965113315.1 of Podarcis vaucheri. NCBI lineage: Eukaryota > Metazoa > Chordata > Lepidosauria > Squamata > Lacertidae > Podarcis > Podarcis vaucheri. Next base: position 34,299,156 of record NC_138749.1, read on the forward strand.
AAGATCCATACTCTCCCTTGGCAAGGAAGCAGGAAGCCAAAAAGGGATCAATAGACTACCTATGGAAGATGAATGGATTACATCAACTGCTGTTTGATAAATATTGTTACTAGAGAAATTCATTAGGTAATAGCTATTTGAAAAACAGTATTTTTTAGACACAGTGTCTAACATTCAGAGGGGGTTTTTAAATGAAAAAGTATACATTTACTTTGCTATAGTGGTACAATTTTCTGTCTGATGCTGTGAGAAAATGATTCTGAAATAAACTCTGCTTCACCTCTCTGCCCTCACTCCTGAAGGACCAAAACTGATTAAAGTCTCATTTCTTTCCTCTTTGTAGGCAAGATAAATGGTTTGTAATGAAGGAATACTGTGTTTTAAAATATCTAAAGAATAATGATACCACGAAGCTCGTGTATAGTTTTCCTATGGCTGATTTGCTTGCAAAGGTTATATTTCATTACCTCGATATTTAAAGCTCTAGCCGATATACGAATGGACAAAGTCATAATTTATCACGCTTCAAGTTGGCCAGATTCTGAATGTAAGCTTAATGCTTTTCATAGTAAACTTAATATTTATTAGCTGTCTAGATACCAATTTTTGAATTGCTGAAACTGCATATTTTTCTTCACTTGAAGGCAACATAATTTATCTTTATAATTTACTAAAACCAGTGAACCTCCTCCATTGTTACAAAGAAGCAAGAAAATACTTTTTTTATTATTATTTCTCAGGGGCAAAGGATACTTTCACTCTGTCATTGCTAGACGTGATTCTTCTGGTAAGCACTGTCATGTGGGCATGGGAAACCTCACCCCCATGGAACAAATTTGGCATGTAAGTGGGACTGCCTACATGCCAATCATCAGGTGACTGACAGGTGGGTGGTCCCACCCATCAGAGCTGACCTGCAGGCAGTGGCGTAGCGTGGGGGGTGCCAGGGGGGCAGGCCGCACCGGGCGCAACATCTGGGGGGGGTCGCGCGCTCGCTGCCTCCGGAGTCGCCGAAGAGCCTCGGGCGCAGGCTGTAGCAGAGCCGCATGTCTCGCGGAACCGACGAGCTGTGCGCGCGTCCGGGCTGAAGGCGCCCGGCAGGCAGCGGCTCTCAGCGCTCGCCGCGGAGGACGCGCCAGGCAGCCCCTCCTCACAGCCCCGTCTCCGCCGCTGCTGCTGCAGCTGCTGGGCCGTTGCATTTTCCTCGCCTCTCTGCCCCCCTCCTCCTCCGGGCAAGCAGCGTCGTTTGGGCAGCAGCGCCAGCGGCAACTCGCAGGTTAGGGGTTAGGGGGGGCGCAAATTACGTGCCTTGCCCCGGGTTAGGGGGCGCAAATTACTTGCGTTGTCCCGGGTGCTGACAACTCACGCTACGCCGCTGCCTGCAGGAATAGAGAGATCTAATTCTCTACTCAGCAGATTTGCAAAGAATTAAATCCTGCTCTATCAGGGGTCAGAGCAGACTTTATTCCCCTGCTTATCAACTGATGTGCAGGGAGTTAAAGTTTGCTGGTTTTGTCTGCACATGCCAGTTCCCTCCATGCAGAACTGAGCCGCCCCCCCCCCCATCAACTGACAGCCCACCCAGATTGGAATGATGCCAGCTGATTGACAGATGGGCACCCTTTTGTGGGGGGAATATCCTCATGAGGCAAATTGGAGCCCCTGATGGGCCCAGATTGACCCACTGGCTAGAGGCTAGCCAACCCTGATACAGTGCAACACTTCTAGCACTGCAGGTATGTGTGTACTTGAATTCTCAATACCAGTAACATCGCACTACAGCTTAATTCATAGGTGTAGCTTCAGTTGTGCAAAATGGAAGTGTATCCCTTGTTTTTCAAATCATAAGCTTCTTCCACTGATGAATAATTGGTTATTATAGGGGGGGAACCTAGTCTTATACACGGGAAAATATGCCATCCTTTGACACCACAATAGAAATACATGTGGTGCTTCATACAGGGATGTTTGATGTAGATGAGGAAGCACACTTTGATATCAAGGGACTACTAGTTATTTCTCTCTTCCCTATGTGAGGTACATAATTCACAGAGCAGGGATGGGGATTTGGTGGCCCTACAGGTGCTGTTGGATTCCCACTTCCCATCATACCTGACCACTGGTCACACTTGGAGTGACAGGAATTAGGAGTCCAAAAACATCTGGAGGGCCACAGGTTCCCAATCCATGTCAAACAGGATGGTTTCCTAGGCCACAGTCACATAGATTTAAAGCACTATGAACAGCCATTGCTTCCCTCAAAGAATTCTGGTAGCTGTCATTTGTTAAGGGTGTTGGTAGTAGTCAGGAGACCCCTATTCCCCTCAACACAGCTAGAATTCCCGCTCTTAAACTACATTTCCTAGAATTCTTTGGGGGAAGCTCTGACTACTCAAAGTGGTGCCACAGTGCTTTAAATGTATGGTATGAATATTGCCCTAGTGTGTCATGCTGTCAAACACTCCCTGCTTACATGTGGAACCCCACTACAGAAGCGCGCTGAGAGATAAGTAGAAGCCTCAGTGCAGCAGGCTTCACCTGGGTACAGAAAATGTCTTCAATGTGTGCTATTTCACACACATGAGGGGAGAAATCAGCAGGCAGCACTTAAATTTCGCACACACAAAACTGAGCAGCAGCACCCGCTCTGTCAATAGTCTGTTTATTGATGAAGATCTTCTTACACTGTACCATGGTATACTTACAGCCATAATAACTGCATTGCCACAATAAAGCTTTGAAGACAATGACTGCCCGTGGACCACATTAGATGTAATGTGAAAAACCCTCCCCTGGAACTGGTATTTATTAAGAGTGTACGCCTGCTGAATACAGGGGCTATGAGATCATCAGTATCTGAGGGTCTTTCCCCACCTCCTGAGTGGGGAATCAAAGGTTTCAACCACCAGAGAGCTGGGTTCTGGGCAAAAGTATGGGTGGGTGGAAGCTATTGTGGTGGTATCCTTACCAGTTCCAGCGAAACCAGTGCAAACTCCCCAAATAGGGTGCTTGTTGAATGGGGATGAGGGAGCCCTTGGCTGGCCAAGGATCTACTGGATCTGAGGCTGATCCACCTACCAGCAAGCCTCCACTCTGGTTGGTGCAAGCAGCGGGATTTATGTGGTGATATCTCAGTCACTCCATCAGCCCCAGCCAGAAATTAGGATGGGTCTTTTAACTTCACATCTACTTTTGCCATGGGACCAAATTCAGAATTATGCATCAGAGTCCCATCCCTGCCATTTCAGCAACCTTATATTTGCAAATTCCATTACAAATAAAACACTGTGAGGGACTTAGATGATGATAGTTTCATCTACAAAGCCCTTTTTCTGCAACAGCCCCACTAAAATCCTATTGAAGAGGGTGGTGGACCTATGGCAGTTGCAGCTTACAGCCAAAGGAAAACTCTCACTAACAGGGATTTGTTAAAGTATTACCTGCCTTCATGACCTCTCTGGGGGTTTTTCCAGTGAGACATTTTTCTGTTCTGCAACTTCTGTTCTTTAAGACCATTTTAATTCTTTCAATGAAAATGAAGCATAAATTTAAAAAAAAGGATCCCTGGCAGCTAATGAGCTGCCTCATTTACTTGAAAACTAATTGCTGCCAGAGCTCTCTTCTCCAGCTAATTGAAATGATCAAAGGGGAAATTAGCACTAGTGCAACACTCTAATGCTGCTTAAAGCACCGACCACATGTTAGTGGCGAATTAGACAGAAAATATCTCAATTGTTTTGTAAACCTTAAATATGGACGAGTCCAGGTTAGTTAAGTAAAAGGAGAAGGGACTGCTGGTTGAATGAGAAAGGTAAGCACATGCAGGAGGAAGACAAGGCAGCTCCACAAAGTTGGCCTTCGTGGAAGATATTTCATAGATGGGGGCATCCTTCACAAGGTAATTACTTTAAAGGATAGGAGCCTGTATATATGTAAAACATCCAGAGGAATCCACACATTACAAGAGAAGCAGGAAGGCAACCGCAATTAAACTGATTTAGGTTTGTGGTGTAAACATGCCTTACAGATTCAGCTGTAGCCTTGGCTGTTTATAGTAGTTATAACCTTGAGCCTATCTGCAACAGTGAATGGAAAGTGGTCTGTGTCTTCCTGGGAACAATTCCTTTCCCCCATCACACTCAAAAGGGCACTCTAAGCTGCCGGAGAGGTGCTATTCTCTGCAAAACAGTCCCATGATTTTCCTACTTCCCTGGAATATGTTTAATTCAAATTACCCAAATGATTATACAATCATGTGAGAGAAACTGTATGTTTTACTTCCTTTCAGTCTAGGACCGATATCAGGAAGGAGGAAGTAATGAACTGTGTTTGGTGGACCCGTATCTTTTAATTGGGAAAGGGATATTCACAACACTGTCCCTTTTCCTCCTACATAGGGAAACAACAAAGAAGACCTCAGTGGCTTTGTGTGACCACAGCCATTAGTCTGATAATCACTTCCACCTCAGACCTATTATTATGCATTCCTCACACTAAAGCAAGAAGCAAAGGCTATCCAGATGTGAACAATAACCATGAATACACCTGAAGGTCAGTGTGAGGAAAGCAGAGCACATTCTCTCGGTTTGGGGCAAACACACCATCTCACATAAAAGAAATGGGGAACCAGGTACTGTTGTACTCCAACTCCCACCAGCACCAGCCAGCATGGCCAATGATCAGGGATGATGGGAGTTGTAGTCCAGCAAGACTAAGAGGGATGTAGGTTCCCCATCTGTTCCATACATAATACCATTTTGTGGTTGGCGTAGCCCTAATATAACCAAAGGAATGAGCTAAATAATGTTAAAAGGAAGGGGTGTGAGATAAGGCAGGGGTCTGAGATGATGGTGCAGATGAGGCTGTGAATAGAGATGGGGATTCCCAAAGATATAAAAAGAAAGGGAACTGGAAGACAAGAGGAAGAATGTAGGTCAATGTCTGCTGGGGAAAGAAGCAGATGCTTACAATTGGCCACTGATTTGTTGAGAGTCCATCTTTATGGCCACATTTTCCTACCATTTGGTAAGTATCTGAATATCGAAACTGTGTGCCCTAACATACAAATGGACTAATGGGATTGCCTCTTGTCTCATGCAGCTACTTCAGATTCAGGGTATTTTAGTAAGCCATAGAAACCAAAAACATAACTCTGTCAGAAGTGGGGATAATGCTGCTTCACTGAGGGCCTCCTTACAGGATTCCCATGAACATCTGCTTGGCAACGGTGAGAACAGGATGCTGAACTAGATGGGTCATTGGCCTGACCCAGTAGGGCTTTTATTTTCCTATGGAATGTCACTGCAGACTAGAGAACTTAGGAACTTAGGGAGCAGGTGGCCTCTTGGGCTTGCTGATTGGAAGGTCAGCAGTTCGAAACCCCGCAACGGGGTGAGCTTCCACTGCTATGTCTCAGCTTCTGCCAACCTAGCAGTTCAAAAGCACACAGTGCAAGTAGATAGATAGGTGCCACTGTGTCGGGAAGGTAAACACCATTTCTATGTGCTCTGGCTTCCGTCACAGTGTTCCATTGCGCCAACAGCGGTCTAGTCATGCTGGCCACATGACCCAAAAAGATGTCTGTGGACAAACGCCGGCTCCCTCAGCCTGAAAGCGAGATGAGCATCACACCCCACAGTCACCTTTGACTGGACTTAACTGTCCAGGGGTCTTTTACCTTTACCTTTTTAGAGAACTTAGGAGCAACATGACCTTTTGGGCCCATTTGCTTACATAGGTTCATAAGCATAAAATGATACATATGTTCACCCTTTAGCCTACCTGATGTTACTATCCTTTTGTGACATAATTTGAGCAGGGAATACTCACCAATTCATAAACAGGTGAGGTTGGAAAACCTCTGGTTTATTTCAAAAGGACAACTCATCTGAGAATCTGAAGTAATAATTAGAGAAATAGTCAAACCTGTCTTTCACGTTGATTTTTTAATTAAAAAAAACAAAAACCCAAAACATAATTAAGTTCCTACCATCATGATTCAGGTCCGTTTTTTTCTTATGTGGAATTCCTCCTGTGAAAATGAAAAACAGCTTATGGGAATTTTAAACATTCCATCCCAGAGGATTATATCAGAGTTAAAGACTATTATCCTCTGCTGCTATAAAAAAATAATAATCCTTAAATAAGGTTAGCATGGGTAACTACTTTTATTCAGCTGGAAGCCTACCACTAAAATATTTCAGCAGTTTGAGAACAAGCTGCCAGTGACCTACAAGAGAGGATAAACAGAAATAACAAATTATTTGAATTGGAAGGTCTCTCTGGAGCACTTTCTGATCAAATTGGTGGTGTTCCGACCATTTGATTGTCGGATTGCCCCCACAGTAATCCTAAATTTATCCTTTGAAGTATATCCATTCCCCTTTCTCCTCTCTTTGATTTTACCATTAATTGAGCATTGATGAGCATGTTTGAATCAAAAGACAAACATTTTCAAACGGCATCCCTGATCAATATGCATATGTAATGAGGCAAATAATCCTGTTGGAACACAAACACAAAAAGGCATTGCCAGAGGTGCCATTAAGTAATTGCTATGTTTGGATTACCTTGCACACCTTCTGGACAGTGGAGTGGCTGATTATATAATATTCTTCCAACTCAACTGCTATGAGGCAACAATGTTATCAGCTGCTATTAACATTTTGTGCCATTTTGGGGTTACGGAGCAAGCTGAAGCAAATTAGCTCACCAGTGGTAATACATTAGACTGGCTGTTTAAAAATGTTTGGACAACAAACTGGAATATTAAAATACTGCCCATTGTTCTATCGCATCTCATTTCCCTTACATTAAAGGCATGCCCACATTGATAACCAGTTTACCAGAAGGCTGGTGTACGCACACAAAAAGATCACATAGTTAAACTATTTTTGCTCCACCTCAAACCCACTGAAAATCTTTTCTGTACATACATAAACTGATGCATAGCTGTCAACTTACAGATTTGAAAATAAGGGACCAGCAGCCTTGAAAATAAGGGACCAGCAGCCAAAATAAGGGACCTGCAGCCTCACCTGTTCCAGGCACTCCAGGCTTCCTGTCCTCCTGCAGTCTGGTCAAACTCATGCTGGTAGCTTCGAGAACACTGTCCAACCAACTTTGTAACCAGAGGTTCAACTGAATAGAATCTGAATCACATGCACCACAAGGCCTATGCAGCCTCAACTTAAGATGGCTCCCTGGCCTGGCTTTGCACTGCAAAGTTTTCAGCAGCACGTGCAACAAAATGGCGTCCAGCATTCAAAAAACCCCTCAGCTTGCATTAACTAGCCACACACAAGGCATGAAATCTCCACCCCCCAGTCGTTCTTAGACTTCTTATTGGGTGAGCAACACAGCCAAGCAACACAGTTGGAGCCTCCCTCCTCCCTGGCCGGCAAGGAGGGAGGGAGAGCAGCTGCTTCCTTTGAAATTTAAGGGACATCATTTAAGGGACATTTAAGGGACATCCATCAATAAGGGACATCAGTGGGACATGGCGCTGGAATAAGGGACTGTCCCTTCAAATAAGGGACACTTGACAGCTATGAACTGATGTCACAGAAAACCTGCTTTGTGGGGATTTTCCTCCCCACTGGGGACCATTCAAATATGCAGAAAGTTTGACCGGTTGCAAAAGAGGATAGGGCTGCTGATTCTCTAGTTCAGGTTTCCTCAAACTTGGGACTCCAACTGTTTATGGAGTACAACTTCCATCGTCCCTAGCTAGCAGGACCAGTGGTCAGGGATGATGGCAACTGATGTCCAAAAACAGCTGGAGACCCAAGTGTGGGAAACCCTACTCTAATAACTGTATAGAATAGAGAAGGAGAGCAATTAGATTCAGCTCATATTTAAAGGTGAACCTACCTAATTCATACTTTCCAAAACAATATGTGAACAGAAACACAGCCATCTTTAGAAAGTCACCATTCTCCTAATTTTGCAGTGCTTAGTAATGTCTGCAAAAATGCATTTATTTACTAGAGTAAATCACAGATAAAAATGCATGTGTTCATGAAAATAACATGCAAAAACACTTTTGCAAAAGTGTGTATGTAGATGTGGTATATTCTTCAGCCAGGTTGAGGAAAAATTCACACAGAAATTCCGATAAATTTTCATGAATACATTAAAAAAAAAAATGCAAACAGATGTGGAAATGTAGAGAGCTGAATTTAAGGTTGTAACAATCAGAGGGATGAAACTGACAGATTCATGCATACCAAGTGCAGAATAGGGGATCTCAGCATATATAGCTTGCATAACAGTTTGAACAGGAACAGTCTAGAATAGCTTTGCTATATCGTTTGGTTCCCTAAAGCAGCTTCCATCCCTCCTCCCCTCTGCATCACCCAAATCTGTATAGACACCTCCCCTGCTATACCCCCAAAGGTGAAGCAGACAGATTTTTAGTACAGTGGTACCTCAGGTTAAGAACTTAATTCATTCTGGAGGTCTGTTCTTAACCTGAAACTGTTCTCAACCTGAGGTACCACTTTAGCTAATGGGGCCTCCTGCTGCTGCCGCGCTGCCACCACGTGATTTCTGTTCTTATCCTGAAGCAAAGTTCTTAACCTGAGGTACTATTTCTGGGTTAGCAGAGTCTGTAACCTGAAGCGTATGTAACCTGAAGTGTATGTAACCCAAGGTACCACTGTAGCTGTAAACCCAAAGAGTGATTATGTGTCCATTGTTCTGTACAACCGAAAATAAAAGTCACATTGGGTAGCTAGACAATGTAACTTTTTGCTGTTTTCTTCTGCTACAATTTTATAATTCATGGATTCTATGTACTCAGGTTGTCTTTCCAAAAAGTCTCCTTCAGAACAAAGTCTTGTCTATAAGTAACAGCTGAAATAGCATTATGTTGGAAATCAATCTAAGTTGCAAGGTCATTGATGCAAAACATCGACGTTGCGTCCAGAATGCACATAAAAAGCTTTTGGATCACAAATGATGGATTCTCTCCTATTTCAGATCCTACATGTGCACTGAAGGTTGTTAATATGCTTTGTTGCTTTAGATGGCTGAAACTTGATTATCTGGCTTGTCTGATAATTTTCATTCTAATTGGCAATTACACAGCAGAATGATGGAACTAGAAGAAACAAGATTTTAAAAGTTGATTCACTGAGGAAGAACATGATAGATGGGGGTAGACTATGCTAACTTTAAAAGATGAGGATAGGGAAAAGGAATAATTTCTGCTCTTTTCAAAGAATTTAAATTACATCCTGGGGTAATGTGAAGATTACCCCATGGCTTTGGTGATTAATGTATACAGGTTTCATTTACTGTATACTAGAGTTTCCTTGCACTGTTCTTTAAATACAAAGGGACCTCAATGATAGTTTAAGCATAAATATCAGTGCTGTGACCCACAGTTGAACAAGGCCCAGATTCTGAGCCAAATTGGGCTTATTCAGATAGACCTGAGCCTCGCTTGAATTGGGTTAAGACAACCCCTTGGGCTCCATGATCACTGCAAATAGTGACAGCAGTAACAAAATTAAAAGACGCCTGCTCCTTGGGAGAAAGGCGGTGGCAAACTTAGACAGCATCTTAAAAAGCAGAGACATCACCTTACCAACAAAGGTCTGTATAGTTAAAGCCATGGTTTTCCCAGTAGTGATGTACGGAAGTGAGAGCTGGACCATAAAGAAGGCTGATCACCAAAGAATTGATGCTTTTGAATTATGGTGCTGGAGGAGACTCTTGAGAGTCCCATGGACTGCAAGAAGATCAAATCTATCCATTCTGAAGGAAATCAGCCCTGAGTGCTCACTGGAAGGACAGATCGTGAAGCTGAGGCTCCAATACTTTGGCCACCTCATGAGAAGAGAAGACTCCCTGGGAAAGACCCTGATGCTGGGAAAGATGGAGGGCACAAGGAGAAGGGGACGACAGAGGACGAGATGGTTGGACAGTGTTCTCGAAGCTACCAGCATGAGTCTGACCAAACTGCGGGAGGCAGTGGAAGACAGGAGTCCCTGGCATGCTCTGGTCCATGGGGTCACGAAGAGTCGGACATGACTAAACAACTAAACAACAAGACAACCCCAGTTCACTACAAATCGGATTGGGCAGCCCAGAGCTATCCAGAAGTTGGAGCATCAGGCAGGCAGGAAAGAGAGGAAACATGAGTGAAAAGAAGGAGAAACTTTGAAGAAGATGCATTTATGGGAGAAGAAGGCAGATGCCTTACACTCCAGGCCTCTCCTCCTTCTGGGTCCTGATTGTAGAAGTGCATCAGAAAATTTGGATAAGTGCAAATATCAAAGGATGGGTATGTTTCAGTTCTCATGTTTCAGAAAGTTCAAATTTTGCCACCAATGCTACCTGCATGTTTTAAAACTAAATTGTACAGGGAGCCTCCACAAATACAGATGTTTCCCCACTTAGTGGAGTCATCCTCCATTATGAGCAATACAAAGGGGCAAGGCTAGCATGCTCCTCTCTGCTGGCCCTTCCCCTTGTGTTTCTACTGAACACACTACTCAAATAGGTCTTATGTGTGTCTGGCGTTCATTTCCTTCCCATAGCAGCCAGCATGAAAGTCTCATTGTGTGTCAAATCTGTTGGATTGCAGCCATAAACTTTATATGCTCAAATGCCCCTTTTCTCTATTTTCTTCAACTTCCCTCCTTCCTCAAAAATTGTGTTTCCATTCCTGGCTTTGAAAGGTGTGCTTATTCATGGGGTAAATAACTTTCCCATAACCACATAAATCTTATCTGTGGTGCTACATCCTTCGCTGGCCTGAAAACCAACAGCACGTCAATCAAGAGATTGACGCTCTAGCCCTCGAGTGTTTATGCACTGGGTGCGTTGTTTCAAAGACTCTTCATGCAATTTTTCAGTCTCAACATTTCACTTTGGTCCCATCAACCCACACCTTTTCTTCTAGTAATGAAAACTTACAGCATACCTAATTCTGAGATGGGTTGTTTACTCACAGGAATAATGCACCATGTTCTACACAGCTGTAAGACTCATACCTGTAAAAGTGTCTTAAATGTCATCTCCTATTGCAGGCTGAATAGATCAAGGAGTTTGCAATTCTCAGGCAATAAATGCTGGCAAATATGATGCCTTGCTTGCAGCCGCTACCTTTCCCCTGTGCCTGTGATTGCCATCTGATCATTGCAAACCAACCCATTGAGTGAAAGTCAAACTACATTAGTACACTTTTTTGAAAGTGTGCTTAGCTGTGGCCGGTTTTTGTTTTCTTCTGGGTGGAGGGGAAACAAATGTGTGCCCCCCCCAGTATGTACTTGGACCACTGAGAAGGAGCTACCCATTTCCTTCCTGACTTGTTTTCCCACTCCAATTCCCCTCCTCCTCCGCAAACTGCTATTTTCCCCAAAGGTGCTGTTTATTGCAAATAGTAGCTGGGGGGGGGGTGACTTTTAGAAAGGAAATGGGGCAGAGACAGAAGAGTTATGACCTGTGGACCCACAGAGCCCTACGCACAGAAATTAAAATTTTAATTATTAAGCAACTAACAACTTAGGACCAGAGGCACCAGCTTGTGAGGGCCATGGGGGGGGGCAACGTAAACACCACATCAGGATGTCAGGAGGAGCTGGGGGCAGAGCCAAACTCGGCGGCAGCATAGCTTCAATGGCTGGTGACTCCTACTCCTTCCACCCTCACCAGTGGGGGGCTTCTTCAAGCCTTCTTCCCCTCTGCAGCAGCAGCAGGAGACAGAACCAGCTACTGGAGATATGCCATGCTAGGCTCCACACTCGGCCTCTCCTGATTTGGGGGGACATTTGGGGGACCAGGCCCCCTACCAAAAATAATGGAGGAGCCCAAAAGAGCACAGCTCCCATGAGCTTGCACCCCTGCCTAGGACATAGATAGGAAGCTGCTGAGTAAGACCAACATTCCATTTAGCTCATTATTGTCTGCATTGACTGGGAGCAGCTATACAAGGTTTCAGACTAAATTCTTCTCACCCCTACTTGGATATGCTGTAGACTGAACCTGGGACCTTCTGCATTCAAAGCAGAAGAAGAATAGAAGAATAGGAACCCTGGGCCATCCTAACCCCATGAAAACCTACACTGATCCCATGGAAACCTACACAAAGAGGTCTACACACAGGGACTTTCCTTTTGCAGATGTCCAAGCTCAACATGTGGTGCCTCATTGAGTTAGGGGCAAAAGTGCAGCCCCACTGCCTCTTCTACCTATGGATCGCCCCTCATGTGAGTAATCCATGAAGAAGAAGTAAGCAGTAAGAAATGTGATGCCGTCTATTTGACATTGTGATTAGTTTTTTGTGTGGAATCAAACTTGAAATATTTCCTTATAGGGCTGGTTTGTTTAATATTCATGTTGCAAACTGAATATGATGCTCATCTGTAATAGGCAAGAGGAGGACTCATGAAACTTCACTTTTCCCAGGGGAAAGGTCCCCTGGGTACCTCACTCTTTCTCCTGTCACAAATTGTTCCCTCAAACAAGCTGTTTTCAGTCATTACTTCACATGAAGAAGGCAAGTGCTGTGACAGAATCTGTAGCTCCTCCCACTTCACCTTCACTGCATTGGAGAAACCTTTGAAAGTGGAGAGGCTGCTCTATGCATGGATACAACCCATATGATTTAGAATCTTGGCTATGTGGAGTTCTAAATTTTGTGGGAAGCCTCCATGAGTGTAGCAGGGTCATCGCTACATATATTTGCCCCTCAACACAGAGATGATAACAGAGGTACGATGGATACTGAAAAACATTCCCAATGGATAGGTTCCTAGCCTCTGCAGTCTGGGAGAGCCTACCCTCTTCCTCTAGGTAGCTGTCTCCACTGTCAAACTGCTTTCTCCTGAAATCTACCCTCCTGTGTCTCAAAACCCATTGCATCTAATTTTGTTCCATGGAGAGATATGAACAAGCAGGTCCCCCCCCCCCTACATCTTTCTTCTGCATGACAGTCCTTTGGGTATTTGAAGAGTGTTAGTACATCCAGGCAAACCATATCTCTGTGCACAGGTTCACACTGTTGATAAAACTGGATTTTATGAGGTTACTCTATAAGGCAGTGGACTTTACAACTTCTCCTTTCATTACAAATAATGGGAAAAAATATTTAAAATGTTTTAATAAAAAGAAGTAATAAAATAATATTTATTCCGAAAGAGGCATTTCCAGAGCCATGTGGCGGATTTTCGGTTCTTTGGTTTTCTAGTCACTGATCCTGAGCACTGTCCCAAAGACATTTTGCCCAGTGAGACTTTATTTATAGACAACTCAAACACTGCGACGTTGAGAAACAGACATACCAGCATTATGGGAATTAATGGAACCAACAAACACAGTCTCATACATGCAAGATATAGACAGATGTCATTTCCACTAGGACTTGAGGTGGACATTTCTCATCTCTGTTTCTGAGCTCTGCTTTTTCTTATCATCTGGGAATGGAAACTGATGCCAGTGTTATTTCCTTTCTCTACAATAGGCTGAACTGGACATAATGGCAAGATCCTCCAATGTGACATGGGGAAGTCACAATTGTATCTTGTGGCATGCTGTCTCATTTCATTGTTTTGTATTTTGACACTTCCCCCCCCCTTCTGCATCTCCTGTTTTTGACTGCCAGAAAACATTGATATTTTCTTGTTTGCCAAGTGGAGGCCACAATGGAGGTACTTTTTTCTAACTGGTTTTGGAAAAAGGCATAGAACACACAGCAGTGAAGTGAAATGGACTAACCAGGTGGTCAACAACTAGGTGACTGTATATTAATTTCTAAGAAAATTGAAATATTACATGCAGTACCTAACTACATCTCTGAAGGTTGTAGAATCAGAATTAGGGATACAGCCACACCATCCATTTAAAGCACATCCAATACACATTTAAAGCACATGACAATACACATTTAAAGCACATTCTGTGGACTGTATGTTTCCTCTGAGGAGAGTGGAGCTTCTGGAGAAAACTTGCCATGGGTTGCACTACATTTCTGACATTTTGCTACGGGGAAGACAAAACCTGCCAATGCAGGAAAATTCCTTTCTGGCCCTTCAACAGTGACCATAACATAGCAGTGCCCGCATACCTGTGGAGAAGAGGTTAACCTGCAAAAGAAGGCTTAACTGAGGGAGGGCAGGGTGGGAGAAGCTCTGGAGCCAACTGTCGCTTCGCAGGTAAGAGTCACCTGTTGTGTGGGCAGTGCGGTCCCTCCCCCTAACTGGCCGATCCCCTGGCAACGCCTCCCCAGGTGGGATTGGGTTATTGGCTGAGGTAGGCGGAGACCTCCAGGTATCCAGCCTGGGGAGCCGCATTGGGATCTGGGGGGCTGCAAAAGGCGCCCCCCCATTTGATGTGGGGAGCGGTCATTTCTGCTTGTTTAGAGGTATAAAAGGGAGGCAAACATTACCAAATGTTGTGGGGTGGTGGTGGTCAAATTATTTGTGTTCTGTCAGCCATTTGGAATTGGAGTGCCTGACTGCAGACAAACCAAGAGTTGACCTAAATGTTTCCAGTAAGCCTTGATGAAGCCCTTAGTGAAATGAGAGTTCCTTTTCAATCGATGGGTATAATTGCTACATGGTGCATAAGAAAAATATTTACTGAAACCAAGTGGGTTTTATAATTAAGTAGAACACAGTGCTCTGCAGCTGAAATGCTGCCTTTCAGAAACATATGAATTTGGAACAAATAATGAGCCTTACATTTCTCTCTCATGTGTAGAAAATTATAGATAAAACTTGTTATATTTAGCGAATGCACTGACAGTTGCTGTAATGAAACATATACTTGTGTCCTTGTATAAGAACCTACTTGTTAAACATTTGGACAGGTCTATATTTTTTGGCTGGGGATGTATGGGATCTCTGTTCCCCAAAAAATGTGACTGCCTTTGATATTGTCATTACAAGGTCTTCCTTCATAAGTCAAAAGCTATTTTTCATTGGCAAAGGACAACATTTCGATGAAACTTTGTTGAGCAGTTTTCTCTCTAAGTGCACAGTACAAGGATGGCAGTTCTTTCTTGCCCCATTTTTACTACAGCTGCATATATGCCTAGAGATGAAAAGATTTGTCTTAAATGAGCCACAGTGCTCCCATTACATAAGGGCCCATTTTTGTCAAGGACAGTGTATAATGGCTTCTCAAAAACATATCTTTTACGATGTTTCATGTTGACCATTCCACATTCAGCAACACTCTCAGCTTAGGATGCCAGAAGCAGAATGCTTCAATTAAGAAAACTGGAGGCACATCATTGGAAAAATTTCCCTTTAACTTTATACATACAGCTTTGGAAAAACAATGGCCCCTTGAGGGAATTTGGGAAATACTTCAATGGCTTCAGCCAGTATCTCCAGGGTCTAAAGCAAAAATCTAGATCATTGAGAAATCTGGTGTTCTATGAGTGCGGATCTCATTGTTTCAGATCATAAGCACTCAAAGATAAGGTTACCAAAGTTTGCACTCAACGGCATTGCTGGCGGCTGTGTGATGGCATACTCACTACTGAGATATTCTGCATCACAGGAACAAAAAACATGCAACAGATGATGATGATGATGATGATGATGATGATGATGATGATATTACATTTTATATACCACCCTTCATCTGAAGATCTCAGGGCTGTTCACAAGATAAAAATACAGGACAAAAGCACAAAATAAATAGTTTAAATAAAAACAAAACAATACCCCCAACACATTTTCAAGGAATTCTGTCAGTACACAGAAGATACTTCATTTAGAACAAGAGGAGTGACTTTCCCATGCTTAATAAAAAAATTCCTTCCAGTAGCACCTTAGAGACCAACTAAGTTTGTTATTGGTATGAACTTTCGTGTGCATGCACACTTCTTCAGCTACAAACCAGCCTTGAGCCATACTTCCACTATTATTTATTTATCTCAAGATCTCAGAGAGGTTCAATACATAAAAATACATGATAAAAAACAAACACAAGAACCAATAACACCACCACTCCTCTTGCAAACACATTGAAAAGGACATAGAATGTTAATCAAGCAAAGGCCTGGTTGAAGAGGAACGTTTTTGCTCGGCACTTAAAAATGTATAATGAAGGTACTAGGCAAGCCTCCCTAGAGAGCATTCCACAAATAGGGAGCCACTGTAAAAAAAAAAAAAGGCCCATTCTTGTGTTGCCCCCTCCAGACCTCTCTTGGAGGAGACATAGAAAGAAGGATATCAGATGAAGGTTCATGGTTCATAGAGAGAGAGGCAGTCCTTGATGTGTTGCAGTCCTGAGCCATTTAAAGCTTTATAAGTCAAAAGTAGCACTTTGAATTGGACCCAAAAACTAATTGGCAGCCAATGCAGTTGGATCCTGGCAGCCAGGATCACTGTAATATGTTCAAACTTTCTTGCCCTGGTGAGCAACCTGGCCGTAGAATTCTGCACCAGCTGAAGTTTCTGAACTGTCTTCATATTCTACATATTATGCAATAATTAAATTATTACATAATGATAATGGAGAACAGGCATCTTATCCATATCAGTGGTAGAATTGACGAGACCACTAGCTAATTCTGGTCTAGTCAATTTCCTACTTAAGGCAAGCAATTCAGTTGCTAGCAGAATAAGGCAAGGAGCAATGCCCAGTAGATTGCCCGATGGTGTACCACTGACTAAGGCTGCATCTAGACACATCAAAGAAGTGTTTCAGTTAAACGCATTGTAAACTTTGTATGAGAAAAAAAAACGGGTTGGCAAAAACAGAACTCTACATCACCATCTGGTGTCACCATGTTATAATGCATATATAATGCCTATACAACGCATATAAAACACTTTTTCTTTGCCAATGTCAGAATTTTCAACTCGCTGCAAAATGTACAAACAGCAGCCATCAGGAAGTTTATGTGGGAATGCTGAGGAAAAAAGGAGAGGATATATTGATTAAATATTATCCCTCCTCATTCACGCTAGTGAACAAGTAGCAGAGCACATTCCCTTGCTGATTGCTGGAAGCAAGTTGATGGATTTGTTAGAATCATTTAAGTTAAGCAATCCAGTCTGGCTTGTCCAGTCTGAAATATTCCTGGCAAATTTCCCCTTTTATTTCCCTCCTCAAAATAATAACACAACAGTCTTCATTAAAAGTAAGAGTAATGTTTACTTTCATTCAGTTCACAGCAGTGCTCTGAAGGCAGGCTTTGTCTTATCATCACAGTTACATTTGCAGAGAAAAGAAGTCTGAGCTAGGCCTCAGACTTTCTATCTTGTGGCTTCCATCCTCTGTAAGGATGAGTCATGTGCTGGCTAAGAGCCAGAAAAGAGGAAGATGGCAGAAGAGCAAAAGAGGGAGGAAGATGGCTGCATGGCTAGCCCTTTTGTAGGGTCTGCTAGGGTGACACCCATCTACCTGGTCACACACAGGGGGAGGATGCTTCAGGCTAGGTGTGTCAGGAAGTCCTCCCTGTCTGGAGCAACATTCCCCTGTGTGTCCACTCTAAAAGGTAAAGGGACCCCTGACCGTTAGGTACAGTCGTGGCTGACTCTGGGGTTGCGGCGCTCATCTCGCTTTATTGGCTGAGGGACCCGGTGTACAGCTTCCGGGTCATGTGGCCAGCATGACTAAGCCGCTTCTGGTGAACCAGAGCAGCGCACGGAAACGCCATTTACCTTCCCGCCAGAGCGGTACCTATTTATCTATTTGCACTGCGTGCTTTCAAACTGTTAGGTTGGCAGGAGCAGGGACCGAGGAACGGGAGCTTACTCCGTCGCGGGGATTTGAACCGCCGACCTTATGAATGGCAAGCCCTAGGCTCTGTGGTTTAACCCACAGCACCACCTGTGTCCACTCTAGGCAACAGGAAATGTTGTATTTGACTGCTTCAGTGATGATACATCCCACAGTTTAAACTGTCATGAACCTAATGAAGATCCCCACCACCACATAAAGTTGCTATCTGCATCAGGAAGGAGGTTCTCATTGATACAAATTAAAATAGCAACTTTAGGGAAGATTTCCATGGGAGCACCCCATTCTCTTGTCAGTGGCCACACTTAGCTGCTATTTGTAACTGGAAAATCATTCATGCCATTTATGGCATGTGTGTATTATCACATGCTGTTTCGCCTTTACATTACCACAGTCATGCAGGATTCATTTAACCCAGTTTGAGAAAGACAAAAGCCTTCAACAAACCGGGCTTTCTTCTCTCTCCAAAAGACCTGGTTTACTGCCTGAATCTCTTCCTGTCCTTTGTTCTTTTGAAATCAATAGAGCATTCATCATCACGAGCACTTTGGAAGATGCCTCTTGTTGTGGTGCCTAGTTTACTTTTATTGACCTCAGTCTCTGCTGTAGCCAGCAGAAGTGATGCAAAAGATATCAGGCTGCACTGAGAAAATCTGAGAATTCAGGGGAAAAACACACCATTTTTCAAAGGTTACATGGATGAGGAGCAACAGAATACCAATCTGGATAGCAATTCACTAGAATAACAGATTTCCTAAGGACTCAGAAAGGGTCTGTTGAAGACCAGGCTTCACAGGAAGACAATTTTCTTGAGGGAAAATACACAATATCATATCTTCTTCTTCTTTTCCTTTTTTGCTGTTTCTTCTTCTTTGAATATTGGTTTTTAGAGTGCTGGTTATTGGATTTTGTGATTTTGTTTATGCTGGGCTGAATACAGTTTTAATTTTTGTACCTGCTTACTGGCTTTTTGATATGCTGCTGGTTGTGCTTGGTGGTTTTATTTCACTTTACTGGAAAGTGTGAATCGGCGATGTTAAGAAGCCCCCCCGGGGGTGACATTGTCCTATATGTCATCCTAAAAATCTTTAAAGTAAATAAAAGTTTCTCCTGCATAAGAATGAAACTCATGATCCTAGAGAGGTGGGGTTCCGAATGCAATGTATCCAGAAGGGTTGTGGGTTTTTATTATTACTATATCTGGATATTTGAATACTGATAAGATCTTATAGATGGGCCTAACAGTTTACTTGCCCATCAAAAATTGATCCCAGCTGAGCAGTGATGCACATTACAGCTGGCTGTGTAGTGAAGCATTTGGCAGATTGCACTATTGTGCAGCTAGATTTAATTTTCAGCCCACTTTCAGAATAGTCGGGAAAGGCGCTCTCCTCTTAATATGTCAAATATTTATTTTGCCCTGCAACAGAGCAATCAGGCATGTGCTATGCTGTTTGACCTTCTATAAGAGTCATTAAACTAACCATACATCCATTGGGTTACGTTGATTTGGGGCAGAGGAAGGCTGCCAATAACCATATAAACTTGGATTTTTACTATTAGATATTGGGGTTTGTAGCAATTACATAGTCAATTACAGCCAGTTGGGTTTTTCCCCTCAGGAGTCATTCCCAGTAGCCAAATGGATGCCCCTCAGGAATGTACACAATAATTAATTTCAGACTTAATCAGAGGGCAAGAACACAGACCCAAGAAAAACCACCCAATTACACCTTTTGATTATATGAACCAATTGTTTACAATTATCTCATTTATACCTTAGCAATGACAAAATTCTTCATTCACAGTTTTGATATCTTTCCAACTAGTGCTTATGTTGTTCCAACAATAATTGGTGTCTTTCCAACAGCAGTCACCTCAAGAAAGCTTTTATAATATTTCAGACATACACTAATGGATTTGGAATGTAAATTGTAAAGGTATCTTTTATCACACCCACTATTCCAGCCCTGGAATTTTAGCTGTAAACACAATCCGAGTCTTGGACTTAGTTCATAAGCTATACCCTTCAATAAGATGACTGCATAAAACTAAGTTGTTGTTCTATAACCTAGTTCTGCAGTTGGCTGACAGTTGCCTCAGACTCTGTGGCTAGCCTACAGTATGGGTTGCTGTCAAAGGCCAAAGTTCATTTAGGCAAATTGTCCCTGAATCCAGTAGGGTAGTGCACCCTCTATTACAAATAATCTTGATCAATATTCAGAGCCAATCAAGAAACATTCAGAGCCAATCAAGAAACAGTTGACTTTAAAACCCACCTCTTCCGCAACTTGCCTGTCTCACCTGGAGGCTATAGGAGCCAACTGTACACTATATGATAACTGCAATACTCACCATACAGCCACAAATGTGTTTAAAGGCTGGAGTCTAGTGGTCTTCTACACAGACATTCCAGCGGTAGGGGGTTGTTCAGTTGCATAAGTATGATCTCAAAATGTATAGATGTCTGGTATAAGGAAGGAGCTGGAAGGGTCTAGAAGCTGAATGCTATTGACATCTAGAGTGTTGCTACCACCTTGAATGGGCTTTTGATCATTTACCAGTGGCTGTCTGCTCGTTTTCTAAAGATGACAGATGAACTGATTCCATTTCCTTTCCCCCTTAAGTTTGAACTTAAGCTCAGGGTGTTTTTCTTTCTTTCTTTAAAGCTTTCATGAGACCATATGGAATTCCCTCATATTTGTTCACTAAATAAATCTGCCTCATGCTCAGATTTCAATTCCCCACTGTAGACATGGAAGCATCACCGCTCCTCCAGCCAATAAAACTATATGAAAACAGCCTGCTTCCATGATGGTGAACAGTGCCTGATCTCAGTGGTGTGCCAAGCTGAGATTAACCACAAGTTTATTTATAGGAGGCCCATCTGCTACAAGTAGGCTTGCTTCCTTTCTTCCATTTGTACTTAGTACCACCTCTATAGTTCATTCATCGCTCACTTCATTTCGTCAGTCACCATACAGAGTGTGCCCTGTATCTCACAAGCCTATTTTCCACCATTCAAAGCACATAACAGAGCCTCTGAAGTATGTAACAGAGTATCTGAAGTATATTCCTGTGTGTGTGTGTGTGTGTGTGTGTGTGTGTGTGTGTGTAATTACTTTAGCCACTTATTTTGATTTGGAATATTGACCTTTACTGTATATGTAAAGCTTGCCTGTATCACTCGTTTCCTCTGTAGATATATGTTTCTTTCTCTGAGAGATGAATACAGTGCCATAGTAAAGTTATTTGCTTTTTTATATATGCAGTTGGTGAATCAATTTTGTCCTTGATGCAGTAAATAGATTTCATTCATTCCATTTTTCTATTATTCTGCCTTCTCAGATCTGAGCAGTGGTGCACTGTTTTCTCCATTTTACGCTCACAACAACCCTGTGACGTATGTTAGGCTAAGAGAGAATGATTGGTCAAGCTTAGGGGTCCTCAAACTTTTTAAACAGGGGTCCAGTTCACTGTCCCTCAGACGCTGTTGGGGGCCAGACTATAGTTTGAAAAAAAAATATGAACAAATTCCTATGCACACTGCACATAAATTATTATTATTATTATTAAGGAGGTTAAAACTTGGTACTCTGTTTCTAGTTTGATGTAGGTGCTGTGAGTCACATGTATAACTGTTAACAATGCATTTTAACATGTTTCCTTTGTGCACTGTTTATTTCTGTGTGCTGATAAAGAGGTGTCAGAAACATGCTCTTTTTCATATACATATATTTTTTATTTTAAAAAAACAAAAAAAAAACCTTGTTTCAAAATAATAGCCAGAACAGACACACAACAGGCACTATCAGTAACAATTTAAGTTACCTCTACCTCACCTTTACAAGTCATTTCTTCTGGGTTATTTTTGATGTTTTGTTCCTTATGACTGTCTCTGCATTGAAGTTTATTTTCAAATTTGGGGAAGTTTGGGTGGAGAGCTTTATTTTAAAGATTAACCCACCACTGTTTACATGGAGATTCCCTTGTACAATAAACTGTTGGAATTCAGACTTCTCTTCTTGCTGATTCTATTTGCATATGTTGCCTGTGTTTTCAGTGCTTCCCTAACTTTTAAGGTTGCCAAGGCTGCCGCATTAAGGAGGCTGGTGAGGCGCTGCTCCGGTGGACACGGAGCCAGCCTGAGAGGAAGGAAGGAGGGTAACAGCTGGTGTGGAAGGGGTTCCTTCGCCACCGTCCTGCCCTCCAGCAGCTTAAAGGGGCATCGTGCCGTTATCAAGCAGCCAGCACCAGCAGTACCAATTGCGTTACCAGGGTTTTGTTACACACGCATGCTTTTACCGTGCTCTTCTCGCCCGGCTCTTCTCGCCCGGCCACTTCCGAGCCTCGGGCATTGCTGGGGGGGGCGGTCTGGAGCGATCTGCCAGGCGGGCCAGGTTTAGAACTCTAGCGGGCCGGATTTGGTCCGTGGGTGGTAGCTTGAGGACCCCTGGTCAAGCTCAACCAGATTTGAACCTTGGTCTCCTCATCACTACACTAACAGTGCAACACTGGCTCTTTTTATTTAGTAAAGTTATATGTGTAGTTTATCCAATCCTGGCTCTTGTGCCTTCCTTCTAATTCCATGAACAAAGAACAGTATCTGCCCATGAAAATGGCCTTATGGTGTCAAAGGGTTGGGATGCTGATCACTTACTGCAGCCCCTCCTCAAAGGTGTGGTCTTCCAAGTACTCTCACACCTCCATGTGGCACATTGACCTCCTGGCAGGTCACCCCACATTGTGTTGCAAAGCACAGGCAGCTAAGCAGAATCTCACGGGCAATTCTAGTATAGAAAACCATGCAGCACAAACAAGTGATCTGAGACTGCCTCTGGAATTTCAGTCCCAGATCTGTTCCTAGAAGCTCAGTGAACATTCTGAGATCAACCTGAAATAATGGCTGTTCAGGGCTTTGCTATGGCAGATCACACAGTGTGCAACTTGCTCTGTCCAGTCATTTTTGTTCCTTCACCTCCATCTTTGAAATACAAATGGGTTGGGGTGGTTGTTGTTGTTGTTTAGTAGTAATTTTAGATTTCTTGTATAATTGTAATGTATGATGCATTGCAACACTAGGTTTGGAAATGTCTGGACAGGCAGAGGAGCTGATAGCATAAGGCGTAGTTTGGGGAAGAGGAAGAGCTTAAGCAAGAGAGTGGACATTTTGTGACGTTATTTAATAGGGTAGCATTCAAAACTAAAGTCTCCTTCAGTCCTAAGCAGAGTTGGTGGCTGGGTTTTAAAGGGCAGTGTGGTCTATACATCCAAGGCAGGGAGGCAGTGGTGGGCACATAAGCAATGGAATCCTGTGCATTATCCCAATGGAGATTTATGTATATGTAAGACCTACAGCTGATGTATTCTTTGTTTGTTTGATCATGATGCTCTCTCTTTAAAAAATAAAATAAAATCCAATGCTAAATTAGCATCTCAAACAGAAGCAGGTGCTCAATCCCAGAGGTCATCTGACACAAGGCAAAGTCAGAGTACATCAGAATCCAGAAATCCAAACCAGGGTCTGTAAACCATCTTCCAAACCAACCCTGGCCAGGGCTTATGTGTGTCTGCCACCACAATTCCGCTGCCCCAAGGCAAGTTTTCTGGCCTGGGGCAGTGGGAGGGAAAGGCATCAGCAGAAGAGTATATGGAGGGTACTTTGTGTGACTGTTTGTGAGGATTCACATCACATGCTTGCAAAGCCCTTGAGCTTTCTCAAGAAAGCAATTGGAATATTCACTAAACCATTTGGGAGGGGAACTATAGATATCCAGGGGTGGGGTGGAGGAAGGAAAATCAAGGAGTTATTGTGGGTCAATCAGAGGCATTGTCCTACACAAACTTATTTGGAAGCCTCATTCAACTCCATGGGACTTACTTCTGAGTGTAGGATCAGGCTGTGTGTTAGTGAATTAGCATTACTTCAGTAAAGCAGAGACAGATGGTGATGGCTGATGATGATGATGATGAATAAGAAACACATTATGAGGTTAACCAATTAAATGTGTTTCAGGGAGACATCAGGAATTTTAGTCTGAAAGCCTCAGAGAGATTTTTCCCTTCTTTTTTCTCTCTCCCCAATTTGGCTATGCTTTTGAAAATGTAATCAACTTTGTGAGCAGAATTCCAGCCAAGATGTATGTACGCCTTATTTGTAAGAGTTCCAGCTCCACTGCCAAGTTGGCCGGTAAACAAAAAAACCTTTTAGGCTTTCCCCCCTCCACTCAAATTGAAATAGTATTCTGTGCAATCATCACATCATGGAACGGTACCATTAAAGTGTGCCTTTTGAGTCAGGGCATCAAATGCAATTTGATGAAAAGCTGGTTTTATTTTTATTTTTTAAAACCCTTTAAATTAATGTAATCGGTTTAACAGGGCAAAAATCACTTAGGGTACAAAGGCAGTAAAATAATGCAAAAAGGAATGGCAAAGAAAAACACACAGTCGAAACAAAATACAGTTTCACCCCCCTCTGTGTTTTTAGCCAAAACACTGCTTTCCTGGACCATTTTCCACTCTAAGCCCAGGAGGATGTTTGCTCTAAACAAGCTCAATGGCCAGATGGAAGAAGCCAAAGAAGAAAAGGTTGACCTGAGCTGGAAGGTCAAAGCTAATTTGCTGATTTTATTAGCATAATTCAAAAGCATGATAATTAACTTACTAGGAATCATGACAAGTCAATCAAATACCTGAGTCATGGACAAACGGTTTTCATGCTTTGTGCCATCTATGACCTGAAAATTCTTCAGTTTTGCTCTACAGAGGTAAGTGTTTGTGCATTTACCCTGTACTGCTGGGAATATATTTTTTTAAAGGATGTTTGTTTTGAATGCATGATTGGACTGTATATTGTCGCAACTGCCAGACACGCCACTTAAAGGCAAGGCTGGCATCAGGGGTTGACATGCTCAATAATCTGCTGAGGTCCACATCCCAGCAGGGGGGGGGGCTTTGCAGAGCCACCAACACCCCCTCCTCCTCACTGTCACTGCCTGTTCAGCTGCCCTCAATACTCTCCAAGCAAGTGAGCAGTGACTGGACCAAGGAAAACCTGCAGTCTGGCCTCTCCCTCTGGGGTGAGGCATAGATTAAGACCAGAAAGACACAATAAAGGAATGAACAATATCAACAGCAATGAAGAGGAGATGGAGCTACAGAGGTGTCAGGATCTGCTGGGAGCTCTTGACAGGAGTCAACTACAGGTGGCAGATTCTTAGTAAAGCACCCTTAGACCTTGAACTAACTCTGCCAGCCCAGGTTGGTTACTGAATCCTCCTGGGCAGAAAGGAATATAGGTGGTGAGCATCCTGCTCAAACTGCTCAAGGAAGACAGTATTTCTAAGCAAAAGCTGCTCATCATATGGGGTGGAGCCAGAATGCTAGCTTCTCAGCACCTGCGTCACTGTGGCTTATTGTGAGGAAAACAGAAAGGCAGGGGAAGGCAGTGCAGTGTAGCTGCATCAGCAGAACCAGCCTAGCATTCCCGTCAATGTACCTGCGCCATGCCAACCTCCATGCTGCCTTGCCCTTCTCATGGTAAGTGGCAGCAACCCCACTCTGCCACACAGGGCAAGAGCTTTTGTATCAGAGCAAGTTCATGTATCATAGGTTGTCCTTTGGTCCTGAGTTACTTTTTGACCTTGGCTATTGGCTTTGTCTTAGGTCACCACAGATAGCTCCTCCTCATGGCTCCCTCAATATGGAGGGAGGCATTTTGTCCAAGGGCCCCCCGAAATATGGTGCTGGTGTTGTTTGGGATTCTGCCTTCCATGAGTTTTGACTACCCAGTTTTTAAACACAGTTTGATTCCACTGAATGGTTGCTTTTTAAAGTCTAGTGGCTTCAAAGTCCTGTTTTCTGACAATGAGTCAGTGCGCCATAGTCATCCTTACATAGGCATGGAAAACTGGGACCACAATCATGCTGTACATTTAAAGCGCAATAATACCACTTTAAATAGTCATGGCTTCCCCCCAAAGAACTCTGGGAGCTGTAGTTTGGTAAGTTTGCTGTGAATTGTCAGGAGACCCGTTTTCCCCTCACAATTCCCAGAGTTTGCTGAGACGAGGGGTGGATGGTTAAATCACCTGGGGATTGTGAATTTATGGTGGAATGTGACCAGGCACAGTCTGGAAACTTCAGAGAATGGATTGAACAGCAGAACCTACCCTGAAATTTAAACGAGCTGGGGGTGGAAATTCAGGTTTGCCCATTCATTTCTGAAGTGGAACTAAGCCGTTCTGCCTATCCTTGCTTTCTAGGTGTTGAACCAAAGTGAAATGTTCTAGAAAGCCTGCAAATGCCATCTTGATAGTTAATAGTGGATAACTCCAAAAATAATTGGTAGCTGTTAAGAGAATGAGCTCATATATGTTTATGTTTCCTTGCTTTGATATATGCCAATGGGTTTGCTTTGATGCTGTGGTCATCTGTGTACCTTGGGATGCTGGGTTTTAGGCTCAGAGTGGGGAGAAGCTCTTCCGTGAGGCTATTCATGCTGTGTTGTAAGTTTGCAGCTTTCTTTAATAAAGGACTAGAGCTGGCGATTCTTCTTTGAGCCTGTGGTTCAGAACACTAGGGGATAAGCAGAACCAAAAATGAAAGTGGCCAAATATTTGGCATTGGTTCGTTTGTCTTTGTATAGGCCAATGAAGCCTCCAACATTTTAGCATACAAAGCAAGACTTCACACTGGCTGACCTTGAACTTTGAGGAGTCTGGCATCCCTTGGGAAGTAACAGTTTATTGACACTCTTATATTTTGAGGCAAGCTGAAAGGAAATGGAAGTGCTAAACTCTAAAAACAAAGAAGGAACAAAAAGGGACCTGGGAAGTTATTATAATTCACCTAAAGTCAGCTTTGTCTTTAAATTAAAAATACTGTCATGCATCAGTGGACAGAGCTCAGTTCTTTCCTAGAAACTAATGTACAGGAATACCATTTTCTAAAGTGTAATTGCATAAAGCATTCCTAAAACAGAAAAGGAAGACTTTCAGATTATCTATCAAAGGAGATTTGGTGAAAAATAAACATTATCTCATTGAAAATGATGGGGCTGCATCACACTGGGCTCTACTGCCCTCTTCTGGAAATTATCTACCATCCCGAATTTTCTATTGTCAATATTTTGTCAGAAGATTCATCCATAATTGTTTTGTTCACAGCTTTAGGACTGAAAGATGAAGCTTCTTTAAACATGTAGGTAGTTGTTAGTGGCTATGATATAAAAAAATGGTTAGATCTGGCAAATGGAAAAAGACACTCTATTCATTTGATTAAACTGAGCTGGTCCAAATACCAGGCGTGCATGTGCTAAATACATTGGATCAAGACCAAATACAGTAGCTATTTTGGTTGTACTGGACCACAAGCTGATTTATGGCTCTAGATACACAAGGCAATAGTTGTAAAGTCCATCTGACTGGCTCTTGAGGAGGCAGTTGTCTTACAAAGAGTCAGACCATTGGTCCATTTGTTCAGTGTTGGCTTCGCTGACTGGAAGTGGTGCTCCATTCTCAGCCTTGCTTGGAGATGCCAGGGATTAAACATTGGACCCTCTGGTTGCAAGACAGATGCTTACCCTGGAAACTGCAGTCTGCAAAGGGTTTCACAAGTTTGGGTTAGGAATAGTCTGTTGTGAGGGAAAGACACTTTTTACATGCTCAAAGACGATCCATATATCTAAGGGTTGAAGGCCAAACTAGACATGACACTAACAGTGTTGTTAGCAAATGTGGTGTAGTGGTTAAGAGCGGTGGACTCGTAATCTGGTGAACCGGGTTCGATTCCCTGCTCCTCCACATGCAGCTGCTGGGTGGGTGACCTTGGGCCAGTCACACTTCTCTGAAGTCTCTCAGCCCCACTCACCTCACAGAGTGTTTGTTGTGGTGGAGGAAGGAAAAGGAGAATGTTAGCCACTTTGAGACTCCTTCGGTAGTGATAAAGTGGGATATCAAATCCAAACTCTTCTTCTTCTTCTTCTTCAAATAATTATAGTAGGAGGTGATGTCAGGACTACAGCAAATTTTTGTCAGGGTCATGGGAGGGGTGGAAGAATCCATCTTTCCCTTCCCAACCATGTTAACTGAGATGAGGGGAACATTGAATAGCAGGCACAGGCCTCCTCTCTATGTTTCTCCCCATGTTTGGGGAGGGAAAGGTTAACAAGAAACATGGGGACCTGGGCTGTAGCTGCCATTCACTGCCCCCCCCCCAGTTGATACGGTTGCCAATGATACCTTTAGTATCACATTTTTGGCTTTAAGTCCTGACCTGAAAAACAACCCTGGCTCAGGTGAAGCCCTGCAGTCAAGGCAGGACCAGAAGATTCCAGAGCACATTGCTTACAGCAATCTGAGACTCAATAGGCTTGGAATTCTCCTTATGTTCATGGTCTTGCTTGTTTTGTTTACAGCACAAATCTATGCATGCTCACTCAGAAATTGTACCACTGCATTCAATGGGTCTTACTCTTGGATGCAATTTAATGCACTCTTAGAATCATAGAATTGTAGAGTTGGAAGGAGATCCCAGGTGTTATTTAGTCCAAAGCTCTGCAATGCAGAAATCTCAGCTAAAACACCCAACCTCTGTTTAAAAACCTCCAAGGAAGGAGAGTCCACAGCCTCCCAAGGGAGTCTGTTCCACTGTCAAACAACTCTTCCTATAAGAAAGTTTTACCTGATGTTTAATCTGAATCTCCTTTCTTGTAACTTGAATCCATTGGTACCTTCCAGAGCAGGAAAAAACAAGCTTGCTCCATCCTCCATGTGACAATACTTCAGATATTTGAAGATGGCTATCATACCTCTTCTCACTCTCCACTTTCCAGGGTAAACATACCTAACTCCCCCAATCATTTCTTATAAGGCTTGGTTTCCAGACCCTTGGTCATTTCGGTCATCCTCCTCTCCGCTTCTCCGCTGTCCCGGGCGATCTTAAAATGCTGGCGGGCAGCAGCGAAGCCTTCACTGCCGCCCGCCAGCATTTTAAAATCGCCCCGGGACAGCGGAGGCTTCGCTGCCGCCCGCCAGCATTTTAAAATCGCCCCGGGACAGCGGGGGCTTTTAAAATGCTGGCGGTCGGCAGCAAAGCCCTCCTGTCCCCGGAGCTTGCGGGGCGGGAGGTGGGGAGAAGGGCTTTTCTTCCCACCGCCAGCCTTCAGAACAGCCCTCTGAAGGCTGGCGGTGGGAAGAAAAGCCCATGTCGTCGTCCCCAGCCTTCAGAAGAGGTCGGGGTACAGACTGTCCCTGAACCTGGTCTGAAGGCAGTTTCCATAGGAACGCATTGATTGATTTTCAATGCATTCCTATGGGAAACCGTGCTTCGCAAGACGAAAAACTCGCAAGAAGAAAAAACTCGCGGAACGAATTAATTTCGTCTTGCGAGGCACCACTGTATTATTACTTCCACTGATCTAGACACACACTATACTTCTGTTGATGCAGCCTAGAATAGCATTAGCTTTTTCTGCTGCTGCATCACACTATTGACTCATGTTGAGCTTGTGGTCTACTAAGACCCCTAGGTCTTCCCCATCCTATATTTGTGCAGCTGGTTCTTCCTGCCTAAGTGCAGAACCTTACAATTGTCTTGCCTAGGAGTAAGACCCTTTGAACGCAGTCAGAATTATTTTTGCAGAAGCATTAGCCATGCACTGTAGTGAGCTCATGATAAGTGGTTTCTTGGTATCATGCTATTTCCAGGAATACTTTAGAATAAATTCAAGAATGCTGATGGCTCTCACCATGTACTGGAAGGACAAGGGAGAAGTGAATTCTTTATATGAGTCAAGCAGGAGCTATCTAGCTTTATGCTATTGATCTTACATGAAATCTCAAGGCGAATGCATCTGCCTTTTGGGCTCTTACATTTTACACACAATGGTCTGCTGAAAATACATGAAATAATATACAGCTACATTGTTAGGTAAAAAGATAGTTTCCCTAATGCCTTATGGATGCATTAGAAGAATCTTCTCCCTTATTCTGACAGTTCTATCAAATATGTAAAAAGCAGCTTGTCATTTGTATAACCTCAAAAACAAGACAAGAGACTGAAACGAACTTCAAACATTATGCCAGGAAACATGTCTAGAGACAGCCACCACTTCTCTAACACATTACTGGCTAAAAGCCTCTACCTAGAAATTTGTAGGGTACCCAGGAAGAAAACTCCCACACACACTCACACCAGCATACCGGAATAACAAGGACACAGTGAATACTTTCATTCAACTAGAAAAAGAGACTAATAGAATGGGAATCAAAGCAACTTGCTCTGTTAAGCACAAACACAAGGTCCTTTGCGTTAGATGCCGTCCAATAGCCCGAGGATGCTTTTCTCAGCATTTAAATGCTCAGAAAGAACTGCACAATATCATGCTGCTTCCTGGAGCCTCAAGCCTGGAGGCTAAATGTGGTCCTCTGGGTCTCTCTATATGGCCTTCTGAATTCTTCCTAGACTATGACCTCCCTCAGGTCCACACCTCTCACTGACGCTTCTCTGTGCTTAGCTGTGCAATGCTTCTTTTCTCTCTGGATGCAGGCTGGAGATGTGTCTATACAAACCTGTGACTTTTGCATTGCTGGAATGTGGTCTACTGTACAAATATAAGAGTCACACCTATTACTCCGAATGCTTTTGCTTTTGGCCCTGCAAGAATAAGAATAAGAATAAGAATAAGAATAAGAATAAGAATAAGAATTGTTGTTGTTGTTGTTGTTGTTGTTGTTTTATACCCCACCCATCTGGCTGGGTTTCCCCAGCCTCTCTGGGCGGCTCCCACAGAATATTAAAAACACAATAAAACATCATACATGAAAAACTTCCCTAAACAGGGCTGTCTTCAGATGTCTTGTAAAAGTCAGATAGTTGTTTATTTCCTAGACATCTGAAGGGAGGGCGTTCCACAGGGTGGGTGCCACCACCGAGAAGGCCCTCTGCTTGGTTCCCTGTAGCTTCCCTTCTTGCAGTGAGGGAACCCCCAGATGGCCCTTGGAGCTGGACCTCAGCGTCCAGACTGAATGATGGGGGTAGAGACACTCCTTCAGGTGCACATGCAAACCTCTAGCATGTGGTCCCTGGTAAGCGATTGTGATCTTTGGGCTGGACACCTCTGCTTGAGTACCTCCAATACCCCAGCAAGCATAGGTTGGCATCTAAAGTAGAAATGGAGGAAGTTATTCCAAGCTGAAATGCAGTAGCAAGAGACCTTCTCCTTGCCATTTTTCCTCCTGCAACTCCTTCCCCTCAGCTACTTCTGGGTTCCAGAAGAAATAAAGCAGCTGTAGAGAGGTGCTCTGGGAAGAAAGGTGGAAGGCAGGAGAAGGGTCAGCACTCCCACTATCCCATCATTTCCCCATGCAAAACAGTTATTCTGCAATCCCATATAGTTGTTCCTTGAATGTGATGGGGAACATTTCATAAGTCCCCCCCCCCCACTTAAACTCCAACCTTCAACACCAAGAGCGAGAAAGGGAAGCAGGGTTGACAAAACTCATCAGTTAAGAGCTTGGACAGGGCTGTCAAACTTTTTGTTCTTTTTTGAAAGTACTCGGCTCCTGCTCCTTGTCAAATAAATAAAAAAAGCCAGTTGGTCTATCAGCAAGAGGAAGGCAAAGCAAAGGAAATCACAGCCTATGTAGCTTAACAACTCTAGGTTAAATTGCCTGCTGTCTGTGTAAAGTGGTATGATCACTGAAAACTCTACACGACACACACAAAAGGTCAATGTCTATCTAAATTGATTGTTGCAGGTGAGTTGTCCCAGCAGGGATGTAGTGCCGCTGACACAGACATAGGGAAAAGAGACCATGTGCAGCCATGCCTTTAACCCTGCCCCCAATGTCACACAGCCTAACACCCACATTGTCCATGCATTAGAAGAAGGTCCAAAGGCCAAACAGCTCTTGTGATCTGAAAGCCAGTGTGCAGCAGCTTGTAGGGACAACCTATGCATGGTCTGTATGCTCTTCAGCTTCAGAACTTCCGCCAGTTTCTAGATAGCTTGGGGCAGGGGCTGGCAAGATCTATGAGGCCATGGGTTCAATGAGTGCACTCAGTCCTGCTCCTTCTCCATGAGATCTTAATCATGTGGAGGATACATTTGAGGGCTAATGATATTGTGGAAACCATCAAGTTTGGTAACAGATTCTCCCAAGTTTTCTGAAGTAATTACATACAAAGGAAGAGTAGGTGCTGAGGACTTCAATACCTCAAGGACCACCTCTCTTCACATGAACTTACCTGGACCCTATGATCAGCATTTGAGGACCTTATTTCAGTGCCTCCTCCATGAGATGTCTGGAGGGTGGCAACAACAGGCCTTTTCAGCAGTGTATCCCCTTTTGTGAAAAGTTCTTCCCAAGGAGGCTTGCCTGGTGTCTTCATTACATATCTTTAGGCACCAGACAAAAACATTTCTCTTTAGGTTTTTGGCTGATTAACATTCTATGGGGTGTATTGGGTTATATGTATTGGGGTGGTGGTTATTAGTGGGTTCTGTTTTATTATGTATTGTGTATTTTGTGTTCTCATTTTGGATTTTTATGTTATGAACCACCCTGAGATCTTCAAATGAAGGGTGAAATACATGCATGCATACACACAGCGTGTTTTAATGAGTTGAAACAAATTTGGAGAAATTTCTCCAACCACTTATCCTACTTTGAATGTGCATTTCACAAGCTGAATGTCTATTCTGATCATAGAAATGCATTTTTATTATTTCCTATTATAGATCCTGTGAGATTTAGAGATTGCTGCCTTCAAGTCCTTCGTGTGAGCTTCCCAAAGGCATCCAGTTGGCCACTGTGGGAAACAAGTTGTGAGACTAGATGTAATCTTGGTTGGATCCAGCAAGGTTCTTCTTTGGTTTGGAAGATGTAACAGGACTGAATTTGGCAAGCTGGAATTTAAGTATATTTCCTTAAAAGGTGACAGCAGTCACAAAATTAAAAGATGCCTGCTTCTTGGGAGAAAAGCAATGACAAACTTAGACAGCATCTTAAAAAGCAGAGACATCACCTTGCCAACGAAGGTCCATATAGTTAAAGCTATGGTTTTCCTAGTAGTGATGTATGGAAATGAGAGCTGGACCATAAAGAAGGCTGATCGCCAAAGAATTGATGCTTTTGAATTATGGTGCTGGAGGAGACTCTTGAGAGTCCCATGGACTGCAAGAAGATCAAACCTATCCATTCTGAAGGAAATCAGCCCTGAGTGCTCATTGGAAGGACAGATCCTGAAGCTGAGGCTCCAGTACTTTGGCCACCTCATAAGAGAAGACTCCCTGGAAAAGACTCTGATGTTGGGAAAGACTGATGGCACAAGGAGAAGGGGTCAACAGAGGATGAGATGGTTGGACAGTGTTCTCGAAGCTACCAGCATGAGTTTGACCAAACTGCAGGAGGCAGTGGAAGACAGAAGTGCCTGGTGTGCTCTGGTCCATGGGGTCATGAAGAGTCGGACACCACTAAATGACTAAACAACAACAAAACGTTATGGTACCTTAGCGTTGTGGGTGGAGGGAGTTCAACACTTCTCAAAGTCAAATGTGGTTTTCTTAATGTTATTCAAATTCTAAATTGTTTTCTAAAATGGAATGCTTTTTTCTAAATGTGCTAAATTGATAGCATGGTCGTCTGTTGCAGCAAAGACAATGAAGGGTCTTGTGACACCTTGAAGACCCAATAAATATTTTATAGCATAAGCTTTCATGGACTGGAGTCCACTTATCAGATGCACAAAATATTATCCTGAGTTACAGGTGTATAGGGGGCTAGTAAACTCTGAGGCCAGAAGGAAAGAAAATGCAGAAAGCACAGTGATAATTACTTTATTAACAGTAGCCAATCACAAAACAGGTGTTGGAGATAAAGCAGGTATTAGGGCATTGTTCAGCTAATTAGCACATGCAGTGTGGTTTAGAAAAACAACACCTTTGTCATGGGTGACAAAATTAAACCTCTAAATTAATTATAATTCAGTGCTTTCATGCTTTAGGCTCCCTTTGAAGTTCCTTTGTTCAAGAATGACCACTTTAAGATCAGTTACAGTAGGAGGTTGAAATGATTCCTTCCTAGGTTTTAGATATTGCCATTTCTATTTTCAGATTTTTGTCCATTTGTTCTTCTTCATAAAGTCTAGCCTGGCATTTCTGGCAGATGAATGCACAGATCACATTCGAAGATGATGGTGTGAATGAACCTCCAATGTGCTGGATGAATTTTTTAGGTCCTGCCATAGTGTTGCCAAAGCAGATAAGAGTGGTCATCTGAGTCTGCCAAAGGTTCTGGTCCTTATCTCTCTTGTATTATTGCTTGTGAGTAGCTCTTTTAGGTTGTGAGGCTACTTGTAAGCAGGCACAGGCCTGTCACCATAGGCCTTTTCAGGGGAAGTGCCATTTTCCAGAACGGGCTATAGATCATTGATCATGATGATGCTTTGGAGCAGTGTCACAACAAGTGGTGCTCTGTCATTTACTCTTCCAGATTTGTCCTACAGTAGATTGTTTCTTGGTTCTATTCAGATCTTGTTGATCTGGGTTGGATTTTTCTTTCTCCTTATTTGTTGGGTGAGTATTATACTCTCAGAAATCAAATGGTGGCTCTTTCTCCTGCAGTGCAGACCTAAAGCTATCTGTGGCTTCTCCCCATCTTCCTTGCCTGCCAATAAGAGCATGAATTCTTACTCAGAGAAAGCATCCAAATTTTACACTTCTTGTTCTTATTCCTTCTTTGAAGATTGGAAGGTCCACAGATGGTAAATATCTTCAGCAAGTTGGTATTAATTTTGTCTTCCATCATAGAAAACACTGGGATAGCAGAATCACAATTGTTTGAAAATGAATAAGATATCCCTTTATCTATGCATCTACTGTTGTATCAGCTGAGATCAATACTTCTAACCCTCTCCAATCACCATACTTCGCTTTAAAGAAAACCTTTGCCGGAACCCATTTTGTTTTCCTAGCAGCACAATGTAATTTCCTCCCAACAGGGGATCATCATGACATTTCAGAAATTTAGGGATTGCGTCCCCTTCCCCGTCCCCCACACACACACACAAACAGAAAAAATAGGGAGATAGTCATTCTGGCCCATTTGGGTCTCGTTCCTTCAATAAAAACATAATTGTCAATTATTCCAAATTGGCAATTTGAGGACCAGAGTGGCTGTGGCTAACTAAGCTGTTTAGCAACTTTACTGCATTTCACTGTGTTTGCCTCAGAGCTGAACAGCAATAACAACAACAAAAGAGAGAAACTGGTTTACTGATCCTAAATAACCTCATCGTTCTGAATTAAATATAGAGCTGCACGGGAGCTGATAGCTGGTCAGGTCAGACTCATATTGTCAGAAACACTGTGTGTAGCATACATCTCAATTTGTCCATCATTATGAGACTTGTAATTAACTTTCCTTTTCAAAGAAAATTATACATTCATACCAAAAAGAAAGGGCCTACTCAGTTTGATTACAGAAAATTAGTTTCAGCAGGCAAAAGGGCACCTTAACTGAAGTTGAATAATGGATTTTTCAATTGAGAACAGGATTATGATTTAAGCCTGGCTGCCAAAAATATAATTCAGATGCTGCATACATCTTCTCCCCCACAGGCTTGAGTGCCACTGTGCTGGAACCACTCACCTAAGTTGGTTGTTCTTATACTTTTAACCATTTTATGTTATGAATTTTATGAAGTGTCTTCCATTTCAGGTGATCTACCAATATTACTCAGAAAAAACGTTTACTTGTCACATTCAATCTGTGACCCCTAACTGTGTAAAATAGCCCGTGGGAGTAAACCCAGAAGAAGACAAAAGGAGCAGCCAGGATGCACGATTGTGTATCATTCAGATGTGCCTAAATTGATTGTTGCCTGTATTTATAAAACTCCATTCCCCCCATGTCCATTCATCTTGTGCGTAGCCCAATGGACCTGGGGTCTAGGTAGAACAAAATACATTGATAAACTGGACATTTACTATTATCTAAACTGTACACTGATTTACTGGCCAGTTTTGCTGCTGTACTGAGTAGTGCTGTTATAGTTTAGTATGGTTCTTTTGATTGCATTTGAAGTATGTTGTAAACTTCCTAGAGGATTCTGGCTATCAAAAAAGGTGTCTGTATTCAGTGGGGCATATTCACAGGTATCATTGTATGTAGGTAAGATTGCAGACTTAGGTGCTATCCTAAGAATACTTAAGATGAAATCATCTGATGAAAAACCGCTGGGCCTGTATACCAAGTACAAGGCATGTTACAATCAGCAACTTGGGAGAATCAGTTATATGACTGATTCACCATGTGGTCAACTCGATATCTGTATCATAAGGAACATGCTCACTTTTTCACGGCCTGAAACACGATCTGGATGCATATGAAAACAAGCAGATTCTTTGTTCAAGAATGACCACCTTAAGATCACTTGCAGCAAGATGTTCTCTCCTTTGTTTTTAGATATTGCCATTTCTGGTGTCAAATTTGTATCCATTTATTATTTGCCTGGATACCAGCCAGCTTGCAGTAGGGTGTTGACATTAGAAGATGAGCAGATGAATGAACCCTTGATGTTCTGGAAGACAAAGATCCTGTAACAGTATTGCCAGAGTAGACATGGCAACAGTGGCATCTGGGTCTGCTGAAAGGTCTGGTCCCCATGCCCATATCTCTGTTGTTTCGCCTGTCGTTTTAGGTGGTGGGTAAGCAGATATTGGCCTGCCACCCAAAATCTATGAGAAGAAAGTGTCATTGCCCAGGATGGACAATGCAGAACATTAATGACACACTGATGATGAAGAATACACACACACCACCCTTGGCCATCTTACAGGGTGGGCTCAACTCTGCCCCCATGTAAATTCTGAAGAAATTCTGAAGTGCCCTGTGAATGAGACAGAAACAGCAAAGCCTATTTTGTAGAGAAAGACGATGTTTTAAGAAATGGGAGGACAGGTTTCAGCACAGCACTAATAATTAGCAGAATACGCAAATTAAAACAGCAATTAAAACAGCAAAGTTTTTAAAAATCTGCAATTACTGTGTTCTAAAATATGTTATCCTCTCAATACAATTTTAAAGTGGAATAATTTGCATAACGTTAATAGTACATTAGAAATGGAGCTGAGTGTCATCACTATACTGTTGACGTCTGACTCAAAATTCTTAGATGGCCTTCCACAAGGGCTTCATCGAGAATTCTAGATGTTAAATAACATAGGGCACAAGATGGACCTCTGTACAAATCCATAACATAAATGACTTGGGTCAGAACAGTAGATAGGTAGCCGTGTTGGTCTGCCATAGTCAAAATAAAAAAAATTCTTTCCAGTAGCACCTTAAAGACCAACTAAGTTAGTTCTTGGTATGAGCTTTCGTGTGCATGCACACTTCTTCAGATGGTATCTGAAGAAGTGTGCATGCACACGAAAGCTCATACCAAGAACTAACTTAGTTGGTCTTTAAGGTGCTACTGGAAGGAATTTTTTTTATTTTGGGTCAGAACAGTTCTCCCCAAGACCACCTCTAGAACCATTCACAGAGATAGGAGGAGATCCAACATTTAACACTGTGAACTCACTCCTAGGTGGAATCCACACACATATAAGAAACGTTATGAAAATGCTCTTTTAAAAGCGTTTTGAAAAATATATTGAATTTGCCATAGCTCACTGTTGCCATCTAGTGTCACATTTATATATTGCACTTTACAACACACTTAAAATGTTTTATATGCAGCTGTATAGCTGAGTCCACAGATAATACAGTCAATCTGAGAAGGTGCCACGGTCAATGGTAACATTCACAGGTAACATTGCAGGTGAGGGGCAGGTATGTAGCTTGGCTCTATATGTGCCTACTCAGAAACATAACCCACTGAATTCAGTGGGACTTATTCATAGTTAAGGCAAGATTTTAACTAGCTCATATTTCTATCTGATCAACTATCCCAAATCTTATGTATAATTAAAGCATGCTTCTGGCACAACTGTTGATTTCGGAGGGGCTCATATATAGCAATGTTCCTATTAAATTGTATCCAATGAACTAAGATGAGAAAGGCCAGTGGGATCGTGGTGTGCACACGGTTTATTTTTTAGTGATTAAACCTAAGAAGGACTTTTATGAAAGCAATTAAGCTTTTATATGAATGAGCTTGCACTTGCAAAATTACCCTCAGGAATCTGGCTTTTTTACTGGATTTCTTACAGCAAGTTCACCCCCACCCCACCCCCACCCCATATCTATTCTGAAGTTCCATTCCTTGGGTTTTAAAAACAGAAAACCAAAACCATTGGACTATCACTTCCAGAAGCAGAAAGCCAACTGGGCTTTTTATTGTTGGTATTATGTTAACAAACACCAGAGTTAGCAGAGTAACCCATAAATATAACGGCACTAAAAAAAAATGGGCCTCTGTTGAAAGACTAAACCATAAATAACAGCTTTAAAAATGTGTTCAGATGGAATGGAGCTTCGTTCATTAGCAAACAATGCCTGTTAGACTTATAAAAATGCAAAGCACAATGTGCTTAAATTCAAGTTAATAAAACTGGCCATGCACTTTTTATTAACAAGGGCTTTAAATGTTCAGCAGCCTTTTAGCTGAAATTTTGGATATCTAAAGGAAATCTTCTCCAATGGAAAAACAGGAGAAAGCAAATATTATGCATTAATTTCTTTTCTTCAGGTCTCTGGGTGGGAGACATGTGTGTATTACAGGCCTAAATTAGGTTAACTGTTACACGCTTTCCTGGTTTTCTCATAGGAATTTTAATTCATTCAGTGGATGACAGGAGAATTCTCAAGGTCCCAACTATTCCCTGAGTTGCCAGGGTGGAGGGATTAATGCATGTTTAATACCTATTTGCATTAGCAGCACAGGGGGGGGGGTCCTAATGGTCTTTCTTATTCCTTCTAAAGGCACAATCTAGCACTTTAAAGTTCCATTGATTTCAACAGAAGAGTTAAGTACACGCTAAACTTTCTCTCATGGAAATCAGTGGACATTATAAGTGCTTGATTTTGACTGATGTCCTGCATAAATATTTCGGACACTGACTCACTCTGCTGTGGTCAGAAACTGGAGATGTACATACGTCAAATATTACACATGCACACTCCTCAGTTTACTCTGTCTTGACAGATTCATAGACTAGCTTACCTATGGAAGCTTCTGATATGATAAACCAGTTATTTGGCAAGGTTTCTTTTTTTAAAAGAAGAAAAGGTCACGGAAGCTTTGGAAATGTTGGTCTTGGCAACTTTGAAGCTCAACTATTTTTTTGTTTAAAAAATGGTATGACTTTATTGATTAGATGAATCAAACACAACATGGAACATCTCCAAAAGTAATCTTCAGGGTTTCTGATCTTCACTCCATCCCACCTGTATTTTTCTTCATACTTACTTGGCTCACCTAGGCATCTGTTGAGTTCCACTGTTGGAAAAGAACAACCTTGATGTGAATATAGAAACAATAACTGAATTGCTTTTTAAGTCTCCACATCCTCCATCTCTTTGCCTTTAATCAAGTGTTTCTTGTATTCAGGCTGTTTTCTTTTCTTTGTACGGCCTTTTGTTTTCTTGACTGTATGTTGTTTAAAAGATAATGAAGGGAAATTAATCTGAAAAAAATAAGTATTATGGTTGCATAACTAACATCTGTCTTCATTCTTATTGTGAAGTCCCTTCTAATTTGATTATTGATGGCATCCAAGTATTTATGGATAATAAAATAAAATACAGTTATAGCAAACTACCATATATTTTCTGAGGGGTGGGTGGGTGTGATGAAATTTCATACTGCCTCCTTATCTCATCAGTGGCCTAATATTCTGCAGCTTCAGGGAGGGAGAGGAAGTAAGGCCCATTCCCAACTATACCTGACCACTCCTCCCTCAGAGTCAGCGGGCAGCAACAAGGCATTTTATGTCAGTCTGTATGGTCCAGCTACCACCCTCTTGCCTGGACTTTAGCAGCAGTGAGGCACATTGCCTAGGATGGAGGAGGGGAAATATCCTTCTGTTGGCCTACTTCAACAGCTATTCACTCTGGCTTTCACCAACTGATTCCTTTTCACTCCTTCCAGTGCGCAATAACCTTAGACTGAAAGACTGGGGGCATGGCCTGTGTCATTTCTACACCTGGTAATTCATTAATCAGTAGTAATAATACAATCACAGTGCTCAAGTAAACAGTAGCCAGCCTTTCTGCTGTGTGAGAATTGACATTCCAATAGGTGATATCCTTATTGACAAGAATGAGGGATCCAGTCATTCTTTAGAATTGGGACTTCCTTCAGAAATGCAGCAGGGAAGGAAAGGGTTAAAGCCTCCTGCTTACTTGGATTCCACTACATATCAGACTGCCCCACCCCAAGAAGCTGGTGCTATTTGCATTTTTTTGCCTTCTGTGCTATTACTTTATACTGCATCCTTGTGCCTCAGATGAAGCTCCAGTTCGTGCCTACCTGTATCATTGTGAAGCTGCGATCGTCCGTTTAATCCTTTTCATTCAATCCCCTCTTTTTCTGTTAATGAGCAAGCAGTGTCAGGCATGGATGCTTTCCTCCTAAACGCTCCTCATTAAGAGTCTCAGTTCACTTGTTTGTACCATCTGGTTTTCTATACTAGAACTGTCCCTTGGATTCTGCTTAGCTGCCGGGGCTTTGCAACATGTTTGTAGTTTGATGGTGTGGGTTGATCTGTCAGAAGCTAAATGTGCCATGCAGAGGTGTGTGAATGCTTGGAAGGCTCTACCTTCGAGGAGCGGCTGCAGTAGGTGATCAGCATCAAAACTCTTTGACATGATGGAGCCATTTTCACTTGCAGATACTGTTCCTTGTATCTGGGATTAGAAGGAAGGCACAAGAGCCAGGACGGGGATCAACTACACATACAACTTTATTGAACAAACAGAGCCAGTGTGAAACAGTGGCTAGAGAGTTAGCCAAGGGCCAGGAAAACCTAGGTTCAAATTCCCTGAAGCTCAAGTCCTATTATTCTTTATTGAGGAAAAATGCTGTGCCATCATGGCTGGTACATTAATAATAATAATAATAATTTTTTATTTATACCCCGCCCTCCCCAGCCAAGGCCGGGCTCAGAGCGGCTTACAAGCAATAATAAAAACAAGATGAATGATTACAACTTAAAAACAAAAATAAAATACAACATTAAAATAATGGAACATTAAAATATTAAAATGTAGCCTCATCACAGGAGGAGAAGGAAAAGAAAAAAGAAAGAGAGGGAGGGAGGGAATCAAATTGGCTCCAAGCCAAAGGCCAGGCGGAACAACTCTGTCTTACAGGCCCTGCGGAAAGAAATCAGATCCTGCAGGGCCCTGGTCTCATGAGGCAGAGCGTTCCACCAGGCTGGAGCCAGAGTTGAAAAGGCCCTGGCTCTGGTTGAAGCCAATCTAACTTCCTTAGGGCCTGGGACCACTAGGGTGTTGTTATTTATGGACCTTGAGGCTCTCCATGGGGCATACTGGGAGAGGTGGTCCTGTAGGTACGAGGGTCCTAGGCCGTGAAGGGCTTTAAAGGTCAAAAGCAGCACCTTAAAACTGACCCTGTACTCCACCGGGAGCCAGTGCAGCTGGAAAAGCACTGGGTGAATATGCTCCCATGGCAGAGACCCCGTGAGGAGCCTCGCTGCAGCATTCTGTACCCGCTGGAGTTTCTGGGACAGCTTCAAGGGCAGCCCCGCGTAGAGCGAATTACAGTAGTCAAGCCTGGAGATGACTGTCGCATGGATCACTGTGGCCAGGTCGGGGCGGGAAAGGTAAGGGACCAACTGCTTGATGCGGCGAAGGTGGAAAAATGTCGCCTTGGCACCATCTGAGGCAAGTGACAACTCCACTGTGGCAAACTGTAATAGCTCAGGCAGTTTCCCAGCCTCTATACCCAGAATGCTCTTTGGCTCTTCCTCCATGGAAGCCAAGGAAAAGAAGGTGGATTTGGCCAACCTTTGGGGGCCAGGTGAATCGGCTACAAGTATCTTATTGTTAGAATATTCCGTTCCAGCTTAAGAGGAACAGGCATGACTGTTGTGTGTCACATGCCTGTTTACACTTGCTGAGAACTTCCATTTTGTGTACAGTGGTACCTCAGGTTACATACGCTTCAGGTTAAATACGCTTCAGGTTACAGACTCCGCTAACCCAGAAATATTACCTTGGGTTAAGAACTTTGCTTCAGGATGAGAACAGAAATTGTGCTCCGGCGGCGCGGCAGCAGCAGGAGGCCCTATTAGCTAAAGTGGTGCTTCAGGTTAAGAACAGTTTCAGGTTAAGTACAGACCTCCAGAACGAATTAAGTACTTAACCTGAGGTACCACTGTATAGCTTTTGCTTATGCCGCTTGCTTGGACGTGAAAAGGAGAAGACATGTTTTTTTCCTTTTCCCTGATGTATCCTGAATAAACTGCTGCAAATATGCTTTACACAGCCTCTCCCACAGAAGAATGACTCAGACAAATGTTTTCTTGTGGGTACCAAGAAACAAATTATATATTCAAACAAGTAATGTGATGTGACACAATACATTGTGAAATTCAGTGTTGTTATTTGTTTGTTTAGTAAATTTAATCCCTGCCCTTCCTAACAAAGGAGCCCAGGGTGATAAACCATAAAATGTTAAGGCAAAACAAATTAAAATAAAATAAGCTCATATATGAAACATTTTAAAATCATCTAAAACATTATAAAAAACCACGTAGAGCATCTAAAACCATTATGGATGTGCTATTTATTTTTTCATAATAATAATAAGCTGATGTATATAGGTAAAATGCATCTCATTCCCTGCATCATCCAACTGGCCATCTGTCCTGTATGAGACCAGCACAGCTGATCTGTCATTTTTCTGAACCAGCCACATCCCTGGTTTCAGAGCAATAAAACTTTGTGGCATTACAGCTAATGTTTGAGCACGAATCTCATCTATAGGATCGCTTCTGAAAATTTGGTTCCAGGATAAAAGCAGTGAGCACTTTGCACCTTCCGAATCCCTGGATTCTTACACAGGTGGCCTTCTCACTTGACTGGATGGGACGACCACCAAAGACACCTTGCTGCGACTCTATGTACAAACAACAGCTAGACTGGCAGCTGGATCATACTTAAAACACTGGTAGTGTCTTCCACTGCAACTGAAGGGAGCAGGCTGGTCTAGGAAGTGCAAGGCAGGCTGTGTGGCCCAAACACGTCTGTCACCCAACACCTGGCCACTGCTTCTTGTCCTGCCAGAATTTTCTGCTTGGGGAATGGAAGGGACAACCCTATTCAAGAAGGAGGCACTCATATTATGGCATTGCCTGTGGGAGAAAAAAATATTACAGTCAGATATATTTGGGTGTGTGGGTGCATTGTGACTCACAGCAAGCATGAAATTATAAATATGTATTTACCATTTTTCTGTTACCATTTACTGTTGATTAGGATGTGTGCTTATTTCTGGGCCTGGACAAATCAGTCTACATATGTCCAGAAACCAGAATCAAATTGGCCTCACACACTCTCTCTCTCCCTGTAATGGTTAGGCATTCAGAAATAATAAAAGCAAACAATGCACAGTATTTTATTTTTATGAATGTCAAGGATGACAGGACACTTGAATTTTACATCTAGCTCGCACAATATTTTAGCCTGGTACTCTATTTTAAAAGACTTGTTAAATCTTTTCAAAGGCTTTCTTTTTGTGTCCATAACATAATATAGTTTGGGAGGGGGGGGTTGGCTTTTCCAAGAGCAATAATAATTGTAAATCTTGTAAATTATCAAGGGGAATGCCAGTAAGACATTCTATTAAAATCCATCTATGTAGTTATTGGAATATTTATTATCTAGTAAAATATTTATTAGAATGCGTCTGCTTATTCGTTTTACCTGGATAATTTCCCCACATGCAGTAGGAAATGAGAGATCACCTTCTCTCAGTGTGGTGTAGTGGTTAAGACCAGTAGTCACGTAATCTGGGAAACTGGGTTCGTGTCTCCGCTCCTCCACATGCAGCTGCTGGGTGACCTTGGGCTAGTCACACTTCTCTGAAGTCTCTCAGCCCCACTCACCTCACAGAGTGTTTGTTGTGGGGGAGGAAGAGAAAGGAGAATGTTAGCTGCTTTGAGACTCCTGAAGGGGAGTGAAAGGCGGGATATCAAATCCAAACTCTTCTTCTTCTTCTTCTATCCCTGCCCACCTGATGCATCTGCCCGGCTTCCAACACCACTGGGTTCATGGGACAAACATGCTTAAAAGCCAATATATTTAGGACCATATTGTGCAGTTAATCCCAAAGTTATATCTGGAATCTGGGCCTATGAATATGCAGTTTGACACATGCATGTCTTTTATTGAACACAGACATCTAATGACATCTGAGGCAGGAACAGTTTATCCAGGTGACTGGGGAGGTAAAATTGTTCCTACCAGAAGCTGAGAAAGGCAAAAGGTATCATCTGATCTCACCCTATACAACTTCTGAACATCTGTTTCACCTCTAGTTTTCTTTTTCTCTCTCTTTCCTCCTCTGTAAGAAAAGCTAGATCGAGAACCAATGAAACTGAATTGCCCTTTATCCTCATCCTGAGAAAAATGGGTCCAATTAAAAAGCTCAAACAGTAGATCTTTATTTGCCATATTTATTTTAATTAGAACGCAGAACAAAGCTATTAAACCAAATGGACACCCCCGTTCCCTCCAACACAGCATGCAAAAGTTACTATTAACAATATCAGTGAAGTGTGCAATGTAAGGAGAAAGACTTTTCAACAATCTGGTATGAAGCAAGAAGCTTAGCATCACTTAATCAAGAGCTTCCCTGGTTTGTTCATGAATTCCAGAACTGAGCTGAGAT
This sequence comes from Podarcis vaucheri, assembly GCF_965113315.1. Lineage (NCBI taxonomy): Eukaryota > Metazoa > Chordata > Lepidosauria > Squamata > Lacertidae > Podarcis > Podarcis vaucheri. The sequence goes on from NC_138749.1 coordinate 34,343,736, forward strand.
GTTGTAAGGAATGAATAACTCTGCTGGATACACATTGAGGAGTTCAGGCTTTTGGGTTTCAGAGCAAGTTTTACTTCAGTACTACCTAACTTCCACTGGAAGGGTATTCCATTATGCAGGGGTTACTGTGCTCACTGCTCTTTCCTGACTTCGAGCAGAGAGATGTGACTTCTGAGGCACCCTCAAAAGCTGCACTAGCAGCAGCAGCAGCAACAACAACAACAAAATGATATAGAAATGAAGAAAGCAGCTGTGCTACTGTCACTGCTAATAGTGATTTTCTTCCCAGGGAAAGTGCTGGAAAAATTCTCCTCCTGGAGAAATTTGGAGAAAATCATTCGTGAATTTTCACCCTAAGGCTCCTAGCCGCACAGAGAAACCAATCTCAGTTCCACCCACTGCATGGGAATGGAAAGATAAGCATCACCTCTCTTTGCACAGCATTCACAGTGAGACTCAATCTGCCTGACTCCAATGATTAATTAAGAAAAATCAGATTTGTAGCTACCTGTTCATTTGGTTTCTCTTCAGATCATATAAATCTTTTGCCATTTGGTCCTTCATCCTGATGGTTATATTTGATGCTGGATTCAGTTACCTGTTCTTTAAACATGTATCTAAGAAATTCACCCTGCAGCCTTTTGATCTTTAATGGTTATCATTCAGGAAGAAAAGTGTCTTTTCTGTTTTCCACTGTAAATCACCATAGTTCAAATCTGAGCTTACATCTTCCAGGATCCCTCTCATACCCTTTGATTCTACGGGAGCCAAAATCACCCTCTTTCATTCAGGCTGACAAGGAGAAGGAAGATATCAAAAGCTGGCTTTTAAAAAAAATATTGTGCTGGTTATACATCACAGCATACGTTTGGACCACTGCATTCTTTACAGAAGACCGTCCTCTCTTTGAAGGACTGCTTGATCCAAGTTTGGATTAAAGATAAAGAATCATTAAACGGGGGAGCAGGGCCCTTGAAGTTGCCCATCAACAGTTTGCAACTGAGCAACAGATTGAGCACCCGGTCTCAGTGTGTCACGCTCTGGTGAGATGTATTTATTTAGTAATTATTTCTAAATTGGCTTTGGTGCTTATAAATTGGTGTATGCAAATTTGACACAAACATCTCTCCTCTTTTTTGATGATGTGTAAGTGGCCATCCTGCCTTGAACCCAGGAAGAACTGAGTAGTGCATTATAATTCACTGTGTGTTGGTGCCTTGACATCCACAACTGCTGCAAAAGTGAGGCTGATGCCTTTCCTGCTTCCCATATCGTTCATGCCTAGTTGAATGATTAGTGCAGGCCCATCACTGCAGTCTAAGACATGAGTCAAGGCATCAGGCTGTCCCAACATATTCCCTTGCGACCTAGCCATGTAACATGGGCTTGGGCATCTAGTGTGCAATGTTGTAGCCACAGATCCACACATTCCAGTGTGCTGTATCTGGAAAAGACCATCAAGGGGAAAGGGGAAATTTTGCAACTCTCCCAGAGCGAATACAACTCTTGTAGGCAAAGGAGCGCCAGCAGCCCAGTAGAGATTTCACCAGGCCAGGGGAAGCCCACAGCCAAAGTGCAAAGGCAAGGCTTCATACACTCTCAACAGAAGAACTTATACAACGCAAAACACAGTGTGCCGAAAGCAGAGAGCACATGCTCTTCCACTTCACAAAGGTGTCTTCAAGATCGAACAAATAGTTCATAAGAGACTGCAGCTTCATATGGCAGGCATTGCAATGCAATGCTTGTTTATCTCTTTCCCCTTGTTCAGTGGTGTTTACTCTTGGCTAAGCATTCACAGAATTGGCATTGTAAGCAAGATACATCTTTCATTATTCCATTTATCCTGCTTTGTTGATGAAAATCAAAGCTATTTAGCAAGTCTTTGACTCCGCTGTACTTGTTTCCATCAGAGTTTGAGGACCAGCAACATAATTAGTGTTCAGGAATGGGAGTTTTGCTTGGGGTGCACTGCATGGAGGGCTTAAGGAAAGTGGGGTTATCATGCATAACAGGGGAGAGTGTATCATTTAAGTACCCTTACCATACATGTATGTATACAGTTGCAATGGTACACACTGATACAGTCACCATGGCAGCTACGTTGTGCTGCCACCGCCAACAAGTACTGGCACCTCATTCTTTACTCCACAAAGCTCTCTGTATGTATGTGTGAAAAGTGGCAGGAGAAAGAAGCCAGAAATCAAATGGCACTATAAATATAGGCACCAGTATGCAAAATTGATAGGTATATGTTAATGGATTGAAACAATGGTAACAAAATTGCAAACATGACTGCATTACCTGTTGATAGGCTGAGCCGGACAGTATGTAATGATGTTTTGTAATTCGGCTATCATTATCTCAACCCATTAACTTAAAAATTGAAGTGCTGAATAAGTTTCCACCATCCTGTTTCCAAAGACACAAGGAAGCCTGCTATTTTCAGCAATCGGAGACGTCAAGGCAAAGATTCTTTGAAACACTGTACAGGCAAATTATATGTGATGTTTCCAGCGCAACCACTGACTGAATGAGTGAATTGTTCAGCTTTGTTGGGGGAAAATTGCTTTAAAGATGACAAAAATTGTATTTTGGTAAAAACAGCATTATCATAATCACATATATCACCGAGACAACTATCACCCCATGCATCGCCAAGGACACTGGGATTATTAGTAAAATGCTCTTTGGGAAACAGTGTGACAGATTTGACAAAAATTGTTGTGCCTTCCGCAAATGCATTATGCTCAATGGGAGGCAAAAGAATAAACACACAAGGCCCAGAAAATAAATATAAAGTGAAAGGGTTATTATCTTGTCAGCTTTATTTCCCAGGATGCATCAGCACTTAAACGCCAACTAAACTTTTAATTCGCTGATATTGAAGGAGATTTAACATTTAAATGTGTCTCCCTGCATATGGAATTCACGACCACAATACGTAGTAATGGTTATCAACTTGAATTGCTTTAAAAGGGGATTAGGCTTCCAGTGGCTAGTAGTCATAATGACCACATATTACTTCTGTTAGCAGAAGCAGTTGCCAGGGATCATGAGTGGAAGAGCGCTGTTCCAGTTCTGACCCACTGGTGAGCTTCCAGTAGAAATTTGGATAATCGCTGTGAAAGCAGAAAGCCAGACAGGCCTCTGGTCTGATCTGCCAGGGTTCTTCTTACGTTCTGGTGTTATTCCTTAACCATTTGAAAAACCATTTCACTAAGCTGTTAACCTCAGGCAAATACATTTACTGATGCTACTCCATGAAAGGGCTTTGAGACGTTGGCTTGGTTCACATGCAATGTCAAACCGTAGCTTCAGGCTCACAGAGCCATTCTTGCCACTCCAGATGGCGCCACCATGAGGTAAAATGAATGGACATATTGCTACTTGAGGCTGAGGCCAAGGACAAAACGATGCCCTCCTCCCATTCCACACATAGGCCAGCTGGACTGGGAGTTGAATCTTACTTCAACATGGGCAATGGAACAGCATCCTTTTCACAGCTGAGGGAAGCAGGCTAGTTTTAGGCATAGGCAGTGCAAGACAAGCCACGTGGCGTGTTCTGTTCTATCCTCCAACAGAGGGAAATAACTGGTGGGCTTCTGTTGAGTACAAGCAACGCTCAACTTTCACTGGGGTGATGTTCTGGGAATAGTGCCCAAGGCCAAAATTGTGTCTAGTCAAAATGAATTAGGTTCAATGGCAGGGGCTGGGGTTGCCAAATGCTTTTGCTTTTTCCTGAATGCACACCCCCTTTTTAATTTTCCCCAAGTGCATACAACTGAATGCACACAAGTTAAATGTGCACAAGTTGTGAGTTATACAAGTTGTGAGCATTGCCGGTCCTGAAAGACCTACATTGGCTCCCATTCCATTTCCGGGCACAATTCAAAGTGTCAGTGCTGACCTTTAAAGCCCTAAATGGCCTCAGCCCAGTATACCTCAAGAAGCGTTTCCACCTCATTGTTCTGCCCAGACACTGAGGTCCAGCTCCGAGGGCCTTCTGGCAGTTCCCTCACTGCGAGATGTTACAGGGAACCAGGCAGAGGGCCTTCTCGGTAGTGGCACCCGCCCTGTGGAACGCCCTCCCATCAGATGTCAAAGGAATAAAGAACTATCAGACTTTTAGAAGACATCTGAAGGCAGTCCTGTTTAGGGAAGCTTTTAGTATTTGATAAATCACTGTATTTTAATATTCTGCTGGAAGCCACCCAGAGTGGGTGGGGTATTATTATTATTATTATTATTATTATTATTATTATTATTATCTTCCTCCCGCCATCCACAGAAGCATCAGGGTGGGGGCTGGTGCATATAAAACTGCACGGGCAAAGACTTCCATGCTTTGTTAGGGTTAGGTTGTCTCTCAAGACAGATGGATACCAACAACACTGATTGGCAGTGCCTTTCCAGGGTTTCAGGCAGGGTTCTTTCCCTGTCCTACCTGGGAATACTTGGGATTGAATCTGGGGCCTCCTGCATGCCAAGCAGGTAACTGTACCACTAAGTCACAATGTAGTAAATCCTTGCATTTAAGTTAAAAGGGTCGGGCTGAAGATGAAGGGAAATGCTCTTGTCTGGAACTCTGGACAGCCACTGACAGCCAGAATTGGAAGTGCAAACAGCCTGAACTGATATAAGGCAGCTTCCTATATTACATGTGTGCTCATCCCACTGGTTCCAGTTGCATTTATTTTATCACCACTGTGACCAGAAATCATGTTTCATGTTAAGGAAGTGCAACTTCATTTTGCTGCTGCTGCTGCTCCTTCCTCCATCCATGGATCAGGCTGGGAATCCTTTGTGTACAGATTCATTCATGGCTCAAACCATTTAGCACACTGCATTGCTTGAAAACCTGGATGCACTGTTGCTTGTTTGTTTTGTCATTTAGAGCAGGGAACGTTGTCCTATTAGAAGCTGCGGGAGCTAATGAAAATGGAGGTGTTCTGCTTGAGCAATAGATTTCAGACTTGTCTGGTCTGGCTAATTCAGCAGGCAAAAACTCTATTCACTCCCTACATGATGTTCTCAAGCTGGATCGCATATGTGGTTAACGTACGTTTGCAAAACTACCCATTTTGCATTCAGGTGCTCAAAGCCAAAAATTGGCAGTTTCACACAGCTCTGGAGAGTGTCCAGCTGTGAAATGAAATTCTGTGTAGCACTTTAGCCTATGCAGGAGCGGGCGGAAAATCTTTTGCTATCCCAGTGGTTAGCACATACGACTTCCCGCATACAAAATGCAATGAGCTATCGTTTACAATGTTGTTCATTTTTATGAAGCAGAGAGAGTCCTGGATGATTAGCTGCTGAAATTGTCAGCCCTTCAGGCCTTCTTAACAAATATTTTGTTTTTGAATGAAGAAGATGATTGGTTCTGTATACCTGCAAAAAAAGGAAGGCTTGAGAAGAGATGTGCATTTTAAAACCAATATAGTCCTGTCTTAAAGCTTTTTGACCTGATTTGAAGCCTGAAGCCTGATGTACATTTCCTTGAGAGTAAGTCCCAATGAAGTCAGTGGGATTTACATCTAAGAACACATGTTATTTGTTTGTTAATTATATTTTTATCTCATCTTTAAAGGAAAGTCAAGGTGGTCATTTTATCCACACTGCAACCCTGCAAAGTAAGTTAGCTACAGCAACAGTGACCGGCCAATATAACCCTGTGATTTATTGATATATTTTTTTGCTAACTGGGATTTGAACCCTGGTCTTCAATATCCTAGCTTGGCCACTACACTAAAAAAATTCAGGGACATTTTTTTCCATATGCACAAAAATAAAACTGGTCCTCTCTTATAATAAAATAATGTTCTTTTCAATCACACGCTTGCATCATTCCTTCCAATCTAACTACTAGAAGCAGAATTTTAAAAATTGTATTATTTTTTAATATAAATGCTTCTACGAATTGCAGTTTTAAAATTAAGAGTTCTCTCTTCGTTAAATTACAGGGAAAGTGGCTCTTTCGAGAGGGCAACTGCAATGACACATCTGTGCACCGAAAAGAAAGTATGCCTCTTGCTTCAGAAATATATATTTTAACCTATTTGCAAACATATGCAATTTTAATTGATTGGTTAATCAAATAAAGCATGCATGATTAATCAGCGGCAATTTGTCTAACAGAGTTGCAGCCCCAGCTGTAAGACTCCGTACAGCAACAATTAAGTGCTTGGGATGGAAGATGCCAACAGGTGCACCAGCTGTGCCAGAATTGCACAAATAGTCCAGCAGTGTTACAGGAAGATTCACCAGCTCACCTGTTTTACGTTCTAGGTAGTGCTGAAACTGGAATTCTAACAAAACCTTGCAGGGAACATTCAAATACTGCAAGGAAGAGTGGCCTGTGTTCCCCAGAATATTAATGTATCATGTTCCTGTCTAAGTCTTAGAGACATACACAGCGTCATATGTGAACTAATAGTCTTGGTGGACTGCACTGGGGACCCCATGGTTTGTTTGATCACTGATGTTCTGCCAGCATGCAAACTACTATTGGGTTGTCATTGCATACACCAGTTGGACACTGTTAACTGACCCTTTTTCAATTAACATGGAGCTATCTTTTGTTTATTTCACCCAATTTCATTATTAGCTACCTTCTGTGGATCTGGTGAAAGTCTGTTGTCCATATTACCTGATATCCTTTTAAGTATTTTAATGGACAATCTGTGCTAAGCTCTCTCCAATGAAATCAGTGGGGCTTAACAGTGCTTAGCTTGGGCTGGTTGACAGCATTTTTTCCCTCTTCACCAAGCATAATGCTTTGCTTCTGTTTTTTCCTCATCTGAAGCTGCCTAGTCATTTGTAAAATCAATACCATTTTTGTCAGCATCTCTCACGTAATTTACCATCATACCTCTGAGGAGGTCTTATCGGGAATTAATAATGTAGTACCATTATTTTCCAGAGCACAGTGACTTAAGAACATAAGAAAAGCCTGCCAAATCAGGCCAATGGCTTATCTCGTCCAGCCATCCTGTTCTCACAGTGGCCAACCAGATGCCCACGTAAAACGTGCAAGCAAGACTTGAGCACAAAAGCATTCTCCCCTCCTGCAACTCCCAGAAACTGGTGTTCAGAGGCATACTCCCTCCGACAGTGAAGGCAGAATATAGCCATCGTGGCTCTATTTCTCCATAATTTTGTTTAATCCTCTTTTAAATACATTCTCATTGGTGGCACTCTCTAGTTCTTATGAGAGCTAATGCCATACTTTAACTACATGCTTTGCAAAGGTTTATTTTCTTTTGCCTGTCCTGCTTCTTCCAACTATCAGCTTCATTGGATGTCCACAAGCTCTAGTGTAATGAGAGGGGGACCAAATTTTTCTCTACCCATTTTCTCCACACTGTTCGTAATTTTATACACCTATATCACATCACCTTTTACCCACCTTTCTTCAAGTGCTGCAACCTTTCCTTATGGGCAAGTTGTTCCATCGCATTGATCATTTTGGTTGCCTTTATCTGAACCTTTTCCAGCTCTGCAATATCCTTTTGAGGTGAGATTACTAGGCCTGTACTCAGTATTCCAAGTGCAGTCACAGCATATGATATTGGCAGTTTTATAATCTGTTTCTTTCCTAGCATAGGATTTGCCTTTTTCACAGCTGCTGTATACTGGATCAGCATCTTCACTGAGCATATTTAATACAACCCCAGGGATGTTGCTTCTGGGAGGTTACCCCAGGAGGTCTTTGGGTAAGTAGTGACCAACAAGTCTAACAAATGATTATACTGATGGTGCATGTTTGTTTTCTTCCTTGGCTTTTATAGACAAGCGAGTTATAGAATGATTTGTGGGTGTTATTACTGAGAACAATAATATGAATAATATGCATAGACAAGCGAGTTATAGAATTTAAAAACAACACTGTTGCTGTTATTACTGATAGTACCAATATGAATAGTATTCACGTGTCAAATGAAATGCGCGCCAAAAACACGATGAAATATATGACATGATGCCCGTTGCCTTTTATTTAAGTAGTTCCTCGCGTTTTCCTTGGCGTGCATAGCTGTCAACTTTTCCCTTTCTTTAAGGGAAATTCCCTTATTCCAAATAGGATTCCTCTCAAGAAAAGGGAAAAGTCGACAGCTATGCGCGCGTGTGTGAAGGGGAATACGCTAAGCCCATAAACAACGACGACACTTTTATTAATAATAGTATGCATCTGTCACAAGTTAAGCGCATCAAGGAGAAAGAGGCAGCTTCGCCCTGCAAGCGAAGAAGCACGTGGAGCTGCCAAGGGTCTCCGTGCTCGCCGCTCTCTCAGCGCCACGTGTCGGGCAGTGTCTCTCCCACTCCAACCGGAGAGTTATCGCAGGGGCGCTTGTTTTGAAGGCTTCCTGCCGCCCCCAGCCGCCTTTCAGCCTAAGCATAACGAACGGGACCCTTGACGCTTCTGCTCCCGTATACGGGGCGTGAGACCGCGAGGCTGCCGCGTCGCTCCGCCCTTCCCTCAGCGCCGCCCAGCCCGCGGGAACTACAACTCCCATGATGCTTCGAGGTTTCCTACCCGCTTCGGCCTGCGTGATTCCGCTTTTCCCATAAGGCACTGGGCCGGGTGACCCCCGCCAAGCCGCGAAGGTCGTGTTCAGGGAAGAGGCAGCCAGTTTCCGCTCAGGTTCCCTCCGCTGCCGGTTGTGCGTGCTCGTCCTCCCGGCGCCATGTTGGGTGTCAGCGTCCGCCGGTTCGCCACCTCGGCCATTCGCCGTTCGCATTATGAGGAGGGGCCTGGAAAGGTAAGACGGGGCAGGGGAGAAAGGGGAGGTTAGGGCCTCCCCCCCCGCAATTTCCTCCTTGGGCCTAGCCGGGCCGGACCCAGGGGAGCTTCCCGGGAGGTATCTGCCCGCCATGCTGGGGTATTTTCGCCTCTTGGGGTCTCGGGGGTGCTTCTTGGTTGGCGCTTGGGCTTGAGGAGGCTGGGGGGGGTCCTTGAGGGAGGGGTGCTGATTCCCCTCCCTTCCATCCCAATCTCTCTAGCGAAGAGATTATTTTTCATTCGTTTTCTCGGAGGTCATATAGCAATCCGTTCCCCAGCCGTTGCTCTTCCACTAGGACCTTGCTTCGCCCTACAGCTGCTTACAACAACACCACATTATTATTATTATTATTATTATTATTATTATTATTGGTATTATTTGTACCTCGCCCATTTGACTGCCCTGAAGTACAGGGCAGGCGATTGGCAGCGGCGACCTCCCCCCCCCCCCGAAAAAAAAAGCTAAACAACTAAAGGGTGATCGTTCAAAAAAAGAGAGCAAAAGCTCAACAGTAACTTCCCACTAAAAAGAAAGCTAAACAACTGAAAACTGATTCCTCCCCCCCCCCCAAAGAAAACTCAAAAGCTTCGGCTAACTTCCCTCTAAAAATCTGAACAACTGAAGGGCAATCCCTGCAAAAAAAGCCCATCTTAATAAATACTAATTTCTTAAATTGGGGGTTAAAAAAAAAGAGTACAGTGGTACCTCGTGTTACATACGCTTCAGGTTACAGACTCCGCTAACCCAGAAATATTACCTCGGGTTAAGAACTTTGCTTCAGGATGAGAACAGAAATTGTGCTCCGGCGGCAGCAGGAGGCCCCATTAGCTAAAGTAGTGCTTCATGTTAAGAAAGGACCTCTGGGAAAAATTAAGTACTTAACCCGAGGTACCACTGTAATGCTATACGTGGGGGCAGAAATACAAGTAAATTTTTCACCAGTAGGGAAAATGGCTTCATGTAGGCTACGTTCTGCAGCCTTCATTGCATGAGGCAAATGCATTGTATAAAATGGGAGGTATGCTAGCGTGGATCGAAAGCCGTGGTTACCATTCGGTGGTCCTCGGACCCCAGAGGGTCCATGGTACCATTCACGTAACTAAAACTACAACAGGGATATCAAAAATTTCAAAAGTAGGGGGTCTGTGGCTTGGCTTTTGAAAAACGGGGTCTGCAGTACTTAGCTAATAAGAAACCACTGGTCTAAAGGGCTACTTTAGGTGGGATTTCTGATAAAGTACCCTGGTTTCATACTGGAAATGTCTTGAAAATCTCATTGGTTTCAAAATAGCACTGCAGTTTATCACAGGAGAGAAGGCTGTAGGTTGAGAAGCTTCCAACAGAACGTACCACTGGTGCACCTAACTCATTAGATTGATCATAGAATTGAAGAGTTGAAAGGTACAGCAAAGTTCATTTAGCCCAACTCTCTCCCATGCAAGAATCATTTTCCTAACATGGAGCTCAAATCCACAACCCTGAGTCCCATGCTCTACCAACTGAGCTATCTCAACATTGTGGAGTTTTCATATTCGATCCCATCTATAGAAATTGAACTCAGTGCATCGCTTTGTTGGCTTTAAGCATTGACATAGCACAATATTCTTGCCAATGCAACATGATTCTCTCTCCTTGGCTGCTAAGTTTCCAGTGGTACAAATGATGAGAACATAACAGTATGAATAATGATGATACTGTAAACGCTTTCTGATGTACCTAGTCCTCTTTGTGAATTCCGTTAAAGAAGAAGTTGCCAGAAGATCATTTGGAAGGGAAGCAAAATGGTGATACTGCAATAATGCCATGAAAATACAATTAGATCCTGATCTTAGTCTCACCTATGATTAATTACTGTTTACGCTGTTACGGAAAAATTCTGGGTGCGGGGTTACTCTGCCACCCAGCTCATCGGACTAAGTCCGTGGGTCCCTGCGGAAGAAAATGAGCTCAGCCGGACGCAGGAGCAAACTGCAGAAGATCCAAGTTTATTGCGCAACAGGTTCAAGGCGAGATTGAACAGCGAGAAAGGGGTGGCATGAACTTTTGAGATTTCCCTCCATGTCCCAGAATACAGTGCATGAAACGTCACGAATACATTATGGGAAGGTTGGGTTTCACAAGTTACATCATGAATATACTTTACACGTCATGAATACATTATGAAAAGGTGGGATTACATTAATTAGCATTTTCGGATGAGGGAGGGGGGATATGCGGAGCGGGAAATATACATAGATACACATTTATTGAGTACCGGTGGTGGCAAGACAATGGGCCAGGAATATACATCGTCTGTCACCTAGTATTGCCCGAAGGAAGGATTTGCAAAACTATCTGACAGGATTAAGAAGTTCCTGCGTACGTGACCTGCCGCTTTGGGGATTATGGAAGTAGGGACAGCATCATGGAGTCCAAGGGGAACTGAGTTGAATGGCACCGAGAACGAGCAGATCAGAACCACGGCTGATTTTATATCAATTTTTGAAGATTTCAGTGATTTCTAAGCCACTCTGTACTAGAGAGCAAAAGCAGAAACAGAGTGGATACATTGTAACAGGATTTTGACAGTATTACTTGAGAGATTATGGAGGACAGGGGAGGGGTGATGGAGTCCTAGAGAAATTGAGCAAATATATTGTAGTGAAGAAGACATTGCCCCCCCCCCCCGTTCCGTATCAGTCCCCCATTCGGAGATAGATTTGCATTAAAGTTCTGTAAGAACTTGCAAATATTTTCTCCGCACCCTAAATCTCGGTGAATGGGATGTGTGGCTTTATGCAAACCTGAAAGGGACTTGCAAGCCATGCCTCTTACGGTCATTTGCAAGTATATCAGTGCAGGTAGCTGCATATAGGGTATTATATAAAGAACATCTCTTGTATTTTGTTGCTAAATTACTTGTGGCATTCTCAATAGTGTTTTATGCTTTGCACCTAACAGGAAGGTCTAATTGACTGAAAAATGCAGTTGGTGTTTTGTCCTTCGCCATTTTTGTGTGTTTCTCAGGTGTCAAGCTAGCTCTTCTGTGGTCTCACACTGACATAGTGCTACAGCAACACATCCTGTCTGTTGAATCCCCTCAGGGCTTTCATTTAACCATGTCGCCTGGCATTCACCATAGCTGGCACAGGTTTGGGCATCTCTGAGGGAGATGTCTTCGCCTTGGCCTTTAGCTATGGGATTTTATTATAGGCTGTGGTTTTGCACGCATGGGGGTTGCTCACTTGCACTTAAAGGACCAAAAGGCTAATTGCAGCCTGGATACACGTGCCCAATTCAAACTGAGTCCAATTTGAATTCATCTTGCCCCATGGTTCTCAACTCTTCAAACCAATCTGTTAAAAGAAAACCATTCTTAACAAGGGCAGTTGTCCAAATAAGTCAATTTAAGTCTATAAGGAATCATTCCTGCTAAACCAAAGCATATCCACCTTCATGTTTCTTAGAAGCTTCTCCTTGGTAAAGCAAGTTTTAGCACATTTTAAAATGGGTAGGGAAGGTTGGCATAGTGCCAGGTGGGACAACGAATTGTGGTTATCTAAACATTGGACTACACAATAGTGTGAGCTATTAGAAAGTATAAAATGCATGAGAATTCTCCACTGGTGTGTAAGGAATAAGACATTAAACATAAAAACAGTTACACACAATAAATTGCCCCCCTTTGTGGAAATCACACTGTCAGACACATTTCAACATTCTTACATAATAACACATAATACAAAACAAAATAATTAAATATCTGTTGCATATCTTGACACCATTGTGATCTTTTACGTATGTATCTTTTGAATCTTGGAGCAGAGGCTTGAGGTTCAAGTGAAAAGATGTCCTTGTAAGTCAACTCCACCCCCCTTTGTCAGGCCCACTCCCCCAGCAGTCTCTGTTGTCTGTTGTTGCTGGTCTTGCGATGGCGAAGTACTGAGTTGAGGGGTTGTTGCTGCTTTTCATCATTGCACATCTGTAGAAGTGATATCCTGTAAGGGGGCAGGGTTTTGGGGTGACTTAAAAACACAGTTAGACAAGGAAAGGGCAAAAGGTAAAAGGGATGTCCTCCAGTTTCCATGGGAAGCTGCAAATAATAACAATCTTAGTGGATTAAACATTTTATTCATTATCACATTTCCATATAATTACTGTGATTATCTGCTAAGTTTGTTTGCTTTCCTTCACTTAATTTTTGTTGTTGTTGTTCTTTTCATATTATAAAATAAAAAATTACTCCACATGTATAGAAAGAGAACTGTAAAAAATACAAAGGTTAAAAAATAAAAAAGAAAGCAAAAAATTAGATTACCAGTTAGATGAAAATGGACTTGACACAAAGACATCAGATTCAGAAAATAACTATTATTAAATAGTACAAAGATATTATCAAAACCACACATATTACTACTGGACTGGAAAAAATGGAAAAACAATGAGGAAAACTTAAAATTCACCATGTGCTATTCAATAAAAGAACTTCGTGAGACTGACTTTCAACATGTGATGAACATGTCCCCCAAAGTAAAACACAAACACACAAAAATGAGCTATGAGGAACCAAAAATAAATAAATGCTAAGACACACAATTAATAAGTAACCTGAAGTAATCTGTTTTGGCATTCTAACATCCCAAATGAAAATAAAAGTGTTTCTTGATGTGACATCAGCTGTAATGTTAATAGCGGAATACTGGGAAATGAGTTAATACCAATAAAATGAATGGCAATTTAAAGTTGTGCAGGTACCTTGCACTAGCCAAAATGACAGAATTAGTAAGAAATGCTCAGGCCAAAGGTAAACAAGTACCATTCCACAAACAATGTTTGGTTGTGCTTCGATTAACTTCATAGACATCATGGAGAAACTGATTAAATAAATGAAAACAGATTATTTGTAACTTAAAAAAATGTCAAAGGCACAAAGAGATAGAGGTCACTAATACAGCAGGGATTCAGACTTGTTTCACAGAACAGAAAGAAAGTTGCTGTGGGAGGAAAAGGGACAAACACTTTGTTATCAGGGTTCACATATCCTGTTAAAAGGGAAAATTATTTCATGTGAAAAGTCTGTCAGGAAATGCTGTTCCTAAAATTCCCAATCAGGGGGGAATGCTTTGATATTTACCTGTGAAAAGAATTTTGCATGTTAAGATTTGGAACCTGGAAAGCTCTTGACTTTTGATGGGCTAGTTTTTTTTTTGTTGTTTTTTTTTGTAGCCTTTTGTCTTAAGTAGCCCCTGGGGCAAAGACAGATTAAGGGTGATTTCCCTCAATGGTTCTGACTTTTCTTTTACATTTGGAAGAAACCTCCTCTCCCTCCTTACAGTCCCCCCCCCGTCCTCTCTCTCTCTCTTCTTTAGCTGATCTAGCCTCTGTGCATGTGCAGAGTTCATGTCTCAGCAAACCTTTTGTACTATTGAAAATGTTGCATCCTTTGGCTAAATTAACATTTGAATAAGGGAAGGGAAGGGTATGGAGTAGATTTTGAAAACAGGGTTTGATTTTAAACAAAAAAGAGAAACTCAGCAATTTAAGTATTTACCAAAGCTAGCGATTTCGGCCCAAGCAAACGAGACTGCTTCCTTTATGTACAGGAAAGGGCTAATATCCCTCTGGCCATTCGCGGAACAATCAACCGCTCTCTTATTTATGAGTAAAAATGGCCAGAGAGTTAGAATTCATAGGAATTTTTTTTTTTTTAAACATTCTCAGTCATTTCGGCCTTACCATTTGCAGACAAATGGATTGGTCAAGGCTAATTCTACTTGATTATCCATTTGTATGTGCTTAAACTTTGAGTAGACTTTTAAGTCTGATTTTTGTAAATAATAGACAAAATGATAAACACTGTAATCACTTAAATGCTTGATATCACCAGTTCTGCTTCAAACATCATGGCTTTCACCTCTCATCCCACCTTTTAAAAAACAAAGAGCCAACCTGGGCTGAATTTCAACTCATCAGCCACAAATTGGGAAAGTTGAAAGGGACCTGGGGTCATCTAGTCCAACCCTAAAATACAGGGTTCATAGCAAGATTTGTACTACCAGAAACACACACATACCTATAGAAATTATCTTTAAAGGAAGATTGAAGTTAACATTTTCCTAAGATAGGGAGAGGATCTTTTATAAAGCAAAGTTAATTCAATTGATATAACCACTCACAAATAATTACAACAGCCATAGATTTGACAATTTTGTTGAACTTGCAGAGCAATAGTAAGCCTAATCTATGCCCCCCCTTGCAGTTTCCTTTAAAGGAAGCTTACTCAGGAGTAAATTTACCTGGCACAGAATAAGAAGGAGAAGGAGGGGAAAAAAAAAACCCTGAAAGAGACAGAATGAAACAGGGGGGGGGGGCATTTTCTAAGAAAAGAGGCCAGGAAGTCTTATAGAGACTGATATCAGGAGCCTTACAATAACTCTTCTGTCCAACCAAATCAAAGTTAAAACTGGACTCAGATATTTTCTTAGAAGGAACACCATACTTTCATAGGCATATGCTTAATGAAATACATACACTGCATTTTAGCTTGAGAGCAGTTGGCTCAACTAGGCTTTTGCAGCAGAAACATTAGGTTATCAGCACCTTCCAAAATAAGACTGTAGACTCGCAATCTCAAAAGTTGGGGCAAAGCAAGAGGTGGGGTAAACATTTGCACACTTCATTCTCATTTTCTCTTATTTAGGACTGCTAAGATCCAGCATGACTTCCTTAGATTTAAATTTTGAAGCAAGCTTGCAGTTTAAACTATGCACACTTAAGAAAGGCAGTCTGCCAGAGACAGAAGGAACAGACAACACACATAACGGACAACATGTAAACATACATATTCTCATATATGTATTAACAGACAACACACATAACAGACAACATGTAAACATATATATTCTCATCCTTTAGTTGGTTATTGCAAGGAGATGGGCCACTACCTTTGGCTTCATTAAGTGAAATTAGTAGGAAGGTCCCACATGGTTTTATGAGCCTCCTTGCCTCTTCAAACACACCACCAGGTAATCAGACTGGTAGGGCTCACAACGCTTGGTTGACTGGGTACCCCTTTATAGATGCATGCGTTGCTGTTGTTGCTTTTTTGCTTTTTCCTTTTTTTTGGGGGGGGGTGTCTGGGATAGAGAAGGGGAAAAAAGAGGGGTTGATTAGGATTGGTATGTCTAGGGGTTTGGTACGCTTAGTACAGGGACGTATAGTAAAGAGGAGAAGGGGCTTCTAGTTGCCTGGCAACTTCCTTAGTGGGTTTTAGAGAGCTCTAGCTATCCGGTTCCTTGCGTTCCATTTCCTATTTCCTTATTTCCTTATTTCCTATAACCTGGGGTCTCTTTCCACTCTGCCGGTCCTGCCCAATTCCTCATGGGCTATCCCTCCTGGCAACCTCCTACCTATCGTCACATCTCAGGAAAAGGGGCCCTACTGGACGCCCGCGCCATGCAGTGCCAGATCGGGTGGTCCCTGGATAGAATTTCGGGTCGAAAATCCCCCTTGCTTTCGGAAGCGAGCTTACAGTACACGTGGTATGTAGCTCGACCGGTGCGGCTGGGATTGGGATAGAAAGCAAGACCACTTCCTGCCCCCTAGAAAGGACGCTCGGGAAGATCGGAAAGAGAGCTCCAACCCCTTGCTTTCAACTGGGATGCCCGTTGCAGAGAGTCGGCTATCTTTCAAGTCGGGTCTCTCCGTCTTACTTTCGGGCTCCCAATTGGTGCGGCTGGCTGGAGATTTTAAGGAAAAGGGATAGAGCTCAGAACCCCCCTTTCGGGTTGAGCAGCGGTCCACGGTCTCTCTCACTAACCGGACCAAGAGAAAGGCAAGAAGGAGCGATAGAGAGGAGGGCAGAGAATTCAGTTGCCAGGAGACTTCCACCCCCTTCCCACCAGTGCACTGGATTTTCCTTTTTCCTTATACTCACGCGTCTTCTATGATGATCCCGGGATCGATGAATAAGCCGGCTGGATCCCTCTTTTGCTCCCCGGCTGCACTCCTAGGGCTTTCGATTACCGCCCAGAAGATGGCTGGGGGTCCAAAAGGATCTTCCCAGGCAAAATGGCCTGGAGCCGGCTGAAGATTTCGGGGCCCCCAGTCAGCAGCTTGGGAGAACCACAAGCCCCACGTTGGGCAGCCAACTGTTATGGAAAAATTCTGGGTGCGGGGTTACTCTGCCACCCAGCTCATCGGACTAAGTCCGTGGGTCCCTGCGGAAGAAAATGAGCTCAGCCGGACGCAGGAGCAAACTGCAGAAGATCCAAGTTTATTGCGCAACAGGTTCAAGGCGAGATTGAACAGCGAGAAAGGGGTGGCATGAACTTTTGAGATTTCCCTCCATGTCCCAGAATACAGTGCATGAAACGTCACGAATACATTATGGGAAGGTTGGGTTTCACAAGTTACATCATGAATATACTTTACACGTCATGAATACATTATGAAAAGGTGGGATTACATTAATTAGCATTTTCGGATGAGGGAGGGGGGATATGCGGAGCGGGAAATATACATAGATACACATTTATTGAGTACCGGTGGTGGCAAGACAATGGGCCAGGAATATACATCGTCTGTCACCTAGTATTGCCCGAAGGAAGGATTTGCAAAACTATCTGACAGGATTAAGAAGTTCCTGCGTAAGTGACCTGCCGCTTTGGGGATTATGGAAGTAGGGACAGCATCATGGAGTCCAAGGGGAACTGAGTTGAATGGCACCGAGAACGAGCAGATCAGAACCACGGCTGATTTTATATCAATTTTTGAAGATTTCAGTGATTTCTAAGCCACTCTGTACTAGAGAGCAAAAGCAGAAACAGAGTGGATACATTGTAACAGGATTTTGACAGTATTACTTGAGAGATTATGGAGGACAGGGGAGGGGTGATGGAGTCCTAGAGAAATTGAGCAAATATATTGTAGTGAAGAAGACATTGCCCCCCCCCCCCGTTCCGTATCAACGCCTTTATACTCTTTTAAGAGTCAAGCAGATGAATACCCTGATCAAAGCCTGGCTCAAATTGTACATGAAGTCTTCCCATATGCAGAGCAAAAATCTGTCTTGGTACCAACACTGACACATTTTAAAAATATGGCTGAATGCACATTGAGTACAGTTAAATGATAATGATTGGGATCAGAGCAATTAAGTCTTTAATTTCCTTCACTTTTTCTAGGACTTGGCTAAATTAGCTTTTGCACGTATTAATAACTTGGTACCACCGCTATAAAAGAACTTCAAAATTCTTGTCTCTCCAGAACCTCCCTTTTTCTGTGGAAAACAAATGGCGATTATTGGCAATGATGGCAGCCTTCTTTGGAAGTGGATTTGCTGCTCCTTTTATTGTAGTAAGGCACCAGCTGCTCAAGAAGTGAACATACAATAATGGGTAATTGCTGCTATTTGCCTTAAATCTCTCTAAGTTTGTTATTGTGTGCCAGTCTATTGTAACAACTATACATACACTCTGAATTTATTTTTGTTTTAATACTAAATGTTTGATTGCTGGTGAAGAAATACAAATATTACTGTGTTTGAGTGGTAGGTACTTTTCCTGTGAGTAGTTAAAATTCTGGGTAATGCAGGTAAAGGAAGTTGCACACATATAGATTGCCTTTGATTAAATCTAGATTTGAATTGGCATCAAAAAATTAAGGTGGGAGCCCTCATTTAAAGGCACTAGCAAAATATTTAAGCTTGTCAACTTCATAACAGTTTGATCTCTGCTGTTGAGCTGAAAAGTACTTAAGTGAAAGGTGTTGCATCTTTGCCTTAACAGCTAGATCCTGAACCAGCTCTCTACCATTATGTACCAGTGATGGGCCTGATATGTGCACCTTCACTGGGAACTGGCGTAGTATAGTGGCATTTTTACCTGCTTCCCCATAGTCTCCACCACCTTCTGTGCTGGTGATCATGGATGGCAGGTTTGTAGATGCAGCAGCGGCTATGCCATTTCTTTAAGCCGCACTGTTGCTGGCCAGGGGTTTGGAATGCCCTCTCCTCTAATTGTTTAAAGTATAACACCTGCACAAAATAGTTTAAAAGCTCTTCAGACACAATAAAGGCATTTCAAGATTGTGGCATATATAATAATAAAAGAAACTTCTATAAAACAAGAGCAGGGGCATGGGTCATTGTTGGACCATCTGCATGCACAAGATCCTGGATCCAGCCTTCAGAATTTCCAGTTGAAATGATATTGATTAGCAATTAATGGGAAAGATCTCTCCCTGGAATTTGGCAAACTGCTGTTAGTCAGGGAAGACAGTAGTGGACCAGATGGATAAGTATTCTGAGCTAGTACAAAACAGCTTCCAATGTTCACATCAGATCTAATTTCACACTGTTCAGTGAAACGTTAATGCATAAGTCTGATCTGTATGTAATGATGCCTTTGGAGTATACTTCACAATTTGATTTAATTTAATTCACTGTAAGGTATTTATAAGGAAGGGCTTTTGGTCTGTTTGCCTGACTTATTTATTTCTCTTTCAGAATGAAGATGGAAGTTTATCTAGAGTACAACTTTCTTTTCTGAAAGAAAGCATACAACTAAGACTAATCACACTGGATGTGTTTG
Organism: Podarcis vaucheri; assembly: GCF_965113315.1. Lineage (NCBI taxonomy): Eukaryota > Metazoa > Chordata > Lepidosauria > Squamata > Lacertidae > Podarcis > Podarcis vaucheri. The sequence goes on from NC_138749.1 coordinate 34,363,087, forward strand.
TAAATAAAAATTAAATCTGAAAATAGAGTGTGGGCTTTTATTTCTGCTTGCTGCTCAGTTATTGAAATCCACAATGCAGAATCATTCCATCCTCATTGAAAATGGAGATGGGACTTTTACATTTTGCCTTAATTCAGTCTGTTTGGTTTCTTCATACACACACCTTTCAGTTTCTCTATAATATACAATTACTGGTATAAATCTGGGAAACTTGAGTTTTTCACTGAGGGGATGATGTTCTATTTGAGGGTGTTATCAGTGGCCCAGCTCCCATTGATAGGGGTCCAGCTGTGGGCAATGTTGTTGCAGCTGGACTACTTTTTCTCTTGCACTCAGTGTTGGTATGCCACTCCCAACTGTAGAAAGCAGCATGGTTTGCTCCTAGAGAAAGTATTGGTCTGCAATCCTAAGCATTCTTAATAAAAAACAGTTACATTTTAAACTGGAATTCCTATACTTTAGTCTATTATCGGGGGTGGCAGTCCTCAGACAGAATTCGGTTTTTTACTGCAGCCCTGAGGTCCACCAACCTAGACTCGTGTGCAAAACAGTGACTCTGGTAAAACATGCTAAGAAATAAGTAACCGGATGCCTCTGAATACATGCTAAATTCAAGAATTCGTCATTGGTACCAGAACTAATCTACCTGCCAAAATCCATTTCTAGTTTTACTACAAACATTCTTTTTCCAACAGTTTCCCCCCTCCCCTTATTTTTAAGGTGGGGAGCTTTTTGCATGTGAGTGTTGCAACCATGTGTTCCATCTGCTTTCTGGCCCACTAATTGTTAAATTTAAAGTAAGGCAAGTGATCTGCAGTGATAACCAACTAAGCCAAACCTGGACTAGATCCACTGAAATCAATGGACTTGGCTGCAAAGGGTCTATCCCGAGTATGACTTCTCATTGGCTATCCCCCTTAGAAATGACTAAGCAACCCTTCACAAGCAGTTTTTGTCTTAAGAATTTTTACAAGTGCCTTGCTGGATCAGATAGGCCTTGTAATCAAGTGTAATTTACGAGAAATGTCTCAACAGATGGGCCACCAGAAATTAACTGTTAAACTACTGGTGTCTTAGCTACATTCTGAACATAACAATCTGCTTGATTAGTGATGTGAGGTGAGAATATCCTCCACAAACTAAATTCTAATGTAAGAACCTGTTTTACAACCCACATTTAAAAAATCTAGTAGTAGATAGGTAGCCGTGTTGGTCTGCCATAGTCAAAATAAAAAAATTCCTTCCAGTAGCACCTTAAAGACCAACTAAGTTAGTTCTTGGTATGAGCTTTCGTGTGCATGCACACTTCTTCAGATACACTGAAACAGAAGTTGCCAGATCCTTCTATATAGTGAGAAGGTGGGGAGGGGTGTTACTCAGAAGGGTGGTGGGAATGGGAGATAGGCAGATAGCTGAGAGCCTCTTGACGACTCTTAACGACTGTAATAGGTCTTACAGGAAAAGGCAAGGGGTGGGAAGGTGAGAAATGGTTTAGTTATGTATAGTGAGATAAGAATCCAATGTCTTTGTTCAGCCCAGGTCTTTTCATGGTTTTAAGTTTGGTAATGAGTTGTAATTCAGCAGCTTCTCTTTCCAGTCTATTTCTGAAATTCCTTTGTAGTAAAACAGCTACTTTGAGATCTTGTATAGAATGTCCTGGGAGATTGAAGTGTTCTCCTACTGGTTTCTCTGTTCTGTGATTCTTGATGTCAGATTTATGTCCGTTTATTCTTTGGCGTAAGGTTTGGCCTGTTTGTCCAATATAGAGAGCTGAAGGACACTGTTGGCATTTGATGGCATACACAATGTTAGACGATGAGCAATTAAATAGTCCCGAGATGGTATGTGTGATGTTGTTGGGGCCAGTAATGGTGTTGTCCGGGTGTATGTGGCAGCAAAGTTGGCATCTGGGTTTATTGCAGGCTCTGGTGCCAGTGTCTGTGTTAAGTCTGGTTGTAGTATTATTGTGGGTTAGGAGTTGTTTAAGATTGGGTGGTTGTCTGTAGGCAATGAAAGGTCTTCCTCCCAGAGCTTGAGAAAGAGAACTGTCATTGTCCAGGAGAGGTTGTAGATCTCTGATGATGCGTTGTACTGTTTTAACTTGGGAGCTGTATGTGATGACTAGAGGTGTTCTGTTATTTTCTTTTTTGGGTCTGTCTTGCAGCAAGTTCTCTCTGGGTATCAGTCTGGCTCTGTTGATCTGTTGTCTAACTTCATCTGCTGGGTATTTTAGTTCTGAGAAGGTTTGCTGTAGATCCTTTAGGTGAGAGTCTCTGTCTGTAGAATTGGAACAGATGCGGCTGTAACGTAGTGCCTGGCTATATACAATGGACTGTTTGGTATGTTTGGGATGGTAGCTAGAGGCATGTAGATATGTTTGTCGGTCAGTTGGTTTGCGGTATAAGGTGGTGTCTATGCGCCCATCCTGTATTTTTATAGTAGTGTCCAAAAAATGTATTTCTTGCATAGATTGATTCATTGTAAGGTTGATGGTGGGGTGAAAATCATTAAATTTCTGGTGAAAGGTGTCCAGGGTCTGTTGACCATGTGTCCAGATGATAAAAATATCGTCAATGTATCGCAGGTACAAGAGAGGTTTGAGTGGGTAGGAGTTCAGGAAACGTTGTTCTAAATCTGCCATGAAGATGTTGGCATACTGTGGGGCCATGCGGGTGCCCATTGCTGTGCCGCTGATCTGAAGAAACAGGTCATCACCGAATTTGAAGTTGTTGTGGGTAAGGACAAATTGGCAGAGTTTGGTGGCAAGGTCCGCTGTGGTTTTATCTGATATGGTGTTCCTTATGGCTTGTAAACCATCGTTGTGTGGGATGTTGGTATACAGAGATTCCACATCCATACATAGTAGCTAGTAAATGATAATTCAAGCTGTGATATGCAAGTGTTAAGTAATGAATAATGATTTTTTTTATCCAGTTAAATTACTGGGCATTGTGTCATTCCCCATTTGCAGTTCTGAAATGTGAGCTACAGAAACATTTTTTAGTTTTAAAAATGTTTAATTGGATGAACATTTGTATTTGTATCTCAACTATATGTAATAGCCTTTTTTCTATTTTGGTGTGATCTTATTCTTAGCAATTTTACACCCTTGGCCATACAGTGTGATTTTTTTACAGAAAGTAGCTTTAATGCTTAATCACTTAAAAGTACCTAGACCTGTACAGATATGTGTAACAGTATGTGAGGTGGCCTTGATTTAAACAGTTGATGTTTCTATATTATTATTTAGTGCCAGTAACTGGTATACTACATGCCTATTAACTAATTATATAATTTTCAATGCATTAAAATGATATAATTTTCAATGCATTAAAATGAATATTCTATTTTAAATGAAAATTATCTAATATTCTCATTAATTGAGAATATTATCCAAAAGATTATTCTTGAGAATTTAATATCACTATGCTTGATCAGACCAATGGCCCAACTGTTCTCACATGGGAGCATTCTTGTCTCTTTTCAGTAGCTGGTATTCGGGAGCAGTACTGCCTCTTAACTGGAGGCAGAACAAAGCCATCATGACTAATAGCCATTGATAGCCTTGTCTCCAAGGAATTTGATCCTCTTTCAGAAGCCACCCAAGTTGGTAGCCATCGCTGCCCTCCTGTGAGAGCAAGTTCCATAGTTTTAACTGCTGCATGCAAAATGTGCTTTATTGTGCCTGAATCTTATACATCCTGGCACCATTGTTCATACTGGGCACAAAACTTAACATTTTGAGTCCTTTGTATTTTGTGTTCTCGCCCAGTAGAAAGCAGATGGGATAATTATGTAAAACTCTCCATTAACGCCTTAGTATGGTTGCAGTTTGTAACTAGATACTACAGAGAGTCATCCATTACCTACATGCTGAGATGCAACACAAACGAGTAGGAATACTTGTTCAAAGAGGGAGGCTTTTTACATTTGGCCAAATAAGCTACAGATTTCTATCTAAACATAAATTTCACATAGCACTACTGTTAATACCCAGAATGAGCAGTAATATTAAATACAATAAAAATGATAGCTCAGTTGGTTCGAGTGCGGTGCTGCCCAGAGTGGCTGGGAAAACCCAGCCAGATGGGTGGGGTATAAATAATATAACACCAAAGTTGTAGGTTCAATCCCCATGCAGGACAGTTGCATAGTCCTGCTTTACAGGGAGTTGGATTAGATCAGTAGTTCCCAACCTTTTTTTGGCCATGCCCCACCTAAGCATCTCTAAAATCTTGACACACACACCCCTCCAGTTACATATTATTCAAAAAGTGAACTATAGTGGTACCTCGGGTTAAGTACTTAATTCGTTCCAGAGGTCTGTTCTTAACCTGAAACTGTGCTTAACCTGACGCACCACTTTAGATAATGGGACCTGCTGCTGCTGCCAGAGCACAATTTCTGTTCTCATCCTGAAGCAAAGTTCTTAACCGAGGTACTATTTCTGGGTTAGCGGAGTCTGTAACCTGAAGCGTATGTAATCCGAGGTACCACTGTATTTACGTGGAGGAAGCCTAAAAGGCCATCCACTGTTAACTCATTCTCGAATCGCCTCCCCAAAAAAAGAATCAAATTGCCCCCCATGGGGCGTCTGCCCCACATTGGGAACCACGGGATTACATGATCCTCAAGTTCCCTTCCACCCCTATGATTCTGTGATTCTATAGTAAAATATTATCCGCTCCTTAAGGAAGGAAAACTGTTCCAAAACAGTTCAGCTACAGAATCCTGATTATTGCCAAGTGGATGGGGTGAAGATGTTGTTTGCCATGGCTCTGTGGCATGACTGCTCACAATCCATTCTCTCTCAACCTCTTTGTTTTGAGTGTCTAAAATGGGCTAAAAGCATGGTAACCTGTTGTTGGGTTGTCAAGAGAGGGTGTAAATATTGCTACCAGCAGTGAACCTTCAAGAGAGCATGATATTCAGAAATAAATATGACCAACAACACTGAATGAACAAATGAGACTGGGTGACAGTTTTTCATGTGTTCACTGGCAAGAAGCTGATTTGGGGACAATTAATGGTCTGCACAAGCACCCAACGCTAAACTAATCAGTTCAGCTTCTGAGCAGTACATGGCAGGAATTCTGCTTGTTTATTATTTTGTATGACTTGCAATGAATGCCAATTCTGAAAAGCTCTTTAAATCATCCTCGTGGCACATGATAAGTCAGGAAGGAGCGACCTTTTCCCAGAGCAGCATTTTCCCTGCTTATGGTTTCTCAAATACTGATAAAGTTCTGTGAGTACAACACAAAGTGCCAGATTCATCATACTGAAATGATGGCTAATGTGCAATGCAAGGTAGCTGGCTTTACTCCTGGCACATAAGCTATATCACTCATAATTGTTTGTGCATTCCTGCAAATGCCAAGAAAATCAAACATCTGTCATGCCAGATGAGGGAACGCGACTCATTTACCACACTTAGCACTCCACTCATCCTGGAAAAGGTCACTTGGACATGAACAAGCTGTACGTGGTTAACCAGAGTAGAAAATGATAGCATACATCTCCCAAGGCATGTAGAGGGAATTGGTGGCTCTAGCAATATTAATATGGTTATTCACCTTCAAGGATTTTTTTTTGTTTTTGTTTTTTAAATGTATACAAAATTATGAGGTCTACATGGCTTATTCTGGAAAGTCAAAGCTTTCTAAAAGCTTGGTGTGTGAAATACTAACAACTGGATTTTACAATTGACATATATAGGCAGAGTTTACCCCCTGAATTTAATGCAGCTTTAAACATCTTAAAACTTCATAATCAGTGTTTTTTTAAGTGCTAAACATTTTTGCTACAATTTTCGCTCTAGGCAAACTTTGCTATAGAATGCAATTGCTAAAACAAACAGAGGTCAAAAAACAGCAATACTGGGGTAAATGAAGACAAGGCCTACTTGGTGGTGGTGGCTCCCTAGTAACTGAATAATAAGAATAATAATTTTATTACTTGTACCCCACCCATCTGGCTGGGTTTCTCCGGCCACTCTGGCTGGCTTACAGCATATCTAAAAACATAATAAAAACATCAAGCGTTAAAAACCTCCCGATACAGGGCTGCCTTCAGATGTCTTCTAAAAGTTGTGTACCGGTAATTATTTATCTCCTTGACATCTGAAGGGAGGGCTTTCCACAGGGAGGGTGCCACTACCAAGAAGGCCTTTTGCTCTCTTGAATGCCCTCAAGAGGTTCGTGTTGTGCCTTCTTACAGTCTTTTTGGCACCGCGTGCAGGCCATTACAGCTTTTAAACTGTGAATTTCAGGGTCGATTGATTTTCAGAGCTGTTGCCTATAGGGTGCCCATGTGCCCTGCTTCAGGATGAGAACACAAATTGTGCGGTGGTGGCACAGCAGCAGCAGGAGGCCCCATTAGCTAAAATGGTACCTCAGGTTAAGAACAGTTTCAGCTTAAGAACGGACCTCCAGAACGAATTAAGTTCTTAAGCTGAGGTGCCACTGTATTCTGTTTTCTCATTTTATATTTTTATGCTGTGAACAGCATATCCTCCAACATTTCTCCGATGAAAATAGGAAAGTCCCATTCCATAAAGATAATTTTACTATTTATACACCACTCAGCGTACTGGGTTGCCCCAGCTACTCTAGGCAGCTTCCAACATGTATAAAAACATAATGTGACATTAAACATAAAAAACCCCTTCCCTATACAGGATTGCCTTCAAACAGCTTGGGGGTCAGATAGCTCCATACCCTCCAACATTTCTCCAATGAAAATAGGGAGGTCCTAAGAAAAAGTGGGACATTCCAGGATCAAATCAGAAACCAGGACAGCTTCTCTAAATCAGGGACATCCCTGGAAAATTGGGGCACTTGGAGGGTTCATCTTCGGATGAAGGGCGCTAGACACATTTAAAAATAAAATAAACTGGTTAAGAACAATAATTAAACTACATCAAAAAGCACTGAGAACCAGCAATTAAAATACAGTTTGTCCTGACAGCAGCCCAGTGATTGGCATGGTCTGCACCTTAGATTTCAAAGGCCTGTGCTTTATTGCAAATTCCAGGCACAACTGGGCCATGAATGATTTTTTTCTTAATCCCCAATATGTGCAAGGACAATTTAGATGTCAGTTTGGTCAGGTATTTTGTAACTCGGTGGTCTTTAACTGCTCCTTCAAAACCCTTTGAAACTTCTTTCTGATATGCACACCAAACTGCTTCACAGTTGCAAGTGAGAAGAATAATTATATGTGATTGTGCTGAGCTTTTGTCATCCCCGCAGGCTCCCAAAACACTCGGCATGCTGTGAATTTCGTTTGTCAGCTCCTAGGCCCAGAATGTGCAATTTTAAGATTTTGTGGGACATTTTGGAATTTCCATAATTTAACAGACCATTCGCCCATTAAATTCTGCAGAGCTCTGATGCTCAGGTGTGGAGTTGGGGGTAAAGAAAATGAGCTTAAAATAAGTATGATTAAAATAAGCCATGGCTTAACATGATGTGCAAACCTAGCCATCGTATAGCCTGCCGTGGGCTTGACAGCTCTCCTGTTCTTGAAGTCTCAGGCAGCCAGCAAAAATAGCTTTATTGATCTCCCGGTGAGCTGCCATATATGGCTGATGGGATGTGTTCAGCTTCATGAGCTGCAAGTTGTGCAGGTCTAATGTACAGATTTTCTGTTTATCTCTCCTTGTTTGAGAGGGCCTGGTAATAGCTGCTTGTTCTTCTTATTGTTTTGTTTTGCTTTTCTTCTCCCTTCCGCTTTCCTCACAGTGGGGGAGTTAATTGGTTTAGCAGAAAGTTCCTTGCAATGCTCCCAATGCGATCAAATGAGCAAAGGAATAAAAGGACAAACAAAGAGGATGGTGCAGCTGGCAATGGCAAGATCTCATTGAGCTATCACATAACAGAACACTCAAAATAAAAAATATAGCATCCTTTTGCAACACTAGGGAGCAAATAGGAAGCAGGAGGTGGAACCTATAATATGACCTCACGGTATTTTTGCAACATCCCTAGATGTGCCGTGTCTGAGACAGGTGGCTTAAAGACTTAATAGAGGCCTGCAGGCAACTCTGACTAATAAATTCCAGCACACACAACTCTCCCCTTAGCTTCAAATCAGTGGATTTGAGCAGAATCTCTCTCCCCGCTGTGCCTCTCCCTCTGTAATGCATGCTCTCTCTGTCATCTGCTCTTCCTCCACTTTGTCTCTCAGCTCCTTCTCAATTATCCTCAGCTTCCCATTCTCCATGCATGCTCCCTGAACCCTTCTCCCTGGGGGTTGGACGGATACCTATAAAAGATGCTGCAATAGTAGATTTCCTGCATTAGCAAGGGATAGAACTACTTGATGTCTGAAGTTCCCTTCCAGCTCTACAATTCTGTGGACATTGGCATGTCTCAGCACTAAGCCGGTGCTGATTTGGGAGGAAGTAAAACTTGGTTACTGTACCACCTTTTAGCTCAAAGCAGTGTATACTTGTCACCATGGCAATGTGGTCGCTCACTACCATTTACAACTGCAGTGTTTCATACAATAAGGTAAAAAGGTAAAGGACCCCTGGACAGAAGTCCAGTCAAAGGGTTGCACCGCTCATCTCGTTTTCAGGCAGAGGGAGCTGGGGTTTGTCCAGACAGCTTTCTGTCCAGCATGTGGCCAGCATGACTAAACCACTTCTGGCACAACGGAGCACTGTGATGGAAATCAGAGTTCATAGAAACGCCATTTACCTTCCCGTCGGAGTGGTACCTATTTATCTACTTGTACTTTTTGTCATGCTTTTGAACTGCTAGGTTGGCAGGAGCAGGGACTGAGCAACGGGAGCTCACCCCGTCGCGGGGATTCGAACCGCCGACCTTCTGATCAGCAAGCCCAAGAGGCTCCGTGGTTTAGACCACAATACTGCCACCTTCATAAGGTACAACCAGTCCAAGGAAACCGAGCCAATGCCTCCTATCACAGAGCTGGAGCTGCTCCTTTCTCTTCCGTAACTGAGATAGTCAAGCCAGTCACTCCTTGCTTTGTTGCCAGGCGCATAGACTGGCCTAGTTTCTATGTCACTTTAAACCAGTATGGTTTAAAGCTGAACCTACAGCTTGTGGATGCACGGGGTGAAAATTGAGGCAACTTTGGTCCTTCCCTGCTCTTGCTGCTGCCACACTGTCAGGAACCAAGTCATGGTTTAGCTTTGCAGTCTAGGCAGACCATGAGCTGTATCCAAGCTTCATGCTTCACATACCGCCTGTCAGAAGTGCAGTTGTGCCCAACTTTGGGCATGACATCACACATGCGCTGCTGCCCCAACGCAGACTTGGCCTGCCATCCCCCACCCACCCATCACCCAGTGCCTAACCTGTGAAGTAGTTTAGGTCAAGAGTGAGCCTCATGACTGTGTGGGAATTTGAACCCCAGTCTCCCAGGCCCTAGTCCTGCACTACACCAAAATATGCAGGGCCATTGTGTTCCAGATGCACACAAAAAAGAGCTGGTCCTCCCGGCTAATAACATAATGTTCTTTTTAATCACACTTTTGCATCATTACTTCCATATTTTTGAACATATGAAGTGATTCACAATTATTACCTTGTTTCCCTTTGATTTATTTGGCCTGTTGCCTCTTTACTTAGCTATTGTTAAAATAAACTAGACTACATGGGTCATTTATGATGTGATTTAATAAGATGCCTTTTACAGGCATCTACCCTGCAGGGAGACATATAGCTTGCAAGCACCTTGTGAAAAGCGCTCCCCCCTCCCCACTTTTCATTCTTTATTTTCTTTCCTGGGATTCTGCATAAGAGGCAATTTAAAGCTACAGTGAACACGCCATTATTAAAGGACAATCTACTCAAAAAGAGCTTCATACCCTAGGAGAGAAAATGACAATCACGTGCCAAAATGAGGGAGGTCATGACTGCAAGCCTGGCTGGTTCCTAACCTTCTGTGAAAATTGCCATGCAAATTGTGCCATGATTCCCCCTCTCCCATTTTTCAAACAGTAAATATTTATTCCATTGCAGCAAAAATGATGAGCCCACAAAGTGACATAAATCTGGAAGAAAGCAGTGACAAGAGCCACCTAGAAACTGGTTTTCTGGTACATTCCCCCCTTTCCCCTCAGGCTTCATTAATGCTTGCAGAAAAAGTATCTGCAAGGTATTTTATATATAGAAATTTAACATTTGAAGCCATAAATAGCTTTAAAGTGTAGCTAGAAATTGTTAGGAGTCGCTATTCAAAGATCAGAGGTGGTTTTAGGGTAGTGTGACTGGTACATGAGAGACGGGGAGAGGGTGCGAAATTTTAGTGTTGCACAGGACACCGTTGAAATCTGAGAGCTGAAAGTTTGCCACTGCAAAGATGAATATGTCCAATGGTTAAGGGCTCCTCTAGGTGACCTATTTATTGAGCGTTCATCTTGATTTGTTTGCACAAAGCTTATACAGAGGTTAGACTACGCCTTGTCTTTATTGAACCTGTTTTGTTTGCAGGATGCTTATATGGCAATGAGCATTAACCCTGTTTTGCTTGCAAGGTGTTTATATGTTCCCCTATTAATCATTTGTTCATCCTACACTTTTCAGTGCATTTCCCCATCAGTTCCATAACAGCAAAAAGTCAATTTTTAAATAAGTGGATTTGTTGAACTTGGGCAATACATAGATATTATATTAAGCCAGAGAATAATATTAAAGAAACAGCCTTCTTCCATCTATCAGAGAATTTGTGGCTGAGACCTAACAAGAGTGAAGCCCGAAAAGAGCTGCTAAGAAACAAGAGGTATCAGCAGGCTTGGGTGAGCCCTGAGGTGTAAGCAGTGCTGGATTGACGTATAAGCTAAACAAGCTATAGCTTAGGGCCCCACTCTCTTGGGGGCACCAAAAAAATTAAAAGGGGAAAAAACTGGATGTACAGTTCCAAAATACAAGATAAAAAACAAATAAAATAAAACCTACATTCAGCAACAGTGTTTCGTGTTGTGTAAGCTCCTATTTGTTATGTGCAAATGGCTTTAGACACCTTGTTGTTGACAAAGGACAGCTGGACATATAAAGGGCTCCATTACCTTCAGTAGCTTAGGGCCTCATCAAACCTAAATCCGGCCCTGAGGTGCAAGGCAATTTCTTAATTATACCCAGTGCTTTTTTTCAGGGGGTACTCAAGGGTATGAAGAACCAGCACCTCCTTTTTTTGTTGTTGTTAAAAAGTGTGGCTCTTACTATAACAACTTCATGGTGAGTACTGGCACCTATTTTTCTAAGGGAGAAAGCACTGATTATACCCATAGCCTTGTTTCCATAACAGTATATTGTCTTCTGTCAGATCCACCCTTGATTAAAAACAAAGAAACAAAAACACTTAGCATGGACTTTCTCACTCACAGAAGCATTAAGGCACTTGTGGTGAACACTATATTGATAAAACCTATTTGGTGTTTCGCAACTTTCTGACTAGTTGCAGGACCTTAGCCAGACCTAGCAAAGTACACGCAGAATCCACGGAAGTAACTGGCGACTTGGCTGCAGTCAGGATAGACAAAACAGGAACCAGGAACTTGTAGTTAGGTGTTTATTATATACAGTGGACTATTTACAGGAACAGAACACAGATCTTTAGCTAGCTCTCTCTGACACGACTCACAACTCTCAACCTCCAACTCCTACACTGATACAGAACAAGTGAACCTCTGAACTCTCAACTAACGCATTCCAGTTAGTAGGCCATTAATTATCACTCCTTTGAGAGAGCATGACCAATCAGGGAGCGGTCTCCATGTCTCTGTTATCACCAGGCAGACTTACTCCTTCAGATTGCCTTCTGGCTGTCTGCCAAACCTTAACTGACTCTGTGTGAGTAGCTGCACATACACAGTTTCCCAACACACTAGAGGCAGGGTCTTTTCAGTTTGGTGGAATTCCCTCCCAAGGGATGTTCAATTGGCCCCATCAGTCCCAGACTGAATTATTTGCATCAACTATTTCCATTGAAAACATGCTCTATATTCAATTCATTTTCCAGAAGTGGCTTTTACATCATGTGAAAGCTGAAGTATAATTTGGAAATCAACCGTTAGGCACATGTCAGGAAAGTGAAATGAACTGCTGTGTGAATGCAGCCTTAAATAACCCAGCTGCACCTCTGCCCACGTAGGCTCTGTTCTAAAGTTTGAGTCAACACATGGAGGTCAGTGGTGGAGCCAATGGCCAAATTCTGCCTCTCCCTCTCTGCTTTCATTGCTACATGGTTGAATGCTCGAACAGTCCATATGAGTTATCCAAAAGGAGTACATAAAACATGATCTGTTTGTTAATAACGTCTTCATCATCTCTCATTAGTCAGAGACTGTGGTGGAATCTACACACACATATATAAAAATAAACTCTGTGAAAATGCTTTATAAAAAAAAATATTGAAAAATACATTTGCCACTGTATAGCTGAGTCCTATCTTAAAGGTGGTGTGGGGGATATTATTAGTTTGTGCATTTCAGCAAAGATCCCATCTCATCAGTCACTGTAATTAGTAGATTAAAAACTCCCATCTGCTGCTTTGGTATTTTAATCCACCAGCAGGTTAGAGAAAAAGTACTGTCCTCTAGGATGGAAATAGGGATTGTATTTTATTATTTTGTTAAACGAACCCTAACTTGCAGCAGCAGTTCTGAAGGAAGGTAAGGCCAAAATTAGCTCTGAAACAGCATACAAAAGATGATTTATGGGGAGTTAGTTTAATTTTAATAAAGTAATATAATCCCTGTTCCTTGCTTTATAGGTAGGATTTTGCCCTTTACTTATAGAAGAAACAGCTTCCTTCTGAGCTCTATTAACTGATAACATTTTTTCCCTACACACAGACACGCTTGTTATAATTCTCTCTGGCTATGCACAGTTCACTAAACTAATGAGCTGTTTGAGGACCACATGCTTTTGGTATTCTTTTTTTTCCAAAGTATATGCTGGTAAAATTGTAAATAATACCACTAAAGCCCAAAAATGTGCAAACAGTATCCTGTCAGGTGTGCCTCTAGAAAGTATACCATAGTGCTAATGTACACTCTTTGGCTGATTGTCCTAGTGATATCAGAAGAAAAACAGACCCCCCCCCCCCCGAGACCAATGAAGCTGTGTCTTCATGTATCTTTTCTTAATACAAAGTATAACTTTGACACCAAGCCCCTGGGTTCATCCACAGGTTCCCTGTCTCTGATGGAGAGTTCTTCTGCTCCTCTCAGCTCATAGCCATAGCTACTAAATGGGATCCTCCTAAATGAGGGTCCTGGTTGCATATGGGCCCCTAAGGCACCCCCACTGGGAAAGTTGTTGCTGGGTGTGGCCCAAGCCTTAACCGTTGGGCCCCAGGATCGCGCCAGGCTGTTTGGGCCAATCGGGGCAGTTGGCATGATTCCTGGGGCCTATAAAAGCGGCAGCACGGAGTAACTGGGGGTACTTGCATCACAATGCTTAACACCCGCCCTCCCTCCCTAATTTTAGGTGCTGCTGCTTTGGCCTTGCTTTGGATTGAGTCGCCTGGTTTGGAGCAGGGGCTGGGTAGGAATTTTTTCCATTTAGCAGATTGGATGTCGCCACTTGGTTTTCGCCTACGCCCTTAGCAATCGTCACAACTTTGTAAGGTTTGGCGGTTAGGCATTGGCTTATTGAAGTGTGTGGGAGGGGAGGTGCGGCCATCACCCGCCCCTCCATGAATAAGGGTATTCCGGTAAAGGAATCTGGGGGTCCTGGATCTCATTTGAAGTCTGCTTGAGGGGCTAGGGCCATGCCAGGACCACAGGAACCCCGGGGTGAGCTTCGGTTGGTCTTCATCAATGTTGCTCTCTCGTTTTTTACCCTTTCAGACTACCAGCCAGCAAGGCAGGAGTCAGTTATAGTCTTTTGCCAATGCCTAAGCCAACCCCGCTCACTTTGCTGTAATCAGTAAAGTTGTGGCCTAAATTTTGCCCAATAACTTAAACTAAAATTACATGTCAGTGTGAAGTTATTTTCAGGGGAAGCGCTTGGGGGCCTCGAAGCACAACCATTACGGCTATGTTCTGCCTCCATGGTTGGAGGCAATATGCTTCTGAATACCAGTTGTTAGAAACTATAGGAAGGGAGAGTGCTCTTGTGCTCAGTCCTACTTGCAGGTTGCCTACAGACATCTCTTTGGCCACTGTGAAAACAGGATGGTGGACAAGATGGGTCAAAGGCCTGCTCCAGTAAGCACTTCTTATGTTCTTATGTAGTTAGCAGCACTACGCCAGCTGTGTCAGATGGAGGTCAGCAAAGGGGAAAGAGCCTTTTTTGTTATGATGGCAGTGTTACTGTTTGCAGGGACGTTGGCGATTTAAGACTGCTGTGGGAATAAGTGCCAGTGAGCAAACCTCGCCCCTGATCCCACCAGTTCAATTTCTGCTTATAGAGAGTTCAGGGGGAAACTGCACATCTTAGCACAGACTGGCCACCCTGACATTTTGGCAATCTATAAATATAAGTCAATGTGATTGCTGTTTCTAAACAGCTTTAATGAACCTGCAAGTGCTGTGTCCTATCATCAGAAAAAGTGGTGTGGGGTTTTTTTGTGGGGCGGGATGTAACTAAATCTACTCAAACAGTCTCATAAAGTTATATCTGATCAAAAAGTCCATTTGGGGAGGGGGGAAAAGAATCATCTGTTCCATTGTCCAATCCTGCAGCAGGACATCCTAGACTAGATGAAGCATCCAGAGAAGATTGTGGGGTCATGGGAGCAGTATAATTACAGCAGCAACAATGTGTGAATCATCAACATAGGACTCCTCCAAATGAGCTGCTTATTGTGCATTTCATTCTGATTTGCTTACACAAAGCTTACATGGAAGTTAGATGAACTCAGCTCTTTACTGAGCATTCATTCTGGTTTGTTTGTGGAACATTATATGACAATGAGCATTTATGCTGATTCATCCTGATTTGTTTGTGCTGAGGTTATAGATATTCTCATCAACTGATTATCCCACACTTTTTATTGCATTTCCCTGTCATTTTCCTAACTACAAAAGGTATTTTTTTGTTGTTGCACTAGACTGCTTTAACCCACTTTAATTGTGACTTGAGAACCACATCCCTACAATTCTCTGTCAATCTGTCGATCCCTCTTCTCCAGAAACCCTAGGAATTGTAGCTCTGTGTGGGGACTAGGGAGTCTCCTATCAACTCTCTGAACAAATGCAGTTCCCAGAATTCTTCAGGGGAAGCCATGCCTGTTTAAAGTAGTATGATAGTGCTTTAGATGTATAGTGTGGAAGGGATCACAGAGAAGTGGCTTCTTAAAGTTGTACTCATAGCGTATCAAATGCACAAACTGTTGTTCAGCACTAAATTTCACTCAGCTTCTGGCTATAAATGCTGAACCTGACCCTCTATCCATTTATTTGTTCTAGACTTTTATATCTCACATTTCCATCATTCAGTGCTCACGGCAGTTTACATAAAATCATCCATAACAATCTCAGACATCTTTTATGGTAAATATTGCTACATACAGTTTATCTTTGGTAAGCTGCATTAAAAGAGCACTTACTGACTGTAGTATGGCAGTCCCTTTGTGATATTTACCTTTCCTTTTTGTGATTTTAAAATCTCAACACATTGTTTCCTATATACATGGAACCTGTGTCTGGAACAGATACATAATTGTTCTGAATGTTCAGGTGTGTTATTAAACAAGTCAATGGATCAGCAGTGGATCTCTAGGCTGAGTTCAGACTCCAGAATCCTTTTATTAATTTAGCAAGAAGTTACTGAGAGTTTTGCCATTGATTTGACCATGCTTGGTATCTCTTAAAACACATTTCTGCTGCTTGATTTGTTTATTTGTGAGGAGAACTTGTTCTCTTTATTTCCCTCTCATTCTTAAAAAAAAACACCTACAGCAGCCATTTCAGTATTGTTTAAACCCACCCGAGAGTTTTAACTTATCAATTATCACACTTTAATGCCTATATTTAAGTTTACACACAAATTACACTGTAAGTCGGACACTGATACACTCATCTCCTGTGGGTGCATTAACATTGCAGGCTTTGTCACCTTATCTTGTTCCGTCACTTTATTAAAAGTTCTTTATGGGAAACTACTGTATATGTTAGCTGTCTTATAAGATTATATCTTGACTTTGCTTCATTTTCCAGTGATTTATTACACAGCAGAATAAATTCATAGTCTAAAACCATCGCGCTTAGGAGATAATATTTTGTCAGCTCATATAGTTTTGCAAATGCTGCTTTTAGAGGTTGTGAATAATATTTTGAAAGGCACTTAAAAGTATGAAGGGAATGCTGGAACAATTGTATGGACTGCGTCCTCCTCTGACACACTTGTACAAATTGGGAAATGATATAAGGGAGGGCTATTTAGATAGCATTCCCTATTTAGCCACATTTTGTGGAGTGACCTTTTCCAACCTTGTACTCTTTGGACAGTTTTGGACTACAATTCCAGCATCCTTAACCTTTGGCTAATGGGAGCCCTGCAACATCTTGAGGGCACCAATTTTTGGAAGGCTGGTATAGAGCAGTGGTCTTCAGATGGTAGGTTGGGATCCGCTATCTGGTCAGACACAATAGCAACACTACCACCATTCAAACATGTGGGAAAAGGTTAAGAAATGAGTCCCCAGATGCATGTTTGGGTTAAATGTGGGTCTTGAAAAGGCAGAAGTCTATTGAGAGCATTTCCTGTTGTCCGGATCTACTAGGTCCTGGTGCCTGAGTCAGGTGAGGCTTCCTCAGGAACAGAGGGTGAGTCCCTTGCAACTCCACAACATGCTGGAACTAGGAGTTGACTCTCTCTGGCTGTGAGAATACCAGATAATACCAGATAAGCAGCTGTGAAGGAGACCTCACAGACCTCACCGACTCCATCGACTGCCATATGCCTGGGCTCTCACTATACTACAGTTGTAGTATACTATAATACACTGTAGAGAGTCCCCAAACCTCTGGAGAGGATGTGCAGGGAGATGCAGTAGGGAGGGCCAGAAAACAGCTTCACTTTCCATTTGATTCTACTTTAAATATATATAGATTACTGTCTGTCCAGGGCCAGATTTAGTTTTGATGAGGCCCTAAGCTACTGAACGTAATGGTGCCCTTTATACGTCCAGCTGTCCTGTGTCAACAACAAATTGTTGCTGTTTTTGTGTTGAATATATGCTATATGGTAATTTATGGACCTAATGGGTATCTAAAGCCATTTGCACATAACAAAATATGTATTTTATCAAAGTATATCCAGCTTTTCCCCTCATTAATTTTTTGGGAGGCCCCCAAGGGAATGGGCCCTAAGCTATAGCTTGTTTAACTTATACATAAATCTGGCACTGTGCCCGTCATCACAAGATATCAGGGCAGTTCACTGGGTAAAAAAACCAAGGTTAAAACACAAGTAAATAGTTAAACAAAAACAATAAAACAATGCACCCCCTTTAGGCAAAAGCAGTCAGGGATTTAATTTAACATTCGGGTAATTTAACACTCTTGTGACCCCTTTCACGAAGGAGGCTGCCCACTGTATCTCTGAATGATTTGTTCCTTTTCTTATGTCTGTATCTGCACTGGGTGTGACTAGGTCACATGGTCAAACCCAATGTAGCAGCGAACTCAGAAAAGCCCATTTATAATTCCACTCCACTGATGGAGCCGTCTGCGATGACAGTACACCACATCCAATGTCTCCCACTGCTTTTGCAGAGGAAGCAGGGCCAGCTCCAGCTGAGGATGTGTTTGGGGGCCATGAACAGCCTGGGAGTCCAATATTGTTGGGTGTAGTGAAGGGGTAACCTTCTGTGCCTCAAGCCTGATAGGAGGCAAGTACAAGGGAAGTACGCCGAAAGTAGCTTGGAATGCTGTGAGCTGAGTGGGAACCGAAAGCAGTTTGTTGCTTAGGTGCAAGCAGTGGGAGAAGATGCAGCTTGAATCAGATGGAAGTTGGAGTTTGTAAATACACTACTTTTGTTTCCAATAAAGAGATATTAGGACAGAAGAAACGTCTGGACTTATTTACTGCCCTTTCAACACAGACGCTGTGTAATTCTGCTAATTGCTTTACAATCTACAGAGGCTCCCAGGGGAAGCGTGGCTGGGCGCCGAACAATAAAGCAATAAATCTACCGAACAAAGATCCAGTCCTATCTTGGTATGTTCTGCTGTCACTGTGTTGCAGGGCATATAGCAGGGTTGAGGGAACCTGTAGCCCCCTAGAAGTTCCTGAACTGAAACTCCCATCATCCTTGACCACTGGTCATGCTGGCTGGAGCTGATATGAGTTGAAGTTCAGCAACATCTGGAGGGCCACAAGTTCCCCATCCCTGGCATATAGTATAGGGCGATGAAGGATAAATACAAGTTTTATGCTAAAGAGTGTAACATATCTTGCCACTCTTTGTCCCAACAGTGCTGCCCATTTATTTAAATTCTAAAATTCCTCCAGTTGATTAAAATAATATGACAATATCATTAATATTCTTAATAAGTTCTTATTTAGGTGCTCATTTACTATACCTGACACTTGGGGATTGAATAAAATGATCTGGTTAATGGTTAAACCTTACCCAAGAAGAATTTTTATGTAGGTCTTACATAGACTCATCCATCAGTCTCTTCATGTAGACATATGGGTAATAAAGGCATATTTGCTACAATTTATCTTTAATAAGAGCCATATATTTGAACCATGGGGAAGATTCTAAAAGTGGACAAGTTCATTTTCAGATTCAGAATGGAAGTATAAAAAGCTATCCATCTGCCTTAATTATGTCAGTGTGAAGGCTTAAAATTTACTTCCTCTTCATAAATGCTACTTAGAATTTAATTTCAGGTGTTCTGCATGGAGTGCATTGGAAAATAGCACTGCATGGAAAATAAAGGCACACAAAAGTTATTATTTCAGAGACAATCCAGCTCTTTCTGTGTTCCATATTTTAAAAGGTTGTGGCAAAGAGGCTAAGGGCTGCTTGTTGCTTTATTTAAAGCATTGTGAGAATTGAAATGGCTAACTGTGTGTGAAGAGCTTTAGGTTCTGCAGATAACTTGGTGTTAATAGTTATAATAACTCTGTCTGAAGCCATAAAATTCTAAGTTCCACAACTGTAGTGTTGGTGAGGCCTATGAAGAGGGTCAGAGTGCCACCTCAGAATAATATTGCTACAATCCAGACACTTTGGGGTAGTTGTCCCTTGGCCTGAAGCAGCAATTCATGCCTCATTCATTAGTTATGATTTAATTGTGCTAACCTACAGTGCTGAATATTCTGGAAATCAGAAACCGATATCTATTTTGGGTCCTCCCGAATGACAGAGGTGAATCTACAAGACCTGAATTGTCATGTGCTAGTTATCTTGTATATACTCTGGCACTATTCAATCAGAAATCCCAGAAGGACAATAGTTAAGAGAAAACACCACTGTGCTTTTCATGTGCTTTATGGGGGGGGGGGGACCACAGAGAAATATGCACAAGTTCTTTTTTCATTAAAAATTTTTCCTTTAGAGAGAGGAAAAAGTAGTTAATAACAACCTCATTAGGTCCTGAATCAGAGCAGGGCTGTGGTATTAGCAGAGGATTTTGTTAAAATGCTGCCCAAGCCAATGTTATTTACCCATTTAAATTGTCACAGTCAATCACCGAAGCTGCTGTTTGCTTATAGGACCATACTGTTACAGGCCACTCCCATCTCTGCCAAGCAATAGCAAGATTCCAGGGGGTCTTGGCAGGTTAGATCTTCCCTGGGTTATATCTTTGCATTCTAAGAACATAAGATGAGTCTGCTGGATTTCGCCAATGGCCCATCTAATCTAGCATCCTCACAGTGGACCACAAGATGTCTGTGGGAATCCTACAAGCTAACCAAAAACCACAGGTTTCCCACCTTTGTTCTCTCTCTCTCTATATATATATATAATTCCTATGCTCTTGGCAAATTTTATTCTGTTTCCCAGAGCTTCAGACCTGTGTCCTGTGCACAGTATATACAATAGCGTCAGAGTTTAAATGTAATCATATTTTAACATGGCTTTGAGAACAGCATTAATAGCTGGCAATATCAGCTTCCAAAGAACAGCTCAAGAGACTACAAAGAAAATTGACCCAACATGTTTTTGCTTAAGATAATGGCTCTCAAGAAGAGCTGCTGTGGTCCATCTTCATGTGGTAAATAGGTGCATATACACATCCTGATACTGCATTTACTCCAGAATAAATAGACAATTAACTAGACGGCTATAAGCCTGCTGAAATCAATTCCTAAAAGCCCCCCGACACTGAATTTTCTATCATTCCAAGAAGCAAAGACTGATTATATTATACAAATCTAAGGCCAGGTTTAAATACTGATTTCTGCAGTGGTCCTCTATTCTTTTCCAAGTTAATTTAATAAAGCTGTCACCTTTTATAACATCTTTGGCTCCTGGTCTTCCCTTTGTGTTTTCAGTGCAGGCCTGTTGGCTTTGGGTCAAACAAGGCACAGTATTAAATGTGCCTTTGCATTTAACATAAATGTTGGTTTGGTTTTTAAAATGCGAATAGCAACAACTGGAAGCGGGGCTGATAACGGTTAAGATCAGAGCAGGCAGAGAGGAGATTTAGCCCTTTCCTCTCCTATTGTGATCCATCCTCCAAAGTTAATATGTGAATTGGGAGGAAATCCTCCATTGGCACCCATGCAAAAATGTAAACGGTAGTTCATACCTTATTCATTCTTTACACTGGCATAGAATCTGAATGGGGCCTGATAAAGTGCTCCTGTTCCTTGAGCTGTCGGATCTGGTTATGGTGACGCATGCCTTAATTACATCCCGGTTGGACTACTGTAACGTTCTCTACATGAGGCTGCCTTTGAAAAATGTTCAGAAGTTTCAGATGGTCTACAATGCTGCAGCCAAGACTACTGACTGAGGCTGGTTGCAGGGAGCATGTTACTCCCTTATTAAAGCAACTTCACTGGCTAGCAGTCCATTTCTGGGCACAATTCAAAGTGCTGGTTATTACCCATAAAGCCCTATATGGCTTGAGGCTTGAGTATACAAACCTGCCCAGGTGCTAACCTCCTCAGAAGAGGACCTTCTTTCAATGCCATCAACATCAGAAGCATAGTTGGAGGTGATGAGTGAGAGAGCCGTTTCTGTGGCTGCTTCCATATTACCCAATTCCCTCCCAAGAGAGGTTAGTCAGACTCCTTCTTTGTTATCCTCCT
This sequence comes from Podarcis vaucheri, assembly GCF_965113315.1. Taxonomy (NCBI): domain Eukaryota; kingdom Metazoa; phylum Chordata; class Lepidosauria; order Squamata; family Lacertidae; genus Podarcis; species Podarcis vaucheri. The sequence goes on from NC_138749.1 coordinate 34,384,287, forward strand.
GCAAGCAGGCTAAGACCTTCTTGTTCAGACAGGCTTTTGGAAATTAAGGTGCAGAAGATGCTGAGCACCAGGCCAAACTGTTTTTAACCGCTAGTTTTAAATATGTTTTCATGTATTTTAATTATTGTTTTTAGTTAGTTTGATTTTATTACATTGTATTTTGTAGTGTTGTTTTTAATTGTTGTAGGCTGCCTTGAACCTCAACTTGGGAGAAAGGTGTGATAATAAATAATAACAATGATAAATAATAAACTTTGGTTTTCCAGGCTCTTAAATGCGAGGTTTCACTTGTCATTAAAAACTCACCGCAACTACATTGAATAAATTCACCTTTTTAGTAAATAAATCCTGCTTTGTAATTTATTTGATAAATTATAGGGTTTGTACTTGACTGAAAACTTCTAATTATTTGGTCCCGCTTATTTTTATTCATTCTCTGGCAGATGGTGATTTTGTGTTATGTGCACTGACCATATGATTGTCAAGTGATCCAGAATATGTATCTTTTCACACTTTGTTTTCTCTCTCTCATTTTTAAACTCAGCTGTTCTTTTTATTCAGCTGTTTCCTTCAATCTGGGCCATTTGTGTGGCAAGTCTCCATGAGAAATTCACTTGCAGCATGTCAAGCATGTCATTACAGGGGCAGCATGTCCCATTTTACCACTTAAGGTGAAACTGGAAGTGTTGACACACCCTGTTGCCACCATGGCATGCCATGCCACCTGCTGCAGTACCACCAAAGAAGCAGCGTCCTGCTGGTGAGGACTTCATCAGAGGACAATATCCCAAGAGGATCTATTCAGAGACTTAGAGCTTCCTGCAGCCCTAGGAGATACTGGGTATGACCTGATGGAAGGCTGGGCATAGTGTTTGAGACCTTTCTGGGTGTGTTGAAATACATGATAAAGACTGGTAAATTATATCTGAGCTGTTGAGGAGAGGCAGGGCTCAGAATGAAGGAGCACAGGAAAGACTATCATTGTCCTCAGGGAATGCCCCAACCTGATTAGGGGTAATGGCTTGGTTCTCCTCCACAGAAGCGAGGCAACTCCGGCAGTAATTATCTCAGGTTTATTGCTCAAACTCATAAATCACTGCGGAGCTCCGTCTTTGGCGTGTTCATCCCCACTTGCAGTTGCAGAGTCTGAGCTCCGCCCCTTCCTCCTTCAGCAACGAAGCCCCCACTTTCACTTTCTTTTTTCCTCTTCTCGCAGATTCTCTCGAGCCTACAATTTTTTGGACAGGCTATTTCCGGGGTCTCTGCGTCAGAGTTCTGTTATGGAAATTAGGGGGGGCACATCTTTAAAGTTGTTAAATGTTACAAATATTATGCATAAATGTATCCTTTCGACTTGACAGCTCAGGGAAATTACCTAGCTTTAACAAGCATATAAAATCAACTCCTTTGCCAGTTTCCTCCATTTCAATACTATTTTGCCCTTGGAAAAATGACTCTTTTCCCTGCCACCTCCCCAAGCGTGAGGACAGGTATACACACCTCCTACCCCAGGAAGTGCCCAGAGGTAACAATTGCTGAGCTGATTGTTGGCCAAGGAAAGCCTAATCCCATCACAAGACTTGCCAAGGGGTCCAGACATGCAAAGGAAGTTCTATTGTACTTCCTTTGGGTGGTGGGACTTCAGAGGTGTTTGCCTATGCTAATCTTATACCTGGGTCTTGCCCTGACATGTCTGCTTATGCTAATCTTGTACCAAGGACTTGTCTGGACATGTTTGCCAAGGTTTAACTAGTGTAACCCCTGTCTACCCCTCCCCTTTTGTGACATGTCAGTGATGTAGCAATGATGCTGTACAAACTGTATTCTGGGATATGGTGGGAAAGTTTTTTTTAAAACGTCATTCTCACTCCATCCTCGGGGTTCAAAATCCCTCTTTGAACCTGTTGCGCAATAAACTTTGGTCTACAGCTATAAATATTTAAAAACAAAAACAAATGGTAGGATCTTGCAGGATCAAACTTGGCAAATGCAGCATTTGTCCAAAAGGTAGACCAGCCATCTCGTTCCAGAATTCTAATTGACTATGAACATAAATAACATGCATACAACAATGCTGAATGAAATCCCTTATGGTAAGAACAAGGCAAACAACCCCAGTGAAGTCAATAGCAATAACAACTCAAATATAGTAGGACACAATCAGAAGAGTTGTTAAGGATTTGAACCACATTATCTTAATGAATGGATCTCTCCTCTTAGGATTAATCAGTATTTTACTTTAAGTTCATTTATTTATAAAATAGATTGTGCTGCTAAGAAATAACAAATTGGACTGAAGAACAATCAGAAGATTGGTTTACAATAGGATTCCACTCTAGATTGTGTTCTTTTAAACATACACTAACGACCTCCCTCCAACTTATCTCTGTAGAGCCAGCCTGACAAATCACTATTTGTATTTAAAATCCATTGAACCTTTATTGCAAGTCTAAAGGGAAAGAAAGTTCGTTCTTGGTGTTTCCTATTAGTTTCCAAGCACCATCATTAAACGGAATGGGAATATACTATCCAAGTGGACAGGATATGGGCTAAAGGTTGAAGCACACTTAAGGAAATGCAAAAAAAAAATGCTTTTCAGGATTATGATAATATCTTAGATTTGCGAGTTTGCTAGCAAAGCTAGATATGAATTAAACAGGAAGACTCATCTTCTGAAGTAATAAACTGAAAATCCTTGATTTGCATTCTTGAAATTGAAACTGACTGCTAACCAATGGAATACAGTTTAAAATGCAGAATTAAGTAGGTGATCAGATATTTAGTTTGCAAAATGAAAATAGGCAAGAATAATTTTTCTACTTATATCTAAAAAATGCTCAACTCTGAAACAAATAAAAGCAACTAACTGGTTCATTCTTCCCTCCTCTCTCTTCCAAACAGGTGATCAGCACTGTCAGAGGAGTTGGCAGCGTTAGTCATCATGGCATAGGTATATAGAGCTCATTTCTGGGCAGGAGTATCTCTGAATAAGAGCTAATAGATTCTCTGGATTTTAGTATAGGATAATGAAGTCTCCATTTGCAAAGATCACCTAGGTAGAACATCATAGCCTAACAGCTAATGTGTTTCCCAAGCTTGCGTCTGCCAGTCAGTGTAAATGCAGGGAGTGTTTTGTAAGGGGGAACATCACAAGCTTAACTCCCCCTATCCCTGCCAATTCTTCCCTGCAATTGTCCATCGCTTTGGGAAGGAACATAGCTCAATAGTAAATCCCACGTCTCACATGACGAAGTCCCAGGTCCTGTTCCTGGTGTCACTGTGTGAGCCAGTGTGGTGTAGTGGTTAAGAGCGGTAGATTTGTAATCTGGGGAACCGGGTTCACGTCTCCGCTCCTCCACATGCAGCTTCTGGGTGACCTTGGGCTAGTCTCTCAGCCCCACTCACCTCACAGGTTGTTTGTTGTGGGGGGGGGAGGGAAAAGAGAATGTTAGCCGCTTTGAGACGCCTTCGGGTAGTGATAAAGCGGGATATCAAATCCAAACTCCTCCTCGTCGTCGTCTTCTTCTTCACTGGGGAGAGTTGGGATAATGTTATTGTCTGAAACCCTGGAGAGCTGTTGCCAGCCATTGTAGACAATACCGATTGAGATGGGTCAGTGGTCTGACCAGGAGTGCCCAGCATCAAGGGAAGGTGGTGTGCCACGGCCTTCTCAACAGCAGTGCCACTTCCACCTACTGAGATAGGGTACGGAAGGGTGGTGGCAAGATTTCAGCTGTGTGGGTGTAGCAGTGAGACCAATCCAGTGATCCTGCTTGTGCACCCACACAACACTGACCTCACACTTCTTTCCCTCCTCTCTATGGTCAGCAACGCTGCTGCCGGAAAGGATGGCAAGGTAGCATGGATCCACCCTGCCAGCCACTTCCATAATTGACTTGGCATGAAATAGTTTCATAGGTCTTGAATCTGTTTTACCTGAAGCAAGACTTCAGAACTGACTTTGGGGGAAACAGTGACAATGGTGGGGGGGGATTTGATGGCAAGAATCAGCAGGTACGGGAAAGGTTAGTCATTCCCCTGCACTTCTAGTTCTCTTTACTTGTTCTATGGCCTTGCATTCCCATTACAGTGGTACCTCGAGTTACAGACGCTTCAGGTTACAGACTCCGCTAACCCAGAAATAGTACCTCGGGTTAAGAACTTTGCTTCAGGATGAGAACAGAAATAGTGTGGCGGTGGCACGGCAGCAGCGGGAGGCCCCATTAGCTAAAGTGGTGCTTCAGGTTAAGAACAGACCTCCAGAACGAATTAAGTTCATAACCAGAGGTACCACTGTACAATGCAAAAAGGCATCTCATTTGCTTCATAACACATAGTTTTTTTTCCTCACAAACATCTCGAAGATGGCAATAATTTAAAATATGGCCTGCTCTTGAGCATGAGTAGATGGGCCGACTGGAGCAGTCTAGCAGCCAGGACTATAGCCTGGCAGAAAATGATTAGCCAACGTAATCCAGATTCATGTGTACAAAAAATGATAATCTAAGAAGAATCCTGCTGGATGTGACCAAAGGTCCACCTAGTCCATCATCCTGCTCTCACAGTGGCCAACCAGAAGCCTGTGGGAAGCCTACAAGCAGGACCTGAGTGCAATAGCACTCTGTACACTTGTGCTCTCCATTCAGAAGCAGACCATCATGACTAGTAGCAATATATAGCCTTATTGAATTTGTGTAATCCCTTTTAAAGCCATCCAAGATGGTGGCTTCCCTACATATTGCGACAGTAAATTCCACAGCGAGGGCCACTGACTTGTGGGAACCAAAAGTCCATTCAACCCATGGGTCTGGATGACGAGCACTGAAGCAAGCCATACACTATGCAGAAAGAAAAGTTCTTATATAATTTTGGCAAAGCAATAACATCAGTATGCTCCAATAAAAGTTGCATGAGTTCCATTGATTTGATTTCCAGGCAGACTGTAGTGCTTGAACAAAAGTCAAAACTTTTCCTTTCATTTCTGTTGAATAACATTTCCCCCAAAACCTCAACCTTTCAAGGTCAAATCAACCTGCAATATCTTTGAAAACCTTTCCTTCTTGCAGCCCACACACATTACCCACAAGCCTGGCATTTTAAAGTTCAACACATTTGCGCTATTAACTTCACATTCAGAAATAACACAAGCACTTTCATATTATGAGCAAAAGAGCCTGAACCTTTATCTGTTCCCTTCTTATTTACCTCATTTATTTTATATAACTATGTTGAAATTTGCTTTGAGAGCTCACTGTATGCGAGAAAGCATTATTTTATTACTTGCAGGAACATAAACTCTTACTAGTAATTCGACTTTTGCTAGCCTCAGTTGAATCAGGATAATTGAAAGTCTGGGTGCTCCATGTTCTGCCTCATAAGTCCCTCTTTTCCATACAGCTGCAGGTGCTTTATGTTGGCTCCATAGGTATTATAAAGCATAAAGCTGGCTGAAAAAAATCTGGGAAGTTTATTTGGAATGTGACATTTCCTTTGTGCAGTACAGGAAGCAGCTGTTTCATCTGTTGTCTCTTAATATCAATAGTGTGTCATTCCATCTGTGCATGAAGTCTGGGTGAAGACATACCCTTATGGACTGACTCATGGTTACAGAGTTCTCTTCATTTGGAAATAACTTGCCAAATTCTAAGACCGAGCATCTTAAAATGCATTGTTGTTGACTAAAGATGAATTCACTTCTGTGTGTGCCAGTTCACAAAACACATGATAGGCCTAGACTGATTCATTTCTGCAGTTAGGGATTGGGAAGAAATTCAGTTCAGAGGCAAAGCCACACATCCTGAAACAATATGTGAACCAAAACACAGCTATACTTTGAAATGTGCTCTTCTTAAAATTTTGCAATGTGGTTCTCCAGCCATGCAATGTGTACAAAAATGCACGTACTCGGGTAAAATATGCATAAAATGCATAAATTGGTGGAAACAAGATATAAAATGTGTTCTAGTAGTGGAAATTGTTTGCAAATATGTGCAAATAATGTGAAATCATATAAAAATGTGTGCGTGAGGAGAAATTAACACTAAAATGCTGCTGAATTTCCATGAGGACTTTGGATTTCTTATTTTCTCCTAGGTTTTTAATCCAATCAGTGTCACATATGCCTCACCTTCACATACTGACTGATGGTGATGAGACTGAATGACATTCTATCCACTAATAGGGAAGGGAGTACATTAGGCTTTTATCCCTGCCTTTTCTATTGATCTTGGTCCCAAGAATCATATCGCAAAAGAACATAAACACAACAACTAAACACAATTCTGTAATAGTTTAGCTGAGCTTGGAGAGACTCAAAGTATTTGTACCTTGTCTTCAGGATGCTTTCATCAACAATATTTGACAATATATGTCCAAGATGAAGCAAGACCATGAATAATGAAACAACAAGAACAAAAAATTGCATCCATGGGCTTAGCCACCAACAAATCACAGTTTCCCACTGACATCCAACCCTCAAGCAGTGATTTTTCATCATAATGAGACTGAAAACTGATGTGAGCATTCAGGTAATATTGAGAGCCAAGTATTAACTACTTAAAGGAATGGAAGTGGTCCTATTGAGTTAATTAGGTACCACACTGAGACCTCTAAAACCAGCAAGTCCAAGTAAGAGAATAGATGAAAGCTCCATTTTACTATGTATCTGATATGAACTGCTGAAGGGTGATGTATTGTAAGCTATTAAAGTTTCTAGGTACTGGAAAAAGTGAGTCATAGATAAAAGTGTACTAAGAACAAAATCTTTGGATGTTTAAATACATCACCTTCTCTTAGTGGTAAAATATGTTCAGATCAATATCCCTACATGTCAGCATATAATAAATGTTTAAAAGAGCTATTGAACTGGGTTTTTAAAAAAGAACCTTCACAAATCAACTATTTTAAGGTCTCTGGGTAACAAAGTTCTGAATGTGCAGTTAGTAGACCCAATAACCTTTTTGATAGTCTAACTTTCCTTTTGTTTCTTCACAGTCTACTCACAGGAGAGATGTATTTTCAAATGCCCTGCTATCTAAGCATCAACTCAAACACAGCAGCCCTCACATGTACAACTACACACAGCAGACCACTAGATCGAGCCTTGGCTGTGTGAAGTACCCAAAAAGCATACAGTATGTGTATAAAACATTTAACATGTGAACTAAGGATATGGGTGGCACTGTGGTCTAAACCACTGAGCCCCTTGGCCTTACCGATCAGAAGGTTGGCAGTTCAAATCCCCACAACGGGGTGAGCTCCCATTGCTCTGTCCCAGCTCCTGCCAACCTAGCAGTTCAAAAGCACGTCAAAGTGCAAGTAGATAAATAGGTACTGCTCCGGCGGGAAGGTAAATAGCATTTCCGTGCACTGCTCTGGTTTCTGCCACGGTGTTCCATTGTGCCAGAAGTGGTTTAGTCCTGCTGGCCACATGGCCTGGAAAGCTATCTGTGGACAAACACCGGCTCCCTCTGCCTGAAAGCGAGATGAGTGCCGCAACCCCATAGTCGCCTTTGAGTGGACTTAACCGTCCAGGGGTCCCTTACCTTTTTTCTTTTAACATGTATAAATTAATGCATGTTTAGACTCTGCCCATGCTATCTGTCACATCATCATCCTTGATACAAATTAATCACATGAGCAAGGCCTGCTTGTGTACAAATGCATGCATGTAACCTCAGTTTATTCTAAACATCCTAAGCACGAGTGGAAGCCCTCTAAAGCACATGTAGAGAACCTAAAACCCATAGGCCAATCTTAGTCTGCTAGGGAATCCAGTTTGGTCACAAGGCTGTTTTACTCAAAACCACACTCAGCTGTCCATCTTGTGATATCAACTGATGGGGGGGAGGGCAGGATTTTATGTTGGTTCCAGCAGGGAATTGCCACCCATAGCCAAAGTAGCAGGATTTAAACTCTACTCAACATCAGACAAGTTGGGGTTAAATCCTGCTCAGCTTGGCTGTGCATGCCTGGTACACACATCCAAAGACACAAGCATTGACTGTGCTTGAGAGGAGTCCCTTTAGTAGTGGATCTGCAAAAAGCAGGTTTCTTTAGCCAGCTTTTTGTAGCTCTGCAGCTAGCGGGACTTCTCTGACATGAGCTTCTTATAAAATGCAGGTGGGGGAGAAAGAACTGCTTTGCAAGTTTTCCCCCCTCATGCATGCAATGCCTTCTCCCTTTTCCCAATCACCCACTTTAAATTCTGAATAGCAGGAGTTTAGAGGGAGAGACGAGCAAAGACAGTTTTTTCAAACTATTCAGTTTTTGGCCGAATTTCTTAATCATTCCTTTCTTTCTTTTCCACAACCTTCCCTCTGACATACATGGAACATCATCCATCAGTTGCTCCTGACATTTTGTAAATACTTTCCTCCCCACATAAGCTAGGCAGGGGAGGGGAGGGAGGAGGGCCACACCAGGCTTAGGGCACCGCAGAGATCTGTTGGGTGGCACTGTTTCGGGGTGGTCTTCCTGGTGAGTGAATAAATAAATAAATAAATAAATAAATAAATGTATATACTGTTATTGAGATTTTGCTTTATCAATAAGTTACCGATCAGCATGGTGTTTGGGTGGTTGGGGAGTGATAACTTCTGGAGCTTTTGTTCACTCCTGCTTGTTGGAAGGCTCAGCAGGTAAAAGGCAATTTGTGACGTACCTTAACATTTCTGAAATAAGTTCCTGCTCTGAAATGTCAAAGAAGTGGTACAGCCAAAGATGAGTGGTTCATGCTGAGATCTTAGCTGCTGGCATTTTTTTTAAAAGGAGATAGCGTTGTACTTTGCAGAGGGTGGGTGGGATGGCATCGAGGAGTAGAACTGCACAACAGTGCCAAGTCTTCCTTGTACTAACTCAATCCATAGTACAACAGACAATGTTGTAAAAAGCATTCTTCAAACATACCAGTATTTCATAATGACAATTTGGAAAGAAACTACTACTGTTACTAATACTACTAATAGCAGAATATGCAGAGGATGATATCAAATGTTAGTCATACTCAGAGCAGAATTCAGTGGGTCACTTCTGGGTACAACTTCATTGGCTATTACCCAAGGTACCCATTAAGTACAGAGACTTCCAGAACTCAACAAATAGCATTTAAAAACATCTTTATACCATACCTCTTAAGTGCATATTTCTGGTAAGGGTGTTCTAATATAAAGAGAAAATAAAACAGTGGTGACATTCAGGAAGGCAAATATAAAATCAGCTTATCTTGAATCAAGAAGGTTAAGGAGTGGTTTGTGTATGTGAACCAGGACAGGGAAGTTAGATTGACCACATCCAAAACCATTGATGAAATTCTTAGGACATTGCACTTGTTTCACCCTATTATTAGTAGCATTCACTAGCATATTTGCCTTTACGGTTGCTGTCACTTCATGGCAGCAGCCCCAACAGAGCATCACATTTGGATCTGGGGCAGCTCCGTTCTTGGACATCCCACAGAACTGTATTTTAAAAAAATACTAAAGCTCCTTTTACATAAGCACACAAGACAAGCCTGATGGATCAGGCCAGTAGCCCTTCTAGTCCAGAATCTTGTTCTCACACTGACCAACCAGACGCCCATGGAAAACCCTGCAAGCAGGACCTGAGCACAAGAGCACTCTGTGCCCGCCATCCCATAGTCCCATGGTTTCCATCAGCTGATATTCAGAAGCATTACTGCCTCTGACTATGGAGACACAGAAGAGCCACAATGCCTGGGGGTTATTGACACCCTTATCCTCCATGAAAGTAATTGATATAACTGGTTGAGCAATCAGGCAGCATCTGATTGTGCTGTGGACAATGTCGAAAGCATTGGCTTCCTCTGTAAGCTGAGACTTGTACCCAGTCTCCACAGAAATGTAGCATTGTTCCTGCAGATTTCCTAGTTTCTTTGAAATCTGTATAATGCTTGCAAAGCAGAAGATCACGAAAAGGCATGAATGATATCTCTACAATAAATGCACGTTATTAAGCTAGAAGATGAGACATGCGGCTTTGAATTGAATAGTTGATATTTAAAATCTTACAAAAGAAAGAGGCTCTTTTACTGTCTTATCTTAAACCAGTCATAAAGACCTTCTATGTTTTTGCACACACGTACATTGGCAAATCAGTTGGAACAATAATGTATCTCAAGTTGTGGCAAACTGACAATTTCTTGTACACTGAATTTTAAAAGGAGCCTTTACCCAAGAAAAGATGAAAGCAATATAGTCGTAGGCTGCCAGGGAAACTTGGTGAATACAGTTTTGGCCACAAGAGAAAATGTGCTACCAAATTTGAGATTTACAAACCACCCTCTCCAGAACATTTTATCTGGAAACAACTCTTTGATAAACATACAATGATGAGTGTTGCCATTAAGTTTAATGGCAGCTGTTCAATCACATTTAATAGCTGCAACATTTTCCTGTTACTATTTTTACATTTCTCCTCTTCTTCCGTTCAACTCTGTTCCCTCTCTTTTACACCCCCGCCTTGCAACACTTCATTTTATTTTGCTACATTGGTATTATCTCTTTGCAATTTCACTGCAAAATCTTAGCCAAAGAACAGTTATCATGTGTGATCTATTCAAGGCATATATTAAAGTGTGAAGGGTTTTTTTCTGAACTCAGAAATAAAATTCTAATACTTCCTTCAGGTTTGAGCAAGATGTACCTTAAAGGTCAACAAGAAAGAAGGGTATTGTGCACTGTGGACTTTTATCTGTCTCGGAGCAAGGAGTCTGGCCTCACAAGTTGAATTCTAAAGAGCTCCATTCAAATTTTCCTAGGGAAAAGTACCACAATTAATTTAAGTAGTTCTATCCATAATACTAGTCATAATAGTGAGTTAATAGATAGTGAATTAATTGCTGAAGTATGTATCTTTTGTGGAGGTGGGGCATGTATAACATAGTTCTACATTCTGCATAGGCTGATGGTCAAGTTGGTAGAAACAATAATCTTGCTGATTAACCCTGCTAACAGAATGGCACCTTAATACATAGTTAATCAACTACATTACCACAGTGTGTGATCAGAAGAATCATGTCAGTTCATAGCAATACAAACTCATCCCAATTTGCAGATTTAGGCTGCAATCTTATAGTGATGGGGAAATCTGTCAGTGTTGGTGTTTCTGACATTGTCCTTTTTCCAGCCTTCAGTTCTTCACATTTCGACATCAGCTTGAAATTTTAATTTTTAAAAAACTTATCATGAAAATTCATAACCATTTTAGTGCAAATTTGTCCCAACATAAACATTTTTGTATGCAACTTCGCTTAATATACACATTATTGCAATGCAAAAAATGGACCTAATGGACCAGCTTCCACACTATTCCCTGTGTTATTCTGAACCCTGAGCAATTGTGCATGCAGACGGCTAACAACCACAGAGGTTATGTTCAAAACGATGACAGTGGAGACAGGAGGAACAGTGTTATTGCGGGGGGTGGGGGCTAGATGCACAGACCTACATCCCCTTTCTCCATGCTTGTCATCTACATGTGTGTAATGGAGTGGGATGGAGCAAGCTGTGCACATTTGCACACAGGTCAGGCATGTATATGTCCTGGGGTAAAATCCTTAAAGAAGCTCAACAACTTTGGTCGGCCCTCATGCATGTTCACTTCATCAAATCTGGCACCACTTTGATAAAAGTTTGGGCACCTCTGGATAAGGCATGGTCAGGTGCAATGGCTGTTCACAACATATGTTTGTGAAATGTATTTAGTTGAATAATTAAAGCAAGGGAAAGGAAATATACTTTGTGCAATTGGCCCTTTATACAGACTTCCCTTGTTTTATCTTGAAATGTAGGCTTCCTCTCAAAGTGTAAAGACTAGGAAACATTCTGCAGCATTGCCAGATAATTTAAAATATCATATTATAGTAAGTTTATGGCATAACGGCGATTGTAACCTTTGGGTTATACAAAAAAAAAAAAAAAGCCCTGTTGAAGACCTGGTCTTATCCCATTGCTAATCTTTGATTCCCACTGAACATTCTGTCTCTAAACTGCTACAATATGTCCCAATAATATTACTTCTTCAGGGTGCCATTCCACTATGCTGCAAATTTATACCACTCTGTTTCTCTTTATAATAACTTTACTGCTCACTGTGTCATGGAACCAGCACCTTTCTTTCTGCAGAGACTTTTTTACTGGAAGAAGAAGTGACAAACAACAGATAATAAAAAGTCAGTCCTATTGTAAAGTGTAGCTTTAAAAAAGAAATGGGCTTTTCTGCTTAATGTGAAAGAAGAAAAAGAAAGAATGTGTGTTTCGATACGTGAAAAGCACACAGCTTAAGCAATGGCACTTCGAGCCCAGGTCCAGTGAGCAAATCAGGTTTTAGTGTGTGTGTGTGTGTGTGTGTGTGTGTGTGAATTCATTCATTCATTCATATTTTTTACAATAATGGGGAACCTGTGGAGGCATATGGAGCCACAGGACTGGGGGCCAAATGCAGCCCTCCAGGACTCCATGTATGGCCCTTGGGACCCTTCCACAGACACATCCCTTCTCCTCAGGTCACACTCCTTACTGGCTTTGCTTCATACTATCCTTGAGTTTGTTTGGCTACCTAGACAAAACTCTGGACAAAATCTTGAACTCTGAAAATGCTTCTTGCTTGCTTGGATGGAGGCAGGAGAATGATGTGTGAGTGTGTGTGTGTAGAAACTAGCCTACTGTACTGAGGTCACATTTGCATTAACTGCTGTGCCTACTTTTGCCTCTGGCTGTCCACCCACCACTGGAATGTGTCCGCGGGAATGTGGTTCTGTTGTTTGACTCCAACACCCATCAGTGTCCCCTCCAGCATGGCAGATAGTAAGGGGTGGTGGATGTTGTAGTTCAGCAATGCCTGGAAGGCCCACAGGTTTGCTTTTTTTGAACCCTACTTTTCCTCTAAGGAGTTTGAGGAGTCATGGTTCCCATTTTATCTTCACAACCACCCTGCGAGGTAAGTTGTGCTGAGACATAGCAACTGGTCCCAAGTCACCCAGTGAGTTGGTTGCCATGTGTGGTCTTTTTCAAGGACATGTCCTCTTTTTCAGGGGTAAAATTTCTGTCCGGATGGATTTTTTAGATTTGCCAAAATGTCTCTGGCTATACTTTCTGGATGAGACATAGACATAACTGGTAGTTGGAGACTTCCTCTTCTCTTCTCCTGCCCATCTCAGCAATACAGTGGTACCTCAGGTTAAGTACTTAATTCGTTCTGGAGGTCTGTACTTAACCTGAAACTGTTCTTAACCACTTTAGCTAATTGGGCCTCCTGCTGCTGCCGGGCCGCCGGAGCACGATTTCTGTTCTCATCCTGAAGCAAAGTTCTTAACCCGAGGCAATATTTCTGGGTTAGAGGAGTCTGTAACCTGAAGCATATGTAACCTGAAGCGTCTGTAACCCAAGGTACCACTGTATATTGCAGCTTCTATAGCCTACATATAGTAGGGGTATTTAAAATGAGAGTCGTCATAGTGTCCTCTTTTTGGCTCTTCAAAATATGGCAACCCTATCCAGGCTTCGTGGGGATTTGAACCCGGTAGCCTCTATCCAATTACCGCCCAGTTTCGAATCTTCCGTTCCTGGGTAAGGTGATTGAGAGAGCAGTTGCTGAACAGCTTGGTGGGTTTCTGGATGAAACATTGGCTCTGGATCCGTTCCAGTCCGGCTTCTGCGCTGGTCATGGGACCGAGACGGCTCTGGTTGCCCTAACAGATGATCTTCGTAGAGAGCTGGATCGAGGCGGGTCGGGGCTGTTGATTCTTCTAGATCTGTCAGCAGCTTTCGATATGGTCGATCACGAACTTCTGGACCACTGCTTTGCCGACGTGGGGATCCAGGGCACAGTCCTTCAATAGCTGTGCTCGTTTCTCTCTGGTTGGGGACAGAGGGTGGCGCTTGGGGGGGAATTGTCATCGCGCCACTCCTTGGTGTGTGGAGTACCTCAGAGTGCGATACTCTCTCCGATGCTTTTCAACATCTTTATGCGCCCCCTCGTCCAGCTTGTTCGGAGTTTTGGGCTGGGTTGCCATCAGTATGCCGATGACACCCAACTCTATCTGTTGATGGATGGCCATCCTGACTCGGCCCCAGACACACTGACCAGATGTTTGGAAGCTGTGGCTGGATGGTTACGTGGGAGCCGGTTGAAGCTAAATCCTTCGAAGACAGAGGTTGTGGCTGGGACGGGGCGATATGGGATTGGGGGGGCGGCTCCCATCTCTTGCGGGGGCGCAATTAGTGACAGCACCATCCGTTAAGAGTTTGGGTGTAATCTTTGACACCTCCCTTTCCATGGAGGTGCAGATTGCAGCTATAACAAAGGCGGCATTTTTCCATCTCCACCAAGCTAAGCAGTTGGCTCCTTACCTCTCTCGCCCTGACCAAGCCACTGTGATCTACGCGACGGTCACCTCCAGACTGGATTATTGTAACTCGCTCTACGTGGGGCTGCCCTTGAGACTTACCCAGAAACTCCAGCGGGTGCAGAATGCTGCAGCGAGACTCCTTACGAGGTCTTCGCTGCGAGATCACATTCACCCAGTGCTATACCAGCTGCACTGACTCCCGGTGGAGTACAGGATCAGGTTTAAGGTGCTGGTTTTAACCTTTAAAGCCCTATACGGCCTAGGACCCTCGTACCTACGGGACCGCCTCTCCTGGTATGCCCCACAGAGAAACTTACGGTCTTCAAATAAAAACATCTTGAAGGTCCCAGGCCACAGATAAGTTAGGCTGGCCTCAACTAGAGCAAGGGCTTTCTCGGCTGCGGTTCCAATCTGGTGGAACGCTCTGTCACAAGAGACCAGGGCCCTGCGGGACTTGACATCTTTCCGCAGAGCCTGCAAGACAGGGCTGTTCTACCAGGCTTTTGGCCAAGGCACAACCTGACTCCCTCCCTCGGCAATCTTCGCAGAGCTCTGGCCCAATGGTTGCCAGTGGCTTGAATTAATTAATTTTATAATGAATGATTTTAGAGTGTTGTTTATGCTGTACTTTTGTACTGTTTTATTGTTGTTAGCCGCCCTGAGCCCGGCTTCGGCTGGGGAGGGCGGGATATAAATAAAATTTATTATTATTATTATTATTATTATTATTATTATTATTATTATTATTACACAATATTGGCTAGCTCACCTGGACACTTTTATTATATCTCATTTATCAAGGAAGGCCCACTACCCCTCTATCAAATACAGACATTCAACAACATCAAGATACTGTGTGTAACAACGAGTATTTTCTGCTGTGACACTGTGATTGTGGAATGACTCCATGAGGTAGGGGTGTCTGTGATCGCTTTACCTGTCCTTTGGTAGGCAGCATAAACATTAAGTTCACTGAATAAAAAAAACCATTTCTCACAAAAATGTATATATCATACATGCATTCACAATTAATATCCATCTAAATAGCCACTCAATAAATATTACTTTATTCATATTGCATAAATTATGCTGAAGACTGACATTTTATGAATTTACTGTTGTTTGTTTAATAGTTATAACATTTTTTATTCTTGCTGATTTTTATATTAAGTCTCTTTTTTAAAAAAAGTTTGTTTCTTTTCACATTCCCTTTTAAATGGGAAAAATAGGGTAAAAGGACTGGGAACTAATTAGTATTTGTAGAAGGAATCACAAAGGTTTTCTGCATTCAGCCCTTTTTGTTTTCAAAAGAACAAGAGTTTCATGAGGACCTGGGGATTTATTCTTTGGTTGTGGGCCCCAGCACAACATCCCTCTTCAGTATTCCTACCAGCAGATGATTGCAAAGCATCCTGCTTTTATTGTGGCAAATTGTCATTACCCAAGTCAAAGGAATGAAGAAACAAAAATACATAAACGTGACAAATAAATTTCCTGCTCAGCAAGTTATTCATGTTGACAAGCTCTACAACATTTATGACTTTATCATAACTTTTACCTGCTTTCCATATTTCCATATCTTTTCTTCTTCTTCTCAAGATTCAAATGAAATTCCTCAGATAGGTATCACGTTCCAAAGTGGGAAATATACAGCAATAATACATTGTCAGAATGTGCTGTCTGTAGAGGTTTACAACATACAAAATGATGGTTTATGAAAAGCAGACGGCTCTGAAATGTGTGGTGTTACAATATTAGCATAACTTAGATGAAAGCTGTTGTCAGCCCAGATGCAAACACAAACTGCACTATCTGAGGTACAGTTCACAAAAACTAAGAAGCTATATATAACGCAGGCACATAAAATTACCTTATGCCCACCTAGATGCCAAGCCAATATGCTTATTTAGAGCACTATGCACATACCCTCCAACATTTCTCTGATGAAAAGTGGGACATCCTATTCTATACATACATACATACATACATACATACCATGTCCATCTGAATGGGTTCCCCCGAGACACTCTGGGTGGCTTCTATATATATATATATACACACACACACATACATATACATAATAAAACATTAAACATTTTTAAAAAAACCTTCCCTATACAGGTCTGCCTTCAGACGTCTTCTAAAGGTTGTATAGTTACTTAACTCCTTGGCTTAGAGGTCATATAACTCCATATGTTCCAACATGTCTCCATTGAAAACAGGGAGATCCTAAGGAAAAGCAGGACATTCTGGGATCAAATCAGGATCCAGGATGGCTTGTGTAAATCCGAGACTGTCCTTGGAAAACAGAGACACTTGAAGGGTCTGTATACCTCATTTTAACGGGCTTAATGTTTTATGTTGGTTCTGCAGAACTCTCATCACCCAGGTGCCATTTATATTTGTGGCAAACCGTACATTTTTATTGAAATAGGAGTTAATCGCACTAAATGCAATGCCGACATTTTAATGGGAACTTTGATGTCATGGGTTGCTATCAAAAGCCTTTTGCACTTAGCAGGAGTGTTTCTGGACAGATTAGCAAGGTTGAAATCAATTTTTCATGTTGCTCTTGGTTTCCTTTCTTTTTTCCTTTTTTTCCTGACAAAACCTCTAGTGGAAGAACCAAATGGGCACAATCTAATTGAGGGCTGGTAACTAGTTCAGCTCTGGAAATAATTGAAGATATTTTTACCATCACAATGCACAGTTTCTTAAGCTTTGGCGGGGGGAATTGCTCAGAACAGAAGCACAATAAATATATTATTCAAAACTGTAATTTGCAAATACTGTTATTGAGCATTTGCCAGATATTTTCCAAGTATGCAGGTATTTGCTGAATATTCCTTGAATACTTGTAAACTGGTGGAGTTTGATTTCAGAATTTCAGAAAGAAAGCTACAGGGGTTTTCTTACAAGGACAGATGTTGCAGTTTGGGGATCTGCTCCATTTCCCTACTGGAAAATCCAAAAGCACCTTTTCACAGAAGCTGATGAAATTCAGAGGCAGAAGAGCTGTGCTTTAAGTAGATTGAGCAAGCAAATATGTCCAGGAGTATTTGTGCTCAACACCACAGCAATGTCATTTTACAATACACACACACACACAGAGAGAGAGAGAGAGAGAGAGAGAGAGAGAGAGAGAGAGAAACAGTCTCCTAACACCCCCCCCCCCCCGAGGTCTGGATGACATTTGCAAGGAAGTTCACCCTTTCTAAACCATTACATTTTTAGGGTAGGGAGAAAAATAGAATCACTTTGATGTGTAGATTGATTCAGGCCTGCCCCAAGACCAAGATTCAGCTCAAAAAGGAGTTATTGGAACATCAGGAACAAGAACAAGGCTGAAAAGGGGCAATTGGAGTCCAGATGGGGCCCAAATCACCTCCTAAGAAATAACTTCCATTTCTGGTACAGAAGTTGCCAGTTGTATATCTCCTTCATATTCTAAACCCTGAATAGACATAGCTCCATGATGAACTAGATGAGGAGGAATTGGCTGTGTGCACTTAGACAAATTCTCCAAACACTACTCCAAAGAGTCTGAAAACAGATTCTTTAAAAATGTTGCTCTCGTTCTTTTCAGTAGTTCTTTTCTCCCCATTCTGCAGATGAAAGGTTTCTGTAATCTCCCAGTATTGACTGTCCCTATTCTTCAACCATGCTATTAACTACTATTATGTCTTCTCAAGCCAAACCATGTATCTGCCTGTCTGAATTTTATCTGACACTCCTGCCAACACACTGTCCAGTAAGTAGTTCTCATACTGGGAAATGTGTGGGCAGAAAAGGCACTCAGACAGAAGATAAACATAAGTGAGGTTCTCTGTGCAGTTTAAAAAGGACTCTGTTTCTGACATGTGGTTTGAGTTTTAATGCCAGTGAGGAGTGTCAGTAATAATGGTTCTGACGGGCAAGTGCCACATTCCTATTAGATTTCAGAAGTTTGCTGTTTTCCCATTTGCTTTAATCTACTGCTGTCATTTTTCATATCCCTGACTGTGTTCAAAGACACAACAGGAGCGGCAAGCCCCAGCTTTCAGAACAGAGAGGCTTTTGAATTTAGATTTTATTATTATTATTGCAGTTGGAAGCAAGCAGACATTTAAATGAACAAAGGGCCAGTGGAAACTGAATCAAAAATATTTTTTACCCATCCAAGAAGATTCCCACCACTCCTGAGCAGTGCACATGGGAGCAGGGCTAGCCGCCCACAGCTAGCGTCCCAGGGGGTCGGGGCGGCAATGTTGCTACCCCTCAGGGATGACACCTGGGGCAGGCCACACACACCACACAACCCTTCCTCTGCCAGTGCTCCTGAGCTGCTATTTGTCTTTTTTTTAATATATATATAAATTTTTTATTGGTTTTACAAAATTTTTAAAAAACAAACAAACACTTAAAAAGACATACAAACACGTATAATTTCATAACATTTTTTTCATAGACCTCTTTTCCGGGACTCCCCCATACCCCCCCTTTCTGCATCCTAATGTCCAAAATTTTATAGCAACTCCCAATTGTTCCTTTCCACCCTCTGTCATCTTAGTCTTTTCTTTATTCTGACCTTATATCACTGTATCCCTTTATTCCTGAAAACCACAACATTCTAACATTCATCGAGTTTATAATAGTCCTTAAGATAGCTTTTAAATTTTCTCCATTCTTCTTCCGCCGTCTCTTTTCCCTGGTCGCGAATTCTGCCTGTCATCTCAGCCAATGTCATGTAGTCCATCACCTTCGTCTGCCATTCTTCCAGAGTGGGTAGATCTTGTGTCTTCCAATACTTTGCGATAAGTATTCTTGCTGCTGTTGTAGCATACATAAAAAAAGTTCTATCCCTTTTTGACACCAAATGGCCGGCAATGCCCAAGAGAAAAGCCTCTGGTTTTTTCAAGAAAGTACATTTAAGTACCTTTTTCATTTCATTATAAATCATTTCCCAGAAGGCCTTAATCTTCGGGCATGTCCACCAAAGGTGATAAAAGGTACCTTCAGTCTCCTTACATTTCCAACACTTATTATCGGGCAAATGATAAATTTTTGCCAGCTTGACTGGGGTCATGTACCACCTGTAAACCATTTTCATAATGTTTTCCTTTAAGGCATTACATGCCGTAAATTTGATACCAGTGTTCCATAACCATTCCCAGTCCGCAGACATAATGTTATGACCAATGTCCTGTGCCCATTTAATCATAGCCGATTTAACTGTTTCATCTTGTGTATTCCATTTCAGCAGCAAGTTATACATTCTTGATAAATTCTTAGTATTGGGTTCTAACAATTCAGTCTCTAATTTTGATTTTTCCACCTGAAAGCCAATTTTCCTATCCTGTTTGAAAAACTCCATTATTTGATGATATTGAAGCCAATTTTGTAGGATAAGAAGAAAGAGAAAAGTTAAAATAAGTATAGCAGGAGGCTTGTAGCTGGAAGTTGCCACAGTTTCCCAATAGATACTGTCTCAGCCTACTCTGGTATACTGTAGCCAAGCTATGCCAAAACTTTGTTGCACAATGTAACTTCCACAGGAAAAAAGTCAGTTCAGTGTTCTATTATCTTATTAGGCAGACCATTTCAGCTTCTTGAGACAGCATAGGATTTTTCTTTTAAATAAATCATGCAGTTACTAATGTCTGTTTTGCCTCCCCTCTGCCCTGCTAGCTAGAGGGGAGATCTAAGGTCCAAATGTCAGGTTTAATTGAACAAAAGCAAAGTCTTTGATGGATGCAGCTTTTCAGTTCCGTTGCTTTCACTTTCATGCAGTCGGGGGAAGGCAGACTTCCTTAATTTTCGCCTCCCCGTTTTCAGCCAAATTTCAGATTGTAATTCCAAATAAAGGTTTCTTTCTACTCACGGGTTTTTTCTGTCCAAAATTTACAGGAAGGTATCGGCGCTCTCCACTAATAGCGACGCGGCTTCACCCTGCGGGCTGGGTAGCGATTCTCAGCACCGCGCTCCCCCGATGTCGTTCCAGAGCCTTTAAAAAGGCTCTTTCTGCGGTAAAGGGGGGGCGCTTCTGGTGCCCACCGAATCTCCTTGTTCACAGGCTTCCGCGCCTGTAATTTTAGGGGTCCCCCGCTTGCCGTAGCGGGACAGACCCGAACTCGCAGGGCAGTCCTTTTCCGGAGCTCGGAAAGAGGACCGCCATTAGCGCTGGCGCCGACCGGAAGTCCCTGAGCTGCTATTTGTCTAAGTCATTAATTGTTTAAGCATGGGGTTCATCTTCTCATCAACGTGCTAAACGTACTTGGTTTGAAATGGCTCATCAGTCAGTCAGTCTCGAAAATGGAAAGCAGTTACATCTGATAGGAAGGCATCAGCTGTATCTAGGGGAAAGGATGTAACTCAGTGGCAGAGCAAATGTTATGCATGTAAAACACCCCAGGCTCCTCTCTGGAACCTTAGGGAACCACTGCCAGCCCCTGTCTATCGGGAGCAAGGCAATTTGTGGCTTTCCAGGCCTTGCTAGACTCCAATGTTACGGAAAGTGTTTATTGGGTTAATTTCACATGAGTTGCTGGCTCATTATTGCAAATATTAATACTGTGCAGTTTGAAGCAACTGGAAGCATAAGAACTGACTCCTTTTGGGAAAAATCTTCGTGCAGAACAATGAAAATATTATTCAAACTTTAACTCGCAGAACTTTCTTCGTAACAGAATTAAAATATCAGATGTACCTCAAAATTATCCATACAATATCTTGTGCTGTCCAGCACAAGCTCAGCCACTTAGAAAATATGAAATAATCCAAACAGACCTACAAGCAAGGTCGCTTTCTGTCTTTAGCAGCTTCCATTTCACCTGAAACTGTTTCCCTCGAGAGCTTCATTTACATCTTCGCTCCACAGAGTCTTAAAACAAGACTCCCTTCAAAAAGGAGATTTGCAGCCAATACCTCTGTCACCTGATCTAAGGTTACAACACTCGCATGTTAGCAAGCAGAAAACGACAATTAGTTAATTATCAACTCAGCAAGAGCTCAGAGTGCTCTTCTTGCTCTTCCAAAGCTTCAATGGAATCTCCCCATGTTAAACCTTTTCACCAATACACAGGCATTCCCATGTCAGTGTCAATGAAACCAATTTTACCTAACACTCATGCCCCACAATGTACCTGGCTGAATCTGGTGACTTTCTTATCTATGTTACTGGGGAGATTTGGCATGTAACTTTGTGTATAAAAGGGCTCAGGTCACAACCTACAGTGTAGTGTGCATTGTGATGGGATATTGCAGGACTCATGTGAAGGCTTTTTGAAAAGATCATCCGAGAAGAAGTTGAAGAATTGCCAGACTTCAGAACTCATAGACATCTGTCAGATGCAGGACTTGCTTGCTTGGATGGAGGCAGGAGAATGATGTGTGAGTGTGTGTGTAGAAACTAGCCTACTGTACTGAGGTCACATTTGCATTAACTGCTGTGCCTACTTTTGCCTCTGGCTGTCCACCCACCACTGGAATGTGTCCGCGGGAATGTGGTTCTGTTGTTTGACTCCAACACCCATCAGTGTCCCCTCCAGCATGGCAGATAGTAAGGGATGGTGGATGTTGTAGTTCAGCAATGCCTGGAAGGCCCACAGGTTTGCTTTTTTTGAACCCTACTTTTCCTCTAAGGAGTTTGAGGAGTCATGGTTCCCATTTTATCTTCACAACCACCCTGCGAGGTAAGTTGTGCTGAGACATAGCAACTGGTCCCAAGTCACCCAGTGAGTTGGTTGCCATGTGTGGTCTTTTTCAAGGACATGTCCTCTTTTTCAGGGGTAAAATTTCTGTCCAGGTGGATTTTTTAGATTTGCCAAAATGTCTCTGGCTATACTTTCTGGATGAGACATAGACATAACTGGTAGTTGGAGACTTCCTCTTCTCTTCTCCTGCCTCCAGCACAACATCCCTCTTCAGTATTCCTACCAGCAGATGACTGCAAAGCATCCTGCTTTTATTGTGGCAAATTGTCATTACCCAAGTCAAAGGAATGGAGAAACAAAAATACATTCATGTGAAGGCTTTTTGAAAAGATCATCCGGAAAGAAGTTGAAGAATTGCCAGACTTCAGAACTCAGAGACATCTGTCAGATGCAGGACTCTGAGCAACTGGACCTAGAACATGCTAATGGGCTTTGGCTCAGGAAGGACTTTAAAGTACAGTTATACCTTGGGTTATGAACTTAATTCGTTCCGGAGTTCCATTCTTAACCCGAAACCATTTTTAACCTGAGGTGTGCTTTTGCTAATGGGGCCTCCCGCTGCCGCCACGCAATTTCCGTTCTTATCCTAGGGCAAAGTTCTCAACCCGAGGTACTACTTCCGGGTTAGCAGAGTTTGTAACCCAAAGTGTTTGTAACCCGAGGTACCATTGTACACAACCCTCTCTGGGAAGAGGGGGGAGGAAGCCTTCGTGTAACCTGTATATAGTGTGTATGTAAATACAGAGTGTGTGTTTTGTATGTGCCAAGTAAAACAACTTCTAAAAACAACTGTTTAATGTTGGCGAGCTTTACCACTTTACTGAAGCTTCCATGGCACGTACACAGGGAACAAGATGCATAAGAGGAAGATAAGCACACCCCCCCCAACATCCAATTCCCACCAGCCCAGGCAGCATTGCCAATGGTCAAAGAAGATGAGAGATGAACAACAGGAAGCCCGATCCTGTTGTAGACAATACTAAATTGGATAATAGTATGACTCAGCATCAAGCAATTTCCTATATACCAAGCCTTTTGAAAATTGGAGCATTACATGACTTTTTATAAATTGCTGTTATCTCTCTTTCCCCCCCTCTTCTAGGGAGTGTTTCTTTTCCTTCTCTTTTCCAGTTCAGACCCAAACAGAAACAAAGGGCACCATCCACTGAAAAGAAGATGCCTACACAGCTACCATTAATTCATTTTACAGTGATTTCACCCTTGTTGAAAGCTTCATTCACTTGTTGAAAGCTCCATAGCCACAGAATCCATTGTATGCTATTGTACAAGTTCTGCGTGTGACCTAGTTGTACAAAATCATCCTGGAATTAAAGGGAAATGGGTGGCAGTAACTAGCTGCTACTGTGTATATAAGAAACTGTAGTCTAGGTACTTCTAGGAAGACTGCCATTTCTATTCTTTGTCTTATATGCATGGAAGTAGGACAAGGATATGTATGTGTAACCCTTGCTTCTCATTATCCTTACCTCTAGTATTCTTCCAAGTAATTTTTTTTAAAGACAGCAATGGACTCATCCCTCAGCAGTAATCTGTGCTTAAATTCTTAAATGGAAAAAAAAAGGTTCTGGAGCTGAGGTCTGCCTGCTAGCTCTGCAGCAGCGCCCAGACCCTGTTAATCTCTTCTGCTGCTTTGATGTCCTACTCCTGCCCACCTGAGGCAGGTGACAACTGGGTATAGAGCATTTCCAGATGTAGTGCCCCATCTTTGGAAGGTTCTTCCCAGGGAAGAGGCCCATACTGTTATCCTTTGAGCATAAAGCAAAGTGACCAGCAGTTTACAATATGACTTCTTTTTTATTCTTTCAAGCATAGAGTTCAGATTTATCATTTTAATAAAACAAAAATTAATAAATAAAATAAATGTATCTACTTAATATGGTGTGTGGGTTTTTTTTGTTGTTGGTTTTTTTAAGGAGTATCCTGCATATCTCCTCCCAAGTTGCCAGAACTAAGGACTCAAGAAGACTCCTGGTGGAATATGTTGTGCACATTTCTGGAGGTTAAGTGCTACAGCTATGTGGGTTTCCATTTTGATCCGCCACACAACAGAAAGGAGTACAGTGGTACCTCGGGTTACAGATGCTTCAGGTTATAGACGCTTCAGGTTACAGACTCTGCTAACCCAGAAATAGTACTTCGGGTTAAGAACTTTGCTTCAGGATGAGAACAGAAATCGCTCAGTGGCAGTGCGGCGGCAGCAGGATGTCCCATTAGCTAAAGTGGTACCTTGAGTTAAGAACAGTTTCAGGTTAAGAACGGACCTCCAGAACAAATTAAGTTCTTAACCCGAGGTACCACTGTAGCAACTTTCTTACTTTCAGTAGACCTACCATAGCTGATCAAAGAGCTGAGTCAATCCAAGATTCTTGTATTTGCGTGCAATACTTTGTTGCTGTTGTTTTGAAACACACACATACTTTGAGGACATAAATGCCGTATTATATACTTGCTGTGTCTGGGAAAGGACAAAATGAAAGCACTCTTATATTACATTAACTTTCCCTCTGAAAATCCCGGGAACTGTAGTTAATGGTGCTGGGAAATGTATTTTAACTCCTCCCAGCACACTTAAGAAAGTGCAGTTCCCAGAGTTCTTTGGGGGAAGCCGTGACTGTTCAAGTGGCATAAAAGTGCTTTAGATACAGGGCTTTTTTCCAGGGGGAACTCACCAGAGCTCAGTTCTGGCAGCTCTCTTGAACTTCTCAGGCAGATGCCATTGCCATTCTAAGAGAAAAAGGGAGACATTCATGGTGAGTTCCAACACATCTTTTTTGAGAAAATGAGCACTGTTTAAATGTATGGTAATGCAGATAGATAAAAAGCACCACATTCACACACAAAACAGTAATTCTAACTAGGGAACTTTAGACCAAATAAAAGCTTCCCAGAAGCAGAGTTGTTCTCACTCCTGGTTTAAGCTGATATGTTGTACTGTAGCATAACAAAGAGGTAATCTTATGAGCCAGTTCTTAGTTTATCTGTCCTAAACGGAAATAAAATGGAACTGTTTTATTGTGTATGATTCCCATTGGAAGTCTTCTTAAGCGCTGTAAGTAAGTTTAATAACTGTAAATCTTCCGTGATACTCTCAGAAATGTCGGCTTGGTATTTTGGTATTCCTCAATGCCACTGTTCAATGTGGCTTCTTTATTAGATAAGGGAATGCATTTCCATTTAACAACAAACAGGGCATGGAACAGTACAGACTAGAAGAAAAGGCTCACCAGAAATCAAGGAGCATAACTTAAAAAAAATAAAATAAACAGAAGCATTTTCTCTGCTCTTTTTTTCTTCTCTCAATGGGAAGGGGCTGGTTTCTCCTCGGCCTGCTTCTCTTCAAGGAACTGCTCTGTCTCTTTCTGTTCTTGTTTTGTCCTGGCTTTATGTGATAAGAATTGTATCAAACTAAAAGCTTTTTAAAGAAACTCCCAAGAGACTGTCAAAGCAGAACTTAGCTGCGTGACTGCAGGGTTTCCTGAGCACTGCTTCGCTGAAGAGCTTTTCTGTTCTCCTATCATTCTTTGATAGTCAGTTCCTAATTTTCTTCCCTGTCACAGTTGTCTTAAGCAAGACCAGGAATTAAGCGGGAATGGGATTTGTGATAATTTTGACAATAAAGAAATAAATAAAGCCCAGCTTTTCTGTGACTGTCAAAATTGTCTTTTTGTCTCAAGGATTCGTTTAAAGGAGAGCCAGGACTCTTGAGGGCATTATTTTTTAGGTCTGTTAAAAAGAGTTGTTGGAACAAATGCACAAACAGGCAAGACTACAAATGTTAAAAAAATGTTAAAAATGTCAAAAAGCCATCTTAGTGGTATTATCATGTTACACATCTGAGAATGGGGGAGAAAAGCAATATTGCATTATAATGAGAAACTAACCGATTTGCACTTCTCAAACCAATATATAAACCAAAACACAGTTGTCTTCCAAAATTCACACTTCTCCAAGTTTTGCAATGCAGTTCTCCAGCAAAGTAACCTGTACAAAAATGTGTACAAAAAACAATCCTTTATGAAGTGGGAAGGTTTCAGTGAGGCAGGCTATTCAACAGAAGAGAGATCTTTCAGGAGCTGTTTACATCTAAAAACAGTGCTTTCCTAGCTCTCCAAGACAGTGGGCTACTGGTGTTTACTGAGAGGGAGAATGGGGGAGCAAGGCATTGAGAGTTTGGCACTGTTTGGTGTGGTAGAGAAGGAACATTGGATCGGCTCCACCACTATGCATAGTAGTGGTATCCCCATGCTTCAGCCCTCTGTTTCAGAACGCACCAGTGGCCCAATATTGGGAAGCCAGAAGAGGAATGGGCACCAGCAGCACCGTCTCACCCACCGCTGCTGAGCATGCTATTCCTCTTTGGTGGGGTGTGGAATCTTTTTCACTCTATAAGGGTCTTTCAGAGTATTCCTATCTAGATATCTTCCATCCAGTTAAATATAAAGAAGGAACAGCGGGCTTGCATCAGATATGCTGGTAATTTGTAGGTAGCACATAAAGGGCAAGATTTAACAAGATAAAAACACATGACCAAGCTGCATGTTATGCTTAATGCACAGTGCACAGCTATGCCTCTGGTTTGCCTTTAATTAATTATGGGCATGGTGGAGGTTGGCTGTTATCACAGCATGCAGAGAAGGGAGCCCAGGTGCTTCTTGGAGCATGCGGCAGGTGCTGGGCTTTGAAGCTTTGCTTAGCAGCTTTAGGCTACAAAGCAAGAACAAAAATATTTGCGGCAAAGGCTGCTCTCAGATGCCCTCCTCAAAATGTAAGCAGGCGAACTGTGCAAGGGAAAGGTTTGCAGATCAGCTGACAAAACTGCTGATCTGTGTTCTCTTCCAAGCACTAGTTTAAGGGAAACAAAACAGAAGTTAGTTTCAAATTGCAGAATGAACAAACTCCTCCATCCCTAAAAAAGTAGGAAGTTCCACAAACAAGATGTCCCAGTTGCAATGGACCTCTCACTAGTGGCGGGCAGGTAAGTCTATTTTTGGTCCATGTCAGTTTCATGGGCATTCGTTCATAAATCCATTCCATCCCATTTCCAGATTAATTGGTGAAATTTAAATCAAAAGTCTCCATACACACACATTGTATTTAAATACATATTTTATCTCAACATGTTCACTTCTAAAAGTATATTAACCTAAAACATACACTTAAATGGATGTTATCTGAAAATAGGATGTCAGGGAACTGACATCGGAGCTAGAGGCGGAGGGAAGGCTCTCAAATGATGCTGGAGAAGGGCCCAGCAGGGAGAGAGGCAGCTCAACAGATGGGGAAGCGAATCAGCGCAACACCAGGGATAAAGGGGGGCAGATGGGGGAATCTGTGAGAGGGCTCCAGGACTCTTCACCGGACACCAGCGGGGAGAGCACGGGTCCTCCACTACCCATGCCCTCCCTGCGCAGAAGACTTCCACGCAGTGAGAGTAGGAGGAGACTTGGCGTCAAACAACTTTTATGTTGGAAAAGGTTTAAGAAACGCCCACTGACGGATTCTGCTAGCGATTGAGGCAGCCACGAAGTGAAGGGCTGTCCAGACAGAAAGGTTTAACCAGGCAACATAGGCAGGAGAGGCGGCAACTTACGCACGAGCAACCCCATACTCATTACATATGCATTTTAGTGTTTTCTTTTCAAAAAAATGAGAATTCGTCTCCATGAAATGACCTTTAATAAGTACAAAAACGCAAATCATCTGCTTGGAACTGAGGTTGGGCTTTCTGGAAACCTCCCCTGTTACAGGCCAAGCTGATCTTGACGATCTTCTGAGGAAATCCTGGTGGCCATTCTACAAACAGTGCAGGATGCAGGTGGTGCTGTGGTCTAAACCACTGAGCCTCTTGGGCTTGCCAATCAGAAGATCGGCTGTTCAAATCCACGCAATGGAGTGAGCTCCCGCTTTGTCCCAGCTTCTGCTTGGCTGAGACAAAAATAAAATCATTCAGATATAAAGTACATACCTGTGCCAGGAAAGTGTGGTGCAAAATGAAGTAAAGATGAGCCCTTTGTGATAACACAGAAGCTGGCCTTCTTCGTGATTTAGTATCCTACAGAATGCCTCCCTTTGGTAATTTGTGAGGTGAAGAAAGTAATTACCTTTAAGTGCTTTTTTAATCAAGCTTTCCTGGACTCTCCTAATGTTTATTTTATCCTTATTCTTTATAGACTGCTCAGTTTTATTTGTGATCTACAACTGCCTTTTGTTTTTATCTCATTTTTATCAAGTTTTTTACGAAACTTTATTGAAGGATGCTGTCTTTTTATGGAGCTTCTGAATAAACCCCTCAGAGATTTTATTACGTGGCATGCATTTTGCAAGATAAATAAGCGACGTGTGTACTCAGCCACTGAGTACACTTCTTTCCCATTCATTTTATACCGTTCTGATGGCACAACACAAAGGGAAGGAAGAGGCAGTAGAAATTACATGCCAAATAGCTTCCTTGCCTTGATGCCTGCAGAGGGAACAGAAAGGCTTCTGTGGAACCAGGGTTCAAAGCCCATAAAGAGAAGGAAAGAGTCGGGCCAGGCTGGGAAAGGAATCCCACTGCAGGAGAAAGCTGAAACCAGAGGAGAATTTAGGGCAGTTTGAGTGGTGCAGCTGCACTGGGCACACAACTAAGTGCTTCCCCGGCTTTGGGATGGAGGTGGGAGGGCTCTAGGACCCTGCCAGAGCCTCACACTTCCTTCCCAAGGCCAAAGCCAGTGCCATAAGCATGTCAAATGTTGACCTTGCACAGGATGGCATATTCCCAGGATCCCAGGATCCCCAGCACCAGCAGATCCATCCTCCAAGCTATGCACTGCCTACAGTGACAGCTTTGCTACAATCCTTGGAGACTGGATCTGCCATCTCCTTGTCAGCCCCCCCCCCATGCCACACACAATGCCACCTCTACAGCAGCCTCTTGGTGAATAGGAGGCACTGCTGATCTCCTCTCACTGCGAGGGAGGAAATGGCAGGATCTGCCCTCTGGGGTCTTCTGGGTCTGCACCTGCTTGGTGTGATTTAGAGCGGATCTCTTTCCCTCCCTGCCATTTGATTCCCACTTCAAATATTGGGTAAGGTTGATTTGATTCCCTGCCCCCTGTTCCTGATGTAGGTCTTTATTCCCTCTTGTTCCTAATGTAGATCTTCACTCACTCCTACTTCCCTGGTGGGATGGGGAATGCCATTTTGTGGTTCTCCTCAGGTGTCCAAATGTCTTGGGCTGGCCCTGACTACATGAATCACCATGGTCAACTATAGCCAGTTCCCAGTAATTCACCAGTCTTTGCATAGCCACCACTCCCAAAAATGGAATCGCTGCTCAATTACCTTTCCTACCCCCCAGGCATGAAATTCCCCCCCCCTCCTCACCACCACCATGTTATTTCTAAGCTTTAGAAGTGTCAAAGTGACTCTGCAAACACACACACACACAAAGAGACCTCTTATCTGCTCCTGCTAGACAACTGCTATACAACAGCTACCCACAGTTGTATAGCGCAATGGCTGCAGCCCTACTGAAATTGTTGTGCACTGCTCACACTTTTCATGACACACCCATTCCCTTGTCTATTTTCAGTGGAAATCTGTTATGTACTAAGCTTGGCTCCTAGAACAATAGGCAAGTAGGATCCTAGAATGCAACAACTGATTGGCTTGCAGGAGAAGACCAATCAGGCTCCAGGAGGGAAGCAGAATCAGCCAATCAGATGGCACTCATTGTGTAAATAATGTATATAAAAGCCTGAGGCTTGAGAGGCAATTCAATCACTGTTTTACAAGCTGCAATAAAGAGCATGAAATTACTACAGGGGTATATTTCAAAATCATAGATTAAATCATCCATTCTTTGCTTGGAATGCTTCATCATATTCATTCTCCAAGCAGATCATCCTCAGACCTGTAATGAAACCGATCTGTTCAATGGAGAAGCCTTCATTGTGTTTCCCACAATAGACATAAAACAATTGCTTCTGATTATTCTGCCTGTGCTCAACTTTTGGGGTTGTTCTGAGAGCATCCACCCTGCTGCTGCTGTTTTTCCTGCACAGAGCAGAACTCTTTATCCCCAGTAAATCTGAATAAGTCATTTATTATTTACTTTCTTTGGGGCATTTTGGCAAGTGATTATATAAACATCTGCATGGAGGAGAGGAGACAAAAAGTTGCTCTGGAGTCTGTAAACTAATTAGTGTTAAGGAAACTATATGTGGGCAGAGAAGCTTTTATTTCTGCCTTGAGTAGATCATGCTTTGGTCCAAATAAATATATTGTCAAACTGCTTTATGTGTATGATGGGGTCCCTCCCCCTCCCATGACTGCCTTTGCATTTTTTGGTATGATAACCATCTTAGCTAAGGAAACTAATGATTTGCAATTTCAAAACCCTAAGCCATGTTCTTCTTTTTTCTAACATATTTCCTCAACAGTACAGGATAAATGCTATTGCTATGTATCCCCATTATTTCTCTCTGTGTAGGGAATCGTGTCACAAGACCTCCATAACTGTACTTAGATGTGCTGTGAGGAGATAGATATCTTTGCCATACTCTGAAATCTTGTCCTTTATAGGACTCTGTCAGCTCCCTAACTGACAAATTTAAAAGGCCAGTTAGCTAGCTGACAGGGAATATTGCTGCAAATGTATTAGCTGCTGTTCTTTTATGGGAAGAGGGGACGGTGAGAAGCTAGCACCTTTGCCTTCCTACATAAAATCAGACATGTTAACGGGGACATTTCACTGAGCTGCAGGCAAAAGGGCTTTCTTGATGAAACCTTTGTCTGATCATCTGTCTACTACGGAGCTGAGCTGAAATTTCTCATAAGACACATTCTTCTGAGAAAATTTCTGAGATTTATTTTGTGGCTGTGGCTACCATTTCCTCCCCACAATGCCCTGGGACAACAATACAAAATGGTAGCCAGATTGTGAACACAGTGGCTGTTGCTGCCTTTTGAAGTACCTCCACACACAAAGGATGACAAAAAGGCTTTGCTTGTTCCACTGCTAATAGTGATACAATCCCCAAGAAACTATTGGAGAATTTCTCTGCTGTCTGGATAAATGGTTCACCCACATTCTCTACGCAAAACAGGGTGGAGAATTTTGAGAAGTCTTGTATGCGCACTTCTAGAAACACAAAAGGTATCCCGGCTAAAATTGAAGTATTTAAATCAACAGCATGGATGTTGTGCCTGGCTGAAAGGGTACAATGGAGTAGCAATTTGTCTGAGCCAAAAGAACTTGTTCTGAGATGATTTCACCTTAGCATATCATCTTAGACTGTTAGCTTTCCTTATTCCTTGAGTCACACTGGCATCTAGTGGCAATGGGTTGAGTGGATTCAACTAAGCAAATAAACATGAGCAAATAGTAATGTTCAAGGGTGTATATTTTATGATGGGTTTAATAGCACTACTGAGTAGAGCTGAAGTTATTAAAATCTGATAAGAGCATCAGAGGACAACCCACAGATGATTCAGATAGTTGCAAAAATTATAAATGTGCAGCCTCCTAAGTGATCATGGAAGTCTCATGGAAGTCACTGGGACTTCTGAATACTGTATGCTGTTGGTGGCAAGGAAAAAAATATAAGTATAGAAGGAGAAATCCCTGGATGCCAAGATCCAGGTTTGAAGCAAACACTCTTTGGTGAGAGAACCCCAACAGAGACTTAAAATCACAAATTATGCAGCAGTAAAGCATGGAAATATAGGGTGTTAGACTTTTAAAATATGCCCTTTTAATTTCCTCCCAAAGTTCCCCTCTTCCTCTAGCATAAAAGGATGATGCATCTGGTAAGTTAAAAAATGGTTTAACTTACAGACTTTGCAAAGGTCAGACTAATGTGCTTTTCCATACAGCATTCAGGAAAAAAGTTGCACAGGCAGTAAAATTTGGCTTAGTTACAGCGGTGAAAGTTCCTAAATTATTGGTACAGGAGCTCAATGAAGGCTTGCTAGAGCCATGTAGTCTGAGCTTGGAGCAACGAACTCTGAACCTCTTCACACTCTGAGCTTCTAAGGTAGACAGAAAAGGAACCATGGGCTGGTTATCCCAAAGATGTATGGTTAGGATGGACATGGAACTGCTAGAAAACAGCAGGTTAAGTTTTACTTATCAATTCTTACAAATAAAACTGTGCATCACCCTAGTGAATCTCCCACATTACAAAAGATCACTTAACAAGTCTCCCAAATGAATGCCTAGATAGCTTTGACTGTGGGAAAACAGTCAAATCACAGTAGCACACAGCAATGTGCTACTAGTGACACCTGGTGGCAGCATGTTTTATTTCAAATTATAATGAGTCTTCTCCCATCAGAATGAACATACAGTACTGATGAAAGGATCATGAACTTTGGAGAAGCAGAGAATGAAATCAAGCCACATATATTTAAAAGAAATATAACTATTGGCCACTGGTATTGTACTTTGATAGGTCTTGCATAGGAAAATTTACTGATGTTAAAATCAGTGTTGACATTTTAAATGCAGATCAAATAGGTAGATAGGGAGATCCAAATGCGCAATAATTTCTCAAGCTTTTACAAAATTCATCACAGACATGTTTATTCAGAAGTAAATTTGAATATGTATTTAGGATTGGCACCTGTAGGTCTGAGATTCTACCAAAAGGTGGTATAAAATTAATAGATTTTAAAAACTATTCCCCAACTCCATTTTAAAAAGAATTTAAGGGCAAAATTTGACCAGAATTAATTACATACAAGTCCCTTTTTCTTATAGTGTGGAGTTCAGCACACATTTAAATATCTCCGAGGGAAAATGAATACTTTGTTTTAGATCAATAGAACCTTTTAATTTTATAGTACTGCATGCAATTGATCAGTAGTGTACTTCAAAAGAAATTTAAAGTTACATGTGCCAGTCCTATCGATTTCATTGGAATTTGTCTGATTTTTCCAAACCTTTCCTGGAATGGAACCAATATCACAAAATTGCACTCATGCAATTTGCATGTGATTTGGGGGGGGAGTAAAATGTAGCTATTTAAAAGTTTTGGGGCAGTATCCCGCACCATCCCCAAATCTGCTTTGGAGGGAGGTAAAAACCCCAAAACAGAGTGGGCACACAGGAAGAGAAAAGGGATGGGGAGTTCTGTTGTGCAGCCAGAAATCCTTGCACTAGTGGAACTACTTCATTAGGAACCTCCAAGAACTATTTTGCAGCTCATCATTTTCATGATGTCAAAATTTTGATTATTTCCACACTGGGACCTTTGGGTGAAATCGTAATTGAATGGTGGACAAGCACAGGTCATGGTTACTTTTCTTTTTGTTATTGTTCTTCTTAGTATGATATGTATTTTGTGTTTTCATTTTGTATGTATAAACTGCCCTGTGATCTTTGGATGAAGGGTGGTATGTAAATCTTAATAATAATAATAATAATAATAATAATAATAATAATAATAATTTTGCCATCTGTCTTCAAACCCTTTAACACAGGGTCAGCAAGCTACACAAGGCAAATGCATTGCTCAGCTCTGGCATCAGTATGCCAGAGACCTTACTCTCAGGGTGAACATGTTGGAATCAGCCCAGAGTTAACTTGGCAGATGGGTATAAATATTGCCTTTAAAATGACAAAGTAATATGATGTAGCTCCAACTCATTAAACCCATGGATGTTGAAATATGTCTGCAGAACCTTGCCTGCCCTAATCACTTTTCTCTGGAGTGTTTTTACCAGTTTTCTCAACCTATCTATCCTTCATTAGACATGTGGCCCATCATGTCTGCCTTGGTATAAACTGAATAAATTTATATCCCAGTGCAAGTGCTATTTTTAGTGGTCCCTTTGATTAATTTTTATTGATTTCCACTTTTATGTGAAATTGCTTTAAGGGGTAAAGTGCAGCTCCTTCTGTGTTGGAGCTTTGTGTTAACTAATGATGGAGTGATGACTCACCGTCTAGATACGGAAGGAAAACACCCTACTTGAGATTAGTGATGGTACATAATGAAAACTTATCCTTTTACTAGACAACAGTGACAAAGTCATTAACTGCAATTTACAATATCCTTTTAGCATAGCAATGCTGACAGCAGCATAAATATGACTCGCGGCATTTGTTTATTATAACGGTAATGCAGTATGAAGCCATATCGGTATTGCTCAGCAGATGCAAAATAAATTGCTGCATATGGAATTTTAGTTTATGGCTCAAAGATGTATTTCTCAAGTGCTGGTAATATTCAGAGTACTCAGTACAATGCAGCAATATTCAGAGTGCCTATTTACACTCTTAGAGTGCACACTTCTTAAAAGCAAGTATTGACTGTAAAGATATAGGTAAGCTGGCATTCATCAATAGCTAAATTGGAAAATGACTGTGATCATGAACAGGATTAAGGCAGATACCCAGATCCAGCTAGAAGCAACTGAGAGCAAACTTCCACCATTCCTATCCCCAATGGGAAGAAGAATCATACATGCAAATCAAAGTGCTGTTCCCAAGATTCCCTTTCCCAATGAATGGTTATGGTAACCTGAGATGCCAGAATATTTCTCTTTAGACAAGCTCAGAAATAAAGTTCAGGGGCTCACAGAAACCTACTTCAAGTGAGAGGGTTGTTTTTAGAGCCCTCAAGTTCTAATCTGGCTTAGATCAAAATCTGAACCAGGAAAGAATCATTGATGCCTTACCCCATCAGTTCTCGTTTTCCCAATTTCTTCCTATCTCCACCCAAACATAGTTCCAAACCTACTAAAATGAATGGGCCAAAATTGGCAATGCCCATTAATTCCTTTGGGTCTACTCTGGGTGGGACTAACATGTGATATAACCCCCAATCTATCACTACAGATCTTACTTCCAATGTTGTTATTTCATTACATCTCACCCATTTAGGTGAAAAAAATGGTGAAAAAATACATATATAGCATATAAGAATTTGGGGGCATGCTTTTAAAAAAAGTTTAGACAAACAAAATCTTTGTTTATTTCTGTTTTCTTTATGATTTTAAACTATTCTTAGTGGTGGTGGGTGATGTACTCATGAACCTGTTCTACAATTATTGTTGTGTGTGTGTCTTCATGTAAACTGTTTTGGACGTGTGTGGTGTGTGACTGTTTAGCGGGGAATGTTGCCAAATATTGTCCTGTTTCAAAATGCAACCCCACAAGAACAAGAACATTCTTTGGCATTAATCACAGTCAAACGGGCATGGCTGTATAACAAATGTGGCACTGCATTCACTGAGACAGCCTTTGAAAATATCCAAGTTAAAATGGTAAATTGCCTCAAATCGCATTTACAAAGTGAAACTTGGATCAGGATTGACTGAAATGAAGAAACTGTGTTCCAGCTATAAAAGAGCAACCCTATCCTCAATGTACACCATGGGTAGGCAAACTAAGGCCCGGGGGGTGGATCTGGCCCAATCGCCTTCTAAATCCGGCCCATGGACAGTCCGGGAATCAGCGTGTTTTTACATGAGTAGAATGTGTCCTTTTATTTAAAATGCACCTCTGGGTTATTTCTTTTAACAGGGACTCATTGTTTTGTAAAGAGTTAATAAAGTTTGCGTGCCCTATAACATTTCTCCAATGAAAATAGGGGTTGTTGTTGTTATTCTCCACCCATTTGGCTGGGTTGCTCCAGCCACTCTGGGCAGCTACCAATATATATAAAAACATAATAAAACATTAAGCATTAAAAAAAAACCTTCCCTATAGAGGGCTGCCTTCAGATGGCTGAAGTGTCAGATAACTCCATACCCTCCAACATTTCTCCAATGAAAATAGGAACGTCCTGAGGAAAAGAGGGACATTCCACAATCAAATCAGAAACCAGGACGGCTTCTGTAAACCTGGAACTGTCCCTGGAAAATAGATACACTTGCAGGGTCTGAGTTTATTTTATGTTTATGGACATCATGGATTTTGAAAGGTATTAATATTAGAACAGCACAGTAACGACTGTGCTGTAAGACACATCTGAAAAGAAAAGTTGGGCATCACATTGAATCTTCACGTCCCGACAATTGACAATTTCTTCAGACAAGTCTAAAGTAACAAACGTTGCTCCTGCACAATTTTTGCCATGAGTCTCCAGTGTCAGTGTATGAACCATCTGGCAAACTCCTTGGCTTGTACATAGATGTAATGTTCAGTGGTGCACCAGAACAACTTCCACTGTCTGCAAACAAGAATAATCCCAGCAGCCCTGACCTCAACCCTGTTAGATGATCACATGGCCACAGCCCATTGACTTTGGTCTGAGAACACAAGCCCAATATAGACCTTGGAATAACTTTTTACTCAGTTTTTAGTTATTTTGTGGCTTCTAGTGAATAAATCTCCCTTTGCTTCCCTGTCAGGATGATCTGCGTTGACAGTATTGTGATAACTGACACGCTGCCACTGCAGGAAGCATTGTTCATACACACATGTGGACCTCAATTTAAATAAGAATTTGGCAAGATCCCCATGTGCAATGAGTTGTTGTTGAATGGGGTAAACTCCAGATCAATAGACAGTTACTTCTGAAACCCATGTGCAGAATAATTATGCAGAATAACTGCTTTTTAAAGGAGACATGTATTCAAAGGCTGCTGACACAGCAGAGCCCAACTTTCCACGTAATGCTGCTCATTAGATCAGGGTCATGGTTTCAATAAATAATCACAGCAGCTGCATATTCCTCATGAGTGCACCTGTGGTTTGGAGAGCATCTGAAACAAATATTCCACAGCTCTCACCTCTTTCTCTGTGGTCCCCCTGAACAATATCCCTTCACTTTACCAGCATACCCCTCGTGCAGCAGAAGGATGTAAACAGACATGGAAGGGGGACTGACCTAGACATGTGTCTATCTGCCTGACACAAAGCTGAAAATGGCACCCCCTTAACATGGAAAGAACTGCTAATTTCAATTTAGAGTCCAACAGATGGGCATGTGCCTTGCCTGAGCCCCCTCTATGATCTTCGTAAAAGTCATGGTGGTGGCCTCGGCCCAGTAGACCTGAAGGAGCATCTGCACCCCCGTCATTCAGCCAGGACACTGAGGTCCACCTCCGAGGTCCTTCTGGCAGTTACAGGGAAGTTGCAGGGAACCAGGCAGAGGACCTTCTCAGCAGTGGCACCCTCCCTGAGGAACACCCTCCCATCAGATGTCAAGGAGATAAAGAACTACACAACTTTTAGAAGACATCTAAAGGCAGCCCTGTATCAGAGAATTTTTAATGTTTGATGTTTCATTATGTGGAAGCCGCCCAGAGTGGCTGGGGAAACCCAGCCAGATGGGTGGGGTATACTACTATTTGTTAATGTTAATGTTAATGTTGAAGAGGATAGTGCTAGTAGGAAATGACTAGAAATTTCAGTGGTAGTTGCTAAATTCCACTTTTAAGAAGCCTAGATTAGAAGTGGATTAGAGATAGGGCACACCTTTTGGGAATTGAAGGTGGCTTGGATATGAGCCCCGCTGCTCATGATTTCATGAGTATCACTACTCGGAACAATGGGGAGAGAGGTGCTGATTATCCAGCTGTCTGTTGTACCTGTTAGAGGCAAAGCAGCCCTGCTAGGTCAGAGAAATTGGCAATTATATGTCTTGACTGGAGAACAATTTCTGTGTGTTGACTGCTGAATTCAATCTGCCCTTGATCTTGTTCAATAAATGCCATGATTGTGTCAAGGAGTCTGCATGCCAGTGATGATTAGCAGACAAGGAACCCTCACCTTGTTACTCCACTGAGTTGTCTTCATGCTGGGGCAGATATAATGGAAATGTAGCAGATAGTTTTCTACTACAATACCTCACTGTGGGATCTGAATTTTGCCCATTGTGTTAGCCAAGTGTCTGCTTCAGTTTCAAAAGTGTTTACCTGAAAGTACACCTTATGCTCATAGATTTTGCCAAGAGTGGCTATGGTTACTGGGGGCCAGGAAGCCCTTCCATTCCTGCAAACCTCCTAGAATGCTTGCTCCATATTTCATTGGAAAAGTTCTATCTGTTCCGTGGGTACTGCTCATGGCTCCTTGCTGTGAATCCAAACTGAATCCATTCTGCTAGCTTGTATGCCCATTGGTTTGAAAACAGGACCCAATATTACATTGTCAGCTGAAATGATCGATAAGAAAAACATCGTACTGCAGCTTGACAGCACGATGACAGTTTTATATGCTGCTCTTCCAGTAATTAAATTGCTGTCAGCTGGAAGGAGTGGCGTTAATTGCCCAGATGCTTGTTGCCAGTTGTGAGTGTCCCAAATCCTGATTGAGCCAACTGGCTTCGTTCTTGTTTCTGGCTTTCCCTTCGATGTGTCCTGGCTTCTCTTCAAAACTGCCTTAGTTCAGAAGCTGGAAAGGAACTGAAGCTGTTTATGGTTGCATCCTTGACTATGAAGGCAGATTGGCAGGGACTCCTATACTTTGGGTCCAACTGTGGGCCATTGTGAGCTTGTATCTGTATGGAAACAAAGGGTAAGAAAATCAGGATCAGTTAGTGGGTGGACTGCTGAACCCTTCACACTTCCTGTCAAGTTCCAGCTCCAAGCTTCAGTAAAACTAGCCATCTTTTCCTATGGTGGTCATGTGTTCCTCTGTTGGGTTGGGATGCAGAGAGAAAACAATACATAGCCAGGCCTTCAAGCACAACCTTGCTTGATTGCAACATAACCAGACTGAATGGAAAACTCCTTGTGTAGAAGAACCACAGGAGTCAAATCAGGGCAGAAAGCACTAGCATTAGCCTACAGAACACCTGCTTTATTCTGAAATATTTCTGTTTGAAGTGCTGTTCTCTGGGTGTCAATCTCCTATTGGAAGGGGTCTGTATTTGAATGGATGTCTGGTCCAAGCCCAGTTTAAAGATAAAGAGCCTTAAAAGGGAGAGCAGAAGCAATTGAAGTTATTCACTGACAGTCAGAACCTGGACAGGAGACTGAGCAGGATGAGATGTGCTGTATTTCTATTTAAAATATAACTCCCTTTTGCCAGAGACAGTATCTGTGCTTCACTTGAGCCATCCAGAACTCTGAAATGACTGCATTCTCACTTTGACAGGTGATTTATCTGACTGTCTTTGGATGACAAAGTATTTTGTTCTCTTCTAAGTTATTTAAGTGTTCAAAGTCCATAACATTCAAAATGTATCCATGCGATAAAGTTGGAATGTCATCAGAAATTTGTTTGGCTATAATGTCTACACACACACACACACTGTGTGTGTGTGTGTGTGTGTGTGTGTGTGTGTGTGTGTGTGTGTTTGCAGGGCCATTTATAGATCGGTGCTTGTGATTATAAATGTAACTGTTTTCCATTCAAAAAAAGTGCCAGATGTTACTGTTTGAAAATATTTCTTCACTGGGAATTTATTTTAGGTGTCCTTTGAAGTGGTCAGTTTCTGTATGGCACAATTTTTAATCAAGAAACATTTTTAAACAAGCAGAGCGCTTGGGTCTTGTTTCAAAATGCAGCACCACAGACAGCCATAACAATAAAAGTCAGCTTCTATCTTGACAATATACCACAAGCACACAGTACACAGTACACAGCATGTTAAATGTGCTATAACAGCCTAACCATTTTCTGACACAATTATTTCCCATTTCCCATTCTAGTTCATTTACAGAGAATGCAAGCCCATGCGTGGGGTTGGAGGCCGCCTTAAGCCCACAATCCTTATTTATATTTTTTGCACCCATGGTATGATTCCAATCCCACTTTGAAAGTGTCTATAAATAGTCCAGCTGGAATAATTTAGTACCAAAAGGCACTCCCTATGTGCATCTTGGAATCTCACTGGAGAATGTTCAAAGTTTGGATATTCAGGACAGAATTGGATTCTCTTGTCAAAATTGATCAAAGAAGGCAAGTTCTCTAACCAGGTGCCAAAATGATTTAAACGGTCAAATTACAAATTATAAGAAACATAGGAAGGTTCCTTAAACACACACTTCATTTCAAACTGACAACTCTGTATTACAAGGTTAGTATTACAGGTGCCAGCCAGATGTTTTTGGCAATGACACCCATCATCCCAACCACCATGGGATGCTGGGAATTGCAGTTCTTCATATCTGGCTGTTGGATACCCCTGATGTATTATGCAGTGTGGCTCACTGCCTGTCCTGATCTCCTTAAATTGAGCATTTCCTTGTCCCTACCAGTGGCAGCCAATGAAGCGGAGTTGAAGGTAGGGTACTGACATCTCGGCAGCTCTTGAAGACAAACATTGCCCTAATGTCCTGACTTGAATCTCCAGCTTCAATTATTGCCTTAGCTGTTATACTGTTTTAATGGGCTGGTTCATTATATATTTTAATTATGGGTGTTTTAATGTAGTTGCATTACTATGTATTTTAATTGTCGGCAGTTATACTTTTATAAACTGGTTTTATTCTTGTTATTTTGCTGTTTATTTTTGTTTGTGAACTGCCATGGTATTTCTTCTTGAAATGAAAGATGGTAAAATAATAATAATAATAATAATAATAATAATAATAATAATAATAATAATACTTGTGTGTATATACTGTCTCTCTCTGTGTGTGTGTATTACATACATTGAGAAACATTTACTTATTTATTGAACATTTTCTTTTAAAACCAAGCCATCTTTATTCATACTGCTGGAAATACTGGTGAAATTGCTGGTGCAACATATACAAACTAGGTCCCAAATGCACAGCTCAGACTCTGAATTGGGAGATCGTAATTACAGTACAGGGCACAAGAGTTCCAGCTTCAACGCACATGAACTAGCTAGATGCTTTTTTGTAGTACAGTCGCACCTTGGATCCCAAACGCCTTGGTACTCCTGAACGCCACAAACCCAGAAGTGAGTGTTCTGGTTTGCAAACATTATTTGGAAGCCAAACGTCTTAGGGGCTTCCGCTTCCTGCAGCCAATCAGAAGCCTTGCTTTGGTTTCCAAACGTTTTGGAAGTCGAACGGACTTCTGGAACGGATTCCATTCAACTTCCAAGGTACGCCTGTACAATGATAGCTCATTAGTAGAAGAAGGTTAGGGCTAAACAAGAGAATATGTTGATAAGGAACCCAGAAATCCCTAACCCAGAAAGCGTGGGTGTTCTGGACCGGGAGTTGACAACCTATGGCCCAAGCGCTGTGTGTAGATCCTGGCCTAATTTCATGCAAACAAGAGAGAAAAAATAGGAGGAAAGATGGCAGGAGAAAGAGAGAGAGAGAGAGAGAGAGAGAGAGAGAGAAGGAAATAACAGAAAGCGAGAAAAGGAGTTCCTCTGTCTTGTCTGGATGTAGCTCAAACTAGCCAAAACCATTTCCCTTGAAGTCAAACCTAGATGGAAGATTGTTATCTGAAATAGCAATCACCCACCAAAAACGTGGAATCGGGATGGTTGTCACAAGGAAGCACCCCTAGCTTTCATAGATGATAGAACTAAACAGAAGGACTTGCAGTGTGCACTGCGGTTCTCAACACATTCACTGATGCCCTTGACAAAATATTATGATCTACATTGTACATTTCCTCTTCCTACTAAGACTTACCCTGCTGTGCTGTTACATTTCAACGGGAGGTGTTATGCTCCTACAACAGTTGAGATTGTATGCCCCCTACTCCTCTGTGCCCTTCTGGTTAGTGCAAATTGATGCAAACTACTGAACACTACCAGGAGTTCAGTCAGCCTGGCTCTAGGTAATTTGTACTTGTCAGTCAAGCATAGCAAGAGAGAAGGAAGTACGAGCTGCAGCCTGAGGATAAAATTTTATTCTTGAGAGTTCCCTTTGGGTTCTATCCATTGCAATGCAGAGTAGGCCTTTTAAGGGTCCCGCAACAACAGATCAAAATAATATTGATTTTATCTCTAAAGAAGATTAAAATCAAGCTTTCTTAGTCCCACTAGAGTGAGGAGGTTCAAGATTTCAACTGCCCAGGGTAAAGAAAAAGTGATTTCCAAAATATGTATAAACTATTATTAGAATGGAAAACAAAAGATCATAGCTGGTAAAATCAACTATGATTCACTGGGCAAGAGACCTAGGTCATAGTATAGAGATGAGTACTTGGGAGAAACTGTAGGGAAAAAAATATTTAAAATTTATAGCATGTTACACACTGAAGGAGAATTTTATGAAAATGATCTATAGGTAGTATCTGACACTGAGTAAATTAGTTTCGATGTAAAAACTGAATCAAATATCTGCTGGAAATGTAAAGAAAAAGAAGGTACTTTGTATCATATGTGGTGGACATGCAAAAAGGCTAAGAACTTCTGGGAGATTGTATATAATGAGCTGAAAAAATATTTTTCTTCACTTTTAAGTATAATTGATGCAAGTATATCTAGGGGTCATAAATCTCTTTTTATGTATGCAACTACAGCAGGCCTTAGGTGTATGCCAGTGATGGCCAAACTTGGTCCTCCAGCTGTTTTGGGACTACAATTCCCATCATCCCAGACCACAGGTGGAAGGAGGATACAATACTGACAAATGGCAGATGGAGGTATGGCAGATGAAGTTAATAGAATATATAGAAATGCCAAGATTGACAAATAAAATAAGATATCAGGATAAAAAAGTATGCGAAGAAGATTGGAAATGCTTTTTAGATTATTTGCA
Source organism: Podarcis vaucheri (assembly GCF_965113315.1). NCBI lineage: Eukaryota > Metazoa > Chordata > Lepidosauria > Squamata > Lacertidae > Podarcis > Podarcis vaucheri. The sequence continues at coordinate 34,426,941 of NC_138749.1, forward strand.
AACTTACTGTAAACACATTAAAAAGGTTAACAGTAAAAGAATAAATTCAGCAGTAAGAAATAGTAAGATATAAAACTGAGGGAAAAATAAGATATGGGGAAAATTAGAATATGGAGTGGAAAAGAAATTAACAAAATGAACCATGGAAGGGGAGTTAATATCAATTGTGTGTTTTGTATGTGAAGTACTGTTAGTGTTTCAAGTGTAAAAGTGAGAATGAAAAATAAAATAATTTTTTAAAAAAATATTTTGACTGCCTAGGAGCCTCCACAGGGTTTAATATGGCACTGCGTGACTGTTTGAAGTGGTAAGATTAAACCAGTATCTGTATAGTGCAGATGGAACCAAACTTAGGTTATACTGTGGGAAGCTGCCAACTCAGACAGACTTAAGGAATGTTCCTATAAACTCCCCTTATATGGTGATGAATTAGAGGATTGCACCCTGCCACTACTTCCATCTGCATGTTGTCATGCCTCCTACCAGTCAAGTGTTCAGCCAGCATATGATGAGTCTGTACACACATGCTAACATTGCACATAGAGATCCTTCACAGGTATATGTTGGTTTGCATGTGAACATGGTGTAGCTATTATTATTATTATTATTATTATTATTATTATTAAAAATGTATACTGTCCTTCATCCATAGATCTTAGACAGTTCACAACATAAAATTAAAATATAAAAGACACAAAATACATAATAAAAATAAGAACAAACCCCCCCCAATAATCCCACACACTCAGTCACTCTCATGTCCACTGGATGTGTGGGGTTGGCAACTGAATGTCCCCAGTCATGCACAGCCCACTCTGCTGTTCCCTGGCAACCATTTGGCCCAATAAAGATCAGGGCTGCTGCCTCACTCCAGTGCTGCACCAGCACGATAACTGAATGGAGTTATTTTAATACTGTACTAGTTGAAACCACCTTGAAACACTCATCAAAGCAAGAGCTGTAATTGTGATGAAATGCAGCTTCGCACGCATGTTCTCCATAGGCACAATCTATCTGAACGGACAAGCCGAAAAGCTAGTGGTTCTGTGAACTGGCCTGCTGCCACCTTCACAGTCACCACCCCAGCCTAGGGCAGCTCCTTCTCTCGCTATGAAATATGGGTTGTTACGGGAATTATTTGCTCTCAGCAGAAGCCACTGACTGACAGGAAGCCTCTCAAGCTTCAAGGTTTGCCCTGCAGCATGCAAACATGCTTCAGAGGGAGCTTCTGCTAATGCTTAAGGTTTCTGGTGGCGTTTCCCCCCATGCTGGGAGATGCCACGAGTGGGAAGAGAAGAGTGAAGCAGCTATCATGAACAGAACAACAGACACATGCAGTTTCAGAGTCTTGACAATGCAGTCACCACACACCCCTCATTCACAAACTGGAAATGGCAGAGCATCTTCTCAGGTGGGCATGTGATGTGCCCTACCTACAGAGACTAGTCCTCTTTTTGAAGGTCTGTCCTGTCCAAGTCCCACTGAAAGAAACAAAACCATAAGAACAGAAACCGGAGATGCCTTGAAGTTGTCCAACTATTAGTTCATGGACAGCAGACTGAGCACGCACACTGGTCCCCTGGTCACAATCTTCCCTGCTAGGGTAAGTTATATTTCTATGTAAATTACCGCAGATCTTTGGTTCCCCCTTTTTAGTGATGCATGGAGCTGGGGCTGATGGGAAGGGTGATGGGATTCCCTGCTATAGAGAAACACAGGAACACAGTTGTGTGTTTCTGCTCTCACAGGTTCTAAGTATTTGTGTCAACTTTATACATTCTGAGCTTAAACACTACATGGTGCAAGTTAATTAATACTTCAAAGAGGTCTTTGGACAGTGGACACTTCTACAAAGATATTAAGCATCTTGGATAATGACCAGGACTGCACATTTTTTTGAGTCTATAGTTTGCTATCAGCTTCAAAGAAATAGAGGCCAAGCAATTAGGCCTTTGAAATCTAGAAATAATCACAGATAATTGCAGATGCAGAGTAATAAAGGGCAATGATAGTATCTTGCACTGCCTGGAGCTTTCCCTGGTAGTATCTCAAGGAGGTTTCAATACATACCGTTCAGAGATGCATTTTCCAAAAAAGAAAAGTAGAACACTTAAATTGTACAGTCAGTGGGTATGAACGGTAGATTGAAGCATGATAGGTGTTTATAGATGACTGCTTTACCACACTGCTAGATGAGCCATAATGATGATGATAAAAAGAATATCTGTACCGCATGGCAGGATGAAACCTCTTGAAGCATTCTACTTGTGTGAAACAGCAGCATGCATGCAGAGAGAGCAGTGACTAAACACTCTCCTCCAGGGGTGCCAACTTGAATGGCAATGTCCATAAACATTTGGGGGGGCTGACACCTCAAATATTTTGTGGGGGAGGGTGTGAAGTGACCTCGGCCCCTAGGAGTTGGCTCCTATGTTCTCTTCCCATTGTCCTCCCCACACAATTTAGAATTCTGAGTTCTAATAACACAAGGATCTCCACAAGTGCAGGAGGCCCCCTGAATGAGATGTTTCTCATTAGGGCTGCCATACGCTCAGCAAAATGGTGTCCAGGTGGATTATTGCTTAACCAGCAAAATGTCCAGGAAAACCTGGACATATGGCAAGTTGGGCTATTTTATTTAAAAATTTCTGGTAAAAAAAAATCAAAGAAACCCCCCCCCCAAGAAAGCTCAACAACTTTGACATTAAAAAAAGAAAATATGGCAACCCTATTTCCCATTCCTCAACTTATGGAGGGCAACAGTTAAACCACAAAGCCTAGGACTTGCCGATCAGAAGGTCGGCGGTTCGAATCCCCGCAATGGGGTGAGCTCCCATTGCTTGGTCCCTGCTCCTGCCAACCTAGCAGTTTGATAGCACAAAAGTGCTTCCAGTGGGAAGGTAAATGGCGTTTCTGTGTGCTGCTCTGGTTCGCCAGAAGTGGCTTAGTCATGCTAGCCACATAACCCAGAAGCTGTACGCCGGCTCCCTTGGCTAATAAAGCGGGATGAGTGCCGCAACCCCAGAGTCGGCCACGACTGGACCTAATGGTCAGGGGTCCCTTTACCTTTACCTTAGCACAACTCAACCACACTCTTTCCACCAGTGTGTTGCCTTTTCATGCTCCAAAACACCTGATTGAGCCCTCGATCGGGTAAGAGGGCCTGTGTGCAGTCCCAGTTTGAAATCCTTGTTGATATTTTGCCATTTCTCACACTACCATGTTTAGTAGCATTTTCATTCACCCAAACCACCAAATTGCCCAGATGTTTAAACAGATGCAGGAATTTGACACGCACACCCACCCACCCAGTGACGTTGTATAGTGTAGTCTGGCATCCTTTGATGTAATAAACATCTGTGTCTCTAAAGCTAATCCCACATAGTAATTTGACTTAAGTAATATTAAATTTATCCATGAGAACCACAATAGTTTTGCAGAATTCAACTAAAAGACCTACAAATAAAAATTCCTTGCCAGATGCCATTGATTACATCTGTCAAGCGACAGTCTTGGTTTGTTTGCTAAGGGAGAAGGAATATTGGGCATAATGTGAGATCATCTTCTAAGGCCCTCCTTCGTATGCCTTCTCTTCGAGAGGTCTGGAGGGTGGCAACACAAGAACGGGCCTTCTCTGAAGTGACTCACTGTCTATGGAATGCTCTCCCCAGGGAAGTTCACCTGGCACCTTCATTATACACCTTTAGGCACCAGGCAAAAACATTCTTCTTTAACCAGGCCTTTGGTGGATCTGATTGACATCCTATGCCCTTTAAAAATGTGGCTCCTTTTTTTGGGGGGGCGTTATTGTGTTGTTTTTATTTTGATTATATATATTGTGGTTTTTATATTGATCTTTTCTATGAACCACCTTGAGACCTCCAGGTATAGGGCGGTATATAAATTCAATTAATACTATTGATGATGATGATGATGAGATGATGTTTGAGGAGTATTATTTCAATGAAATTTGCAGAGGATAACCTTGTGATCAGCTGCATACTTCCAGTGAGACTCCCACCACATGCAATCTTAATTTGCTCAGAGACTTACATTTGCATGTGTACATTTAAAACTGCATATGCAATTATTATTATTATTATTATTATTATTATTATTATTATTATTATTTAAATTGGTGTACCACCCTTCATCTGTAGTTCTTAGAGCAGTTCACAACATAAAATTACAAAATAATTGTGTCATGGCCTGTGTCCTGCATCTTTTATTTCCCTAGCAATGTTCCTGATGAAGTGTTTGGAGGAGAGAGGCTTAGAGAAAGAGCTGGGATACTTGTAGGTAGGGACTAGATATATATATATTTACCATGAACCCCAGCAAATTTGCTAAGCATGTATGCAATTATTGATAGTTTCCCTAACAACTTAATCTTTTTGTCTTCCTAAATGAGCACAGTACACATTTTACAACTCGTTTTCCCATATTGAACCATATGGGTATGTGTACATGTGCATATGCACATACAAAAGTAATTATTTTTAACAGACATTTATAGCCACTTGGGCTGTAATCCAGAGAACAAGATGGAAACTATTTACTTAATGACTTGGGTATTTTTGGTTTTGGTTTTCAAAATCATCCTCATAGTCTAAACTCCCATGATGGCTTCCCCAACATATTGAGAGTTAAGATGCACAGTTTATTGTTTCAAATTATATGAGAGATGTGATGAATCCCCAAATACAGCACTGGTCACTTTTGAGCCAAGAAAGTGTTCCAGGATACATTTTGTGGATGCTCGTGGATTTTAAATGCCAGCAGTCCAGTAGGTTTTTAATTACCAGTTTAAAATTGTGGATGGCAAAGGATGCAGGAAATATATATATTTGTGCACATATGGGACTTTTATTTGTGTGTGTGTGTAATTTTGCATTTGGTAAAGAATGGAAATAAAGGAAGTAAAGCCTGTTTATAGTGGCTAGCATCCAATCCAAGGGTAGCTTTGAATAAACAATTTTGAACACCAGTTCTCCTTATCATATCACTCATTTTTAAAGCTTCTTTCCATTTCCAAAATGGTTTTCATAAAGAATGAGGGCCTGCTTTACCAAAAAAAGTAAGGGTTTTTTTTAATGGCATTGAGCATTTGCAACTAAATCCATAGTTCTTTGGAACCTGAAGTTAATTTTCTTTTTAAATAAGCAACACCCAAAAGTTAATTTAGCAGTGAGAAGGCCTCTGACTATTGAATTCTTTTCTTTTTTAATAGAAAATAAAGTTCAAGTAGTGTTGGGCATGGGCCCACCCATATGTATTTGGAAGGAGGTGGTAAATTATATAGTGTTGGGACTTGGGTTGTGTGCGGACTCTACTGGAAGATCCCACTGTTGAATTAGCCTGTCACGGTTCTGTTCACGGGCGATCAAAGTCCTGGCAGGGGACATCAGGACCGGGGGCAAGATGGCGGGGTGGGAGCAGTCCAGAAGCCAGGAGGCCAAGAGTCTGATGGTCAGAGAGCTGGGAGTCAAGAAGTGAAGGGTTTGAGGATCAGGAAGCAAGGAGTCACAAGGGCAGGGGTCCAAGGATCAAGAAGCAAGGGGTCATGAGTCAAAGGTCCGAGGAGCAAGGAGTCAATGAACCAAATGCAGCAAGGCAGGGAACGTGTTGCTTTGGCAAAGAGCTGAAGGGAAATGCTGACCTTATATCCCTTCCCAGCTCTTGCCACCAGGTGCTGTGAGTTACCAATCAGCCTCACCTGTGAGGCTGCGCCTTGCCTCTTCAGAACAAACTTAGGAAGGCCCCAGTCCTGGTCACAGGGCCTGGCTCCTGCACGCACACCTGACATAGCCAGGCAAGGATCATAATATAACAAAGTATAACAAAGGATGTGGCTCTGTGCCAGAGGGCAAATGGGTGGGCCCCGCCCCTCACCTGGCTGGTAGTTAGTAGGACAAAAGCCAAAGTTGGGTGTGTGAGAGAGAGCTGGGCTAATAAGCAAGCAGAAGCCTGAGAATGAGAGCCATGCTTGATTTCTGCTTGATGCCAAGGCTGTGGCTATGGGAAAAGAAGGCTGTCTGGGGTGTCAATGCTGTGAAGCCCTCCATCATAGGCTCAGATTGTAAATATTGTGGGATATAATATCACTGAAGCAGTCAAATACAACATTTCCTGTTTGCCCAGAGTGGACACACAGGAGAATGTTGCTCCAGCCAGGAGAACGTCCTGTCACACCTGGTCTGGAACATCCTCCCCCTGCATGTGACCAGGTAGATGGGCATGACCCTAGCAGAGCCTATAAAGGGGCTAGTCATGCAGCCATCTTCCTCTTGACTCCCTTGATCCCATCTCTTCTTGATGCCTTTTGCTGTCTGCTCTCAGCCAGCATCACATGTGCTCATCCCTCACAGAGGTTGAATCCACACTTTTCTCTGTAACTACAAGCTAAAGCTGCATTCAGGACCATACTTCAAACTGAATGTAGGTAAACCTTATTATTACTTTTAGAAGAAGACTGTTGTGTCATTATTGTTTTTAAAAGGGGATTTACCAGGAACAACCCAATCTGGACAAGCCAAACTGGCTTGCTTAACTCGAATGGTTCTAATGAATCCAGCAACTAGCTTCCAGCAACGTGCAAGGGAATGTGCTCTGTTACTAGGTCACTAGCTTGAGTGAGGAAGGATAATATTTAATCAATATATCCTCTCCTATCCTCAACATTCCCACAAATATATGTAAATAAACCATATATCCTAAGGATACCACAGTCTCTGCTGTGCCTCATTCCAAGGATCCAAACCCTGGGTAAGTATTGAAACCTATGGAATCTTGCACTGCTCAGAGATTGGGATGGTGTGCAACAATATGTAGGCTCCGTTCATATTTCATGCAGCCTGTATATATTTGGTACTTGGACATACTACTAAAAATAGAATGAGAACCAGACCTAAGCCTTTCTTAAAACAGCTGTTTTAATATTTGGAAAGATTTGAACTTGTTCAAATTCAGATCTCTGCACAATATGCGTTCCTGACACTATCTTAGAGACATTCCCCATTTCTAATGCAGATAGTAAGAAAAAAGAAAAGGGTGTGTTAGGGATGTTTAGAAGATGAGTAGGAGATCCAGATGTTGGGTTCAAGCCAACTCTGTCTGCATTTAGCCTTACTTCCCTGCATATATCGCTTTTCATTCTCCATTGCTGAACTGTAGCTGTCTTCCTAGCTGCTCATTTTATTGAGATCATTTTGAATCCTGGTTTGTCAAATTTATTAGCTATCCCCAGGCCATTCCACAGAATGAGGTCGTAATGTACATGATGGCTCCAGAATCTTCAGTTGCTAGCTTCTGCATTCTCTCTCTCTCTCCCCCACCCCCCTTAAATCTCTTTGCAAGCTATAAAGGAGGTAAGAACAGGCAAAAGGAGTGGGGAAATGAAAAGGGAAGACCTTACAGCTACCACAGGCATCATGTGATATGTACCCTCCAGTTGTTGATGGACTCCATCTCACATCAGGCTCAGTCAACAAGACCAATGGCCAGGGATGGTTGGAGTTGTAATCCAACAACATCTGGGAGGAACCAGCGTTTCTGCTATCCCTGACCACCAAAAGGAGGACATGGAAGGAAAGGTAAGGAGTATTTGATCCAGGAAAGAAGTAGCCTCCATACTGTGCAAATCTAATAGTGTCAAAGAACTTTCACAAAGAAAATCCTTTGCAGTTTTTGGGTAGAGAATTCTACTCCTGCCAAGCCCCAGAATATAAACTAATCAATAATGCACAGTCATTCTAATACAAAGAGAACCTTTTTGGGAAATTACTTTATAAATGAGCAGGAGTATTGATTGCATGTCTGCACTGCATCATGGAGACAGCCCCAAAGTTGCAGACACAGTTAATATTTAATATCCACCTATCCAAGGGATCTCATTTTGACCCACAATGTTAAAAAGCAAAGCTGGAGAAGTATTCACTGGTGACCTTCTGCATTTGCAAACATGACGGGAAAGAGATCAGTGTTTGGAATTTTGATTTTGAAACAGTCAGTTCAGACTTGGAGGGCCTCCTGTTTGTTATTACATCCCATGGGACCACAGTGCATCCATCATACTAGCCAGCTTGGAAGATTCATGGCTAATTCAAGCATGTCCAGAATGACTATGAATCTGGAGTCTGCCCCAAAGCCAATATTCACCTTTAGAAAGTATTGCAATTATCAGTAATTTATTGATAGGAAGTATCTAATGAGAAATTTTCCTTCACAATACCACAATAAATTCTGTTTTGAAGTGGAGGAGCTGATAATGGGAACAAATTCTCCAAGAATGCGTAGCATGTTAAATAGCTGAATTAGAGAACACTCTTGTGCAGTACCACTGAATTCAATGTGACTCACTCACAGTTAAGTGTGTATGGGGCGGTGGGGGTGGAATAGCCACAGCCCAAAAGTGGCCCATCAAACCACTTCAAGTGGCCGGCCAACCCTTTACAAAACTGAGCACTTCATCTTTCATGGTGCTACAGCTAAAAAGACTTAGCACTTAGAAAACTCCTTTGTGTTAAAACCTCCTAAAATGGCACTTCAGAAGAGGGGAAAGAGGCACGTTTACAAGGCAAGTATCATAGGTGCCTGCTCTAGGGGGCCCTTGGTGCCAGGGCACTCACAAAATTTAATATGGGAACCCGATGATGTCCAAGGCCCCTGTGAACCTTGGAACACAACTTCCGGTTTCTGTTGGAAGTCGCGTCAGAGGTGTCACGAGGCCTCGGATGTGACCTCTGAGACCCCGCGAGGCCTCAGAAAGTGCTGCTGTGCCACCGCCTCAATGTGATGTCACAACATCATGATGTCACATTACGTCACGGGCGCCATTGGGCACCCAGAACCTGGGGCCCAAGTCAGCACCTCTGGCAAGTAGAGGGCTGCCCTCTCCATCTCAGGGCTGGGCTGGGAAGAAATATTCTCCTCCTCCTGGCCCAGTGCTGCAATGAAAACTATCCACATGGCATGAGTGTGGATGTTGTCAGTCTGGTAGTTTCATCTAAGGTACGTGAACTCAACTGAATTTCTCCTCCATCCCTAGTCATGATATGATGCTGGTGCAACAGTGCAAAGCTGAGCAGAGGCATTTTGCTGCCTTAAGCAAAGGACAAGGTGGTGGTGCCCCACTCCATTTACAGACAGAAGCTGACTGAACTAGCAGCTGAACATTGCTGCAACATTGGTGATAGGTCAGTATCCTCCACTGCACCTGAGGGCAGCAGGCTTAGCAGATTAGTTAAGGAGATGCAAGGGCAGGTGATGTCCTCCAGCATTTTGCCACCACTCTCTCAGCATCCGTTGCCTGAGGCAGCTGCCTCACTTTACCTAATGGGAGGCTCGGACTTGCAACAGGGGTGCAATGCTGTCATAAGTCCTCTGCCAGCATACTAGCCCCTCATTATATGGATTGACACTGAAGGTACTAGGCTTTCTCATATCAGAAGAGAAATTCACACTGATTGTACATGATCTTTAGTTTAATTTGTCCCCTATCAGTTTTAGCTGATTATACATCGGAACTTAAGTAATGCATCTTGCGATTGGAATTAAAGAAATCAATTGATAATTTATTTTTTAGTAGGTGATAGATGCTTAAGGGCATTTTTCTTCTCCCTTAATTGGGCTATTTAAACACTGCACAAGATTTTCTGACAGAGAAGTTTTAGGCTATAAAAAATCAATCCTTTAATTACGGGGGGGGGGGAGCGTTGCTTGTGTGGGTTTTTTTTTCTTTTCGGTTTTTTATTATTATTACTTTTCCAACACTCTGAATCTAAAGATGTATGTTGCAATTATATGCCAATTATTCCTTTCATCTCTACTGGCTGAAACACTGCCAGTTTTTAACCTTTTTAAGTGTTTTATCACACTGCAAGTCAAATGGTGCAACTTTAACTAAATGGAGAAACTCACACTTGGTGATCAGCAAGTTCTGCAGCTTGTACCTGCTAAAATGCATTAGGATCCAGCCTATATTTCCATTCAGGATTAGACCACAGCCAAGTAGACATAAGGCTCACCTACCTGACATCAATCGGAATAAGGAAGGCCTCAGATAATGGCTTAGAACCTAATTTAGGTGGGAGTATCCTGTCAGGGGAATTCTGCTAATGAGGTTATCCCACCAGCAGAAACAGGGTGACACTTTTTGTATGACTCTCCCTTTCCCTTTGCAGCCCCATCACCAGAAAGTTGGAGGGCATGAGCTCTCTCACATACACATTCAATGAACAAAGAAAAGGGAGCAGGGGCCAGGAGACATGGTATGAGAGCCAGTAGTCAGAACCAAAAGACAAATCAGGAAGTGCAGGCAAGGAACAAACCAGAAGTCAGGTCTGTAGACCAAGTCTAGGCCAAAAGACAAACAAGGATCAAGGATCAGGGCCAAAGTCTCATCAAAATGGGAGCACACAGGGTCAAGGATACAGGAAATCAGGGCCAAAGGCTAATCCTGTCCTGAGCACAATGGGTCATATTTCTGAGGAGGATTGCATCCTTAGCACCTACAGGCTGCTTCTGGCAAGTAGCAACTAATATGCATGCAAAATCCACTAACAACACAAAGGAAAGCAATGGCCCTTCTGTTAAAACAGCAATAGTGAATATGTAAATAGCCAAGTGATTTGCCCTTATATTTACAAATACTGTGTGCATGTTTTTTAACTTTCATGGCACAGAACTAAGGTGAGAAGCATTCATAGCAAAAGGCCATTCCGTGATAGGGATCAAATGGGAGGACAGAAGGAAATCTGCTTGACAGTCCATTTTCAATGGATTTCTCTCACATCCTGAGTGCAGATATGGTCCCCATGTAGATGTGACGCCATGGAAGTAAGCAGCATACTTGCTTGATTAAGCTGTTTATGGCTCTTTAAGCTCTGATTTTTATTTTCTTTTGCAGTTGCATCCTTACTTGTTCCATACCTCATGCAGCATACAGTGTCAGGTGTGGGGTGGGAGGTGTTGTCTGGGCTAAGTGGGATCCATGCTGAGCCTCCTTAGGTCCATAGGCCAGAGGTTTCCCACCTCTGTTGTAAAGTATTCTGTGGTGATAACTGAGGGTCAGAAAAGGGTACAAATCTGCAAGGCACATTTCTTTGCTCATCGGGTGTGGTTGTGAGCAGCCATATGCAGTTCTACTGCAGATTTATCAAATATGTAACATTAGGAGTTGTGCTGGATTCATATTAATGTGCAGCCCAGTATTACATGGCTCGTGTGCATTTCAGGCATTTCTGAAGGGCAATTCTTAAAGCCCACACAAAGTTCTCTTTTTCCTTTCCCCTTGTTGCTCCGTCACCTTTCTGTATTTTTACAGGTGCTTTGGGCTTTTGCACTGATATATTAACCCCCCAAGTATCAATACACAGAGACATTAGCAGCACCCAACCGCAGCCACACCTGCACCAATCTACAATGCTCTCCATTGAAGGCGTTTTACAACTCTTTTAAACAGCCAGCATTGAACATGGAGAATGCTATAAATGCGGATTATTAAAATGTTGCTGTTGGATGGTTGTTTTACAGCTACACTTGGCAGTGGCTTGGGAAAGGAGTCCTAACTAGTTTATTGCTGTGGTTTTCCACATCTTAAAAAGCCACATTATTAACGGGTTGTGTGAAAAAACAACAACCCAACAACAACTAGAAGATGTGCATTGTGCTTTTCATTTTAATTTTACTGTTTGCACACAATTTTGGGTGTAATTTGTGATGTCTCAGCGGCTTTTTACATAGCCAAGTATGTTGTGAACTGCACTGCGTGCTGTTTTGCTTTGCAGATTTTGCGATATGAAAACTACCCCACCCTCGCCTCAGTTCTTTGGCACTCGTCTTCGTAGCGAACATGTGCCAGCCCTTAGAGAGCCAGCTCCACAGATGAATCTTCTGCTGCTAACACCTCTAGCCATTCTTTTATGTCAATACATACCTAGAAGGCTGCACATTCTGGGCATGATCCAGAGAAATGTTGGCAGAGTGAACACCCATTACATTTGGATCTGAAGGACACCTCGGTGATGCTCCCGCTTCATCTATTGTTGTTAATTTGCTGAAAAGTCCACAGAGAAGTTAATGCCACTAAAAAGAGCTCCTGTCTGGTCCAGCATCCTTTTTCTCGCTGCGATCAAGCAGATGCCCCTGGAAAGCCCACAAGCAGGACATGAGCACAACAGCCCTGTCCCAGTGACTGGTGTTCCAAGGCATGTGGCATGTTATTCTGGAGGTAGTATATAGTTGCCATAACTATGAGAGTCTTATCTTCCATGAATTTGCCTTTCACAGAACATCTATGTAATTCCACCTCTATTTTTTAAAAAAACACCAAGCCTTTCAAAATCCACTTTGTGTTTGTGGTTTGCTGCTTACTGTGCAACATGTCTGCTCGAAAAAAGCCCCACTTAGTTCCAGGGGTGCCAACTTGAACAAAACAATGGGGGAGGGCAGGTAAGCCCTGCCCCACATAATCCATCATATGACATGGTGCAAACACACAATCTGAATGACAATGTCCATCAACTTTGTGGGGACCTGGCCCCCTCAATTATTTTATGGGAGGGCAAAGACCCATTGGCCCCTAGAAGTTGACTCCTATGCTTAGTTTAATGTTCCCAGTTAAGTAGGTGTAGGATAGGGTTGCCATATTTCAAAAAGTAAAAACCAGGACATCCCCAAAATTGTTGAGCTTTCCTGGTGATGTCCGGGGAAAACCAGACGTATGGCAGTTCTAGTATAGGCTATCATAGGGTGAGAGGAGATTCAGTGGAGGTTGTTCCAACACATCCAAGACCTAGCAGCTCACAGTGGACAGGGTGGGATGTAGAATTTATTTCTCTTCTCTCTATTTTTAGCCATTTCTGGTTCCTCCTTCCCAACACCAACACCCTCCCATGGACCATTATGGGAGTGAAATTACCAGGGACATGCCCTGCTGTCAGTGAACTCCGTGAATCTTGGGATATGAATAAAACGTCTAGGATTATGCCTGGTTGTGACAGCCCTCTAACAGAACAGCTACTCTATTCTTAGTGATGGAAGCGTTTCACGGTGTTATCCTATTGCATGCCATTTTGTACTATTATGCTACTTTAGAATGCTGAAGTAGGGAGTCAAGAGATAAAAGGAACAATGGGCAAGTTTGGCCTTGGAGTTCAAAAAGAAGCAGGGCAAAGACTAATAGAGTTCTGCCAAGAGAACAAGCTGGTCATCACACACACTCTTTTCCAACAACACAAGAGACAACTCTGCACATGGACATCACCTCTGAGTGCTCACAGGAAGGACAGATCCTGAAGCTGAGGCTCCAGTACTTTGGCTACCTCATGAGAAGAGAAGACTCCCTGGGAAAGACCCTGATGTTAGGAAAGATGGAGGGCACAAGGAGAAGAGGACGACAGAGGACGAGACGGTTAGATAGTGTTCTTGAAGCTACCAACATGAGTTTGACCAAGCTGCAGGAGGCAGTGGAAGACAGGAGTGCCTGGCGTGCTCTGTTCCATGGGGTCACGAAGAGTCGGACACAACTAAATGACTAAACAACAAGAACTTCTTGTGAAATAGAAAATTGCTTACTCAACAACTGTCCTTCCCTGAAGGAGCGTCTCCACCTCCATCAAACAGGCCAAAAACTGAGGTCCAGCTCCATGGGTCTTCTGGTAGTTCCCCCACTACAAGAAGTGAAGTTACAGGGAACTAGGCAGAGGGCTTTCTAGGTAGTGAAGCAGATAAATAACTATACAACATTCCAAAGACATCGGAAGGCAGCCCTGTATCAGAAAGTTTTTAATGTTTGATGTTTTGCTGTGTTTTTATTATATTGGAAGCTGCCCAGAGTAGCTGCCTTATCAGTGGCAGAGCTTCATGCTCCGGCACCGGGGGGCGGAGAGCAGGCGGGGGTGGGGCTGGTGATCGTCCCGGGGGGGCGCTGCCTGCAGGGGCTTGGTGCGCGTCCTGGGGCAGCCCCGATGGCACCCTACCGGGATCGTGCTGCCAGGGGCGGAGCGCTCCCCCCACACTCCTCTTCCTCCACCAGTGTGCCTCATTAAGTTCCCACCAGTCTTTTGTAATTTAGTTTGTAAACTCCTTATGCTAGGGACCTGACATGTTTTTGCTTTCGCTGATGTTACTTTGTGAAGCTCCATAATCAAAGAGAGAAAATGTTACGTTGTGATACAGAGACATGGCGGCATAATCACCAGGCAGGGTCAATGTTTTAAAGTCAACACAACTCAGTTTGGTTTTAACATGCAAAGAGTGGTTGCAGAAACTGAGCCTTGCATTAAGAGTGGCCTGGAACAAGCCTGAGGTTGCAACTTCCCTAAAACCTAATGTGAAATGTATAACACAGCAGTCTGACTGGAAGTTGTGCTTACAGGGTAGTCGTGGACTTTGGGGATATATGGCGTCTAAGGTCAGCTCCAAGTAAGAACAAAAGCTGAAGGTGGCTTAAATCCCAACACCACATGCAAGACATTCTGAAGCCATCTCTTATTGCAGCCTGGCCAGTGCCACAAGTCAGTTGCCCAGAAGAGTCCAGCCGTGATTCCTTGTTAAATATCGCCACCAGGTGGCTTAATAATAGAAGAGGTCTTACTGGTGAAAAGAAATGAGAAAGCCTTTTGGCACTTGTAAAAACCATTAAAAACAGTTCTCCACAAAGCTATTAAGCAAATATGTGGTTTGGAATAGAGGATTAGCCTACATCAAAGCCATTTTATCTAGCTCTTCAAAAGCTTAAATCAACACAATTAACTTTTCCTCCTTGATAGGTATATTCAATTATTCAGTCGTGTGATGTATTATTTCTCTCTCTCTCTCTCTTTTTCTCAAATCAAGAGAACAAAAGAGGAAAATTACCTCCAAAAATAACAGATACTTCAGGTTATTATGTGGACACTAATTTTTTTATTATTATTTGTTGCCTTTACATGCCAACTTTTTCTCCAAAGAGCAGAAAGTGACATACTGTACATGGTTTCCCCCCATCTCATTTAATCCCCACAACAACCCTCTGAGGTAGGCTAAGCTGAGAGACAGTGACTGGCTCAAGGTCACCCAGTGAACTTCACGGGCAAGGAGTATTTGAACCCTGGTCTCCCAGGTCCTAGTCTGACACTCAAACCACTACACCACACTGAGGGTGTTATGCATTTTGATAATGTTAGCATGCCTATCGTGACCTGCTATGGGGAAGAATGGTATGAAACTAAACTTAAATTTAAACCACATTCACCTCTCATTTCTGAGATACAGTTCATTTTGGTCATTCTTTGCCAGAGAACGGAAACTGAGGCAGAAGACTTTAGCTCTCTGAAGGTGTTATGAACTCAGCGCTTCTGACAGAGTGAGGATGTGTTTAACCACATCCACCTCACATTTCTGAGACACATAACATCCTGGTTATTCTCTTCCTCTGCTTTTCTCAGAGAACAGAAACTGAGGCACGACATTCTTAAGTGTCACAGCCACCAGTGAGCCAGACAGTTTTTGAAACTCCAACAGTGTGTGTGTATATGTGTAAGTATGCATATAATACCAGAATATCTGGTGAAGTAGCAAACTAGTAGAAATAGAAAGTTACAACTGATGTTGTGAAGGTGTAGTGATCTGTCATGGAACAACCCCTTTGAAGAAGAGTGCCCTCTCTGTGGAACACCCTCCCCGATGTCAAGGAACTAAAGGATTACACAACGTTTAGGAGTCATCTGAAGGTGGCCCTGTACAGTGGTACCTCGGGTTACATACGCTTCAGGTTACATACGCTTCAGGTTACATACGCTTCAGGTTACAGACTCTGCTAACACAGAAATAGTACCTCGGGTTAAGAACTTTGTTTCAGGATGAGAACAGTAATCATGCTCTGGTGGCGAGGCAGCAGCAGGAGGCCCCATTAGCTAAAGTGGTGCTTCAGGTTAAGAACAGTTTCAGGTTAAGAACGGACCTCCGGAATGAATTAAGTACTTAACCCGAGTTACCACTGTATCAGGAAGCTTTTAATGTTTGACATTTTATTATGTTTTTATATGTGTTGGAAGTGCCCAGAGTGGCTGGGGAAGCCCAGCCAGATGGGCAGGGTCTAAATAATAAAATGGCTGTTGTTGTTACCCAGACTGTGTTGCTTATCGTGAAGGGGGCCCCATGACAGTTCAAACTTCAGGGCCCAAAAAATGTAGGTCCACCTACAGGTAAGGGGAAGCCTGAATAAAATAGATAAAAAGCATAGGCTGGCATTTTTATTATGACAATGTCACATGGACACCAGGGAATGGGGCTTAACTTGTGTGCATGAGAAGCCCTGAATCCAGGATAAACTCGCATCTGAAAGTATCACACACACTTCATGGATGTATACACACACACACACACACACACACACACATTCCTACTTTCCTACTGTCTCACCCAGCTAGAGACCACAGAAACTTGGCCCACAGCACTGGCTCAGCAAATAAGTGCTTTAGCTAGGGAATTTAGAAATCCTTTGGGGTATTTCTATGTGAGCTAAGTCTTCAGGGTAGGAAATAAAAGCCTAGGATTCTTATTCATATTACTCTGAGTGTTTTGTCAGTGCAGACACCATGCTATTCTCATGTTCCATTCTTCATCTGTGTTATATTCTAAGTTGCCATATTTCAAAATGGGAAAACTTTGCAAAGAGGTTTGGCATGTCTCCTAAAGTCTGGGCACTCATAATGAATTCAGCATGTGGTTAATTTACAGTACAGTGGTATACATGTCTACTTCGAAGTAAGTTTCTTTGCATTTAATGGGGCTTACTCCCAGCTACAGGATTGCAGCCCAGACTTTTTTAATGAGAAAGGGGCAGAGAAACGTTCATGGGTAGAGAAAGGTTCCATGTTCACGCCAACCTGGGATTAAGCTTAGTTGAACACCATGCATCTGAATATACAACAGATTAAGACCGGTTGAAGTCTTGGCACTGTACTGCAGGGACAGAAGAAACATGTTCATTGCAATAGGAAGATGCATCACTCTGGCTAAAGGTAGCAAAAACTGATGTCCATCCTACAAGTGTTAAATTTCCTTTTGCAACCATTTCATTCCTCTTTCTGTATCTTCACAAGCTATGTGTGGTAGGTTGGGCTGGTGGTTGGCTGGCCCAAGGCAGGAAGTGAGAAAAGACAACAATGAGTTAAATCAGTTTAAAATGTGTAACTGCACCTTTTCAGAGCGTAGTTGCCAAACTGGTTTTTTGTTTTGTTCGCTGTAAAAAACAACAACCCAGATATGGTAGGCATCAATCAAAGCATGGGGGCGAAGATGCCTGGCATTGTATGTGTTTTGACTTCCAATGTCTCATCACCTCTCCCTATTTTAACCTGTCAGTGGTATGACTATATTACAAATTATAGTAAGATAGCTGTTGAGGTAATCCAATATTATGTTGCTGTAGTTTTTACTCCGAGCATGCCAAGAATATAACAGGGGAATGGTGGGAAATGTTCACTGTGTGCTTCACAGCTGAAGTGTTGCCATTCAATACCTTGCTGCATTTCAAGAGACTGGCTAAGTTAAATTGATTGTGCAGGGAAGATTGATTACTCATGAGGAAGGGGATATGGGGGTTATTTGGGGGTGGGTTGTTGTTGCTGGTATAAACACTTAAATGGGTTGTTGCTGTTACATTCATTATTATATAATTATATTCCACCTCTCCTCCAAAGAGTTCAAGGTGTGGTGGGTGGTTTTCCCACTATTTGTTTTGTCCTCACAATAACCCCCAGAGGTAAGTTAAGCTAAGAGACAGTGACTGGCCTGAAGTCACCCAATGAGCTTCATGGCTAAGTTAGGATTTCAAATACTTTTTGGTCAAAAAGGAAAAGGAATTACAACATTTGTTGTTGTTGTTGTTGCTGCTGCTGCTGTTGCTGCTGCTGCTATCATTATGTAACTCCAGCAAATGGATACACTGCTTATTTTTTTAAATCACCCAAGCGTCAGCATCCAATGATTTTCTCTAAATCTATCAATTGCTTTTAGTGGGATAGTAGAGCTGGGGGGGAAATCACATCTGGCAACCAATGGACCAATTTGGTTTCAGATGGTACACGGGTAGCTGAGTCTAAAAAGCCCAGGACACAAATTTTCAGGGCCCTCTTGCAGCTATGGTGGCTCCCTTACCTGAAGTAATGTATTTAGAGTTAACTCTAGAAGTGTATACTTGATTCTGACCAAACTAAGCCTCTAGGAGAATTGAGTATACTGTACACTTCCATAGTTAACCCTAAATACATTACTTCCGGTAAATGAGCCAACATAGTTGCTTGAGGGCCATGAAAATTTGTGTCCCAACTCCCGGGCTTTTTTAGACTCATCTACCCATGTAATGCTACTAAGATGAGTTTGATGAAACTCCGGGAGGCAGTGGAAGACAGGAGTGCTCTGGTCCATGGGGTCACAAAGAGTCGGACATGACTAAATGACGAAACAACATCCATGTAATATCTGAAACCAAAGGGGTGCATTGGTTGGCAGACATGAAGTTTATTGGCATTATTTTCAGCTCTCCTACCCCATTATTTGGAGTCTCCACCCATCCACTCTCCATCTGAAATGCCATGGCTGGCCTTGCACTGAGTGTAGCATTCCCAACCAGCTGGTGGAGGACCTGCAGCAGCATGACTTGTTTATAACTCACAATTTGCTGTGCATCTGATAAGATCTGATTCAGAGGTAAGATTGGATTTTCACAAAGCCCAGCCACAGAACAACAAGAAAAGCTCTTGGGCCTTGGGGAATTCATCAGCACACCATATAGTCAAGATATGGGTCAAGCAAAAGTGTGGATGAACCCTTAGACTACATTTTAATTTGAATTAGTTGTTATTAAACAATTTGAGGTAATAAATTAACAGAACAACTATGGTAGCAACTAATTAAAATATGTTTAAATTAATATGAGCTGTGCTTTAGTGGATTTTTTTTTTTAAACTGCTTTTGTTGTCAAAATCAACACTTAATAATTTAATGCAATGACATCAACTTAAGGACAATTATCTGAATCACAGAAGGTGGAGAAGTGTTCTTGTTCTATTAGATCTGGGTCAGCTCTGCTTTCAGTATTCAGCATGAATCTACATATGAGTAAGTCTCAATTTGATTGCTGTCGGAGTTGGCTGTCTATAAATAGTGCAAGTCATCAGCATTTAGCAGAGTCTCCTTTTTAACCTGCTGAAGCAGCTTTTCCTGTGGGGCGGGGGAAGAATGCGTGTTTTAAGCTTCCTCTTTGCTCACATCTGTGAGTCTTGTAAATGGCAAAGAAAGAAGGCAGACAGAGCATTATTATTTCTGATGGAAGGAACAGAATGCATATATCAGTGGAACTCTACTGTTAGACAGCATTAATACTGGTGCTTAGATAATGTCATCACTGTAGAGATTAAAATACATTCATTTATTTCTCTTTCTGCCTGTTTTTCTTCCTAAAAGTGAAGCACAAGGTCAACAAATTCATCTAGCTAGATTTCTATCCTACGCACACTAGCTTGACAGTAAAACCTCAGGAGCAGGTTACCTGAAAGACTACGTTTTCTTTCAGAGACCTAGACATGCTCCTGACTGATGGGGTGGCCCAGGTGGGGCTGTGTTGCTGATCTGGCTTGCCAAGGGTGCATGTCACTGCCAGTAACTCAGAGGAGACAGGCAAGGCAGCGGGGAGCTTGCTGAAGTGCAGGCACAGTGGTGGAGCCAATCCATCAGTTCCGTGGCTGCATCCATACAGTGTCCATCTCCCGGCTGCTTGGCCCTGCCTCCTCTCAGGAATTATCATGCACTGTTGGGAAGCCAGGTTAGTAATGCAGCCCCATTCACACCACCCTGCCAACTTCTACTGACTATATGGTCACTTGGAGCACCTGGGGGAAATTGTGGTACTGCACCCTACAGAATTCATAGGGTGGCAACCCAAAAATGGGCATTTCCCACTATTGCCGCTCTGTTGTGGAATGCCTTGCCCTGTCATATGTGAAGCAGCGACCAATGGTTGCTTCAGGCATCTTCTTAAGGACATATCTTCTTGCATAGGCTTTCCCTGAGCCATAAGATTGGACCCTAGTTTTGTCCTTAAGCATTTCCCAAAATTTTTAAAGTATGCTTTTATACTTCTGTTTTACTGGTTTTATGTTATATTATTGTATTATTATTATTATTTATTAAATTCCCTGAATTCCTTTTAAAAGTATGCTTTTATGCTTCCATTTTACTGGTTCTATGTTGTATTCTTATATTATTATTATTATTATTATTATTATTATTATTATTATTATTATTAGTCTACTGCCCACCCACAGATCTCAGGGTGGCTCACAATGTAAAAATGCAACATAAAAACACTAAATACCTGATAAAAACATGAACAAAAAACAAATCAGTAACACACACACACCCCAGTCCATTACTCTGATTAAAGACGCTGAAGGGGGGGAGCAGATAATAAATATTTTTTAAATAAATGAATTAAATAAGTAATGCTGAGTAAATTTGCTTAAGATCAGGCTGCAGCTTTGTTTTCACTTGTGCCAAATACTCACCCTTTCATGGGGTGATGCGGGTGTGAATTTTAATATTTTTTTTATTTCCATTAAATACAAGGTGACCCTCAACCATGTTTTACTTAGAGCAGACCTGTTGAAATTAGTGGATCTGACTTAGTCATGTTCATTCACTTCAGTTAGTCTGCTCTGAGTAAAACTTAGTTGAAGACCACCCAAGCTGGGATTTTCTTTTTCCTCTTGACTTGTTTTTAAATCAAAACAAACCTTGCCACCCCTTTCAAGCAGCAGCTTGCTTGATTGCTTGCTTTCAGCCTCCAAACTTCACTCCTGGGCAGAATGCCCCATGAGCAGGGAAATGCATTTAATTTGCCCCTGAACGCAAATGTCCCAAACTCACAGTTTCAGTATCAATATACGCACCTTGCCATTATAACGTTCACTCCTAATTGTGCAATGCAGTTCTCCAGACAAAGAATGCTGGAGACAATTTTTGTGAAAATTATATTAAAAAGTGCATACCAGCTGTATTTAAAAAATGTATATTAGGAGAAATGTGCAGGGGAATGCATACAGAATTTCTTGTAGACTTTATTTTAATTGCAATGGACCAAAGCAAACTTGAGATTGGAAAACAAATAGAAATTAAGAGAGACAGGAATTGCCAGATATGTCCATCCTTATCCACAGGAATGACATTTGACCACCTTGCATTTAAAGGTAAGATGAAAATTTGTTTTTGTTACCTATTATCAAAACTCTAAATGTAAAAAAAAAAAAGTTTCATTAGCAGGTAATGTTATCCTCATTAGTAATCTCCAGTTATCATTTTTGTTGTTCTATTCACATGTTTGGAAAAGATTGCCTGTGGAAGATCCGTTATCAGCTACATAACAGGAATGTTCTTTTTCCTACGTCTCAATTCTACAAGAAAGATTTCCTCCTCCTCCTCTCCTCTGCACCTGACAATCTCAGGCAGTTGACGCCTGTATCAGGTTAGTTATCAACTGCCACTTAGGATTTTCCGCCTCAGAGTTCCTGACATAATACTTCCCTGGTTCTTTCGGGGAAATAAAAAAGGCCCACTGTGTGGCTGGCACTGCCTTAATATTCCTTAAATCAGTGCCCTGCAGTAGTTGCCACCAGGTAAAGAAGGGTGATCGCCAAAGAATTGATGCTTTTGAATTATGGTGCTGGAGGAGACTCTTGAGAGTCCCATGGACTGCAAGAAGATCAAACCTATCCATTCTTAAGGAAATCAGACCTGAGTGCTCACTGGAAGGACAGATCCTGAAGCTGAGGCTCCAATACTTTGGCCACCTCATGAGAAGAGAAGACTCCCTGGAAAAGACCCTGATGTTGGGGAAGATAGAGGGCACAAGGAGAAGGGGACGACAGAGGACGAGATGGTTGGGCAGTGTTCTCGAAGCTACCAGCATGAGTTTGACCAAACTGCGGGAGGCAGTGGAAGACAGGAGTGCCTGGTGTGCTCTGATCCATGGGGTCACAAAGAGTTGGACACGACTAAACAACAAGCTAATGGCTGGGGGTCCACCATCTTGGGAAGGAACCCACAGAGGGCATGTATTCCTGAGCACCCTCTCAAACATGGAACCAGCCCTGCTTGTACTCCACTTGGAACTCTCTGAAAGCAAGCTGGCAGTGTTAAGTGAATTATCAACCAAGCATGATGAAAACCTCACATGCGCAGCATTTCCCAACCTTGGGTCCCCAGCTGTTTTTGGACTACGATTCCCATAATCCCTAAACACTAGTCTTGCTAGCTAGGGATGATGGGAGTTGTAGTCCAAAAACAACTGTAGACCCAAGGTTGGGAAACACCTCTCTAGAGGACACAGACAAGGTAGCTATTCGACCCACCAGTGTTTTTCATGAACCCATCCCTATCTAGTCTGTAACAAGTTTACAACTGGGGAGGGGGGGAACCCAAATAAAATGTAATCCCCACATCAGCCTCAGTTGAAAGCAGGCAGGCGGGGAAGACAGCAGGGTCATCTCCTGTACAAACCCTATTGAATGAACACAAGTCTACAGCTGTGATGCTGCATAACTCCCATTAATTTAAATATGGCTCATGTGAGACACATTCCGAGTGGATGGTACCAACTAACTCCTCAATAAATGAGATCAGTGGATGTAACCCACATCCCATTGCAGTCAGCAGCAAAATGACCATTGATTGTAATAGATTTGGATTGCACACAGCTCCCTCCTACTGTTCTACCTGTAGAGAATAATCGAAAACTGCAAATAGAAATAAATTGCATGGAATCCAGTGTGGTTTCTAGGTACTCTCACAATAACTATAAAGGCAGCACCTGCCACATTCATTCAAAACTGACTTTCAGCTAGCAGGATGTGGGATTTGCTTAAAATTATATCTAAGTAATATTCTATTGAATGTGTCAGTTGTTGGCCTCCATTTCCATCTTTCAGACCACTTTATGGAATATATTGCTTTTTACCTAAGAACACAGGGGTTTTGTTCCTATAAAAAGAAAGCCTTGATGCTTATAAATTCCTGCATGTGCATACTGTGTGTGTGTGTGTTCAGTATATTTAAGGAAGCATTTATTTAATTAGATTTGCAGCCTTCCTTCAAATTAGAAAGAAGAACAAAATGAAGGCTTACGTACGTACAGCAGCATAAAACAAAAAGGGTTGAGAGGCATGCTAAACCTAGGTGCACCATGGGAGAAGGAATGATCTCTGGACTGAACAGAAGGATAAAAGGAACTCAACTATTTCATGAAGGGTCAAGGTTGGGGACAGCAGCAAAAACATGTTCAAGAAATAAGATCATTATAATCCTTAACCTTTCTATTGCACTTTGAAGTGTTCAAAATATGTCATCTTCATTATCTATTATCTGTGGTATAGTGGTTACAGTGTCAGACTATGATGGGGGAGAACAGGGTTCAAATCCCTATTCGACTATGAAGCTCACTTGGTGACTTGGTGACCAGTCACTTCCTCTCAGCCTAACCTTCCTCACAGCGACAAATACATCATAAAATGGACATGGCTTTAAAACCAACAAAACCCCCTCAATATATCTTCACTTTGAAAAGATGCCATGAAAAAAATTTGTACCTTTTTCTTTATGTCCTTCCTCTTCTAATTTTCTCTAAGTGCAAGCCTCCAAGGATGGAATGATATCATTTCTTGTATCTCCTTCCAAGACTTGGCAACAAGACTGCTTTATTATTATTACTATAAGGGCACAGAAGGAAACTGTGAAGCGTGAGGCTTATTTTTTAGCCTAATACAATGAAAATCCAAAACAGGAAAAAGGAAGAGTATGAATTTATTGGCAGGAAAGTTACAAAGTACGCTCCAATGAAAGGCAAGGGAGGGTACCATGTGCTAACCTATATCTCCTGTCTGTGATTGATGCAGGAATTAGAGGAAACATACTAGATGTTCCATCATGCAAAAATAGCCAGTATTTTCTGAAGAAACAATTGTCTCTTAAGTGCTGATTTGGGCATATTTGGGCATATGCTTATAAAAACCCCAAGAAAGCAAAGGAAGAGGTTGAGCCTCCAAATATAAGGAATCAATCTTTATCAATGTAGAATTTTTAAATACCCAAAAGTGCAGTGTGCTTTGGTTGAAAACAACCTTCCTAAGATGCGCTGGAAAAAATACACATAAAAATAAATAAATGAGCCATAATACAGATAATTATAAACATAGAAGTGCATCTGGGGTGGGAAAATAGGTCAATTTCAGCCACAGCAGGCGCTGTGATTCTCCAGTGGTTTGATTTCATCCTCAGAAGCGCACTTCATTCTCTCTCAAGACAGACAGGTGCCAACAACATTCAAGTAATTTTGTACCCTTAGTGGTATTATCCTCTTGGAATTGAGGTTTGGACTGTTTTTATCTGTCATCATACCCTCTAGACAAGAATAAGATAATTATACTTCTGTTTGCCTTATGTTTAGTAACTTATTCGGAGAGAGAAACATTCCCAAATTCCTTCCAACTCAGAAAACAGCAATCAGGGCCTTGAAGCACTTTTGAAGTGGTGACTTTTGGGTTGCCATGTGGCTACCTCCTTCAGCAACTAAGGTCATTGGCAGTATGAATGTTTGTCAATTCCTCATGGGGAACGTTTCTTGCAGTTATCATCTGAGGCAGGTCTTCGAAAATGGACCTTATCCTGGAAGGCTGTCATTGCCAATTGCTTAGAGCATTCTTCAGTACAATGATTATTTTTGTGTATGGTTCTTTATAAGCCATGATAAAATGTATGGTCTGAAACCACAATGGTGTTTTTTTTCTACTTTATTGTAAACGTCTTATTAGCGATGCATTGCCGTTACAGTTGTTTGCCTTCCAGCATTTTTTGTAGTTGTTAAATAGAACTGTGTCTTTGTATGTGACTTAGGATTGCTCCCTTAGGCATGTCCATTAATTTCTGTGGGTATACTCTGAGTAGGCATAACATTGGATACAATCCATAGGCATTAAACACAATGGAGAAAACCTAATACCCCCAAAATTACTTAGTCTTTTCCTTTACGCAATAACAGCAGCCAGAATAATTTATGCCCAAAGGTAGAAAGACAAAAATAGTCCCGCAAGAGTAGGCTAGCAGAAGAAGCTAATAGAATACGCAGAGCTAACAATGTTGACTGCAAAGATAAGAAATCAGGATGAGTCGGATATAAAAGAAGAGTGGGAATACTTTGGCAAATATTTAAAGAAATATAACAATCAGATACAACTTCCAAGTGGGGTTAGATATATGAGCAGCAGTTAAAAATAAGCAGAAGAGGGATGGTAACTAAGGAGATGCAGCTTAACAAGACCCCCATGGAGGGATGTGTGTGGAAGTCAAAGAGTGTAAGATAAATGACGACAACTGTATAATTGATGTACTAAGATATGTAAAATGCATAATTATTATTTTTTAAACACACTATGGAGAAAACCTATGATAAGAATTGATTGTACCTTGGACATCCCCTATAATAATCATAGTGCAACCTAACATCACACAAAGCATACTTGGTTATACTTGACAAAATATGATAAAATATGTTGAATAATTATATCACAATAAAACCCTTTATACTTTGCATACTGACAGCAGAATCTGGGCTTGATGAGGCAGGTGACCTTCACCTGTTCCAAGCCTACCTCAGCTGAGGGATCACACCCCTCCTCCCAGAGTTAGTGAGCCCCACTTGGCCAGCTAGGGAGCTCAGCTGTGGGCCCTTGCCTGCCTCTACCTCCTGGAGTATCCCACCTGCTGTTCCCTATGCCTCCGAGTCCACTGTGTTCATAGAGACAGAGGCCTCTCTGGCTCTGGTGGTGGGTCCTGCTCCTCTGGTTCCTGTGCACTGACCCCAATCCCCCATCATAATCCTCCATCACCTTGTGAGTACTTCCTAGACCAACCTTTACTTCCCCATCCCTAGCTTGCCCCGGAGTGTCCCAGTCCTGGCTACGCCCCTCACCAGGATCCCTTCCTCCTCCCCATTGTCCTGCCAGTTCATGGTACAAATGCTGGAGACGCATGTCACATCCATACCACACATTCAAAGCACAGCGCTTCCTCCAAAAGAATCATGGGAACTCTTGTTTACCCTCACACAGAGCTATGCTTCCATTAACAAACTACAGTTTCCAATAATTTTAGGAGGGAGACATGTGTATGGTGCAGATATGACCACAGTCAATCAGTTGGAGACTGGATCAGTATCTTTGCTACATCAGGGATATCTATCCTGTAAAGGGACCCCTGACCATTAGGTCCAGTCGTGGCCAACTCTGGGGTTGCGGCGCTCATCTCACTTTATTGGCCGAGGGAGCCGGTGTACAGCTTCCAGGTCATGTGCCCAGCATGACTAAGCCACTTCTGGCAAACCAGAGCAGCGCACGTAAACACCATTTACCTTCCCACCGGAGCGGTACCTATTTATCTACTTGCACTGGCGTGCTTTTGAACTGCTAGGTTGGCAGGAGCAGGTACTGAGCAATGGGAGCTCACCCAGTCGCAGGGATTCAAACCGCTGACCACCTGATCGGCAAGTCCTAGGCTCTGTGGTTTAACCCACAGCACCACCCGCTGGTCTTCAACTCCCATGGGAGGCCACAGGTTAGTTATGTGCCTTTAAAAAAAAATAGTGTTCTTTGTCATGGAACAGGGAAAGAAATCATTAACACCACCATTTTATTTTATTTTAAACTGCAGAATCAGGTGCTTTATTTTTATTTAAACACCCAGCTCAATACAAGCAAGTTTAATTTGGTTCTAAAATAAACTTCTACTTTCCCTTCTTCTACCCTTGTTCAAGCAATAATTTCTGGACTTTTAGTGGTGTGCTGTGAGTAATTAGAACTGACATGCAATTTCTTTCACTTCTGCAGTCCTTCTGTATCAATCTGCTCTGAAGAGAAAGAAGAGGAGCTGCTCAAAGCGAGGCTGCGAATGTCAGCTTGCAGAAGGCTCCCCCCAAATGCATTTTCTCTCATCTTGGTCTCTGCCTTGACCTGTGCCATCCAAATCATGGCTGCTGCTTTCTTTGTCACTGTGAAGCAGACTCGCCATAAAATTAGAAGTGTCATTTTATTTCAGTACTCTGTTCCTAAGATGGTTTCTCAGGGCCAGTCTTCAGTCTTAATTCACATTCATATCTAAGACAGATTGGTGAGAGGTATGACCTCACTAGATTCTTGAAGCCATTTGCAAAATATCACCAGCAGTTCTTCAGTGTTTTCTGTGGGACATACTCTAAAATCAAAAGGGGACGAGCTACCCAAAAGCTGCTTTGTGAGATTTTGTTAAATTGATGTGCCTCTCTGGTTCCCCCAAAATTTACAGTACAATCCTATGCATGTCTGTTCAGATGCAAGCCCCACTGAGCTCATTAAGTAAAGGGGTATAAGACTGCAGCTGAGCATATCTAATATTATTACATTTCTATCCCCCCTTCTAAGGAGCACAGGGTGGTGTGTGTGGCTCTCTTCCTTCCCATTTTATTCATGCAACAACCCTGTTAGGCTGAAAGACAAGGCCACCCAATCAGCTTCATGGCTGAGTGGAGATTTGAACCCTGGTCTCCCAGGTCCCAATCCAATACTCTAACCACTACACCATCAGCATCCACTTTGCAGGACAGCATATGTCTTTTATGGCCCAGTGCAAGTGTAGTCAACATGATGTCCTGGGGATGTTGTGGACACAAACTCCCATTGTCCCTGACCATTGCTCATGCTGGCTCTGTTGCTGGGCGGGTGGGAGTCCACAATATCTGGAGGGCATGACATAGGCCACCCCTGGCTCACTGAAACATGGGATAGTTAGCACTAGTTTGGGTCTTCACCCTGCCGGGTATGCAGTGTGATGTACATTCGAAATGATTGGAACAGGTTAAAAACAAACAACCTGCCCATTAAACAGTATTAGATATACTTGTTCTGGTGCTTTTTGTTGTAATGCAACAAGTCTTGCAATAAGGTACCTGAATTGATGGGGTGTGAGTGTGTGATATATGGGGAAATCCTTAGTGTTCCCCATGGGGAAATCCTTGGTGTAATAAAAGCCTTCACGCCCCTGAAGAAAAATATAAGCAGTTGTTCCAAAAGAATGAATAAGACTGCAACTTTTCATACACTTGCCTGGGAGGAAGCCCAGTTTAAATGAATGGGGTTTTCTGCTGAATAGACATGTTTAACGCTGTAATATAAGTCACACTATTTGTGCTTTTAAGTTTAGAGATTAAAGGGCTCAAATACCTTCCCACTTAGCTAGACATTGTTGTCCGCTTTTCCCTCAAATCATTCAAATGCAGTATTTGATTCCTGCCCCCTCTCCAAATCCTTGGAGATTTATTCATCAGGAAAGGTCATGAACAAGTACAATGCACACTTCCACAATTTTCTAAGACAGAACCTTTCACCTAGAAACACACTTCAGCAGGAAGCATATGGATTTTCTCGGTCGATTTTCTACACACAATACCAAGTTGGTCAGATAACAGCAAAAACGGGTGGGGTGAGGAGCTTATGGAACACTTTGTTTCTGCCCATAACAAGATAAGTATATCATTTAAAACAAAATATCCTAGTTGGTGCCTATAAATGCTTATTTATCCGTCTGGTCGTATTTGTGAACAAAATTTCCTCTTGCAAGTTTGTGTGCACCCAGTGGAACTCCTATGGTAGGAGTCAATGGATTTGTTTGCATTTCTCTAAGATACAGTCTCACCAAGCGCTACTGCAGTAACCCAAAATGTTACTGAAAAACTAGGGGGGGGGGAGAGCCAGTTCATACCTATTAAATAAATAAGTATAATTGAACTCAATGGGCCTTACTTCTAGGTAAGTGTGTATAGAATTATGGCCTAAGCATCCAAACTCAGAGCAGCTGTTGCTCAACATGAAAAGTAATATGTTAGCAAATGGTTCAGTACCTGGAAAATGACACCTTTTACACTGAAAACGATCCACAAAGATTAGGCCTAGCTCTGATAGAAACCCACAACAGCACCTATACAGCAGTCTGGAAATATAATACGAAGTATTTTCAGACGCGGTACACCACATCCCTTTTTTTTCTCCTTTACAGGTCTATTTTTCTCAGAAGATAAGAAAACAGTGCTTTGTACTCCAGCGAAGGAAAAAGGCTTGGTCAGTCTGCCGCAGACCAAAGAACAGAAGCATTTCCTTGCTAGATCAAATGATTGTTGTGACTCATTCAGTCCTGCAGGCAGGCTGGGATCCTGCACACGTTCACCTGGGACTTGCTACTGAACCTAGTGAGGGGTAGGGATCCAGAAGGTTGAGATGGAAGGAGTGAAGATTATGAGGAGGCTGGGGGTGGGTGATGTCACAGTACTTTCTTCTTTTAACTTATAGCAAAAGGTGCTTTGGATAATGAGAGGAAGGAAAACTACATGCAGCTGGAAGCAAGTTTCCCTCACATTTTAAAAGAGTGTTTTTTAGATTTTTTGGCAACCAAAGAAATACATGAATTGAAAAACTCATGTCATGTGGTGTGGCTCAGTTTCTAAATAAGAGATATGGAGTCTGAAAATAATATTTGGGTCCTCTGAAAGGGAAGCTCATTCCCTGCCCATAGATGTGCAGAGAATAATTGATTTTTTTTTTTTTAGAGAAGACAATGGCACTCTGCAGATGTGTAATGGCACGCTTTCCTAAATAAGTGATGTACAAGTCCTACTGTGATGAAAACAGCAATGTTAAAAATAGCAATCCTACCAAGTCAAAATGTTACCGGCCATCACTGCACATATGTATATTCTGAGATGTGCCCATCATCTTTAAAACGGTTAAGAGTCACCCTTTCAGCATATCCTTAGATTGATGTCAAAGTCTGGTGCCTGCACTTCTTAGAAAATTCAAAATATTCTCACCTTCAAACTGAATGTTATCACTCAATCTAGCAGCAGCAGCGATCACATTATTTCTGCTTCTTTAAGTGCAGGCATGAACCGAATAAAAAACTATTTTTCTCCCTCCTGCTGTGAAGGCTGAAGCTGCTAAAAGTTTCTGAACAGCCTCAGAGTTATCTAGCTCTGAAGTGCTCATCCGTCCTAAAGACAGTATTTTAACATGGTGATAGGATGAGCTCTTTCCGTGCAAAAATCCTTTAGAAACACATCTTTTGTATGATTGCCATTTGTTGCAAGTGGCAGAAGTGAGGCAATGAATATTTAAATTTGTGGGGAAATCTTCTGAAACTTGAAAATTGAATGTTTCTGCATCAATTTGATGGCTCACTTTGCTGCTTTAAAGCAAATAATTTGGAGATGCTGATTTTCCTGGCTACTGTCCTGTTTTGCAAACTTTCATCGGATCTAAGCATCCTAAGTACCAGAACTGCAATCAGAGTCCTTTTTCCCCCCTCAGGGGGGTGGAACTTCACTTTTTCTGACTGTTTTCATCAGCATCTTAAGAGTTCAATTCATTTACAGTAGTACCTCGGGTTACAGACACTTCAGGTTACAGACTTCGCTAACCCAGAAATAGTACCTTGGGTTAAGAACTTTGCTTCAGGATGAGAACAGAAATCGTGCTCCAGCAGCACAGCAGCAGTGGGAGGCCCCCATTAGCTAAAGTGGTGCTTCAGGTTAAGAACAGTTTCAGGTTAAGAACGGACTTCCAGAACAAATTGAGTTCTTAACCCGAGGTACCACTCTATTATTGCAGAAGCCGTGGCCAAAATACATTAAAATAATATATATATTTTTAAAATCCACCCTCTCAAAGAGGCCACAGATTGTTAGTAAGGGGTCAAAGAGGTTAAAGAGGAAAGTTTTTGCCTAGTGCCTAAATATATATAATGATATATAATGACTCGTGAGTGGGTGTAAAGCCAAAGTCACTGTCACCAAAACCCTATGTTCCCATGACATATTTATTTTACTTAACAAGAATTAATTCTACATGCCCATTTAATATTTTCAATTTTTTAGCTAGGTTGCAAACTTCTTGGGACAGAGACATGCCCCCTTTTGTTGTTACACTAGAAAGCTTGAGGCACATCGATTGTGCTATGCAAATAACAATAATAACTTGGATTAGACTGCCTAAACATTGCAGCATCGCTACATGTCTGGAAACAAAGTTCCACCTGCAATAAATATAATATGTAAAAGGTGAGTGGTGGAGAAGGAGAATCAAACGACAAGCCCACACTGGAAATGTCACCACAGATGAGGGATGAAGACCAGCAGAACAATTGAAAAGACAAAACAGCAACATATCATTCATATGACAAATATAATGACAATCATTTGTTATCTTTCAGCTGGAGAGGATAGTAACCTGGAAGGAAATGCATTGTAGTCCTGTGACCTAGAATTCATCTTTCTTTCTTTCTTTCTTTCTTTCTTTCTTTCTTTCTTTCTTTCTTTCTTAGCCTACAGATGTTTCTAGGCTACCTGGGGAAAAACTAGTTTGCTTTACATTTAAAGTTGATTTCTATGTCATTGTTCATGCCTTAACCATTGTCAATCAACTTGCTGGAAAAGTCCAGGAACTACAGTTCAGACATCTTATGAAAATAACTATTTCCTTCAGAAAAGAATGGTATGTAGCCATGTAGGATAAGGCTATCAGTGGCTGCTAGTCACAATGGCTGTGTTCTACCTCCACTGCCAGAGGCAGGAAGCCTCTGAATACCAGTTGCTGGTACAGTGATACCTCGGCTGTTGAACGCAATCCATTCCAGAAGACTGCTCGACTTCCGAAACGTTCGACAACGAGGCGCAATGGGTGGTTGGCAAATTCCATTGAGAAAATGGAGAAACGCACCTTGGAAGCTGTTCGACAATGGAAGCATTCACTTCTGGGTTTTGGCATTCGGCTTCTGAATCGTTCGGCTTCTGAGACGCTCGAAAACCAAGGTTCTGCTGTAATCACAAGTTGGGATAGGGCCATAGCTATCAACTTTTCCCTTTTCGTGTGAGGAATCCTATTCGGAATAAGGGAATGTCCCTTTAAAAAAGGGGAAAGTTGACAGCTATGGATAGGGCCCTTGCACTCAGGTCATGTTTGATGGCTTCCCAAAGGCATCTGGTTGGCTACTTCAAGATCAGTATTCTGGACCATGTGGGCCATGAGCCTGATCTAGCAGGAGCTTTCTATTTGTAAACAGCACCAAAAGGCAGCGATTAGAGAGGTCCATTTTGCAGATGACACATTTCCTACACAGAAAAAAAGGAATGTGGTATCCAAGCAGCACATTCTCCCTCTTTCTGTCATAAACCCTGGGCAATGCCACACCCTCCAACATTTCTCTGATACAAATAGGGACGTCCCATTCCATAATGATAAGTTTACTATTTACAGTATATCCCACACATCTTATTGGGTTGCCCCAGCACTCTGGACAGCTTCCAACACATATGAAAAGATAATAAAACATTAAACATTAAAAAGAATACCTTCCCTATACAGGATTGCCTTCAGACAGCTCAAGGGTTGGATAAATCCATACCCTCCAACATTTCTCCAATGAAAATAGGGACAACCTAAGGAAAAGCAGGACATTCTGGGATCAAATAAGAAACAGGGATGGCTTCTCTGGCTCAGGAACGTCCCTGGAAAATAGGGACACTTGGAGAGCCTGCAGTGTTCAAAGTGGGGCAGGGTGAGACGCCATCCTGGCTTCTTTTCAGGCAGACCTAAAACAATCCATCTTCTTTTCAGCAGTCACAGTCTAATTTGGCTTGATTTGAAGCACAACCAACCTATTTCCTTCCCCACAACTCCCATCTCAAATGCTGCGAGTGTTCACCAGGCAACACAGCGTCATTGCGTTCTGAATCTTCCCGTTAACCATTGGCTAATTCTACTGGAAATAAAACAATGTGGCCAGGCTGTGTCACATGCTGAGTATTCCTAGATATTACAGCAAGGAGGGGGAGAACTCGCCATAGGGATGTCCTTTTCAGAGTCATCTCCTTGGTTAATTTTAAATATGACGTGCCTCAAATCTCCATACGGAGAGGAAAGTGGGAATCTATGAGCGTATATGAGAGTTTTACCTTTGAACATGTTTGTTTTGTCTTGTCAGCATTGGGGATCTAGAGAGAAGATGACTGAAATCAGATAACCTCTGCTCCAAATAATATTTTGACTATTTGATTAGCAAGGGTGCATAAGATTCCCCACACCTGAACATCTTGGGAGGTTCAGGGCCTCATTTGGAAGAGGTTCTGCATGCAGGGTCTGCTGTGGTGAATGGATCACCCTTGTTGAATCAGAGCTAATCTCCTTAAAATCTTGAATTTCCAAACATACACAAAAGCAAGCACATGATTGAACTTTGATGCACAAAATAGACTTCTGTGGCAAGAAGGTGCATGTAATAGAACACAGCTTTGTCTAGTGACAGACTTAAATTTACTGTCATGTTATTTGCTTGTACACATATTAAATAAGAATGTTTTGAATGAATATTAGTGTGGAACACTGACTAGCATATAGTAGATGTCATCTACCTGAAATGAAGAGAACAGTCTTTACGAATTAAAACTAATAGTCATTTAAGTGTATCATCAGGTCAAGAAAAGACTAGGATTTCTCTAGCTAATGCTGTTTTCTGGATGTCACTTCTCATAAGGCTTACTGAGAATGAGGTAATTTCCCCCTGATTTCATCCTCTTTTAAAGCAGCGATCGTTGTCTTCGAACTCCCAGGTGAATAAACTTTAGTAGCAAGGTATCGTGCATCATGACTCCTGCTTTTAAGCCGCTGTTTAATTCATGACTTTGCTATTACTCTTTTAAATATACATTTCCTCAAAGCAACCGCTTTCATTAATAATAGAAAAATCCCTGCCCGTAATATACTTCATTTTTATGCAGCAAAGTTATCATGGTTGACATTCTCTGATGTCCTTTACCCAGATGTTTCTATTTACATATTCTGAGGTAGTGAAGCCTAACTGGCAATATTTGCTGGTCATTTTTAAAGGATACCATGAATTTAGAATGTGATCTCATAGAGGACATTTCGTCAAAAACAATCTTTGACCAATAGCGTGTCCTTTCCTGGTTGCCTTTTCATTTCCCCTATTTCTCATTCTTCCATCGAAGGCTGTGTATACACTCCTGTTTATTCTGCATCCAGTGCCCTCCCATCACTGGTTTGAGAAGTGGAGTACATGCAATATAGATACATCTAACTCCATTCTCTAGCCACCTTGTAGAACCTTTTCTAAATCAAGCACTCTTTTGAAAGGTCCTCAGATGGGGCTCCCCTAACATCATTACTGTATCATTATCATCAATACCATCATTATCATAATCATTATTTGCAATTTTAACCAAGAAAGGGCAAGGATGCTTGATCCAAAATATAAATCTCAACATGTACAACAGTGGTAGTAAGATGTAGCTCTCCACATGTTGTGGGACTCCAACTCCCATCAGTCAGGGATGATAAGAACTGTAGTCCTGGAACATCTCAAGGGTCACAGGTTCCTCACTCCTGCTGTTTTGCATCATAAAATCCATCATTTAAGACAATTTTCAAGCAGCGTAAGTTTTACTCTTCTTTCCACTTCCCAGAAGACACTTGTTTATACAAAATCTTATTGCATCCCTCCGTAAGGATGTTCGAATCTTAAATGTCTCATTTCATTTCTTATGTATCATTTCCCCCCATCCAGTGAGTTACTGAGAATGAAATTTCAAACTGTGCAAGTGTCATGAGTGATAGACCCGAGGCTCAAAGTACACCTATTATGATATTACCAATTGTCACCTCATTGTCTTGCAGGGAGAGTGAGAAAGGCAGGATGTGAATTTAATGCCTAAGGCTCCTTTTCTTTTTCATTTCCGTGAACAGGGAATTTGTATGACTCTTACACCATCCTCATGATTACTGCTCTTGGACACAGGGAGGGAGAAAAGACTGGTGTTTTACAAGATGGGACATAACCTGTCAACTATAAAAAGCTACCATTAACTATAAAGATATGCCTAAAAATGTTTCAATAATTGATATCTAGCTTCTTGAATTTATTAAAATATGAGCACTTTTTTTTTTTTGCTTGGGCCAGTGAATTGTTGCAGATCAGAAACTATCTCCTCTAAAACTGTCTAAATTTGCTACGTATTTCATTTATGTACTTGCCTTTGAAAGACTACGTCAGAGTAAAAGTTAGGAAACAATCTATATTATATAACCAAATACAATTGATATCAGTGGGATGCGGACTGTACCCTGATGTCACAATCCAGAGATCACTTCACCTAAGTTGCTACTTCAGCCCACAGTCCTGAGAATCACCATCACCACTTTGGGCTAGCGTTCAAACAGTTTTCAGTTTGTGGGATACATGGCTGGAAAATGCTTACCTCCAGTTTTAGGGAGGGGGAACCAAAACCCAAAAGGCATCCGCCTGCAATTGGTTCCTTCGAAAATATCCCAGTCTTTTTTTGTATTTAGATGTATCATCTGCACTGTATAATGTTCTTTTCAAAAGCTTGCTTAAGTAGTGTTAGCAATTGTTTCTTAAATGCATGCAAGTGGCTTGTGGAGAAACCAGGAATCCACTTTTATGGTGAAATGAAGGTCATGCCCGCAACTTGAGTCTCTTTAAGATACATGATTCAACATTTCATTGTCTTAATTTCGTCTATCCTGCACATTCTACTGCCATTTCCTCATTTTTTATCCTGAATGAATGGAGGGAGGGGAGAGAACATGTGCAAAAATCTGTTTGGTACAAAGGCCAGAAGTCTGTATTTTTAGGACCAGAAATAGCAGAATGGTCACATGTGTATAGTGTAGTGTGATTAAACCAGTAGTCAAGGAATTGTGCTTACACCCTGGAGACTTCAGTAAGAATCTTTTCCCACTTGAGCATTGAGAACACCAGGGACACAGCATATAACCAGGCTCTGTTTTCTTGGGATGGAGATTATAGGAGAATTATGGTGAGATAAGGTTTATTTACATAGGTGAAGCATAGGATGGGGGTTCACAGTGCGAATTCCAACAGATATTGCTCCCTAGCAGACTTCTTGGGGACCCCACCCCACCAAAAAAGCCCATAGCATTGGTATCTCAAAGAAAAGACATCAAGGCTCTGTCAAATTTCATTCCAGGATTGTCAGACTATTGTTCTCTTTAACACTGAGATACTTAAGTGATATCTCCCGCAGCTAGGGGAGGAGGGAATGAAGGAAAGCATGTCCCTTTCCGGAAGGATTTCCAATAGCTTCAATAGCAACAAATCACCTACTTTGCAAAGCAGGGCTGTGGAGTCTCTCTCTCTCTCTCTCTCTCTCTCTCTCTCTGTCTCTCTCTCTCTCTCTCTCTCTCTCTCTCTCTCTCACACACACACACACACAACCAGAGACTGCAGGGTTGGGGCAGGAAGCTGCTTGAGATATCTGTCAGGCCAATACCTCTAATATACAACAGTACTGTACCATTACCTTGGCATCAACTTTCCATCTGTAAAGTGGGAATAGGGATGAGCCATCTTACAGGAATGCTATAAGGATTAATAAGATGTGGAATTTTGTTCTCCAATAAGGAATAAGAATCAGGGTAAAAGTATGTAAGTTTTACTACTATAATGAAGGGTGGGTGGAAGGAGCAATAGAAAGGCTGTTTCCATCTCTTTTGTTTCCTTTCCACTTTTCACCATGCGCCTCCAGCAGTGGGGTTTTGTTGGTTTGCTTTTTGGTTTTTTTTATAACTACCCCACCACCCCTCCAAAGCAAAAGAAGATGAATAGCGATCAGCACCAGCTGCACCTGCCCCATGTAACAGTAACCGGAGACTCCAAATCTCTTCTAGGAAGTGGTCTGAAGTTCTCTACCTGGTCCAGTTTTGGACCGTGCTTGACTTGCTCTTAGTGGCATTCCTTTCACAGCCATAAATGAAGAGTGAAGTGTTTTTGGAGTATCTCAATGCCACTTTTGTCATTTATACATAATGAACAGCAATACATAATGTGGTAATGTTTATATTTTCAAGGGATTTTATAACTTGCATAAGTATTTTGATAAAACACCGAATTCTGAATGCAAATGGAAGGATGCAATAGGCCCAAGCTGGCAAAGTCAGAAATCCAAGATGAAACACGAAGTATGTTTTTGGAATTGCAATTTAAATGTCAAGCGTAATTAATGTTATTTTTAAATGGTGAGACAGTTGCCTGCTATTAAAAGATTGTGCTGCCTCTGTGAGGTGCCAGTGAATTAGACACCATTTGAATCTCTCCTGTCTTTAATCAGTACAAAGGAATGTTGGGTCACAACGCTTCGAAACAAAACACATTTGGCATCAGCTTTGTATCACAGCTCCCCATTTTGAGAAGACCTTCAGAAAGGGAGGAGGCGAGGGAGGGGAAAACAAAAGGTTTGGAGCTGTTCAGCTGAGAGAAAAATTGAGCAAAAGGAAACATCACAGAGTTATATAAAACTATGCATGGCATGGGAAAAGTGGATAGAGAAACAAGCTTCCCCCACTATCATAATATTAGAACTTGCGGACATTTATGAAGCTGGATGTTGGAAGATTCAGGACAGACAAATTAAAGGACTTCTTCACACAG
Organism: Podarcis vaucheri; assembly: GCF_965113315.1. Taxonomy (NCBI): domain Eukaryota; kingdom Metazoa; phylum Chordata; class Lepidosauria; order Squamata; family Lacertidae; genus Podarcis; species Podarcis vaucheri. Next base: position 34,464,537 of record NC_138749.1, read on the forward strand.
CACATAGACTATGGAATTCCCTCCCCAAAGAAGTGATGGCCACCAATGAATGGCTTTAAAAATGATTGGACAAATTCATGGAGGTTAAGGCTACCAATGGCTGCTAAGGACAAGCTGAACCATTGGCTGGATCCAGCAGGTTGTTCTTGCTTTTAAAGTTGAGAGAAGTGGTAGTTGCTGGAATTATCTGTGCAGAACTTCTCCGGGAGCAAAACATATCAAGCTGATACAAGTCCAAGATTGTTTAAGAAGCAACATGTTTTGTTGTTCCCTCTCTAGAGAGCTCAGCCACACTTCAGTAGAACAGAAAACAGTGATGAGTGAGACAAATACAGGGTGGCATGGGTAATGATTCCTTCTTACAGCCATACTCTGGTCAATACAGTGGTACCTTGGGTTAAGTACTTAATTCGTTCCGGAGGTCCATACTTAACCTGAAACTGTTCTTAACCTGAAGCACCACTTTAGCTAATGGGGCCTCCTGCTGCCGCCGAGCTGCCAGAGCACGAGTTCTGTTCTCATCCTGAAGCAAAGTTCTTAACCTGAAGCACTATTTCTGGGTTAGCGGAGTCTGTAACCTGAAGCGTATGTAACCTGAAGCGTATGTAACCTGAGGTACCACTGTATGCCTCGTCTGGCTGCTTGCTCCTCTTTGGGGAACTTGTGTGTTCCTGGAAACACAGACGGGAACACTCTAACACAAATGGCTGTAGCCAGTCTGGCCCACGAAATCGCAACTTCATGTGGGAGATAGGAAGTGAGAGAGGTAGGATACAGCGAAACATGAAGGAATCTAAATGGAGGACCAAACATTGTATTGAATGAAAAAGCGGAACTGGGGAGTCGAGCTAGTGCTATGTTTAGATATTATGGAGAAAGAGGTCAAATGTTGCTGCTATTTGATGGATTTTTAAAGATGTGTACAATTTCAAAATTCATTCTTCGTTCACACTGCACTTTAGGAATTATTTTATACTGAAAAACATAGAATTGGGCATCAAATTAAAGAGAAAAATTGATGATGAATAATGGCAAATGTGGCTGTTACATACCAAAAACACTCAACCAGTCTATCAGATACCATTATATCTGCATGCATAGAAGTGTGTAGGGTGGAAAGAGCTTTTTGCAAAAGTATAATAAATGTTCCCACATGTCTCTTTATTTTCTGTTAATTGCTGTAATTTGACTCGTTCACAGATTTTCCTCCCCCTCTAGGAAACATGCACCATCTGCCCCGTTAGTCTGTTTTCTTGATATCATGCCCATTTAAGCCTTCCCAGTTTCTGTCTATTTTAAGTAAAACACTCATTAAGGACAGTCACAGCTGCAACAGAATGGCATTTGAAAGGAAGTATTCTCCTTTAACTTGTATGCCAAGAAAATAAGAATATCACCTTTGTCTGATAATTAAACTTCTCTTCTCTCCTGAATCTTATCTACCTTTATTTGTATTGCCCTGCATCCTACATAAGGTAAGCAACCACAAGTCCTTTAAAGCTTTTTTTTTTTTAATGGCAATAACAAGAAGCACATAAGGTATAGCGTAGTATTTGAATGCTTTATATTACCTTTAGAAGGCTGCAGATTTAAAAGACCCTTTTTATTTGCAGATTCCTGATATGGGAATACATATAGGTATTTCTGATTTGTTTTTCTTTGACAGTGCAAGCAAAGCTCTATACCATGGGTATGCAAACTAAGGCCCGGGGGCCGGATCCAGCCCAATCACCTTCTAAATCCGGCCCGCAGACCGTCCAGGGAATCAGTGTGTTTTTACATGAGTAGAATGTGTCTTTTTATTTAAAATGCATCTCTGGGTTATTTGTGGGGCATGGGAATTCGTTCATCCCCCCAAAAAAAAATATATAGTCTGGCCCCCCACAGTCTGAGGGACAGTGGACCGGCCCCCTGCTGAAAAAGTTTGCTGAACCCTGCTCTGTACAGTACTATATCCCAAACTCCTTTTGATCCCCCCCCTCACTTTCAAAAGCAGTGTGTTATTTGACATGGGGGAAGACTTTTAAGAGAACTCTAAGGCAGATGGACCAAGCTACAGTTATTTGGATCCTAGCCAATAGACTTGTGCATACTTGTTGAAGTTAATGCATGTATTTGTCATAATGTTAAGGAAATCATTTTATATTGTTTCAGTTTTCGAACAGCAGTATTCCAGCATAACCTACGTACCGGCATTTATTTTGCAAATTGCTGTGTTCATTGTATTTTTAGTGGTACATTCTCTTACTTTTCCAAAGTTCTCCCTGTAAAGTTTGTATTTAAAAGCTCATGGTATATTGTACCTTAAAATAGCATCTCATGAAGAATTCATTTCTTGCTATACAGTATTTTTACACTACCTGAATTGAGTCAAGCACTCTACATTATATATTGGAAGTCATGTGACAACAGCCATTTTGGATCTCTAGAGAACGGTAAATGGACCACAACTTAACTGTAACATAATTAATAACATCTCACAAGTGTTTAGTGCTTTGAAAGTTTAATGGTACCGTAGGGGTATGATTAAATATAATGGTATGTGCATTAATATTTTACACGCAACCAAAGGAAGAATCAAGAAAAACAAGCCTACAGGCAAATAATGCATCTTTGTAAATCAGAGTGGTTATATTGCTAACAATCAACGTACGGCTTAATAGGCAATATATTTTACTCATTCTAACAGCAGTTCTCAGAGCAGAATGGGCAAACAACCTTAGTGTTAGTGACCACTGCCCCCACCCAAAAAACCCCAAAAAATGAAAAGTAGGGAAAACACACGCACATATATATATATACATATATACATATATATCGTATGTATAGTGTGCATATCTTATATTTTACATATGTGTGTGTGTATGTATATATATGTGTGTGTGTGTTTTCCCTACTTTTCATTTTTGGGTTTTTTTGGGTGTATATATGTATGTGTGTGTGTGTGTGTTTGTATATATATATATGTATGTATATGCAGGTTTTGGTGTCTTCGGGTGTCTTCCCGTGTAAGAGTCGGGGTGTCTGTGCGGCGTTTCGACGAGGTCTCACTCGTCATCTTCAGGCTGGTGCTTTCGGCTTCTTGTTACTGGAACAAGAAGCCGAAAGCACCAGCCTGAAGATGACGAGTGAGACCTCGTCGAAACGTCGCACAGACACCCCGACTCTTACACGGGAAGACACCAAAACCTGCATTCCTGTACCCGTGAAAATCTACGAAAGCATGTATGTATATGTATATATATATATATATATATATATATGTGTGTGTGTGTGTGTGTGTGTGTATATATATATATATATATATATATATATATATATATATATATATATATTCTCATGTGGAAAGCCAATGTAGCATTACACATGGCATGGAACATAAGTCTGCAACTTTTTAATTCATGCTCTGAGAAGAGATTTTATGTCGCTGATAGATGTGTGTGTGATATGGGCATGGACACATACCAAGCCTGTATCAGCATTTAACAGTATTTTCCAACACACCCATCTACCGTATCCCCAAGTTATCTTTTACACTCCGCTGAATTTCAAAGGAGTGGAGAAGAGCTGCTACAGGAAAATGTCTTGATGAGTGACAATGTTAGGTGCCATGCTCATGGTCTTTTTGGTGTCAGATGAAGAAGACATGTTTCTACGACCAAGCCTTTCAAACTTCTGCTTTTCATCTGGGTCTCTCAATCTTATGTAAACATCCAAGCTTATGCCACTTTGTTTTGTATTGCATTTTAAATTTGTACTTTTGGGGTACTCTACGTGACACCCATGGGTAACATGCTACCTTCAGATACCCTTTAGTGTTTGTTTGTTTTAACCTTGAGTAGCTTTGGGTTGATTGGAATGTGGAATGAAGGCATCAAGCGACCCCATTCGCCTTCTCCCAGAATGCCCTGGGGCTCTATGTAGGCTCAGTATTCTTCATTGGAAACAAAGAAGGCGGAAAAACTGGTGCATGGTCCTTGACATTCAGTTCCCTGCTGAAACCCTTCACAAAGGGAAATGGTTCCTGTTGCTGAATGGCAAGTTTGGAGGAGAGGAAGAAGGGTACTTTGACTATTGGGAGAAGGAATTATTTTCCTGGATGTTTCTTTTTAGGATGTGTATTACCTGCTTTTTTGACTTTGCTGGTTTGGGTTGAGGGTAGTTTACCTTTTGTTTGTTTCGGGGCTGTTACGGACATGTGTGTTTTGTGTTGCATGCTTTTTGGGGAGAGTGAGCATCACCAGTTTTCTTCTGTAAAACACACATTTTGTGGTACCCACAATGGTTTCCAAATGTGCCCCTGGGCCCAGAAAAGCTTGCAGACCCCTGTTGCTATGTATTTTTTAAATTTTTGTGACCTATGGTATAATATTGGGCTACCATATACATTATAGAGTGAACATTTTTGTTTTATATTAGGTGGTGCTGGGTTTGTTGGAAAGAAAAGTGCGGCCAGCCAGTTAATATTTTACTTATTTAAAATATTTGTTAAACTGTTTTTCATCATAACAGGCTTTGCTGTGTGAATCAATAAATCATATTTTGCAACCAGGCTAAAGTTGGGAAGAAAGAGAGAAATGAGTTGGGTTGGTGCAAATTGGCTGATTGGAGAGGGGTAGGTGGCACTGGCAGTTTGGACATATCGGTGGTCCTGCACCATGCTGACCTTCCCATTACCTGGCTCCTCTCCTTTGCGGTAAGTGGCAGCAACATGACTGCCAGAAAGTTGCAGCTCCATCCCACTGGGCGAGCCACTTCTGAACAACTCCATTAAGCCAAAGCAGATAATAACCAAAACAGTTTTAACTACAGTGAAATGTTAAGGATCAGCGAAAACCTGGGGGAAACGGTGTACTTTAGGCATGTGGTGAAATGACATCACTGTGGCACCAATCTTGTCATTTGGGAGGCAATTCCATAAATGAGGTGCAAGAGCAGAAAAAAATGACTTACTTGGTGCCACAGGATGTACCCTTTAGTAGACTGTGGCAGAACCAAGGGGGGCGGTGAATCAGTAAATAAATGTATCCACACTGTTGCCTGCCTGCCGATACCATACCTTTGCAGTTTACATAGTGTTTCTAAAATACATATTTTTTGATTCCTTTAAATTGCCTTAGGGGAAATAACTGAAAATGAAGACAGACACAATACCATCACCACTGTACTCAGGAAAAAAAACCACAGTATTCATTCAAATGCTGTATATGTAACAATACCCTCTTCTTTTTAATGTGTGAACTCTGTTGAGACTGAATAAACATAGTAAATACCAACTTGTGTTGCATAATTTTTGCAGTGTAACCAGAATACTGGATGAATTTGAAATTTGCCAACCTACGAATTTTATTTGCCTGATCCTCCTTCCTGCAAAATCTGCTACTGCTCTTATAAATTGACAGTTATTTTGTTTACTAAGCAGGGCAACAGTTAATCTACTGCGACATCTGTCATAAAATCTAACACTATCTAGGTCAGACAGCATCTAACACATCAAAAGGAGACGGGAAAGAAAGAAGCATGTTGCTGTATTGTGACTGTCCAGCTTCTTCAGTTGCCCTTTCTTTTAGCACTACAGTTTGCATGTGTGGACACTGGCCCATGCTTTTCTTTATACAACTGTACTAGTTATGTACTTAGGAGGCCGGAGTAGAAAAAAAATAAACGTGTTTGAAGTCACAATATTTCCCTTGCAATGTTGAATATTACATGTAATGTTTCAAGGTGCTGTATATCAACAAAGCTATAAGGACTCAGATTATGAGTCTACTGCGCTACCGGTGCAGAATAAACTGCATATTTATCCATCTGCAAACACACACAGATAGAATTTTCAGAGTACAAATTTCATCCCCGTGCTTGTACCAAAACACTAATATGCCAGGCGTTTTCAACTCAGTACTTTTCCTCCGTTCATGTAAATTTACAAATAACCATCAAATTAACCCAAATGGAGAAAATAATTCATCTTCTAGGTACAAGAACAAGTTCTACAGTGCTTCAGATTTGTGTCTCCCTCCATTATTTCTCAATTTTCTTTGCTCATGCCCAATTAACTTTTTAATTGTTATACGAAGTCATAATTTAATCCTGAGTATAACGCAGGTTTTGTTATTCTTGTTAAGCTTTAACGTTTCCTATAAAATATTCTTTTCTTGTGCAATTATTCCAATAGACCAAAAATCTAATCTCCCAACCCTGCCCTATTTTGAAGAGTTGCATGTTTGGCAGTTCTGTTTGCGGTTTTGGAATCATATTCCTCTTTCTTTATTTATCTATGCACAAAATATATTGAGGAAATGCCATTGCTTAGCAATGACAGGGTGCTTCTGGAATGAAATACCACTTTCCACCCCAATTTGCTGATCATAAATATGAATTAAAAATTCAAGGTGTGGCATTTGGAGTAGTTTCTGGGTCAGGCTATCCAGCCAAGAGTAGAGATAAAAGAAAAGAAGGCCTTTAAATACTTTCAGTCTGAAGATACATGAATGAAATAAGCATCATAAAACAGCGCCCAGTGCAAATCAACCTCAAGAATACTATTTGAGAGCACTAATTAAATCTAGTAAACAATAATGCTAGGTAATAGCACAATGGCCATCTAAACTCCAATAAAGTTATTTATTCATGGATGTTGATGTATAACGATAGACTCGGAGGCACTTGAGACGATATCGGTTCGAATACTTGGAGATGCTGTTGACTTTCCTAGCAGCAAAAAAAAGAAAACAACGCACAGTAAGAAAAGAATCTTGTGATATCTTTTTTTAAAAAAAGAGTTTGAAAAACAACAACAGTGGGACGCAGTTTTGCGTACTCTAGTCTGCTTCATGCATCCATGTGCTGGCGGGCTCGACTCCATGAAAGCTGATGCCTACAAAGTCTTTTTTCAGGCTGCAACTACTACTGCCAGCAAGTTTAAATGGGAGCAAACCCCTCTGGGCGCAACAGGAGTGAACTTCGGCATAGACGCGCGCAGAGGGTCGCGCAGCCGAGTCCCTCCGCCTCTTTCGCAAACGTGTGCTGAGTTCCGGGGCCGTCAAGGAGCCCTGGCAGCACTGCAATGTGTGTGTGTGTGTCATAAGAACAGGCACCACCCTCGGTCGCCCTCCTGGCACACAAGGCAGAGCGCGAGGGAAGAAGAGAGCGCTACCTTGCCGAGCCGCCTCCTTCCAAAGAGCCTTCGCTTGCGGAAAGCGGCCAGCACCTTCACTGGAGGGACAGGCGCGCATGCGCTTTCCGAAGAGGCGGCGGCGGCGGCCGTGAGGAGGGGGGAGTTAGCGGGTGGGGGGTAAAGCGAGACGGCGGCGGCGACAGTGGCAGCCGAGGAACAAGGGAGGCGCTGCCCCCGCCCACCGGGCGAGCGCGTGCGAAGCCGTTCAGGAGGGGACGAAACGCCGCGCCGGGTGTTTACCTCAGCGCACCAGGACTGACTGAGCGGGCGGCGAGGTCTTTGGGCGGGCGCTCCCATTGTTCGCATTCAGCGCCTCAAGAGGCGGCGGCGGCGGCTTTTCCTGAAGCTCCTCCCCGCGGAGGTAGCAGGAGGCCGTTGGTCCGTCGTCCGCCCCCCCCTCCCGCCGCCTCTCTCCCCCTCTGTCCCTTTGTCGCCTCCTCCCGGCCGCGCGCTGCCTCAGCAGCAGGGGCGGGGAAGGGGTGGGGCGAGCCGGAGCAGCATGATGGCGGCGGCCGAAGCGGGTGGCGAAGAGGGCGGCTCGGGAGCGGCCGGAGAGCCCAGCGGGCATTGCCCTCCCGCCGCCGCCTCTCGGAGCAACAAGAGCGCCGCCGCCGCCGCTTTCCTGGGCAGCAGCTCGGGCCCAAGCGGCGCCTGCCCCGCGGCGTCGCTCCCCTCGGTGGGCTCCAGGCCTGCCCCTCCTGCGGAGATGTCCAAGGGCCTGTCTCCGCCGGCGGCCATCCCGCTCCTGGAGGGCGGCGGCGGCGGGAGTACCGCTGCCGGCGGTTTCCCTCCGCTGCCGCCGCCCCCGCAGCCGCCGCTTCCGGCCGGAGGGCTGAGCACAGTGGACGAAGGCGACTCGCTGGACGGGCCCGAGTACGAGGAGGAGGAGGTGGCCATCCCGCTGAACGCGCCCCCCACGAACCAGTGAGTAGCGCCTTCTTCTTCTCCTTCTTCGCCTCTCTCTCTTTTCCCCAACCCGATCCCCTTTCTCTCTCTCTCCCCCCCCCCCAAATCCCAGGAATGGGGATCCGGCGGATTCAGCCCCGGCACCGCACCCAGTTGTGAAGTCGGCGTTGGTGCGTGTGTGTCAAACTCCGGGCAACTCCTGAAAGTTTCCCTGTTGCGCCCGCCTCTTTTCCTCCTCCCGCATCCCCTTCGAAGCAGCCTCCTCGGTTGGCTTAGTCAGCTGCCTGCTTTCTGCTTGGAAAAACTGAGAACTTGGGACTAAAAAAACCCTTTCCCTTCTCCCTAAAATAAATGCTAATAATCGACTCGCCACCAAATATGGAGGCTGTCCTTCAGAGCCCTCGAAAGCAGTGCTTTTCTGCTTGAAAAAATGAAAAGGTGCCAGTACTCGCCATGAAGTTGTTACAGTAAGTGCCAGATTTCTAACCAGTGCTTTTTTTCTAGGAAAAAAGGCTACTGTATTCCATACCCTTGAGTACCCCTAGAAAAAAGGCACTGCTCAAAAGTGCCCCTAAGTGCACATTTCCCAAAAGCGTGGCCATATTTTTCACAACCATTTTCTCTTGTTCGATTATCTTCATCCCCGCTCCCCATGCCAGACACATCTTTAATCTTCACCCTTTTCCGTTTCTTTTTACCTTGCCAGGTACAGTGGTACCTTGGTTCCGAAACGGCTTAGTTGTCGAACAAATCAGCTCCTGAACGCCGCAAACCCGGAAGTAAGTGTTCCGGTTTGTGAACGTTTTTCAGTAGCCAAACCTACAGCCAATAGGAAGCTGTGCCTTGGTTTTCTAACAGTTTCGGGAACCAAGGTACCACTGTACCTTGGTTTTCTAACAGTCGAACCAAGGTACCACTGTACTCCTTTATTTGCAGCTATAGAAAATATTCATACCCTTCTATCCTTTAGTACATAGGAAGGTGCTTCTGCTTAGGAGCAAGTTACCATGGCTTCCTGGCTTTCTAAGCCCTATCTGGAGATGCTAGCAATTGAATTGCTAGCATCTCCAGATAGGACCTCCTGCACACAAAGCATTGTCATTGAGCTTCCTAGTTACGGCAGAGAGAGCCTCTTTGCAGATGCTTATATATGTTAGAAGAAGAAGTTGTAGCTATCAAAATTCCTAATTTGACATAACTGTCAGAGGTAAAGGAATGCTGTCATATTTTGTATTTCTGTGGTCACCCTTTTTGCTTTCTCTGAATGTCCTTTTAAAAGGCATTAAAAATAGTGCTGATGCCATTGGCACAGACTATCATGACACAGCTTGTCTTTTTAGACACTTTTTACTCAGATAAAAGCTGAAGTCCACAATATATACATAGGGGGAGGGTGTTTGAAAATAAATGAAAGGGAAATATCAACATACAGTGGTACCTCAGATTACAGATGCTTCAGGTTACAGACGCTTCAGGTTACAGACACCGCTAACCCAGAAATAGTACCTTGGGTTAAGAACTTTGCTTTAGGATGAGAACAGAAATCGCGTGGCAGCGGGAGGCCCCATTAGCTAAAGTGGTGCTTCAGGTTAAGAACAGTTTCAGGTTAAGAACGGACCTCCGGAACGAATTAAGTTCTTAACCCAAGGTACCACTGTACTTCAAGAAATTCTAAATATGCACACTGAAGATACATTTTGTATGGGTTAGTTTTAACACCCTACAATAAGTCTTTGACCAGTTCTTCCGAATCCACAGGTGGGTTGCAGCAAAGCTATTCCTGCCATTTAACCCTCAGCCAAGCCTCCTCACATTGGCCTGGTCTTCTCCAGCCTTGCTCTCACCTTCCCACTCCCTGGTGGGAACATACTGTTTAGCTTGGAAGGGGGCTATTCATCTTATTTCTGTAATTTCACTGAATCACAGAGATTTGTGAGAGCAGTGGCAGTCTTTGAGCTTTAAAATTTCAGCAGTGCCCCGTGTGATGTCTAAATTTGGCACCACTCACACACTCCAACACACAAACACTCCAGTCTGGAAAGGAATTCCTGTTTCTACCGTTGTATTGCTGGATTTCTTGAGGAATTTACTCCAGTAGTAAGGCTTCTTGGGTTCAACCATGGCAGGGCTTTTCTTTTTACTCCCATGTTAAAGTGCATGAATAGGGATTGTACTGTTGCCACTTGCAACCCAATTCTTCCTGTGCTCTTCTTTGGGAGTAACTTCCCCTGGGTTCAGCCATGGACGGAGCTTTACTCTCAAGTAAGTGTGCACAAGACTGCAGTTTAATATTCAGTACTGATTTGGAATGCAATTTAGTTTTATTTAATTGCTTTTTTAAAGGAATTGTAAAATGCCAAGATTTTGCAAACTAAAAGGAATAAACTTTCTTTTTTTGGAAGTACAACTATATGTTACTTTAGTGTGGGAGAATCTGAAGAGTAGTTTCTTCAAACATCGTCATCCTACAAAGGGGCAACAGAAAACAGCTGCTGCCTCTATTGGGCTCTGGGGATGATGAATTTTTCCAAGAATTTTTGTTCATTTTTATTTCAGCAGGTTGCCATTAGAAGGGGGCAAGAGCACAGAGGGGTGAATTAAAGTGTAGAGAGGGTGACACAAGCTGGAAGAAAGGGAGCAGAGTGAAAAGGAATGTGAGATGAAGACAGAAAGGTATTACTAGCAAGTTAAAGTAGAATAAGGTGAGAAAAAGAATGGGTAGAAATGCAAGAAGGAAGGGAGAGAAAAGGGCAGCAGCGAGTCACAGAAATGGAAAGGAGGTGGTGAAAGTTATAGGAAGTGATAGAAAGGCATAGATGGTGATGATGGCCTGCCCTCTTGCTCAGTTTCAACCACAAGCTTCACTGAAGAGAAAACCACCGGAAATCAAAGAGGATACAACTAATAAAAGAGTTCAAAAGTTTTACCAATAATACATGAAATAATGGTTCACTTGTATTGAAAAAATATTATTCCAATGCTGTTTTTTGTTGTATCTAATATATGGTGAGGCGCTAACACTGTTAAGTTTAAATCAACAGTGGGTCCCATGCTCCTGGTTGGGAATCGGCCTGGACTGGTTGGAGACCACTGCCTTACATTATTCAGAAGGATGTTTAAAATATGTAACAGTCATAGTAATACAGACTTACAGTAGAATAGAGATTTCAGTATGTTTTAGGCTGCAATCCTACTTATGTGGAAGGACGTCTCATCTCATTAAATTTGTTGGGATATGTTTCTGAGAAAAGGTGCATAAGATCAGTCTGTACATGAATTATTTTAATGCCAGCAGACAAGCATTTGATTTTATGAGTCTTCTTGCTCTTTCCAAGATTCACAGGGTAAATTGATTTTCATATGTTTTTCTTCATAGAGTTGTAGCTATAGAAAAGGTTAGTGCTGGTATGCAAAATCTGACTTTTTTTAAGGGGAAAAAGTTGTTTGGAGTAAGTAGGAACCTTATCTACTCATAACCCTTGCCAAAAATTGTGGCTGCCAATTCATCCCTGTCTTCTTTCCCGTCTTGGAAGATGGAGATTACTCAACTGCAACCGTGGAAGCTCTGCCTTGCTATTGTAGAGGGTGGGGAAGAGAAGCAGTGAGCATTCTGGTTTCAGTAACTGCTTGCCGAAGTCCCTAAAGGCTCCACCATGGAGCAGTGACTGAAGATGCCCCACTACCTTTCTTTCAGCTGAAGAATGTATGCTTTAGCCCATGGGTAGGCAGACTAATGCCTGGGGTCTAGATTCGGCCCAATCGCCTTCTAAATGCGGCCCGTGGACAGTCTGGGAATCAGTGTGTTTTTACATGAGTAGAATGCGTCCTTTTATTTAAAATGCATCTCTGGGTTATTTGTGGGGAATAGGAATTCGTTCATTATTATTTTTTCCAAAATATAATCCAGCCCCCCACAAGGTCTGAGGGACAGTGGACCGGCCCCCTGCTGAAAAAGTTTGCTAACCCCTGCTTTAGCCAGTGGTATGCTGCTGTATTTAGAGTGCTGACAAGCAATAACTGAAGAACCTTCTGTTTCACTTTCCATGTGTCTGATGTCAGCACGCCCTCCAATGGCCCTGAACGCATTTTTGAGAGGGTGTGTGACCAGGCAGCTTCCCCACAGTCTACTTCATTGGAGCCTGGCTCTTGCCCAGCCACAGCTCTGCTCCCAGGCCAGTCTGACCCAGGGGCGGAGTGTAGGAGAGGCAGCATAAGCTGTGTTGCCTCTCTCCTGTACAGGGCTGTTGTGCGTGTCCAGCCACAGCTCTGCTCCTGGGTCAGGTCTGACCTGAGAGAAGGAGGAGAGTCGCAGCAGCATTGCAGCCCCTTTCCTCGGCTGGGCAGTGCCACATGAGGATGCTGCCGTGGCGCAAAAAATTGTGGGCGCCCAGCCCCTTCATGGGGAATGTTGTGGGGGCTGGAGCACCCAGGGCACGCCCACATCCAATGCCTATGGTAGTAGGTGATTCTGTGGCAATCAGGAGGGCAGTCTGGCTGGAGTAGGCTCTGGTGACATTTTTGCCTGTCCTTTTTGCTCTGTTTTACCGGTATATCCCATGGGGTGCTTAGTGGTAGTGGTAGATTGCCCTTTGTGGTGTGGGGGAAAACAATCTGCATTTTTCCGCAAAGAGACAGGAGTGCAGTTCTATATACTGTACTGTCGTTTACTGCATAGAGGAAGTCTGCTAACTAGTTTTCTGTGTTCTTTTCCTGCTGTCACTTCTGGTAGCATTTTGCTACAATCTGTACAGTGGTGCCCCGCAAGACGAATGCCTCGCAAGACGAAAAACTCGCTAGATGAAAGGGTTTTGCGGTTTTTGAGCTGCTTCGCAAGACAAATTTCCCTATGGGCTTGCTTCGCAAGACGAAAACGTCTTGCGTTTTTTGCAAGTTTGTGTCCTTTTTCTTAACACCCTTAATACAGTTGCGACTTGACTTCGAGGAGCAACTCATAGAACGCGGTGTGGTAGCCTTTTTTGAGGTTTTTGGTGATTTTTGAAGCTTTTCCGGAACTTTTCCGACACCGTGCTTCGCAAGACGAAAAATTCGCTAGACGAAAAAACTTGTGGAACAAATTAATTTCGTCTTGCGAGGCACCACTGTATATGTTATTTGCACCATGATGCATGCTAGATCAATGGATTGAAAGTGCTGGTATATAAATTTCTAACTTTGTTAGGCAAAACTCTCAAAGCAGTTTACGAGGGTCTTGCAGAAGGGCCTTAGATGCTGAATTTAATGTCTGGGCACGTATATGTGGTGATCCTTTAGGTACTTGGTACCAAGATGTTTTAAAGAGATGCTTCATATGTTTTTTCTTTTCCACAGTTTTGTAATGGTTTTAGAGTAATCCATACAAACTAGAATAAATATTTATGGAACTGTGTGGTTTTGATTTAGAGTTGGTCCTTCAACCAGATATTTACCGTACTGGAATCTAATAAAACATATGAAGCAGGTATTTGAGATCTGTTAGGATTATGTTTTGAAGTTTTCTCTGCCCTAGAATTTTAGGACAGTGGGTGTTTGTAACATATTGTCTGCTTGGGCCCCAGCAAAGTAAAACCCAACATGGTTTTACATGGGTAAACTCTATTCTTTGAGTGCTCTGAACTAAACCGATTATACAACTGCTTTTGTTGCTTCTTGACAGTTTCAGTTATCAGTAAGATATCATAGTTTGTACCCTTGAGTGGAATGAGATATTCAATCACAACAGCCCTGGAAAGAAAGAAAAAGAAATTCTGGGAGGCAGATTAGCAATAGTCCTGTTGCCTTTGAGGATCATGCATGAAATAAAACCTTATACAAAACATGCATGGTGTTGTACTTCTTCTGAGTAGTCATTGCTTGGGGAATTAATATTATACCATATCTTTGGTCATCTATGTAAATATTTGAACTGAGCCATAGATATACTTCATCCAAACCATAGTTTGACCATCAAATCTGATCCTTGGACTTGCATGCTGATTCCTTCCCTCACAAACTGCAGCTTGCCCACTTCGGATGTGGTAATAAGCTGGCTGCCGCAGATCAGAAACCTGGGAAGGGAATTAGCTTGTGAGTCTCTGCCCCCCTTGCACACTTTAGTTCCCATTCCAGTACACTGAGCACAAGGACAAGAATATATCTGTTTGCAAAACAAATGGGAAGTAATTGGACAAACAAATATTTGAAAATAATATTTAAAGTGGTGTTTCAACTTCTTTGTTTAAATGCCCTTCCTCACCTGCCTAGGGCATGCCACTGCTTGCTAACATCCTTCAGAAGTAATTTAGTGAGGAAGAAATGAAGGCTGCTCAGCAAGAACTGAAGATTTTCAAATACTGTATGCACTGTTTACTTTTGTGAATACATTTTAACTTGATGGCTATTAATCTTTTTCTTTTCTTTTTTGAGATATTTAAGTCTTTTGGTACCTTCTGAAAACTTATTTATTCTCCCAAGCCTTTGCTGTCAGTTAATACCAGCCTTTACTTAATTTGTTTGCTTTGGATTTTACTGTTTGTTGTTGTTTTTTATTGCATAGGTGTTGATTTTACTGTAATTTTGGTGTACAGCACTTCAATTTTTAAGTGAAAAGTGGTATAAAAACATTTAAAAATTAACCTTTGATGTAAATTGACTATGCCCTTCCTCAGTAGTTGCTGTGTTTAAAATTATGGTGTTAAATGTAGAATGTTTTATTGCAGTACCAGGAGAAGGCAGCTGTAGGTTACTATATCAAACCTGCAGAACTCCTTCTGGCCCTTCCTGCATATTTCTTTCTCTCTTGTATATCCTGTTCTTGATGACCATTGGTTATGTTACTATATTATGAACTGGGAATCGTTACTGCTGACTCACTAGTTCTTTCCCAGTCCTGCTTTCCAGAGCAACGTGAGAAAAGAACAGTAGGCAAGCACATGTATTCTAATGAAACAGGAAATCTGCTGTACTTTCTGGACATTGGAAATACTGTAGGAAACCCTAAAAAATAGGAGTTTGTGTCTGGCTAACTAGTACTCAGAATAGAGCTTGAAATCAATCAACTATTGATTTCAGTGAGTCTACTCAGAATATGACTTAATTGCATATAACTCAGAGCCTCTTTGTGTAAACAGCTTCCATAATTCCTAACCATTGGCTATGATGGCTGGGGCTTATTGAAATTATAGTTCAGAACAGCTGGAGGGCACCAGGTTTGTGAAAGCTGGTTAAGATTCTGTCTCTTCCCTCCCCCCCTCCCCCCCCCGATTAGTTGTTGGATTCTTCTTGTGCAGAGGATTTGATTAATCATTACTACAAACCAAACAACATCTATTCAGTTATTGAACTTGCATATTCCTCATGTGGGTCCCCATCACATCTTTTTCTTCAAGCAGTGGAACGCCTGTGTCTGTCTGGTGTGTAACTAGACTTGTCGCATAACAGGTCTAGCTAATTCAGATAGTGGATGTGTTAGAATACCTACTATGTTGTAAATATTTAAAGGTAGTTGGAATATGATATAATCAAGACACTAATGATAGGCCTTTTAAAACAATCTACATAAAGGGATAATTGACATTTTCCCAATGGCTCTCATGTCATCCAAACTAATAATGCTGTGGGGCAGAGATTTCTTGATTCCAGGCAAAATGCCATGCTTCTGGGGACATCTGGCCGACAACAGGAGACACTGTACTGGCTTCCCATCTTCTACTGAACCCAGGATCAAGGTTCTTGTATTGATTTACAAAGCCTGGAACAGCATAGGTCCTGAACCCTTATGTTCCAGCTCAGTCACTGAGATAGTCTCCCAGGGTGTTGCTTGTCATCCCCTGAGTTGGCAAGCTCATTTGACAACAATAAGGAGCCTAGCCTTTAGTTTCATCAACCCATTAATGTGGCTTAACAGAGATTCTAACAGAGATTCAACAGGTGCCTCCTGTTTCAATTTTTTAAACACCTGCTGAATACTTACCTATTCCATCAGGCTTATGCAAGCAATGAACAGTACATTACAGAATAGTTATCTGACTTCTAATTTTAACATTTTCATTATATGGTTTTATGTACACTTGTGAACCATGATATTATCTTTATGAATTAGTGATATATAAGTATTTTTATAAATTAAAAAAGTTACAATATAGGAGTATTCTGGTTGATACATGTGCATACATGGGTACAGGCAATATGCAAAACAAAAGTTAACTTTTTAGAAGGTGAGGTTCAAATACTGTTTCAATATAAAACCCAAAGTATTCATTAGATGAAGAATAAATGAAAAGTGTTTATACTTGGAACATGATGTTAATATTTATCTTGTGAGCCAAAGCTAAGCATCCCAGAGAAAACTTTCAGGGCTTGTTGATCACATCACCAGAATGATGCTTACAGCACACATACAGTGTGTGTGTGTGTGTGTGTGTGTGAGAGAGAGAGAGAGAGAGAGAGAGATTTTTTCCCCCTCCTCTGGAAGGAGAAGGGTAAAGGTAGCAGAAAGTTATCCAGAAACCAGCAGGCGTATAACTACTTAAGGCAACCTAACATGCTAGTGCAAGTCTGGGTTTATTGTGTAATGCCAGAGTCAGTAAAATTTATCTTAACTATTAACTTGATCAAAGCATATTAAGATGATTTTTATGTGCTATTTAAAGGTACATAAACATTAGAGTGAAAATGTGCTGAGAAGGTTGAAGAAATATGCTACATATAGAATAAAACAGTAAGGTGTTATTTCTAAATATTGAAATAAATATTGAAACTTTTTTTAAAAAAACAACTAGTTTTATTGATACATTATTGATATTTTTACTCTTAATACTGCCATGTTGTTGTTATTTATTAAATTTGTATACCGCCCATCTGAAGAACACAGGGCAGTTAACAACATAAAAATGCTAAATGAAAACACAAAATACACAATAAAAGAGAAAGCAAAACCCCCACTACCACAAGCACATTAAAAAGGCAATAGAATGGTTGAAGAGAAATGTTTTCCCCAGGCGCCAAAAGATATGTAATGAAGGCTCCAGGCAAGCCTCCCTGGGGAGAGCATTGCATAAACAGGGAGCCACCATAGAAACGGCCCATTCTCGTCTTGCCATCCTCCAGACCTCTTGTGGAGGAGGCACACAAAGAAGGGCCTCAGATGATGATTGCAGGGTCCAGATTGCTTGGGAGTTGTGGTCCTCAGCCTTTTAAAGCAGAGTTCAAACTTAGCCAGGCGCATTTTGCACCTGACTATTGGCCACTTGTGACTGAGTAAAGATGCCTGGGCGCCACGATGCGCTTGCCATCCCTGCTCTCTGGAGGTGCATGCCTGGGGATTGTTGGATCTTGACTGTTTTCATAAGCTAATACAGTGGTACCTCGGGTTAAGTACTTAATTCGTTCCGGAGGTCTGTACTGAACCTGAAACTGTTCTTAACCTGAAGCACCACCATAGCTAATGGGGCCTCCTGCTGCCGCCGTGCCGCTGGAGCACGATTTCGGTTCTCATCCTGAGGCAAAGTTCTTAACCTGAAGCACTATTTCTGGGTTAGCGGAGGCTGTAACCTGAAGCGTATGTAACCTGAAGTGTATGTAACCCGAGGTACCACTGTATCACATCCTATAGAATTCTGTTAGTTACTGTATTTTTCGCTCTATAACACGCACCAGACCATAACACGCACATAGTTTTTAGAGGAGGAAAACAAGAAAAAAAATATTCTAAACGAAACAGTGGATATATGATTTTTGTGGTTCATGCTGTGGCCACAGACATGTGATCTGACAGTGAGTTTGGAGTAGCCCAATGCAAAAATCCTGAGGATCCATGTGGATCCATGCTTTGTAACCACGTTTTTGCACCACTGCGGCCCCAGGCAACAGTGGGTGCATGATTTTTTTTGGTGCAAGATGTAGCCATGGACATGCTATGTGATCTGATGGTGAATTTGGGGTGACCTAGTGCAAAAATCCTGAGGATCCATGTGGATCCGTGCTTTGTAACCACGTTTTAAGTGGGGAAGGAAGGAAAAGCACTCAAGGGACAAGAAACACGCATGGGATGTGTGAAGGATGCTGCTAATAATGAAGAAGAGGGGTATAAGGGGAGAAGGCTCCTCTCCCCTCCCGCTTTGCTCCTTTAAAGAAGCAGGTTCTCTGTCCCTCTCTCCTCCCCACTCAGCGGCTCTTCTCCCGCTTTGCTGTTTCAAAGTGAGCCACGGAGGAGGGAAGGAAGGGGAACCATGGATCCTCTGCTCACGACTGCAGCAGATCCCCTCTGCCACCCGCAGGCATTCGCTCCATAACACGCACAGACATTTCCCCTTATTTTATAGGAGGAAAAAAGTGAGTGTTATCGTGCAAAAAATACGGTATATTTTATATTCACAAGCAGAGTGAATTTTAGGGACCAAAATGCTTTTTCTGTGCAGCCTGAGTAGGAGCAGTGAACAGCATTATAGTTAATTGTTGTTGCTTGTCTTCACCTACCCCACCTACTGTCCTGCTCACAGTTGTGAATAATTTTCTTACATTATGAATGCTCTGTGTCACCATTAAGAAAAAGACGTAGGGATAGGCCAGTATATATGTGGATTGTCCTTAGATAGTGACTTTTCTTTTCACCCCTCCCATACCCAAGAATCTCCTGATCATCTCCTGATGGTCTCTGCTGACTCTCCAGAGAGAAGGAGGCGTGTCCTGCCTATCTACTTATTCTGCCCTGCAACATATCTGTGTGTGTGAGAGAGAGTCAGTCAGTCAGTGTATCGGAGAGAGTGAGAGTGTTAGAGATCCTAGAGATAAGATTGCTGCTAAGAGCAGCTGCAGACTCTCAGTGTAGCATTGATTTATGCTTAGAATATTCAGCTCTGTATATAGTTTTGTATCATAGTTGTAGTTACAAAATAAAAGGAAGATATTTTACAGAGCTGCTCTCCGAGTGGTTTATACTCTGCAAGACTCTGCAAAACTCTGCTGCGCAACGACTGTATTATTGAGACAGTGAATCCGGTGCTCTCAGCTCTGAGCTGTGAGTCCACAGCACTGTGACCGTTTCCTGTGAGAAGGAGGTCTCTGGCGGTGCTACCCAGCTCGCCTAGCCCAGTCGGGGTTGAGGTACATGAGTCCAGTTGGCGCACTGGCTCTAGGGCGATGCTGACAGTCTTCACCTACCCCACCTGCTGTCCTGCTCACAGTTGTGAATAATTTTCTTACATTATGAATGCTCTGTGTCACCATTAAGAAAAAGACGTAGGGATAGGCCAGTATATATGTGGATTGTCCTTAGATAGTGACTTTTCTTATTTAAGGTCTCAGGGTTCTTAATTCTTAACCAAGCTCAAGGTTGTCTGAACTAGCCAGGTGTTTAACTGATAATCAACCACAGTGGGTCTGTCATTTGAAAAATAAGAGTTTAGAGCCGACTTGCCCCAAAATGGCAACTAGACGTTCTGTTTTGATGACTGTAACCTTGGTTTAAGAAGCCATTTGGCCTCTGGATTATATATTTGGCTTTCTAACACTGTTTTTAAGACTTTATAGGTCAAAACCAGCACTTTGAATTGGGCCCCGAAACTACCGTATTTTTCGCTCTATAACACGCACCTGACCATAACACGCACGTAGTTTTTAGAGGAGGAAAACAAGAAAAAAATATTCTAAACGAAACAGTGGATGTATGATTTTTGTGGTTCATGCTGTGGCCACAGACGTGATCTGACGGTGAGTTTGGGGTAGCCCAATGCAAAAATCCTGAGGATCCATGTGGATCCATGCTTTGTAACGACGTTTTTGCGCCATTGCAGCCCCATGAAACAGTGGGTGCGTGTGTGTGTTTTGGTGCAGGCTGTAGCCATGCATATGCTATATGATCTGATGGTGAACTTGAGGTGACCCAGTGCAAAAATCCTGAGGATCCATGTGGATCCGTGCTTTGTAACCACATTTTAAGTGGGGAGGGAAGGAAAAGTATTAAAGGGAGAAGGAACACGCGTGGGGTGGGTGGAGAAGGATGTGGCTAATAATGCAGGAGAGGGGTCTAAGGGGAGAAGGAACACGCGTGGGGTGGGCGGAGAAGGATGTGGCTAATAATACAGGAGAGGGGTCTAAGGGGACAAGGAACACGTGTGGGGTGTGTGGAGAAGGATGTGGCTAATAATGCAGGAGAGGGGTCTAAGGAGACAAGGAACACACGTGGGGTGGGTGGAGAAGGATGTGGCTAATAATACAGGAGATGGGTCTAAGGGGACAAGGAACACGTGTGGGGTGTGTGGAGAAGGATGTGGCTAATAATGCAGGAGAGGGGTCTAAGGAGACAAGGAACATGCGTGGGGTGGGTGGAGAAGGATGTGGCTAATAATGCAGGAGATGGGTCTAAGGAGACAAGGAACACGCGTGGGGTGGGTGGAGAAGGATGTGGCTAATAATGCAGGAAAGGGGTCTAAGGGGAAAAGGAGCTCGCGTGGGGTGGGTGGAGAAGGAGCTTTTCCGAGAGCTGAGGGGGGAGGGAAAGAGCACTGTTGCTTTAAAGGAGCCAACCGGACAGCAGCCACTTACAGCAGTGTAAGCAGCTCCTTTCCTCTCCCGCTTTCCTCCTTCTCTCCCTCTTTGCTGCTTTACGCAGCTAATGGCAAATCCCCTGCAACCCAAGTCCTGCTCAGCGGATCAGCTGAGACGCTGGGAGAATTGTAATTTCCCCCTCTCCCTCATCCTGTGCCCTCCTGTCCCCAGCAGCCTTTTAAAAAACTTTTTTACTGGTTTTCACTGCGCTCGTGGCTCAGAGCCCTCCTGTGCCCTGCCATCCCTCTGCAGCCTCATTGCTCCGTATAGAGAGCGCATGGACCTTTGCTAGCTGAGGCTGCAGCAGCTGTTGCTGGCTACGCAGCACTTTTTCCAGCTCGCTATGGCTCCCGTCTGTCCCTCCTCGCGTGTAAGCGGCTGCTGCCCGCTTTGCTGGCATGGCTCTCCTTCCCTCCCTCCTCCTCAGCTCCTCCCCCTCCTCCTGGCTGTAAAGCAAGCAAAGCTAGAGCCGTGCAAAGCCCTGCAAGCGGCTCCTGCTTTGCTTGATTGACGGCAGCCATGGCTCCGGTCGAGTGCATTCGCTCCGTAACACGCACAGGCATTTTCCCTTACTTTCTAGGAGCAAAAAAGTGCGTGTTTTGGAGCGAAAATTACGGTAATTGGCAGCCAGGCCAGGGTTGGCCTTATATGCTCAAAGGGAGCATCTTTTCACCTCACTTTGTACCATATTTTCTGTGAAAGAAAAAAGGGGTGCAAGTCTTTTCTGCTTCTTCAAAGCTCAGCATAAAAGATGAGGTTGTAGCTTCCATCCCTCAAGTTATTTACATGGAGCTGAGACTGTGGGAAGGAGAATAGTTCTTAGCTACAAGATGTAGTAAGAGAACTTCCAGAAAACTAATAGTGTCAGTCCAGAGTTGGGTTTTTCTATGCTAGGTTTCCATTGCGAACATCTACTGTATGTGGATTTCCCAGAAAAATTTCTACAAAGTTGTTCTCTGCCCTTAAATTAAGATCTGTTGTAGCATGTTTATTTGACATATTTAATAATAAAAAGTATTCTATATTTTATGTAAGGGACACGGGTGGCGCTGTGGGTAAAACCTCAGTGCCTAGGACTTGCTGATCGCATGGTCGGTGGTTCAAATCCCCGCGGCGGGGTGAGCTCCCGTCGTTCGGTCCCAGCTCCTGCCCACCTAGCAGTTCGAAAGCACCCTTAAGTGCAAGTAGATAAATAGGTACTGCTTTATAGCGGGAAGGTAAACGGCGTTTCCGTGTGCTGCGCTGGTGCTGGTTCGCCAGCTGCAGCTTCGTCACGCTGGCCACGTGACCTGGAAGTGTCTTCGGACAGCGCCGGCTCACGGCCTCTTGAGCGACATGAGCACGCAACCCTAGAGTCGGACACGACTGGCCCTTACGGGCAGGGGTGCCTTTACCTTTACCTTTATATTTTATGTGCCGTATATATTAAATAATTATTCTAACAGCCAAAAATAATTGAAATTGAAGTAGTGTGGTTTTTAGTGATTTCAAAGTTTTATTTATAAATTACTTTTAATGGGCTAGTTGTAACAAAATATTTATATCCAGATGACACATATTTGGATCCATAATCAAGCATTGTGATGTCCCACAGTAAAAACTGGATTTCCTAAGAGGAAGAGTATTTCCTAAAATGAAAAGGGAAAGGTATGGTAGTACTAGTGCTAGTGGGATTTTTTATTTTACTACCTACTATGAATTATGGACACAAAGATATGTGAGCTTTTGTGTATATTCCCTAAACTCAAATGGTGGTTATATATTTACTAGTGGTACCAGTGCTTCCTGGAAAATTGGGGTGGGGGATACAGCAATGAACATTTTCCATGCCATGTAGCGCTCTCTCTGTGCGTGTATGTGTGTATATTAATCAGATATATCTTTCTATCTTAATACTTTTATTGGATTCATATCTGGCTAGGATTGGGCTGATAGCTTGTGATCTAGTGTATATTTGCTTGGAAGGAAGTGCCATTGAAGGCAGGGGGACTTGTTTCTGAATAAAAGCATGTTTAGGATTATGTTTTGCGTTTTAGAAAAACTGTCACAAGTCCAATCTTATTTTGTAGCTTTCCAGCACTGTTGTATTATTTTGATGTCTCAGAAATGAAGCTGCCCCTCACTTCCCTCACCCCCCCAAAGAACTTTGCTTACCAAAGAAAGTTTCAAAGGCTGGCATTTCAGTGTATATCCTGTTTTCTAGAGAAGTGTGTTATCTACAGGAGTTTCCTCAGGATATTTGCTAGAACAGTGCGCTGCCATGTTTGCAAAGTATAACCTACTTCCATGGTCTATTCTACTTTTCCAATCAATTTTTAGCCAAAATTATCCCAAGGCATGCTTGCATGAATAATGTAAGAAAATAAAAACACAACAGGATTCTATTTTATTATATAGAGAATGTCTCAGGACCACAGTATCTCAAGGACTTCCTCTCCCCATGTATACTGAGCTGGACCTTGCAGTCATCATCTGAGGCCCTTCCTCCATGAGAAGTCTTGGAGGGTGGCAAAATGGGCCTTTTCTGCGGTGGCTTCTTGCTTGTGGAATGCTCTCCCCAGGGATGATCATCTGGCCCCATCATTACATATCTTTAGGCACTAGGCAAAAACATTCTTCTCCTCCCAGACCTTTTGCTAATTAAACAATCTATGGCTTTTTAAACTGTGTTGGTGGGGGTTATTGTTTTTGTTTGTTACTATGGTATGTACTTTTGTGTTTTTATATTGTAAACCACCCTGTAATCCTCGGATGAAGGGCAGTATAGGAAATGAATAGAATAGAATAGAACAGAACAGAACAGAACAGAATAGAATAGAATAGAGAAATATACCACCTGGTGTTATTTTTCCAAACACATTGGTTAGTTTTCGTAACAACCCAAACATTAATAAATAAATTAAAAACTAGTGTGTAACATTTCTTGCCACAGCATTTATAGCTTCTTCCATAGATCATTGATAGCTTTATCAAGCAAAGGTGAATCGCTCGCATAAACCATTTTTTTTTTACAACAGGGTTTGTTTCTAGAAGGGGGCTGCCTTGCACTAAATTAAATTATGCACGTTGTTTCCCCAGCTTGATCCTTGCCTATGTGACTGTGTCAGTTTTCCAGTTCAGTAATGTGAGTGTAATTCCCAACATTCATAGATAGTATCACACCACCCTCCTACAGGTGATTAATGCTGGAAACTGGATGAAAGTCTTCCCTTGGTATTATGTTGCCCTATGTTATGAGGAAAATGCATTTCTAAAATCTGTACAAAGTGCCTGCAAAATGCATACAATTTAAAAGTGGGGTTTTTTCATTCTTTTTTCAAAACAAAATTGGACACAGCAGGTTTACAATTGGAATCAAAATTAGGTGGCTCATTCTGTCCCTGGGTTAAACTGTCAGACCCAATACAGTGGTACCTCCGGTTGCGGATGGGATCCGTTCCAGAACTCCAGTTGGATCCCGGGGTTTCCGCAACTGGAGGGACCGTTTCTGCGCATGCACATGCAGCAAAAACCGGAAAAATACTTCCGGATTTGCCGCGTTCACATCCTGAAGGATACGCAACCGGAGGTGTTTGTATCCAGAGGTACCACTGTAGAGGTTTAACTTTATCCATTAAACAGAAACAACTTTCCAGCATAGTAGCTCATTGGGTGATTCCTTCCTCGTCAAATGTTCTGAATTTATTTATTATTTATTTATATTTGACTAAACTTTAATTTATTGATAAATAAACCATTTATTATTTCTATCTTTCTGTTGCCTCTACCAGGCTGCCTCGGGGCAGCTGTGATTGCAGGAGGTGCAGGCAAGAGATAATGCTAGACAGTGCAACAAGTGACAATATTTTCCTATTTAGTACCACATTTCTACCCAAGTGGCTGTATGTTCCAGAAAGCGGGGTGGCTAGATGTGTGCAGCAGGTCAACCTTCATTCTTGCTGTGGCAGCACCACACCACAATTGATGAGCTGTAATTTCTCCCCCTCCCTTTTTTTATTGAGAATGGCTTCATGTTTGTTGCCTTAATTGACACCGTCTTACATTTGCATTACTCTGTACTGACGTCTTTGGAGAGGAAAAATACTGTGTGGCCTTTCCTAGGGAAATCTGTTACACCCTTGGTCGATTACCTTGAGTAACCTCTAAAGTTAGGTCATTCCTCCTGTGCAGCATGGTCTCGAGCATGGGAGGTTGCCTTTTGATGTTTGAGGTCATTTTCAAACTTTATCTTCAGTTTCTTGAGAAGATTCACCTTATGTTAGTGACCTCTCATCATGGGAGATGATGGATGGAATCTAGTTGGTGGACTTGCATTTACAGAAGGTATTTCATTTCAACAGAAGAAGAAGGGAGACAATCTCAGGCCTCCATACCCGCAGCACCTCCTGAAAATCACTCAAGAGGGTTGGGGGACTTTCCAGAACAAGGTCGAAGGTGGTATTGGTGGGGTTTGTAGGGGAAAGTGACAAAACTCCTCTCTTCCTCTTCCATTAGCAGAGGTGTCTGTTTGATCAAAAACCCTTTGGTGAGCACAAGAACACCAGTTGGATTCCACCCAATAGAGGAAGCCTGTTCCATAGCCTCTGGGTCATTTCTTCATTGAATGCTCTGTTCTTCAAGTTGAGCTCCATTTTAGACAATCTTTTTGTAGGTTTTGTGTACTCCTTGCATCCTGTGGAGAAATGAGGCATGGAGTACATTTTATTAACAAAGCACAAAAACATTGCATGGAACTGTGTGTGTGACAACACACAGTCAATGCCTGTGTTAAATCGTATTAACTTACTTGGTATCAATCTGTTTAAGATTCTAGCTCCCTTTGTTTATTATTCCATGTGAAGAGGCTCCATGTTATGAAAGGGTCATGGGGCTTTGCTGCTTGCTCTTGCCCCAGCCCGCTTAAGTAAAGTCAACTTCCACAGCACACATTTAGGTATTCTCTGGAACATCTCCAAACTTAACGCCCACTCTCTGTGGATTCTGCTCTGCTTATGCTTGCAGTGCTTCCTTTAGAGTCTTTACCCCCAGACTTTGACTGCTTGGGCAGTCCACATGCAGAAGCCAAGTAACGAAAACTTTGCCTAGAACAAGGCTTTAATGAATGCAGAGGACTTCAGTAAAAGTCATACATGGAAGTTTTGTTAACTTTTGTAGAATTGTGTCTTTTTTGCAACTGTTTTGCAACTGACCATGGGAGTATAGAAATTCATTGGAAGACTTCCGGAGGCGGCGCGAAACAAGTAATGGCGGTCCTCTTCGCGCTGCGAAGAGGGGCTCCGCAGAAAAGGGTCGTTCGCTGCGGCAAAGCGACGACCCACTAAGAAAAACCACGAGCAGAGTGAGCTCGTGGCCGTGGGATCCGGCGGGCACCTAGAGCAACCCCCAAAACGAAGAAGGGACCCCGTAAGGGGCTCCGGAAGCGCGGAGGGGAAGCGGTGCTGTGGATTCATCGCTCTTTCTGCGGGAGTGAAGCCGCGCGGCTGTTACGGATGAGCGCCGACCTTTCTTCCTTCTACATTGGATTACAAACCAACTACTCGTGAGTAAGACTCACCTGAGATTGGATTACAAAATTTATGAATTTGGCTGAAAGCGGGAGACGAGAAAAAGGAAGTCCGTCTCCCGATGGTGCTTAGTGATCAAAGGCAAAGGATTTGACAGGCTGGAAGCAGCACAGAAGGGCTTTAAAACAAGAGAAATCATACGCTTAGAGAAGCTGGAAACTGAAAGGCAAGTTACTTTTATTTCTTTGGGACTGGCTCTATCTTTTTCTATGGGGACTTTCTCCTCTGCTAAACTTACTAAAAAATTTTAAAGACTTTAAAAACCCAAGCCCCGGACTTGCAGCGGGACAAAAGGCTGTTTTGCAGATACACTTACAAATCTGAAATGGATATTTAGAGGCATCACTGTTGGATACAATTTAACAACTGTACTTTGCACCTTTTAAGAAACTTGTGGCAACATTGTGAGAGCTCTGCTAGAGGGAAAAGGTCTTCTCCAAAGACTATTGTTAATTTACTTAATTGCAGGAGCTTTAATGGCGACTGAAATTTTGTTTCTTCCTCCCTGAACTGTAACATTACTCCCTCTAGTGGAGTTTGGGACTTACAATTTCCTGAGAACCAACTTTGCTTTGTCTCTCTGTGGTTTGGTTGTTTACTCCAAGGCCTGCCTTTCCCATGAAATTTTTGACAGCCTGACCTTGAATCCAGAGACAGGTGGGGAATGAGCGACCGAGTAAAAACAAGAGCTGCGTCGAAGGCAGGGAAAGGCAAACTGACACAAACAACCCTATTTTCTCAGGGACGCAGATCTTCAGTCCCTACCGTCTTGCAGACTGCACCCTCGCCAACAACTCTAGCTGAAGAAGCTGAACAATTAACAGGTGAGGATATGGCATCTGGAGGGTCTAACACTTTGTTAGAGGAAATGTTACAACAATTTGCAATTTTGAACAAAAAAGTGGATGACCAAACTGCAAAAATTGATTTAGCCACATCCTCAATTACCAAACTTTCAGAACAGGTGGCTAAGCACTCACAAGACATTGGAAATCTAAACGACGTAACATCTGAAAATCGAAAATTGGCGGAGGCTGCGAACCAAAAAGCAGAGGCCGCAGCAAAAGGAGTGGAGGAACTGAAAGGAGAGGTAAGACCACTCCACAAACATATTACCGACCAGCAGGCCTACCTGTCTTTGGTGGAACTGCGAAACAAGGAAAATAATCTGAGATTACGCTCTATCCCAGAGATTGAGAAAGAGGACTTGATAGGTTTTCTAACAGCAGAATTCTCTAAATTCTGGGGTATTAATGAAGACACAGATTTTAAAATAACAACTGCATTTAGATTGGGAAGAGCCGTTGGAAAAGACAGGCCTAGAGACTGTTTGATCATCCTAAGGACTAAACAGGAGAGAGACAAGCTACTTGACCTACATTTTAACAAAGCACTTGTGATACAGGACAGAAGAGCACAAATCTACAAGGACATCCCTAAGCAACTACTGGATCTCAGATCTAACTATACTGACCTAGCTGGACTTTTGAGAGGCAACGGAATACCATACAGGTGGGAGTTTCCACAAGGCCTTTCATTCAAATACAAAGGAAAGAAGATAAAAATCAAAACGAAAGAGGACAGCCAGAAGTTCCTACACGACAACGGAGAAGACTTGCAGAAAGGAGCAGCAGCTATTTGGCCACCACCAGAGTCTGGGAAAGAGCCACCACCTTCGGACTCGGACAAAAAAGAAGACACCCAATAAAGAGTAACAACAGATCGATACAGGATGTCTCTGCAGCTGTATAGTTGGAACATTAATGGCGCGAATTCCCCAGAAAAACGCAAAAGGATCTTCCATATTCTAAAGAAAGAGAATTTGGACATAATTTGTTTGCAAGAAACTCATGTGACCAGGTTACACAAGAAGGTGTTAATAAATAAAAGATTAGGCCAAGAATTTATTTCATCAGACAGAGTTAAAAAGAGAGGCGTGGTGATCTACGCCAAGGAGAACCTTTCACCAAAATTCTTGTTTAAAGATGAACAAGGAAGAATCCTGGCTATTGAAATATCGACCCAAGGAGAGAAAATTTTGATATTAGGAATTTACGCACCAAATGAGGGGAAATCAGAATTTTACAAGAAGCTGCATGAGACATTACTGGACTATCTGGACTATTCTAACATCATTATGATGGGAGATATGAATGGGGTTGTCTCTACTTTTATGGATAAGTCACAGAACCAGAATTTGACCAAAGATGGAAGACTACCAAAAACCTTTTTTGAATT
Organism: Podarcis vaucheri; assembly: GCF_965113315.1. Lineage (NCBI taxonomy): Eukaryota > Metazoa > Chordata > Lepidosauria > Squamata > Lacertidae > Podarcis > Podarcis vaucheri. Next base: position 34,492,944 of record NC_138749.1, read on the forward strand.
AACTGACAATATGGATTTAATTGATTTATGGAGGACGAGAAACCCCCTTGGTAAAGAAGGAACTTTCTTTTCTGAGGCCCATCTGTCATGGACAAGAATCGACCAAATTTGGACAAGTAGAGGGCTGGCACCTAAGACTATAAAAATAGAAATCTGCCCAAAGACATGCTCCGACCATAACGCTCTGAAAATGGAAATGAGACTTACTACTGCCGATTCCTTCAGATGGAAAATGAATGACAACCTGTTAAGAGATCAAGAGATTGTAAAGAAGGCCCAAAAAGCTTTAAAGGACTACTTTGAAATTAACTTGAATACCTCGGTGGAAAAAAGAATAATCTGGGACGCGAGTAAAGCTGTTATGAGAGGGTTCCTGATACAACAGAATACGATCAAGAAAAAGTTCTGGAATGGTAAAAAGGATAAGATATTGGAGAAGATAAGAGATGGTGAGAAAAAATTAAGATTAAACCCAAAATCAAAGGAGACTTTAAGAGAAATTAAATTCCACCAGTCACAATATGCGAAACTGATTAATCAAGAAGTGGAATGGAAGATTAAACAAATGAAACAAAGATCTTTTGAGTCGGCGAATAAATGTGGGAAACTGCTAGCTTGGCAGTTGAAAAAGAGACAAAAATTAAATTACGTTACCAATCTAGAAGTTGAAGGAAAGAACATTCAGAAACCGGGAGAAATTAGAAAGTGTTTCCAGAAATATTTTAAAAAACTGTATACACAAGGATCCGAGGATGCGACTGAGATAGAACAATTTTTGAAAGAAAACGGCCTTCCAGAATTATCACAAGAAAAGAGATCAATCTTGAACTGTAAAATAACACAACAGGAAATTGAGGATGCCATTCAGAATATGCAGCCAGGCAAATCTCCAGGTCCTGATGGACTCACCTCCAAATACTATAAGACCTTAAAAGACTACTTGACACAACCATTAATGGAGGTTTGTAACCAGATTATGGGGGGAGGGAGGGCACCAGATACGTGGAAAGAAGCATTCATCACACTGATACCTAAGGTGGAAACTGAAAAGACTCAACTTAAGAACTACCGACCCATCTCACTCCTAAACGTGGATTACAAAATATTTGCGGATGTTTTAGCTAATAGATTCAAAAAAGTACTAAATGAAGTAATTCATAAGGACCAAGCAGGCTTTCTCCCAGGTAGACATTTGTTTGACAACACCAGGAACATTATCGATATTCTGGAACTTTTACAAACAAATATTAACACCAAAGCAGTGTTAATTTTTATTGATGCGGAGAAGGCCTTTGACAACATTTCTTGGAAATTTATGAAGAAAAATTTGGAAGGGATGGGAGTGGGAAGGGGGTTTGAGAATGGAATAGAGGCAATCTATTCAGAACAAAAAGCTAAGTTGATAGTGAACAATGTGGTGACAGAAGAACTTCATATTGAAAAAGGAACACGCCAGGGGTGCCCCCTATCCCCTCTGTTGTTTATTTCGGTCCTGGAGGTTTTGCTGAATATGATAAGGGAGGATCGGCAGGTACAAGGAATACGGGTCGGAGCGAAACAATATAAACTGAAAGCATTTGCAGACGACTTGGTTTTAACATTACAGGAGCCAGAACCTAGTACAAAAAGAGTTTTGGAATTGATTCAGAAATTTGGTCGGGTGGCGGGTTTTAAGTTGAACAAACAAAAAACTAAGGTGTTAGGGAAAAATTTGACGGTTATTGAAACAGAGGGGTTTCAGAAGGAAACAGAACTAAACATTGTTAAAAAAGTGAAATACCTGGGGGTCAATCTGTCTTCTAAGAATTTGAACCTATTTAAAGATAATTATGAAAAATGCTGGTCAGAGGTTAAAAAAGATTTTGAAATTTGGTCAAGATTGAAATTATCCTTGTTAGGCCGAATTGCAGTTATAAAAATGAACGTTTTGCCAAAAATGTTGTTTCTGTTTCGAGCCTTGCAGGTCGTGGACAGAGTGGAATGTTTTGGAAAGTGGCAGAGGGATATTTCTAGGTTTGTCTGGCAGGGCAAAAAGCCCCGAATAAAGTTTAAAATACTAACTGATGCAAAGGAGAGACGGGGGTTTGCCCTGCCGGACTTAAGGTTATATTATGAAGCTGCGGCCTTCTGCTGGATGAAAGATTGGATCTTATTGGAAAACACTGATGTCCTAGATCTGGAAGGCTTTAACAATTCGTTAGGTTGGCATGCGTATTTGTGGTATGACAAGGGGAAAACATATGGAATGTTCAAAAACCATATTGTCAGGAAAGCAATATATATGGTCTGGAAAAAATACAAAGACTTATTGGAAAGTAAAACTCCGAGGTGGATCTCACCAATAGAGGCCAAAGCTCGGAAAACAGCCAATATGGAGGCACATTGGCCGAAATATTGGGAAATAATAGAAAACATTGGAGGTAATTGGAGGTTGCAGAGCTTTGAAAAACTAAAGGATAAGGTGCAAAATTGGCTACACTATGCCCAAATTAATGAGGTTTTTAAGCTAGATAAAAAAATAGGATTCCAGGTGGAAAAATCGAAACTTGAGACAGAGTTGCTAGAACCAAAGACCAAGGTATTATCGAGAATGTACAACTTGCTGCTTAAATGGAACACTCAGGATGAGACAGTTAAGTCAGCCATGATAAAATGGGCTCAAGACATTGGTTACAATATTATGTCTGAAGACTGGGAAAGGTTATGGACCACCGGTATGAAATTTACGGCATGTAATGCCTTGAAAGAAAACATTATGAAAATGGTATACCGGTGGTACATGACCCCAGTCAAGCTTGCTAAGATATACCATTTGTCTGACAATAAATGTTGGAAATGTAAGGAGGCTGAAGGGACATTCTTTCACCTCTGGTGGACTTGTCCAAGATTGAAGGCCTTTTGGGAAATGATTTATAACGAGTTAAAAAAGGTGTTCAAGTACACCTTCCCCAAGAAACCAGAGGCCTTCCTTCTAGGCATTGTCGGCCAGAAGGTGTTAAAAAAGGATAGAACTTTTTTTATGTATGCTACAACAGCAGCAAGAATCCTTATCGCTAAGCATTGGAAGACCCAAGATTTGCCCACACTGGAGGACTGGCAGACGCAATTGATGAACTACATGGAACTGGCCGAGATGACTGCAAGGATCCGAGACTTGGGAGAAGAGGCAATGGAGGAGGACTGGAAAAAATTTAAAGACTATTTGCAGAAGTATTATAAGTTGTATGAAACATAAGACGTCGTATGACTTGGAACGTTAGCCCCAGCAATGAAACTTAATTATTTATGAAACTGATAACACTCATGAAAGAATCAAAGTTTAAACGGGTAAAAAGGATATTATGCTATATTTTTAGAGTAATCGGAGAATAAGAGATTTAAACTTAAATTGCAACTGAAAATATAAAGAAACACACGAAATAAGGGTATAATTTGCTGACAATTTTATTATCAAGAATGCATTTATGTGGGAGATGTGGGGAAGTCCAATGGAAATTTGAAATAAGTTGTCGAAATGGTTGAGATTTTCTGTTCTTTTTTCCTTTCTTTCTTTTGTTCTGCCTTTCTGTTTTCTTTGTAATTTGGAAAAAATGTAATAAAAATTATTATATAAAAAAAAAAAATAGAAATTCATTGGAAGATTGACTTACTGTGGGAGCAGCCACCACAGGCCTTCTGTAGAGCTTGTAACTGAGCCCCTTCATTTTTATAAATGTTTATCTTTGCTCCAGACTATGCTGTGATGGTTCATGGCTGATAGTTGTGGGGTTTTTTTTAACCCAGATGTCTATATCCACATGCTTTTCACTTTATTCAGTTGGTTGAAGCTTACATGCAGCATTTTTATGCTTTGTGTTCCAGATGGTATCATGGGAAGCTTGACAGAACAATTGCAGAAGAACGCCTTCGGCAAGCAGGGAAACCTGGAAGTTATCTTATCCGAGAGAGTGATCGAAGGCCCGGATCATTTGTGCTTTCATTCCTTAGTAAAACCAATGTTGTTAATCACTTTAGGTGAGTGTTGATTTAATATTGTTGAAAAAGCTGTTTAAAGATGTGGGTTTTGAAGTTTAGCAGGTGTCTTGTGAATGAGTTGGAGTGAGAGACTCTCTTTCCTCCCCCGAAAAATTCAAAGTGGCATCATCATCGACTGAATTGGCATTTTCTTCTTTCAGAAGACACTTTACGTATTGATTATCCAGGAAGCCCTATATGTGACAGAATTCTGGGCACATGTTCTATTCATTCAGGGTACAGGCCAGGTCCATTGGGCCCAGTTGTGTTCCTGCTGCAAAAACTGAAGATATGGCCTGGAACATTCCCCTACAATTCAGATGAGATTGCATTAGCTTGTAATTCATCCTCTGTTATATTTCCTGTTGCTCTGCTCCAACACCGTTCCTTGCTTTAAATCACCCCATTTTCCATTCCCTCCCTCGCCATTCATCTTTCACAATACTTAAGAGAACAGGACTAAAAGGTAGAGTTGTGGAGAGCTACTTCCTTGGTGAAATGCTGTAGTAGCCTGACTTATTTCCATTTGGCTGGTGGCTTGCTCTGTGGCATTCAGTTACCTTTTCCTCTGCAGAGGGGGAATGTATGTCTGGAGTATGCAAGGTAGATACTTAAGTGGCTGGTAGCTTCTAAGCAATGGTGGCTTTCTAAACTGTATACTCCTAACTTGAAAGCACAGAGAGAGCCAGGCAGGGTTGCTGTTGCTGTTGCTGCTTGGAAACTGGCAGCTGCCAAGGCATTGACCATGTGCTCCACAGCTGTCATTTCTCTCTCTGCCTTGAATGTAGCTTTGTTTTGTAAGCCAGAGTTTTGGAGATAGTGCTTACAGCTTTTCATTCCCCACCTTCAAGAGAAGCAGAGGGCTAAGTTGATCTGCAGCTTGATAGCTTTCTTATAGCTCTTAAAGGCTGGAAAAGAGGATAAACACTCATCTGGCTGCTTGCAGCTGTTCTTACCAGTCTAGGTAGCCAGCATTGACTGATTTGTTCAGTATTATATGCCTGCCATCCCCCTGCATCTGCAGATCGATAGGGATTGGCATAGATTCTAAATAATATAGTTCAAAAACTACAGCCGTTTGGCTGCTTGATGAGTACAGTTGCTTCACACCACAAACAGACAAATTGGAAATTGCTCTGGATATAGTGTTTAAATTAGGTTTTTAGGCTTAATTTTATCAAATTGTGCATGGAGCTTTCTAAAATAGTAGTCAAAACTTATCTGAGCCCCCCCCCCCCCCGGCATTTATTTCAAGCATATTTGTGGTTTGAATGAAACATATTCTTTATTACATCAAAAGTGAATCTTTGGCCCGCTAGATGTTGCTGTACTATAACTCCCATTGTCTCTAACCATTGACCATTCTAGCAGGGGCTGATGGGAGCTGGAGAGCAACATTTGGAGAGCCACAGATTTCAATCCCTACTTTATATGATGGATGTTTGTTCAAATAAGGCTTGGGAATGTTAGGAAGTGGGGTTTCTCTTTTGTTCTATTAAGTAGAGATAGACCGAATTGCTGTCAGTGTGAATATGTATACATCCTTTAATATCCTAAAAACACAGTCAGTTTAATATTTATTCTTTCAAGTTTTAAAAAACTAACATTCCAGAAAGACTGAAATACCAAAGTATATATTTTTTGAATTTATTCATGCTATAATTCTTAATATTTTCTACTAATGTAGGTCATAATCTTTCTTAACAGGATTATTGCAATGTGTGGTGACTATTATATTGGCGGGAGACGGTTTTCTTCACTTTCTGACCTAATAGGTTATTACAGCCATGTATCTTGTTTGCTTAAGGGGGAAAAATTGTTGTTTCCTGTAGCACCTCCAGAGGTATGTACTATTTTTTTAAAGCAAATGTTTCTGTGCTCCTATTAAAATCATCTTTACAGAAATACCCATTTTAATTTGGAAATGTGAAATGAGTTACATATTTGTGGATGGATAACTGGATACTATATAGCTCCATCCAAATCTATATATTAGTATTCAATCATAGAAGAGATTATTTATTTAGAAACTTAGACTTTGCTGTATTAGATAAATAATTTGGTACTGTGACATACACTGTATGGTTGAAAAATACGATTGGATACTTGGTTCAGAAACCTCTGAAACGAATCCGCTTGCCTCTCTTCCTCCATGCATGAAAGCAGGAAGCAGAGGAGAAAAGTTTTCATCCTGCTGGGTTCCTAATAGCCTGGGGGGGGATCAGCTCCCATCCCTTCCTCTCTCTCTCTTTCTGGGAGAGAAGGTAAGCACTATAGAGCAAAGAACAACATTTACCGTATTTTTCGCTCCATAGGACGCTCCTGACCAAAAGACGCACCAAGTTTTTAGAGCAGGAAAACAAGAAAAAAAATCTGACTCAAATGTTGTACTAAACTATTTAAAACAGCTAAGTGTGTGTTGCTCCTGTCCACTTTGCTGCTTTAAAGCGAGCCACGGTATATAATTATGAGAAAGGAAAAAGGACACATTCCATTATAATGTAGCTGTTTTCATTATCACTGGGAAGTCAGTATTGGCAGCAGTCACAAAAACTAAAATTTGAGCATTTTACTGTTATTAATCAAGAATATTAATAGTCAGGGAGAGAAACCAGGGCTGTGCAAATGAGAAGTGCTTGGAGTATGGAGGAACAGCAAAAAGATCAAATGATTGTGCTCCAGTTCCTAAATCTCTGAAGTTTTCTCAAAACAGGCATGGTTGTTTTGAAAGGAAGATTCAAAATGGAGTGACTGAGCAAAGAACAGAGAAGGAAAAGAGGGCAAATAAATAGCTTCCATTCAATACCAAGAGAACACAGTGTTTTTGGTTTAGTATAGGTGGACTGTACTTGTAAGAATTTGTATAATGAATTATAGAGTTGGAGTGGAATATCAGAGCCTCTTTTCAGCAGTAAAGATTAGCTACTAGGAACATGGTCCACACACACACAGGATGTCTGGTTATAGCTGTGCAGTTTAAACTGTTCCTGAGCCAGATACCTGCTCAGTTTTAGCTGAAATTACTATTACTGGCTTGTGGAGATGCTTTGCATGTATTTATGACTATTTCCGCAAAACTGCTACTTGAAGAAATCCCCAAACTTACTATTCTTAAACTTCAAATGGAGCTCAGAATCCAGTTAGGCAATCCTTTGCAGTTGAATTAGGAGGCACTGAGAGACAGCAATTTGCTGCTCCCCACCCCCAAAGAGCAGCCCAGGAACACACAGCCTTCCCTCTGCTTGCAAACCTTGTCGGGACTTCAGGGGAAAGCAAAGTCTGCAGGCAGAGCAGTGTAGCTCCCCACCCCCACCCCCAAAATCACCCCAGCAGCACACAATCTTCCCTCTGCTTGCAAACCTTGCAAATCTTGTCGGGACTTCAGGGGAAAGCAACGTCTGCAGGCAGAGCAGTGTAGCTACCCCCCCACCCCCCAAAATCACCCCAGCAGCACACAATCTTCCCTCTGCTTGCAAACCTTGTCGGGACTTCAGGGGAAAGCAACGTCTGCAGGCAGAGCAGTGTAGCTCCCCCCCCCCGTCCCCCAAAATCACCCCAGCAGCACACAATCTTCCCTCTGCTTGCAAACCTTGCAAACCTTGTCGGGACTTCAGGGGAAAGCAACGTCTGCAGGCAGAGCAGTGTAGCTCCTCCCCCCACCCCCAAAATCACCCCAGCAGCACACAATCTTCCCTCTGCTTGCAAACCTTGCAAACCTTGTCGGGACTTCAGGGGAAAGCAGAGGCGGCCGGCAGAGCAGTGTAGCTCCTCCCCCCACCCCCAAAATCACCCCAGCAGCACACAATCTTCCCTCTGCTTGCAAACCTTGCAAACCTTGTCGGGACTTCAGGGGAAAGCAGAGGCGGCCGGCAGAGCCGCGTGGCTCCTTCCCCCCACCCCCAAAGAGCAGCCCGGGAGCGCACAGCCTTCCCGCTGCTTGTAAACATTGCCGGGGCTTCAGGGGAAAGCGGAGGTTGCCGACAGAGCACCGTGGCTCCTCCCCCCACCCCCAAAGAGCAGCCCAGGGGCACAAGACAACAGGGATTTGGCTCCAGGGAACACACATTCGCTCCATAAGACGCACAGACTTTTCCCATTACTTTTTAGGAGGGAAAAAGTGCGTCCTATGGAGCGAAAAATACGGTATCTAAGTTCTCAGTGTGATTGAAGCTCAGGGCCTTCATCTTTTCTTCCCACCCCGGTGGGAAATGATGAGAGAAAAGGGTGAAAAAGCCCACCCTGCCTGATCTTAAAAGAATAGAAGAGAAAGCCTTGTGTTGGTAAAAGACCTCTGATCTTACTGTTTGCTTATGAGTGCTTTGGGCACATTGACAAGTAGAAAATTGGAAATGGAAGTGATGGTAGATCTCATTTAATGGGTTGAATCTAGATTTTCCATAGGTGAAATTCTACCCTTGGGGTGCTCTGCTGGAGGAAGGGGGAACAACAACATTTCTGCCATTTTCTCCACCCGTCCCTTGTGCCCTCCTGAACAACCTCTGTGGAGGGTCAGGGATGCTTCAGAACAGTGTGGGAGGTAGCACCAGGGGGAATTAGTAAACATAATACCATCTCCTAAACTGAAGAAGCCTTTCAATTTGTGGAAATGAGCCTGAATTCAACCCATACCACTGATATGAGAGCTCAAGTTTGAATAAAAATAAGTAATGATAAAAAATATGGTAGTAGCAATATAGTACGTTCTGCTTACTTTCTAAGGGCAGAACAGTTTTGCCATAAAGCTAGTGCTTATGCCACACTCACACAAAACTAATTCATGTTAGTATCTTAACACAAATAGTGACAATATTTCGTCTGTTCAAGTTACGCCATAATCTAGAAAGCTACTTAGTGTACTCAAAACTAAATCCATTTTTAATTAACTTGAAATAAAGAGACTTCTGTTCCACTCTGATCCATATATTGAACTTCTTATTGCTCAATAAGCAGTTAGTCTAAATATTTGACTAAATATTGTGACTTTAAAAAGCATCCAGGCATTGGCCTACTGGATCTAATTGTGTTATTAGAGGTAATCAGCAGTCTATGGAGATCCTATTTTGCTGCAAAATATGATCCAGTTAGTATAGTGGATATTTTGTCTTGAAATCGTATTGCTCACATTGCAGTCCAGATTTTAAGTCCTGCATCACAGCAGAACATCTTTGTTTTTTATAGCCAGTGGAGGACCGCAGGAGAGTCCGAGCCATTCTGCCATACACTAAAGTGCCAGAAACAGATGAAATAAGGTATATTTCATAAGAATTACAAATCCTACGTGGGGTGAAATTATTTATTTGTACAAAATATTGATATACCACTATAGAAAGGAAAAGGAGTGAGAAGGGTGAAGGCAAAAGCAAAACCAGGCACTAGCTCTTAGTTACATCATTCTTGTAATGACCAGCTGGAATAGAAAAATGCGGAGAGAAGGCAAAAGTTGCAGATTTTTCAGATACTGCAGGTCTCTCTCCCCCTCACCTGTAGTGGAAAGAAAGACTGCTGGTAGATGATTCAGTATGGTCAGGAAGACAGATTAAAAACAAATACTTCAATAGTACATACCACACAATATGGTGATACTTGCCACTTTATATGATTTTTAGAAGGATTGGACAAATTCATGGAGGAATAGGTGTACAAAAGTCTTACTAGTCAGGATAATTAAATGGGGTCTTGAATCTGAAGCATGCCCTGTTGATTGCTACCATGCCTTGCATGTTAGTGTCTAGACATTTATAGTTTAGAGCGCTAGTCTGTAGTAGTAAAACATACATCCTCTGGTTAAAAACACAGAACCTGTGGTGCTGTAGAGACTAGAAAAACCAACCATAACAGAAGCTTCTGTAGGGTTTGTAAAATGCATGAAATGCTTTCCTTCTTGGTGTGTGTGTATGTATACATTTATCTATCTATATAGATGCATACATGATTTCAGAATAAAGGTACTAATAAATAATGGCCTCAAAAGGCTGTTAAATTAAATGGGTAGCAACAGATGTGCCACATTTTGTATAGCTACAGATATATAGAAGATAAATTTGGCTTTGCATACAAATGTGCCACACTTGCTGCAGACTCTTAATATTTCCTGTTTGTTTTTTTGGTTTTGTTTTGCCTCTCTACATGTGCATTGATAAACCTGCCAATTAAGAGTAACATTTCATGCATTTGACAAAATGGCTGTAGTCAACAAAAGCTGAAGCGGCAACTAATTTGCTTGTGTTTAAGATTCCGTAGTACTTTTTAAAGTCTGTAGATGACTACTCCTGGGAGAAAATGCTGAACTATATTATCCAACAAGTATGTTTCTTTCGTTTTTACTGATATCAGGTTCACAGATAAAACAGTACATCTGGGAACCAATACATTTGTGGCTCTTGCTTTGTGTGTGTGTTTATTATAAAAAGGCAGTCATAATCAATTGACCATTTGAAATAAAAGTTTCCAGCCTGGTTTAGTTAGTTGGGATTTCTCCCTTCACCTGAAACAAGCAGTTCTTTGAAGATAAATGGAGAAAGAAGAAATGTCAATAACAGAAAACTTCTTCTTTCCCCACTCCCTCATTTTCTCCAGTTTCCAGAAAATTTAGCAGTTTCCTTGCCTCAGTAGGAAGAGAGAGAACTTAAAAGTTCTCCTGAGTTGTTGAAGCAGTTATATTTAGGTATTCACTTCCATTTTGTGTTCAAGGCAATTTAATGATTTGTAAGTTCAAGTTAAGTCATGACTCAAAGAAAACTTCTCTGAATTGGTTTCGGTGTTTGGTTTCACATTGAGTTTGATTCTTTGCCTAAGAATCTGGTGATGTTCTGGTGTAATTCTAAAATTTATTTTGAAGAGCTCATTTAATTCCAGAGACATTGGAGAAAATCAGGGAATACTTGTAAGTGTATAATTTAATGTGCCAGACTTGGTATAATGGGAATCTGTTTCATAATTTTATCTTAATTACATATAGCTTCCTTAAAGGAGACATGTTTATTGTCCACAATGAATTAGATGATGGATGGATGTGGGTTACAAACCTACGTACGGATGAGCAAGGACTTATAGTAGAAGACCTAGTGGAGGAAGTGGTAAGTTACTTTATACAAGGAGTATCTTAGCATTAAGATAAAAGCACAATAATAAAAGTATGTAGTAGAAACTTATAGTAGAAGACCTAGTGGAGGAAGTGGTAAGTTACTTTATACAAGGAGTATCTTAGCATTAAGATAAAAGCACAATAATAAAAGTATGTAAGAGCTGGCTTACTCAGCAAAGTACTGAACAAATGCAACTGATTCTCCAGTCTGTTATTTCTGTGTCTTGAAAAGGAGATCATATATATTGTCTTATTTCCATCTATGGGTCAGTTTATAATCAAGACTTGGGTATGCTTCCATCTTCCTTGGCACATGCTCCTTAACTGGGCATTACTAGTATACATCTGGACTGGCAAACTATAGTTTGTGTTTGCTCTACAACCTAGGGTTTGATCCTGGTTTGCAGGGTGAGTTAAAACCATAGTTTCCTAGTTCAGATGCAATAGTAAATTGTGGTTTGCTACAAATCAGGAAGTAATGAACTAAGCAGAGTGCATTATGGAATTGGGTATGTAAGCTCAGCATTCATGTTCATATTACCAGACCGTGATTTCGCATTGTGTGTGAACTGACTCAGTAAATTTAATATGTGTGGCCAGATTCATGACTACAGCCTGGATCATTTTTAATGTAATTTTTGAGGGAGAAGAATCCTGAAAATTTGATACTGTTTTGTATGCTATGGGTGAGTGAGCTTAGAAACCATTCAGTAAGGGTACTCATCAGTGGCATTTGGGGTACAGAAAAAGAGTGAGAGAGGGAGTCAAAACTTCCAAAAGAAAGTAGTTTTCTAAACTTCTACGGCTGGATGTAGATTTGGATGTCCAGTTCTCTCTCTCTCTCTCTCTCTCTCTCTCTCTCTCTCTTTCTCTCTCTCTCTCTCCCTCTCCCTCTGTGTGTGTGTAGGGTGGTGGTGAGGGTTGCAGGTGTGTTCCAGTTTTTCTTTTTTCTTTTACTTTTCTACAGAAAAAGGTTTTGTTGATATTTGACTCTATAAGGCTTGGCAGGCTCTTATTAGGTGTATGGCACTCAGCTGTCTATCATTCTACCTATAGTTTCTGGAAGTTGAGAGCAAGCCTTTTTCAGATGCATGGTTTGTTTTCTGAGGCAGACATAAAATAGTTTAGTGTTGTAGGTTGCTATTCTATGCACAGTTTCTTGTGAGCAAATCCCACTGAGCATGATGAAATTTAATAGGTTGCATGTTAATTTCAGAAATCTGAAATGGTTCAGATTTCAAAATTATTTTTATATTTTATATGCTTACAACATTCTGTAAACTTTAGGAAATGCATTATCTGTATCACTCTGTTGTGTTGGTAACAGTTGTATGTTTTCATTAGGGTCGAGAAGAAGATCCGCATGAAGGAAAAATGTAAGTGTGTCTTCTGGAATAAATTATAATTTATCATAAGGGTCTGAATACTGTAAGTGTTTTTCTAGAATTGAACTCCTTGATTTCTTAATATGCAAAATGCATTATTCCAGTTGATCTTATTATTCAGGAGTTATGTGATGCACATAATAAGTAAGATTCTTTGATGTTGTGTCCCAAAAGTCCAGTGCTATATTAAAGTGAGGAGAGTAGCATTGTTTTCAAGACCCTTGATAAAATGTACTACTTTAATCTAGACTTGTAAGAATTTCTTGGATTTCGCTGTTCAGTTCTGAACACAATAGCTGAAAATGGATGTGCACAATTTTGAAAGGATTTATAACAACTACAAGGATGTTAAAATGTCTAGGAATATGAATATGTTAATGTAGATAAAAGAAGAGCAAGGGATATTTTCCCATAGTTTTTGAAATATTTCCTGAACAGTTTGGTGATATAGTGAGTTATTGAAAGCAATTTCAATTTTATTTAACTGAGGACAAAGAATTGGATCATTTGAGTTGTTGCTTACCAGATCTTGCTGATATTAACAACACTTGGGTTTCCAGCAAATGTTTATTAATGGTGTGAATAATCATTGGGGGGGGGGTGTGCACACACGCATACACACATAAATGCACACACACACACACCACCTGTATCATCTGAATTTAAACATTGTTACATATTAGCAAAAATAGAAATCCATAGGGTGATTGGTTTAAGCCCCACACTGGGCAAACAGTTCCTGCATTGCAGGGTGTTGGGCTAGATCAGGCTTCCTCAACCTCGGCCCTCCAGATGTTTTTGGCCTACAACTCCCATGATCCCTAGCTAGCAGACCAATGGTCAGGGATGTCGGGAATTTTAGTCTCAAAACATCTAGAGGGCCGAGGTTGAGGAAGCCTGGGCAAGATGACCCTTGTGGTCCCTTCCAGTGCTACAGTTCTATGATTCTATACAGGTCATTCCTAAGTGCACTTGTGTTCTATCATGTAAGTCAGGATTGGCGAACCTCCAGTTCGCAGGCCTCTTTGTACAGCCCTCAGGACTCTTACCACACCATGCCCCCCCATCTCTCAGCTGTGCCCTTCACCAGCTTTGTTCCATGTGCTAGAGTGATGACTGCTTGAACCGTGATGATGCCTTTTGCTTGCCTGGATGGGTGTGTGTGTGTGTGTGTGTGTGTGTGTGTGTAAAAACTATGGCTTTTGCGTGGCTGGAATGCAGCCTACTCTACAAAGGTAAGAGTTGCATCTATTGTTATGCATTGACCCTGCCCGCCATTGGCATTCTATCCCCAGAAGGTTACCCAGGAAGTAATGAAGTTTTCAAGCTGAAAAAGGTTCCTCTTCACTAATCTAAGTATAGGAGATCACCAATTTAAGCATGGTGTTTCTAATATTTTCTCATTTATCCGATTCTCTAAGATGGTTCCATGGGAAGATCTCTAAACAAGAGGCTTACGGCTTGCTGATGACAGGTATGTCATGTGTAAATGTACTTAATAAAATATGTATTACACCACTTCTGCATTAACTTCACTACTTAACTGTGTAATATTTTAAGAAGAAAGGCTGTTACAGGGCTTAAAATGATTTTAAAAACCATTCCTAAGGCAAATAAAAGCAATTTTATTTTTAGTATTTGCTTAGATGGTCTACTATAAAAGTTCATCGTAGTAATAATGATAATAATAGTAGTAATTTTATTATTTATGCCCCACCCATCTGGCTGGCTTACAGCATATATAAAGCATAGTAAAACCTCAAACATTAAAAACTTCCCGAGCAGGCTGTCTTCAGGTGTCTTCTAAGAGTTATGTAGTTCTTTTATCTCCTTGACATTTGAAGGGAGAGCATTCCACAGGGAGGGCGCAACTACCAAGAAGGCCCTCTGCCTGGTTCCTTGCAGTTTCACTTCTCACAGTGAGGGAACCACCGAGGAGGACAACAGTGTCTGGGTTGAACAATGGGAGTGGAGACACTCCTTCAGGTATACCAGGCCACGGCTCTTTAGGGCTTTAAAGGTCAGCACCAACACTTTGAATTGTGCTCGGAAACATACTGGGAGCCAGTGAAGATTCTTTAGAACTGGTGTTATGCGGTCCTGGGGGCCACTCCCAGTCACCAGTCTAGCTGCCACATTCTGGATTAGTTGTAGTTTCCGAGTCACCTTCAGAAGTAGCCCCACGTAGAGCACATTGCAGTAGTCCAAGCAGCATGCACCACCTTAGCGAGACGGTCTGCGGGCAGGTAGAGTCTCAGCTGGTGTACCAGATGGAGCTTGTAGACAGCTGCCCTGGACACAGAATTCACCTGCTTTTCCATGGACAGCTGTGAGTCCAAAATGACTCACATGCTGCACACCTGGTCCTTCACGGGCACAATTACACCATTCAGGACTAGGGAGTCCCCCCAACCCCGCCCCCACAAAACAGTACTTCTGTCTTGTCAGGATTCAACCATTAGCCACCAGCCATCCTCCAACTGCCTCCACATACACACGAAGGGCATTCACTTTACTTATATTAGTAAAGGTTTTGTTTCTGAGTGCCAGTACACTTCAGGATATGGAAGGGATCATTTGCAGTAAGACTTGTCTTATCTTTCAGGAAGGATTCTTGTAACTTGGCATTGATTAACAGACCATACACTGTGCGAACTGTTAAAGCTGGCTTCCTGCAACTGGCCAAATTTTTAGTTTGCCTACCAAATTCCAGATAACTTGAGTAAAGCTGCTATATTAACACTGAGAAAGTAAAATATTGGTAAGGAGCTAAGTGTTCTTTCCTTTCCTTTCTGTAATTAGTTGGCCAGGTGTCAAGTTTTCTTGTGAGACCTTCTGATAACACGCCTGGGGATTACTCTCTCTACTTTCGAACCAGTGAAAACATACAGCGTTTTAAAATATGCCCAACACCAAACAACCAGTTTATGATGGGGGGCAGGTACTATAACAGGTAAGTTGTAAACAGGCCTTGATAGTCTACAAGTTGGGTGCTGTCATGTGTGCTGCTCCTTTTTTTGCTTGGTATATCGTTGTTTAACTCTGTCTTTTCTTTGTAGTACAATCAACACTGGATTGTTTATAGTTTTCATTATGAATTTAGGAGATTCAAAGTTCAACATGAGGAACAAGTGAAATAGAAACTGTGTGTGCATATCTAAAAAATGAACAAGAATATATGTTTTTTCTGAGACCTTTCATGATAAGTTATAAAGAAAGCCTGGTCTGTTGATACAATAGCAGAGATTCTAGTGGGGGAAACAATCTCATGTTTCTGGAAAAAATAACCATTGACTTTTCTTGTTGGATAACATAGAACCTATCTTTTAATGTGAACATAAATTTAGGATGGACAGTATTTTGCACCAATATATGCTTGCCTTTATATTAATAATTTAAGTTCTAATAGACATGACAACCTAGAGCTTAATGTGCTGAAGAGCTGTTCTTAGTAGTGATGAGTTTAGCTCCCTCTTCCAAAGGAGAGGGCTGTTGCCTAACCCACAGATGATGGAAATTGCCAAACCTGAACCAGGGAATTTATATCCATCCCAACCGAGAATTTCTCTCGCTTCCAGCTTGGCTTCTGAAATGGTTAGAGATCCTGCAGCTGGTGTGACTGAGAAAGTATCAAGTTCTCCTAGCTGAGAAGTTCATTGGACTGTCATAGGACTTCACTTGAAGATGCTGTGAGGCTAAAAATTGGATCCTTTTGCATAGCCCACATACAAGCTACTTGAGTACCTTCTTCATTAAATCTGTCTGGCCTCCAGACATCCTCATTGAAAATCCAGCTAGCAGCCTTTGTAAAGGTAAACTATCTTTTGCCCATTACCTAGTTTGTTAGGGTTATGGCAGTATAAGCCTTCCATTAGAAGACCATGACATGTATGGAACAGGATTCCAAAGTTCTCCTACATTATTTAGTAAAATAAATCCTATTTTCTTAGGATTGGAATTGCTTAATATTCATCAGTCTGCTTTGCAAGAGAGCCCCTTGATTTGCGTTAATTCTGTCCTCCTGCTGCAGTCCCCTATGCCTCATTCTTCCCTGATCTTCAGGAGCTGTTGTCAGAGGCATAGGAAGTGGGGGGAGGAGAGTCTCATTGTGTGAAAGAACCTCCATTCTCTGGATCCATTACTTCCTCCTCTCCATCTTTCCAGTAAGATAAAAAGCATAAAACTAGGGTGGAGTGACTGAATGGGTCAAGGATATGGTAAACATATCTTTACATGATATAATGTTTCCCACAGCCCTTAAAGAGGTGGTATTATGTCCACTTCTTAAAAAGCCCACTCTGGACCCAATGACATGTAACAACTATAGTCCAGTTACCAACACCCCATTATTGGCAAAAGGTGGTGGTGAGGGTGATTGAGGAGCAACTGCAGGTATTTCTGGGTGAAACTGATTATCTATATGCACTTCAAACTGATTTCAGTTTCCAAAGGAGTTAGTGATATGGTATGAGAATCTATTTAAAGCAACAACAACAACAACAACACTGTGCACCAGCAAGCTTGGGTCTGTCTTAGTAGCTCTTTGGATCCCCACCAAAATATATTTTTCTAAAGTACTTATTTCTATAGATCAGTTGCTCTATATGAACGTAGATGAATTCCTGTTTACTCCTTTGATCAACTTCCACTTGATTCAGTTCAACTTCCAACCTTTATTTACTGATTTAATACACAGTTGATCCACACAAGCACCTCATACAGTGGTACCTTGCAAGACGAATGCTTCGCAAGATGAAAAACGCGCAAGACGAAAGAGAGTTTTCTGTTTTTTGAGTCATTCCGCAAGATGAATTTCCCTATGGGCTTGCTTCGCAAGACGAAACGTCTTGCGAGTTCTTGCAAGTTTGTTTCCTTTTTCTTAAAGCCGCTAAGCCGTTAATAGCCGCTAATAGCCGCTAAGCCGCTAATAGCCGTGCTTCGCAAGACGAAAAAACCGCAAGACGAAGAGACTCGCGGAACGGATTAATTTCGTCTTGCGAGGCACCACTGTAATTTTGTTAATGGTTTGAGTTAATGATTTTCTGGTGACATCATTTCTTCCTTATTAGTCTGTTACTTTATCACTGAGGTGTCTCCCTTGTTTGCCAAGGGGAAGCGTTTATGATCACCAGTAGCTGTGAAAGTATAGAAATACCTTTCTCATCTACATTTTTAAAGAACTACTGCTGGCCAAGTAGCTCTTGGAATCACTTTGTTAGTTAAAAGCTGTATTCCTGCCCCCTTTTTGCATGTGCTGTTATGTAATTCAGAACTTAGAAAGCAGAGAGAAAATATATTCTAGTACAGTGGTACCTCGCAAGACGAATGCCTCGCAAGACAAAAAACTCGCTAGACGAAAGGTTTTTCCGTTTTCGATTTGCCTCGCAAGACGAATTTCCCTATGGGCTTGCTTCGCAAGACGAAAACGTTTCGCGACTTTGTTTCCTATGGGAAACCGTGCATCGCAAGATGAAAAATTCGCTAGACGACAAAACTTGTGGAACGAATTAATTTCGTCTTGCGAGGCACCACTGTACCTGGAAGGCTATTCAGATCTATAAAGGTTTTGCTACAAAGTATATTATTATATGATACATTAAGAGTGTGCTAAAGTAGAGGTTATATAGTATGTAATCTATATTGGATATAACTGTCAAATAAGGGTGGAACATGCATTTCTTTTTTGACTAGTGTCTTATGGATTGGTGAGAAGTAATGTTGCTTTCTTTATTTTTCTATGTGCCTCAAAATTCCTGTTGTACAAATGTCTTTTGAGATGTTTCATTGTATCTTTATCACATTTATGATTGATAATCCTTGAGGTTACAGTTACTTTAGCAAGAAAAGTAACCAGAAGTGTGGATAAAAGGAAACTTTTAAAACTATGATACAAACATTTAGTATGTCATTGAATCCGTGATTTTTTTTAAAATTTAAGAACTCTTTTTGTAAGAAACAATCTTATTAATTACTAAGCTCAAATTTGAAAAGGGCAGTATCGAGTAATATTTATTCATTCTTGTAAATTATTGATTATTGGAAAAAGGCAACTGGGAAATGTTTTAGTGAACAAGAAAGCTCTTCTTAGATAAGTCTTCAAATACTTTATTGTACTGTATTTACTCAAGTCTAATATGCCATTGACTCTAATGCACACCTTTAATTTTCACAATATAATTTGGCCAAAAAAGGTGTGCATTAGATTTGAGTAAATATGTTATAACTATTGCAATATTAAGCAAGCTTACAGTATGTAAAATTCTTATTGTAAAATAAGCATTGCATAAGTATGGTAGATACCAACCTTGAAAACCAAGTGAGGTAAGGAATTTATTGGACCAAATCTGTAGAAGTATTGGAAGCATGTTTTTTATTTTATCTCTGATTTGCTAAAATAATTTGTCCATTATTATATTTAAGTACATGGGTAACAAATTTGTGGAAGAGTAATTTGAGCTATAAGTCTGGTCAGAAATGCTATCTTGACTGAACTTCACATTTCTATTCATTATATAAATTTTTATATTGCAAATGTGTTCTTTCCCTATGATTGTGTTACATGTGGAGGTTTACTTTGAGAATGCAATGAACAGAATGTCTAAATAGACTATGCTCACTTACTCAATATGTTCATTCATTTAATAAGAATGACGTATAAAAGAGTAAAATACATGGAATGTCAGGTTTCCTCCAGACCTCTTTCAATCTGTGTCCTTCGAAATGTAATTTTATCCTGACTCTATGTGGTATCTGGAATATAGGATTTTGTTTAAAATATCATCACTACTTAAGACTACTTAATATAACATGATTACCATATTTTTTGCTCTATAAGACTCACTTTTTCCCTCCTAAAAAGTAAGGGGAAATGTGTGTGCGTCTTATGGAGCGAATGCAGGCTGTGCAGCTATCCCAGAAGCCAAAACAGCAAAAGGGATTGCTGCTTTCACTGCGCAGCAATCCCTCTTGCTGTTCTGGCTTCTGAGATTCATAATTTTTTTCCCCTTGTTTTCCTCCTCCAAAAACCAGGTGCGTCTTGTGGTCTGGTGCGTCTTATAGAGCGAAAAATACGGTACTTATAGTTTCGAAATGCAGTCTGCATGATACCTGTTAAGGTCTTTCTCTATTTCACATTCCTACTCTCTTAGAAATAAATTGCTTTGAATGCTAAAGTGATTCCCATTCATCTTCTCTAGTTTCATAGAAATATAGGGAGTTACTGCTAAGAAACTTAGAACTTTCAGCCTGTTGGGAACTCTTTTGCCCTATCTTGAATATGGAGAAAGTTTGTTGATCTCTGATGCTTTGGAATATTTGTTATAAAATCTGATTATTTTAAAATTGTTGAGTTCTTTACTAGTAATGACTTACTGAATACTCAGGTCTTCTGCAGTGGTACTGATTTTTTGGATGAGAAAATATGTATTTTAAAGTTTGATTTTTACATTTGGGGCAAAAATATTTTTATTTACATCAGTTCTGAGCACAGTCTTAGAAGCAAGTTGCAATGATTGCGTATTTTATTAAATATATTCTTAAGTAAATAAGTTTAGAGTTTCAACTGTCATTTCATGTTCAGTTTTATAAACTAGCATTTACTTTATTCAGAGCTACCTGTTTGTTTTTGTTTTTAACAGTATTGCTGACATCATTGAGCATTATAGAAAAGAGCAAATTGTTGAAGGCTACTATCTTAAAGATCCTGTTCCAATGCAGGTGAGACATTGCATTCTATCTAATACTAACATTAGCATTTCAAATGCAGAGCACTACCAGTGAAAAGACTGTATCTCAGCACTGCCCTACGCACCTCAGATAGCAGAGGCAGACCTCTGAAGAAGACAACAACATCTCAGAAAGGGTCATGTGGAACCAAGCAGCCCTTGGTTCAACCCCATTCTGTTATTTAACTAGTTTTCACTCTGCTTTTAATCTGGTGGTTCTGTGGGGGGTGAACAGGGCAACAAAAAGAGTTGTGCTTTTAGGCTGAGCAAAATGTATAGAAATACTGCTGTAGTAATCACAGATCTGTTAGCTTAATCCAACTTGGGCTCATATCTGCCTTTCTTTTAATTTTCAAAAGCAGCATTGCTTTTCAAAAGTAGTCCCAGGAGTTCTAAGGTGTAAGAACTCACAACAAATGTTTTGAAGCACCGAGGACTGTCATAAGCTGTGGGAAAATGTTGTGTACTATATGTATTTATTTAAAATCATACCTATACTGCTTTTCACATAAAAATAAACCCCGAGGCAGTTGGTTTACAGCAATAAAATAGTAACAGTAACAATAAAACTGTAAACAACAAAACAATAAAACATCACAATTATAGTACCAGAGTTGTTAAAAATTGGCATCATCCATTGGGAAATGCTTCTGCAAAAATTAGCTTCTTAGAAAATAATGGAAACATTGGTGCCTGCCACACTGCAGAGGGGAGATCATTCCACCACAGAGGACCGTTTCCATATCACCCCAAGATGAAATTCTGAAGCTCACAGCATGGCTAGCATGACCTTCTCTGAAGATCTTAGTGCTTAGGTAGCTCTGTTTGGGAGAAGGTGTCCCCCCCCCCCCATAATTGGTCCCAAGTTTTTTTAACACAATAATTATGTATGCAGTAAGATGCTCCACATAGATGCCTAGCCAGTGTGTTCTGCACCAGATGCAGCTTCTGAACCAGCCTTAAGGGAGCCCCACATATGGCATGCTACAATAGCTTGTAGTGTTGTTAAACTGTAGAGTTCTTTTTGTTTCATATTGGAAAATGTATGCCTACTTGTTTCCTCTGCAGCATCAAGGACAAGTGCTTAACGACACAGTGGATGGGAAAGAAATTTATAATACAATCCGTCGTAAAACAAAGGATGCTTTCTATAAAAATATTGTTAAAAAAGGATACCTTCTGAAGAAAAGTAAGTGGGGTAAACCACTGTGTAGATACACTGTGGATACATACCACCTTAATCTCCTGTCCTTAAGGCCTTACATGGCAAGGTGCTCCTCTGGCAGTATTAAGTCTAGTAATATCTCTCATGCTTACAAGTCTCATAATGGCTCTCTTTTGTAGTCCCCACATTCCAGCAGTCTTATACAGACCATCTGTGTTTTTGTGTTTACTGAAATTGTCTAAAGTGTCATATATATTTTTGCAACTTTTCTAAATAGTTTGAATCCATTGTGATTTTTTTCTTTTTGTGTTGCACTTATAGAAGTAGTCACATAATTTTTTTTGGAAATGGGGGTGTACAGACAGGAATGTTTGAATCAGGCCCTGATTTGATGGTTTGAAAACCAGCCTGATTCATTTCTGAAACTGATTTGTAGACATCTCAGTTTGACTCATGGCCAGACTCCACTCAGTATTATTGGTCTTTCTTTCTTTCTTTCTTTCTTTCTTTCTTTCTTTCTTTCTTTCTTTCCAGCTATTGCCCCTTCTGAGTGGGTAAAGCCTACCAAATTTATGACAAATATCTCTAGTGTGGGGGTGGATTGTACGTTAGATTTTTTTAAAATGAGCCTTTACAACAATAGTATCTTCTGAAAAGAAGAATATCTCCAAATTTCAGAAGGATAACTGCAGCACAGACTTGACAGTTTTGTGCTTTTTATACAAATATTCACTCTCTTCTATTGTTTTCTGGTAGCATATATCAGAAAGGTGCCCCTAGGTATGAAAACTGCCAAATATCAGAAAGATAGTTACATGGGTTTAAAGTTGCTTTTTTCATAATTGAGGACAGAACTAAATAGAATTTGCTTTCCTCCATATGGTTTTGTGGGCAATTGTGGGTTGTTGTTTTTTGGGTTGTTTTTTTTAATGAAAATGGCCTACATTGTAGAGGTGGACCTAGGAAAGTAACTTACAAAATTTCATAAGGATAGGTGCCAGAGATAAGGAGCTGTGGTGAATGAAAAACAGCATCAAGCTTGTTTTTTGTTTGGTTGACATCAAAAGTCAAAGAAAGAAAGTTCAGAACTGATGCTTATTTGACAGGAATGATTGTAACAGCATATGAGACAGAGACAGAAGGACTTGCATGTCCAGTATTTTCCAAGTAAATCCTACCAACAGAACTAGTAAAAATCACAGGAAAAAAATAAATACAAGGTGCTACATTACAGTAACATTACAGTCCTGCAGCACTGTAATTGCAGAGCTGTAGTGAAATCATTCCCTCAGTTTAGAATGCAGACCTATTAGTCACAGAAGAGCTCTCCCCTGTTTCTCTTTTCAACCTAGTGTTTAATTTACATGGCACACTTCCTGCAGAGTTTTCAATCCAGTTCACTTTGAAGGTCTCTGTTTTGGAGACCATGGAAGAGATCCTGCATTTGTTCAGAAAAGTCCCAAATGTTTATGAACTCATCCTAATTTGATGCATACTTCTAATTGGCAATATGAACACACATTATCGTGTAATATGATAAAAAGTTATTTTACTTGTATTCATTTCTATTCGGGTTCATAAAGCATAACACCAAAAGTGTGGGGTAGGGAATCTTGCTACTTAGTTGCCTAACTCCTGGAAAGTTAATTGACAGTCAGGAATTTGACATGTGTTTTCTCCATCCATCTCTAAATTACTGTGGCTGTTTTACAGGTAAAGGAAAACGGTGGAAGAACTTGTATTTTATTTTAGAGGGGAATGATGCTCAACTTATTTATTTTGAAAGTGAAAAGCGAGCCACTAAACCCAAAGGACTAATCGATCTTAGTGTGTGTTCTGTCTATGGTGTTCATGATAGTCTGTTTGGCAGGTAAGACAGAAGCTACTAGTTTTAATCATGAAACTATAAAAGTCAGGTCCTTTTTAATAGAGTAGTTAATGAATAACCCTATTAACACAAATGCATGTATGAAATTTTTGCTTTTCATTTAAAAGGGCTAATTTTAACAACATTCCTTTGTTCTCAGTGACCTTGTTACAAATGATTATGCGTAAAATGTATTTGGTGAGGTCCAATATTAGTCTGAATAGACCCATTGAAATGAAATTACTTAAATCAATTAATTTCATTGGCCCTACTATGCCTAATATTGTATACCACTCCCTGCCTTTAATTTGATGTCCTGAACATGCCACTAATTTGTATGGGTGCTATTTGTTATATTTAGGTTTTTGGATTGTTAAGGAAAGTTTTTTGCCTAAAAGTCAAAGTACTTTATCCATTGTCATAAATCTCTTTCATTCACTGATACTTGAAAGCTTTTTTTGTGTGTGGAAACCTATTGAAAAGTTTAGCTTTCCCAAAGAGTGTATGTGTGGAGGAGTATTGTCTTCAATCTTTTATTATTATAAAAGTGTACTGCCTGTACATAAACTATAAATACGCCAAGTTTAGGCCTGGTACTAGGTGCTGATGCTGATGTGTCAACATCTCAGTAACCTTTTCTTAAAGCACTTTGTCCCCTTCCCTCCACATCTTGTTCAAGAAACAAATGAACTAGTACCAATAAATTTACCAAATGTGCTGTGAAAATGCTTTATTCAAAACAGCCCAGTTCTGTGCTTCATTAGTTGAAAGTCACATTCGCAATGTATGCTCACGAGTAACCGTGCATGTTTTATATAAAACTGTCCATGTTCTCCTTAATATGGAAGAATATACATCATTCACTCTGATGTGCATATTGGTTTCTCTTTGCATTCGCAGCAGTGATACAATAATATTGCTTATGAATACTGTACTCATTAACCTAGGAGTAGAAAGCCTATGTGAGATCGTGCAGGCCCATCCTGAGTTCCCACAAAAGCATCCCATAGTCCAGTAAGCTCTTTGTGCACCGGGAAAACCCAGAACAAAATTAACTTTAGAACTCCACACCTTGCATGCAATTCATTTGCAGCTTTTCAGCTGGCTGGCTTTCAACTGTGTAAGGTTGAAATCACGCAAGTTAATTGTGTGCAGGATGTGATCGTATTGTACTTACTCCCAAGTAACTGTGATTAGGTTTGTTGTCAGAGACTATTAAATTAAATTAATACCAAACCTTTGTGAATTTGGAAGAATTGCGTGTGATAAGGTTGAGTAGCAATGTTGCCATTCTGTTAATAGTATTCTGTTCTATTTTGTTTTTCTTCTCTTTAAATAGGCCAAACTGTTTTCAGATAGTAGTTCAGCACTTTAGTGAAGAGCATTACATCTTTTACTTTGCAGGAGAAACTCCAGAACAAGCACAGGTAAGCAATTTTTCATTGAGTTAACATTGTCCTAAAAAGTGCTATGATGGATGTTTCTTTTTATTTAAAAAAAAAAAGTGCTGTTGTAAATTGTCTACTCTTATGTTGGACATGCACTATAAATTGTTTGGATCCAAACTTGTGTGAGCTCATTGAACAGGTTTCTCATTTCGGCTGTGCCACTGTAGTACCCTTTATCCGCTACAAGCTGTTCTAGGTTGGGAGATACTTGGAATTAAGTAGGATATGGCAAAGGTGGCTGCAGCAGAAAGGTGTCAGTAGTAAAAATTGGGGATCCTCTGTTATGTGAGCCACTGCTTTCTGCTTGGCCGAGTGTGCCATATGGATTCTCTATGCGTGATCAGGGCATTACAAAAGAAATTAAACTCAGGTTTATATTTACCAGCTGGAATGAACTTGTTCAGGTAGTTGTTGGAACTGCTGCCAGGAATAGACAAATGCAGCTAGTGTCTCAACAGAGCCAGCTGAATGGCTCTGCTTCCCTTCTGTCCCTCTGCCCTAGCCAGATGGAATGATGACTGCTATGTATTTTCTAGCCAAAGACAGTTGGTTTCTCAGCAAATGACACTACTGCAGCATGTTGGAATCGCTGTGTTCACTGTGTTAGGACTGCAGCTTACGCAATAGCTACCTTTGTGGGGGTTGCACATGCAAAGTCAAAGCAACCCCCAGAACCGCCCCCACCTTCCAAGATCTTGTAAGATTGGGACTGTATGAAATCTCACAAAATCTTCTGGAAGCCTTCCAAAGCCTCATAAATAAGCAAGGTGGAGGAAGAGCTTTTATGCCTTTCACCTTTCTTACCAGTCTCTAGGATGCTCCCTCAAGATACTGTGAAGGCCTCCAGACCCCATGTATGGCATTCACAGAGCCTGCAAGCAAAGCAGAGATTAAAAACTTCCCACACCAGGAAAATTAAAGTGGAAAGAGCTTTCAAGCTCTCTGCCTTGCTTACCAGGCCCTGGGAGGTTCCCACAAGATCTCACAAAGCCTCCAGAACAAGGCTTTCCTGCCCCCTTTCCAATTATTTATCTATTGACAATCTGCATAAAGCTGCAATTGCATAAGTAAAATTCTTTCAAGTTGTGGTCCCATTGTATATAATCAATTAAATTGATTTGCTACTACTTTCCCCCTGGGAATCCTGAACCTTTGTAGTGTGCTAGGGTGCTCTCACCAAAAAGTACAATTCCAAGATTTCAATGGAAAGCCATGAAATACAACTGAAAGCTGCACCATGATAGTTTCCTGTCTCCATACTTACTGGTCAACTACCGCCCACCTTAAGTTGGACAGCCCCTCGTCAGTAAAGTGCTGATCTGCCACAGTCTGTCTGCTTCAATGGGTGCTTGGAACTTAGAGTATCACTCGGACCAAACTACTGCACCTAGCAAAAAGGAAAAGAAAGAAACCCTCTAGTGTCTAGAAACCTAGAACATCAGGACCATTTGTCCTGCCTTGTCCACTCACCTGCTGCGGGTCAACAACTCACAGAAGACAGCCATCATTGACCGTGAACTGAAAATGCTCAACAGAGCTGCTGCTGTACAGGATACCAGGCTCGCTTTGAGTGGCAAGATCCAAAAGAAGAGTTACACTGTTTTCTGGCAAAGATGGCATCCAGAAGAACCATGTGTTCATAGATCAGAGACTCAGAATGCTTGCTTTCCCTCCTCCTCTCAACCATCTCTGGTCTGGTTAACATCTTAAACATCCACTATGTGCTCTGATATATAGAGCAAGCACCAGTTCTGCGAGGAACTAGACCAAGTTGTCAGGAGGGTCCCAGCCTGTGAACACCTATTCCTGCTGGGAGATTTCATTGCCAAGAGTTGGTGGCAATCATCACACATGGGACAACTTGCATAGGCCACTTTGGTATTGGCAGCATAAATGAGAACGAACAAAGGCTGCTTGAACTGTGCTTGAATCACAGACTCAGGCACAGAGTTACTCTATGATTCATCTGTTAATAAGCCCAAATTACTCTTTTGTGCTTTTAGTCAGGAAATGCAATGAAATAGCTTTTAGCTATTAACTCAGATTGTGTTTATTAGTAGATCATGATTCCAATGACTGATGACTGGGGGAGTGGGGGGAGGAGATACATAGAGAAGAATGAAAATGAATGTGGGTGGTGTTTTACTTCTAAGTAAACTGGGTCAAATTTGTTTAATAATTGTTTAATAATTGCTATTTCATTAGCCAAAACAGTACTGATAAGTTAATTTATTATTTATTAGGACTGGATGAAAGCTTTGCAAACATTTTGCAATTTACGAAAAACTAGTCCAGGAACATCAAATAAACGTCTACGTCAGGTAGAGTAATGCATTTTTGCTACTGTGGGATTTGTTTTCTATGTTGGTTGATATAATACGTACTTGTAATCAAACATTCTTTGATAAAAATATTACTTTGTTAAACATGCTATAAAATAATGTTAATTTTTATTTTTTACCCAAAATGAGCTCATAGATTTTACCACTTTTAACATTAAATGTACCATACAGCTTCAGTTAGTAGTTCTGTAGGGCCCAAAGCAATAGAGCTATTCACTGAATCTAATACCAGCCACTCAGAAGACACTGTGAAAGTTTGTCCCTTCACAGCAAGCTTAGTAAGTAGTTACTTTCCTTTTCCCATATAGGGCCCCCTCCTTTCGGTTCAGCATAGTTTGGCATTTTGCAGGGGTGGTGCATTTCATTTTGCTGCAGGAGGTGAAACAGGAAATGGCTTGCCGCTGTCACAGCACCCACTGCCGCTGGCACTGCTTCCTGCTGGCGCTGCCCACTGCTGGCAGAGAAGTGGAGCCAGTATCAGTGCTGATTGCTGGCAAGATTTCATCAAAATCTCATGAGAACTCTCATGCTTCATGAAATCTCACCAGAAATCAGCATGGGGGGGGGGGCTGTAGAGGCACATTTTGGGGGGCTTCCGCTATCTGAGGTGGCTGCTTCACCCTGCTTCATGGGTGGGCCAAGCCTGCCTTCCCACCATGTACCTTCAATAAGTTATCCAAAAAATTGCATGTAGGTGCAGAACCATATGTGTAACTGCACAGGTGACTTTGGTCACAGGTTCACGGTCTGTTTTTGTATTGCTGGTACTAAAATAGTGGATGCAATTCTGCCTTCCTTATATAGAAGCAAGGCATTTGATAGTAACCAGAATCTAAATTCAAAGCCCTCCTATACTAATTCGTTCTTTAATCACTTTTTATTTAACTTCACCCTGTGAGCTGTGGTTTGCATTTCTCACTTAAATAAGTACCCACACCTATTTACTTCTGAGTATGGTCTCACTACGTAAAACAAAGTTTTGAATTCCATTTTGTATACTTTCTCTAGGTCAGCAGTCTTATACTACATGTTGAAGAAGCCCATACACTTCCAGCAAAACATTTTACTAATCCTTACTGTAATATCTACCTGAATAGTGTACAGGTAGCAAAAACGCATGTACGAGAAGGACAGAACCCTGTGTGGTCAGAAGAATTTGTGTTTGAGTAAGTCTTCTGCTACTTAAATTTGTTGCATTTAAAACGAAAAATTCTAAAGTCCTTCTTGGTGACGGCGTAATATAATTTTATTTTATTTGCTTTTGGCAACAGTAACTGAATATTTTTAATGACTTATTTTGTCACAAATGTGTAATCGTACAGTAGAAAAGCAAATGGCTGACTTTTGGTTGTAGCTTTATATAATGAAATTAAATCTAAATAAAATATCATTATTTTAATTTAGAATGTCAAAGCAGGAGTACAAATGTGAATTGTATTTTTCTGTATTTTTTCCTAGCGATCTTTCATCTGACATCAATAGATTTGAAATAACTCTTAGTAACAAAACAAAGAAGAGTAAAGATCCAGATATATGTAAGTTCTGTTATTTTTGAAAAAAGTTTTTACAGTTGTAGTGCAAGCGTATTTCTCTTTTACATATTTATCCCACTTGTTGAAACAGTCATTGTTTGTATCTCTTTCCTATCCAAATGGTTGGAACATGGCAGCTTTTCACTGCTGCAAACTTATGTGTGTTTTAAGGGCACTTCCCTTAACCTTCTAAGCATGTACTGAATTCTTTCATTTGAGGGTGGCTCACTACCTGCAGTTTACTTGCACTGCCCTTCTATCCAGCATGGTCAAAGAAGGTCCAAGTATGCAATAAAATATTTGATGGGGTGCTCAAGAACCCTTAAGGTTTCTCATTAGTATAAATAACTGACAGAATTACCCATTTAGCTATTTCTGTATTTTCTGTATCATTAATTTGCCTGATGTACTATCATTTGTTATCTTTTTCTTCTCACTTTAATTAATGTAATGTAGTTTAGAAACTCTTTTTAAAATTCTAATGACTCTTGTTGGAGAATTCTGTGTTCTAAGAAACAGGTGAAAGTGAATACTATCATCCTGGTGCTCCTTTTTATATATGAAAATTATCATTGCAACTCTTTTCTTCTTCTCATTCTGAGAGAACTTACAGCATGAGAGTTGTTGGTTTTTTTTTAAAAAAAATCTTCAGATCCAGTGGATTTTATAAGCTCATTTTGGCTTATACTCTCATATATGCCATTCTCTCCAAAGACTAACTTCTCTCTGAATATTTCTTTCAAGTGTTCATGCGATGCCAACTGAGCCGACTACAGAAAGGGCAGGCAACAGATGAATGGTTTCAGCTCAGTTCACACATACCTCTGAAAGGTATTGAACCAGGCTCTCTGCGTGTCCGTGCACGATATTCTATGGAGAAAATAATGCCAGAAGAAGAGTACAGTGAATTTAAGGAGGTATTGAGTCCCTGCATTTTAATTTGAAAGTGGCTTGAAATAAATATTAAAACACTTTAAATGTTGCCTGTCAGTGCCTGAAGGCAAGGGTGGTTCTTCCAAAGAATATATGCTCTTTTATAGCTTGCCCAGACGGTGTTCGAGGTAGATTTGGGCCCCTCATAAATTACATAGCCTTTGAAAGGAGAACTTATTTATTTCAGGAAATAATTACACTCTTTATTTTGTGGTACACTCTTGGAGTAAGTTCATAGTTACTGTTTACTTAGTACTTTGCCATCTCTGTTTTTCAGTTGGTTCTGCAAAAAGAGCTGCATGTGGTCTACGCTTTATCCATCGTATGTGGACAGGATCGAACACTGCTTGCTAGCATTTTACTGAAGATTTTTCTTCATGAAAAACTGGAGGCATTATTGTTGCGAACACTAAATGACAGGGAAATATGTGTGGAAGGTACAGTATAAGTATGTTACTGAAAATAATTTTTCAGGTCATTCCCCTCCTCCATTTCCACTATCCACAGGCATTTCCTTCTCAATAATCTTATTTCCTCATTTAAATTCAACAGAGCTGAAAATTTAATATTTATATCTGGTGGTTTTGTTTGTTCAGATGAAGCTACTACCTTATTCCGTGCCACCACGCTGGCAAGTACACTTATGGAGCAGTATATGAAAGCTACAGCCACACGTTTTGTTCACCATGCACTAAAGGACTCTATTTTAAAGATAATGGAGAGCAAGCAGTCTTGTGAGGTAAGAAGTTATGGCTAATGAACTACACCACAAACAGTTTCAAAATCTATGAAATGTTTGAAAAATAGGTATAACTTGGGTCCCTCCAGAATGCTTAGAGCAACATTTTAGCCACAGAGAAACCTTGTAGGTCTGGCATTTGCAGGTCACACCAAACCACTGTTTAATATGATAAACACAGAGAAGGATGAGTTGCAACAAGTCTCAGGTTGCATACTACCCTTTTTCCTCCCACACAGCTGGAATGAGGTTTTGCTAACTGCAGTTTGTCACGTCATCCTGACCTAATGATGGCAATTTTAAAACAGATCTTCAGAAACCATGCTTTGAAGCTGGCGTATTTAAACTGGCTGGATCTAGTATCAGCTGCATTTTGAGGTCCTGAGAACGTGGCACGCTATGGTTAACTAAAAGTGGAAGCAGAAGCTTTTGCACTCCTCTGCCTTGCCACGGGAACGGCATGTGAGCCCTGCATTCACTGCAACTTGTTTCTGCTCTTGCATATCAGACTAAAATGTTGTTTAGCATCATGTGCAGCGTGGACTGCTGAATCACCCAAGGCTGTGCAGTAAGCTTTGTGGCTGAGAGTGGTTTTAAACCTGACTTCCCATTGCACATCTAGCAATTTCTGTATTTTGCCTTTGAACTGTGTAGTCAATGATGGTTTTATCTTTTGTCAGCATTTCAAGTATCTTGCAAAAAACAGGCATGCTACTTGAGGCTTTGAGGTGATATCATAGAGATTCCCTGCAATCTACAACCTGTGTGGTGGCTGCTGAAGCTAGGAGTCCTAGATGCCACCCAATCAGTCTAACCTTTTCAAGACGTTTGTTTGTTTTTACGTTGAGTAAACTTTGCTGGTTATCTTTTGAAGATATATTTCATTTATGTCTTATGGCTCTACATTTCAGTTAAATCCTTCAAAGTTAGAAAAAAATGAAGATGTAAATACTAATTTAGCACACCTGCTGAGTATCCTTTCGGAGCTGGTGGAGAAAATATTCATGGCTGCAGAAATATTGCCTCCGTAAGTTCACCAATGTTTTTTTTAAAGCCTCTTTAGAACTTCCGATTTCAGTCCTATATCATCCTTTGTTGTGATAAAATTTAAAAAGTTTTATTGTTTGGCCAAAATTTTCATAGTACTGTATTGGCCTGAGTGTAAGCCTCACTTTTTCCCCCAAATTCTGACTGTGAAAAGTTAAAGTCCAGCTTAAATCCACGACCTTACAAGAATTGGCTTTTACAATATTGCTGCTGAAACAGACATACGGTAAAACAAACAAAAAATATGTTTTGTTGCCGATTTGTGAGCTTGAGACTGTTCATTTGCCATTTACGGATGTGAGTACCTGCAGAATTGTAGCAATTGAATAGCTTTTTGCTATTTTAGCAATTGTATGGTAACTTTTGTAGGTTTGCAAGATCAAAGGCTTAAATTAACTGAGAGTCACAATTCTACCAACCTTAGCGATTTTAATCTGTAACCCAATTTTAAGGGACGGGCTTATATTCGGGTATTGTCTTTTTTTCTTCCCCCCTTGAATTTTCAAGGTGCGGCTTGTGGTTGCACCTTATATTCGGGCCAATATGGTATTCCGAATACTTATAGTCCAAAGTATATTTCAATAAATTGATTTTCAGAACCTGGCCTAGGAAAAAATAAAATAAAATTGTCAGCCCAAGCTCTTGGAGAGGATGGAACTACAAGATTTTTCATTATCCTAGCTTTGTACAGTAACATTGTCATTGTTTTCAATTAAAAATAAATGTTTATTAAATGCCCCCACCCCCAGAGCTTATTAACTCTTTTCTAACAATTATTGTACAGGTGACATTGTAATATAATGTAGTGCTTATAGCACATGTACATGGAACATTCATAAACAGCTCCGCTTCACCATAAATTCCATCAACTAAAAGTAGAATAAATCCTTGCTCTAAGCCTGTCACTAGATGTATAGTTGCATAAGCAATAGCATCTGTATGATGGGAAGAACAAACAAATTCAAGTTGATTTAGAAGTTGTTAGCTATATTGACTTTTCAACTGTTTCTTGTTCTTGCATAGCCTGAGAAAAAGCGATTTTTGTTGTCAGGACTGCAAAAGGCCTAATCCCCTCAGCTAGGTGCTGTAGTCTTCTGACCACTGCAACATGCCTGTTATTTATATATATATTTAAAGATACATGAATCTTGAAGTGATAGGTTTAGCTTGTGAAGTCATACCTCATGCTATGTCGACCATGTTATGTTTTTTCATGTTGCATCCCGCGGCAACCCAGAAGTACCGGAAAGGGTTACTTCTGGGTTTCGCCGCATGCGCAGTAGTACTAAATTGTGCTTCGCGCATGCGCACAAGCACCAAATTGTGTCGCACACATGTGCAGATATGGCGCTTCAGGTTGCAGGCTTTTCACGTTGCGAACGGGACTCCGGAACGGATCACAGTACTTTGTCCTAATGTCTTCCTTAAATTGCAACAAAAGATTCCCCTTACTCCCATTATCAATGGAATTGGCACTACTACAAGCTCCACATAACATCTGTTCTGTATTTGTAAGAGCTCCTTTAGTGTGGCAGCACCTACACTTTGGAACTCCCTGCCTATTGAAATCAACCAGGTGCCTTAACTGTATTCTTTTCAGTGCCTGCTAAAAACATTCCTATTAACACAGACTTACTCAGACTCTTAGAAAGCAGAGGTAATTTTTATCTGTTTTAGTATTTTAACTTGTTAAAATACTGAGATCCCTCATTCAGTGATCTAAGGTTGCCAGGAACAGTATCCTTCAGCCACCAAATACCTGGGTAAACAGGAATATTTCAAATTCCTCTGAAGTCAGTAACAACAGAGACAGATGCACCTCACCAGGGGAGGCATTCCACAAATGGGGAACCATAACTGTAAATGCACAGTTTAGTATAGTAATCTAAAGTAATTTGATATGCCAAGGTTCTTAATTGTATTATTTTGACAGGACATTGAGGTATATTTATGGCTGTTTACAGAAGTCTGTTCAAAACAAGTGGCCAGCCAACACAACCATGAGAACAAGAGTGGTTAGGTAAGGTGTTCTCTTCATTACTGTTGTTATTCTTTAGATGGTGCAGCTCAGAATGTTATGCTGCAGAGTGGTGACATATTTTCAAAGCTGATTTCAGCATCTCACAACTATGTTTAGAACATTGTTGTTTCGTAGTTACTGCTAGAGACATACTGTTGCTCATAAATACCACACCAAACCTAAAAAGAAACACGGCAGCAATAAGCAGTATGTAATACTACAACCCAGCATGACAAGCAGTGCTTGCAAACCAGTGTAAAGAAAGGAATTCAGCAGTTGGTTCTCAGAGATCATTAAAAAAAATTTTTTAATGCCCTTGCCTTCAAAATACCAACAAGGAGAAAGTGGTACAAGTTTCCCTTGTAAAGGAGTTACATTGCATAAGGGAGCAGCAAAAACAAAAAAGACTCTACCTTGATGGAATCTAAAGTCCTTAAGACCATGAAGATTCATATTGGAGGTTATTAAATTGGGCAGGTTCTATCGACTTACTCCACAAGACTCTGGAAGGATACATTTGCAAAGTGGTAAATTACCATGAGTGCTTGTAGCTACTTAGTAAACTGCCTGTCTAAATGGATACAAATTACAATTTTACTATCTTTTCACACTTGATAAATTGTTACCTTGGCAAGGCAATAGTGTGAAAGATTTCCCCTATTGAACATTTTTTTGGACTTTTGTATTATCCCTCCAAGTAGTAGAGAATTTTACTGCATACCAGGTACAGGGCTGTGGTGAAAAAGTCCTCTATTTCTCTAATATTTTGGATTGGAATTGCCATGACCCACCATATGAGAAAAGACAACCATGAGTTTCGAATAGAGTTCTTATTAATCATTGGTATCCTTAGTAGTATTTTCAAATATATTTTAGTGATGTTTGTGATCAAGTACCAAGTCAAGACATGCTTTTGCTTCCCTCTTTCAGTGGTTTTGTTTTCCTTCGGCTGATCTGCCCTGCCATTCTGAATCCAAGGATGTTTAATATCATCTCAGGTAAGTTCTTTAGATATTGATAAAACCATCTATAATGTTAAGATAGCAAGTTGACTGTATTTAGTTCTTAATACACTGCAGAGAGAATAAATTTTGGCTGCTTAGTATAGAACGGGGATGGGTAGCCTTTTTGAGGTTGAGGGCTGCATAGTGGTGGTGGGCCATCAAAGCCCAAAGTGGACAAGGATGCACATTCACACAGGCAGAAACTGCTTCCCCCAGCCAGCTTGCTTGCTAAATTTCCTTTGGGACCCCTACTAACTCCATTCAACCATCATCCACTCAATACCTTTCCTGCACATGCACACACACATTTCCCTTGCCAGCCTCCTCCACTGCTGCCATCCTCTCTTCACTGAATGCATCCCTTCCTGCTGCAGCTGCCACGGTTGGTCCTGCTGCCACTGAAGGAAAAAATGGCAGACAGGCATTACTTCACATGTGAGGGTACAGAACTATTGAGGAGTTCCAGAGATCCACCCTGTGCCTGACAACCATTCTTTCCCCCAGTAGCAGCAAGAAGATAAAGAGGGCCGTACTGACAGAGAGTTGCATCCAAGCCACAGGTTGCCCACTTCTGGTATAGAAAGAAGCACTGCTAATGTGGCGTGACTCTAACCATTGGAAGTGTGGGGAAAGATAATGGGCTTGTATTAAATATTTTGTGGTGGGTTGGTCTGCATATGAACCAACAGCTATCAACTTGAAACCACTACTTTGAACCTTCCCGAGTCCTTTGTTTACAGCAACTGGAACTTTTAATTCCCTGCTGCTCCCCCACTGGTGGAGACCAAGAGATCTGGGCAGGGTTGGGCAGAATGATACCCCTCCCTCTTCATCTAAATCCCCTCAAGCATGGGGAATAGCGCTTCCTATTATTTTTCTTTCTCTCTTAGAAGAGGAAGTGCTCTGGTTTGGGGACTGTGCTTAATCAGCTATGAGTGCATCACTTGAGGTTGTGGTGAGGAGCTTGAATTGGCCTTAGGAGGGAGAGAGGAAGTGCTTTAGCTGCTTACATCTGTATTTTGCACTTCATTGTCCTGCCAGTGAGTCTGGTTATCAACTGCTGTACTAGACTATAATCTCAGTTGGCATCAATTGTGATTTTCAAATTGTTTATCTCAGATTCTCCTTCTCCCACTGCTGCAAGAACACTGACGCTGGTCGCCAAGTCTGTGCAGAATTTGGCAAATTTAGTTGAGTTTGGAGCTAAGGTAAATATAAATCTTAGAAGTTAATTCCCCCCCCCCACACATGTTCTTTGCTCTCAGTGAAAGAACATGTGTAATCATGCCCCTTCTGCCTGTACAAGTCAGTATGAGTCTGGAATGACAGGAGGGGCCATAGCTCTATAGCAGAGTGCACACAAGAGATCCTAAATTCACTCCTTGGCATTACCACTGAAAAGGATCTTTGGTAGCTAGGCAGGAAAGAGACTGCTTGAGACCCTGTAGAGTCACTGTTAGTTGGAGTTAACAGGACTGGACTAAGTAAACCATTGACTGACTTAGTATGGAAGAGCTTCATTTGTTCACATAGAATAGGCTCCCTTTCAATACAATAGGACAGTCGAGTCAGCATTGTATATAGTACATAATATTGTCGGTACAGACAGCAGCATTTGGAAAGAGCATTTAAAACTCTCAAGTTATCTCCATTCTTAGCAAGGTGTTTGAGCTCGTTTAAATATCAGTTTTTGTTCTTTCTGTATGTGGTTGGTCTTCTTCATCCTGACTGGTCAGAGAAAAGCCACAGCCATCAAAGAGATTATGGAAATAATGTGTTAGGGTGACGATTGTGCAATAGTTCAGCAGTAACATCCAGGTTTGACTGTTGGAAGATGCTCTTCAATGGACTTTACTTGAAGATGACATGGAAGTAGCTGCAAAATGTCACACCTTGCCTTGGTCAGCAGTAACATAGTGCAGCTAGTGCAAATACAGTTACAAATACAAATAAACTAATTGCCAGTTTGCTTTCATGCCCAATTTTAAAATCCTGATTTTTAACCTTGAAGGCCTTGCACAGCCTGAAGTCTTTCTACCTTAAGGGCCATTTCTCCTCAATTGAAATGACTTGCCAGTAGGGGCAGACTGGCTTTTCTTGTCTGCTTTTCCTCCAGGACAGATTTTTAAGGTGATGCCAGGGTTAGGGTCCTTTCTGCTAACATCTCAAAACTTTGGAACCTCCTCCTAATAAAGGTTAGGACTGGGGTAGCCAGTGTGGTTTTCTCCCTATATTATTGGACTGTAACTTCCACCAGCCTCAGCCAACATGGTCAATGATCTGTAGGGCACTCCATGCTGGCTATCCCAAGGTTAGGAAGATATCAACATTGTCATCAGTTTATAAAAGCTGTAAAACATCCTGCTTTGTCAGATCTTTAAAAGGATTTAAATTTTCTGTAGCAGCTTTATCTTATGTGATGTATTTTATTGTGGTTTTCAATGGTGTTTAAATTATATTTGTGTTTTAGCATACACCAACTTGAGCATTGTGGAAAGTGGTGTAAAATACATTAAGAATAATT
Organism: Podarcis vaucheri; assembly: GCF_965113315.1. Taxonomy (NCBI): domain Eukaryota; kingdom Metazoa; phylum Chordata; class Lepidosauria; order Squamata; family Lacertidae; genus Podarcis; species Podarcis vaucheri. The sequence goes on from NC_138749.1 coordinate 34,529,772, forward strand.
CAGAAGCCATCACATGGAGGATTAAAGTGATTTTTGTGGTTTTATTTTAGGAGCCATATATGGAAGGTGTAAATCCTTTTATCAAGAGTAACAAACACCAGATGATCATGTTTTTAGATGAACTTGGGGTAAGAACACTTCTTTCTTAATTTTGTAAATATAGAGACTGTAAGTATTTGCTTCAGAAAATACAGGGGAAGGACCCTGTTAAAAAGAGGGCTTTGGGAACCATATCTCAACCATTTCTGGACCAGGATTCAAGGTGGCTTCCACAAATAAAGCAAGACAGATAATCAGTGTAAAAAAATAATTATACTCTAATAAATAATAATAATAAATTTTATTTATATCCCGCCCTCCCCAGCCGAAGCCAGGCTCAGGGCGGCTAACAACAATCAAATAAACAATCAAATAATCCAACGTTCTAAAAACATTTCATTATAAAAATTAATTAAAATCAAATTAATGGCAACCGTTAAGCAAAATTCTGTGCAGGTTGCCAGAGGAGGGAGTCAGGCTGCACCCTGACCAAAGGCTTGGTGGAATAACGCTGTCTTGCAGGCCCTGTGGAAAGATGTCAAGTCCTGCAGGGCCCTAGTCTCTTGTGACAGAGCGTTCCACCAGATTGGAGCCGCAGCCGAGAAAGCCCTGGCTCTAGTTGAGGCCAGCCTAACCTCTCTGAGGCCTGGGACCTTCAGGATGCTTTTATTTGCAGACCGTAGGTTCCTCTGTGGGGCATACCAGGAGTGGCGGTCCCATAGGTACGAGGGTCCTAGGCCATATAGGGCTTTAAAGGTTAAAACCAGCACCTTAAACCTGATCCTGTACTCCACCAGGAGCCAGTGCAGCTGGTATAGTACTGGATGAATGTGATCTCGCAGTGAAGACCCCATAAGGAGTCTCGCCGCGGCATTCTGCACCCGCTGGAGTTTCTGGGTCAGTCTCAAGGGCAACCCCACGTAGAGCGAGTTACAATAATCCAGTCTGGAGGTGACCGTCGTGTGGATCACAGTGGCTAGGTCAGGGCAAGAGAGATAAGGGGTCAACTGCTTAGCTTGGCGGAGATGAAAAAATGCCGCCTTTGTTATAGCTGTAATCTGCGCCTCCATAGAGAGGGAGGTATCGAAGATTACACCCAAACTCTTAACGGACGGTGCTGGCACTAATTGCACCCCCGCAAGAGATGGGAGTTGCCTCCCCAATCCCATATCATCCTGTCCCAGCCAGAGGACCTCTGTCTTCGAAGGATTTAACTTTAACCGGCTTCCACGTAACCATCCAGCCACAGCTTCCAAACATCTGGTGAGTGTGTCTGGGGCCAAGTCAGGATGGCCCTCCATCAACAGATAGTTGGGTGTCATCGGCATACTGATGGCAACCCAGCCAAAAACTCCGGACAAGCTGGGCGAGGGGGCCCATAAAGATGTTAAAAAGCATCGGGGAGAGTATCGCACCCTGAGGCACTCCACACACCAAGGAGTGGTGCGATGACAATTCCCCCCCAAGCGCCACCCTCTGTCCCCGACCAGAGAGAAACAAGCGCAGCCATTGGAGGACTGTGCCCTGGATCCCCACGTCGGCAAGGCGGTGGTCCAGGAGTTCGTGATCGACCATGTTGAAGGCTGCTGACAGGTCTAGAAGAATCAGCAGCCCCGATCTGCCTCGATCCAGCTGCCTGCGGAGATCATCTGTTAGGGAGACCAGAGCCATCTCGGTCCCATGACCGAGCGCGGAAGCCAGACTGGAATGGATCCAGAGCCGATGTTTCATCCAGAAACCTACCAAGCTGTTCAGCAACCGCTCTCTCAATCACCTTACCCAGGAACGGAAGATTCGAAACCAGGCGGTAATTGGATAGATCTAAGGGATCTAATGATGTTTTCTTTAAGAGCGGGCGCACCACTGCCTCCTTCAATTCCCCTGGGAATATCCCGGTGCCAAGGGACAAATTGATGATATCCCCCAGGGGGGCCCGCACCTCGTCTGGACACGCTCTAATCAGCCAAGACGGGCACGGGTCGAGAGGACAAGTGGTGGGCTTTCCAGCTCGGAGGAGTCTGTCCACATCGGCTGAGGATATCCGGTCAAAGTGGTCCAATACTGGACCCGAGGACAGTCGAGGGGCCTCCAGTTCCTTTATTGTATCCAAATTGGCAGGGAGGTCATGGCGGAGCAACAGGACCTTCTCCGCAAAAAAGCTCGCAAATGCCTCACAGCTGTGTGTCAGATTGTTATTTAAATTTGGCTGTCCTTCAAGGGATGTTAAAGACCTAATTATACTAAATAATTGCGCCGGGCGAGAGCTAGCGGATGCAATGGAGGCCGAGAAGTAAGACTTCTTAGCGGCCTTCACTGCCATCTCATAGGTTTTCATAAAAACCCTATAAGATGTTCTTGAGGCTCCGTCACGGGCACCCCGCCATACTCGCTCTAGCTGTCTGAGGTCCCGCTTCATTTTCCGAAGCTCCTCGGTAAACCAGGGAGCCCCGTTTCTGCGGGGTCGCAGAGGGCGCTTAGGTGCAATCTCATCGATGGCTGCCAGGAGCTGGATATTCCAGCCCTCAACAAGCTCAGTCAATGAGTTGTCAGGTCCCGCAAGGCTTGACGGAATTTATCAGGGTCCATCAGCCTCTGCTCGCCACCTAAGCAGGGTGGGGGTGGAAAGTCAATCCTGGCTTTCAGAGCGTAGTGATCAGACCATGGCACCTTCATCGAAGGAGACATGATCACATCTATACCGGCGCCAAAGATCAAATCCAGCGTGTGGCCTGCTTGATGTGTGGGGCCCAAAACAAACTGGGAGAGCCCTAGTGTCGCCATGGAAGACACCAGGTCTAGAGCCTGTGAGGAGGGAGTGGCATCGGCATGGATGTTGAAGTCCCCCAATACCAATAGGTTAGGGAACTCCAAGGCCCAGCCGGCCACCGCCTCCAGCAGGCCTGACAGGGTGGCTGCTGGTGCGCTAGGTGGCTGGTACACAAGCCAGACAGCCAAGCTCACCTCAGAGCCCCACACTAGGCCAACACATTCAATGCCGGGGATCAATGGCGATGGTAGAGCCCTGAAAGAACAATCTTCCCAGATTAATAATGCCACCCCTCCCCCCCGGCCCACAGTCCGTGACTGGTGGAGGACGGAGAAACCCGGGGGCGCCATCTCTCGTAAGGTAACAGTTTCCCCTTCGCGCACCCAGGTCTCCGTCACACAACCCAGGTCGACCCCCTGCGAGGTAAAGAAATCTCGCAGAGTGGCGGTTTTGTTGCCTATAGACCTGGCATTGCACAACACCAGTGACGGAGGTGAGTAATCCTTGCTCACCCTACCCTCGTCCCTCGGGATGGGGCGCAGATTGGAAGGGGTACAAGCATATCCGTATCTCGATCCCCTTCGCCTATAACATCTGCCCCCACCGCCATACCTCCCTCGCCCCTCCACAGTAGCAATCCCAAAATTGAAACAATATAAAAAACAAATCTATTAAAATACAGATAATTAGCACAGCACTATTAAAAAGCCCTTTCCTTGAGAAACAGACAATTCCCAAAAGCCTGTTGAGATAAAACAGTCTTTACCTGCTAGTGGAAGGAGCCAGTATGTATCTCTCTAAGGGAGTTCCAAAGTCTAGGATCAGCCGCGGAGAAGGGCTTCCCATGTATACCTATGATGGTGGCAGGACTGAGAGAATGGCCTGCACAAAGATCTCAGAGCAGAGACAGGAGGTATGGCTCCACTCCTTTCTCCAATGTTTGTCAAGGAGAAACATCTGGAGTGCCTGTAACCTGCCAGATGTTGCTTGGCTGCAGCTCCCTTCAACCCTGCTCATTAGCCATGCTGGCTGGGGTTGATAGAAGCTCTAGTCCAACCAAGCCTGGATGTTGCTCATCCTTGCCACTGAGCTATAATAGCCAACCAAAAACTAGTTCATTTCTCAAGTAAGCATAGCTGGGCCTCACTTCTCTCTATGCTTAAGAAGCTATACTCCTGCTTTACTGGAAATTGCAGACATACTCCCCTATCCCTTGCAAGCCAAAGCTGACAGGTGGGTGGGGCCATGAAGATGTCAGGTGATAATTGTCAACGCATCATGCAGGGCTTGCAAAGTTCAGTTTAATTTTCACCTATGGACTACTTGTGTATTCGAAACAAGCATCCCCATTGCTCTTTAGGTGTTATATTCCCTGCAAGCAGAGTAGTAGTGGCTGCACTCCTTCTCTGAATGGTAAACAGTGTAAGTTTTTTTCAGCTACCATGGTACTGTTTTATGAAAGGTGGTTCTAAACATTGTTATTATTCTTGCTCTAGAATGTACCTGAACTTCCAGACACTACAGAGCCCTCTAGAACTGACTTGTCACGTGATCTAGCAGCCCTCCATGAAATTTGTGTGGCACATTCAGATGAGCTTCGAACACTCAGTAATGAGCGAGGGGCAATGCAGGTAAGAGCTGTTATAGAAAGAGGGTTTTCCTGATAGTTACAGCAGCGTTGGTTTAACCTGCAGCCCTCCCTATGCTGCTGGATTATAGCTCCCATCATCTCTTGACTATTGGCCATACTGAGTGGGGCTCATGGAGTCCAACATTATCTAGAGGGTCCTGAGGACTTACAAACACTAAAATATAGGGCTGCAGTTGAATGCACAAAGTGTGAATGTATATTAAGGATGCAATCAAAGTGGTAGACATGAAGGAGCTACTTTGAAACAGTTTAGTAAAAAAGTATGTGCAGTGGTGGTGCATTTTGAGTGCAATTATTCCAATAATTATTTATGCATAAGTTATGCTGCCTGACCTACTTATTTAAATGTTTACATAATAGCAAACAGTAACTTGTTTTCCTTGGATTCATTAAAAGCTGTAGAGTCAATTCCAGCATGGTAAAATTAACATATTTACTATTCAGTAACTATAACTATTAACGTATTTAGCTATTCAGCTGGGCTACAGGACTTGTGAATTGCATCTATGGAAAGGAAATCCTAAGGACAAAGGGGGGAAATAAAATAAGTTTACATTTCAAGAAAAGCTATGAACCAATTGGGAACAAGTATAGTTATTTTAAATCATACAGAAAAACTTTGCTGCTGAGCTAATGATCTCCCTTTTTAAAACAGCATGTGCTAAAGAAGCTGCTGGCAATTACAGAACTTCTTCAACAAAAGCAAAATCAGTATTCAGTGTCTAACAGCATCAGGTAGCAGCTTTCTGCATGTTCCAGCATGTCCAACATGACAACTTTCACCAATATCACTTCCTTTTTTGCTCTTGCCAAAAATAGCACACACATTTCACATTTCCAGTGATGTGTGAACTATGCAAAAAACAAAACAAAGAACCTGTTGGTGACTGACCATAACAACAGCTTTAAGCTATGTGTGCAGGACACTTGCACTTTCTTCCACTTGGAACCAATTTTCACAACCTCTGAGCCTTGGTGTACAGATCACCTTCCACAAAGAAAATACTGTGACTGTCTCTTTGAACTTTAAAGTTATTTCAACACCTCCAATTGCCAAAGTCTTGCTGTGTTTTGGGTAAAATTAGAGTCAACTGCCAAGGAAATGTTTTGACAGCAAAGTATAACTGGATAGAACACACGTCTTACTGTAATTTGATTGGTTACAACTATATTAGGACTGTTCAAACACTTTAATTTGTATTTACAGCTTCCAGAGTTTGATAGGAAATCTTTGCTGTACACTTTTTATACCATTCTATTTCTCTCGTTTAGAGTTGTGCTGAAAGAATATGCAGACTGGATTTTGTCAGCTTTTTTTTTTATGTGCCACATTGTTTTGAATAATTTTCCATCAAGGACTGTATATCCAGATAAATCATGATGCTTTTTAAAAAATGTTTACAACAGTAAATAATTTGAACTCAGTAAATTTATTGATCATTGTATTAGGCATGCATGCATTATTAAACAGTTTTATAGCATACATCTGGCTGCTTTTTCTGCCTAGTGATTCAATATTTGGATATTTCCAAAGAAGAAAAATACAGTGCCTCTAGGTGATTAGAAAACGATTTGTCTTGCCTGCATTTTCCTATTTTTTTGTTTGGTCAGTGATCAGTTCTGATCCAGTCTCAGTGCTTGTAAGTATGAATAATAAATGTCTTTTTTTGTGTGGAAAGGAAGAGGCTAGAATAAGACCCCCCAACCTAACCCACCTTGTCAGCAAACCAAACCTCTTCAGGGGTTAAGCCTGTTGCATACAATGCGAAAACAGCACTAGCAGGAGGAACCCATGAAGTAAGTATTCTACTGTCCACCGATGTTCTTTTCTGCCAAAGGCTTTCAACAGGGACGCAGGTGGCGCTGTGGGTAAAAGCCTCAGCGCCTAGGGCTTGCCGATTGAAAGGTCGGCGGTTCGAATCCCCGCGGCGGGGTGCGCTCCCGCTGCTCGGTCCCAGCGCCTGCCAACCTAGCAGTTCGAAAGCACCCCCGGGTGCAAGTAGATAAATAGGTACCGCTTACCAGCGGGAAGGTAAACGGCGTTCCGTGTGCTGCGCTGGCTCGCCAGATGCAGCTTTGTCACGCTGGCCACGTGACCCGGAAGTGTCTCCGGACAGCGCTGGCCCCCGGCCTCTTGAGTGAGATGGGCGCACAAACCCCAGAGTCTGTCAAGACTGGCCCGTTCGGGCAGGGGTACCTTTACCTTTACCTTTACTTTCAACAGACCCAAGGATGAACTATTGCCACCTGAAAGTTTGTTTTCCTAGTGAATTTCAAAAAAATTCCAATGTATCTCAAGTAATACCTATGAATATGTGGTGCTTATATTTTAGATATTTTGACATTGCTTTTCAGCTTTTGGCTGGTATCCAAAACACACTACCAGAAAACAGGTTACAGCCAATTAAAATCCAAAAGAACAGTGACAGTTTTTACCAATACCATTTAAGTAATTTCAAATATTCCACTCACACTGTAAAATAACTGCTTTATTTACATTTGTCATATTTTTTCACTGCAGTAGTGGAATATGCAACATGTTTTCAGGCATTAAAGTTCCATTTAAGTATTCAGGATTTCATCAGTGGAGACATCCAGTCAGTCAATGAAATCATCATCTGTCCATTCATCCTAAACGAAAGAAAAAGGAACTCCAATCCTTTAACTTGTTAGAAGATGTGCAAAAAAACAAAACCCACCCTATGAATCAAGTATGGCTGATGGGAAAATTAACAACTGCAAAATTAGAAATATACAATCTCAGCTTCTATGCTTGCCTTTATTGAGGATTAAGGTCCTCTTTGATGTAAGGCAGAAAACAAATAAAACAATGTTTAGAAGAAAGTATCAACCAGGTTTAGCGTTATCTGGTGACTCCTAAAACATTCAACATTCAACAGCACTATCAGTACAGTGCTGTGTTGCGGTCAAGGAAGTACAGTAGTACTGATGAACCACCAAGGCTACTTATCAACTCTGTCAGTGATACAATCTTTACTCTGGTTCCTATGAACTTCTGCAACCAGCAAGGCAGGTAACTGGATTTGGCCAACTGTGGATAAAAGTACACCTAGAAGATTCTGCTGGTTAATTGGTTGGATTATCATAATAATTTTAAAATAGATTAAAGTTTGCTCCCTGTTAATTGGCATTATCTTAAATTTGCATATAGAACTAAGTTTTATGTTCTCAAACATATACAGATTTATCCAGTTACTCAAAGTACACAAATCCACTAACCTCCTCCATTTTTGGTTTCTTTGTTACGTAGTCTTCATCTTCATAACCTTTTCTCTTCTTTCTAAAACCAACCCCATAATACTAATATTAGATAGTATGTTCCCGTTCCAATAAGAAGATCTTTTCTTCAACTTCATATTTTATATTGGAGAAATTGGTATGACATCTAATAAACGATTGAAACCTTTTACTGGTATTTGAAGTGAACTGACTATTCAGCACTAGAGGCTCCTTAGAGCTATTGATAAAACACTGTTTTACAAGAACCAAGTCTTGCAGCTTCTTAAACAGATTATATTCAGTTGTTTCATATATATCCATATGCTGTAGAATAAAATTCTCAACAGTAAGGTCAGATGAAAAATGTTCAGTATGCCACATTAGTGACAGTTACGTTAAAGCTTACGTTATGTAAAACAAACACAATGAATACAACTAAACTTCGCAGGCTCTTCCCCCCTTTCATTTCCCACTGACCTCGTGGTTCACATTTGTTCTCCACACCCATGGATATATGTTGTAACTTATGATGAAATGAACTTCAGGTATGGGCAATAGCTATAGCTATGATCCAAACAGGTGCTCTTCCACTCATAGATGTGCTAACTTAGATCCAGTGGAAGAGTGCTGCACGAATAACTCCAAATACAGTGAAGTTCTATTTATATAAGACTTTGCACAAACACATTCAATACTTTGTTCAACTGGAATTTATATGCTATTTGCAGTCTACTATACTGCAATCCAGCCCCCAATACATTGCAAGAAGTCATCTGCTAGCTTCCAAAAGAGCTTGTGGAACAGCATTATATATTTTTTCTATTGCTACTTTCCCCCCCTTTCACCGACATTTCTTTGAATCCAAGTCAATACTTGTCTGAGAAGAAATTACTGACCAATGACTGGAACAGACCCTGGCTTCAAATCTCTGATAAAGTAAGATTATATCATACCATTTGCACAGGAATTCCTGGTAATCAAATTTTTCAAAATTAGCTTATTGGTCCTCATACAGTATATGCTGTCATAATCATTTTTAGGAAAGCTAGCACTGAGGTACGATGTAGCTTTAAATTGTTACTTACACATTTGTATTAAGAGCAAGTTCTGGGCTGTGGCATTTCTCTAACTTCTGTTTCAGAAGAGCAACTCCTTCTGGATGCGGTAGCTCATATTTCTTTACCAGATTTTTCATGCCTACAAAGGAGCAATAAAACACTTTCAAAACGCTTTAATTAAGTGTACTATATATCAATTAATCTGAACCCCAATAAGAAATGTACATTATCAAAAGTAGATCCAAATGAATTCTAGTGATATAGGTAGCCTAATCACACTCTCATCTTCACACTCAAACCCAACTGATTAGATATGGCACATTCCAACTAGTTTTGATTCTACAGACCTGGCTATAAAGCTTTGTGTGTGTATGTAAGGTTACAGCACAACAGGGAATGTTTAAGTATGATCTAATTGCTGTGAGTTGTACATGAAGCTGAGGAATACTTTAGCCAAGCTACAGTATATTTTGACCAGTTGTAGCCATGAACACACAGGATTAATTGTGCAAAGGTGTGTCTGGGGAGGGGGCATTCTAATAAAAAGTACGCCCAGCTCTCAAAAAGCCAGACTACAGTGCAAAATACTTTGCAGATTTTCTATGAAAAGCAAGTCCTCTTGTAGAACAAGTGTTAAAGACAATTGAGATGTGCTCCAGATTTCTTTGAAATAAGTTCCACAAAGTCTTAGCTTAAATTTGCCACATAACACTATTTCCCCCTTTACAGAAGCTCAGATTATATTTGTAAGACTCTTAGCTGTCATCTTATATCAGAGGATTTATGCTAAGGAATGTCAAGACACAGCAAAAGTGTGAAGTAAAGAACTCTACTAAACTAGTTGTTCACATGGTGTGTTTTTTTTATTTCCTGGAGGCTAACGGATAATGCAGTGTTAGCACTACTGTCCCAGGGAAACCTTCAGACGCAGGCACATTTTGCATATCAAGTCTTCAAAATACAGATCAACTGAAGGCTGTGTTGTGTTTGATGCAAGCATAAAAGCAGTATCAAGGACAGTCTTGCAAGCACCAGTCTACTGAAAGACTGAATACATATTTTTATGTGCCCTGGACTACAGGTTAGAGGCTATGAACACCGTCAAAGGCAGAAGAAGTTATCCAATATCCCCTTTTACTTGCTTATGCTAAAGACAGCTACCAAGTTTTGTTCTTCATTTGAAACATTCCCCTTGCTTTGCTGAAAATTCTGGTCTCATTTGACCTAGAAGACATTGTATTGCATCCATCACTATCTCCATTCACTATCTTTGATCCAGAGGGGCTTCCATAAATGGAATGTGGATGGAGACAATTTTTGCATATTTTCCCATTCCTGCGCCAGCACTCAAGTTGTTCCAGAGAATCCCCAAACCCCCTAGAGCAGATTTTAGAGGCTCAAGGGAGAAGGATGAAACAGTGAAGATTGCTGATTGGCAACGGGAATGTGTCTTCAAAGGATGTTGCTGTAACCCAACAGTCAGCTGATTGGTGGTTACAGCAACCTCCTTTGAAGTTAAGAGTCTGTTTTACAAGCAGTGGGGATACAATTGTGCTAAGAAAAGAATAGGCAATGGCTCTCCGTGTTTTTTTGGACTCCAACTTACATTTAGCCCCAGCCAACATGGTTACTGTTCAGGGATAATGAGTCTCATATTCCAGCAACATGGAGGGTCACTAGTTCACATCCCTGAACTAAGCCATATTTCTTTTTTCCTGTCACTTTATACCATTTCTGGGGGAGCAGAAGGGACAAAAATGCCCACTTAGATTCCTTTTTATTAACAGTTGGATACAAGTTTAAATATGTGTCCCAATTATTCAGAAAAGTAAATAAAATAAAATAAATCTTTCAAACGGATAAAGGCTTTTGCAACCCTCGGATAAAGGCTTTTGCAACCCTCTTCCATACTTTTAAAGAATACTTTAAAATAAATATGTGTATGGTACCTCATTCTCAGAATCTTTACTTACATTTCATCCCATCCAGTAACTGGGAGAGGGAAGCTTTGTTCTCTTTCAGCATTAAGCATTCTGACAAGTAACTGTCAAAAGATAGTGAAAATTAGATCTCAGTACCACTGTTTGGATGCAGAGAAAAGTGAACATCTATGAAGAACACTTACATTAACATACACCCCATAAAGAGAATGACATTTAGCTAAATGTTAGGTGATGGGAAGGAATTTTTCAAAAGTATATTAAAAAAACAAAAACTTAGCACACATTATAAAGGGTAACAATACAAAGCCAATGTCAAAAATGCTAAAGTTAAATTAATGATGATTAGAATTCTCTACAGCAATTTCTTTCATTCTCAAAAAACCCCACACCCCTCCAGGAATCAAAGATAACCTTCCGAAAGCAAAACAATGGTATTCTAACATGAAGTAGTAGTCTGGAAACATGAGCTTCATTTGATAGTGTAAGATGGATGTTTTAAAAAGCTGTAAAAGTAACCATTTTATAGGCAGCTGACATATGACAAGTTGAAGGAACAAAAGATTTAGGGTTGTATGCAACTAAATCATTGTGTGCCGATAATAGACTTCCACAATTGACAATTCCCTCTACCTCCACCCTGCACCACCCTCTGTGCGAGAGAGTTGGCGGAACCCCCAGAGCAGGTTTGTGGGTGCACCGGGGGGCGGGGAGAGACAAGAAACATTTCACTATACTCACATACATAGAATCATAGAGTTGGAAGGGACCCCAAGGACCATCTATTCCAAACCCCTGCAATGCATCATTCCACAGAGTCATTTAGTTGATACAACCTTTATTGCTTGGGCGGGGGGGGGGGACCCAACATAGTAATTTAAATAGTGAAATGGTAGGATTCAGTAAGCTATTTTCCTTCCCTCTGCCACACATTTACAGGTTAAGCAGCTGATCAGGTTGGCCACCAGTGTTTGAATCTGTGTGGACGATTCTTGAACAATAAACTCTTAATCCACGTTGACGCAAAGTCTTAACAACACCACAGATAGAGCTTTGGAAGGATGTACAGCGTCAGCACAAAAACCTACTAACTTAATCTGTAAATCCAATGCTTGGAATATTATCTACCTTTCCATATTAATTCCTGCTCTCGATGCGCTGGACAAGATGGCAGTGAGAGCAATCTGAGACGGTGTATAAAGAAGGCAGGCATCTGTTAAAGCAACCCGATTGAGAAAGTCATCAGCAGTCTTCCTCAGTGTCTCAGGATTCTCAAGCAACGGGTAACGAGTCTAGAAAAATATGCAGAATTGCTGAGTTCCTTTTTCTAGCTCAAGTATTTTAGCGTCAAACAGGCATGCTGTGATACTTAAGAACTAATCTGCTCTAGTACAGTGCTTGGTACTATTAATGCTTCAACATTTTACAATAGTTACCATCTAAATGTACCATCTAAGGTACATTTTTTAAGCAACAGAAATGATTACCTTTAGATCGATCAAGAAGCCTTCAAATGGTCTGTAAGGGTTGTGCACTATGAGGTGGAAGTTCAGTTGCTGTATAAGTAGCAGTTCATATTCCAAGATCTGTTCCAGGGCCTTTTCCTGTCCTACTGCACTTTCACGAAGGTTGCCCACAAACTGTGTACTGGACACGTTAAATTCGTCTACTTTACATGCCAAGAATGCACATGTTAACCTTAAAAACAAACAGCAAACACATTTGGTTCTAAGGAAGACCATTATATATGAAGTCAGGAAGTATTTTGAACAGCCTAGCCTAAATACTAGGACACAAGAGAAAGCTCCCTCTAATATAAAATCCAGCCCCAAATCCTTGGAAAACTTTTAGAGCTTGCAAACTATCAGCAAACATCCAAAGAAAAAAAGTGGACAGAGACAGTTTTATGGGGCAGTTGTTTTACCTTGAGCTGACCTGCATTGTATACTGGGGTAATAGAATGTCTCAAACAAAACCATGTGGGTTCTGTCAGAAGATAACTTTTGTCTGCTTCCCCATGTTACTTATTGCTGGAAAAGCCTGTGGTTTTTATCCTAACCCAATGCATTAATATTTTTTTTAAAAAAAGAATCTGGCATAGAAAGCTTTGGGGAAAATGTGTGGTCAAATGTCCCAAAATAAAGCTATGTGTGATATGTCAGAAGAAAGGCATTTAACTGCTTCTCAGTGCAAATTTTAGCATGAAAAAAGTGAGACTGTTTTTGCCCTGATTCATTTACCTAAACTAAACTAAAACTATTTGATAAATTCTGTTTGGGGACATTGTTTACTATTATTTATAATAATATTATTTACTGTTATTTATAATAAACCAGGAGAAAAACATTGCTGTTCTACTTCTGTGTAAATTCTGCAAGTGCACCCCAGAGTGGATTTCAGCCCTGCTTTTTGATGTGACGCAGTAACTAATTTTTAGGGATTGAAAAATACTCCATTTTTAGGATTCAGTTTGTTTTCATAGGATTTTTTCTGTCTATGACATTTTCTGTACATGACAACTGTAAATGTTAAGTGGTTGAAATGTTGAGACATAGTTTACAACAGTTCAGGCAACAATATCCTTAGACAACATAATAGAATTTCTGTTTGGGGAAAATAATTAAACCACAAGGGTATCCATTACTTACATAATAATCCGAGGATGATACTCCATCACTGAGTTATTGAGGTAAAAACGCTTGAAGTACATGCAAGCTGATCCCTAAAAGGAAACTATAATCAGAAAGTTCATTCACGCAAATAGCATGGCTGTTGTTCTGTGCTGCCACATAGAACACATCGTGATCAAATAAATACAAGATATGCTGGGCAAGTCAACTGAAAAACAAAGTAGTGCACAGGTTGACCCAATGTGTATTTATGCAGCAGAAAATTCAAGTTTAGAAGAGCCAGAAGCAGGGGATAAGCAGAAGACAAAGGCCACTGCCAGTTCCAATTGGTGTGTTGACTAATCTACCTCATGTCTATAAAAGCTCAAGATGCTATTAGGAGCAGTTTGAACAGAGTCACTAGAATTCCCTTCTAAAAAGCTTGTTTGCATTAGTGTTCCTGCCCCTCTTTGACTCAAAAGAAGAGTACTCCTGAGAAAGTCTCCACAAGTGTCATAATGCCCACAACTTTTATAGTGCCCTCACATGTGCTACATTCTTTAAATATTCAGGGTTGGTACTTTGTTGGCTTGTGCACATCACTGGATCCTGGCTGCAATGAAACATGGCCTTCGGTGGAGATCAAGTGGATGACAAGACAGCTTTTCTGATCCCTATGCCCCTCTCTAATGCTACCTCCCTGGGCTTTTGCTGCAAGAAGCATAGTAGCATTTCCCTTTGTTACAATGGGAACAAAGTTGGAATGGAAAGTTGAATTATTGCTGTGGCAAGCACAGTTGCTACATTATTCTCCCAGCTACTTGCAATAATACTCTGAAAATTATTACAGAAATGTTGGGTGGTTGAGCAGCTATCAGCAGTGGAAGGGCTAATCCAACCAGCTCTTATCAGTTCTGGCTTTTGCTTCTCCTACTCTTAGGAATCCAAGAACAAGACTCCAAGGGAGGTGTCATTGTCCCCATGCAGGCTGCGTCCCACTACCTCATGTTTTTTTTAAAATGCCTCCCTTGTAGGCATTCTATCTAACAAAAGTCTGGCCAGGAATAGCAAGTATATATGGCAACCCCAGTAACATGATTGAAATCTCGAGGGAAGTTTTTCCTTGTTCGCACCATCTCAGTGGCGATCCAGGTGAAAAAATTCCTTACAATGCTCATATTTGCCCCTTAATATGTGTGTCTAGAGGCAGACAGGCATTGCTCAGTTATGAAGGCATGGGCATCGTGGGCATTATAAATGAAGGGTGGGAAATATGCAGCCCTCCAGATGTTACTGGACTACAATTCCAATCATACATGACCAGCGACAAGGCTGACTGGGGCTGATGGGAACTACAATACAAGAATATCTGGAGGGAGTGTTTCCCTGTGTCTAGTGTGAATAAACAATGTTAAACATTACTTGGTGACAAATAACAGTTCAGGGACTTTAGATGCAGGAGGAATGGCCCCAAAGTAGGTGGGGAAAGTTTAGGGGAAAAATGGGGAGTGGGTTGAGAAGAATGAAGTGTGTGTGTGTGTAAATAATTTATATACCGCCCTATACCCGGAGGTCTCAGGGTGGTTTACAGAACAAAATTAAAATATAAAACCACAATATATATATAATAATGATTTTTAAAAAACCAATACCCCCCCAAAAGAACCACATTTTAAAAGGGCATAGGATGTCAATCAAATCAACCAAAGACCTGGTTAAAAAGTGTCGTTAATCATAAATATTTTTACAAAAATAGAGCTTAAAAACCAAAACAAATACTGCTTTCTCAAAGAGAATGTTAGAAACTCACCACCACAGATCTAGGCATCGCTGGCTTGAAAACAGAGCAGAAATCCAATAGCCTTTTTTCATAGTATTTACAAATGGTCAACTCTTCGTGCGGCTCAAGAAGAAACGGGTCAGTCTGTTGAACCTTGTGGGAGAACAAAAATTATCTTAACTCTAATCCAGTGGTTCCCAACCTTTTTTGGGCCATGCCCCACCTAAGCATTTCTCAAATCCTGATTGCCACCCCGCCCCCGTGACATATAATTCTTATTATTCAAAAAGTGAACTCCTATTCAGGGGAGGAAGCCTAAAAGGCCATTAACTGTTAATACCTCATTCTTGATTGCCCCCATAAAAATCAAATTGCCCCCCATGGGTCGTGTGCCCCACGTTCGAAACCACGGCTCTAATCAGAGCCGCCGCCACCAACATACAAAGGTTACAAGTTGTAGTCAGAATTAAAGAACCTTTTAATGAGGGTGAAAGAGAAGAGCGCAAAATATGGTCTGAAGCTCAACATCAAAAAAACGGAGATCACGGCCACTGGGCCCATCACCTCCTGGCAAATAGAAGGGGAAGAAATGGAGGCAGTGAGAAATTTTACTTTCTTGGGCTCCATGATCACTGCAGATGGTGACAGCAGTCACGAAATTAAAAGACGCCGGCTTCTTGGGAGAAAAGCAATGACAAACCTAGACAGCATCTTTAAAAGCAGGGTCACGAAGCATGGGGTCACGAAGAGTCAGACATGACTAAACGACTAAACAACAACAACAACAACAACATAACAAATACAAATCACACGCAGGAGGACTCGGCGTTTGGGCAGCCCGCGCCCTACCTTCCTATTGGCTACAGCTTTGCACCGGAACTTGCGGTTGGCGTCTGCCCGGCGCCGGACCAGCTCCTCTTCGCTGCGGAAGGTCCAGCGCCGCCGCTGCGTGCTGCTGTGGTACATGGCCGCGGCAAGGACACCGCACCCGAGTGAGCCCAGGCGCCCGGCGCCCGACTAAGCGCCGCTGAGGCAGCGACAGACGGCCGCTTCCCGCTTCCTCCGTCGGCGCCGCCGCCGCGAAACTCCCTTCCGTGATACTCCCGGCGTGCCCCGCGCCAAGGCCACCTCCACGGATTTTTCCCGGCATGCGCCTCTCCCTCAGAAGCTTCGGAAAGCGCTTTTCGTCTAAAGGGGTACGAGAAACTCTTGCCTCCACACTTCCGGGACCGCCATATGCGGGGCAGGAGCGCACAAAGAAACCCAACTTGATTTAAAACTGGGTAGCCGGGTAACTCGGGCCGTGTCCCGAAGGTTTGAAACAAGTGGATTCGAACTTCAAGTCCGGACGATTTCTGAACGTTGAGTGAACAGGCTCCTACTGTTTCTCCCATTGAAATAAATCGCTGCAACAGGCAGTGCATTCCTTGGAAGCCAAATCTGCTGTCCGAGGCAGTTGCCTCACCAAAGGCGGGCCAGCACTGATGGCTACATTCAGTTGAGTCCCATTACTGAGTGGCTAGTTTTTCTTAATTCTCGGGCGCAGAGCGGAACAGCGCCCCAATCGCGATAGTAAGCTGCCATTTGCACGCAGCCCCCCCCCCCCCCATGGTGGCCCTTCCATTTCAGCTCTGCCACCGGCGAGGCAAGAACAAAGAGCAGCCGCTCTAAACACCTCGCCTCTGCTCCGCGCATCTTCTGTTTATTTACATCGACTTCCCAGCCCGTTCAGTTCGCAACCTGAGTATTTTGACAATTGCACCGGGTCTCTTGAGCCTCGCACTCTCCTGGGGGGGTGGGGCGTGCGCTTTACCAATAGGGGGAGGAATTATGGGAATTGTAGTTAATAAGAATGGCGAGTAGGCATTTGCTGCTGCGTCAACGACAAAGAATACCACAGAGATAGAAACGTAGAGTAACGCGCGCCGAGAACTTCCGGGTACACTCGAGAGCGGCTCATCATTTGGCCATGATTATGTGTGGGCGCAAAGCGGCGTTGCATCCCGCCTTTCGACAGTGGGGGGAAAGTAGGAGTGCCTTGTTGGAATGCTAGTAGCGGGAGCCAGAGGGAATTTAGACAGTGTGAAAGAGGCGTGACTCTGGGGATGCTTAGTGGGGAGAGTAAGCCCCACGTAGATCTCCGTAGGGGTTACTTTTGAGTAAACCTGCAGAGGATTGGGCTGTAATCTCTCTCTCTCTGGGAGGCGAGGAAAAGAACCTTCCTCCTCCTCTTTTCTCTTAGCAATTCGATCCTTGTTCGCACAGCAAAGTAAGGCAGAGAAAGAGTTGCCAGTCTTGCCCACTCTCTTTTCCAAAGACAATAAATGCTAACGCTGATTTCTCTCTCTCTCCCTCTCTCTCTCTCTCTCTCTCTCTCTCTCACACACACACACACACACACACACACGTTTTAACTTCGTGGCGCTGCACAGCTTATTTCTATGTGTTTAATCCGAAGCAAGCTCCATTAGGTTCAAAGAGGTTTGTTGTTGTTTAGTCGTTTAGTCGTGTCCGACTCTTCGTGACCCCATGGACCAGAGCATACCAGACACTCCTGTCTTCCACTGCCTCCCGCAGTTTGGTCAGACTCATGCTGGTAGCTTTGAGAACACTGTCCAACCATCTCATCCTCTGTTGTCCCCTTCTCCTTGTGCCCTCCATCTTTCCCAGCTTCAGGGTCTTTTCCAGGGAGTCTTCTCTTCTCATGAGGTGGCCAAAGTATTGGAGTCTCAGCTTCAGGATCTGTCCTTCCAGTGAGCACTCAGGGCTGATTTCCTCAAGAATGGATAGGTTTGATCTTCATGCAGTCCATGGGACTCTCAAGTGTCTCCTCCAGCACCATATTTCAAAAGTATCAATTCTTCGGCGATCAGCCTTCTTTATGGTCCAGCTCTCACTTTCATACATCACTAATGGGAAAACCATAGCTTTAACTATATGGACCTTTGTCAGTTTACTCCCAGGTAATTAAATATATGTTTGCAGCTGTGGTTAACCCTCCTCCGACCCTTCAAACAGATGTTGCGGTGAGCAAATACGGTAGAATCCATGCCTTAAAAAAATTTGTTGTTGTTGTTACATCTCAAAGTGCAATAGGAGAACAGCTGCACAGAATAGCGACAGTTCAGCAGGGACAAGTATGTACGCATAGCACAATCCTATGCACGTCTACTCGGAGTCGGAAGTTCATTTCACTTTTAAATTGTATTGCCTTTCCATATTACTTTTCACAAGGCAGTTTGCAAGCTGAAGAAACAACAAAGATCGCACACCTTGTAACAGTCTGATCCAATGCAGAAATGTCATAATAGAAACATAACTTTAAAATGAACAATTTATATCAAATCGAGTAATATTCTGTAATCCATTAGAATATAATAGTACACAATAAAATTAAATATCAGCAAGCAATACTTAAAGATAAATTTACTATTAATAATTTCAATAAATAATTGCTAAACTATGATCAATAAAAATAACAGTAAGTCACATTGCATAAAATAACACAATACAATGGGACTTGTATGAGATTGTATCTGTAAATGTGCTAATTCTATAGAACTAGGAAGTTTAAATAATAGAGGTTAGCAGCCTGTTAATTTCCATCTTGCAAATTTCTTTTCTGATAGAGCTCTTGTCTGTCGAAGTGACAAGCCATGGAATGCATATGGCTTTAGTAATGGGACAAGCTTCACTTTGTGGTTTTCTCCTTGTGCAACTGTTGAACGCACATTAGTTTTCTTGGGGCAAGAGGCCTGGTGTCAAAACTCTAAATGTATTTTAATTTTTATCACAGATGGGGAGACCCTGACCTACTTTTGTGCAGCCCCCATCATCTCTTGAAGCTGCCCCATTTTACCATCCCATCAGAGTTCATTTATAGGAACATAGCTGTCTTAGGCTGTGTTCACAGTAGGGCATTCATTCAGATTAGAGTTGTTGCCCAGTGGGCAGATTTGTGTGCCTTTGTCCACACATGAGCACTTTCGGTTTAATGCCTCTGAAATTTATCTCAATGAACTGCACTTCTTGGGATGCATTTGTGCTGTGCTGTTGTCTCCTCTTCTCAATTAGAAACTTCCTGCCCACTATAAGTTCCAAAAACCTGAGATCTGTTGTTGGCATCTCCACCAGATCACACAACGCTCTCTTGCTCTCTGTTTGAAAAATACAAGTTTTTTGACCTATGACAGAAACAGTAAAAGAAAGAAAAGTGTTGCTTGAAACTAGGCAAGGATTTTGTGCAGGTCGCATGAAAGACTACCACTCCTTTTCTCCTCTTCTCCTTTTTGCCTTCTGTATCTGCAAGGGACAAAATATGCTTAAGGGGTGAGTAGGCAAGGTGTTATAATGGATTTTTATTACTTGAGAACTAATACTTTCTGAGGTTGTAGTGCCACTGCCAGCGTTTGGAGTACCCGTTTTAGCTCTGGGATTAGATCAAAATCATCCTTCTGGAGCCCAGTTTTGTGTATAATCTGCTTGTAAAAATGACCATTGGATATGGATAAATTTTGGACAAAAAAAATAGGATCCCTGTGGCACAATTGCCTTTGTGTGTCCACCGACCCAAGTCACTTCCTTGCTCCGTGGTTAGAGATCATAAAAACTCCCATGCAAAAATATGCTTTGCATCTCAAATTATAAACCATTTGGTGTTAATTAAATGATGAAGAAAAGATTTTGAATGGTCCTCTCTGTCAAATACTGAAACTAATATATATGTGACAGAAAACGCTAAAAATGATGCAGCTTTTAGATGTGAGCAAACTGAGTATATAGGTTTCATCTGTTACAATCCATAGTTAATACTGAAATGTCCCTCAGCACACATGCAGAAACTATTATATTCAGTGCTTTTTTCTTTAAAAAAATGTTTAGGGGTACTCTTATTTTGAATCAAGAAAATCACCGTTTTATAGTTCAAATCAGGGAAAATAAATACAGTAAATGGACAAAAGTACAAAGATTCACAAAATGTTTAGGGGTATGCGTACCACTGTGTCCCCCCAGGAAAAAAGGACTGATTATATTTATGGACTACAGAATAGTTTCAGCCATAGGCAACCACCAATGACTCCTCAATTGGTACCAGTGAATTCAATTCCAGTGAAATCAGTGGGGCTTGTTTCTGAGAAGGCACATATAAAAATGTGGGCTGAATACTAATGGAACAAAGGCATGAAGTGGGTGGGGATTTGGTTTTTGGGGGTTTTTTTACCCTGATCTCTAGCCAAAAAGGCTTCCAGAGCAGCTTACCAAAATCAGTAATAAGTCAGCCTTACAACTTAAGAGACACAACACATAAGGAAAAAAGGCCATGAGAGAGGAGGGGGCGGGAAGCAAGCTCAGAAACCACTTCCTAAAGCTAAAAGTAGTTATAACTGTCAGCTGGAAAAAAACAGTGCAGGTAGCTGGATGGAATGGCGGCTGCTAATACTGAGAGTGCCAAAGGCAGCCATAGGAAATGGAACAGCCCTGCTCTGAAACCTGATGGAATGGTTGATGACAGCTGGGGAGAGCCAAATGCAACTGGTCTAATGACTGTAGGTTACATATACCAACTATCTGAACCAGCCTTATAAGAGAATCTGAAATTGTAGATTCATAACATTGATGATCTGTGCCTCTAAAAGTACAATTTCAACACATTAGGATGAAAGTGCTGTAAAAAGCAATGGTTATCCTCTTCTTAGTTTTAGAAGTAGCAGAAGCAAAAATTGTTTTTAAAAAGTGTGCCAGTCCATTAAAAGGGGGGGAGGGGGAATAATACAAATAAATAAAACTTCAGTGCTTGGTTTAATAGCACAGTTTTAATGTATGAATCAGAAAGATGCACCACTGAAAATTAAACTGGAAACTGAAATGTGCTAGTTAATTATGAACGGCTGAATTGCTTGTTGTGCAAATTGTCCACAGGCAGGAGAATTAGAAATGCAGTGTTAATTTTACAAGTATTGTAATCTCATTTTCATAACTAGCTGTAAAAGTTATTAATCAATTGCTCTGACCAATCATGTGTAAAAGTTCGTAGTCTATGAAGATGTTTTATTTTGCCATTAAGCATTACATGTGCTGGAATATTTGGCTGGAATTATAGAATACTGGAAGTGGAAAGCAAACTTGGGAGATAATGAAAATGATCCAATTACTTATGCCTTTAAAATGTGCTACCTTAGTTATTTCAATAACTGACAGCCAATGAGGGTTTTGTTTAGCTATTTCCTAAAAAGTGTACAGAAACGTCTAGTTTAGTGCCTCTCCCCCCCCCCACACACACATCTAGAAAGAATAGGGTATCGTGTAGCATTATGAGAGCAGGCTCAGCAGTTAAAATAATCCAGAATAAAAACACAGTGTACTTACCTTGAATTACCAGGGCCAGCACAACAAGGTGGCAGAGGGGGGCAACCACCTCAGGTGATATTTGCTGAGGGGTGACAACAGCACTGCTTCCTTGGCTGTTGCTCTGTGTTGGAGGGCAGATGTAGGTGTGTCAGGTGGCCTGCATTACACCCCGTATACTAGCCAGCAGCCCCCATGGGTGCTGGGGGATGGTGGTATTATCCTGTTGCTAGCAATGACGTTTCAGTAATCTCTGAGGCCAGTCACTTTCTGAACAATGGAAGGGAAGGTGCCATATTGTCTTTTGCCTCAGGCACCAAAATATCTTCGGCCATCTCTGCTAATTAAAAGGTAGCAGGTCAGGAAGAAAGCCCCCTTGGCACTTCCAGGCTCCCTGTCCCCTCTCTGTACATTTGTGCTTTTCCCCTCCTCGCTCCTTTTTGTCTCTTAGCTCTGTACAGAAGAATCACTTTGAGATCACTTGGAAATGATAACTGGTGTATAAATAGTACAGTGGTACCTCGGGTTACATATGCTTCAGGTTACATACACTTCAGGTTACAGACTCCGCTAATCCAGAAATATTACCTTGGGTTAAGAACTTTGCTTCAGGATGAGAACAGAAATCGTGCTCCGGCAGCATTGCGGCAGCAGGAGGCCCCATTAGCTAAAGTGGTGCTTCAGGTTAAGAACAGTTTCAGGTTAAGAATGGACCTCTGGAACGAATTAAGTATTTAACCCGAGGTACCACTGCACTAAATAAAGTAAGGTGTTGGTGTCACAACAAACAGCAGCACGTCTTTTCTCTTCCAAATTAAAGTTCTCACTTTAACATTCTGTGGCTAGCTTGTAAATATTCCCCTGGTTTGTATTGGGAGTGAACAAACTGACATGTAAGCAATGAAGAAGAATTAGGTTGTCTTATCTGGAATGGCTTCCCCTCTCTTGCCTCTGAAGAGCCATGCTCTCTGGAAAGCGGTTCTTGTTTATTTTCCCTGTAGCCTTCATTACAATGGGATTCACGTGTACCTGCATCCTCGCTGGTGCTGTAGTTGTTGCCATGGTTATGTCCTCAACTTGCTTTCTCAACAGGGATCTCCCCTTGCCCGCTCACCTGCGTAATGTATTAAGCACATATAAGATGGGAGGGGGGGTTGTGTTCAAGAGACTTTAGAGGAAGCTGGACCTAAGTGTTCCCCACTTCTTTGAGTGGTAAGAGGTCCATGTGTAGGGCTATGTATTCAGACTCCATAGGATAAGACACCGAAAACTGGAGACTTAAGGTGATGTTTTGCAATCTATCTGCAAATATAACCTATTGGAATCAAGGAGATGCCTAAAAACAGGCAGCAAAACCACTGATCCTCCACCAGGACCCCAAACTATAGATAGCCTGCTTCCCATCCAGATAACCTCAACTGAAACCTCTCAGCTCTTCCTGCCTTGGTCTGCAGCCAAATTTAAGCTGCCACTACTTCTAGCTTTATCACTGACCTTCTCTCAGTTCTGATGGGTGTCACGTTCAAGAGGATAAAGTGAGATTTGTGAGCACCAGGGTCCACTAAAGTGATTTTGCTGTATCTTTCATCACTCATCAGATTTTTCAGTCAAAACCATCAGAAAGATCCATTCATGCTAATCAAGACAACCCAATTCGCATTACGGAGCTTACGGAGCTTCAGCCACATATCCACAGAGTGTATGTGGAGTGAAAAGATTGAAAGGTTGTTTAGTTGGCAGATTTCTCAGTTTACATATTCATTTCTATCACTTAAATTACCATGAAATTTTACTGTAAAACTGGAGGCATGCAGCCGGATCCAGATTCTTTCCACCAGCCGAAGGCTTTAGATCCATTTGAGGAATCCCACTGATGGAGGTGGGGAGACAATTTTTGCCAATTCTGCCTGCCCCTCCCACACTGCTCTGGAGGGCCAACACTGAAGGCTGCAGTGGGAAGGGGAATTGACAAAAGCGGTCTTCCATCCCTTAGCTGGTGTTGAACTCTGTCCAGGGGATTCTCCCACAGACAGGATCGAAGCCTGACTCTAACGCATGATTATTTGGTTTATGTAATTTCCTAAAATTATATTGTGATAATTGTTCTATATTTAGCAGACTCAGGTTTCTGTTATGCATCTGTTACCTGAACTTTGCTTTTTCCTCTCTCTTCAGATTCATCGTCTGTTAATTGCATTAGGCTGTATTGAATATAACCGTGAATATTTAAAACTGAAGTGCACTATTCAGATTGTACCCAAGGAATTTAAAAATGGGTTCAATAGCTTGAGGATTTATAGGCAAACTTTGGAAAGCACAGTTTTAGAAAACTTCAGAGTCTCATCTCATTGAGACTCAGATGTGTGTAACTGACTTGTTATATACAAATAGAAGATTGAGAGAAGGAACAGTTGGATCATCAAAATGGTATGATGTGAAAGGTTAATCCTCCCTCTACAGCACTACAATCCTGGTGCACTTTGGTCTTGCTGTTGGTGGTTTTTGAAGAAATGCAAAGAGACCAAAGATCTGATCATTTCTACCATCTCATCTAGTTAGGCCCTCAGATTGACTGATGATTGGGAAGGTAGACCACAATGTTCTGATCTAATTATTTGTCTGCTACTAGTGCTGGGTGTAAAAAGGGACGCGGGTGGCGCTGTGGGTTAAAGCCTCAGCGCCTAGGGCTTGCTGATCGAAAGGTCGGCGGTTCGAATCCCCGCGGCGGGGTGCGCTCCCGCTGCTCGGTCCCAGCGCCTGCCAACCTAGCAGTTCGAAAGCACCCCTGGGTGCAAGTAGATAAATAGGTACCGCTTACCAGCGGGAAGGTAAACGGCGTTCCGTGTGCTGCGCTGGCTCGCCAGATGCAGCTTTGTCACGCTGGCCACGTGACCCGGAAGTGTCTGCGGACCGCGCTGGCCCCCGGCCTCTTGAGTGAGATGGGCGCACAAACCCCAGAGTCTGTCAAGACTGGCCCGTTCGGGCAGGGGTACCTTTACCTTTACCTTTTTAGTGCTGGGTGTAAAGGCATCTTGCTTGGATATATGGCTTTAACAAGCCATCCATACCTGCATATTTTGAACTTAAATAGTAAGTTGCTATTCATAAAGGTTCTCTCCCAACTTGTTTCAAAGACAGAGGAAAGGGTGTACTAGATCAGAATATAGTGGTACCTCCGGTTGCGGATAGGATCTGTTCTGGAGCTCTGGTCGGATCCCGAGGTTTTCACTACTGGAGGTGCCTGTTCTGCGCGTGTGCATGGCACCGTAGAGCGCTTCTGTGCATGCGTGCGGCGAAACCTGGAAAAAAGCTTCCGGGTTTGCCGCATTCGCATTCTGAAGTTTACGTAACCAGAGGGTTACGTAACACGAGGTACTACCTTGGGTTAAGTACTTAATTCATTCCGGAGGTCCGTTCTTAACCTGAAACTGTTCTTAACCTGAAGCACCACTTTAGCTAATGGGGCCTCCTGCTGCTGCCGTGCCGCCAGAGCACGATTTCCGTTCTCATCCTGAAGCAAAGTTCTTAACCTGAGGTAATATTTCTGGGTTAGTGGAGACTGTAACCTGAAGCATATTTAACCTGAAGCATATGTAACCCGAGGTACCACTGTATCTGTTTTTCCTCACCTGTAAGAGATAGCTTAGGTTGGATACATCTACTCAAGTCCCACTGAATTCAGCCGGGCTCACTCCCAGGTAAGAGGGCTTAGGATTCCAACCTATATAGTTAGGGAAGGAAACATTTTGATCTTCTAAATCCAAGCCCATCAATTTAGCCATCAGTTTTCTTAGATCTAATGATTTATCAAGTGAAACAATGAAAAGCAGAAAACACACAAATTTTACCTTTTTCCAGAAGAAGATATCTGCAACCCGTTGAGAACTGGCAAAAACGTTTGGACCAATGCACTTTTTCTTTTGCAGGAAAAGACTCACAGCTGCCTCTTTCAAGGGACCATCCGTATTTCCCATAAGAAATACATTATAACCAAACCATTTATAGTGCCCTTGAAAGAGGCAGCTGCGAGTCTATTCCTGAAAAAGAAAAAGTGTATTGGCAGGCAAGCATTAAAAGATGTGAAATGATACCAAACCTTTTCCTCTGGCTCGTGTGAGAACATTTACAAGAAACTGTTTTGGTTTTTTAAGCATCTCTGTGTGTTGTCTTCTAAATTAATTTGAATCTCAGGACTACAAGAAAACATTCTTTGTGCAAATAAATATATGGGAGGAAGGAGAAATATTTGGTGTCTTGGGGTGTTTCCAGACAATCTATTTTCAGGTGGGATTCAGTCATATGCTGGCAAATTCAGGTAGTACATTTAAAGCTGATTTGGAGTTCTTGTGCAACAAATGTATTTTCTCCAAAGACCAGTCTTTTTGCAATAAGGAAAGTGGGGAAGCATTTGCTTGGATGCAGTATCATCTAGGCTCCCCACAAGCAATCACAGTGAGTGTCCATTAAGTAGCCATTGTTGTCTTACCTCCCTGAAAACAAATCAGGATACATGCTCAATAAACAGGTTGTCTGGGAGCACCCTTTGTGAAAGACTGGACTATCCTTCATTGGTGGAATTGATGAAAAGATCTACATTTTGGAAACAGTAAGTTACATGAACTAATGTTCTTCTTCCAACTGCTGTGGGATCTGGGGCCGCCAAGTATATCACCAAGTATATCACCAATTATCATTGTCTGGGGGGGGGGAATGCATGCCATCTAAAAACCACTGACCTATGCAGTTTGTTTAGTTAGCAAGACAGAAAGCATTACAATTTCTGTAATTGGTTCTGATGAGTTTCTGAATATTTTGCTGACTAATATGTTTGTCTTTAGTTTTTGCATGAATTACTTTCAATGGTATTTCCTTTCTGGGCAAGAATTAAATGAGGCTTTGCATCTCATGGAGGCAGCTTAAACAATACACCACAATTAATATCAATAAATTTGGAAAAATGTATGCAGGGCGACCAACTTTATACTTCCTAAATTTTGTTGCTTACCTAAGATATTTCAGTTCTCACACTGAAATGGTTGGAGTTAATTTAATCCAGATTGCTGAACCATGATATCATATCTTGCAGGTTCTCAAAGTGTGATATACATATTCTTTTCACTCCAAGAATTATTGCTGTATTAAGAACATAAGAAGAACTGGCTGCAGTCAGGACTTCAGGATCATAACGAGAAGTTTGGGTTATAGGTTTGTTTTGCTTTTGTTTCATTATGTATTTTGCATTTTCATTTCATGTTGTGAACCACCCTGTGATCTTCAGATGAAGGGTGGTATATACATTTGAATAATAATTATAGTAATAGGAATAGTTTTGAATTATGGTGCTGGAGGAGACTCTTGAGAGTCCCAAGGACTAAAAGACGATCAAACCTATCCATTCTTAAGGAAATCAGCCCTGAGTGCTCACTGGAAGGACAGATCCTGAAGCTGAGGCTCCAATACTTTGGCCACCTCATGAGAAGAGAAGACTCCCTGGAAAAGACCCTGATGTTGGGAAAGATGGAGGGCACAAGGAGAAGGGGACGACAGAGGATGAGTTGGTTGGACAGTGTTCTCGAAGCTACCAGTATGAGTTTGACTAAACTGTGGGAAGCAGTGGAAGACAGAAGTGCCTGGCGTGCTCTGGTCCATGGGGTCACGAAGAGTCGGACATGACTAAACGACTAAACAACAAATAGGAATAGTAATAATAAGCCAGAGGGAAGCAAGGAAAGTGTTCCAACAAGTTTTCCCTCCCCACCCACCGACCTTTTAAAGATGAGGTGTAGTGTGCTCACTCACAAGACTCTATTCACTTATGAGGATATCAGGATTGCTAGCACATCAGTGCTGTGATCTGGCCAGGTCGGGCCCAATACATTTTGGCACCTGAGGCGAAGTGCAAAATGACACTCCACCACCAGGTAAGTACATTTGCCAAGAGGCCACTGCAGAGGCAGCATTGGGGGGATGCTGAGGAGGCAGCAGATTTGACTTTCAAGGAGCGCACCATTGCTGTCGCTGACATTGTGGCAGCAGCAGCAGTGGGCAAAACATTCCTTGGAGTCCAGATTTGCTGCTCCTCTAGAACCTGCCGCCCAAGGCAGTTGCCTCACCTTGCTTTACGGATGGGCTTGCTCTGGTGTGCTAGGTGACAATGCTGCACCCTCTTGTCCCAGCATTGATTCAGTTGTCTCTGCCCCCAGTTTGGCCTCCCCGCTTGGTTGAACAAAGCCATCCCCAGGACTCACTGAAGCTTCTTCCTCCACAGGAAGCTCAGAGGGGGGAAGCCAGCATCTCTGTTCCCCCTTCCAAAGTGTCTGAATTCATGGTAGAAAGGGGAGCTCCTTCCTCCTCCAACCCAGGTTCCCCCAGTCCAGTCAGCTCATTTTCCTAGAACAGCCAATCAATATTGCCAGAATTGAGGGACTGGTTGGGGGATCTGTCTGGAATAGTAGGAGATACTGCATAAGGAGCTGCAGTTGGAAAGGGGAAAGGGTGGAAATGGGGTGCCTCACCATTTGTACTAGCAGAAGTGTTTCTGGTGGTTTTCCCAGTAGTGATGTCTGGAAGTGAGAGCTGGACCATAAAGAAGGCTGATTGCCGAAGAATTGATGCTTTTGAATTATGGTGCTGGAGGAGACTCTTGAGAGTCCCATGGAGTACAAGAAGATCAAACCTATCCATTCTGAAGGAAATCAGCCCTGAGTGCTCACTGGAAGGACAGATCCTGAAGCTGAGGCTCCAATACTTTGGCCACCTCATGATAAGAGAAGAATCCCTGGAAAAGACCCTGGTGCTGGGAAAGATGGAGGGCACAAGGAGAAGGGTACGACAGAGGACGAGATGGTTGGGCAGTGTTCTCGAAGCTACCAGCTTGGGGTCACCAAGAGTCGGACATGACTGAACGACAACAAAACTACCATTGGGTACAACCTGTGTAAAACACTCCTTCTGTGATTGAAAGATGAATTCCACGTGTGGAAGGACATCTTTGGGGTTAACCCACTGTGTGGTTTTACAAAATTATAATTTCTCTGCTATGGATATGCTACAGACATACACACAAAACTACATACATACATACATATATATATATATATATATATATATATATATATATATACACACACACACACATATATATATACACACAACCCCAATGCATTTTAAAAAATCAAAATACAGCTTCAGAGCACTACAATAAATAGTTAGCAGTTGCAAGACTGTCTTTGATCTATATGTGGCAGTATTTATTTGTTGTATCTGTTGGCGTTTTTCCTCCTTTGCTTGATATTTCTGAAATCCTGTGTGTCGGAGCTTCGTTTTCAATCACACTGTATGCAAATACGCCATAGTACCATGCAAGGGAGAACCACAGCTTGCAAAATAATTGCCAGCATTTTCCAGCAATTCCATCCTTACACATGGAACAGCCTTTTGAGAAATTACGTCTATAAATAAATCCTTGCAATTGCAAGAGAGAGATTCTACAACGGCACTTTCCCCCCACCCCCTGGTTCTTGTGTGGAGATATGTTAGCAACAAATTAAAATGGGGAAAGTGTTGTTTCATACAGTGTGCTCCTTCAAGACATTTAAGATGGCTAGATACAAATTTGCAACCTGACTTCTTTTATCAAGCAGTGGTAGTTTTGAACACATGAACTGCAGCTGTCTTATGGAATAATAGGGCATTTGGTCCATCTGGGTGTATCTCATCTTCTCAGATTGGCGGTGGCTTTTCTGGGTCTCAGGCAAAGGTCTTCTGAGTCCTGCTATGTGAGATATTTTAACTAGTGAGGGTGTGGACTGGATCTAGAAACTGTATCAGATAAGTGTGTGTTCTACCACTGAGCTGTGGCTCTTCCCCCGAGCAACATATGTTGCAATAAAGCGAGATGAGCGCCGCAAACCCCAGAGTCGGCCACGACTGGACCTAATGTTCAGGGGTCCCTTTACCTTTACATATATTTACTCTATCGGTCCTTTCCAGATATGAACCAATCCCAGCCAGAGAATATCTTGTGCTACATATGCATCTACTGCTCCATGAAACAACCTTTCTTCACCAGGGGGCGGGATCCAGTCTATCATTTTCCCCAAACAGCCAATCATCATCACCAGAGTTGACACACTTAGTCGGCAGAACCATCAAGCAAATATCTACACCAGGGGGTCAGCAGCCTTTTTCAGCCGTGGGCCGGTCCACCGTCCCTCAGACCTTGTGGTGGGGTGGGCCAGACTATTTTTTTTGGGGGGGGGATGAACGAATTCTTGTTCCCCACAAATAACCCAGAGGTGCATTTTAAATAAAAGCACACATTCTACTCATGTAAAAACACACTGATTCCTAGACCATCCGTGGGCCAGGTTGAGAAGACTATTGGGCCGCATCCGGCCCCCGGGCCTTAGGTTGGTGACCCCTGATCTACGCCCTTTGACACACGAGTGACTAAGCCTAAGACCTGGGATTCATATGATTGATTGCTATGCTAGATAGATAGACAGATAAAAAAATGGGAAAGGTCTGTCTATTCATCCTTCCTATTTCTTAACAATATTTTTAAATAATATATTAGGTGCAAATCAGTAAAGATTCCTATCACTCTCAAATGAGTATATAAGTTATGGGATACCAAGAGGTCCCTCAGTGTTTCCCAATTTGACTGTGATACTAGTACCAGTCAAATGGGGCATTGTCCTAGAGAGATACAGAACAGAGAGTATCATCCTAGATCTGTCATGGTTCTGCAAACCAATATGGTAGGTTTCAAATGGGAACAGGAAGTGAGGACTGCGTGTTACTTGTCTCTCTTCACCTTCCCACCACCACCTTTATGTGAAATACAACCAGAATGGCAAAACTAATAAGCTATGTTTGACTAAATGAAGAAGGTGGAAAGTAAATTATTTTCAAGAAAAAGGGCATTTATTTACCACTTTTTGGAGCAGCAAATTTGTTGGAAGGAGGCCAGGACCCTTCAATGTTGACAGGGTCAAGAAAACTTGACCTCCTTCAAACGTTGCAATATTGTGTGCTAGGCCACCTCAAATTTGGGGGCAACTTGGCACCTCTGACTACAACCCTGTTGTCAACTACTGTCCCATCAACACAGAGAAACGAATTTGGCTCCTGTGGAGGACAGAGAAATCTGCAACACGCCATTGAACAGTCAATCCAGCCCTGATCATCTTCAGAAGCATGGTCATCCTGGTTTGTTTTACTTTTACTGGCTTCATTCAGTACTACAGTGTTGGCTTTCATGCTATATATTAAATGCTATTCAGATTTTTTTAAAAGAAGTCTAACCTTAAAAGGAGAGCTGGTTAAAAATAAATGTTTTAAAAATACAAACATGTAAATAAACAAACAAATAACTGCAAACAGCTGCATTCAGGAATATACTGAAGTATTTAATTAAGGGTCTGTGCAGAATCCAGAAATTGCAAGATTTCTAGTGCTTGACTTAACAAGAAATTGCTGGGGTGGGGGGAGGATATGGTTAAAGGACACTTCTTGTTTCCTTGTGTCTAATCACAATGCAGCATACATGGAAGCCTTTTGCAAAATAATAATGCTGTGTGTGTCTGTGAGCTTCACAGGGCCGCCCAGTCGACTCCAAGGTACAGAGCTCATGCAAATGAATGTTGCACTCTCAAGTCTTTCTTTTCCTCCCCTTTCTCCTCCTCCTATCACTCTCTGAAAAGAGAAGGGGGGGAACCAGCCCTTCTTTGTGTCTGTGCGGTAGGGTTTACCTTTACCCAAATCACTCCAGCTAAAACAGGGTTGTGTGTGTATTGAATGACACCTTGCGCAGTGTTTCTGCCAAAAAAGAAAATTACCTCTTCTTTAACACCCCCAACCTCTGGCATCAAATGGCATCAAAGCCATTTTTGTTGTTATTGTTGTTTATTTTATCAGGTTCTTAGGCTCTCAATTCAGACAGTCTAATCTCCTAGATTGGCATGTGTTTAGCAATAATAACACTGTTGCATGTGCATCCGTCTCTCCCTCCCTCCCCCCCTCTCTCTCACACACACTTTGCAATCTGTAAGACCTTATTGTATCACTGGGTGCCTATACGTCTTTCTTAAATATAAATATATAAATATAGGACCATATATTAAAATTTCTTCATTCCACTCTCTCTCTGTCTCTCTCGCTCTTTCTTTAAAAAATAAAAAAGAAGTAGGTTAAGGATGGCATCTCTGTTAACATACAGTTTAAGCAGGGTATTTCCCCCCATCATTATTTCACCTACTAATACCGCCTTACCATACACTTCCGCCTTTGTTAATTTACATAAACATGCATAGGCGATGAATAATGCATCAGACTTACTTGAAATGCAGGGTTTCCAGCTTCCACAGTGCAGAAGTATACACAACAATTTGATTGGCTCTGCTCTGTTTTCATTACCGGCAATTTCTTGGAACACAAAGGAGGTGGGGGGGGGAGGAAGCTGACATGAACGGACAGTATTTATTTCGTGAGAAATATCTGTTGCCTTTTCAAGGCAATTGTGTTGCAAAGTTTTTGTCTTGTGACTGTTGTTCTCTCTCTCTCTCTTTCCCCCTTGAAAGAATGCATTTAAAGGCCTGCAATTGCTCTTTTGTACATTCTAGTCAGTCAGATCTCTGGTGTGTGGTGTGGTGTGTGTGCGGTTTTTTTTAAAAAAAGCTTGCTACTGGATTTGTTCCCTATTTGCATAAACGTGAGCACAAGCTATAAATAAATAAAGAACCGTCAGATTTCTTAAGGCTTCTCAATTAAACTGAAAGCAGTAGGGCGATACTGGGAAGAACTGGGAGTAATGATGTGATATTTCAACTTTCAGAATATTGAAAGAAAGTTGCGGGGACAAGTTTTAAAATATTTCCTCCTAAAGGGTTTTTTGTTTGTTTGCCTTCCAAGTGCCAACCCAGTTATTATTATTATTGCAAGTTGGTAGTTAATATGGGACACAATTGTAAGGTCGGAATTGTGTGTAGATCTCTTGTAATAAAAACTTGTCACCCATCAAACTGAATTCCACTTCACCAGTGGCTCAACTTTTGTTTACAAAAAGAAGAAATCTGGCATGCAGCTGGAAGCCACAGGATGACTTTATTGTAGCATATCACAATAATGTTAACCAGGTGCTACATGCATAGACCTGCATGCATGGAGGTCTGCATTATGTGGTTAAGGGCTATTACTCTGTGGTAGAGAATTTGCTCTTCGTACAGAGGGTCCCAGGTTCAATCCCTGAAATCCCCAAGTAGGGCTGGGAGAGAGGCCCAGTCCAAAACTCTGCCAGTCAGTGTAGGCGACCTTGAGCTAAATAGCCCACTGGTCCCATTCTGCAATGTGCCTGTCATTCTAGCTATAGTTACACACTAGTTGAATATGTCTGCAGTTGAATATGTCTGCAGATGACTTTGATCATAATCCTGGAGGAGGCAGAGTTAGCCACACAGTGTCTTAAACTAGACCTAGAACACTTCATTCAAGGAGTGGGTCTGAAGACTAACTTTGATAAGTCTAGCATAATGTTCTACAACCCTAGTCCCAGACTCCAACTGAAGGGCTGTAAAAAATTTGGATTTCACCATGATAGGAAGGCATTAGATATCATGGGGCCTGATTTCCTAGAAAGCCATCTCATTTATTTAAATTGAATTTCTCTCCTTTGATTAAAAAGCAAGAAGAAAGATATAACATGGCCTGAAACTGAATATTTCAATGAATGCTAGAATGGCAGCCATGCAAAGGAAGATAGTTCCGAGGTTTCTATTGCTGTTTTAGGTCCTCCCCATCTTAATCCATGCAGAATTTTTGAAAAGATGTAAAATAAATATTTTTGTTTTTCAAGAGAAAACCATGATATTGGCAATGAAAATGTACTAAAGTACACCAGATAGAGAAGTATGGGGGTTGCTGAATATATCATTGTGTTATGAGGCATTTCAGGGCAGACCATTGAACTTTATGATTCTGAGAGCAAAGGAAAACCGGCTAGTGCCAGAATAACACATGCTGGGTCAAGGGTCCCTTTGGGTTCTTCCTTTCAAAATATGGACACACACATTCCTTAAACAAATTGCTAATCCATTTACAAAGGCAACATTAATTATATGGAAGAATTGGCAAGTGTGACTTTCACCAGTAATCTCCCCTTTGATCCCAACACAGTACCACCCTGGCATGCTGGAAGAGTCATTGAAAGGACCCATCTCTACACGGGACCAAAAGGGATACTTTTGATTGAGAGATCTGTTTGTTCATGGTTCTCTAATTACCCTGGATCAGCTTTGCACCAATATAGGGGTCTTACATATGAGGCGGTTACAGGAATGCCAGTTCTTTGCTGACTCAAATGTAGAACTGCATGCAACACAATCGTTGATGGGGATTGAGCAAACCCTACTGAACTTGGGACTACATGGTAAAGGAATAGTATCTTAACTTATATAGCAATTATTGGAGATACACTCCGGACCACTTCTGTGGTTAAAACAAGTTTCGGAACAGGATCTGGGAGTTGATATTGATGAGGATTTGTGAAAAAAACATGTGGACAAAAAAACCCCAGTCAGGTTGTTCTCTGCAAATTTAAAGGAAACCACATTAAATAACACCACCTACATACTATACAAGGCCCTGAACAGCTCTCTCATGTTTCCAGCAGTTGGTCCAAATTGTTTGTGAGGTTGTAAAATAAAAGGCATGTATCCTCATCTTTGGTAGCAGTGCCATAAAGTGAAAAGATTCTGACTACCAGTTCACCAGGAGCTTTGTTTATTAAACCAATAATCAATAATTACAAGAACATTTGCCAACAGCCACAGTAGAAATTTGGAGAGCATCAATCTCTGGCTGGTGTCAACCATATTGCATCTTCTTCTTTCCCCCCCAAAATGTATGCATACTTGCCTATGGTGCCCCAAACAAAGAAGTATTGTTCCTTGTTTTGTTTGCTACATCCAACAAAATATTAAAAAGAGCCAAGCCACACTCCCTTGCTTTCAGTATTTTAAACATGAGACAGTCAAATGTTTGGATTGCTGCAAGTGACATTTTATAATATCCCTCTTAGTTTCCACCTGCTTGGGGATTCTCTATGTCTTCCCCAACCCTGTGTATCAGAACCTCAGTGCCAGCTTCCATTGCGGGGAAGGGGGTACTTCAAGAAAGTGGGGATTTGTAGCTGCCATTTGGAAAATCAGCTGGGGAGACGAGCGGAGGCAGAGTGAAAAAGGCAGGCAAATGGTAACTTCTCTGCTCTAGATTCCGCATACAGGCACACCAAAGCAATTTGCCTTTTTCAAAAGTGGCTGTGGGTCATGATGACACACATCTTTTGAGTGTGGGGTACACTATTCGTTTGTGTGTTCTGTTTTCACTAGCCATGCTGTCCAGCCAGGTGACAGAATAGGAGGGCAGAGTTGGGGAGGGGACCTTCTCTCCACTAGTTCTTTCATTCTTTGTATGGGAACTAAGAAGGCAGGCAGTAATTTCATGTTTAGTAAACAACACTCCAGAATCCCATGAAGTTGAAAGCACTTCACAAAAATGAGGCATCATTCAGGTGGGAGGGTAGGAATAACTTGGTGCACTGGGAAATGGTAAAGTGTAGAACAGTGCTGTGCATTCTTACTTAGCTGTTACATCTGAGTTCAAAAGCTCATCAGGAGACCAGCCCCAGAAAGAGGATTTCCACCCAAACACGAATATTTGATGTACCATATTCTGTATTTGCTTATGACTGTTGCCTGGGAACCTTTCCTTAATCTCCTCCTCACTCTGCTGGCACTTGTTTTGACCAAGCTGGAGATAATTTATTCACATTCTGTGCCTGCACAGCTTCACACGCCACAGCAATGCTCATCTCTGAATTTATGGACTTATTGTCTTCCCCTCGAAGGCCCCGCCTACTGTGACCAGGGCAGTTTCTAATCATATGATAAAAACCAGAGATCTGCAGCTCCCCCCATGTTATTACAGAGCCTGCTCATTTGCAGAAAGCATCCACAGTGCTAGCCACCGCTGTAAGAAAAGGGGGCTTATTACCAAGAAACGAGTGGAGATTTTACATATTTTAAAACCAGCAAGTGATCTGCAACAAAGGGGGGGAATCAAGGAGTGAGCCCCTCTCTCGCTCTCTTTTCTTTAAATAAGTTTTACAGTAGCTCTGGGCCACACTGAAAATCTCAGCAGATAAATCTGACACCGCAGAGTCTCCAGACATAGATTAACAAGGAGCATGAAGTGGGATTAAGATGGGGTGAGCTTGTCACCTGCTGTGATGCTGCAGGTTGTGGCCAATCTAATGCCAGAATTTAAACAAGGAAACAAACTACTCCTGATCCTGTTAAGGAGGGGGCTGGGAAGTGGGGAGAGAGAGAGAAGCAGAGAAGAAAGAAATGCATGCAAATCTGAAGTTCTCCATATGAGTGCCCCCATGCCCTGGATTTCTTTAGCAGGAGAGCAACACGAACTTGAACAAGGCCCTGGAAAATGTCAGTATCATCTAGTTAATGAATCACTAATTTATTTGCCATTTTCACCTTCTTCTTTAAAAAAAAAACTGCTGATGTTTTCAGGTTCTCTCTCCTCCTCAGCAAAAGTGGAATGTGTTGATTACGAAGACCTTAATAGCATCACCCAAGCAGAAAGCTTAAAGATTATATGTTAAATCACGAGCATTTATTGGCCAGTACTGTGCCTTTCCAATATTTATATCTTATTTCTCCATCCTTTGTACAGGAATTGGAAGGGGAATATATTTTCTTTTCATTTTATCATTTTGTTGCAGGTGTCCGGAACACACACAAG
The DNA here is from genome assembly GCF_965113315.1 of Podarcis vaucheri. NCBI lineage: Eukaryota > Metazoa > Chordata > Lepidosauria > Squamata > Lacertidae > Podarcis > Podarcis vaucheri. Next base: position 34,566,018 of record NC_138749.1, read on the forward strand.
CCAAGCTACTCCTTCCCTGTGCAAGACCAAGTTACAAGATCTCATCCTGCTGTCGTAGGGGGCACCAAAGAGTTTAAAGTTTTTTAAAAAATATATTTTTATTATTATTCAAAGCTATTACCTTGCCTTACAGTTCAGGAGCTTCCTTCTGAGGAACTACTTATCTTTTTACAATATTGGAAGTGGCTGACTTTTGAAACATTCTGTGCCCCCTCATGCCATTTCACACCTCACTGGTAAATCAGCACGTTGGTTGCTAGCTGAATCAGTTCCAACTCAAGCTCTATTTAGATGGTTTGGAGGGCACAAAGAATGAATGGAGGTGCTGGCTTTGCATGTGACCTTTGCATGCTCATCGGAACTTCAGCCGTCATCAGTTTATATGCACATAGAGCACACAGAATCTGCATCTGCCCTCCTGTAGGCTCTGCAAATCCAGTCTGCATTCTGCAGGCAGTTATTCAGCATCACAACCCACCAGAGTTTGCATCTTATCTACATCTGCACTGCTGCTTCCACACTGCTATTGCGCTAAACCATGCAGTTGGATTCCATGGGGTAAAAGTGGGTAATAACCACAGGCCAATGGTGAGGTTTGCCTCGGTGAAATGAAAGGGCTGGGAAAAGCATGCATGACTGGGACAATAAATCCATACACTGCTTCCTCTGATTAGCTATGGTGCTGCACTCATGGGTTCAGATGGGGGAGAAATTAGATTCAGTTAGCATTTACAGGCAAAACTATGAAATTATCACTTTCCGAAACAATAGAAGAACCAAAAACACGGTCATCCTTTGAAATTCACTTCTTGATGCAGTTCTCCAACTAAATGGTGTTTATGAAAATGCATATAACAGGCAAAAGTGTGCACAGAAATGCATATATTGGTGGAAATAGCATACATGTATGCTATTTAGTTTTTAAACGAAAGCATATAGTTTTTAAACTAAAAACTGATGTAGAAATGTGGGGAACTGAATTGGGGAAAAACGAGAAGCAGAGAGAACTGAAATTGACAGATCGTTCCATCCCTACACATGGGCAGGCATGAACATGCAATAAAAGGTAAAGGATCCTTGGGCAGTTAAGTCCAGCCAAATCCCACCACAGCATGCACACGAAAGCTCATACAGTAACTAACTTAGTTGGTCTCTAAGATGCTACTGGAAGGAATTTTTTAATTTTGTTTCTCTCAAACTTTGTTACTGAGGGACTGTATCCTGCATTTGAACCCAAGGCTTCAAGCATCCCAAGCCTTCTGTTCCAGTAAGAAACTTAGTGGGTCTTCAAGGGACAGAACTTCTTTGTAAACTTGTTACCAGTTCTGCTGAAACGGGGGGTTCGTACAAATGTAGACTGAATGTCTCCAGTATACTACAGCTAATAAGAATCTTATTCAATTTACTGTTGAAGTTGCATGATTTATTTAGCAGGGGTTCAGAATTCATGGTTTTTGGTGGTGGCAGTGACAGCTGCAGCACGTCTCTTGAAGGCCAGCTCTTTCCCCACCTTAGCACACACACACACACACACACACACACACACACACACTCCCCAATGCCACCTCTACAGCAGCCTCCTGGTGAATAGGAGGGCCTGCTGGTCTCCTCCCACCCGTGTTCCCAGTGGAGATCTTAAGTCTTCCCTTGTTCCTGATGTAGGGGTGGAACGGGAATAAACCTGTGCTGGAGGACAGGCACTGCCAGCCAGAGATGGGCTAGGTGACTTGGCTCAGGAGTGGATGGCTTTGTGTTCTTTAGGACTGGGCATGTGTGAATTTGTGAGTCCCATGGTGAAACCTGGCAAGAATTTATATATAGCAGGCATCCTTCCAAGGCAGCCAACAAACAGCAAACTTAGTCCATCTCCCTGAAAACTTATTGCAGTTGTTTATGGGCCTACTCCAAGGCCAATCCAGAGGAAGTGGCTTGCAAGCTGTAGCTGAAATATGATATGAAAATCCACCAGAAAAAATACAGCTATTAATCACAATAGCATGCACAAGGGGCAAGAAAGGAGAAAGCAGCAAAGAGAATTATTGGGGAAACAGATTATTTTTTCTGTTCTGATCCAATTGCCTTTCACTCCCTTAAAAAGTAGTGCTGCTACATTTAGTCAATTAAATGTAATTTACAAATTTGTGGCAAATTAAAAAGATATCACTGCCATCATGGTGCATTTCTCTCTGTGTTTAAATGTTAACTGTTTGATCACAAATACTTAAAAATAAACTTATTGAGTTGCAAGCTGTCAGCCATAGAATGAAATTCCTCTTTTCCCTTTTTATTCCTCTTTTATTTTCCACAATTTTTTCCTGCTCAGACCATGGTGATAGAGGCTCTTTGCTGAAAATAAGGAATATATATGTATTGAAGCATAATAAAGCTGCCTCAAAGCTCAGACTGCATGATGGGAACAGCAGGTCTAACTGGCCTAGAAGAAGAAGCCCACCTTTAAGGATATCTCATAGATATCAGGGCATGGAGTTCAGAGTTTGGGAGAAACAGAGTTGTCCCCAATGAGTTGACATGCCCACCCACCAAGCTTTGAAAAGTGAGACAAGTTGACTCCTGAGACTCTTGTGCCTTGAGGGAATGTCAAGTGGGTAGATGTGCACTGTGTGGGGAGGATGGATTTGTTGCTAGTGGCTTTGTTTTGAGTTATGCATGCGTTTTGCAATAACAAAATGCTTACTAAGTAGTCTACCAAGATCCTCTGCAATTTTCAAGTGGCTCATGGGGGGGAGGGAGTTTGAGAGATGCTGTTTGGAGCATGAACACTTAGGTCATAATCAATGTGTTGATCTTTAAGGTATAAAAATGACAAAAAAAATGTTCAGCAAAGATATAGTTCATCTTGAAAAATGTACAAGCCTTCACATAATTAAAGGTAGGATTGTTCACAACAGGTAGACATAGTAAACACTAATATTGCCCACCTACCTTTGATAGTAACACTACCCACAAGTAACTGGAGATCAGCCAAAACAGGCAATTACTCCACTCAAGTTTCAAATCCTCTAATTGGCATCTGTATAGATAGAGACACTTTAAAAATACTGAAAACTGATTTTACAGCTGAGAATAAAATAAATGCAATTAGCACCGGGGGAAACCTGTCGGCAACTTATTCTATAAAGATAATTAAGTGGTCTGGTGATGTGTTGAATGATCTTGATAGATTAAACCTCACTTATGATGAAGTTCAGAAGGCAGTATCCAAATGCCATGATGGAAGACATCCCACGATTTGAAGGAGGGGATCAGTATGCATGCATGCACTCTGCAAGCAGTGAGGTACAAAAGTACCATATCAAAGTTGCGAAATGGTTTCAGGGCATCTGGTCCCCCAGTTCTTGAAGCAGCTGATGAAAACTCAATCCCTTTACATGCGCAGAAACAGGTGGTTGGTGATGCCTCAGCATTTCCCTCCCAATAGTGGCATTGCTGCCACTTACTAGGAAGGTGCAGAGCAGAGCAAAATGGCAGTGAAGCTATGTGGACACACTAATGGAGGCAACCCAGTGGAACCCATGCAGCTCCAGCCTCACAGCAGCCCTGCAATGCACCCAGTAAGTTGCACTGACAACACTTTTGGGAGGGCAGCAGTGCCACCTTGCCTCACCATGCCAGCTGATTAAAGGAAGAAATCAAGCACGGAAATCTAAAGGCACGCATGGGAAATACTCAGAGAGTTGTCTTGACAGACAATGTTTGAATGTAGCATCTTCAGAAAAAGTGACTAAAAGAAGATATTGGATTGAATGCTAGTTCTGCACGCATGCACAAACACCCCAGAGGATAGTTTGATATGCATTAGCAACAAATGTATGGTATGTTTCAAGTTCTTAAAATTAATGGAAATGAACTGCACAGATAAACATGTGACTAATTAATGATGAACTGCCATGCTGTGTGTATTGCATGCCACACCATTCAGAGAGAAAATGCTGAACTACCATGTACCCACAATGGTGTGCAGCTCATGTTCTAAGTTGCATATGGTCTTCTCACATTCTGGATATTACACATCATACTTGTGTATTTTCATATTGTTAATTTTTTACGTATATTGGTTTCAGAAGCAGTCAGACTTCTAATGGTGGGGGACACTCCCCTGGTTGAGAAACACTGCTTTAATGATGGCAGGAGGTTCACTATTAAAAAAGTGAAGATTTCCAAACTATTTAAGGCCATGCAAGCCTGAAGCTCACCTAGATACATTCTTGCACCTAACAACAACAACAACAATTTTATATGCCACCCCAGTCAGATCACTTAAGTACACAGACACAAACCAGTCACTTAAGTAGACAGACACATTTCACATATCGTTTCACCTGAAAAATATTGAAAGTATGGCCCCAAACTCATGACTGAATACTTTCAAAAGCTGTTTGCCAGAAGAAGAAGAAATCCACTGGGAGAGTGTGGTTTTTTGTATGGTTTGGAGTTTCTTCTCATAGGCAGTTGTAATTTATGGTGCTAATGGGAATCACTGCCCAAGCACCGTCCAGACTCCCATGAAAGTGAATGGAGGGTGCAATGTTGCCTGGGCTCTGCTTATGCTCCCTTCCCTCCTACTCGCACACCCTTGTGCCAGGTCTCCCCTGACTCAGCCTTCCTGAGAAAATTAGAAATAAAGCCAATGATCCTACTGAAAAACACCACCAGGCTGTTAACAGAGGAATGATATTACCATGATGTGTAAATCTACACTTCAAAATTCATTATTAACTTTAATCAGACTTACTCAGGCTCATGACTCTAATGACTCTGGTGACCTTTAAAAAAATGTCAGGCATGTTTGCCAGGTAGATTTTCAGTATTTGAAACATATGCAATTATCATAAAAGTTATGAAGATGGTAGATATTCCTTTTCAGATTATGGTCTAGAGAAGATTGCTTCTTTGAGGTCCTCGTCTTCAGTAACAATAGCCTGGACCCCACTTGCAAATGCCCGGCTTCTTCCCGGCACTTCTATTCAAACTTGTTTTAACAATAATTCTTTAGATGAGCTGATTATGGAGGGGTTTTGCATCCAGACATTTCACATAACATGTTGATACAAGAATTGCCACACTGGATCAGGTTTGTTTCTGCTCTTAACAAAACAAAACAAAAACCTGTCTTGGACTTTGATCAGTGGACCTTCTCTGAAAATGTAGGTACCTTGGATTTTGGGACTATTAGCACAGTTCGGCAAATATAGATTCTTGCTGCTGTGTGATGTGGCAAAGTGATTTCTGTGTGATCTGCATTTTATCTCACTTAGATATACTTTTAACAAAAAAAGGGGGGAAGCTTTCAAAAATGATATTCTTTCCCTGGCTTGTTGCTCTCCATCTGATCACCTCAGGATTCTCCTACTTCATTTCCACCTCATGTTCCTGCATGTATTCAGTTCCAGCCTCAGTTACACATTGGAAGGCTTGACTGATGTTTATTTCATTTGGAAATATAGCTATCCTGTTCTAGTTATCTTGTCCGGAGGTAGTTCACTCTTGAAATAGAAAAATATTCTGCTCTAGTTCCTGGGATTAGCCCCGGCCCACTCCTCTGATCCTGGCTCTCATCTCCTATTTTCAGATCACCTCTTAAGAAAGGGGTGTGCTGGTCCCGGGGGGGGGGTTACCATGCGGAGTGGTCAGAGTCCGGCCCTGGGTCGAGGGTCTGGAGGCTGTCTGACAAGGGTGAAGCAGGGTCCAAGGCAAGGAGCCAGGCGTGCTCAGGAACTCCAGAAGAGCAGGTCAGGGTGCTGGCAGGAACAGGTTTCCAACCATGTTACTCCCGCAACCTGGGACTGGCCTGACTGGCCTTTATCTCCTCTGAGGCCTAGGGTGGTCCCGGCCCACAGGTGACTCGCCCCTCCTGGCCTTAAGGCAATCACTCCTCCTGAGAAAACTTAGTTCCCTCTGCCTCTCTGCCCTGAGCCTCTGTAGCTCAGGAGAAGCTGGAGGGTTACTGGACCCAGAGGCAACCTCACCTTCCCCTGACAGGGCTGGGAGAGGAGCACCTGCAGGCAATGGGTCCTCAATCACCTCTGGAGTCAGAGCAGATTCAGCTGGTGTCTGCTCCTGAGGATCCAGCACAGGTGGGGGCCCTTCAGATTCAAGCCCCTGCCTTGGCTCAGCCGGCCCTGGAGGTGGGGACTCCTGTGCAGGCTGGGATTCCTCCGGTTCAGCCTCTGAATCAGATTCCCAGGCCATCACAAGGGGTGTGCAAGAAACCAAATATCATCTAGTGCTCACCCACCCTCTCCCAAAGCAAAATGATGCCCAAGACCCAATATATCAACCTATCCACCAGAGCTTCATAAGTCATACTATGGGGCCTCCTAAGACTTCTTGAAGCACCAGTGTCTTTTTCCTTTTAAGATTGGTGTGATGGTCACTTGCTGGTCAAATGCTTCATACCACAAGACCAGGGGTGCCAACTTGATTACAATATTGGGGGAGGGAACCCGAGGGAACCCACATATTCAATCACATGATGTGGTGCATGAACATTATTTGAATGGAAATGCCCATCAATTTTGGGAGGAGGCAGCCCCCTCAAATCTTTTTTTTGGGGGGGGGGCAAAGGGACCTTGGCCTCTAGGAGTTGGCTCCTATGCACAATACTACCTTTTAATTTCATTATAGTGTTATTCGTTCATTTAATACCTTGCCTTTTTTCCATCAAGGAATGGACCTCCCACTCAGGCAGAAACCAGACCCAGGTCTGCTTAGCTGAAGCTGCTCATTGGGTGGGGCAAAGAGGCTATGCTAGCTTCCTGATGGGTGAGTTTCTGTTTCTCTCCAGGAGGGAGAAGGGGAGGGAAGAGGTAGCCGGGAGGTGTCAGCACAGCGCCAAAACACACCTGCAGAAGCACCGGCTTGGCTCTGCTGGTGCATCTGCATCTTGCTGACCTCCCCACTGCCTTACCTCTCCCCCTCCTGACAAGCAACAGTGACCCACCTGCTGGGAAACTAACATGGTGGGTCGACCCTATCCATTGAGTCCCCTCTGAGTCCAAGCGGAGTGTGTGTGTGAGAGAGATCTTATTATAAATCTATGGCCCAGATTCCATCAATTGCTACCAACCCCAAGGGATGGAAGTCTCATTATTAGAACATTGCCTTGTTATTCCATATGAAAAAGTGTACATAAATATTTTTAAATAAATAAAAATAAATGGCAAGTCTTTTTAGAATGTTCAGCAGCCTATTTCTTAGTGACACAAAGAGAAAGCGCCTGAGGTATGTCAATTTGAAGCTCCAAGGACAACAAGAGAGGAGAACAGTCAAACTGGAGAGTCATTTACAGGGCAATGTGTTTTCCCCCTCCCCCTACTGAAAACCATGCAGATGGTTGCAAGCTTTGCTATAAACCAGTTCTAACACTCTTGGGTGCAATCTAGCCTTCTGTTTAAGCCCTATGGTTCCATTCCCATGGGCTCCAACAGGATATGTAGGCAGTACTTATTATGCTTGGTCTAGACCTTTTCACACACTTGGATATGACCCTGCTTCTTTCTCCCCAAGTTATTAAAATTGGTGACCTGAAATCATAATAGTGCTGAGTGAGATGCATTTTCATCAAACCCCAACAATAGGAAAAGGGATGGAGGGAAAGGAAGATTTAGGGAATGAAGTTATAAAAATAAAAGCATAAAATATTATTTTGTGTTCAAGCTCGGCTTGTTGGTTTTGGAAGAAATGGCTTATCCCAGAAGTTATTAAAACTATTGCTCTCCTGAGGAGTGGCTGAGGTAGCACTGTAGAAGCAGTGTAAATTGACTCTTGCAACGTGTCATTCCAACAGCGGTGCTGGGAATCTTGCTTTAAAAATATGCTATCAAGGATAATCTATGCCACCTACTTCATGCAGGGCCATAGGTACATACTTTGGGAATAATTCGTAGGTTATAAAATTGGCAAACATGTCTGCTCTGCAGAGTCAATATTTCTCTATGCTCAGTGCTTAGTAAAATTTGCAGAATGATCAGGATGCAATTACTCTTGTATGTGTTTTATTGGCATTTATTTATCTCACTTTTAGATCAGAGTTCCCTGTAGGCATCTAGTTGTGTTCAGAAGGACAAGGTAGAAATGTTCTAAAGAGCCAATATGTTGGTCCTGTTTCTGTTCCACCTTCCTACCATCATGGACTTGTGATTATTTAATTTGATGCATGGCAGAAAAATACCATGGAAAATCACAAGGAGGAGTGATGGAAGCTTAACTCAGATTTTGTTGGATTTTGGATTCTTCACTCAGCTTGATATAACTTCTAAAATGTGTGGATTCCGTTTCCTAAGATGGTTTCTTCTGCCGCGCAGACCAGTTTCCTATGTCCACAAAGCCAATGTCTAAAGTAAAACTCTCAATCACCAATCCAAATTCAAAAGTGAATTTGAGAATGAACACTGGTGGAGTTGGGTAAGTATTGAACACGTTAATTGTTCAAGAAATGTAAAGGATACAGGGTGTGATCTTAAAAATGCACAATAATATTTTCAATCTAATATGTCTTCATATCATCCAGGTTTTGCGCATTTTGGCACAAACACACAGAGTGAGATGGCTGCCTCAGGTGGCAGATGCTGGGGGATGGGGAACAGTGGTGAGGTGATGGGAGCATGGAGCTGTGTGTGTTTCTTTGGTGGCTTGCGCTGATTCCTCCCAACTAGCCTCCTGCTCTAAGGTGCAGAGGAGGTTGCTGTTCCATTGCCAGTGCTGAAGTACAATTCAATTGCTAGTCCAACTGGCTTTTTTTTGTGGATCAGGGGGCAGGGAACAATCTTCTACTTCATCTCAGACAGCAAAATATATTGGACCAGCACAGAACAAAATGAACACAATTCACTGGAAATTCTACCTCTGCAAGCACTAATGGAGTGAACGGAAGTAGCACAACAGAACAACTATGAAATCAAGCTCAGCCAAATGGTCCAACTATTGTCACCTGTGGTCCAGAACAACACAGCTCATTTGTCTCCATTGGTAATCTGTTTTGACTACATTATCAATCAAAATTATTAAGTTATTGACTTTCATTTTTATATGCTTCCTCTTCCACAACTGATACAGGGCTCTGTCCGTCATGGGAAGAAAGCCTTTACAAACTATTGTCCAGACACAGTAAATTTGTTCTTGTGACTACTGTGTTTTCTAAATGTCCTTAAAGCTGAAAAGTATTGGACTATATATGCCACCGAAATGGTCTGCTTGCCTCTGAAATCTTTATAAATCCTTTAAAAGCAAGTTTGTTCCAACCTTGGCTTTTAAGTTATAGCCTGACAAAGCAAATACAAACCAGGTTCTTGGAGCTGAAAAATAAATGTTAGCTATGCCACAATGAATGGAGCATCACATTTCATGTGTTTTTATTTTTGTGCTCTTTACGGGTCTTGTGCAGCACCACTATTGGTTTCCTGATGGCACCATAGAATTTTAATAGTCCCAATTTCAGGCACAATTTGTTTTGTGTTGACGTGTCAGCCCTATTTTAATGGGGGGTAAAGCCATGCAACTAGTCAGGTGCAAAACAGCTTAGGGTGTGAAATCTAAGTGAGTGGAAATTACTTTGACAGACAATCACTTACATGGACATATGCACTAATTCTGGTAAATATACATTTCTGTTTTTGAAAAGAACAAATACAACACTTTTGTGTTCACTAAAGCATCCAGCATAAACAAAAAAGCACATAAAGGTAAATGTAAAGGACCCCTGGACAGTTAAGTCCAGTCAAAGGCAACTATGGGGTGTGGTGCTCATCTCACTTTCAGGGCATAGAAGCCGGTGTTTGTCCACAGACAGCTTTCCTGGTCATGTGGTCAGCATGACTAAACTGCCTCTGGCACAATGGAACACCGTGATGGAAGCCAGAGCACATGGAAATGCTGTTCACCTTTCCACCGCAGCAATACCTATTTATCTACTTGCACTGGCATACTTTCGAACTGCTAGGTTAGCAGGAGCTAGACAGAGCAACAGGAGCTTGCCCAATTGCACGGATTTGAACTGTCAACCTTCTGATCAGCAAGCATAATAGGCTCAGTGGTTTAGACCCCAGCGCTACCCACATATTGGAATAACAAAAAGTAACCAACAAGTGCAGCACACCATGAAGAAGAGCTACTAAGAGGATACTGACTGTGGTCCTGGAGATATACCGGTAAATGAGACATTAAATAAAATCATAACGTAATAGTGGCATGTTGCCAATTTTCCAAATTTGACAGGAACTGAGGCAGGTGCCTTTGAGATCTGCCATACTATGGCTGTGATGCCACAGAAGCCTGAAAGAGCTCCCAGAACTTCTTATATTGAAATAGCTGATGAAATTGCTATGGTGTCATCTCATCATACTCAGGATATGGGGGCATTCATCACAACCTGTGCTGTATGTATCCCCTTGTAGTTAAATCATAGGAAAATAGCAACAGATTCGGCCTTTTCATAAATACGGTAAATTGTGGGGAGGATTCAGCATGCGACCCCTTTGTTCTAAAAAATTGGACCCTTCAGCTAACATTTCATAGGGTGAACCAGGGTTTAAACAGGTCTTCTATCACCACAAACAGCCCCTAAGTTAGAATATATGCCACCCATATTAAAGCGATTTGAAAAATGAAATGTGTAGGGTGGGAACCTGTGGCTCTCCAGGTGTTATTCAACTTTAGCTCGTATCAATCCCAGTCAGCATGGCTAATGGTCAGGGATGATGGGACCAGTGATCCAACATCTTGAAGGTTCCCCATCCGTGGTGCTAATTGTCCCATCAAAGTACGTCATCACTGAAATTGGGCCTGAGTCCCCACTATTTACTCTCTGCCTTTTTAAAGCAGAAAAATATAATGGTTAGTAGTAACAACCTGTCCCCACCCTCCTTGTAAATTCTGCTGAGTTTATTCAGGGCTCCCAAATAAGTAAATGAAGGGGGAGAATGAGAAGCATCTACTCACTTCTATGAAGTCCCCCCCTTCCTCCTCTATATTGATGTCATGGCCCTTGAAATGGAATACGTATATTCAGAAAGAGGAGCTAAAATGGAAAGTGGAACAAGTTAAAATGAACTCCCAATTTTTATTTTTATTTTGTAAAACTTAGTCCTGTCCTCCCCCTCCATATGATTTCACATGAGATGACAAATAACTACCATATAATGCATGTTTTTTATATCACAGAATATGATCCACTTTATTAACTGACTTGCAATATTACCAGTAATGAGTGGGTTAAAAATACTTGTATAAAAGAATTATTATTTTTTTCTAATAGCACTTGGACTGAGTGATGTTGGCACATCTGTGAGATTAATGGCATCATGCTTCAGTGCTTATGCATGATAAAATTCTGTCAGCACAGTCACAGAATAGGTGAACCAAAAATCGGAAGGATCTAATGGCAGATTCCCTAAGCAGTGGCAACATTACTATGCCCAAAGAGTCCCCACTGATAGTTTAAACCACCGCCCTCAGGTAATTTGTACACCAAGACACTTGAAATTACATGTTTGGGGCCACAATCTCTGCAACTAATTTAATTTTTTTCAGGGCCACCCTGGTCTAGTGTAGAATAAAATGTTAAGGCTGAGACTGAAATGTGAATAATGCTGATTTGTCACAGGCCAGGCTCAAAGTACATTATTGCTTTTGACTGAAGTACAGAACCACCTCTTTGCTTGCTGTCTCGCTTCTGCCACCAAGAAGAACTATATAGCAGCCTCTGTTTCTTCTGAGAGTTTGTGGACATGCTTTCCAATTCAGCCCTTGCCTATCTAACATCTATGGCTGTATCAGTACAGCAATTGCTGTCTTTCTGTACATAAACATTTCTGGCATACCAGCAAGCCCCCCCCCCATGGTAGTTTCTGTGGAGGGAGCAGTGGAAGGTTCCAGTAGGGGGGTCTTGCCTGATCTGGAAAGGTTTACACTCCCTTTGAAAGAGCAAGTTTGGAGTTTGGGAGGATTTTTGGATTCATCTTTGTCACTGAAGGCTCAGGTAGCTTCTGTGGCTACAAGCGCCTTTTATCAACACTATTATTGCAATGTGCTCTATGTCGCGCTATCCTTGGCTCTGGTCTGGAAGCTCCAGCTGGTATAAAACACTGTGGCTAGAGGGTTGATGGGGACAGACTATTGCCAGCACATAATTCTGGTACTTGAGAGGTTGCACTAACTGCTGATATGCTACCAGGCCTGGTTCAGAGTTCTTGATTTAATTTACAAGGCCATTAACAACTTGGGTCAAGGAAACCTGTTAGCCTGATCCCTTATACCTATGCTTGGTCACTGAGTTCTTTGGGGGAGTCAAGGTTAGTGGTTCCCAGTGGCTCTGGTGTACAGCTCATGTCCACAAGGATTCAGAATTGTGGGCTCCATTCAGGGGAGTCATTAGCATATGCACCACCAGGGTGCAAAGATCTGCCCAGCACCCCCAAATTTAGTTTAGCCCCCAAATTAACTTTTATTATGCATATGTCAGACACCACACTTACGCCTCATCTCTTGTTTACAAAAGAAAGGAGGAAAAACAAACTAACTTTTTTATTTGCTCATTTATTTACAATGCACTTATATTTGTTGAGTCTGACAAGCGCTGCCATTGTGATTGACAAGCGCCGCTGCTGGTGCGGCAAGTCTTTGGTAAATGAGTGCACAAAGTCAAAAGTCCTTTAGTGAAACAGTAGGTATACATTTCAGTAATACCTAGGTAGATATGTATTTTGGTTTTCTAGCTTGATCAAAAATATTTATTATTTCATAACAGGTAAATAGTTAAGAGCTTAGGTGGCTTCAGCGGCAGGCAATCCTGTATAGGGAAGTTTTTTATGTTTAATGTTTTATTATGTTTTTATATATGTTGGAAGCTGCCCAGAGTGCTGGGGCAACCCAATAAGATGTGTGGGGTATAAATAGTAAAATTATCATTATGGGATGTGGCATCTCTATTTTCATTGGAGAAATGTTGGAGGGTATGGCATTGCGGGGCTTCATCTTAAACTCCAAGACTGAACCAATATTTGAAAACTGACGTTTCAGTCCTCTCACAGATTTGTATTGGGAAAGCAAAACAGCCATAACTTTGGGTTTCCTCTCCACATAGGTGCATGAAACCTGCTGACATTTTAGCCCCCAATGTGGTATTGACCCTGCCAAAATTCAGACAAGTAGATCTAAGGCTCTGTCTGTCTGTTTTTCAAAGCATCCCTTTTCCTTCACAACAGCTACTACTTTTTTGTAAGATGACAGTGCAAACAAACCTAACCGGGAAAAAATCCATAGAAGTTGGTTGCCATCCTGCATTTTTGAAATAGCAGAATTGAGTTTACTGTTGACATATGTAATACTTTAATCCCTTAATCTCTTTAAGGTAACTTAACTAATTGATATTGATTGAGGGAGGATACAGCTTTAAACAAAATGCACAAAAAACCCTACTATGGGCAAAGTGAGGTGTGGGTTAAGTGAGGTGTCACTGCCTAAGTAATTATTCTAACTGAAGACAAAAAAGTGTATGTAACTAAGGAACAAACAAGTGACAATAATCATTTTATATAATAAAGAAGAGATTGGAATGTCTTGGGAAGAATTTAAAAGTACTGGGAGAAAACAAGTAGGTAGATAGGCTGGGTGAAGGATATATAAAGGACAAACTGAATTAAAACGACACTTACCAACTCTTTGTAATGTTCAGAGGACTAGATTGCGAAGAAGGGCACTGGGACAAAGGTTGAAAGCAGGTCCCTGTAAGAATTCATCAACACATCTGAGCAAGAGAAGCAAAGTACTGAATCAAAATGTGGTATGAATGGAATAGACAAACCACTATGCAATAGAGACGATAGGAATATCTTTACTTCTACTTGGAGAAGCTAAAGGACTTGCTCTGAGAACAACAACGAGAGATCAGTGGCAATTATATGTTTGCTTACAGAAAATATTTCAAAACATTCCACAAACGCTTAAGTACAAGCAAAGCTCCAAGAACAGAAGATGGTCATAATAACATTAATAATGGTGGTTTATACTCTACCTTTCATCATTATAAAAGAATATCATCTTCAGGGAATGGATGTGAATAGCCCTATTTATTACACTCTTAAAGTAGGCTAAAACAATTCAAGGTAATTATCCTTGCAATTTTATGTGCCCCGCTTTTGACACTTGTACTGCGTCTCAGTATTGCCATTTCCTTTCTACAGACTTGTTATTTACTGGACTTCTCGAATGCAAGAAATAAAGCAAAATTCGATGTGGAAAAGACGTTGAGATTACTATCATTCTGTGACTAAGACTCTCTCATTAAAATAGGGTGGGGGGCAGAAATCAAGTTTGCAGTAGTAGTAGTAATAGTAGTAAAGGTAAAGGTAAAGGTACCCCTGCCCGTACAGGCCAGTCTTGCCAGACTCTAGGGTTGTGCGCTCATCTCACTCTATAGGCCGGGAGCCAGCGCTGTCTGCAGACACTTCCGGGTCACGTGGCCAGCATGACGAAGCTACTCTGGCGAGCCAGAGCCGCACACGGAAACGCCGTTTACCTTCCCGCTAGTAAACGGTCCCTATTTATCTACTTGCACCCGGGGGTGCTTTCGAACTGCTAGGTTGGCAGGCGCTGGGACCGAGCAATGGGAGCGCACCCTGCCGTGGGGATTCGAACCGCTGACCATGCGATTGGCAAGTCCTAGGCGCTGATGTTTTACCCACAGCGCCACCCGCTGTGTAGTAGTAGTAGTAGTTAAACCAGCCTTTTCCTCCAGCCAACTTTAAATACAGAAATTAAAGGTGCCCAGCATCACAAAATAAAATGGATATGAGTGGCTGCTATTAATCCTTTTGGAAGCAAAGAAGTGCAAATCTAAATACCCAGATGGGTGGACTACTACTACTACTACTACTACTGATTGCATATGTGCTGGAACACAATAGCTGAAATCCTGCCACGCTGCTTTATTGCTATGATGAGTATTAATGCAGCAGAGTAGGATGTGGGTGGTGCTGTGGTCTAAACCATGTAGCCTCTTGGGCTTGCTGATCGTAAGGTTGGCGGTTCAAATCTGCACGATGGGGTGAATTCCTGTTGCTTTGCCCTGGCTCCTGCCAACCTAGCAGTTCAAAAACATATCAGCGCAAGTAGATAAATAGGTACCGCTGCAATGAGAAGGTAAGCAGCATGTATAGAAAGAGAACCTACCCAAGTGATGCTGACACAAAACCCTCACGCATACACTAAGTAAAATAACATAAGCTTTACCACCCCACCCCACCCCTCCTCTCCCACCCCCCTCTTTTCTTTCCAACCCAATACTGCATATAACACCAATGTCTCACCACAAATGTAACCGATCTGTTGAAAACACAACCTGAAGAAAGAGACAATGCATGTGCTCTTTATTAAAAATCTTTGATAAAAAATACTTATATATATATTTTTAAAAGAGACCTTTTATAATAACCATCCATTAGCGTGATGGTTTCTACTAGCAGCAATGGTTTTCCAAACACTGGTCAAGGATGATCCATTTACACAGTCAAGTGCTGAACTGTGCTTGTTACACCGTGTGCTGCTGGACAGAACAGCTCTCCTTATCAAGCTAGAGTTATGCTTCCTTTGAGAGATTACCCTTTTCTCAGCCATTTGATACCCAGAAAAAATTCCTTTTTTGATTTTTCTACTCACTCATGTGCCTGGGGTTTCATTGTACCAACATCAATTGAGTATTAATTGGTAAGCATTAGACAACCAATTGCTATTTTTCAAGGCCATTTTAAATAACAATTACTAGAGTTTGAATAGTTTATATTATCTGTATTTATGCATTCACATTAGAACAACATTGTGTTGATGTATTAACAGTAGGGAAAACAAAAATCTTGAGATTTCTTTTTACACTGCTATATATTCTTCTCTTAACACTTGAACCTGGAACACACAGGTCTTCAGAAAGCATTTCTCTGTACTCTCCAGAAAATGTATTATCTTCTTGTCCTTGAACTCTTGGTGCCTGTGCTTCCTAGAGCTCTGTTTATGTTATAAACCACTTAGAACTAGGCATTGTAAAAAGTTATTTCAAGATGGCCCTGACCAAAACCTCTAACAAATAATTTAAGATTAAAAATAGAGAGCAAAGGGGAAAAGAACAAAGAAGGGGAAAGCCTGAGAGTAAAATTAAATATGTACAGGTAGGGCGATTAAGGAAAAATGATGCGAATGAGAACAGTCTTGTTTAGGAAGCTAAATGTACATAAAGAATGAAGAGTGCAAGGGGAAGAAGAAAGAAGAAAGGTGTGGAGAAGCTGATGCATTTAAAACTAAAACTGAATAAAAATATTTTTAATGGAAGTTGGAAGGAGAAGATAACCAATGGAGATGGGTTGCCATGTTACTCTCACTTCCTCAAGTTTCCCTCTTGCTTTTCCCCAATGTTCTGGTCATTCTCCTCCTAACATGTGTTCCTCTTTCCCTTGGTTTTATTTCTCTGCCTACAATTCATAAATCATTAAGGACTCTTCGTTCTCTTCCTTTTCCTCCATCGCCTCCTGTTTCTTCAATAATAATAATAATAATAATAATAATAATAATAATAATAATAATAATAATTCTGTTTTTGGCTTCTGCTAAGGCTACCATGTGCTCTTTCTTCCTTTAAGGAGGTTGCTCCTTCTCTTCATCCTCCTCAGTTTTTACCCTCTCCATATCTACTGGGGATAGAAAGGGAGTACAGATGTTTTGTGATTTCTCTGTTAATAAGTCTTCTAACCAAACACTCTTTCACTACTTCTGCTACTACACTCATGGCCTCTGAGAAACACGTTTTGGAATCAAGAGAAAGGAACAATACTGTATATCAAAGAAAGCAGAGAGAGCCTTATCAAAATAATGATACGAGAACTGGAAACTGGCCAACAGAGTGCAAAAGAGCCAACGAATGAAAGGAGAGTCAGTTTGCAGCAAGACATAATGCATGATTTGAGGCATATTTTCAAAATAGTCCCAGAATTGGAAGTATATGAGATAATTGAGAACTGGAGGAAGGGATGTGAGCATGTTGCCTGTAAATTGCATTAAGAACACCCAGAGCAAGCACAAACACACACAAAAGTAGTCAGACCATTCCAACTGCAGACAGTGTGTGAACACTGATGGCGAAGATCATTTAAAAGGAATAGCAAATCAATTGAAATCTGAATTTCACAAACCTTTAAGAGTTCAGCAGAGAATGCAGTTACAGAAGAAGAAAGGCAGTGTCAAATATATCTGGATGAAAAAGTTGAAAGAACCATTAATCTTTGCATTGATTAAAAGTTTCATTTTCAGTTCATTCTCTTTCATCTCCCTGGTGAAAATAATTTTTGAACCCATGCACTAGGTTGCATGCTCCCCACATCCTCCCTGCAAAAGCTATTTTAGGATACCACCAGTGGATTGGTGTTGCTGTTGCTTAAGGTATGAGTGATCAGTGTATATGCTTATAGGGAGCACACAACACTCTTTCTACAACAGCTCCGCTGGCTACTGGTCTGTTTCCAGGCACAATTCCAGGCACAATTCAAAGTGCTGGTTATAACCTATGAAGCCCTACACAGCTTAGGTCCAAGCTATCTGAAGCACTGTATTCCCTTATACGAACCTGCCTGGGTTTTGAGGGGAGGCCCTTCTTTTGGTCCCATCACCCTCACAGGCACCCTCACAGGTGGGGTAGACAGCCTTCTCAGCGGCTTCCCCCAGACTTTGAAATTCCCTCCCTGGAGAAGCTAGACTAGTTCCCTCCTTGTTCTTCTGACAGAATGTGAAGACTTCCTTATTCCAACTGACTGTTTTTAATGAAAGTGCTGGTGCTGTGTTGTTTTTATTGTAATTATTGGCACAATTGACACCATTTACCTTCCTGCCGCAGTGGTACCTAGTTATCTATTTGCACTGGTATGCTTTTAAACTGCTAGGTTGGCAGGAGTTGAGACAGAGCAACGGGAGCTCACCCCTTTGAGTGGCTTCAAACTGCCGACCTTATGATCGACAAGCCCAAGAGGCTTGGTGGTTTAGACCACAGCACCACTTGCATCCCCTTACCTGAGTGTGCAGTAAAGGGGTTCACATCATTAACACCCCAAAAGCGTCTTGTTTCTCCTATAGTCACAGCCTTGGTTCCAAACAGATATTTAACATTGTTCTCAAGCATTGCTCTGACTCTCTCTCTAGCTTGCCACACATCGCTGCAACTTTCAACTCTAAACTCTGTAATGGGATGGGCCATCCATATTTTGGGCATGTGATTGGACTATAGCCTGGTCCCTTCCAAGTAGGAAAGGAGTGAGATTAAGGTCCGTCCTTGGAGTCATTAAAAATTAAATGGCAAAATTGTCACAGGTTGCATCCACACTGCAATTTATTCAATTTCCCCAATGTTTTCCTAACTGCTAATTTCCACATTGTAGTTGAAATTCCAGAAAACTAACGGAATATAGTACATTTTTATCACTCATTTCCATGTTATTTCATTTCAAAACAAATTGGTTTGTAGTCCTCTGAACCCAGAAAATTGAGGGAGTAAAGTGATGAAATTTGATGCAGTAAAGGTACCCCTGGCCGTTGGGCCCATTCGCGGACGACTCTGGAGTTGTGCGCTCGTCTCGCTCTATAGGCCGAGGGAGCTGGCGTTTGTCCACAGACAGCTTCCGGGTCATGTGGCCAGCATGACTAAGCTACTTCTGGCGAACCTGAGCAGCACATGGAAACGCCGTTTACCTTGCTGCCGGAGAGGTACCTATTTATCTACTTGCACTTTGACATGCTTCCAAACTGCTAGGTTGGCAGGAGCTGGGACTGAGCAATGGGAGCTCACCCCATCATGGGGATTCAAACCGCCAACCTTCTGATCAGCAAGCCCTAGGCTCTGTAGTTTAGGCCACAGCGCCACCCGTGTCCCTATTTAAAGTGATGAAATTTGAGGCAGTATATTGGCATACAATTCTTTCCTACTGTTTCATGACAAATCATGGGGCAACAGAAGCACACATGTACAGAAGGGGTGGGGATTAGTGATGTTGTCCAATGAAATTTAGCCGACATCTCGGTAGATCAGTCAAAAATCCACAGTTCCAACAGGTACTGAAGTGTGAAAGGAACTTTAGAAAATGGAGCAGAAGCACTAACTAGCATTATAATCAGGAAAATGAATGCAACATTCCTGGGTACGTTGCACACATTTATTGCATTTTCTTAATATATTATCTCACATTGACTATAGGAGTATTATCAGCAAGGGGCATTGTCAAACACTTGGCAGGTCGCAAGCTGATGAGCTACACTGGACATGTTAGCTCACAGTTTGCACAAGCCTGAAAAAGGTGGTCCTAAAGAACAAGTGTGTGAGATGGGGCTTAACTATCACCAGAAAAGTAGAAACAATCATCCTCCCTGGAAGGGCAAAAGACATAAATTTGCATAAGCTTTGCATGTGCTAATTTCTATGGAAATTTAGAGACAATTGCTATCATTTAAATAGAAAGACAACAGGGAGGTAGACTGTGACCAGGTGTTAACTCATGGTGGGCAATTTCAAGTCTCTTTCTTTCTCTTTGAATATATTTTATTGAAATTTGGAAGAAAGTACAAAAATTAATATCAGGTATCTTTATATCAAGACTAAAAAACTAATCTCAATAAAAACACAGACCAGAAAGAAAAAAACAAAAAACAAAATGAAGAAAAAGAGAGAAAGAAAAGAAGTGAAAAAGAGAACTTCCGATCCTTCATCTGTTGCTTATATGTAGAAAATTATTCTACTCTCCCTTCTCAATGTTTAAGCATGCCTTTGACCAGACAGCTCCTCAAAGACAGGGCTGCTTCCTCAAGTAAAGAATTGTCCTCTGCAAAGGAGGATACATGTTCACCCTAGATATGCGCATACTAAGCAGACAATCACATATTCCCTAGCACAACATTAACATATTTTGCATGTGCCTGTTGTGCAACAAATACATTTCCCCCATTTTTCACAGAATGTTGATTAAGATAAACAAAAGACCTTTTGATTTTGGATGGCTCTTATAGGAATGATCAAGGTGAGGGCAAGCTGAGCGAAAGAAACCTTTAAACAATATCCAATCCAGTCCAAATCATTATTATGGTCATAGACCAGCATAAGATAAAATAATAGTATCCTTTCAAATCACACATGTTACTTTCTATGGGCTTCCTTTTGCCTCAGGCTGTACATTTACTCAGTATAAATTCAAATTGCTTTTAACTCCCAAATTAGGAAGCAAAGCAGAAATTGTGTGTGCTATTCCGTGTCTAGCAGTTATTGCAGAAAATTAAAACAGATGCAAGATGATGGATATGGAAAACAATGTTGCCATGCATTTTCCACTTTGCCATTCCTTGTGTTACAATTGCCTAATTGTTCATAAGCTGCACAAAAGAAATGCCTTTTATTATTTTTTTCCAGGCACTTAAAGATGACTTAAGTGTCACTTAGTCAATTGAGGGAACAAAGAAGTCAATTTATGGATCAGGTTATTCTCTCCCCCACCCAGGTTCTTTGAAATTATTTACTTTATTGGTTTAGTGAGTCTTGAAAGGTGAGGGATTGACAGGACTATATTGTAGAAATATTTCACCCATTCAGGTCACACACACACACACACACACACACACACACACACACACACACCTTTGCTAAAACTGGGACTGAAGTAGTAAGACTTTGTCAGCCTCTCTCTGTGTTATTTAACTTTAAAGCTGTTTCATTTTTGGAGGCGGGGAAAGAAATACAGGTGCCATTTCAGTGTATTTTATGCGAGCATTATAAACCAACAATTTATGAAACACATATTTTGGAGTGGTGGAGTCAGATGGGGAGGTAATAGAACAATTGCAATAGCTATATGCTACCTCCAAGGTCAGAGACAGTGTCCCTTTGAATATTAGTTGTTGGGAAACACTAATGGGAAAGGGCTATTGTCCTCATGTTTTGCTTTTTGGATTCCCACCAGCATCTGCTTGGTCACTGTGGAATACAGAATACTAGACTAGATGGGCCTTTGATCTGATCCAGCAGGGCTCTTATGGTCTTATGATGACAGAATTTCGAGTTGAAGAGGAAGTAGTTTTAAGGTTCAGTTCTGCAGTTAATAATGAATTTGAACATCTGAGCTAGAGCTGCACAGTAATTTCAAAAAGGGGCCATAGTTGAACATAGCAGCATAGTTTGCTTCAACTGTATGGGCCTAATAATCACACTTAACTCTGTGTTTGATCTTCTCCAGGATATGTAGATGCCACTACCTGCAGAGGATGAATTCATCTGGTGCAGTTTTTGCACTGGAGTGGCGTGATTTGACAGTCCCCAACTTGCTTGCAGATAGGAACACAACTTCCAGTTGAATTGCGCACATTGAAAAACATGCATCTCATGTAAAAGTGCATACATACAAAATGTTCATCAAGAGTGTGGAGAAGTTAGCACAGTCTCAGATTGCTTGGGAAAGACCTTGGAGATGGGGGACTTAGGCAGCTGCAGGGAGACAGGGACCTTCTGTCTCAGCAACTGCTTCATGAGGGCAAGACTTTCTGGAGATGAGTTGCTGTGCTCATGAGGGCTGACACTCGCGTGAAGGTCCTCTTTTTGCTAATAAAGAACTAACTCCAACTTGCTGGGTGTGATTTACTTCTGGCTCGCTCCTTCACTGACCTTGGTTGCCTCCGCCATTGATAACCATGAAGCCAAAGCTCTGCCTCTTAATCTCCAGCCAGTGTTTTGTTTCTTGTTTTGTTTCTTGTTTACAGTGATTAGAGAGGGTCATCGAAAGTTGGGCGTGGCTTTGAATGAGAGACAATATGGGGATGAGGGAAACCCATCCACAGTTTAAATGTGTTTTAATTTTTTGCTATGCACGCATCCCTTGTTTCCACACTTCTATTCTGTCTTTGATCACTATGATTCCCTTCCACTTATTTCTCCCACTTATGTTTTTCTTCTTCATCATCACACATACATGGTAGGGTTGCCATATTTTGGAGAGCAAAAAAGAGGACACATTTGCTGAGTTCTACTTTTAACTATCGATCGCTATGGTGACTCTACTCATGAAAAAGAGGATGTGTCCTGGGAAAAGAGGACCTATGGCAACCCAACCATGGGCAGATATAAGCTTATTCTTCTGTCCCTGCAGTCTATAAAGAAGTGTGCTATGTCCTAAGGGTAGCTGCAGAAATTGCAATGAATTTCCACCAGTCAAATGAAAAAGTTATTCATACCTATCAAGCTACTAGTCAGGATGGCCATATGTCATCTGTAGGATCAGAGGCACTATGTCTCAATATCAGTCTCTGTTGCTCCCTTCTGGGGTGGAAAAAACTTAAACACGATGCAGAGTTCCCAAAAAATAGACCAGAGGCAATTGTACTTTATCCAGCAGAGCTTTACTGCTACTGAAGGTAAATAAGTATAATGGTCACAAATCCAGTACAATCAGGATTGGCACAGTGCATAAAATTCCAGTCACAGCACTTACAATAAAACTTACAATACTTATAATAAGACTAAACCTTAACACTATAGCATACAGAACAGAACACCAAAACAAAGAGATAGAAAGAGAAAGAGAAAGTAAAACCTAGGCTTCTTCTGGCCTTACTATTATAGCCAGCATGAGCTTGACAGAAAGATAACAGAACCAGTTTAAACCATCTGTACTCAGCTTCTCAGAAGGAATAACCCAAACAAGAACCTTCCAGAACACTCTTGAACCAAGCAGAACAGGAAAGATCTCAACACATCAGATCAATACTTTATGAGCTAAGAAATGCAAACTGACAGTCTCTGGGAGACAACTGGAGGAGAGGGCTGTTGCTCTCATTTCTGGTGTGTGGGCTTCAAGGAGGCATCTGTTTGGCCACTTTGGGGGAACAGGGCGCTGGACTAGATAAGATTGTAGTCTGATTCAGTAGGGCTCTTCTGAGGTACTTGTGAATTGCTGCTCCCCCCTCCTTTATGAGGTTCCAGTACCATTTGAAGAGGTGAAGCATATTTTCTGGCTCTCTACCAGGTGGGGGAAAGCAGCTTGACTGAAAGTGATTTGGAACAGAAAAGTGGCAGCAGTTGGAATGGTCAAACATTCCCTCCTACCACTTTTTCAATGTAAACACCCTTCCCAAAGTTGCTTTTTCCTTGAATCAAGGTACATACAAAGGTACATCAAGGTACATACAATTCTGTGAAGTGTTGCCAGATGCCAACAGATGGCAGTAGAAATAACTGGAAACTAGATGTGCAGGTTTTAAAAGTAGCAAAATAGAATATACCGTATTTTTTGCTCTATAAGACTCACTTTTTCCCTCCTAAAAAGTAAGGGGAAATGTGTGTGCATCTTATGAAGCGAATGCAGGCTGCGCAGCTATCCCAGAAGCCAGAACAGCAAGAGGGTTTGCTGCGCAGCGATCCCTCTTGTTCTCGCTTCTGAGATTCAGAATATTTTTTTCTTGTTTTCCTCCTCCAAAAACTAGGTGCGTCTTATGGTCTGGTGCGTCTTATAGAGCGAAAAATGCGGTAGGTATCATACCACCATTATTGGCTCTCATTAGGAAATTGTTTGCTGGTGCAATAATCTCTAAGTGACCATAAGACATAGCATTTGACTAATGATTGAGAAATGAGGATATTAATGCTATTTGTGTACCCACAAACAGGAAAGGAGGAACAAACCATGCACATATCAGTTTCTGAAATCTCCCAAAGTTTTAGATAACAGTGATCAGGTTTAATCTTGGATTGCCCCTAATGGGGATCATCGAATCAAAATCTGAATTTTGTATTGACTGGAATGGAAAAGGTAAGGCTAAGTCATAAGCAATTATCTAAAGGGGAGGAACACTTTGTGTCATCTTACATTTCTTGCCTATCAGAAAAGCAGTCGAGCTGGTACACCGCAGCATTCCAATTTGAAAACGTATCAAATGTTATTAACATCATGGGGCTACTAACAAGAACATATGCAAATACGGTCTGTCCCTGAACAAGACAGAATTTTTGGTGTAGCCTTCAAACATAATCTATAAATAGTTTCCCCCCTCTCTAGAAAAGCCCTTTGAATGGGATGGGGGGGGGGGAATGAAGCGACGTATCAGTGCAGAAGGCTAGGGACATCAAAGAAAATAAAGGCACGTCGGAAACAAAGCATTCTTTGCATCCAAATTAAGAAAGTCAAGACCTAAATCCCTCCTCAGCAGTCTCCCGCTGACACACCAGTTTTTAGGATCATTTTGCTTGAAAAGTCACCCTTAATAAAGGGTGGCATTTGCCTATGGGTTTTGTTCCCACTGTACTTACACCAGCAGTTCTGTTGTAATTATGATTCTCCCCCCCCTCTCCTACTTGATATGCTTAAGGACCTTGCTTACATAAATAGTTACAGAATAAATAACGTTGAACACACTTCTGACAGCACCTCTTGGAATGATGATAATTATAGATTACTGTACGGCAGGCAAATATCTGATAGGCCTAAAATGATATGATTAGATAAAGCTCCTTAAAACAGTAATTCATGTTAGACTTCTAATATTTTACTCTACTCCACATTGCTATTTCCGAGCTATGAATTTCAAGATTTATTTGTTACCATTCTCTCTCTCTCAGTCCCCCCCCCCTTCCTGCTGTACACAGTATTTGTGGTCTATGGCAACCAATCCCCTTGGGCTTTCTTTTGCCTTAATTTGCATAAACACAGGCATCATATGAATATTCAGTGAGTGGCTTTGCATTAAGTAAGTGCCCTTAATCAGCTTTTCAGTTCAGTTTTATTGGTTGCACCACAGTTATTTCATCCAGAAAATCTGAGGGCCCTACAAAGCTAAGCAGGTAAGGGTTGTAATTCTTTTTATGTATTTAATGAAAGAGTATTATCATTTGATTATATAGGTTCTGGAGAATGCTTAAAGATTGGTGGTTTGCTTTAGGTTTTGGTTTTCGTATGCATGGTTTTGGGTTTCTGCCCCCCCTTACTATCATTAACCCATGGCGGTCAGGTGGGCATACGCTTCGGAAATTTGCATAAACATCAACTCTCAATGAATAATTCATCAGGGTTATTTTAAACACTAGCTAGGCTTCTACTTTGGATGGCTCTAGAGCATCACAGTTTGATTGGCTGTATGGTGTTTTCATCACCAGCAGAATTCCTATAACATAAAAGCCATTTCTCCCCCCCCTTTTTTTAAAAAAAAAGGAGACGAGGGCTGGGTTGAACATATCAGGAGGGTGTGTGTGTTAAAATATGTGTTTCTCTCTTTTTTGTTTTCACTCCCAAAGCAAATTGTACTGGGTTTTCCTGTCAGATATTTGTATATCTTGGTTGCTGCTTTTGTTTCTAAATGGAAAAAAATGTATTACTATATAGACAGTAGCTGCCATTTGCAGCCTTTTCCTGTATAGCTGATTGCAATGGCCACTACTGCTGCATTTGCCAGTAGCTTGCATAAACATGAGCAACATGTAAATGAGATGCCATTGAACTCGTACAACATGGATTACCAAACACTGTGATCTTACATCCTGCACTATATTCTTTATTACTGTACTTTATTATTAGAATTTTTGGTGTATGCCAATATGGGCTTGGCAGGGGGGTGTATTTATTCACGGAACAAAGGGTGTTTTTGTTTGTTTTTATGAATGGCATTTAGAGAAAGAAATGGACCTTTTATTGCTTTGAAGATGGAATGGGTTAATGAAAGCCTAAGGGCCCTGAGAAATTAGAGGACAATGCATTTGTTAGGACTAAATACCATTTCCCATTTTACCTTATAGTCACTTGAGGTTAAGGGTATGCAGTGTTTGTGTAAGATTAATCCGTTTAGAACAGAGCATCATAGCACCAGGTGGTTAACAGAAAAGGTTCTGATCCAGAAGGATCACAAAAATGAGGATACCAGTGATAATCATTCAGATCTAAAGCAATAAATAATAAAGAGCAGCCACTGTTTTGAATATTATGTTGCATGCATTAAACGTACTCCACTCATTTAGCCATGAAACAGTACAAAATTGGTAGGTTGGATACATGTCATAAATCTTGTGGGTAAAAGCATGGCATTGATAGTGGGTTTGAACCAAAGATATGTTTTGTATTTAGGTGATAATTTAACACTGCTCCTTGCAGAAGAGGAGTACACATTGCAATCGCTTGGTATACCACAGTAATGTGATGCTGAGAATGCAGATGTGTGCAGATGTAGTGTGTTCTTTTATCTAGGAATCTCTAATGATGTGATGCTTAATTTGAATAGAAAAAGAGCTTTCCAGGTCTGATAATAACCATACTCATGAATCTAAGAGAAAAACAAATCCCAAGAGAGGAAATCAATTTGGTGGTGATTTTTTATTATTATTATTGATTTACTTATCTGGGGCAACTCTCTTTCTTTCTTAATTACACTTTCTTCGTTGTAATGGAATCAAAAGACATATTCCAAGACATGAACTGAATGGAGTTCTTCCATAACATGGATATTTCAAAACATTTATTTAATTACCTGCTTGTCATGTTACCCGCCCCCCCGCCCCCGCTACAATTTCTCAGCACATGGAATTTTGAAAGGGAAACTGATGGAAATTTCAAAGGTTTAAAAGAGAACAATGAAAATCCCTTCTAAGATTACAGAAAATGAGAAAATGTTATATTTAAAGCAGAAGAATTGTTTAATTAAATCTTGCCGGATTTAATAAACAACCGTGTATTCAATACTCAGCCATTAGATGTTTATAGCTGTAATAAACACCATGACATTTTAAATAGAGAGTGTGGCTATGGCAGTTTATATACGTGTATTACACACCAACATGTACATGTGCACTCTCTCTATAGCTATTTTCAATATCAGTAAAAATAAACTACAAAAATTATAAATGTTGTATACAGGATTTTGTATAATGCAAGCATTCAAACCTTTAAAAATAAAATCAAAGCAAAATAACACTTTGTTTCCACTTCAGCACCATAGTGCTTGGGTTGACAAGTTAAATATGACCCATTAAACATCCAAATCTAATCAAATTACATGTACAGTATTTTTCTATGTTTCTTTAAAGCTCCCTAAGACTCTGAATCAATCCAAATTGTTCCGGCTTCCTGTGGGACCTTGGCCTGACCAACGGCCCAGTCCTAAGGCTCGCTGCACCAGCAGGTAAATGGGAAAGATCCTATACACCTTCATGTTGCAAGATAGTTTTGCAGGTAGGGAGACAGGTGAATATTTTAGGACGCGGATGCCAGCAACAGGAAAGAAACATTCCACTTGGATCCTGTGAAATTTGTATCCAGCAACCTACCATAAAAATGGGACCACCCTAATTCAAGAACTTTTTCCAAATCAAAATGGCAAAGTACAATGGGAATGCTTCTGCAATTCACTCTAGAGTGTCAGTCGCAATATGGGAAGGTGATACCTTCTCAGAAGAAAAATTCTGAGCTTTCTTGTAAGTGCCCCATGTACAAGCCCTTTCCATTGCATGACTGAGCAAAGACAATGACTTTTAAGTGGGAGTACACCATTGGCTATAACACTATAATCTGAAATGTAGTTACTAAGGAATTTTTGTTGTTGGGATGCATCTGTCTTGGGAAACAGTGGGAGATTGCGCCTTCAAGAGTAAAGTCAAGCCATTAGAGAGTTACAGCACCCGCTGTGGCTGTAGAGACTGATACATGTCTTATTGCAGGAGAGAGAGATGAGGGCATCCAGTTTTGCTGCTACTGGAAAGTCATGGCATCTAAGGAAACATGCGCATGATTTCACTGTTAATTCACAGTGTGCAAAACAGTCTAGAATTCACACATTACGTTGATAAGGTTTGATGATTAATATTTTTGTCATGAGTTTAAGAGAATTTAGTGAGCTCAATATGCCCAAAGCACCTCCAGAATACACTAGATAATGTTTGTGGTAATAGTTCCTCAATAAACTGAAGTTGTAACTGTATTTCAATATTAAATATTAGGCTTTCACTAGGAGTTCGTTCTTTTTAATTTCACCCTGCACCTCATCACTAAGGTTTGGGGTAGGTAACAATAATGTAAAGTAAATATATACACAAACACACTGTAGTGGAGATCTGTCTTCATTTGGAGAATGAAGAGACGTCGGGATACAGAGTAGCTGTGGACCCAGCAGATGCCACAGCTGGAAGTTCAGTCAGCCTAGGAGCACAGAAACATCAGATAGAGGGGAATGTTAAGAACCAAGACCAAGGTAGCCAATCCAGATGTTGGACTAAAGCTCCCATCAGCCTCAGTGAACATGACCAATGGTCAGCGTTGATGGGAATTCCTGTATGTGAAGCATCATCCATTCATTGCTTCAGTCACCTCGTAAGAAGACATCTTTTTGCCTTTCTTTAAGCCATAAGACTGGTCACTGAATGTCTGTCCTTGTCTGTTTTTATGGTACCATTTTAGTGAACTTTAGTGTTTTTATGTTGTATTTTAAAATTCACTTAGAGATTTTAAAATATTAAGTGGTTTAGAACGTGATTTAAAAAATAACTATACAAACAAATGAATGAATGAATAAATAAATAAATAAATAAAGAAGCTAACTGAATACGGAAGGGCCTATGAGAGAATACATGATTGTAAATATAACGGGCTTGAGTCATTTAAGGTTATATAGGTTGAAAGCAGAAATTTTGGAGGTTGGTTGGCAACATATGGGAGACTATATATCCCCCTTTTCCATTTGAGAAGAACTAAATGCTTTTAGGCACCATATTTTATAATCAATGGGAATATTCATTTTTTGTTTCACAATATAATTACAGAGGGGAGGGGAAACCAAAGAAATAAGAAGAGTGCAATTAGCATTACTGTCTTGACATTAATAAGGCTCTTCCGACCTGCTTCTTCTTTTAAGCACAGCATTAAATAATAGGAGAATGAATGCCAGGCTTTATATATCTTAGGGAGAAAAGCATGGCCTTGACAGACAACTCTAAAACAGCTAGGCTTGGAACTCTCTGTCACAAGGCATGTTGCAAGATTTTTCACCATATAACTGAACTGGTATTGCAAATATGATGATGGATCTTCAAGAAAAAGAACACTTTATTCCATCTGATCTTATAGCCCTTCTTAAAAAGAAGCGTTATTAAAACAATGATAAAATCTCAGAAAGGCAATTATATACTCACTTCGGGTTTTTTTTGCATGGTGCTTCTGTGATGCTGTAGGTCGTTAATGGCTATTGACTGAGATGATTATTTCACTTTGTCTTTGAATCTTATACGAAACCTTCTCCACCCCCGAACATAGTGCCAGCTATGGAAAAGAAAGTTCCTTGAACACAAAGGTCTCTCATCCCAGACTCTGCCACACAGAGGTGCTGGCTCCAATAAATTTTACAATGAACAGGAGCTGCCCATTTTGTACACACATAGATTCTCCAGCCAAGACTACAGTGTCTGGAAAATACAGAAAGAACAAGGCTTGAATTTTCAGCATGAAAATGTTTTCTGCTGATCAGATCTTCTTTATATATCTCATGGGCAAGACTTCAAAGTTCCTGGAAAATTTTCACTTCTGAGTATCTTTAAACTAGCTATATTTCTATGCATGATGTGACTGTGAATGGCTGCTAATCAAGCTGATCAAGGGATTTGGCCATATGCCCTGGGTGAGAATGAGAAACAGAAACAGACCGTTCCATAGTTCCCCTGCGGTTCTTCCTGTTGCAACAAAATACTTCACTTGTTTAGGGTGGTCCCGCACATTGTTTTATTGATCTCCTATATTTGATAAGGCTTTTCATTTTACAGGTGGGTGGCCATTAAGGAAAATAGGAGTTTTACAAATTCAGATGATCAAGAGAAAACTGGAGGGGCAAATCTGTCAATTTTGGTTTCTCTCAGTTTCTCATTTTTCCATTCTTAAATACGGTTCTCCACATTTCCACATCGGTTTGCAATTTATTTGTTAAAGTAGTTCACTTTAAAATCCACCAGCATTTTAGTGGAAGTTAATCCCAATGTACACATTTTTGCAAAACAATTTCCCCCTATATAATCCACTATTTCGACTAATATGTGAGTTTGGCAGAGATTTTTAAAGTCAAATTTGAAACTACTTATATTTTACTTAGTGGTGACTGCTGAGTCTTTATGTGTACGTTTTATGTGTTTAATATGTCTGGATTACCAATGTTTTATGCATGGTTTCTCTCTTTCTCTTTTATGACTTTTATTGTCCAAATCATGCCAATAAAGGTTGAATGAATGAATGTGAATTTTTACCCCACCGTATGCATTTTTGTACCCTTTACTTTGCTGGAGAACTGCCCTGAAAAATTAAGAGAAATGGGAATTTTGAAGGATGACTGTCTCAGGTTGTGTATTGTTTTGGAAAGTATGAATTACATGAGTTCACCTATAAATCTGAACTGAACCAAAATTCTCCCTCATCCATACATGTGGGTGGATCGTGATGTACAATATATACATATAACAAAAAACCAACCAACCCCAAAACCCATTGAAAAGGAACAAATACTATGTTGGCCTAAAGTTCTTGCATCCTGCTTAGTATGGCACATTTTAGGATTTCTAAAGGTTTAAGCACAACCTCAATAGTTGTCATGGACTTGAGTGAAGAATGTGTCAGTACTGACACAGTACTTACCACTTGCGTTTTCTTGAAAATGTTTATGGCGCTATACCCCAAGAGAACAAGGCCTTATGTTTTCAGAGTAATACTAGTGACCCAAGGCAAGTTAACTAACACAAGCAAGCCACCAGGGTGCTTGAAATAAAACAATGCTATGGAATATGTGAAATTTGGGTGAATTTTATTCTCCTTTTCCTCCCATGAAAGGGGGGGAATACTGACATGTAGCAAGTATTCTCAAACCATTAACACACCATTTTATTCTTCCATAATGCATTTGTAGTCATTTAATTTTCTGCAAAAAAAAAAATTCTCTATTTTCTTCTGACAGCATCAAAAATCTGAGTACTTTTGGAGACATTTTTCTGCAAACTGCTGATAATCAGGATTGGAAATGAAAATGCTGACAGATTATTAACAATAGAAAAATAGCTGTAATGGGGTGGGGGGCATTTTACCATAATGAATGAATTGTTAGCATATCCAGACTTTCATAGCTGATCAGACTCATATAATTTCAGTTTCTCTAAATACCAACAGTTCAAATTATTATTAGAGCTTTTCTTCTCACAAGCAGAGCAGGTCTTATTAAAAAATGTTTCAACTTAGTATTGGCACAATTCTGCAAGAACAAAAGATATGCAGAATGCTTCCATCTCACAGATTGTTATATATATATGTGATACACTTGCTTTCTACCAAGGGAAAAGATAAAATGCTTTAAAAACTTTAAAACAGCATTACAATTATTGCCTATTTATGTATATTTTAAAAGCTTTATAAAATAGGATATATGTTGGTAGAATTTGATTTTTTATATATATAAAAAAACACAACTGTGATTTTCCATGAGGCATTTAAAACTTTTTTTAAAAAAAATCATGTTGAAATACATGCTTTTTATTGATAATTTATGTAGCAACTTTCTGTTTTGTATTGCACTTTGCAGCCTTTGTTCTATTATTGATCCACATAAGAAACTCTGTTCCCATTTTAAAGATTGATACTTGTTAATGGGCCACACGTGAAACCCAGCATGACCATTTCTAGTCCTTCTTTTTGCCTCTGGACAATTCTGATTCTTATGCAGACTAAATGAAAATAAAATAGTGTTTTCATAATCAATAATTATTGATAGGGTGGTAAGGTAAAGGTAAAGGTACCCCTGCCCGAACGGGCCAGTCTTGACAGACTGTGGGGTTTGTGCGCCCATCTCACATTTATTGGCCGGGGGCCAGCGCTGTCCGGGGACACTTCCGGGTCACGTGGCCAGCGTGACATCGCTGCTCTGGCGAGCCAGAGCCGCACACGGAACGCCGTTTACCTTCCCGCTGGTAAGCGGTACCTATTTATCTACTTGCACCCGGGGGTGCTTTCGAACTGCTAGGTGGGCAGGCGCTGGGACCGAACAGCGGGAGCGCACCCCGCCGCGGGGATTCGAACCGCCGACCTTTCGATCGGCAAGCCCTAGGCGTTGAGGCTTTAGCCCACAGCGCCACCCGCGTCCCTTGATAGGGTGGTAGGGTACTTCAAAATATCCAAAATGGGTTCCCCCTTACTGTGGTGCTTTGGGTATGTCATTTTAGTTCTTGCTTCTGTTGTTTCCATTAGCAAATAAACATACCGTTGGCACCAATCATGTCTCACAGTTTGACACACATCTTGGGCTCTCTTACATGTGGCACAGGACGTGAAGGAACTGTATGCAGTCCTTTATATTCTCTAAAGTATCTAAAGCAAAAGATAGGGAGATGACTAGGCAAAGTTCTTTCTGCATGATCCCTATTGAGATCTGTGTGGTGTAGTTGTTAAGAGCGGTAGACTCATAATCTGGTGAACTGGGTTCGCGTCTCTGCTCCTCCACATGCAGCTGCTGGGTGACCTTGGGCTAGTCACACTTCTCTGAAGTCTCTCAGCCCCACTCACCTCACAGAGTGTTTGTTGTGGGGGAGGAAGGGAAAGGAGAATGTTAGCCGCTTTGAGACTCCTTCAGGTAGTGATAAAGCGGGATATCAAATCCAAACTCTTCTTCTTCTGTGACAATATGTAATGTAGCCTGAGAATGACTAAAACTTTGCCCATACTTGGAAATCCTAGGAACCGCTGCATCTTGTGGGGAGAGTAAGACACAGTGGAAACAAAACGAATTTCAGAGTGGCCTACGATTCTGTTTTTGAATGGGATTTTGACAGCACTCGTTGATTTCCTGTTGGCAGACGGCATCTCAGCTGTACAATATCATTGTTGCAATTTTGTTGCTGTTGCTGTTTCAGCAGAGATGGTCATTAGACCAATGGGTGACAGTAAAGAACATTAAACTCAACATGATTTTTTGAGCTCCAAGCCACTTGAATTAGCGATTTCCAAAGCCCTAGTGCCGTGATTTCCAAATAGTTAGGTAGATTTTCACCGGTTGGCTGTAGGCACCTTAGAAGTGGGCTTCAATGTGCTAGTTTGGGCAATGAAATCAAATTCCTATGAGAGGGTGGGCCTTAGCCCTGCCGTCAGTTTTCCTTGTTAGATAGGACAGCCACATTTTAAGCTGGGGCATTTACCTTATTTTTTGCACCATAACACTCACTTTTTTCCTCCTAAAAAGTAAGGGGAAATGTCTGTGCGTGTTGTGGAGGGAATGCCTACAGGTGGCATGCCTACGGACCTTCCTCCTCTAAAAACTACGTGTGTGTTGTGGTCGAGTGCGTGTTATAGAGCGAAAAATACGGTATTTATTTTTTGGCGGGGAGGCACATAGTGCCAGCTAACTTCCCCCACAACCCACTGGTGGTGAAGATGTAAGGGCCAGGCTGAGGGAAGGGGAAGTCAGTGACCTTCCTCTTTACTATTCCTCCATGCAGAGTGCTAATGGGCTATGTAAAAGACAAATTAACAGAAAATCTAGCTAGAACGCCAGGCATGAATTTTTTTTGTTTCAGAAGGGGGGGGGAGATGTTAACAATGCAGTGAACAAGAGGATACCAAAAGGCATAAAACAAACAAAATTGTTTATGCTGTAACTAAGAAGTTAAAAACTAGTGTGGAGCTTATTTCCCCAAAAGTTCAGTTTTAACCTTGTATCACAACAACACCAATACAAAAATGAATGAATAAATAAACAATAAATAAATAAAATGCAGAGAAAAAGAACATTATTATTATTATTAATCAAATTTTGATACTGCCTTTAATCCAAAAATCACAGGGTGCTTTACAATATACAAAACAAATATATACCATAATAACAAACAAAGGCAATACCCTGCTCCACACAAGATAATACATTGTTTAATGAGCCAAATGCCTGGGAGAAGAGTACAGTCATACCTCAGGTTGAAGTAGCTTCAGGTTGAGCATTTTTGGGTTGCGCTCCGCGGTGACCCAGAAGTAACAGAACGCGTTACTTCCGTGTTTCACTGCTTGTGCATGTGCAGATGCTCAAAATGACGTCATGTGCATGCGCGGAAGCGGCGAATCACGACCTGTGCACGCGTTGATGTGGGTTGCATTCACTTCAGCATGTGAACGGGGCTCCGGAATGGATCCCGTTCGCATCCAGAGGTACCACTGTAATGTTTTTTATTATTATAATAATAATAGTAGTAATAATAATTGTTTATTTATTTATACCCCGCCTATCTGGCTGGGTTTCCCCATCTACTCTGGGCGATTCCCAATCAAATATTAAAAACACAATACAGCATTAAACATTAAAAACTTCCCTAAACAGGGCTGCCTTCAGATGTCTTCTAAAAGTCAGGTACTGGTAGTTGTTTATTTCCTTGACATCTTATGGGAGGGCATTCCACAGAGTGGGCACCACTACCGAGAAGGCCCTCTGTCTGGTTCCCTGTAGCCTCACTTCTCACAGAGAGGGAACCGCCAGAAGGCCCTTGGCGCTGGACCTCAGTGTCTGGGCTGAACGATGAGGATGGAGATGCTCCTTCAGGTATACAGGACCAAGGCTGTACATGTAAAGATATGTAACAAAGGCACCAGGCGAGCCTCCTTGGAGAGAGCATTCCACAAGTGGGGAGCCACTTGTGCAATCGCCCATTCTTGTGTTGCCACCCTCTGGACCTTGTGATGGAGGCACATAAAGAGGGGCCTTCAATGATGATCACAATGCAACCATTGTCAAGCATTTAGGGAGAATAATAGGCATAACATTTTTTGTTGAAGTCAGTGAAATTGAGCCCTTAATTGCACAATAGACTTCCTTTCCTAAACTAATAAAGATGCTTGATAATCATGGGGAAATTTTTCTTTTTAAATACTTTTTTATTAAAGATTTTAGTAAATGCCTTATTTCTTCTTCCAGGCTGTACAGTCTTTCCTACATATCAGTTACATTTGCTATGATACATTAGCGTCAAGTACATTATAAGGTCAGGAATAAGGGGGCGGTGAGAGGAGGAGTGGTGGTGAGATTTAATTTTTTTACAGTGTATGTGTGGGCTTCTGTGTCAGCGTCAACTGGATAGGTTCTCTTTCTAGTCCCTTGTTACATTTCCTTGGTTGTGAGAGGGATTGGGGGCCCAGGGTGTGGTTGGTTGTCTGTGGTTGGCTGCAGTGGGGTTTATTTGCATTTGTGAGGGAAGGGAGGGCTTGCTGGATGAGGTACTGAATGGTAGTTTCACAAGACACCTTTTCAGAGAGAGAGAAAATGTGTAGCACCTAAGAACCATACCTTAGGACAGTTGCGGTTTTGCATTTTTTTCTAGAATCAATGTACAATTGTATCAAAGTTAAGGTTAGCTTCCCTTTCTTTTTCAAATGCAAAAAAAGGCCACAAATTTGCTAAATGTGATTTTAGACAGTAAAGGATAGCTTAGGATAAGCATCCCCACCCTCAGTGCAAAATAGCATTTTCTAGTGCAGTCAGTTCAGATAGGGAAGTCCTGTGTCCTACTTTGCAGAGGACAGTCCTCTGTTTGCAGCACCCTGTTTATGAAGGGCTATCCGGTCCAGGTCTGATTTAAAGACAATGAATCATAAGAAAGGACAGCAAGGACCTTGAAGTTGCCCAATAGCAGTGAACCCCTGGACTGCAGATGTGGCAGGCACATATATGGCCTACTCAAAGGCATATCCACTATAGAGGTTTGTATCATATTTATTTATAGAGGAGTATTACATAGTTCAGCTGGAGTGGACCATGAGTCCATTAGTGCTTCAGATATTTGGAAAGTATCTTACCCATGTATGCTTGGCAGTGACCCTTTTTATGGAGGTCGTAATATTGTTGAGTGTGAGTTGTTTCTGTTTGAGTGGTTGACAGAGGTAATATTTGAGGTAATGAATGGTTGTAGCAGTTGTGTAGAGTGAGATTGGGTGAGTGATTGTATGTATGCGTGTTGATTGAAATTTTATATTATAGCACCTTGTTCTCCTCTCTCTTTTTTTGGTAATCCATCCATTTCCTTTTCTTTGGCAATGTA
Source organism: Podarcis vaucheri (assembly GCF_965113315.1). Taxonomy (NCBI): domain Eukaryota; kingdom Metazoa; phylum Chordata; class Lepidosauria; order Squamata; family Lacertidae; genus Podarcis; species Podarcis vaucheri. The sequence continues at coordinate 34,602,103 of NC_138749.1, forward strand.
TAAGTGCCTGCACTACCATCAAGAAAACACAGATGTTATGCATGTCTGTTGCAAAATATGGTTATTGTTAACTGACAAAGCACAGACTGCAAATGTTCACAGGAACAGGAAAAAACACACCCATCAGATCATTAAAATTAAGCAGCCACACTTCCAGAAAATTAAAAATGGCTGTTTCCGACATTTTATGCCACATTAACCATGTTTTTAAGTGTTAAGAGACAGAAAAAATGCAGGAAGAGACCTGGAACATCCATTCCCCCTCCCTCTCCTTCTCTCTCTCTCCCTCTTTCACACACACACACACACACACACACACACACATCCTTTGGAGGAACATGATTTTGAATGGGATGAAGGCAAAAATCCCTAAGAATGGAGAAAGTAATACCACCTTGATGTGTACGGCACAATAGGCTATGTTGGAGCTTTTCATAAATGTCATTATTTCTGGGATTTGTGCATAAAATTACCCTGCAGGGATTTCCAAATGTACCCTGATGTGTCTTTACATGATTACAGATGTATATGACATGATGGGGCATGAAATGAATAAATATGGAGTCATTTAAATCACATAATTAGCTATTCTCTTTACAGCTGTTTAGATCTGTCTAATTTGTCGGCACGAGTATTTCCAGGCCGTTCCTCCACCTCCACAAATTAAGGGAAATGCCAATAAGATCTCTTTGTGTTTTCTGTGTTTATTGTGTGCACTTTAATCGCTTTTTAAATAACTGCAAAGAAGCAGTCTTCTTCTATGTCTTAAACAAGACCCAAACAAAAATAACTGGGGGAAACAAAGAGGCTAGAATGGTATGTAGCTATACGATGCTTCATTTTACTGTGCATTTGGAAGGGTCTGTGTGGATTCTGATATATTTTGGAAGGTTTATGGGCGGCTTGAGTCGTTGGCAGGCAACCTATTCAGTATGGAGGACAATGCAAAAATAAATGGAGGGCAATGCAGAGACAAATACTCATTTTTCTCTAGTTGTTTTAAGTCATTGACAGTCAACCTGTTCAGCATGCAGGACAATGGGGGAGAAAAGAGCTAGAGGACTATGGATAGTCCAGTTCAGCCTTCTTATCCTGCCCCTTTCTGTATTGTTTTAGTGTAAGCAGAAAGTGGCACAATGGCGCTCTGGAGAAAAATAATTCCATACTATGCTGTTTGGAATCACAACCTATACTTGGTGAATGATCTGGTTCCACAGCCGTTCAAATAGCACACTGAGACCCTGAGCCTCTCCCATCGCTCCTTTATGCATTCATTTGTATGGCAATAGCTATGAAGGGCAATGTTGAAGGAAAAACTTTGGCTTTTTCCTTCAAAATATTCATGACCAGTTTTTCTTTGAGACTCTGTCTTGCCATGTGATCTCCAAAATCTTCCATGTGGAAGGCGCTGAGGTGTTGCTCCTGACGTTTCTAAGTTGCCCACATCTCACTACCTGGTGACCTTCATCTTGATATTGGTTGTTAGCATTTTCCCATTCCCTTTGGGGAAGGTGAGCCATTGCCATAGCTACATTGCCAGTACACCTGGCCAGCTCAGCACTGGTGGAGAAGCTGATGGTTTTGATGGAACCCAGGTGGACAAAATTGTCTACCACCTCAAGTATCTCAAATATGTGGTCACCAATGCTGATGCATGGAATGCTGGCAATGTCTTGACCCAGCATGCTGGTCTTTGACAGACTGATGGTAAGGCCAAACTCCTTATGATGTGGATGTAGTGTGGTGTAGTGGTTAAGAGCTGTAGACTCGTAATCTGGTGAACCGGGTTCGCGTCTCCACTCCTCCACATGCAGCTGCTGGGTGACCTTGGGCTAGTCACACTTCTCTGAAGTCTCTCAGCGCCACTCACCTCACAGAGTGTTTGTTGTGGGGGAAGAAGGGAAAGGAGATTGTTAGCCGCTTTGAGACTCCTTAGGGTCTCAAAGTGGTATATCAAATCCAAACTCCTCCTCCTCCTCCTCCTCCTCCTCCTCCTCCTCCTCCTCCTCTTCTTCATTCCTTAAGAGATTTCCATGGGTATAGCATAGAGTCTCTGAAGCAGACAATGGACACTGCTGCCCCATCCTAACTGCCCCACTTGCGCACACCACATCTATGATGGCCATTTCTGGAGGCAGTGATCCTCACAGTGTGATGGCATCACATAACATTGGGCATCTTAATACATGTTGTCTCACTGTGCATGAACTCACCATAAGAAACTGGGAGGGACTTTAGATAAGGGAATATATAGAACAGTTTTATTCTTCTCTTGTGTCATAAGGCATATTCAGGACAATGTGATTTGTGCCACTATAGTGCTTCAATGTGATGTGGGACATTAGTGGGTTTACTTTAATAATATAAAGTGTCTAAGTGGTGAAAGTGCCACACAAACAGGCAGAAGGAAAGAGCCATGAAATAAAATTCTTGTTATTTTAATGTTTAAAGGGTTGTGAGTGCCTTCCTGTGCTTATTAAGTATAAACCAGAATCTATGGTGGACTCAAAGGAATGTGGATTGCACCTCATGTTCTCTACTTGCTTTTTGTAGACATCCAGGCTAAATAGAAGAACAGTGTGGGATTGCAATACACTTATATTAAACGTAAAAACAAAAAACAAAAAGTATGGTGTCATGAGAGTGACCAGAAAATAATCATATTGTAAACAATATCACTCATTATTTCCCCCACAATTTGTATAGGAAGCTGCATGTGAAATAATAATTTGCAGGAGAGGTGAGGCTAAAGCTGTGAAAATAAAAGTAATCACTATTTACTACTGGGCATAATGTTCATGTAAGTGGAAGCCATCCAGGACTATTGAGTTGGTCATCCCTTAATGTTTCCACATGTTTTTGTTGAAATATCATTCCATGTGGATAAACTCATCTTTAAAGAAAAAAGAAAAAAACCCATACACATACAACTCCTGAAATAGGCTGGCAGCCTTGAACAGTGTCATATTTGAAATAGGATGCCATACCTTTCGTGTGAGTTATCTCAATATCATCAGAAATGTAGACATTCAGAGGGAGAGCAGCATATCTGGAAATTGACAGGTTTGTGGATGAGTTGAAAGCAGAAGCAGGATATGTTAAATATACGTGTGCAAGAGAGAGAGAAGCACAGTAATGCAGAGAACCCAACAATTAAGGGTGTTGTCAATAGAGTCTGACAGTAGGCTAGCACAGAGAGCTAGAGTATTTCAAATACAGATGCTATCATGCTGGAAAGGTAAACACTCATCTCTAGTAAGTGCCTCATCAGATTTGACTTATCTTACCTTGGTTCCTGAAGTCAATGGAGTCGGGTGTTAAATGAATAAGAGGAAATTAATTTGGCAGTGGCATTAGCAAGCCATGTCGTAGCCTTTAAATGGTGACCATACATTTCTGTGGCTGTTAAAAGTGGTAGCTTATTTCCTTGGTCAGGATGATCTTTGGAAAAGGGAGTTTGAAGCAAAGTAAAATGCTTAATGCCCTGGGTTTTTCCCCTCCCCCTTAAAAAAAAAAATTTAAACCCTTTGCTCTGAGCTGTTCTAGTTATCTCCTCAAAAAGAATGTATAAACCAGAAGGGAAAAATCAGTTTAAGTAATATTCAGCTTTGGATGCTAATTACTTCCTGTCTGTTAAGTGTAGAATCCGCCTCTGGCAGGGCCAAGGAACATTGGTTGCCTGAAGGCATGCACGATGACACCTTTCATAATCCATCTAGCCAATTGAGTAATGACATGGGATACCGTTCCCTGCTAACCCCAGCAGGTAATCAGCTTCTTGCCTAATGCATTTGGTCTAAACTCCCTTGTATCATTCTAGTCACCCACATAAGAGCAAATGTTAAAAGCTTATAAAATTATATCCAGTTCTTTGAAAGTCCCGCTGAATTATTTTTTCAATGACCTCTTGCAGCTTGACTGTAACAAATTGCAAATTCCACAGTTTGGCTTTGGTATGTTGGGCAGCATGGATTCCGCCTCCACCCCAATTTACTCATTTTTCCCTCTTTCTTTTTCTAAATCAGTAGAAGAAAATAAAAAGGGAGTTTGGACACCAGTGTCTTTATCTCTTTTTTCAGTTTTTACCTGTCCCAGCTATATCCTCTCTTCCTTGTCAATAAGTCTTCTTTCATTACAAGCAGAACCATAATTAATCTTATTATTACTTTTTCCCATGAGTCCTTGCTACTGTGGTCAGGGTCGATGTTCCTGAAACCAAAGCTTGCAATACATCTGTTAAAAAAACCCTTACCTCAGGATAAGTTCAGCTACAGTGAGCTGTAGGCAGTCTCTTTGCCAATGGATAATTTTAATATACCTAAGGTTTTCTGCCTTTCATTTCTTCTCTTTTACAAAGCTTCTCTTTTACAAAAGAGAAAGCTCTGTAATTTTGACTCAGTTCTGTGCATGATATACATGGCATTCACTTCTTCTGTGACATTTCTTTATTGACATAATTATCTTACATTGACAGCTAATAAAACTTAAACTCAAATAAAACCTTAAGCCTAGGAATCCTTAATTTTTTAAAATAAAAAACCCCCATTAGTTTAAGGTTTTACTCAGTCACTTGTTGGTGTTTTAAAAACAGAACTAACACCATTATGGAGAACGGTTTGTATTGTGGGCTGCGCCTGCTGAGGTAGTCTAAGCAACTGTGAAGGCCACATTGTCCAAACATGGAAAGCAAAAAAGCCAGAATGAAGAGCTGTCTCCTAATTTATCTATCACATGCAGAGATTTGGGTGCTACCATAAAAATATTGACCAATGCCAAGTGTTGGGATCTCATGACCACTTTGCTGAGTGCAGGGATGGGGGGGAGGAGAGAATGGTGGGCAGCAGGGGCACCCCACAATATTTTTTTTCAAGTTGGTGTTTATGAGCCCTACAATCAATAGGTCCCTATTGGAGGTGCCACCACTGGGGGTTGCCCTGGCCTGGTGGCAATGATATGTGACAAGGCCATATTGATGGTGGCTCCCTGTCTGTGGCATGTCCTCCCTTGTGAGGTGTGTCAGGTCTTCCACAATATTAACTTTTTTGGGGGGGGGATTAAAAACATTCCTGTTCATGCAGGTATTTAGTGGCTGGAATATCTGTTCCTGACAGTCCTAAAATGGTAGTTTTTAGAGTAGGTGATTTTTTTTAGGCATTTGTAATCTTTTTTTGAAGTTTGGTTTCACTGTTTTTGGAAGTTTTAAATGGATAGTTTTAGTGCTGATGTATTTACCATGCTGGGCTCCTTTTGAACGGTGGGATATAAATCTAAATAACAGCAGCAGCAGCAGCAATTTACCAGACCAGAATACCAGTGTTGCATTTATGATAAATTGTTAAAGGGCAATTAAAGTATAATTACTTTTATATAGACATACTGAGAGACAGGCACAATCACATGTCTATCTGTCTATCTATACATATCTCAAGGTGTCATGATTTCATTTGATATATTAGACACCTCAATCCAAACCCTCATCTCCTGTGTGCACAAGAAAATCCCAGTGCACACACTGAGAGAGTTCTGAACAAGCAGAAGACTTTCACTGTGGAAAGCTTGGAATTTACAGTGAGAGTATTCATGTCAATTTGCAATCTGCCCTCCACACACCTTTTCCAGGAAGCTAGATCATACCCAGAGTGACTTGAAATTCACATCTTACAGTTCAGTCTAAAAAAACTGTATTGGACAAATACATGCTTTATAGTGCTATATTGGCCTATACAATTCAATGAGACTTACTTTAAGGATGTAGATTTAAGCCAAAATATCTCTTATGACCATGCCTGTATAAAATCACACACGGTGACATTAGAAACACCATTGAAGGGACATTAGGGTTTTAGGTTCCTACAACATTATACAGCAGAAAATCTGTTTCATGGTGAAGAGACTTTCACATCTAAATTAATATCTTTTGCCCCAAAACCACAGCAGTGAAAGTAAAAGTTAAGACTGTAATTATCTGATTTATTGATAGACTATTATATGTAGATTTTATGTGCTGCAAAGGTTTAAGGGATTTTTCTTTCTTTTCTGTATTTTTTATTTAATTTCCAAAAATATAAACGTAGAACAAAAAACAATACAAAATCCAAATGGTTTAAGGGATTTTTCAAGCTATGTTGACAGGATATACACTTTGATGCATCGTATCCAACTGTGTCTCTTCTCTGGAAAAAGGCCCTTTGATTCAGCATTGACTCCTGTGAATGGACAGGAAGGGAGATAATTTTTACATGATAGTATTCCACCTTTGTCTTAAAGCACCTCACACCAACTTGCATGGTGTTCCAAAGATTCTTCAGCCTTGTGGAGCATATCTGGAGAGCGGGGGCTCCGCTAAATTCAGTGAAAATGGCTTCCCTTCATTTCTGCTCACACAGAACTCCTCTGGATTGAAAAAATATTTTGGTTGGCAGAGGTGCACAGTTGGATACAATCCAAAACTACTACTGTTGCTGATGCTAACTGCTGTTAGTGCGATCAATTAAAAAAGGGTGAATTATTTTATTTATTTTGCAAGCAAGTAATTAAACTATTTTTACCACAAAATCCTCAGGCAGGCACCATATTAGTAGAGTGATTAGTAGAGAGGCCGCTTGCCAATTTCACAGAGTTGGGGCCCCTCGCACCCCGCCTGCATGCCCGGCAGCCAGAACACATTCGCTCACTGGAGGTTGGTGAGAAATTCCTATACAGCCAGTGGGACTGAGGGGCTGGCTTCCAGCCAAAGAGGGCAGCTTCAAATGGGCCAATCAGAGGCCTCTCTTGGAGGGCAGTTCCTTGCTGATTGGCTGGGCATTGGCTGCTGCCCTACCTGGCATGGCAGCACCATATTATCACAGTCGTTCTGCTCTCTTTCGCGTACAAGAGAGAATGCTTCTTCTAGGATGACTGTGACTCATAAAAGCAAAATATTTTTACATCTAGACTTCACTGCTCCTAGATAAAGGCCACAGCAATCTATAAATAGATAGAACATGACATCCAGAAAAAAGTCTGGAGTCCCCACCCACCCACTGCCCAGCTGTTTAGTGGGACAGTATGCTGTGGGTGATGTGACATGAAGCAGTGGCACAGGAGCAGCCCAGGGAGCACACCTTGCACACTTTTGAACAAGAAATTGGAAAAAAGGCATGCTTCTTGGAGGTTGTGGCTATGGACCAGAGAATATGCACATTTCCCAGAGAATGTCAGCAGAGAGATGCACATTCCCCAAGACCCTTTGGAAATTCTGTATATTGATTGGGAAATATGCCTAGGTCCCTCTTCATGGAAAGATTATATGGACATACTTCAAGAGGCCCAGTGAATGTGCACAATGGCTCAACTTGCATTCCTCTTAATAGATACATAATGAGCAAATATAATAGCTTTGAGGTGCCCCATAGGAAGCAATCCATAAATGGAATAAATAAATAAACTTCAATACTTTTCCTACAGATTTTTTTAAAAACAGATTAACAACAACAACAATTTATTTATTTCATGTTTTAACCATGTATCGTGTGCAGTGTTGCACAATATCCTCTAAATAATGTTCTAGTATTTGTGATTGTAGGCTACCTTTTTGTTTCATTTTGATTATGGCTAAATCAACAGAAATTTTCAAAATGGATAGATACTTTCCTGGGCTGAAATTTTGATTTTCTGCTAATCATGAGTTTCCACTGTCAAGGTAAAATATTCTAGAAGCCCCAATGACATGAATGATAATATAGCATTTCCATTCATATATTATCTCTTAACATAAGAAAATTATAATCTAGAAAATAATTCCATGTGGTATGACTTCACCATATTCTGTTTAAAGGTGACTCGTGTGATGTTTTAAAATCCTTCTATAGGAATACTTTCTGGTGTGATATCAGTACCTCACTTATTTCTTTAAAATAATTTAAAATAATGTGTTGGTGTTTATTTAAATCCTGTTTTCAACTTTCACACAATAAGCAATACTTCCTATTATACAAATAGAGCACAAGTTGGATAACCGTAATGCTTGCTATTATTACAATGGTGTAGCCTAGTGTTTTGTCTGTGGACCTTCAACTGTATTGCATTAACACTTTTTTGTGCTTTTAATCTCTTGTTATTGCAAAGAAGCTCAGCAATGAGTAGAAAACACAATATGCCAACATTTTCATATCCCATTGATTCTAATTTTAGCTAAGTAGCATTGCAGTTTAATGCAGAACTGGAAAACAAATGCTCCAGGGTGAAAAGAACAATGTATAACCACTGAGCATTGTAAATAAACAGATGGCAAGGGAACCAACAGATCATGTGGAGTGGGGATGGGAAGTCTGTGGTCCTCCAGATGTTACTGGACTCCAAATTCCATCAACCACAGCCAGCATTGTCAGGGAAGATGGGTGTTGCAGTCCAAGAACATCTGGGTGGCAAAGCGTTCCTCATCCTTTACCTAGAGGAACTTGATATGGTTGCACACATATTGAGCATCTGTGATGGGACTTTGAGCTGCAATTGATTGTACTCTTATCTGGCTGCCTTGTGGTTAAAGCCAGTGTTGGTTTTTCTTCCCCCACAAATGTTAAAAGTGTGGCATTTACTGTAACAAGTTCATGGTGAGTGCTAGCACCTTTTTCCTTTAAAAAAAATGCACTGGTAGAAGTCTCTTCTTTTTCTTGTTAGTCTCCTTAAACTGCTCAAGGAAATCGGGTCCTCCCTTAAAGAAGGCACGTATTGCGGTGAGACCTGGAAAACCGACACCCTGTGTTGTGGGTGGGTACGATTGGTCAGCCACAACACCTGATTGGTAGGTCCCTCGAAGCTGGGTACAATCTGGCCAATGAGACGCAGTCCAAACAGTTCGAGGGACCTATTTATGCCCATGCATGTGACCCAGAGCTTCTTCTTTCGGTGTGTGCATACGGAACACCCACCCACCTCTCCCTACTTTTGAGGCTTTGCGCTTGACCTTGCTATGCCATTGTGTGTCATCTGTCGTTGGGACAGGGGCACGGCAGGAATTTTCCCCACTTGGCTGATTGGCTGGTGCCACTTGGGTTTCACCTGCCACATAGCAAATCGTCACAACTTGTAAGGTTGAGGATAGGCTCTGGTTCAGGTGATAGGGATGGGAGAACGCTCTCGCCATCCCTATGTGAAGGGTATTCCGTTAAAGGAATCCAGGGACTCAATGGCTTGGTCAACCCCTGAGATGGGGTTGTGCCTGTGCCTGAGTCCAGGGGGACATTTGGGTGGCGGAGTTAGCCCATGCCCAGCTTTCCGCTTATTCAGGTGTTCACCCTTGGCTGACCTATGCTGGAACCCTGGGTCAGCGCTACCTGTATGGCAGGGAACTAGTCAAACCAGAGCCTATGCAACCAGTCACTTTCTGTAATCAATAAAGTTGTGACCTAAATTCTGCAAAAAACCAAACCAAAATTTCGAGTCAAGTGTGAATTTATTTAGGGGGGGGAGGTTTCTGGGTCTGAACACGCAAATAAATAATGGCATAAAATATTACTCAATGAGAACTATAACTATCTACAGCAAAATAATATGTTAATCTATTGGTGCCTGAGGGCCTCCTCCTCCTCCTCCTTTTAGCACAAATTTGCATAGATTGGCATGAGAAATAACATTAGCTCAGTCCCAATTGTCACACCAAGTTTGCCGGTATTACTATTCTGGATGGAGTTGAAGAAATGCGATAGTATTTCAACCATAAATTCGCAATTTCTTTAGTGGCCAATTCTGATTGTCGAGATCTGCCACTTCTTAAATTCATGGAAATAGAAATATTTACATCATGTGTAACTGTACTCAGAAATACTCAATCATGACAATGAAGGAGATCAGAAATGGAATCTAAAACAGCCCTTTCAGTTCAGGGACAAAGACAAAAAATCTTTCTATATACTTTGGAGGATTATTAGCCTATGAAAGGAGGAGACTTATGTTGGTCGTGAATCAAAGGAAATCTCTGGAATATGTGATTATCTTTAATATACAGGGTGTCACATCACATTTATCCCAGTCAAGTTGAGGCTTGTTTCAGAATGAATGGGGTGAATAGTGGACTTCTGGGATATTAGAGGGATATTAGCATAAAAAAACAACAACCATCACCCTGAATTTTGTGTTGGATTGGAGAGCAGGAAAATTATTTCAAAGTTCCTTCCATTTTCTTTTTCTCCCACACCCATGATATATATCAAATTAACCATCATTTTATATTATAGTTATGACTAAGAATATGTATTAATTTGCAGGATGGGCCACTGAGATATTCGTGTGAATAATATCTATCTATCATCTATTAATCTATCATCTATCTATCTATTCATTTATATTATACAGTTCGGCCAGGACTTGCCTAGGACTAAGTCCTTACTCCTAATATGTAATTACAATGTGGTTTACTTCAGAGTACATGTGTACAGGATTGCACTGTTAAATAGTCTTCAATGAATTCTTCAATGAGTGGCTTGGTTTGCACTCAAGCAAAGCTTTGAAATACATGGCCATTGCTATTGAGGAGCTTTGTCAAGGTCCCTGTTGTCCCTAATTGGACAGCCCTTCAAACTGAGAACTCTTTCATATGCAGAACTGTCCCCCAACAGAGGACTGTCATTTAGAGGATACATGTCATCCTGCATCTGGGAGAAGAAGATGATGGTGATATTTATACCCCACCCATCTGGCTGGGTTTCCCCAGCCACTCTGGGCGGCTTCCAACAGAATATTAAAAACATAATAAAAGGTCAAACATTAAAAAAATTCCCTAAACAGATGACCCTTCAAGCATCCTGGTACCAAACCCATTCAGAATTGTAAAAGTAATGACTTTAGAAGCACTTTTAATTGTTCTCAGAAAGTGGAAGTCTGTGCTGCTCACATGTAGAGGCTACACATGAGCAGGGTGAATGGCAATGAGAACACCAAACTCTGCCCTCTGCTCATTGTCCATGAATTGTGGAGGGTCTGAAGCAGGGAACCTCTTCTACACGTGGAAGCTCACAGCATGACTGAGAACCTCAAAACAAAATACAGCTCCCATAACTCTTTGGGGGGAAGCTTTGGACTGTTTAAAGTGATATGTCGGCATCCGTCTGTCTCAAGAGACAATGGAGTGCACCTCCAGGGGTGAAATCAAACCACTGCGTTTGAAGCACTGAAATGACCTCCCTGGGGCGCAAGCTCAGGCACTGTGTGTTGAGGTCTTGGGCTACCCATATTACAGGACCTGCCTCTCAAGCCTCATTGATATGGTCCAAAGGAAGCAGAGCAAAATGCTCAGCACCAGCTTGGCTGCAGGAGTTGCCAGAAGGAGGAGTACAAGACACTATCCAACTGTCTTAGGGACTCCACTTCAGATTTGTGTATGTTTTATTCCTTAACCTTTCCTTCTCCTGAAAATACCCCACAAAGCAATGGAGGTTTAGGACAAGAGTTTTCCTACTCCTAGCTGGACTACCTTCCTAGGCTGATGAGCCCCATCTGACCCTCACTTCCCTCTACAGCACATGCAGAAGCTGCCTTCTTGACTGTTGGATCCACTATTGGTCTTGTCTGCTCAATCCGTTGGAGCCTGTCTTTGCATTCAGGGCAAGTCCCTAACTCACTGAGGATTTGAGACCCATCAGCTACCCTCCCCTGGTTTAGCAGGCCCAATAAAGTGGTCTTCCAAGGTTTGGTCACCGTTGCATGCAGACAGCTTCTGGGAGCCACAGGTGAGAGCTGAGTGCAGGGTGGGGGTCAAAGGTGGACAGACTACCCCAGAAGGAGCACAATGTGTCCCCCACCAGAAGTACTACTCCTCCCCTAACACCCCAGTGGTATGATACTGCTTTAAATGCATAATGAAGATGGGGCCTTAGTTTCATGGTTCTAGGGTTCTTATGCTTACAGAAAGGCTAGAAGACTTGCCATGTACCCATGTACTCCCCCCATGTTTTGTCAATGTATGAACATGTTCAAGTGAAGCCCCACTGCTATCCTGCCCCACTTCAGCTTATCTTATTTCCAGGACACCCATTTTTGGTGTTTGATAGCAAAATGATAATAAATGACTGGTGCTAGTTGGAAAACAAATGCAGCAGGAGAAATACCCTGATGAAAATCCTGTATGGTGATCCTAACCTTTTACCTAGAAAAAAAGGCTTGAAATTCCAGTCTTTTATGATCTCATTGGCCAGCTGACAACTGGACATCAAAAGTCTTTCAATAATTCTTCACCTTATTTTAAGTTTCTCACAAATGAAGGAAATAATGGAAAAGTTAAAGATGAAGAAAAAAAAGTAGTATGAATTTGGGTCCACTCCTGTGAATAGTTACTTAGTTCAGGAAATGATTTTTTTAAAAAAACCAAAAAACAAAACTTGAAATCCAATACATTAGTCAGGTGGAGCGTCATCAATGATCACTAGCCAGATTCTTTTTCTAAAAGAGATGTATACTATTCCCACCTGCCTCTCTTCTAATATAAAAACCACCAGCAAATTCCACATCCTGCTCTAAGATCTCCTTCTGTCATAAGGGTTTGTTTGTTGTTCCCTGTGTGATGAGCAGCAGTGCTAGCCTCTGGAGACAATGTTCCTCCAAACTCGTAAGATTATCTTGTAAAGAAATTATCCTGGTTGCCTGCTAAGATTCCTGGAAGCTAAAGACAAAGAGAACTACCGGTAGTTTCATAGTGGGATATTATTCTTTTACTTTGATTATGCCTGAGGAATGCTACTTTAAATTAGTTTCATGCACCTTCACCTGAAGCCCAAAGTTCTGATGGTGAAGGACCATGCTATGCTTAAACAGAGGTGTGGGGGGAAACATGCAGATCTCCATATGTTGTTGGATTTTATTTCTCATAATTTCTGATTTAGCCATGCTGGCTGGGAGTTGGAGTCCAACACCATCAGGGCGGCCACATGCTCTCTCCTATGTTAGGATATTTCCGTTCCACCTTAAAAGGGAGCAGGCTTTGGGGAGTCACAGAGTCTGCGCATGTCCTGTTGACAGGATGTGTTTGTTCTGATATTCCTTTCGATTTCAGTCGGCTCAGAGACGCTGACAGAATGGACGTGTTTTCTTTTGTTCTGTTCGTGTTCTAAATAAAGTCTGTAAATATGCTCTTCTGCTCTTCTGCGGTGCAAGCTTTTGACTGTGCTTTCTGCTGAAAGAGGGTGCACCAAGCCCTGGAATGTGACTAGGAATTTCTAAGGCTTTGTGCCCCTAACTGTTGGATCTGCGTGACTACGGGAGGTTGATGGAATCTCCGAACTCCGGCTTGGGGGCCATGATGGACGTTATCTTTCTGGCAGTTTCCCAACAACAAGGTTATGGGCCCAGATTCACGGCACCTACAGGAGAGTAAAGCTGCAACAGACTGCGTTCGAGGTATGAAGGGGGGAAAAGCGAAAGGGACGGACGCTTTTTCTGTTTTACCTCGCAAAGAGTCTTTGATCTCCGGCAGATTTATTGGCCTGGGAGCCGAGCCAGAAAGGCTTCGTGATTAATGGCTGCCAAGATAAGGAGTCTCTCGAGTTAAAAATAGGGCTCACGGCTCAAGTAAAAAGCTGAGATGGATCTCCTACAGACCTCAGAAACTGCTCAGTGTCCTAAGTTGGATGGGCAGAATTATGAAACCTGGGCAAAATGGTGTGAATCTTTGCTGCGTCAGTTTCGGGTGTGGCATACCGTGAGTGAAGCCCCCCCAGTTCCTCTGACAGAGAGATGGAAATCAGCTGATTCGAGAGCGATGGACGTAATAGTCCTATCCGTATCTCTTGAGGAAATTAAGACGCTGGCTGGCAACACCACTGCACGTGGAATGTGGTCTGCTTTGAAAAAAGCTCACAAGCCAATAATCCCAGCCCAGAGTTTGACTGCATCGGAGGTCCTAGCTGTTTCCCAGAATGCGAATGAATCCAGGGATGCTGAGGGCACCGGTTGCAAGCTGCAGGGGGAGCTGACCGTCACGTCATCCCAGGCAGCATTCCAGCCTCCAGGGGGAGCCAAGGAGTCGGCAGCTGAGAGCTCTGGTTCTCGTGAGAACCAAGGCCATCGCCTTTGCAGAGGCCGGAAAGGCAAAGGTAAACAGAGCCACAGGCAGACACCTGCAGATGGCCCGAAGCAGAGGGAGGGTGAAGAGCTCACGCAAGGGAAAAACCAAGCGATGCTTGCTGGCACAGCTTCACCAAAGGCTAAAGGCACGTCTGCTGACCAGAAGCAGGGGGGCAAGCTGCAAAAGCCCACGCCAGTGGAAAGCAAGGTTTTGCTTGCTGGCACAGCTTCACCAAAGGCTAAAGGCACGTCTGCTGGCCAGGAGCAGCAGGGGGGCAAGCTGCAAAAGCCCACACCAGTGGAAAACAAGGGTTTGCTTGCTGTAAGGACTGCTCCAACAGCCAAAGGCAGCTTTGTTGTTGATTCAGGCTGTACGCGCCACATTTCGAAGGATCGCCATCTCTTTATCTCCTTCAAGCCTCAGGAAGGTGAGATCCACCTGGCTGATGGAAGGACGTTGCAGATTGCAGGAGAAGGGACTGTGAAACTTGCAAGTCTGCACACAACCATCAGCGGTGTACTATATGTTCCAGGCGCTGCAAGCAACTTGTTGAGCGTTCCACAGCTTACTGGGCGTGGTTTTCAGATTTCCTTCAAGAGGAGCGTCTGTGTCATCAGTAAAGGCAAAGAGGACTATTTGCATGCAAAGTTTATGGATGGTTTGTTCCATATAACTTATGATGACACTGCTGTTGTATCTAAGGCTGATTCTTGTTGTGTTGCACAAACTAACAAAGTTCTTCATGCAGGTTGCATTCATGATGCGCATCGAAGGTTTTGTCACCTCTCTTGGAAGGCACTGGCCAAGATACCAGAGGTGGTTGAGGGTTTGAACATCAAACCCTGTAAATTTCACATGAAATGTGTATCTTGTGCTGAGAACAAGGTGAAGGTTGCTCCAAAAGGCAAGGAGTCTAGCAGGCAGGCTTCCAAACCCTACCAGCTAGTGCATGCAGACCTGGTTGGGCCACTAGCGCCCTCTTTAGGAGGAGCAAGGTACTTTATGATTCTGATTGATTCCTTTTCCAGGTTCATTCATGTGTTTTTGCTCGAACAGAAATCGCAAGCGTTTCCGAAGTTTAAGGAATTCTGTGCTTGGTTGGAAAATGTGCACGGTAAACGTATTTCTTGTTTTTTTACTGATCGGGGCGGGGAGTTCACTTCTCAGCAGTTTGAAGCTTTCCTGACTGAGAAGGGAATCCAGCATGACATGTCAACGCCCAGATCGCCATGGATGAATGGACTTGCAGAGAGAGCAAATCAGACATTGCTGCAAGGAATAAAAACCTTGTTGCATGATGCCAATCTCCCTGATAAGTTTTGGGGGGAGGCTCTGGGGAATTTGGTTTACACCTTTAATCGCAGATTGTCATCACCCATTGGTTGTACCCCCTATGAGAAGATGTTTGGCAAGAAACCCAACACCAAACACATGAAAATCTTTGGTTCGGACATGTGGGTACGCACACAACAAACCAACAAGCTTGGGAAGCGTGGGGCACATGGTTTGTTCATGGGGTACGAAAAAGGTGCATACAGGGTATGGATGACTGACTCTAAGTCCATAAAGTTCACAAGGAGTGTTGAGTACAATCCTAAGTGGGGGGGAAATGTGGGAATTTTCCAGAGTTACCCAGAGGAGGATGAAGGTGATGTCAAGCAAGCAGCTAAAGATGAGAAAGCTGCTGCTGAAGATGATGAGGATGATGATGATGATGATGATGATGATCAGAGTTCGGATTCCAGTTCAGTGGGTGGCGCTGCTGCTGGTGTCAGTGACAGTGATGACACAGCAGACTACCAGAGCGCAAAGGCCTCAGTCAGACCATCTGATGCATCTGACAATGAACTGGAAGAACCACTGTTCACCATTGGTCATTTTTCTCCTAAGAAAGAGGAGATGAGTCCAGAAGACTTGCGTCTAGTACGTAGGTCTGAAAGGGCGACCAAGGGCAGACCTCCAAAGAGGTATGCTGATGAGTTTGCTAAGACAGCAACTGCTGTTCTTAGTAGCTCAGAGAAGGTATGGGAACCTTCAAGCTTCAAAGAGGTTCAGGAGTTAACCTCTAAAGATGCTGAGCCTTGGCTTAATGCCATGAAGGCTGAAGTTGATTCCTTGAACAGGAACCAAACTTGGGAATTGGTACCGGTAGTCCCAGGAATGAGACTGGTTGGCAGCAAATGGGTCTTCAAGGCCAAGACAGACCAGAATGGCAAGGTAGTCAGACACAAAGCCAGATTGGTTGCCAGAGGTTTTTCACAGGTACCAGGACAGGATTACCACGAGACCTACTCTCCCACAGTCAAATATGAGAGCATTCGGCTGATGCTCAAGGTCGCTGCGGAGGAGAAACTGCATGTTACCCATCATGACATTAATACAGCTTTTTTGTACGGGATTTTGGAGGAGCAGCTGTACATGCTTCCACCTGATGGAATGCAGATACAGAAGGGAATGGTCTGTAAACTGCGGAAATCCTTATATGGTCTCAAGCAGAGTGCCAGGTGTTGGAACACAAAACTCACTGAGACATTGCTTTCTCTAGGTTTTCACCAGGGCAAAGCTGATCCATGTGTGTTTGTCAAGGAGGAGGGGCAAAACAAACTGTATTGTTTATGTTTTGTTGATGATCTTCTGATGTTTTGGAAGAATCAGGCTTTTTATCAAAGCACCCTAGCTCAGCTGAAGGAGCACTTTGACATGAAGGATCTTGGTGAGGTATCCAACTATCTTTCTCTGCAGGTGGAGAGAGATCAAGCAGGTAATTTTCTGGTACACCAAACACAGAAAATTGCTGATGTATTAACCAGGTTGAATTTGGTTGATGCAAACCCAGCAGACACACCGATGGTGACAGGTTACCAGGTAGACAGTACTGCTGAAGCGTTTTCTGACACAACGCTGTACAGATGCATTCTAGGCAAGCTGAATTTCATTGCCAGATGTTCAAGACCTGACATAGCTGTAAGCTGTAATCTGCTTAGCAGACATGCCAACAATCCTACGGTTCAGGATTGGAAAGCTCTGAAGCGCATAGCCCGCTATTTGAAAGGGACTATGCACTACAGGCTGAGGTTCACCAGTCAGAAGACTGGAGGTCTTGAAATCTTTGCAGATGCAAGTTTTGGAAGTGACACCACGGATGGTACAAGCACTTCTGGAGTATGCTACATGTACAACCACTGCCTGTTTGACTGGTTGTGCAAGAAGCAAACAACAGTGAGCCTAAGTTCCTGTGAAGCAGAACTCAATGCTCTGTCATTTTCACTCATGGATTGTGAATGGTTGATGCAACTGTTTAAGGACATCAGAGTGTCTGTGAAATGTCCTGTACAAGTGTATCAAGACAATAGATCGTGTTTGGCTTTGCTGAACTCCGAGAGTTGCAAGCAAAGAACCAAGTACTTGCAGATTAAGCTACATCGTGCAAGAGAGTGTATTCAGAAAGGACTGATTCAGGTGTCCTACATGGCAGGAAATGAAATTCCTGCTGATCTGTTGTCTAAGGTTGTTAACAAAGAACAACTTAAGGTTTATGTACAAAGGTTGCAATTGGGTGAACCACAGGTACAACAGGTTACACGGAAAGGGGGAGGATGTTAGGATATTTCCGTTCCACCTTAAAAGGGAGCAGGCTTTGGGGAGTCACAGAGTCTGCGCATGTCCTGTTGACAGGATGTGTTTGTTCTGATATTCCTTTCGATTTCAGTCGGCTCAGAGACGCTGACAGAATGGACGTGTTTTCTTTTGTTCTGTTCGTGTTCTAAATAAAGTCTGTAAATATGCTCTTCTGCTCTTCTGCGGTGCAAGCTTTTGACTGTGCTTTCTGCTGAAAGAGGGTGCACCAAGCCCTGGAATGTGACTAGGAATTTCTAAGGCTTTGTGCCCCTAACTGTTGGATCTGCGTGACTACGGGAGGTCGATGGAATCTCCGAACTCCGGCTTGGGGGCCATGATGGACGTTATCTCCCTGGCAGTTTCCCAACATCCTACACATATCCTGATCCATCCTGGGGCTCTGATCCAGGAGCCCCCATTCAGGTTGAAGTCCCCTGGATATGGCCTAAAATTAGTTTAGGGGTGGTGATAATGTTAATTAGGTCTTCTTCTTCTACTTCCTCTATCCAAATTAAACATACAGCCCTGATTGACAGTGTGCAGGCAAGGGCCAGTTCCTCTGCAATGAAGCCACTTGCAAAGAAACACCCTGGGTTGATGCCTCTGTTGAACAGCTGTTTTGCAGAGGCATCAGTCCTGTGTGGTGCTGCTTTGCAAGTGGCTTTCCTTGAACAGATGTGTTGATCCTGTGAGGCAGGCAGGGCATCAGGCAGGAAGGAGTCAGACAGTTGGGGGCTCTTCCCTTCTCCAAGGAAGACACAACCAGTGGTACGTCTTGGCCTTTTTACAGGATATGTGATGCCTGCCTCTCCTTCCTGCCTTGTGCCCTTCCCTTCTTACATCATCAGATCCCTCTTGCTCATCCAACCTGACCCACAGCAATCTATCTCAGACGAGGCCTGAATCTCTGAGATAGACCCAGTTTGGCTCAGGATTTGGGCCCTGGCCAAATCCAGTGCACACCTCTACATCACACTTTATGGTGTTAATTGGAGACACTATCCAACCAAAGTGGTACTTGGACACTTGAAGGCCACACATGCTGGCAACTTCAGTTCTGGCTTGTCCTGCCTCTGTTCTTCGTCTTCACTGCAGGATCAGCTTAGGTTGTATATGAGGCCACAGAGGGAGCTTCCTCTTCTGGCGTTGCGCCCACATGGCACACCTTTGTTTTGGGATGAAATGATAAAGTGGGCAGCTGCTTAGCAAATGCACCCAAAATTTCTGAAATCACATTGCAGGACTTCTGGTAAATAAACGTTCTGTCCATTATGCTTCAATGGATAATGGCTGACAACATCAGTCACTCATTCTTAATCATTGCACATTTAATTTATTGCAGATTAATTAAGGTCAGCTTTCTAAAGTATGTAAATACAACCTTCTGATTTTTCACTCACATCTCTGCTTCGTTCACCAATAAAGCAGGTGTGTGTCTGTGGAGTATTCCTTAAATAGTAAAGGCAGAAATAGAAAAAAGTAGCCTGTTGAAAACTGCCTCTTAAAGGCATAGACAAATAAATCATATCTGTGATTTGTCCCTATTCTTGCTTTAGGCTGCACTCCTAATTCCACTTACCTGAGGGAGTAAACCCAACGGAATTTAATAGCTCTTAAACATGGTTCGGCTTAGGGTTCTCAGGCCGCCTTCTTGTCCCTCTTACCATTTCCCTTCCTCTGCTACCCAAATATTCTAAATTTATTTGTGTGCTTTGCGTAATTTATTCTGAGAATACGTTTGGTGTTTCTGTAGTGCCAAATTCTGATACTCTTGGCACCATTATGAAAATGATGCCGTTACGATTTGAGTAGAATTGATTTGAAAAGAGACATCTGCTTCTATTAAATATTTCTCATCTTTCATCAACATTTCATTAGAAGCTTTTTCCAAGCAGCTGTCATAGCAGGGCCTTTAAGATTTGGTCTTTTGATAGTGTCCTAGCTCAGATAGAGGAACTGCAAAGATAAGAAAGTTGGGGTGATTGGATTGAATTGTGACAGCAGAGAAACTGTTTTTTCGTTGCTATGCAATTTCCCCAGAAGAGCAGGGATATCATTTACACTTAAGACAAATTCATTTGAAGGCAGTGAATGACACAAGATGGATCTGCTAATGACAGAGTCGAACTTCAATTAAGCAAACAACAAAAGCACAGATATCAGTGATGATTGAAAGACGCTTACCAAACTGAATGGGTTTGTACTGTTCCAGACAGAGCGTATTTTGTTTTGTTTTCATCTTTTTTCATGTTCTCTTGTTGTCTGTTGATTCAGAATCCACAATTCTTCAGTCACCTATCCTGGATTTTGATTGTGGCAGTTCAGACTGTGAAACGGTACCACAGGGGAAATATTGAGAACACAATGCTGACAAACATGCTTAGTGATTATGTTGATCGAGTCTCATCACTCTGTTCATAACCTGGTTAAACAAGAGTGATTCGTGAGCCGATGGGGGTACACTGGATCCATGGGGCTTCCACAGATGATGCGAAGACTGCGAGCCTGTGTATTCTTACCTGGGAATAAGCCCCATTGAATGCAAGCATAGGTGCCAACTCCCTGAGGCCCTGGGTGCCTGAGCACCCACAAATTTCAGTGCCAGGGCCATGCAAGCTGCATGGCACCTACAGCCCCAGGCACCCAATGTCACATGGCCAAATTAGCGCTCCTGAATGCAAGCATACTTATGTCTGCGTAAGCAACTGTAGGATTGTGCTTGTAAACTGCAATCTTACGCACACTTAACTGGGGTTAGGACTATTGAACTTCACAGAGATGGCTTCCTGGGGATTACTGGAATACATGAACACTTTAAAACTGCAGTTCTGAACACATGTACTAGGGAGCAGCCTTACTGAACATAGGGGGCTTACAGAGTCTCTCTCTTTTCCCTTTTCTCTCTTATGCACATTGAAACAAACATGCCAGTTTCGTTGATACAAGAGTTACACTGCAATCATACATCCATTTACCTGGGAGTAAACTCCATTGAACTCAATGTGACTTACTTCTGAGTAAGAATAGACAGAATTGCGCTGTTCATGTGGAAAGCAACTGTTTGTAAGAATGAAGCCTCAAAAGATTGTTAATCTGGTAAACACATGTTTCCTTGCGTTAAGGAAGCTACAGGTTTAAAGATGTGTCAGCTGCTGATTTATTTCTTCCTTTTTTGACAGCAGGGAGAAACAAGCTCTTTTTAAGGAAAGCTCTTTTTCTGGTGGTGATGCCGTTAGAAAGGTGCACTGGAAAACTCTGGGACTTGTATTTCTGAAAGTCCAAATGCTCTTAACATCTTAACATACATACATAACATGGGTTGAAGTCAGAGGGGAAATGCAGATAGATTGATTGTCTGTTGTGAAAAGCTGCCAGAAGAGCTGTGTTCAAATCCCCAAACAGCAAGGAGCCTGAAGGCAATTCAACCATCTCCCAGCATCATTAGCCAATCTGTAAAATAGGAATACCAATGGTCCATGCTATGGGATTTATTTTGAGGGCAAACAACAACAAAAATGCCAGGTCCCCACCTCCCGCAGCAGATGTGACCTACTTGAGAAGAAAAAATAAAAGCACTCACACATTATAGATACCATCCACAGCAAATCATATCCAGCAATGTCATGATGTACACATAAGCACGTGTTACTCCATATTTGTTTGTTTTTTCATTTTTACATTTATATCTCACCTTTCCTCCAAGGAGCAAAAAGTGTAGCAGGCATCAATCATGACAGGAGGATCACATGATCTACAGATCTACAGATCTCCCCATTTTGTTTTGTGATATGATCTGTTGTTTCCTGATGCAATATTTTGGGACTTCAGAAAACGATGAAAACAGTTCTCGGTCCCATCCACTCTTTCAGCACATCACAGAGCTATAAAGTTGTCTGGTTCAATTCACTCAGATTGCCTGTATCTACTCCATACTGGAATCGCAAGGGCATTCTGTAGGGCAGGGGTAGGGCTTCAGTAGCAGAGCTGTGCTTTGGAGACACTGGAAAAAACCCAGCTGCGAATCTGAATTTTGTGCATACTAGAATTCTTTCTTTCTCTGTGTGTGTCTCTTTTACCATTCTCAAATAAATTTCAACCTTTTTATAAAACAACATTCAAACGGCAAAAATATTCTAAAGTGACATCATAGCACTTTAAATGTATGGTGTGGATGTGGCCAGAATACATCTAAATTAGCATCACTCACCTTAACTCCCCCACCCAGATGTTCACATCAGCATGATTTCAATTTATTATTTTTGTTTATGTGCGCACTAGAGGGCACTAAAGGGGGGGAATGTCCTTGCCCTTATGCAAAGACTAGAGATGAATTAGGAACAGTTTAAGGACCCCAATCAGTGTGAAGCTGGCTTGAGAAACACCACATCAAACAGTAGTATCTTATAGCAAAGTGAAGGGTACAGATGCATTTGAACTGATGTCACGTGAACATGGATTAAAAACCCAGCACTGGAAATGCAGTAAATGGGAATGTGAACACAGCCCAGTTTGTGGAGCAGGGCACCAATGGTTAACACCTGTTGTGGAAACTAATAAGTCTCAATCAGGAAGCAGATAGATGGATGGCATCCTCTGAGACTGACACCAACCTAACTCTGCCAACAAGTGCTCAGAATAACAATTGACCTTCCACTTTCAAGTACTGACAGACAGTTTAAGGATCAATGAGATATAATCAAGACTTCAGATAATTTGCATCCTTAATGCACAAGGCAGCTTATTAGTGAAAAAGCTCATTTGTTAGAGCTTGGAAAGACCCAGCAGATCTGGCACTGACATACAGTATATGGTGCCGGCAGCTCAGGTGATGCACAAGAGGACACTGGCCAATGTGACATCTTGTTCATACCTGCCTGGTACAATTCCCAGTGTGAGTAGAAAGGCCATGGAACATTCAAGAAAACTTGACTTGGTACTGCCTCTTTCATCCTATGAATAGGAGTATATTTTCAATAAACAGAACATCTGTGGGTATAGGCTTTTTAATGAAGAAGGGGGGATCAGTCTTTAATTATTCCAGGTTTTACTATTCAGACCTATTTGAGGACATTCCCATGTCTACTCCCATATGAACTTGCTAGAAGTGCGCATTGTTTCTATGTGAAATGTAAGGTGTGAATGGTAACAGGGTGCTTTTTACTTACCTGGGTTGGGTTGCAATGTTAACAGGACTGGCTAAGTCAAAGCTGAAGACCCCCACACCACAAAAACTTCATGTTGCTTAGTCAACCTGATGGGCTTGGAAATGCTTCTACTTTACTAATAGTATCATCGGATACATCCCTTTGGAAACTACTTGAGTAATTCTCAGAAAATTCTAACAACAACAACAACATTCACTATACTTTGTACTAAACTAATTAATAGAAATTATGCATCATGGTAACCCAAATTCTACACAAATTCTGCAATCTGTATAATTAATGGAATGCAAATATGATTGATTATTTTACATAGTTTATTTTTCATCTGTTCATCATAGGTAGAGGCAAAAAAAAAAGTGTTTTGTTGAAGACCTAGTCCTTTATCATTGGCAAACCTGCTGAGTGCAAACACATACAGCTGGTTGATTTCTGAGATTTCTACAGATATTGCACACATGCTTGCATTCAAACCTTACCAGCTTAAGGACTAGAAACACAATCCTTTTAAACAAAAAGCTAAAACTCTCAGGATAATGAATTTTATGTCTAATAAAACCAGCAATGTTTTGCCTGAGTTCCGCCCCCCCCTTTGTATGGCACAACTGCAGAATTAAATAATTCTCAAAGGCCTTGCTTATATTAGTTTCCTTCAGTCAAATTTTATACAAGGCATATATGTACAAAACAGTCAAGTAAATAAATGGGGGAAATTAGAAACCAGAACTGGAAATATTCAGGACTAGTAAGGAGAGCATTATATTTTGCCATGACAGTTTATAGCTGACCTTGGAGTCACCATACTCAAAGAAAAATCATTCAGAAAGAAGCTGGAACGTGAAGCTGTGGAGTTAGAGTTCATTAGCAAATTTGATACTTCCCCCTCTTGGGTAGAAAAGGCATTATGAATGGTTTTCTCACTGAGGACAGTAATTGTCCCCATGTGGTGTTAATGCTATCTTTCTAGCTACACAGACTGAACACTAATTGACATGAGTTGGGTGCCCCATATTCCCTCTGGCAACAGTGGGAGTGGGGCCCACCTACGTCTGAATGAATCACAAAGCATCTATATTCTCAGACTTCTATAATGCTGGGATACCTAATTCTGATTATATCATATGCTGTTATCTCTTGCACTTCCTCTGCTTTAAGTTTCATGACGCAGAACTGTTTTTCATTGACTGCATCCATA
Organism: Podarcis vaucheri; assembly: GCF_965113315.1. Taxonomy (NCBI): domain Eukaryota; kingdom Metazoa; phylum Chordata; class Lepidosauria; order Squamata; family Lacertidae; genus Podarcis; species Podarcis vaucheri. The sequence continues at coordinate 34,626,113 of NC_138749.1, forward strand.
CGTACATATGTACCTACAAATTTTCCATACTACTACAAGCATCTGACAAAATAGACTGTGGTTTAGGCTACGAAAGCTCATGCCATAGTCCTAAACACTCTTTCTAGGAAACAAGCCTCTTTGAATATAGTGAGATTTACTGCTGAGTAAATGCATTTGCTTTGTGCTGTTTGCCTGTAGCTCCTCAGTTGTTGTTGGGCTACAACTCCGATCATCTCTGATCATTGGTTGATGTAGGCTGTTGTCCAACAACATCTATAGGACCATTCCTACTTTACAGTATCACACAATTATTTGATAACACCCCCCAGACATTTAAAGCGCATTACATTCCTCCTGTGAGTCCTATGAACTGTGGTTTGTCAAGATGCTGGGAATTGTAGGTCTGTGAGGTGTAATCTACAGTTCCCAGGATTTTTTTGGGGGGGTGTAATGTATGATGTGTGTGCAACCCTTTGTTGTACCTGTTTTTTCCCCACATGAAAGTTTTACTTTGAAATAAAGTTGAAAATGACAGGCAACGAACAGGAAGAACACCATGTAATAATACAGTAAAACCACTTATTAAGAGAAAATAAGTGAAAATAAAAGCCCCTAATTTCAGTCTTAATATATGGTGGGTGGGCTTATAGGACACTCATAGTAAAGCAACTTGAGGAAAGGCTTGCTAACCATTGTGGGAGCTTGGATGTTTAAGTTATGGAGGTGACTCATAGTCAGAAAAAATAAGCATCCATATTTGACTGGAATGTGAACAGAAGCATGAGGGTCTTTCAAACAAAAGATTAAGAAAACCAAGGTAATGGAAAGCTCATTTTCAACATCAACTTTTTAAAAATTGGAATTCATTGCTTGCTGTGCTTATGGAGAAGGTTTACACATAATCATGGTCTCCCAAATTTTATCAATCTACTGCTTTTTATAAGATTGCTTGGAAGATTTCCAGTTGCATGCTATACATGATTTTAGCTCAATAAGCAATTGCTTTAGAATATCTTTTTTCCCCTGGAATCCAGGGTCACTAGTTTCAAAGCCATGATGAAGCATAGCTTTGGTCCCTGCTGGCTAGAGAAATTCCTGGTAGAGATCAGCAGCCATGGTGCAGAATTTCTACACTGCTGAATGTTTCTCTTTGCTGTTTCTCCATCACCGGTGATAACTTCTGATGCACAGCAGCAATAATAATAATAATAGTATTCTGTCCCAGGTGACGGTCTCAGTCAGATGTGCTTCAGCTCAAGCAGAAAGTTCTGGATGAGAGTTTGGGTTTCAGGAGGGCAAGCAAAGTAAGGCAGTTTTCAGGAATGCAAAACAAAAAAAAGTTCTTTTTCAAGTTCCAATTAGCACCCTGGATAGCTCCCTATTAACACTCAGGCTAGACTAGAGAATCATTTGACCAGATGCAGCTTCAGTCGCAAAGAACCCCAGACTGAGACTTAAACAGGACTTCGGTCCTGTCTGGGAAGTTAGTTCTGTTCTTCTAGAGACACCTCTTCCTATAAAAGTGGCCTTGCCTGCTTCAGCAACCGTTGACTCGCAATATAAGGAAGACTGTCCTCAGACGTAATCAGAGTGATCTCATCAAGCTGTGACACGGTTTCCTGAAAATGAGAGCCTTCTGGGAAAGCAGAGTTATCCAGCAACAAATCTGAGGACTCTTTTCCCACTAGCTGTAGAGTCTCATCCCCCCGAAGTGGGAGAGTCTGGCCCCGGAGTCAAGCTCTTTTTCACTTGTTTCTGTTTCATTTTTCACTTAGTGTTTCCTCTTATTTCCTCAGCCTCAAGCTGTTCTTCTTGTCAGAATTGAAACACATAAGGGAGTGGAATTGAGGTTATATCTGCCAACATTGCCCTCCCCCCCTGCCCCCGGCCTTCATATATGGAGGCAAAAAGCATACATCTAAATCAGAGTCACTAGCCTGGCACCTCTGGATGCCAGTGTGCCTTCTTATGCCACCTGCAAAAGTACTCAACAAATAGTTTCTTAAAAAGCTACAATGCGCATGCAACTGTTTGCTATTCCTGCCCAGTTCCTGTTTACACTGACTTGGCCTCCTCCTTTGAAATTCTCATTCCAACATGCCTACATTTCAGTAAATGCCACAACTGAACACCCATTTTCCCTTCTGCTTTTAACAAAGGAGAGGTACCAGGAGCAAAGGCAGTGGTGGCTGTTGTAGGTACCTTTTCCCATTGGCAGGGGGGGTATGTTTGCATCATTTTGTGTGCCTGCCTCTTCTTTTTTGTTGTTGCTCTTTTAGATGCCGCTGCCATTTTGTGTTGTGCCTACCCCCAGCAGCCATTTTGTATTATGCTGCACAACCCACACTAGCAATTTTGTGACTGACAAATGTCCCCACTAGCCCCAAAAGATTGGCAACCCAAACGTCTGGGTTAGTATTTTGGGTTGCATGGCTTATTTTATGTGGCAATTTTATTCAGTTAGCAATTTATTGCAAAGTCTGAAGCACCAGCTCATCAAGGCACACTAGACAAAAAAATCCGAAAAATTGTATTAAAACAAGGAACTTTTTGTTTTTACTGCAGACTCAATAGCAGATCATTTGATATGCAGAAAAATGATCTTGTCAGTGGAATGTGCACCCAACAATTTATTCTGGGAGTAAAAATGGCTTAAGTATGCACATGTGTTTGGCTTGTAGGATTACTTAGGAATGGCTACATTGGTCATGTCAACCCATTAGAAGTTTTATAGATAGATGATAGGTAGATGATAGACAGATAGATATGTGACACTGTATTGTGAAGTAGCTTAATTCATTTCATTTAGTGTGAAGAATTTGTGGGGCAGGGTGGGCTTTTCCTTTAACGCTGTTAGAAAGCAAAATTTTGGAAAAGTGGATTGAATCTGAAGTCACTAATGATTGGATTTTTCTCTGCAATGGAAAATATACAATGTACTTGACCTCCTCCCACCCTCTAACTTTAATAAAAATGTGGTCATAGGTAGTATGGGGTAGAAAAAACCAAACACACATTTTCTTTACACTAGCTTCTAGTATATTGATGGCTCTGGTATGAAATCTCTTTATTATGTTTGACTCTCAGGAACTATACTTCCTTTCTAGGAATTAGCCTCTGAGGCATCTACACAGAGATGTATCACCATTTTCCTTATGGGCCTTGGTGTTTAGCATTCGGTCATAGACAACCTGCTAATCTGAGCATTTTGTAGCACACCTCTGGATGCCACATAAAGCAGTGAAGGCTACACCTTTGGAGCAGGTGATCCTGCGCATGTAAAAGCAGAAGGCAATGTGTTTTGTTCTCAGTAAAGTGGTACACTATGAATTCCTAAGAGAGAAACACAGCTGCTCTCCAATTGCACATGAGAGCATCATAAAAAGCATATTCTCATATGGTGGACTAGCTTGTAAAATCAAAGGGTGTGGGTGTGTGAGAGAGCACATTACATAGGGTGAGCCTACACATACTAAACATTCTCCCAGCTCTCCCTGTTGTAATTTTTTATTGTTTGTCTCTCTAATCTCCAGCCTATCTAGGAAACAGAGATTTTCTATGTGTGTTTACAAGCATGTGCTCTGTGTGTATGGGTACACACACACACACACACACACACACACACGTATGTATGTATGTTGGGCAGGGTTGAAGGATGGAACAGAGAAAGAATTGGGAGTGATTGCTGAATTAATGAAATTGTATATGATAGTGCAGACTTGGCACACATTTGGGATTTGTAACTTTCCCCCCAGACTTTCCAGCATAAAAAAGAAAGAATTCCTAATGGTCATATTTTTCATTGAGAATATAAGGGATTCCCCCCTCCCCTTCTTACTTTTAAAAAAAAAACCACACACACACCACAGAGACCAGATCAAATAGTAGGTTTTCAGTTCTGGAAATTACAGACGCTGGAGAGCCAATTAACCACAACTCCCATCTCTTGGCCCTAGTTTAATGTCTTTATTGCCCATTCAGATTTCTTTCCCTTGCACAATCCGGAGAGATGGTGTAATCGGGCTAATTTTGGGACAGTTATCGTGCTAATATAGTCTTTACAATTACGCGGCAGAGCAGGTGCCAAGGCCGCATGGCTGTGCATTGCCAAGGTGCAAAACAAATTCAGCGTTCAATCAACCTGAGAGAAAAAGGACAATTCTCATTTGCATAAACATGTAGCCACGGAAACTGAAGGCACAGAGGTATAAGGAAAAGAGACCTATTTTACATGATGTGCATAGAATATTTGACAGTTTAGATTGGAGGCGTCATTGATGTGCGTAGGAATGGTACAGTTGGTTGCCATGGATATGGTTTTCCCTACTGGCAGCACAAAGATTGGCAGGGATGGATGCAGGAGGGTGGGGGGAGACACACATACACATACAAACGCCTAAACCACTGCAACTCTCTGGCAGACTCATTCTTTTCTTTTGTTGAGAAGCTATGTATCCTTTCTATGCTAATGACAGCTCATCTAGTATGCTGTGTAATCTAGCAACACTGATATTTCTATAATAAATCATTTATGTGTAATGTGTATTTATATAGTGCATGAACATATATAAAGTATAATTTCATACGTACATATTTTCATAAAGCGGTGACATAGACAGAAATAGGAAGTGAGCTGAAGATGCATAATATATAAGGAAACATACTTATATTTAGTTTAATTTGTTTCCCTGATTTGACATAGAATAGAAACACCCCCAGGTGTGTTTTTAATGTAATTTATTATTAGTATTATTTTTGCAAAAAATAAAATAAAATCATGCACATGCTAACATAAGCAGCATTCTACAACTCATTTTGCAGCTCATTTACACTGGAGCAATCATATTAAAATTTCAGGGTTTACAGAGGGGTAAAGAAATTGTCAACTCAATGCCTAACATTCAGGGTAAATATAATCCTGTAGAATGCTTGCATTAAAGGAAGAACTTTTAAGGTTGGTTTAATAGTATATAGTAAATCAAAATTGAGAGATGGTTTCTCTGATTTCACTCCAGTATATGGATTTAGGCATATGCTTTTTCTTTAAAATGAAAAGTCAGGTGGAAACCTTACAGCTATTCACTTCATTAAAATGAATATGGATTTAAAATCCTGATCTGCAGCCCAATTAAGCAGTGGGTCTGGATATAAGCTGATTGAGTCCATTTGAACTCAGTGGAACTAAACAATTTAAAAATAAACATATTCCTATATATTTTTAAAGCTTACACCTTACTTTTTCCCACCAGTTATATTCTTAAAATAAGTGTGTGTTAATATTAACATGTCCAAGTTTCCAAACGGAAGGTCAATAAGCCACAAAAACGGTGGCACAATACCAAGCAAGCACCTTGCATGACAAATTCAGCACTCATTTGTCATTCATTATAAAATGTAAAACAAACAAAATAAGTAGCTGACCTCGAGACATCTACATGCATCTGATTTGGCATCTATAGTCACAGCATGATGATCATTCGTGCCCCAAAGAATTTGCTAGATTTGTCGTTTGGCATGGATGGCAACCCACTAGTTGCAGGTGATTTGTTGTGTGTGACTAGAGCTGAATTAGGAGCAGAGGACATTTGTTAGAATGACTAAGACTGTGGGCCTAACCCTTCTTTCCTGGTGGTAAACTCCATTAAAGTCAACAGGATGTACTTCTGAGTTAACAGGGTTTGGAATGCAACCTAAAGAAATAACACAACGTGGTAGAAAGGAAAAAAGAATAAAGGGTCATGGGGCAGATGTATTTGAAATCTCAACAGGGTACATCCTTTTCATATGAGAAGAGACGTCCTTGTAGTTTTTCAAGGCCTTTATGTTAAACAGGGTCATTTCTTTCACAAATGCAGTGGCTGAGACTGGAGCTCTTTCAATTATTCTTTGTATGAAAGTGGAGTTAGCAGAATTCCACTTCATCACAAGCATTCTTTTAGCAAATATTGCAATTCCCTTCTTGATATTAGCTGATAGAACCAGGTTATCCAGAGCTTCTAGTGTGCACAAACATGCACAACACTTCAGGACTTGGGAAGAAGACATTCATGGCTTGGCAGGAGTGAAATATGTATGATTGTATGTGAACCTGGTCCCAGATGGTTCCAAGTGCTTTGGAAAGGCAGCTTCCCAGTGTTTGACTAAGCCCACAGTTGTTCTCTCATTGATCTGTTTATGTCTTCTGACTCACATGAAGCTCTCAGATCTGGAGGTTGGGCTGTTGGCCTCACCTCCTGTAATAGATGTGGGTAAGATTATACCTCACCTATGCTGTAGAGTGGGACACGGGTGGTGCTGTGGGTTAAACCACAGAGCCTAGGGCTTACCAATCAGAAGGTCAGCGGTTCGAATCCCCGCGACAGGGTGAGCTCATGTTGCTCAGTCCCAGCTCCTGCCAACCTAGCAGTTTGAAAGCACATCAAAGTGCAAGTAGATAAATAGGTACAGCTCCAGCGGGAAGGTAAACGGCATTTCCATGCGCTGCTCTGGTTTGCCAGAAGTGGCTTAATCATGCTGGCCACATGACCAATAAAGCGAGATGAGCGCCGCAACCCCAGAGTCGGCCACGACTGGACCTAATGGTCAGGGGGTCCCTTTACCTTTACCTTATGCTGTAGAGCAGCATTTCCCAAACTTGGGTCTCCTGCTGTTTTTGGACTACAGTTCCCATCATGCCTGACCACTGTTCCTGCTAGCTGGGGATGATGGGAACTGTAGTCCAAAAACAGCTGAAGACCCAAGTGTGGGAAAACCCTGCTATAGAGGATAAAAATATCATTATAATATTATTAAGTCCTATCTTAAATGACAAATACAGGAAGTCTTGGTGTGGGGAACGTTTGGTCTTCCAGATATGGTTGAATTACAGCTCCTCTTATCCCTGGCCATTGGCCATGCTTCCTAGAGCTGATAGGTCTTCTACAACATCTGGAAGGACAAAGGTTCCCCACTCCTTTCTTAGTGTTTACCCTTTATACAGTTGTGAACTCTGTTCTTGTTGTTTTAGGTAAATAAGGTGCATTAAATATATTTCCCCTAGGTTTTCCCTTCTGTTTCACAAACTCTTCTGTGCCAGGATGTTCAAGGGCACAGGATTAAAAGACCAGGGTGTGTGTGGGAATGCATATGCAAATAATAATAATAATAATAATAATAATAATGTGCCTCAATAAGCCAGTATGCTATAACCAAATTCTGAATTCTGTAGAAACATAGCATGGACGTTCTCACAGTATTTGGATAACCACCTCCAGTATTTCAAGCTGTGAGCATAATTCTTAGCATTCAGAAAAAGAAATTCTGCAAAAATCCGGTACTTGTGGACAAGCATATGCTTGCCTGAATTGCAGCGAAATGTTGGCATATATTATCATGCAGAGTTCCTTGAATATAATTCATTTTGAAGCCATCATAAATATGAAGTGACTTGTTGAAAATCAGTCATTGGACATTCATTTAAAAACCATGAGCAACCTTTGTTTAGTTCAGAGGCCTGGGGCTCTTAGAATCAAGAACCTGGACTGAGGCTATGTTTGTTAATGAAGAGGTCTATTTTATTTCCTTGCTCATAGTTACATACAGACCAGTGTTCTTCCTTCCAGAATTCCCTGTAAGTCCAGGAGTGATCATTGACTAGGACCTAATAATTCTGAAATCCTGGTCTCGTGGAATGGATCTGCCGTATGCCTTACAGCCTCCTTCTTCCATTTCCACTACTGACTATACACTTGAATTCCTCAAGGCTTCTACTGGTATTATTCAAATGCCCTATTATCCCACTCCTGCCATGGTCCAACTCACACACAGCCCTGGCATGATACAATTGGCAGGGTAAGGGAGTGATTCTTGGGGTTTAGCACCTATCCTCACTGTGCATAGATCTTCTTGAAGATGGGAGGTTGCCTTATACTGAGTCAGACCAATGGTGTGAGTAGAAGCAACTCTCTAGCCCTACTTTTGAGATCTTTTTAATTACAAATGGCAGCAACTGAATCTGGGGACTTGCACATCTGCTTTACCACTGAGTTGTAGGTCTTGAATGTGCATCGGAGCCTATCCTCCTCACACATATTTATGCCTGTATGCTCCAGTTCATGTTCAAAATTCTAGGCATGGTGGAGGAGGATTTGAAAGCCCAAGGCTCCTCCTTTGCTTTTGCACCCCAACACATGTAAAACCCACATCAGGGATAGCCCAGCATGGTGGCTTCCAGATGTGTTGAGCCCCAGTTCCCTCCAGAAGCCTTGTACCGAGTTTGGCAATGATATCTCAAGAGCCATCTGGACACATAGAGAAGAAACAAATGGGCAAACCATTTTCAAAATATTTAGTAAATGGCAGTCTCTCTCATTAGTTACACAGACCAGAATATCTGTATCTGAGAGTATTGTTGCCAACACCAGCATATTATGGATTACATGTCTCTCTGGTTGGACTCCTGGCACAACCATTAAGATATTTCCTTTAAAACAAGCATTTAGTAGATTACACTACGAGTCCATCAAGGAATAGGGTCTTACTTACACACACACACACACACACACACACACACACACATACACACACACACACACAGAGAGAGAGAGAGAGAGAGAGAGAGAGAGACTTCTGTTTCATCCTGGCATAGCTGAAAAATTATATATTTCAGATTTTCAAAATGTCAAATGTGTCACTTTGTGACTGGCACTGAATTGTGTCACTGTGGATGAGTCAACCTGCATGCCCCAATATGAACTTCTCCTTATCCATGCCTCTAGATTGGATCACCAATCATTTTCAATTTGAACTCTGTGCTAGTGCTGCTTCACCACCGTGCATCCATTTTAATATTGTTTAGTAATTCTGCTGTGATGCCTCTAATATGTTTATCTCTATCTTTAATTTTACTTATAGATGCACGATACGATTTACAGTTGAATAGGATGACTTTTTTAAAAAAAACCCCCACACACCTCCCATCAAGATATATTTTTAAAAATCAAATTTTATACACTCTGCAACTTCCAGATTTGCAAGTGAACTCAATTTCCATCCTTTCAGTAGGATCCCAAGTAGTTTAACTGCTATCATTTAATGAAAATCTGATCTGGTTCTATACTGTTCTTTAAAAAATATAAACCACACTGTACTGTTAAAGGAACCCCAGTTCTGGAGTTTTTCCTCACAGGGTTGTTGTGATGATAAAATTGAGAGGAGGGATCCACACAGGTTTCCTTCAGTTTCTTGGAGGAAAGGCAGGAAAGAAATGTAATAAATAAGCTCATCTATCTACAGATTTCTGTGATCTTTACAGAATGCAACTATCATGATGGTATCTGATTACCTTTGTACATATATCACTTTTACAAATTAATACTAGGGCTGTGAAAGCAACACCATTTTACTATTCCCAATTTAGCAATCCTGTTCAAGCCACAAGCCAACCCAAACTGCTAAGGCCCTGCCTCACTCTGCTCCAGGCCTGATCCAAGCTACAAACTGAATTGAGGGCCTTGCATAGTTCTAATATTTAAATTCTAATTAAAGAATAGGTATGGGGAAGGGGAATTTTCACGCAGAAAATGCTATACAGCTATACAGCTATTAAACATAGAGGAACCCTTTCTGCTTCTCCACCTGACTCCCCCCCCCCAAAAAGCTGTTTGGTCAGGACTGGCCAATGACATTCTTCTGCCTGAAGGAAGGGACAAAATGATGCCCTTTCTATTTCATGTGAAAAAGCTGAGTGGCCTGCCAGCTGAATCTGACTTCAGCACTGACAACAGGACAGCATCCTCCAGTGTACCTGAAGGCAGCAACCCTCCTTGGGAGGTACAGAGCAGGCCGCATGGCACACACAAACCAGCCCACCAACACTCCCCCACTGCTCTTCACCCCTAATCATCTTCTGTCTAAGGCAGTAGCCTCAGTCTGCCTAATGACAGGGGCGGCCCTGACCATGATACATGTTTTCCCACAATAAAAACTAAACAAGGCACACAGGTGCGTGCCTTTTGAAATCAGTAGTTTTAAATGTGCTTAGCTTTTTTGTGCCTATTCATGTTCAGCTACCAGCCCATAAATGCAACTTAAGCAGAATTGAAATGGGAGGGACCTTTAAAAATTCAAAGGCTGGCATTAGGTTTTAGTCAAGAGTTTCCAAAAAAGAAAGGAAAAAGGCTGTGATAAAATGGTCAGTCTTTAAGGTGCTTTCAGCCACCAGTTCTCTAATACCAGGTTTCTGTTTCCTAAATTGTTAATACATTTCACAGGCCAAATAGTTTGGAAGTTTTCTTATTGCTTTATCTCCACATAAAGTCACACTATTGTGTCCTCACCCCAATGATCATGTGAAAAGGGTTTCTCATACATACTACAGCTGTTTGCATTGGTGAATCACGGAATTGTACATCATCTAGTCCACTGCACTGAGTTTCTTCAAACTCTATAATCCAAAGCAGGATCCCTAAATCTTTAACATTTCTGACAAATTTAATGAATGGAATCAGAGAAAAATAACATCTTACTGTCCATGTTATAGTTTAGCACAAGCAGACAACAGGAAGGAAAATGTGACACTGCTTGCCAGAAGTGTTGCTATGAAAAGGAATCGAAGAAAATAAAGAAAAATGACTTATACTGAGTCAGTGTGTTGTTCCCTCTAGCTCAAAATCGGTGATATCGACTGGCAATGACTCTCCAATGTCATCAGGGATCAGACGCAGCATCACACAATTTCAGGGGCAAATCACTGCTAAATCATAACTAAACATAACTATTAAGAGTTAAGGGTGGCATTCAATGAAAGCTCCATTTACACTATACATTAAAAGCAGTACCATACCTCTTTAAACAGTTATGACTTCCCCCAAAGAATCCTGGGGACTGCTGTCTATTAAGGATGCTGAGAATTCCCATAATTTTTTAGGAGACTTCATGGTTACTAAAACTGTTATGATACTGCTTTAAATGTATTGTGCACATGGGAGCCTAAGTTTTACTTTGAGTAGACCTTTTGAAACTAATAGAACTAATTTAGTCAATTTTAGTGGGTCTGCTCTGAGGAAAACTTAATTGACTATCAGTGAAAGTTCTGTAGTAAAATATGGGAGGGACTTTTTTTTTCTTCCAAAAAAAGAAACTTAACTCTGAAATGCATGCAAAAAGTATGTTGTATATGGGCTACTCAAGTAATGTATAACAGGTGATATGATCTATTCTGAAAGATATACAAACGTTAAGTAATATGGAATGGAGATTTCTCACTGTTGCCATGCTCATAGCAAGAGATCCTTTTTCTATGATCCTACATGATATTTCTCCTCCAAAATGGGAGAATGGATGCATGAATGATGGAAAGGTAAGTAAAAGTGTGAAAAACCCACAAGATGACCCAGGAAGTGGTTTTCCCATCAGTGAAAGCACTGAAGTCTCCAAGATAATTCACCCAGACAAACCATCAAGGAAGGATAAAATGAGTCACTCTGTTTTTCACATTTCTTTGCATTACAACACTTTCCTGAGCTTTGCTGCGTTGATTTTATATGTAACTTACCACATGGACAAGAGCCAGAATCCTTCAGAGTTATTGCAGGGAACAAGTCTTAATCCACTTAATTTCCCTCTGTTATCTCTTTCTACAGCTTTGCTGTTCCAGTTTTTGCACCATTTCAGGAGACATTTCCCCCCCGCTCATTTCTTGTACGCAAATTGCACGCCATAAATATTCTGCGCTTACGTCGCTGCAAAATCCAACTCTTACAAATGGATGTGGCTGCAGTGCATTGCAAACCTGTATTCACTGCCTGAAAGTTTCCCAATGCTTGTGGGAATCCCCTGGGATCAAACTATTGTGCATATTCTCACCAGAGTGGGAAAGAAAAAATCTAGTGGATTTTACCCAGATAAGTAGCTGTTTTCATTTCGTGTACTAATTTGATCACTGAGATGAAAAGCCACATTCAAGATTATTTGGGGGAAGCTATGACTGTATCATTACCACTTAAATGTACAGTGGTACCTCAGGTTACAGACGCTTCAGGTTACAGACTCTGCTAACCCAGAAATAATACCTCATGTTAAGAACTTTGCTTCAGGATGAGAACAGAAATCGAGCTCTGGTGGCGCGGCAGCAGCAGGAGGCCCCATTAGCTAAAGTGGTACCTCAGGTTAAGAACAGTTTCAGGTTAAGAACGGACCTTCAGAATGAATTAAGTTCTTAACCCGAGGTACCACTGTATAGTGCAGATGTGGCCTGTATCCAAAATCAATGGCATGAGAGTTTCTGCATTGATGTGACCAATGGAAGGGTTATAAAGCTGAAGTCATCAGAGAGAAAGTCAGTTTTGGTCAAGCAGGTTCCAGAATCCACAGCGGTTTTTTAAAAAATGCACAGATGCAAACATCCCTTACACCAGATATCCAGAGGGGGGTAGCCAGGGTAGCCTATTGTAGCCAAAAGCGTAAGGGATCTTGCTGCTTCTTAAAGACTAGTGCATTTATTGTGGCATCTGCTTCCATGGATGGTGCTCCACTTTATCATAGACGAATGGACTTCCACTTCATATGACAAAATGATTGATCTGTGGAAGTGAGCTCTAGTCCACAAAAACCAGAGGCAGTATTATTCTGAATACCAGTTGCAGGAGGGGAGAGTGTTCTCGTACTTCCATCTTGCTTGCAGGTTTCCCACAGATATCTGAATGACCACTGTGAGAAGAGGGTGTTGGACTAGATGGGTCATTGGCCTGAAGCAGCAGGTTCTTCTTAAGCTTTATGTTAAAGTCCTCATGGTGCCCCAAGACCCATTATTGTTCACACCAGATCCATTGTGTCCTGATAAGTCCTAAATTTCAAACCAAACTAACATGCGCTTGCTGATTTTTGTAGCATTCAGCACTGACATCAGGCAGGAGAGAACAATGAGTGAGGCAGCTCCTTAATCCACACAACCCTCTCCCGTGCCTTTTGATTGTAAGATTTCTACTCATCCACTGCACCAAGAGTTAGTATTTCTCATTACTGTTCTTCAGATTACTGTGCTTCTAATCATTTGCGTTTTAAGCCAATGAGGAGGAGGGAGGGAATGATTAGGTTCACAATACAATCTACCCCTTCATAATTTGTAGGAAATTGAGAGCAAAACATTAAAAATTGAGTGCTGCTCAATAATTCATAATTCCTCAAAAGTGAAACCCACCACTGAAATTCAAAGGCTTTACTCATCTCTAGTAACAGCAGTGATGGGACTGGAGGAGCTCCAGGCCAAATTTACCAACAGTGGATGACAAATTATATTTTCCAGTTTCATCGCTGGAGAAGGATTGCTGAGAGACACAGAGAGACACTTCCGGGGAAGGGCTGAAAAAGCTGCCCTAGAGACACCTCTCTATTAGACCTCAAAGGCTCACTTTAAGTGGCATTTGCACTATAATCCCAAACTGGGCATTTAAACAAGGGCAGCAAGCTTTAACTGATTAATCTATATGATTTATTGATTTAAGCACTTTGGTGGAATTGTAAGTTTTCCCACAATCAGTTGGTTGAGCAATTTCCAATGCATGTGAGGGTCTCCCTTCCTCAGTCCAAGCTCTCTGTGGATGGAAGGACAGCAACTAAGCAAACAGGATGGCAGGAGGATGCTGGTGTAGCAATATGGCTTCAACACTTGGGCCAACACCTATTTCTCTTCTCTTCCCACCTCTAGGATAAGTTGCAGCCAGAACAGATTCTTTCCTCTCTCTCCTTTTTGCAAGATTACTTGTATCACAGGAGATATGGAGAAGCTCTACAGGTTGGGAGTTGGAGGTATGGTTTTTCAGTGGTTCTACTCCACCACCAGCACCACTTACAGAGTCTGATATGGGGGGGGTATTGTGACCTTGCAACACAACTAGGGGGCATGTCACTATTCTGCCTCCCATGCTGTTGCTATAGACATATGAGGCCATCAGGCACCTTCACCAGGGGATTTGGGGCATAGTGTCACCAGTAAGCAGACAACACCCAACCTGGCCCTCTGAAACAGATGAGGCTATGGCAGTGCTTCAAGATAGCAAGGGACTGGATGAAGCTGAATCCTGACAGTTTTTGAAGTTTTGGGGTCAGTGGCCTGTTCTAGATGGGGCCTAACCCCCCCTTAAGGAGCAGGTTCAAAACCCAGTGGTCTTCCTTTATCTATCATTATCAGTGGAAGCCAAGTGGCTTAGGTGGCTAGGAGAGCCTTTGAGCAGCTCTGCCTAGTTTACCAGCTACAGTTATTCAGAGAGAGAGAGTCTAGTTGCATGTTATGGTATCGTAATATCTTAATTACTGTAATGTAATTACTGTAATGTCTTAAAGACCATCTGGAAACTTCAGTATGTGCAGAATGCTACTGCTAGGATGCTGTCTGAATTATCTGTGAAAAATCATGGTACACCTATTTTGTGTGGTCTGCACTGGATATTTTATGTGTCACCAGGCCACAATTAAGATGTTAATGTTGACAAAGCACTCAACAACTTGGGACTTTATTATCCATTGGTGTGTCTTTTGCTTTACCAAGTAATATGGGTCCTAAAATGGGCAGAAGATACCCTTCTTGTTGTCCTGTTGGTGAGAATGGTTCACAGTACACTAACATGGGATTGGGCTCCTTTTCAGAAGTGGTGCCCCCAGAATGAAATTCAGTCTCCCTAGAAGCTCAGCTGGTCTCTACATTGATGGTCCTCTGGTGCCAAGTCAAAACAGACTTCTTCAACCAGGCTATTGGTGGTGCTGATTGCACTCTCCAAGGTTCTGCAGTTGGGGGAGCAATATATCTGCTGCTGTATCTACCGGTATATATAGTTAAATCTCTATTTGTTGCTACTTTTTCTTGTTCTGAAGTTTAGATTGCTATTTCAATGATAGGTTATATTTTTAATCTGTATTTTGTTGACTTGTTTGTAAACCACATGGAGATTCATTTGTGAAAGGTGGTTAAGAAGTGCAACAAATAGATAAGTAAACCTTGCTCTGATTGTAAACTCCTATGCTGGTGTCACAACTTGTTGAAGTTGGCACACTTGGGAAAAGCTTGCACTGAAATCTACAAAGCTGATTTTTAAGTAAATGGCTGTGTTTATATGGCAAGCCCTTTGTGTACATGTCCCCATTTTTTTATTAGTGCACACACACATACAGCCACACACACGTACAGCACCATCTGAGATCACTGGTTCCTCTGGCTCACTTAAACCTTTTAATCTTCCCTAGCCCTCCTGTCTGTGTCATAAACTGAGGGTGCCTCGGATTGAATTTAGCACCTTTAATACAAAAACCTGGTGCACAGTCACAGTGCTACAGTTCCTTTGCCCAGTGGAAATGTGTCCATATGGGGGGGTGTCCTTCTTGGGGGACAAATGGGGAAAGCCATGCTTACACTATAAAGGCAATGCGTCGAAGATTAGGGAGGAATCTTCATTTTGCATTCCGGTCTCCTCCTTGCAGTTTGTCCACAAATAGCTCCTGGGTAAGACAAAATATAATGTGACAATATGGGCATTAATCGGTTTCAGTTTAAAACATCTTTGAAATGGGCTAAAAACTATGATTGCTCCAGATAATGTTTCCTTTTCAAGCATTTTTTTGCCACACATATTTTTGTCTGAAGAGCTGAGAGAAATAAAATGATATACTGTATTATATCACCTTGGTGGACTAGGTGCACAATTGATAATAGTTATACTGTTTCCAAATGCATAACCTCATACAGTTACAGCAGTTAGCGGCACTAAATTTTCCTTAAATGAATGTCCTTTGACATAACATAGTAATCAATGGGATGGATGGTCTTTTCCCCCCTTTACTGTCCCCCCCCCTTCTGTTCACATTATCCTGCAACTATTTGCAAAGTTCTCAAAATATGTTGATTTTGTATTGTCCATATAGTGATGCCAGCATCTTATTATGGACATGTGGCTCATTAGTTGGCAGTTCACTGTGTAGTCAATATACCCCCTCCCCCGCCCCAATGTTTTGCTTGAATTCATTGTCTGGGAAGTGTATTTGTATTCCACACTGCGTAAAAATAATTCACAGGGTTAGAATTCTGCTCCTAATAATAATTTCAAATTCACCCTTTCTAAAATTTACTAATATGTGATTTAAATAAAATTGCAGTGTATCTTCTTCCCCAATGATTAATTTTATTCAGAGAGCTTTTCTATCATAATCTCCCCCTGATATTTACAAGGAGGAAGGAAGGAAGGAAGGAAGGAAGGAAGGAAGGAAGGAAGGAAGGGAAAACACAAGGTGATGATCCTACAGAATTAAATGCATCTGCTTATAATCTGAACAAATATCCTGGAATTGTTACTTTGCAACATCAGATGTCCCACTGCTGAATCACTTTGCACCAGATAGCCATTCCTTTGTGAACGTATCTGCATCTAGACGTGCGTGTAAGGCAGAACATGTTTGCTGACCGTTTCCCACTCATGGTCTGGTACTGATTTTGAGCACGCTTTGTAGGGTTTTATTTTAGTAATGTTAAAATATTGTGATAGATGGCAGCTCGTCGCCGTTAATTGCACTAAAAGCAAAAAGGCTTATTCCTAAGGAAAATTCACAGCTTGTATAAATACAAATCTCTCCCCCCCTTCCTTTTCAATATATGTACTAAGCCTCCGTTAGTCGAAAGGATCATTCTGTCTGCAGTCACAGTCCTTGGTAAGCTGCCAAGCACAATAGGGCATTAATTAACATGTGCCAGGGATTCATCAACATGCACAGTGGTATAGAGCCATTGCAAGCTCCCCCTCCCCCCTCCCCTCTTCTCCTTTGTCCATGTAATTCATGAAAGATCTTCTCCAGTATGTAAATCACTTCTTGCTAAACACCCAGCTATACAGCTCCCTTTTATTTTCCAGAACTATTGTCGGTTTTCTTAAACATACAAGGAAGACATTGATTCTCTCTGTCTCCTTCCCTAAATAAATATTTAAAAAGGGAAAAGGGGAAAGGTAGATGTTTATACGCATGCTTTAAATACATTTGAAGGTCGCTCGGATAATAATGTGAATGCATTTGTTTACTCACTATACATTGCTCCATAAATAAATCACTTGATGAACTACAATTTAGAGGGGGGGGGGAAGAAGCAGTATGTGATTCATTTTGCTAAATGTGGTGCCACAGGGAATTGTGGAATTATTCTTCCCATTAGCTCAGAATGACAGTAAGCTGACCTGCTAACTTATGGGGATGCCTACAAAAATATCATAAGTCATGCTGTATCGATGACCCACCAGTGACAAAGCAAATAAATCAAAGAATTAAATTAAATTTCAATTAGCTGTTGGGTTGCCCTCATTTCCTTTTATTGCTAAGGATTACCCAACTCCCATCCTATCTGCTGAGCTGCTATTAATGTTGCTCCGATAACATTTCATCCACATTTAAGTGAAAATGCACAAAGCTGTTGACTAAACTGTATCATTACTTCATTGTTTTACTATATTATTCTTTTAAATCATAGCCGCACCTTTTGTCTGAGGGATCATTTCCTATTCTAGACTATAGACTGGGGGATGTGTGAGTTAGCCTGCAGTGTGGTTAATGTGTGGTGTGCATGTGCGTTGTTAATTCGTGGAATAGCCTGTTTTGGATTAGGGGGAGGGAACTAGATTACATTCAGTCCTGTTTTAGGATTTCCTGAAATTCCCAGCAATCTTCTTTCATTATTAAGTCATGAACTTTGTGGTAAAGCAGTGTCCACATTCCTCATTCAGGCCATTGTCCTTAGCTGTGTAACCTGGGAATAGTGCTTAAGAAAAAATACTAGCAGAAGTTTGGGACTCTGTTCTGTGTCTATCAGGCCAATCTATAACCTCATCTACAAGACCGTTAGGAGAGGAAAAACGTGGATTCCAATCAACCAAGTAGAACGTCACATCAAGTCACAACCACTGCTCACCGACAAGACGGTAAGCGGCCATTCATAATCTAGGTGCCTGTAAGATTATAGGTTAGAGCTGTAATAACACCTCCCTCCACAAGCACAACTAGTCTTTTATAGTTCCCTGAAAACTTATGTTGAAAGACACAGACTCCCCCATCAAGTTGATATATGCAGGTGTAGCCAATGTGGTGCTCCCTAGATATTTTTGGGCTACCACTCTCATTGCCATTGACCATGCTGGCTGGGGCTAATGGGAGCTGCAACCCAATAACAAATGTAAGGAGGGAACCACACTGGCTACTCCTGCTTTAGTGTGTATAAAATCAAGAGAAGCTTTGTCTCCATATATGCAATGTTTAGGGTTCCAGTACAAGAAGAAGAAGAAGAAGAAGAAGAAGAAGAAGAAGAAGAAGACGACGAAGAAGAAGACGAAGAAGACGAAGAAGACGAAGAAGAAGAAGAAGAAGAAGAAGAAGAAGAAGAAGAAGAAGAAGAAGAAATACAGCTATCTATACTTTTATAGGGTTGACCTCTAGGAATCATTGTTATGCCATGACACTTAGTCCATGATGGAATATTTTGTCATGAAGAAATGAAGGTAATGTGATTTTAAAACTTGAATCTGAACCACAACAGTTATTGAAGGGAATGAAATGTATAGCTTTGCTGAAGTCTTAAGATCTAGCAACTTAATGGCCATAACACAGTGCACTATAATGTGCATTTAAACCCCATTTAATCCATGGGGCTCAAGCATGCCGGGCTCCATGCTGGTTTGCAGCAGGTGAATCTTGATCTTTTACTGGCATGGGCCGCAATGATCAAGCTACATAACACATTGAGGTTCATAATACCAGCCCAGAATATTTGGAAATGTAAGTGCAATGTTGAAAATGAGCTACTGCCTATGACATTACGCACAAAACAGCCACTATTTCTCAGCTGCATTCACTCTCTTAACTAAACTTTTCAGGAAGCAAATTGGAGGCTGACCAAACGAGAGAGAGACAGAGAAATATTTTGCCAAAGTGGTTTACTGTGTTATATTTAACAAGAACAAGATGCTCTCCTGTCAACACTCATTTTCTCATACTATTTATTTCAATTGTTGCTGTTACAAAGTCAGCATGTGCTTTCATTTTTATACATGGTACTATATGAAAAATAATGCCAGAATCTTTTGTTTTCACCCAGAACAGCAAATAACGGCGGTTAACTGTACAGCAACAATCCTTATTTAAGGATGCTCCCTTGCTAATGTATGTGGATGTGTTTTCAGATTTGGGAGTCAGGTGGTGGTGAAGTATAATGAGAAATGCAGGGTACTGTAAAGTTCCTAGGTTGGCCAACCACATTTTAAAAATACAGCACAGCCCCTGGTTGGAAATGGGCTCTATAAAAGAACATTGGCACAGCAATTGCATTTACAGTGAGCGGATGACATTTTCAAAAGCACTTAAGGGTGTGATTCACTTGAATGGGGGCATCCATGATGATCTGCTGACTTCAGTAAGAAAACACAAGAGTTAGCGATCAATCTTAATCACTCTGGTTATGAATTGAAAGGGCCCAACCCAATGGGAGAGAAGCCGCATCATTCTTTTCTATAACAGGGCAGGGGCATTTCTGAAGACGGAAAGAGGATATCTTTGTGCAAATGGGCTCTGGATCCAGTGGTGCACTTCAGTAATATTAGACTATCCTGGTCTTTGAGAGGGCCCGTTTCAGATGGTAGGTATGTGTGTTGCTTCAAAATGTGACACACCAGCCCTGCTTCATTAGGGGCAGTGAAGGCTAATTCATTGGGGCAAATCAAATCAAATGCCTTTATTGGAATCACAGTATAAAACATTTCAAGTCACTGGGATAATTAAAAGGACAAGGGTGAAGCTGTTGTGGGTAATAAGGTCACACTGTGATGGTGTGCACTTAGATATTCTGCTTTGCCCTGTCTGTTCCCTGAAAGGATGGTTCATTGGGAACCCTTTCTGGTAAAATTGTGGCTAAAAACGAAGCTACTAAGGCAGTGATATCTTTGTCCCAATCTCCCAGGAGAAACCTCATTTGACTTCTTCCCGGATTTATAGTCTGGAGGTCCAACATTTTGCTCAGCATCCATTGGGGCTTATGGGGCATTCCCACTGGTGGAGGAAAGTGGGGCGGGGCGGGGGGAGCGCACCGCCCCCTGCACCATTGGGGAGGGAGATACCATCGTGGCTGTCCCCCGAACACACACCACGCACAGCCACATGCCACGCACCCCCATTGTGCCTCCACCGCGCTGGGCGCCATGCCTGCGTGGGCAACCCCCCACGCCCTCAGGACACACACCATGCCCCCGTGGGCAGCACGTCACGCCCCTGGGATCCATGCCACACCCCTGCGGATGGCATGCCACACCACGCCCCCGCGGGTGACATGTCATGCCCCCAGATGCATGTCATGCCCCTGGGACATGTACCAGCCATGCCCCCACCTGCTCTCTGCCCCCAGTACCAGAGCATGCAGCTTCGCCACTGGGCATTGCCCCACCAACCTCAGTCTGTCTTCAGCCAGCCCCACCACTTGCCTGCTTACTTACATCCTGTCCAGGGGGTGGCACTGCCTGTCAGTGCTGCCCTTGTAGAACAAAGGAGGATGGGGATGAAAATTAGTTGGCCGTGCCTGTCATTGGCTCTGGCTCCACCTAGTGTTGGCCTCCCTACCTTTCACCCCACCAGTCTCAATGTGCACCAGCCACCTCTGACTAGGGGACCCTCTGCTCTTTCTGCTGAGTGAGACCATGGAATTTTGACGCCAACAGCACCATGCTCTGGTTTGTATTCACTGATTGTTTGGAGTGCCTTGGGGTTGACACTTCTCTAAATAGTTATTTGGGCATTCAACACACTTGCACGTAAGCACTCAGATGAGGCATGCAGGGACCATCCCATGCTCTTTTCATTCCATCAGAAGGGAAGCAGGGCTTTGCAGTGAAACAAGATTTCTTCCGTGTTCACATTCCTGTTTACTGTGTGCTCACTGCATTTCCAGTGCCAGCTTCACACTTTACCCAAAATGCATATGTACTTTGTTATAAGGTACTACTTATCCCACAGTCATCTGGTTGGCCACTGGCATGAATCAACAAGATGGTCCGCTGGCATGATTCCTCAGGCTCTTCTTGTGTTTACCACAAGGGGCAGCAACATCTGGCTTCCAAGGTCTGCAGCACTAGACTCCCAAGTCCATACAACCTGATAGTTGTGAAACCCCATGACAGCTGCACATCAATTTCGGCAGACCTCTGAATCCCCAAATATTTTGGATTATCCATTTGCACATGCTGCATATTAAGTAGCCTAGAAGCTAAAATTACAAACCACACTCCTCAGTGATAAAAAGAACCCCAGTAATAAAAAATAAGCTGGGAATGAACATAGCAACAAATCAATAGTTTGAATTAGTGTTTGTGCAAGAGTGTAAGAAAAAAATACCAGGAACGGAAAATATTCACATCCCTCCTCAAAGAGGAGGACCAATACTGTTGCTAAGTGTGGCAACTGCTGGCTTAGAGAGAGACACGCTACCTTAAAAAAATGTCACTAGGGATGTGCTTGCCTTAATTCAGGGGTGGGCAACCTAAGGCCCATGGGCCAGATGCAGCCAAATTGCCTTCTCAATCCGGCCTGTGGACGGTCCGGGAATCAGCGTGTTTTTACATGAGTAGAATGTGTCCTTTTATTTAAAATGCATCTCTGGGTTATTTGTGGGCATAGAAATTTGTTCATTTCCCCCCAAAAAATATAGTCTGGCCCACCACATGGTCTGAGGAGCAGTGGACCGGCCCACAGCTGAAAAAGGTTGCTGACCCCTGCCTTAATTTTATGTGCAGAGGTAATATGCTAGGGACTAGGTAGAGATGACTATCTTTCTATCCTACGGGCCTTTAGAACATCACAGTTCCAGCTTCTCTGAAACCACCTTATATAATTTCTCCTGAGACATACCAGAGTTGACTTGGACACTGACATTTGTAGCTATGTCTACACATGCCACCCTCTGCTAAACACAGCAGCTACACAAATATCTAGGATCCAGATGGCAATGTACTGGAATGTCCTTTTAGAGCCAAACAGTCCATTGAAAACTGGTCCAAGTACAGTAATTAATATTGCAGCATGCTGTGTAACACACACACACACACACACACACACACACACACACACACACACACAGAAATGCTAAAAGAGGGAAGGGTCATAATAAACACAGTACAGTGAGAATTGCATCATATTGCTGATGTGATGGTCATAATGGCCAAAGCAGTAAATGTGTGGAGAAACCATGCAGCTATAAGAGGCATGATGCTAGAGAGAGCCCAAGCCTATTTGTATGTGATGATGATGATGATGATGATGATGATGATAATAATAATAATAATAATAATAATAGGAGATTATTATATTATAAAATATTATAAAAGGAGATGGTGTGGTCAAGAAATAAATATTAGCAGAGCACAGAGTGTAGAAAGATGTGACTGCAAAAACAAGCAGGAGCTGGAGAGGCAGGGGAGCCTTGTAATGGGAATGTAAACAAACGTAGAGCGAGAGAGAACGCAGAATGGAGGAAGTGAAGTAAATGACTAAATAAACAAGAAAATATGAACAGAAAGGCAAATATGTAGCAAGATGCACTAAGCTGCAGCTATCATTGCAGAGAATCAACATCGTCACTTGAAAAATTTCAGTACGGGTTCCAAAGTTCATCTAGGCCTGGCAGGGACCATGGGGATAAAGTGTGTCATTCATACTGAGCACCATTAAGAAACAGGCACACCAAAGAGCTACAACTCCAAACCCATGAAATGATCACACAGAGGAAGTAAGGTGATGTACGTGTCTCTTGACCTTTAGCCTACCAGTTTGGGAAGGCAAATGGATAGACTGTGACAAAAACTCATGGAACACTAGCTATTCTGATAATCACAACAATGAATGTTTTAATATATTTTATCTGAAAACGTTCTTCAGATACATTGGGTTGCATCCATCCTTTGGCCTCCACAAATGGCTTTTCATTCAGTGGATGACGAAAATTGGAAAGTGACTTCTAGTGATTCCTCCCCCTCTGGGCAGTCCAGACTGTTCTGGATTATTTCCCAACCCTCTGGAGAATATTTTTTATAGAGGAGAAAGTGCTGCAGGGGGAATGGAAATCAGTTAGTGTCACCTGTCTCTCCTTCTTTTGGTGTAAGTGAAGTCTGGATGCCAGTCATTATTTTAGTAATCGTTTCAGCAGCCCTGCAAGGAAGACCAATATTAGTACAGTGGTACCTCAGGTTACATACACTTCAGGTTACATACGCTTCAGGTTACAGACTCTGCTAACCCAGAAATAGTGCTTCAGGTTAAGAACTTTGCTTCAGGATGAGAACAGAAATCGTGCTCCAGCAGCACAGCAGCAGCGGGAGGCCCCATTAGCTAAAGTGGTGCTTCAGGTTAAAAACAGTTTCAGGTTAAATACAGACCTCCGGAACAAATTAAGTACTTAACCTGAGGTACCACTGTATAGGCCACTGACAATTCTGGGTTAGAGTCAGACTAAATTCATTGCAATTAGTTCAACAGAATTTGAGTTAGGCCGTGTCTGATTTCTCCCATTGAAATTTAGTTAAACTGAGTTAAACTAATTTACAGTGTAATCCTATATATATTTACTCTGAAGTAACCCCCACTGTGTTCAGTGGGGCTTACCCCCAGGTAAGTGGGTATAATATGACTCCCCAAGTCTGTATCTGCAGCATTTTATATAAATGGCACAAATACTCTCATGAAATTTAGATTAAATATGCACAATTCACATAAAAACGGTGGGTGTGGGATTTACTTATGTATTTTTGGAGGGGGAAGTTCTTTGTAATACCTTGTCTATATCCATTCTGTCTCCCATATAAACTCACTTCCAGCACTTTCCTGAATCTGCATTTCAGGCATGCATAGCTGTTACACTGTCTAGTCCCCCACACCAAAGTCACACCATGCAAACAACCCTTTGACCCACCCTCATACACAAAGCATTCACCTAAATGCAATTCATACACAACACATATCACTCACACCCCTCATTTATACCATCATTTTTAAAGGATTTACAAAGGCCCAACCCTCAAGCCACATACCCTATCATTGTCATACTGTAATCATTGGTACTTCAGCGTATCTGGAGTACATAGTTTGTAGGAGCAATTAGGCCACACTGTTGTAAGTGTTTTAAGTGTTCAGCGAACTGCCTCGTAATCTTCAAATCTTCTCCTGCTTCGTTTGGGAGTAGGATCATACTAGTGTAAGTGTTCTGTTATGTATATGCTCATTGTACTGAGCAGAATAAGCCTTTCATCTGGATTAAGGCATCTAAATGCAACGGAAATACAAACAATCATCAAAAAGAATATGACTAATGAATCAAGTGTGCCCCCATTTAGAAATACACGGTACATATTTTAAAAGGCAATGACATGAATGAATCAAAGTACGGACTTGGTGCCATTTCAAAGGTTTAGGTTCGCAAGCATGTAAGTGACAGGATAATTGGACCCTAGGACTTTGAGGCTAAAGAAGAATCCAGCTAGTAGAATGATGAGCAATAAATACAGACAGTTTACTTTGAGTCTCTAATGACACCTTCTTTAGAAAAGTGCTAGCTTCCATGAATAAATGGATGTCCCCCCAACCATAATGGAGTGGCAGTAACAAATAATGGAGCAGCGTAGCAAAAACCAACAAGACAAAGACATACATTAGCATCAAAATGTTTAAAAAATAAAGAAATGATGGGGATAGATTAATTTCAGCAGTCTAAGGAAATGAGAGAATGTGAAAGTAAAAGGAGGAAAGAGGAAAGAGGACAGAGGAAAAGAGACGTGGGCCCTCTGTTAACCCTAGCTTAGCCTAAATGAGGAATAAACATGCTTGGTGGCCACAGAATGCTGACTGCTTGAAAGGTAAAGAGGACAAGGGTAGGTTGGAATGGCTGGCTGGCTGGCATCCTAGACAGGCAGACTTCCTTTAGAGAGGAAGGCTACAGCACAACATTTGTTTGCAGGTCCTGCTTGTGGAGTATAATGAGATGCTAAAATTGATGGCACCACATCAAATGGGAGATTCCATCTGTGTCCCCAAACCTTAACCACTTCATAAAAAAACAAACAAGAGTAAACAGAGAGCTGGCTAGACCCTTTCTTCTTGCTTTGCTAGTTTTCAACAATAGGGACCTTACAGCAAGTCAAACCTACCCTTGTCCAGGGTTTCAGGGGACATTCTCAGCCCAGTGTGGAGGCTCCTGGGGTGGAACATTTTACATGCACAGCAGATGCCCTGTGAGTTGTAAGCCACCCAGAGTGGCTGGGCAAACCCAGCCAGATGGGCAGGGTGTGGTTGTGGTTGTGGTTGTTGTTGTTGTTGTTGTTGTTGTTAGTATTATTATTATCCTTCTTCCACATGTTCTCTGAAAGGATGCAGTTGATGCTTTAAATAAATATTTTTCATTTTTTATAATTTACTTTTGCATTTTCAATTTTACATGCATGAAATCCCCTTTGATTTCCCTCCCCCCTCCCCCTTTATGGATCCTCATATAATGATTTCCCCTCTGCAACTCTTCCGTAACTCTATTGTTATAAATCCTTTGCCAATCCATAGTTCAAATTTTTGCTGCAAGTTTTCTGTCAAATCTACCAATTAATGTAATTGTTTACAATAATTTTTCAAATAAATTATGACATTTCCCCATAAAATCTGCCTCTTTCTGGTTTCTAATTCTTCCTGTAAGTTTTGCCATTTCAGCATAGTTCATCAATTTTATCTGCCACTCTTCCTTGGTCAGAATTGTGCCTTCTTTCCACCTCTGGGATAGAATCCAGGCAGCTGTGGTTGCGTATATAAATAGTATCATCTGATCCTTCGGGATCTCCGCACTTAGAATTCCTAAAAGAAAAACGTCTGGTTTCTTAGGAAAAGTTATTTTCAGCATTTTTTCCGCCAATTCATTATACATTCATTTCTTAAAAGATTGGACTGTTTTTTTCAAATTCTCCAAAAATCCTTAAAGAGCCCTGCACATAAGTACCAAAAAGGAAAAAGGGGGGGAGGGAGTCAGAGCCGGATTTATGTATAGGCTAAGTAAGTAAATACAGGGGGCCTCGCCAGCTTGCGTGTTCCCCAGCGGGCAGTCTCCCCTCTCCCAAAATTGCAAACCCAATACTTCATGTGAGAGCAGGACAATTTGGGCCTCTAAATCTAGGGGGGCCTCACCAGCCTGACCTCTCCCCAGTGCTGCAGTCTCCCCTCTCCCAAAACTGCAAACCCAAGACTTCATGCAAGGGCAGGGCAACTCAGTCCCAGCAACTATTAGACTCAGGGCTAGCCAGTGGGGCCAATTTGAAGCAGTGGGGCACAACTTGAATTTTTTTTTATAGGGCCCCAGTTCACAGCCAAAGTCTGCAAATAAAATCCATCTAGACTGCCCTGGTGCGGGGGGGGGGGCTTAGGGGCAGCACGCGGGGCCAAATTGCTCCAATTGCCTTAAGGTTAGCCCTGATGAGACTGTGCAGGGGTTTGACTGACAAGCCCTGAACCTTCTAGGTCTCTGGTGTCACTATTCAGAGTACAGACTCAAGGGCTTGTTATGGAAATAAAGGGGGGCACTTATTGGAGATCAGTTTCGTCACCTCCCCCCCAAACCCTGAGACAATGAGCCCAGCCACCTTTTGTTCACAGTTGTATAAGCACTACACTACAGCATGGCCATAAACCTGTACGTTCAACTGCTGAAATATACACCCAATATATAGCAGTGGAGATTTATGTTACTGCTTTATGAATGAACACTGTGTTTTATGAATGGACTCTGTATTTTGTGAATTACCTAAGAGTCATCAATAGGGAGCTCTAGAATCTGACAGCTAACCAATGGGGTATTACCAAACAGCGACCCCTATTACTGAAAGCAGGTAACCAGCAGGGAACGCTTCAGCTCAGCCTTTGCATTGTTGACTGAGCACCCCCTGCTGTGCAGATAATGGAGAAAGCTCGTAAATTGTATCCCTTCTGGCATCCTGGCCAACTCTATTACGCTGGTGTAAACCCTGGTGCACCAGAAGCCCAGAATAGCAGCAAATAAAATCCACTCATACGTCAGCAACTGATAAGACTTGTCAACCAGTTCTTCCAAAGTCTTCCAAAATTATAAAGCTCCAAAATACAGGCCAAAAGAGAGCAGGTCTGGGACGAGCCAGGCATACAATGGAAACCATCAATGAAAAGGCCCTGCTCTGTGTAGCTCCTGCCCTGTCATTTGATAGGGTGCCCGCTTACCCTCCTTCTTGACATGGAATGCTCTCTATTGAAGTCTCCAGGTCCAGTACAAAGACCATAAGAAGGGAGAGCAGGGACCTTGAAGTTCCCAACAGCTGTTAATCAAGCAAGCAAGCACACAGGTCACCTTTGTCACAGTCAGGACGCCTATGTCCTGGCCAGGCCTGCACCCAATCTTGTTTTTGTACAATCTTGTTTGTTCTCAGTAACCAAAATTATATTATCAACATATACAAGCAGAAAAGTTGTTTTCCTTCATTTGCAAGGAATCATACAAAACAAAGTGACACTAATAAAGAAAAGTTCCAGGGTGGCAACAGAAAGCAAACTAAAAATGCTTTCGCAGTTCATCAAAACTATCCAGCAATATCAAGTTATAGGAAAACTGGTGCTAATAACAGTGATCCTTCTAGTTGGTTAATTGGTTTGGCAACTTCCATGCACATGACGTGTGATGCTAATTCTTTCCCCAAAGAGTTAAATGATAACTAATCAGAGGCAGCTACAGTTGCAAATGGCAACAAAATATCTGAAAGGAAGAAGAGCAGGTTTGCTCAAGTGTGCTGCAGGTAGAAAGAATGTTTGTAATGAAGTGAGAGAAGTAGTTTACTTGCTCGAATTAACAAATAAGCAAGTTTTGAGAATTTAAATTCTAGATTAAAATTGATTACTTCATTGAGAAAGGGATTGTAACAAAAACACTGGGACCTAATTTAAATAGTAGAGTGCCTGGTATCTGGTGGGCAATCTCATCCTTTATTTCCACACCGTGGCTGCAGACCAAATCACCTGTCTGGAGAGTTATGAGATTCAGGTGAGGGTCAGATGCCTTGTCAATCCCAGCAGGTATATAAGAGGACGACCACCCAGGCCAGGCCTTGCAAAGGTTTTTCAGTATTAATTTTATGCATTTTTTAAAATCACCATGGCATTTAACAATAATATATGTCCTTTAGAAGAGAAATTGTGAATTGGAGAATTTTTTTAAATCACCATGGTATTTAACTATAAGCGAAGGCCCGGCCAGGGTGAAGGCCTTTAGAGGAGAAATTGTGAATTGCAGAATTTTAAATACCCGTCATCATCCTTGGCTTCATTCAATTTTGCTTATAACACTCTTCCATTTTCTTCTAGTTGTCAGGGTGGGGGATGGAGAGGGACCTCACAAGTAGAGTAGCCTAGGGCCTCTCTTCATCTAAATCCAGCCTTGGAGGGAGGACAGGTGGGCTTGTTTAGAATATTATTGTATCTCTCACTAAATTTTACTCCTCTGCTGGGACAAATTTGCGCAGATATTTTATAGATTCTGGTCAGTGACATAAAAACTCCACCTTCTAGGCTGAGGCTGCCATTCAACAAGAATATTTCTGCAAAGAAAGAAATGTAGAAATGTAGGCATTCAAGTGAAAATTCAATCCTTCACAGTACAGAGCCTCTGCGAAGTCTTTTAAATGACCCTTTTTATCATGGTGCCATGTCTTTACCTTTCTGAATAGTGAGACCTGGTAAGAAAAATAAATGTATGTATACAAGTGGTTGAGTAATGTATTACTCATGTGCACTTTGTTCTTTTTGGCAAACTGACCTTATCAAAGGGAAGAAAGCTATACATTGTGACAAGAAGAGCTTTACTGGAAAGTCTAAATTAGAAGCCAGGGAGATTTTTTTTTTTGCTGTTATCTTGCTTAAATTATGATGAGTTAGAAGCATCTTTTCCACTTCAGGGAAGTGATGAAGCTAATGTGATGCTCCTTCCTTCTGCTCTCCGTTCAAATTATCCCCACTTTGATGCTAATTAGGATATAAATGCTAATAATGGATTATTGTTATAATAAATAAATAAATAAATAATGAATGAATGAATGAATGTTGGGAGGACATATACAGTTTCTGATTTTCAAGACTGTGATTTACAATGTTTAATATTATACTCCAATGCGGGGGGGGGGGGGGGGAATCTGAATTGTAATTACCAGTCTGTGACCCATCTGGGTTGCATCTATGTTGCTAACATTCCTGATAATTCTTTAAATTCTTCTAATTTTAATTCTCCTCCCTCCTCTCTTAATACACATCTATAGGCTACCCATCCTTCCATTATATATGGTTCTAATGCTGAAAGTCAGAGTGGTGTTTTCGTCTCCAATAAGTTTTAGTATTTATCCCAGACACCATCCAAATTTTTTCTGATTATATGGTTTGTAAATCCTTTGTGTACTTTCACTTTTTTCATACCACAGATGGGCATGCCAACCAAAATTATTATCCTGACCTTCAAAATCTAAAATATATGGATTTTTCAACATCAGCCACTCCTTCAACCAGTACAGACAAGATGCCTCATAATATAATCTCATATCCCGCAGAGAAAAGCCTCCTCTCTCTTCATTCAGAAGCATTATTGCCTCTGATCATGGAGAAAGAGTACAAACATTGTGGCTTGTAGCCATTGATACCTACGGGACCGCCTCTCCTGGTATGCCCCGAGGAGGACCTTAAGGTCCATAAATAACAACACTTTGGAGGTCCTGAGCCTCAAGGAGGTTAGATTGGTCTCAACTAGGGCTAGGGCCTTTTCAGCACTGGCCCCGACTTGGTGGGACGCTCTGTTACAAGAGACCAGGGCCCTGCAGGATTTGACATCTTTCCGCAGGGCCTGCAAGATTGAGCTGTACCTCCTGGCCTTCAGCTTGGACTCACTCTGACCCCTTATATGGGATTTGGTATGTAAATTTTCTCTTGGCTTTTTGCTGGCCTGTGTAGGACCAGCATGGATAGCTGGCTCGGGTGAATATCTGTGGTTTCCTCCCTTTATGGTCTTGATTTATGGGCTACTACTAAAATGAGGCTGCATTTTAAGCTGTATTTTAGGCCATATTTTAATTAACTGGTTTTTTTTTCTTTTTTCTATTACGTTTTATTGTAATTTATATTTGGTGTTAGCCGCCCTGAGCACAGCTCTGGCTGGGGAGGGCGGAGTAAAAATAAAAATTATTATTATTATTATTATTATTATTATTATTATTATACTTTCCTCCTTGAATTTGCCTAATCCTTGTTTTAAAGCCATCTGTCTTGGTGGTCATCACTGCCTCCTGTGGGAACAAGTTCAATAGTTTAACTGTGTAAAGTACTTTCTTTTATCTTTCCTGACTCTTCCAGCATTCAGCGTCCTTGGATGTCCACAAATTCCAGCGTAATGAGAGAGGGAGGAAAGCTTTCTCTGCCTACTTTCTCAATTTTATAAACTTCTATCATGTCGCCTCTTACTCGCCTACAACCTGTCTTCATAGGTTGCCAAAAGGTCATTTTGTTTGCTTTTTCCTGAACCTTATCCAACTCTGCAATACAAGATAATTTTTGAGTTGAGGTGTACAGAGCTGTACGCAATATTCCAAATGCGGTCAAACCAGAGATTTGCATAATGGCAATATGATACTAGCAGTTTTGTTTTCAATTCTTTTCCTAGGCATCCCTACCATGGAATCTGCCATTTTCACAGCCACCACATACTGGGTCAACATCTTCATAGAGCTATCTACTATGACCCCAAGGTCTCATTCCTGGTCTGTCACCTCCAGGTCAGACCCCATGAGCATATACGTGAAATTATTATTATTTATTTATTTTTGCCCCAAGATACATCATTTACACTTGATTATCTTGAATTGTATTTGCCATTTTACTGCCCATTCACTCCATTTGGATAACTCCTTTTGGAGCTCTTTACAATCTCTTTTGTTTTAATGACCCTGAACAATTTAGTACCATCACCAAACTTGGTCACCTTACTTGTTGTTGTTGTTTAGTTGTGTCCGACTCTTCGTGACCCCATGGAGCAGAGCACGCCAGGCCCTCCTGTCTTTCACTGCCTCCCGCAGTTTGGTCAAACTCATGCTGGTAGCTTCGAGAACACTATCCAACCATCTCGTCTTCTGTCATCCCCTTCTCCTTGTGCCCTCAATCTTTCCCAACATCAGGGTTTTTTCCAGGGAGTCTTCTCTTCTCATGAGGTGGCCAAAGTATTGGAGCCTCAGCTTCAGGATCTGTCCTTCCAGTGAGCACTCAGGGCTGATTTCCTTCAGAATGGAGAGGTTTGATCTTCTTGCAGTCCATGGGATTCTCAAGAGTCTCCTGCAGCACCATAATTCAAAAGCATCAATTCTTCAGCGATCAGCCTTCTTTATGGTCCAGCTGGTCACTCCTAACTCTAGATCCTTTACAAACAGGTTAAAGGTACAGGTCCCAATACTGATGCTTGGAGGATTCCACTTTTTTGCTTTATGTTCTTTTGTTCTCAGAGAAGTAGTGACAGAGAATGAATATGTGACTCCCTCTTCCTCTTCTCCTGCCACTTCTTCAAAATGCCCAAAGTGGTCAAAAGAGAGTTATGCATGCTTACATTTTATGAGAGCCAGAAGAATCTAACTGCAAAATCATTTGCATAAACCCTACTTAAACAGGATTTAAGCATGCTCAGCTTTTTCTGGATTATGCTTTAGCACCTTTAGAAAAAATATACACCTGGATCCACCTCTGTTCAACCATCAATCCGTGTTACATTCCTTCCACTCCTATTTCTATGCTGGTTTAAATCTCCGCACAGTGAGGAACTGGGGAGAGATCTGCCAGTCTCCCTTAATGTGCCAGATTCAAATCCTTAGTGTACTAAGACAGGGCGCTACACCCATGCACTTATTTGTGAAGTGCATTTTTTAACAAGTTATTTTCGGTCAAAGACATCCTTAGAATCAAGTCTTGCTACTGCTGCTTTGTTATAGATACAGTGTTTATTGCTGTAAGCTGCTCTGGTTTCTTTGCCTAAAGAAAGGCAAGGTGTCTATTTGTCTAATGAGTGAATGAAGATGTGGATTTAAGAGACGTTTCCCAAGAATATGATCTGTGGATTCCTCCAGCTACTTAAACGTGTTACGATCACAAAATCAATCACACTATCTTACTTGTATTGCATATTTAGCAGTGCTTCTACACATGTTGGACATAAATTTGGCATGTGAGCTAAGAAACTGTTTCACAAAATAGGAACATCATTGCACAATAATCACAAGCAGCTTCAGCCTTAATTAAAGAAATTATGAAAAAGAAACAGCGGCTCCATTCTTGGCAATGATTGGCATTTTAAAAATGCAATGCTGAACTTGCGTGTGAAAGATGCAAGAGCTAACTGCACTGTTATTCAGATATCTGAGTTTTCCATCTGTACTTCAAAATGGGGAGAGAGAAAGGAGTCAGAATGTAAGAATATGCAGGGTAGAAAAATGCATATGCGCTGAATATTAGATGTCCAGTCTATTGTGAGTAGACCATGAGTTCCCACAGGTTTGGTAGAATCTTGTTTTCTGCATGTGTGAGAGCACACATTTATGGAATACCAGGTGTCATGAAGGGAAATAGGAGGTCTGTGCATCTATAGCTAGTCTCCCCTCTGCATGGCTTATTTACACTCTAGAACACAACAGTAACCTTCCCGGAGTGCAGAGCATGGATGAGGATATGGGAAGTGTGTGAGTACATGTGTATAAGTAGGTGATTTCGAGCTTGTGAATGTATGCTATCCTCTCTGTAATCCTAGTGAACCTGCAGAATCCTCTGCACAAGGGTGCTAAAGCTGCATTGGATGGGATTGCACCCATACTTTCAATTTCATACTTTCAATTTCAGTTTGCCATGCCAGGCGTCCATTGAGGATACATGCAGTAAACTGATTAAAGTAGTTCGAAAATGTTTCAGCCCATGACACCCAGATTGCTGGGACATTGTTCATGTTATGACAGCCGGTAGCCCAGCTGAATTATTATGAACTGGGGAGAAGACCATACTGGTTTCACTCCAGTTGCATTCACAAGAGATTCTCAGAGCCTAAGAATGTGTGGATGTTGCCAGTGCAAGATAGATAAAGGGACCCCAGACCATTAGGTCCAGTTGTGACCGACTCTGGGGTTGCGGTGCTCATCTTGCTTTACTGGCCGAGGGAGCCAGTGTACAGCTTCCAGGTCATGTGGCCAGCATGACTAAGCCACTTCTGGAGAACCAGAGCAGCGCACGGAAACACCGTTTACATTCCCGCTGGAGTGGTACCTATTTATCTACTTGCACTTTGATGTGCTTTTGAACTGCTAGGTTGGCAGGAGCTGGGACCGAGCAACGGGAGCTCACCCCGTCACAGGGATTTAAACCGCTGACCTTCTGATTGGCAAGTCCTCGGCTCTGTGGTTTAACCCACAGCACCACCCGCATCCCTTGCCAGTGCAAGATACCTAACAGAAATTAGAAGTTTTCCTATTGTATTGTCATTCTCTCCAATGTAAGTTTCATTGTCATAATGTGAAAGACACCCCTCACCGCAAAAAGAAGGGGAAAGGTTCCGATTCTAACAACATTTACTTGGCTAGGGTGGAGATACTTACTGACAGGTTGACCTACGAATTCGTTAAATAAATCAAGAATACTACAACAGAAATCAGCTCTAGAAATCTGGGTGGTTATTGGTGATCCTACAGTCACGTTAAAGCACAAACTGTGATATAGTGGAAGTGATCTGCATGCAGAAACAGGTGCCTAAGCACTTCCCCCAATTGCATATGTCACATATTCAACACCTGAGCAGTGTGCACAATGTATCCCCAAGCAGCACTGAATGCATAATTAGTGTTGTCTGTTCTGATAGCACTAATGACTGTGATGATGTCACTGTGCAGGAAGGAGATTCAGACCAGCCTCCCGGCTCCAATAGGTGAGCAATGCTGTTTAGCTGGCATAGGGTGAGGGGCAGGATGCCATGAATGCACTCTGGATCACAGTTATTTACTCAATGAATTCTATTGAGTCATATGGGCTTGCTTTCAAGTTAATGCGTTTAGGATTGGGCTACTTAAGCCTCAACAATACACTTTAAGACCAGTAGTTCAGTTTCATGAGCAGGTAATAAATTTAATTCCAGCACTTAAATTTGCTTGTTGTGGGAAGGGTTCAGGAGGAATCCAACTGAGACTGAATTACTTTTCCCCCCCCTTAATCAATATGAAAACTAGTGACAGGGTTCAGCCTATAAATTATTCTAACAAGTAGTAATAATCAATTTTAGTTTTTTTTGGGGGGAAACAAAACAAAACCCTGATGGCCTGATATGTTAACACTAATTTCACATAAATGTGGAGAGGGGCATGTAGAGTCTCACAATGATTCAGCAATTTAAGAAGGCACTTGTGACTTTCTAATCATCAATCAATCAATCAATCAATCAATCAAAAAAGGCTTTCTGAACCACTTAAGTCTTAAGCATATAGGGGCAGCTGGTCTTTCTAGTAACCCGGTGTCAGGTTGTTCAGGCCTTTATATGTTACATTATTATTATTATTATTATTATTATTATTATTATTATTATTATTATTTGTATACTGCACTGTACCTGCAGGTCTTAGGGCAGTTACAACATAAAAATCACAATATAAAAACATGAAATACTTTTATTTCTCCTTCCATTACTCCTCGCAGACACTAATGTAATGAACAGCTGTTCCAGTTCTGGTAGAGTAGGGATTCTAAAGTAAGAAGATACTTTGAGTATGTTCAGACAGATATTGGGCTGCACTTTAGAACTAGGATCAGATGAGAAAAGGGCTCAGTCCCCACACACTCTGTAGGCACCTTCAAAAAATTATTATGAGTTCCGGAGGTGATTCATAATTGTATGTATGTGTGGGTTAAACCACAGAGCCTAGGACTTGCTGATCAGAAGGTCGGCGGTTTGAATCCACGCGATGGGGTGAGCTCCCGTTGCTCGGTCCCTGCTCCTGCCAACCTAGCAGTTCGAAAGCACATCAAAGTGCAAGTAGATAAATAGGTACCGCTCTGGCGGGAAGGTAAACGATGTTTCCGTGCGCTGCTCTGGTTCACCAGAAGTGGCTTAGTCATGCTGGCCACATGACCCAGAAACTGTAAGCCGGCTCCCTCGGCCAATAAAGCGAGATGAGCACCGCAACCCCAGAGTTGGTCACGACTGGACCTAATGATCAGGGGTCCCTTTACCTTTATGAATAAATTAATGAATGGATAGCCAAGTAAATACGTAACACTGAAATATACACTTGGATTGCAATTGGTTGGAATTTAAATTAGGGTGCCAGTTGGCTGGAATCTAAGGTATAGTTACTCAACTGATCTGTGGCAATCTGTTGCCTCACAGTCTGTGAGAAGGGAGAAATAAAGATATGTGTGTTTGTTGCGATTCAAATGCTTATTTGTACACTTAGGAATAAAATTCTCTCACAGTGTGCTTTAAAGTGTCGAGGAAGGCTGAGAACACAGAGCAGGAAGAGGGTTGGGCAATATTACACCTGTACCTAGGCAACATCTATGGACATTTATAAATATGTGTAGACACATTCAAATGTGTTTCTGATGTAGATGGAAGCTAAAACGCTTAACTGAGGCTCAAGCCCACTTTGCTGGGAGCCATTGCACAAAATAGCAGTTACTTTCGAGTAGACAGGGATAGGATTATTCTACAACAGTATTAAACTCATCGCTGTCTGGTCACACACATGGTGGAAAAGATTATGGCAGCTTTTCATAACAACAAATTCAAATCACCCCAGAGTGCTGACTAGGCTCAGCACTGAGTGCATTTTGTGGACTTCAAGGATTTAGGAAGCTTCCTTGACTGCCTGTCTCCACTAGATGGCGGGAGAGCACTGCCCTGGGACATCCCTGCAGTGCCACATGGTAAACCATTTGTATATATTTGCTATCCAAGCTCTGTTTAGTCACATATGATTCACCTGCTTTTTTTTTGGGGGGGGGGTTCCTTCTTGTGCCTGATTTGAGCACACACAATTGTCGCCCCCGCCCAGCATAAAAATAGGATTAGCTTTGAACTAAGACAATTAATTGGGTAAACATCATTATGCCACCTTGCTTAGTAAATAGTTCAGGTTTTCCTTAACATTATTCTGTGCTGGAAACAGATAAATAAAGTTATGATGTATTTTGCCATTCCTCACAATGGCCTATTTTGCATATGCATGCAGAGAAATCACACATACACATGCACACATTTTTCTTCCTGCCACTGATTATTTTCTTCTTCTTCGTTAAGGGTTAGATTGTGAAGGATGAGAAAATGACAGCCCAGTTCAAAATTATCATTTCCAAACTGGTCAATTCCCAATCCATTTCAGTTGAAATTTTAAGGTTGGTGCGTGCCCTTTCCCCAAAGGGCTAGATCAGCTTAATTCCATATATTTTGACAACCAGATTGTCGACAGACAACTTGTCAAAAAAGACACAGAGAACATAGCACTGGTCAACAGTACAGCCAGTCCATAGATGAGTTTGCTCAGTCTTCCATTGCTGAGTATGGGGCTATGTTTCTAACTTGGTTTGCAGAGTCACAGTCAATATCTGTGAGGGGTTTTTCACCTTTCCTTTCAAATACTACATTTGGACCCTTTCTGTTTATTACAGTCCTCATCTGAATTTTCAGATAGAAACTGAGCGTTCTCAGCATATTTCTATACTGGCAAGTCCCAATATTGGCTGATGGAGACAAATTTAGCCCTTCTGTTCACTGGGCAATGTTATTTAGATTGCAGGAAGGATTAATTTTTCCTGGTGCAGGTTTATGTTCATGGTACCTATCTTTACTTCCACAGTAGGAAAATTACCATATTCCTACACATATTATCATTTCCCCCATCACAAAAATGTCCATTTAAAAGCTGTTTTGATCTTTTGGATAAGTGCCTTGATTTAAAATAATAGCAAAAAAAGTAAAATTAAGCCTCTATGCTCAGCAGTGCATGAATGACAAATCTGTTGTAGTTTGGAGTACATTTTAAGAAACTCCTTTTAAACCTCTTAAAGCAAATTTACATATGCTCAGAAAAGATATTACACCCTGGGAAAGTGAGCAGCATAATTTATTTCCCTGTGCTACTGATATCGTTGTGTTTATACAGAGACTGCATAATACATTTTATACTTTTTTGAACTGTTATCATATGTATTTCTTACAATCTAAGAGGTTTTAAAAATGCATCTCTATTTAAGGATAGTTAAGATCTGCATGCTGCTTTCTAACCTACCTAGGAATCTGAACTAATTCTCCTCTGGTTCATTTTAGAATGAAGTAGACAATGTTAATTTCGCCCAATTGTGATTCTAAACAATACATTGGGTGTGCTCAAAATTTGGGATCTCCCCCCAGTTTTTTTTCCAAATCCAAGAAAACAAATAATTAAGACAAGGGGTAGATATTAGCATAGGAGGTATGGATACTCAGCCTCATATGCAGCAGCCTAATCCAGATCCATGAATCACCTAGACTAGGGATCAGGATACTGTGGCTTCTAGATGTTGCTGAACTCAGCATCAGCTGGCATGGCCAATGGCCAGGAATGATGGGAGGTGTAATCCAGCAGTATATGGAGGGTTTGTTTCTGCTCCAGATCAGTTTTGACCCATGTGTGATTGTGTGTGCGTTTGTGGTGGGGAATTCTTGGGTAAGATGCTCTGTCTGCTTGTCCCTCACCACTAAGAGGCTGAGTTTAGGCAAGCAAACAGGCAGTGTTACCTGCTGCTACTTCTCCTTTACAAAGGAAGAAAAGTAGGTCAGTAAGTAGCCAAGGCAAGAGGAGGAACACTGGGGATGTATGACTGCATCTTGCATTTGCCACAAGCAGCACTGTTTCCAGCCCAATGTACTTCGGCTTCTGCGAAAACATTGTTCGGCTTGCTGTCTGCTGGTGCCAAACCTAATGCAATTATTTATATGTGACCATTATGTGAGGCCACACCATTCAATTCAATGGAAGGGAACATCAAGAAAATGGGGTCAGGAATGCCATCACTCACATTACCAGGGGCGCCGACTTATAAAAAATATTGGGGGAGCCCGCGAAACCTCATGAATAATAAATAAGCTCATGAATATGCAGATAAAGTGGTGCCGCCTCCTCATGAGCGAATAGGGGAGAGCATGCTGCGCCTATTAATCAGCTCCAAAGGAAATTGGGTGGAGCTTTTGCTCGGGAGGGAGGGCAGGAGGCATGCAGCCCGACCCTGTGCATTTTGGGCTGGGGGAGGGGCGGCGGTGGCGCTCTGCTGGAGGGGCGCCCGAGATTATTGGGGGGGCAGAGCCCCCCAAACGATTTTTTGAGGGGGCTCGGGCCCCCTCAGGCCCCATGGAGTCGGCGCCTATGCACATTACACTTATGAACTTTTAAAAACCATTGGAAGTAAATACCCATCACATTCACTTGCCAGATTTCTGCTCTGGGTTGGGAATGAACACATTAACTGATGCTGTTCCAGTGCTGTTTCCAAAGCTGTTTGAATTCTCCACTATTTTTAAATAGCACCAAGACCAGGGAGCTCCTGGTGACCAGCAGTGAGCCCCACATCTAGGTGTGGGTCTCAGCAGATGCCCAACAATGTCAACCCTTAATTCACGACCTGATGTTGAACGTTACTGACACCACACTAAAAGGCAGCTATTTAATATTTCAGGAGGAGGCTTCTTTGGGAAGAAAGTGGGTTGGATTCAACACACTTGGTGGATTGTACTGTAGATTGAGCTGAAAGCTACAGATGTCCGCAGTGGCAATTTCCCTCATAAAAGAGTCTGTGCTCAAGGCTTGACTGCCCCACAACTCTCACCAGCCAACCAAAGCTTCCCTAGCTGCCAGCCCTCTCCAGAATTACATAAGCAATGCTTTCTCAAGGAACAGAGATAAAAGTTTAAGTAAGATTTTTTCTATAACTGTAGTTCTTAAGAAAGTTTCCAAAGAGCTAAACATGCATACCCATTATTCCTTTGGCAAGTCCACAGAGAACAGAAAGCCGACCAATTCAAATCAGCTTGCTGAACTCAACTGAGGCCTACAAAATAACTGGAAGAAGCAACCAGTTACCTTCTGCTCTGTATGTAGAGGGACTGAAATCAACTTGCCCCAAACCAGAAAGCACATCTGTGGTAGAAGTTGTTAAACACGCAGAATGGGTTCATAGCAGATAATCCTGATTCAGAAAAAGGTAAAACAATGAGGGGCATTGTAAATGATGGAGGGGTGGCCTCATTTTGACACCAGATAGCCCTAGGTTTGCTTAGTAGGTCATCTTAGGGAAGGCAATTAATGTAATCTCCCCCAGCCCTTCATTCTTTCACTAACCAAAGTTCCAGAAGTCTTTTCCATAAGTCAACCCCCCCCCATTTTTAAAAAACATAATAGCTGGTGATTAAATCCATCTGCAATAGTACATCCATGCAACACATGAAGTGGTCAGTGAGATTGCACCTCTCTTCCCCAGCCCAAATAGCAAGTGCTCTGGAACCCTGATTTCAAATGCCTACATATTTAGGAGGGTGAAAAGGTGAGCTTTTGTGAGTACAGCTCTCCACAGGGAAGTTTCCCATGCAACCCCTAAAATCTGACCATGCCAGATTATGAACTAGTTCTTTTTTTTTCTTGAAGAAATTCCATGGATCTTTACCAACTTGGATGATCCAATTTTACCTGACAACAAGGCTTAATAGATTTATTTCGCAAACCATTGTTGACAACATACTCACATGCCAAGTGTGACCTGTCACTGGGCATCATTCAATGAGTAGGTAGTTGAAACCAAATCCCATTGTAAGCCATAGGTTTAGAATACTCAGGTCTGTAACTAATGTTCCATTTCCACCCAGGGATTGCTCTTTAATCTAGCAGAAGTTTTCAAGAGCAGAAGTAGGGGAAGTAAGTCATTTATTTACTGATTCCCTTTCCTTCTGCAATCTCTGGTGA
Source organism: Podarcis vaucheri (assembly GCF_965113315.1). Taxonomy (NCBI): domain Eukaryota; kingdom Metazoa; phylum Chordata; class Lepidosauria; order Squamata; family Lacertidae; genus Podarcis; species Podarcis vaucheri. The sequence goes on from NC_138749.1 coordinate 34,666,162, forward strand.
CCTTCTCCATCTGTTGTAGAGTAGACTTTCCAAAATATCATAGGGGTGGCTTGGAAAGCTTTAGAAGAAAAGCGAACTTGAGGAAATCATAGCCCTTCCCCTTTCATTCATGGAAGTCTCTGCTGAATCAAAGAACTTCCCATGAATGGAGAGCACTGAGAAGCACGAACTCCACTGAGATTTAGACATAGGGCTCATATACACTTCTGCTTGTGCCATACCTAGAAAGCACGGTTCCAAGCAGCTTTCTGCTTGTTTTGTGACTTCTGGCCATAGGCCCAAGCAGTTTTGCCTTTGATCTGCTGCATTCCCCCACCCTTTAGTGGTAAATTTGAGCGAACGCCAATCCTCAGAAAACCCTCTTGCCATTTGTTCTGATTCAGCTGGTTTTCCCAGGGGAAAGTAGTGGAGCAAATGGAAGTGCAGGTGAGTGCATCGTTAACTCTGGCTGCATTTATTTGTTAAGCGTGCGCCACACTCTTCATCTAAAGAGCTCAGTGCAGCTTACATATGCCTCCCCGGTGTGGTCTTCCACCTACACACCTGGACTGCAACCATCTACTTCAGTGGGAGTGATAGGACATTTCTCCCACTGAATGGAAATAATTTCCATGCAGAAATAAATAGGTATGCCATCTGAATTTCTGAAAAATACACAGCTAGTGTATCCCGACTAACATATCACTCTGTGTAGTCGCGGCAATCATACTTTAAATGAGACAGTATGCATGCTTCTCCCCCTCTATTCATAAAATGGGAATGGCAGGTAAAGTGACCTTGAATGTGCCTACCTGGGTGCAGGATTGCATCTTTAAGCTGTGAGCCTACAAACAAATCCCACTGAAGCCAAGGGGATTTCTTTCCAAGTCTGTCTGCTTAAAATCAAAGCATCCTGATAGTTTTGAGACCATCAGTATATTTGCTTTAGATTTTATTGGCAGACTTGTACTGTTTTGTCAGTAGGGAACCTTATTTGGGGTTAGCTAGGGCCAAACTAAATGTTAAATGCAGGAATTTACTGCATTTAAACACAGAACTACACTGGTCACAAAGGAGGAGGAGCCTAGGGGAGGTATCTGAGTTTAGAAAGCAAAGAGGTGCATGTCTGATGCATGCAGAGATCTTCCCACAACTTTCCTCCTTCACTGATCTCCAATACCAGAAATGGCTTCCGTGCAGGGAGGGTGAAGGGAAAGCACTTGGAAGCAGGGAGATTACAGGGATGTAAGAAGTGGCAAGCTCTTTCCATGTAAGCAGGGAATTCCTTATTTAAACTCACGAAACTGGCCATTAAATCTAGTCTGGCTCTTGTCTTTGTCAGAGTGTCTCTATGCCTACTCTCTGACAAAGTAGCCAGCAACAAGGATTTCTAATTTTCTGAATGTGGGACATCTGATTAGGAATATTGGACTCAGTTCCAAAAAGTGTTGGCATGCATAGATGATAGATAGATGATAGATAGATAGATAGATAGATAGATAGATAGATAGATGATAGATAGATGATAGATAGATAGATAGATAGAAAGAAAGAAAGATAGATAGATGATAGATAGATAGATAGATAGATAGATAGGTAGGTAGATAGATAGATGATAGATAGATGATAGATAGATGATAGATAGATAGATGATAGATATAACAATAACTAAATACACAATATTACAAATATGCGGGGAAACTATTAAAACAGCGCCAAATGAGATATGAACGGGATTGTGAAAATAAGAAAACAATAAATACTTAGATAGATTATAGATTGATTTTCCAAAATCTAAGAAATGTGTTAGGCATTAAGTACAGCAAAGTTTGTTCTTTTTTTGATGCCAGGTCAAAACTTGTCTGTTTGTCCTCTGGGTGTATTAGCTGCATAGTCTCTCTTTACTGCCTCTGAAAGTTGTTTTGACTGCTTGTTTGCTGTTCAGTTTCATGGCTGTTATTTACGGTTGTATAACCATCTTCGGTCTCATTTTGTACACCTCCCTGATATCTAATTGACAAAGGGGCAGTTATCAGAAATCTCATAATAAATAAACAATAAGAGAAAATAAATAAAAGATAATGGAGGCGGAAAAGATGAAAGGGAAAAAACTAAATGAGGGGCTAGTTTTGTGAATTCTACCTTCCCCCTACAGTGCTGATGAAAGAAGGCGGGAGGGTAGAGGGAGAGGGAGAATGCCAGAAAGAATGCAATTTATTCCCTGTACAAAACAATAGCAGCTCCAGAAACTGTGTTCCTTTCTGGAGGGCCAATTGTATCAGCCAGAAATGCTGCACAACATGAAGGAAGGTCTATTATCCTTCTTCCCATTTGCTTCTCTGCACTGAATTAACAGTAGAATTTGACTAACAACAGCCCTTGGTCCCCTACGCCTCAGTCTGAAACAATCTGCCAATCATTTTTTGTTGAAGGGTACAGAATCTGACATGGACTCAAAGCCAGTGTTGGGATGAATGAAACTGAGACCATAGCACGTCTCGATCCATCATGACAGTGCTGTATGGTGCAGAAGGCTATTCTTAACAAATATCCGTGAGCACCATTGGAGGCCACAATCCCAGGCACATTATTTACTGTGCAACTGATGTTTCTTTGTACTTTTTTTTTAAAAAAAGAACTCCCTTCATCACAGTGTTCTCGTTGCCTCTGATGAAAAAATAATGACTTTTTCCTCACATTTTGTGCTTTAAAAAAACAAAAACAGAGGTCCTGATCCACAGATCCTTACAGATGTTTCTGTGCGCAGAGATCTCCATGCATGTAATTTCTAAATGGAAGGTCAACAATGTCACCTTTAATAGCTCCATCAACTGATGGAAGGAGGAACAGAGGCCTGGATTTAATCTCCTACCTGCCCCAACATTGTTCTTGGCACTGTCACTGAGGACTGCTCCAACCATCTGGGAAGGGTGTATGTATGTATGTGTGCAGGCACATGTGTCACATTGAATTCAGGAGGCTTTAAAAAAGCACCCCAAGCAACTTTTGGGGGTGTACAAATACAGTGGATCTATCACATAACTTTCAACTCAATCTGCTACTAGTTATACCAAAAGAGTGATTCATGCAAACAGCTATCCTCCTAGAGTGGATATTTACCAATTGTCTATCAAAGTTGGAGTCAAATGCCAGTAGCAGTGACTTTAATATGATAGTTCATGACCTTACATTGGTTCAGGAGATGGAATAGAGCATTTTGTGGTTTTCTTTGCAAGTGTCAGTAAAGGATCATTAGTCTTGTTGATTTCAATGGGACCAGCATCCAGGTCTGTAATAACTTAAGCCATAATTTTAGATTCTAAAGTTCCACTGTAATCAATGTCCTACTATTAAGAAGCAGAGAGTCATGGGATCAGAGCTGAAGTCTCACCAATATCCAATATCTGCCAGAGGAAGCCTCCATTTGATCAGACTCCCTTCCCTGAACCCAGGATTCAGCACATTATGAACCTTGAAGCAACCATGTGTGTGCCATGGTTCCAGCGATCTGAATTTTCTGCTTGGGCTTCTAAAATGTACACTGTCTTCTCTCCTTTCAAAGCCACTGTAATATCACTGCAGTGCTTGCCCAACATCACATTATGTCATGCTTTGGTGTACTGTATGCTGAAGCACCACGTTCACCAATTATATTGGGGACATACTCTCTAAATTTCTGAAATATATTCTGAAGATCAGGGAAACTGCTGCATCTTTGATCTATGAGCTACCCACTCATATGTGAGGTTGATCAAGTGCATGGATAAGTCTCGTGACAAAAGAAAGAGGCCCAAGAATGTGCAGGAGCCACTTATTAAGATAGAACCAGAAGATTTGTTCATTGTCATTCAATAGGGGTTAAATTATCTAGACTGTGCCTGAATTAAATAGTTAAGGGCTGAGACCAGTTTCACTAAAACCAGAGGGAAAGAATAGCTAGAGTATTTAATTGTACAGAGACAGATGGAACAGAAATCTCAACAGAGGTATAAGCTTATTTAGGTTTATAGATATGTTAGGCGGTGAAGTAAATTCTAACTCATTGAGATCGGGAAAGGGCTTTGAGCACCTTCCAAAAGAGGTTGTATAAATAACAAAAAATATATAAAACAAGTGTTCTGTTGCTCCAACCCATTACAATCTTTCTTTCGACATGTAAGCAATTCAGTCAGAAGAGGGAAAGATTAATGTGCAAATGTAGGTTGGTGCAAAAAGAATTAAAACAAAATTAGTTGTTACACCATAGTTGGTAACTATGTAAACATTTCCTGTTTATTAAGATACAATTAGATTTTAGAGATAATACAATATTGTGCTGCTTTAGTGCTTGTTCTCTTTCTTTTACTTTTCTGTATTTTAAAGACGGTATCACAATTGTTCACCTTTTTTTGTCATCTGCTGGAACATTCCACTTCTCTCTGTCTTCCATTTGGATGGTATCAGTCAGTAATTACAGTTCACATATACTGTAGTTTAGTGAAGCTGTAAAGAATTGGTTTTTTAAAAAAAATAAATCCCTGGCAAAGCAGTATCCCATTACATCACTGCTTCACATGCATTCATTCTCTTCAATATTGTTGGCTATTTCAGGTTAACTACCAAAATTATTTGCCTGAGAAGCGAGATTTAATTGTCTTACAACTACCTCTGTGAAATACAATAGGGATAACAAGTACCCATTGATTATACTATTGGATAGAAAAAGGGACTCTTATTCTTGCATTTTTCATTCATTTTGTCATTGCATTCTCTTTGAAAGAGACCAAATGGGTCTCAGCAGGTGAAAGCAAAGAAATGTGAAAGGGCCCCTTTGATGAATGACAATAACACAACTGCCCTCCTCTCTCCTTTAACCCCCTCCCCTCATTTTTTGGGAGATTATAAAACCGTATTAAATCATGCCCTGTTCGATATTGATTGAGAGGGAGCTAAACTAAAACCAACAATAGTAGACTGAATCAGAGAATTGCAATTTCTTCAATGGGCACTAAATCCAGCTAACCTCCCAGTGCTTTTTCCCTATGCAGGCACTTAATAAATAAATAAAACTATTTACTTACCATCAAACTATTATATAAGGAACAAATTTGCATTTGTGCCAGCATCACCAGTTACAGCCGTGTCAACATCTTGCAACAGTAGCTGTGCCCACAATATTATAGACAGCAAGAAGCTGTGCCCACAATCTTATAGGTGGAAAATTCAAGTCAAGATTTGAAGGAAGGGAAATTTGAAATATTCGTAACACCTGTTGCTGAGTTCAAAAGAAGTACAAAGCACTTTTAAAACTACAAAAAATATATGTGGTTCAAAAAGGCAGAATAATATTTGATGTTAGACCTAGATAATATTTGATGTTAGACCAATTGTGTTTCAAGGCTATTTATTGTAGACATCAGTATTCACTATGTGACAATCAGTTTGGTCTTGCTTGAATATGTTAGCTTAGAGGAGCTCTTCATGATAACATTGGGTGTTTATTTACGTTCAGTGGAGGACACCCCCCCCCCTTATTATCAAAATGCATTTCGAACTGTAGGAGCAAATAACATAATAAAGCAAAAAAAAAAAGTTCTTACATCGTACCAAAGTCAATGCCAGTGCTTTTAATCTGAATGTGCTGTTTCTCGGTCACACTCAAGCTATAGACTTGAGCTGTAAAGGTCTTTTCCATATTTTTCACTCTTACGTGTGTATCAGAAATTACAGCAGTTCTCTGTCAGAGGTAATTCCTGAGCATAGTTTACAATGTGAGGGGGGAAAATACTGATTTAAACAATCCATTTCCAAATAGACATTGTATTATGCCATGATAATAAGTGATGGCTAGATTCAACAAAATGTTCTGAAGTGATACTTCTCAAATTAGCCATTAGTGCAGAATGAAATAATTGTTCAGATAATAATGATACCAATATTAATTCTGTTCCTAGTATGTAAAGATAAGGGCTTTTGGGGTATTTATTATTAATAGACTTATTTGAAAGAACAGCACACAGAGAGCCAGGGAGGGGGAGCATATAAAAAGCTTTCCCCAGTAGTCAGCAGCACAGTTATAAAAATTAAGAAAATGAAGCAAAGTAGTCCAGCATTCAAAGAAAAATATGTGTCACCTTTCTAATAGCTAAAATGTTTTGATGTTTGATGGTTAGAAACCCTTCAAATATGCACTCATCAATGAGGTGATTCATGATATCCATGCAGAAAGTATATTAAGACTTTTGCTGCTACTAACATGCTGCATGTTTAAAATATTAGTATCAAAAAACATCTGACAGATAAAAATCTTTGGAAGGATAGAAAATACTGCAGTGATAAAAAGAAGTGTGATGAGACATGAAAGAGCTGCATACAAAGCAAGATGCTTTTGAGAGGAACACATACAAAAGAAAAGAATTAATTATCTTTTCACCATATGTTTATGACTGTATTGATTTTTTTGATTGATCTATATCCTTTTTTTTTACTCTGTTTACTCCGTTTCTTTTTGCCTCTGTTTATTTACTTTCCTCATGTGACATCTATCGGTGTTCACCTTTGATTTCGTTCAATGCCTGTTGCAATACTTCCATCCAGCAATACTTTTTCTGTGGAATGCGCATCATTAATAAATATTTTGATTGTGAGCTAAATGTGAAGGTTGAAACCACTTGTAATTGCATTTGGCTCTTAACAACAAAAAGATGCATAGAGCAATGGCAGGTTTTGAAGCTTCTAGTGCCGAAACTGCAGTGATTCTCTTTGACACAGTTTCCTAAGCAAATTTTTTTATAAATATAGCGTACCAGCTACAGAGCTTTAATTTCTTAAAATGCCACTCAGGATGAACTGGCTGAATTATAATGCTAATTGTATTTTAATTTGATTTGACTTTTCAAAGGAAGATACAGCATGCTAGGTTTCTATTAATAATTATCAAGGTGTGGGGAGGTGGTTGTGCAAGCTTCATGTGCCTTATTTTTCAGATTGTGCAAAAAAATGTGTTAATTCTTCTCTTGTCCAGTTCCTTGCAAAAATGTTCCTGTGCCTTACCTAAACAAGCCTAAGCTACCTAAAAATGCACCTGTCCTCTACCTAAATAATAAATTCTGGAGGAAAGAAGACTCTCGCGTTTTTTTTGTTCCTCGTTGTCTAGAAATAGACACACCTTCCTTCCAAATTACATTATGTATGCTGAGAAATACAGCCGTCAACTAATTGAGGATAAGCTGTAATGAACTATTGTGCTTGTCCTTATTGCCTACCAATTATCTATGGTGATTATAATTAGGACCAATATTTTTTTTTTCATTGGGAGTGTTTGGGCAATCATCATTTGCTTATGGGTGCGTTGTTGTTGTGCTACATTTTGACATTGTTCTCCGGATATGATCAAGGGAAATATAGTCTAGATTGTGTGTGTGTGTGTGTGTGTGTGTGTGTGTGTTGCAATGAATACATGCTTTGAAAAGACATTCGATGTATTTAATAGAGTGATGGCCACCACCTAGGATGCCTTTGAAAGAGAATTAGAGAATTTATGGAGGATACGACTATCAGTGACTATGAGGCCTTGCCACCCTGGGCACCTTCAGAAGGACGGGTGGGATGTAAACTGGATAAACAATAACAATCATGATGGGTATGTTTCTGCCTCCATTGTCAGAAGCCAGTTGCTCCTGAAGATCAGTTCTGGGAATCATGAGTTGGGAGAACGCTGTTGCACCCAGTCCTGCTTGTTGGCTCACCAGAGTGGTACATGCTCTGGTTATCTTCTGCTTGGACTACTGTGATGTGCTCTATGTTTGAAGGTGACTTAGAGCAGCTGCCAGGACACCGGTTTTTAAAGGATCTACATTGGTTCCCAGTACATTTCCGAGCATAATTTAAAGTGTTGGTGCTGACTTTTAAAGCCTTAAACGACTTTGGCTCTGTGTACCTGAAGGAACGTCTCCACCCCCATTGTTCAGCCTGGAGACTGAGGTCTAGCTCCAAGGGCCTTCTAGCGGTTCCCTTACTGTGAGAAGTGAGGTTGCAGGGAACCAGGCAAAGAGCCTTCTCAGTAGTTGTGTCCACCCTGTGGAACGCCCTCCCATCAGATGTCAAGGAAATAAACAACTACAGTCATACCTCTTGTTGCGTTTGCTTCACGTTGCGGCTTTTCGGGTTGCGAACGCAGCAAAGCATTCTGCACACTTTGCACATGCACAAAAGTGCTCTATCGTGCTCTGCGCTTGCCCAGAAACGCTGCTCTAGTTGCAGACTTTTTGGGGTGCGAATGGCGCCCCAGAATGGATCGTGTCCGCAACTAGAGGCACCACTTTATCTGACTTTTAGAAGACATCTGAAGGTAGCCCTGTATAGGGAAATTTTTTGTTTGATGTCTTACTGTGTTTTAATTTGTTGGAAGCCTCCCAGAGTGGCTGGGGCAACCCAGTCAGATGGGCGGCATATAAATAATAAAAATATTATTACGGTATTTATTATTATGGCTTCCCATGGACAAGGACCTTTGGCCTGATCCAGCTCTTCTTATGCTTTTATTCTGAGACAGCCAGTTTGGTGTGTGAGAGAAAACCATTCACAATTTCTTTAAGTTTTAAACAGATTAGAGATTGTTCACAACAACAAAAGTCATCTTCAATACCCATAAATGTAAACACCTGATTAATCATGTTTTCATCTCTTGCAGATATCCTTACGCCACTGAAACTGAAGCAGGCCGCTGAATTCAACCCAAGCATTTAACACCACTGCAGCCTGAATACCAGGTTTGGTCAACATGAAATAAAAAATATTCATGTGTAGTTATGTATTTTTCTGGAGGGCAGTCAACCCCAGAAGCCAGTCAGGTAAGTGGAAGAATTTTGGATTGATATCTAATGGGAATAAACATGATTCCCGCTTCATGTGCCAGATATGTGCACAGATATGTGCTTGTCCACAGAGTATCTTCTGACAAATACTCAATATTTGATTAGGATGCATGTGCTGCCCACACTGCCACCACGGCAGACATGAGCAGAGTGCATTTACAGCCATGTGTGCCCTTTAAAGGCACCCAGTGTGCTTTAGGAGACATGTATCTCACAAGCAGCAAACTCATCAGCTGCATAATTCATCAGGCCGAACCACACGGCTCTTTTTAGTGATGAGGTGGTGGGGCTTGAGCGAATGTGGTTTGAATGATTCCCTTTGTGGTTAAATGGCTGCCGTAGCACTTCACTACAAGTCTAGGTGCTATATTTCCACCCTCTCGCAAGATGCGGGGATGGGACACAGTAGCTGCATATTGAACTGTGGCCACTTGAAGATGCAATCTCTTGACAATTTTGCCACACTGCCTGTAGGGGGTAAAATTTACACTTCATTTTTATCCACAGAAATCCCCCCCCCCAGTCCAGATGATCATGCTAATTAGCCCCTGGACTTTGATCCTTAGAAAAATGAAAAATAAACCAAATCCTGCCTTTCCTTCGTGATGCTTCCCAGCACAGAGAGAATCGATCACACCTTTTCCCAACATACCATACTTCCAGTTCTCCAGCACCAGAGAGAAACCGGGTGATATATTGCACTTCTCATGATTACCCATCTGCATAGTGTGGATCACCACATGGGGTGGGGGGAAACCCTCTCGAGATTGTCTGCCCTACTCCTTCATTCCAAATATAAAGTGAGGAGTGGGGTGTAAATTGGCCTAATTCTTCCGTTCATCTTGGTTGTTGATCTGACACATCAACATCTTTACAGGGTGTGCAAAATTATCAGAAACTGTAAGATATTGGTCCACTAATTGGGACTCCTGTTACAAAGTTTTGTCGTGATTTCTAACCAAACAGGTTTATACTCATGAAATACTGCAAATATAGGAAAGATCTTGGTTTTCTAGCTTGGTCTCCCTTATTTTTCTCCCCACATCTGATTACATGTCCTCCAGTTGTTACCATTGTATTTAGATTAATTAATTTTCACTAAATGCCAATTTACACATGTGCATCAGAGGGAGATTATTCCTTATAGGCCAATTAGCATCTCCTTCGGAAGAGCTCAAATGAAGAGGTTTTGCTCAACTGTGTGTGTATGTGTATGCACATTTGTGTGTGTGTTGGGGGAAAACAGAAACCATATTCTAACCATATTGCATAGGTCTAGAGAGAAGTTCCCTTTTGCTACTTTAATGTACCAAACCTTTACTATTCTCTAAGTTTTCTTTAGCTCCTTCTCAGACCTTCATGCTCAGAATTTTAATGATTAGGTCTTCCTCATTGACACTCCATAAATTCCTACCCCTTGCACTTCCATTTCTGATGTAGTGCTGTAGAGGCTTAAAGCAAGCAAACAAAAATCCTAACTGGAAGTAGAAGCAAAAAAGCAATGGTGTAGGCAAAAGAGATTACTATTAATCCAGGACATTTCAGGCCCTAAGTATAAGGGAAGGAGCAGCAGTACATCTAAATGTTGACTTGTTCATTCTCTTAATTTCCCTGAAGGAGGACCACATTGGCTCAATAAACCTCTCTCTTGACTGCCCCATTACTTTTTGATTCCACTTCCACATCCTTTTGGGGAGTTCCCATTTTTGTTACATTTCCAAACTATATTGCTCTTCGTTACAGTGGAATGCAGAGTGTCCTCAAACGACCTCTTAAATCAGAGTTATATGGAAGATTTTAGTAAGGAGTTAAAGGTAAAAAGAAAAGCATCTGGATATATCTGTAAGATGCAGGTAATAAGAATGTATTATATTTTTGTGGTTTGGGGGTGGGGTCTGCCAAACCTATGTTAAGCTGGAAAGGTGCTCTCTCTTTTTTGTTCAGTTCCTATTACATGCACCAAACACAAATAAAAAAAAAGCAAACTCACACTAGTGAAATCCAGATATTGGGTTGCCAATTTGGTGCCCTCCAGATATGATGGACTGCGACTCCCAGCATCCCTGAACATTGGTGGTGCTGGCTAGGACTAATGGGAGTTGTAGTCCAGAACATCTGAAGGGTACTATTTCTGCTGTCTCTGATCTAAATTCTAAATATTTTGGGTTGGGATCTATCAAGTATCTTTTGTGAGCTGAAAGCATAGGTACAAAATCCGGCAAAACTTAAGAGAAATGACAAGTGGAATGATTTCACATACCGTGGGCAATGATGACTCTTTCATGCCATCTTCAGCTTTGTCTGTCTCCAACCTAAGAGTCTAATCCAATTCTTTGCAGTGTACACAAGCAGACAACCTCACTCAGGCTATGTTGGTGCATATATCTCCTTTCCCCTAGTTGTGATCCAGTGACCTGCTCTCTCCTAGCACTTAAGTGGCAATAACCGGGATAGTAGCCAGTTCTTTGCACCCATCCAGCGTTCCTTGGAGTGAGTTTCCAATGCTGGTGCATACTTCAAATTGTTAATTCTCAAAGCTTTCCTCTTACTTTTATCAGAGTTGGGGCAGCCTGTCCCATTTGCTATCTGAGGCAAAACAGGAAGATGCCCCTCTACTTCTGCCACCCCCACCAAAGCCTTGCTTGCTGGGGACACACAGTGACTTCTGGTGAGATCTTACGGGAAAATCTTCCTCAGAACTCTCACAAGATCTCGCTGGAAGCTGCAGCTGCCTGTGAAGCTGTGTGACCCCGTCAGCAGGGGCAGGCAAGGGGCCTACAGGGGAACCACTGCCTTATAGGATTCAGCCGCCTGAGGTAACTATTTCGGTCAGCCTCATATGCAGGCCAACCTTGATCAGAGTAGAAGTGGCCACTTCTTTCTAATCGTGTCATGGCTTACACAGTAGCAGCCCTACTGCAAGAGTAACAGTGAAAGCCCAGGATATGTTGAAGTAGCATATTTGCAAGGTTGTCATCAGAAGGGTCCTTCTGGATCAGGCCCACTTGTTGAAATCAAACAAGCGCATTTGCTTGGTCCTTCTGGATCAGGCTGAAGCCCCATTTGTTGAAATCAAACAAGCACATTTGCTATAGTCTTTTCAGTGCTTGCTTAAAACATATTTGTTTTGGCAAACCAGGGCTCTTTTTCAGCCAGAACTCACCAAAACTCAGTTACGGCACCTCTCAGGTGGGCGCCAAGAGAACAAGGACCATGTCCATACTGAGTTCTGGCACCTCTTTTTCTAGAAAAATAGCAGTGAGGTAAACCCATTCAGACATGTGGAAGTTACATGTGTTTTATCTCTTTTTAGCTGACTTTCAATATCTGCTTTAATCAGGCTGTGTTTTTTAAAATCAAGAACCTTCATGTTTTATTTTATAGAATCATAGAATCATAGAGTTGGAAGAGACCACAAGGGCCATCGAGTCCAACCCCCTGCCAAGGCAGGAAACACCATCAGAGCACTCCTGACATATGGTTGTCAAGCCTCTGCTTAAAGACCTCCAAAGTAGGAGACTCCACCACACTCCTTGGCAGCAAATTCCACTGTCAAACAGCTCTTACTGTCAGGAAGTTCTTCCTAATGTTTAGGTGGAATCTTCTTTCTTGTAGTTTGGATCCATTGCTCCGTGTCCGCTTCTCTGGAGCAGCAGAAAACAACCTTTCTCCCTCCTCTATGTGACATCCTTTTATATATTTGAACATGGCTATCATATCACCCCTTAACCTCCTCTTCTCCAGGCTAAACATGCCCAGCTCCCTTAGCCGTTCCTCATAAGGCATTGTTTCCAGGCCTTTGACCATTTTGGTTGCCCTCCTCTGGACACGTTCCAGTTTGTCAGTGTCCTCCCTGAACTGTGGTGCCCAGAACTGGACACAGTACTCCAGGTGAGGTCTGACCAGAGCAGAATACAGTGGCACTATTACTTCCCTTGATCTAGATGCTATACTCCTATTGATGCAGCCCAGAATTGCATTGGCTTTTTTAGCTGCCGCGTCACACTGTTGGCTCATGTCAAGTTTGTGGTCAACCAAGACTCCTAGATCCTTTTCACATGTACTGCTCTCAAGCCAGGTGTCACCCATCTTGTATTTGTGCCTCTCATTGTTTTTGCCCAAGTGCAATACTTTACATTTCTCCCTGTTAAAGTTCATCTTGTTTGTTTTTGCCCAGTTCTCTAATCTGTCAAGGTCTCTTTGAAGTGTGATCCTGTCCTCTGGGGTGTTAGCCACCCCTCCCAGTTTGGTGTCACCTGCAAATTTGATCAGGATGCCCTTGAGTCCATCATCCAAGTCATTGAGAAAGATGTTGAATAAGACCGGGCCCAAGACAGAACCCTGTGGCACCCCACTAGTCACTCTTTTCCAGGATGAAGAAAAATTTCATATTTTTGTAAACTGCCTATGGGAAGCCTGCAAGAGGACATGAGCAGAACAGCATCTCCCTACTTGTGATTTCCAACACCTGTATCAAACTTTATTTCGGACACAGACAAGCATATGATAAAACATACGGATAAACTGAACACATAAGGCTTAAAACAGGTAAGGGATAGAAACTGGTAGTTAAAAAGTGATTATATCATAACTTTAAAAGATAAAAACAAAGACAAGCAGTTAAAAGAGAGGGAGAGTGATGGAGCACAGGTCTTGCATTTTGGGCCTTCTGTTTAGGCGTAGTTTGTGGCACAAACCATCCTTTGATAAATATCCATTATGGCAGCGCAAAATCTAGCACCTGAGTATATGTAACACCTGGGTTTCTGGTTAAGATGACTTCCAGTTAAGATGGTGATGGTTCAGAAAACAGGCTCTGGAGCTCCACAGATCACAGGGTTTTCACTGAGTTTTAATTGGATTTAACTGTGTCAAACCAATTGTTTTACCCAGCACCTGGTATTCAGGGGGCAACTGCATCTAACAGTGGTGGTAAAACATAGTGATTGTGGCTAGTAGCCCCGATAATCTTATCCTCCATGAATTTGCCTAATTCTCCTAAAACCACCCACGTTTGTGACCATCACCACTTCTAGTGGGATTGAGTTCCACAGTTTAACTATATGCTCTGTGAAGTACTTTCTTTTGTCTAACCTGTATCTTCCAACATTCACCTTCATTGTATGGCTCTGAGTTCTAGTATTTTGAGAGAAAGGGACTCTATTCATATTCTCCACACCATACGTAATTGTCTGCAGCTCTGTCGGGTTCTCCCCTCACTCACCATTTTTCCTAAACTGAAAAGTCCCAAATGGTGTAACCCCCCTACAATGTTAGCAATGCAGATGGTTCTTAGGTCCAGCATTGATGTAATATTTGAACTTGCATAGCACATATCCCCTTCACTTAAGCACCTAAAATGGGACTTTTTGAATGAAGCTAAGTGCTAAATTAAACCCTCAAAAATAACCATTGCATTTGCTGAAGAAGTTGCCAGAGTTGCGGGTGGGGGCAGAGCATGATCCTGATTTTTCAACTTCTCTGTTACACTTCTGAGCTACACCATTACATTAGCACAATTTGTGCATTTAATTTTCTCTGTTAAAACTAAAATAAAGTTGATGATGCTTTTATAACACACATTTAATGTGAATGCTAAATTATACACTGTTACACTGAGTTAACATGTTTCACATTGATATATTTTTATTCACTTGCTAAAAGTCCCTCTTCCATGAATACTTGAGACGATGAAGCATTTATCCACTACTCTTGCATGCCGAAGAGATGGTTATTCTAGTCAAGAAACCCAATTTCCATACATTACAATTATTTGGGATTGTTACTAATGTATGATAATGTAAGGAAAGTGTAGGCTTTCTTCTTCAATTTCTAGGGAGGAGTTATTTTATATCATTAAGTTACAGTACTTTCACTTTGCGCCAAATTCTCTAGATCAGTAAATTTATTGCTGGCTGATTATTCAAACAGCAAGGAAAAGGGTGGGGGGAATTATCCAGCTAGCTATTCTGCTCCTCTAGAAGAAATATTTAACTCCAAAGTGGCCAACAACAGGGCATTTAGGCACCTAGATTCTCTTTGAAATACCTTTGATAGCAACAAAATAAATTGGTGTCCTGATCCTATTAGAGAGCACAATCCTAACCCCACCAGGTCTGCTGGACAGAGGCAGTTAGGATGGGGCAGCGGTGTCCATTGTCTGCTTCAGAGACTCTCTGCTATACCCATGGAAATCTCTTAAGGAATGAAGAAGAGGAGGAGGAGGAGGAGGAGGAGGAGGAGGAGTTTGGATTTGATATACTACTTTATCACTACCCGAAGGAGTCTCAAAGCGGCTAACATTCTCCTTTCCCTTCCTCCCCCACAACAAACACTCTGTGAGGTGAGTGGGGCTGAGAGACTTCAGAGAAGTGTGACTGGCCCAAGGTCACCCAGCGGCTGCATGTGGAGGAGCGGAGACGCAAACCCAGTTCACCAGATTACGAGTCTACCGCTCTTAACCACTACACCACACTGGCTCTATGAATGAATCTACTGCCAGTGATGGTCAGTGTGAGGTCTCAAAACAGGGCATTTTGGGGGCAGAGTCAGGAAAGAGGCAGCCTTTATCTGCTGGATCCAAAGCCCCAGATGAACGCCAGGCTCATGCCCATGCCTCACTGATTTTAATGGGATGGGTAATTCTGAAAGATGGAGATCCGCCAGGCAAGACAAAAGGAAAAATGCCACACTCCCACCTGGACATAACAAGCTAGCAGGCTTTTGGAAGTACTGGATAATCCACCACTTCATACACCCACACCATTTTTTTTTTAAAGACAGAAAGTTTGACTGGCTAGAGATAACAGTTCAAATATGATCATGTGACACATTGATGAAACAGGCAACAGTAAAAGAGTAAGGTACTTGTACAAGCTATTAAGGCCTCTTAATAGATGCTATTATATTTTGAGATGCTATTATATTTTCAGAACAAGTAACAGGGAAAGAAATCCAGATAAATTTTCAGTGGAAAGAACCTAAAGAAATAAAAACAGCAGCTGCAAACACAAAGCAAAATACAGCCATGCTTTTCAACGGCCCCTTCTCTGAATTTTGCAATGCAGTTCTCCTGCTAATAATGTGTATAAAAATGCATATGCTAGGGTAAAGTATGCAAAAATGCATTATAGTAAGAAAAATTGCTTTCCAAAGGTGTGCATAATTAGGAGAAATGTGTACTTTAAAAAAAGAAAGCAAACTGATGTGGAAATGTGGAGATCTGAAGTTACAACTGGAAAAATGAGAAGTGGAACAAAACTGAAAATGACAGGATTCACCCATCCCTAGTGCCGAATGCACATGTGTTCACACCAAGTGCACCAATCCGCAGAGGGAGTTCCACAAATACAGTGCCACCACAAAGATGCTCATTTGCCACTATTCACCTGCCAGACCTCAGCAGGAATAAGTCAGCAGAATAACCCAGAAAAGTACCTCACCAGCTGATATTAAGGGCAGGATCACATAGCAGAAGGGCCATAGCTCTGTGGTAGATTATCTGCCTTGAATGAAAGAGGTCCCAGGTTCAGTCCCTGGCCTCTCCAAGTATAGTGGGGGAAGGTTCCTGCCTCAGACCTTGGACTGCCGTTGCCAACCTGCGTAGATAATATTGAACTAGACGGACCAATGTATTATCTCAGTATAAGGGAACACCATTTTCAAGCCATAGTTGTGAATAGCTCAGTGCCCAGCTGCTCGGAATCCTTTATCCCCATGCATATAGGCAAGCATTAATTATGGCGTTTTTGGTTTGCACTCTCTCCTTTTCTCCAGAACATTTCCTCGTCTGTTAACAATGAGAAATGCAGTGGAACTACAGAACTATGCAATCCTATACCTATCTACTCAGAAGTAAGCTACATTGAGTTCAATAGGACATACTCTCAAGAATGCAAGATAAGTGGAATTACTTGATTGCATCACATTTTCCTATGGGTGGGGTTTCTCCCAGAATTTGTGATCCAGGAAGCCATTGAAATCAATCAGATTTCTGCTGATAGGTTGAATGGGGTGTGTAATGCACTCTGACATTCCAATCCTCTACCGACATTCTAATCCAAGGCGCTCTGACAATCCAGTCCTACACAAACACTGTGTTCAATGAGACTTTTACACAGGTAAGCATGCATAGCAGTAGTTAGCAGCCCAAGGCTGTAATCCTAACTCCACATACCTTGGAGTAAACCCCACTTAATTCAGTGGGACTTACTTCTGAGTAAACTTGATTAGGATTGCAGCTTAAATACCTTTCTCTTGAAGTTACTCGAAACTCCTTGAAGAACAGCACTACACCTTTGCCTTGAGGGTAATTTGACAAAGAATTTCTCATTTATTTCTATTATTTATTTTATTAAAGTATTTCTATACAGCCTTTCACATCCAATTCCAAGGCGTCAAACAGCAACTTGAAAAGTACAGACATCACCATGAAAATTGCAATATATAGATGGAAGTTAAAAACCCCAAGGATGTTATATTGGAAATTAAGCACCCGCAAAAGCCCAGGAGCCCAGGCATGTTTTTAGTAAGCACCAAAAAGCTGTTGTAGCTCATTCCAATAGTCAGGCAACAGTCCTAAGAAGAACCCTGGTAGACCAGGCCAAAGGCTGTCCTATAGTCCACAATCTAGTCTCAGCATCACCAACCACATGCCCATGGGAAGAAGGTAAGCAGGTCTCCAGTTAAATTCCACCCTGTTTTTGTTCCTTAACAGTGTTTGACACATTCAGATCATCTGTGTGCTTCCACATTTATTTTCTGTTGCAGAGAGTCCTCAGCTTTCAGGCTCCTGCTGTTTTCGCTGTTCTGTCAGCTAATTAAACACATAAACCTGAGAGAAAGGACCAGTTAAATCCTCCTCGCTAACAAAAGAGATTTCTCAATAGGGCTGATGTCAAATGCATTTTGAGATGTCTTGTGAAACCTCTTCATGAAGCAAAATGTTTAGCTTTTCTTCTGCCACTTGAGGTTCATGGCTGTCCAGAATTACACGGAGCTGGTAGCTGACTGCAAGTATTTCAGAGACAGACAACATGGCAGCTGGGCTCACCCTGCTTCCAAAAGAAGTGTTATTTGTGCACCCGCCTCAGCATATAAATGTGATTTCTTTTAATGGATTAGGGCCACTTAATGGCATTCATCAGGTAAATAGCACCCTGGGCTAACAGTGCCTTCAGCTGCACCCCACCCTGTCAGCAGCATTGCCAAGCAATGTGCCTTGCACAAGTCTGCAAAACTTAGCAGTGTGACAGATTCCCCTTTTCCTAGGCTTTCCCAGCAATGTCCATGATAAGGGCCCAGACCTACCTCTCAGGTATCTTGCCTTGGTCACACCAAGACACTGGCACCCCCTTGAGCTTGGCACCCAGACTGAAAACACAGCTCACTCACCTGTAATGCTGGCCCTGAATCTCATGTTTCACAGGGCATGCAGACATATATGTCAGATATTGCTCTTGTACAATGGCCATTCATTTTAAAGGGACTTCCTCAAGGCAGCTTCTCAATCAGTTGTGTTGGACACACACTAACTGTGTCATCAGAACCAGAAGTGCAGTATCTTACATTACCCATTGAGAAGTGGGTATAAAGGAAGATAATCCACGTAACACCATGACTCTTCCCTCCTCCCCTGGTTCTTTTCAAATAGCCCATAAATACTTGCCACTTAATGCCAACTATTTATTTTTCTTTATATATTTTTCCAGATTTTTGAATATACATCATACGTTTTCCATAATAAATCACTTCTCTCAGGACTTCCCAGTCCATCCCCCCATGGCACCTGATTCAAACCTTATTTTGCTGCATATCCTTTTCTTCTACCCTGTTTTGTCCTATAAACATCCCTTATTATTAGTAACTGCTGCTCATGCTGCTATTCCTACCTGTAAGTTAATTTAAATATTATATCTCTTTAAGTACTCTCCCAGGTATTTCCACTCATCTCTTATCTGTATCTTATGTTGGTTTCTTATTTTCTTATTTGGTTTCTTATTTTCACTGCCATATATGCTAGCTCCATGTATTCTATAAATTCGTTCTGCCATTGTTCTTTAGTTGAGGTCTCTCTTTCCTCCCATTTTTTGGCATATATTATTCTGGCTGCTACAGTTGCATATAAGAAGGGACAGTGTGAATTCTTGGGGATATCATCATATGTTAAGCCTAGTAGGAAGGTCTCGGGTTTGGGGGGAAACGTAAATTTTAAGATCTTTTTTAGCTCTACATGGATCGTTTCCCAATAATCTTTGGCTTGTTTACATGTTCACCACATGTGCATAAAGGTTCCTTCAACCTCTTAACATTTCCAGCACAATTTGGATCCCTTTTTATACATTTTCCAACTTTCTGGGTGTCAGGTACCAACTGGTATTAGCAGTACATTTGGTATATTTGCAGTACATTTGTTTCTTCTCTAGCACATAGAGCAGAATACAGACTGATAAAAACACAACAAAAAGAAAACCAATAAAAACTCAGAACAACTGAGAATATGAGTGAATTCGTATTCACTGTCTATGGAAAACTCTATTTCCTTCTCTTAGCTTTTTTTGCAGTAGAGGAGATTCATAAAACTTACCCAGTGTTGCACAAGCAGTTTCCCCCTTTTCTCATTTTCTTGCAGTTGCCTACGCCCTGCAAATCTGCTCCAGAGGGTCTCTCAATCCTCTAAAGCAGACTGGGGAATCACACCAGGAGCTACAGTGGGAAGAGGTGGGTGGGCTGGCCCTGTGTATATTATTCCTATTATCATGGGAGTTTACAGGAAGTAAATGACTATTCCCTATTAATGTTTGCCCTTGATTTTAAAAATGCAGTCACTAATTCATCTTGGCTTACTTTCTTCCCAATCAGTTACAGAAGCTTTGAACAATATCACATTTCAAGTAGACCGTGGTGCCTAATGAATTACAGACCGCTTGATTAATAGCACTTGTTCAGCATCACATCAATGGTGTATGAAATATAAGAGAATGGAGGAGTGGGGGCGAAATGGTGTTTCTGCCTGGTGCTTTTTCCTCCCTATGATATAAGCCAGTCATCATCAAAGCTGATTCCACCACCCCCGCCCCCACTTTTGCTGCTCATCTGCTGGTGGTTTTGTTTTGTTTTTAATTCTACAAGTGTGCATTTCTGTCTCAGGCTGGTGCTTGCTAACACGGTCTTTATCATTCAAGTGGCTTGCTGCAGATTCTGCTGAAACATCAGTACTGAGCACTGATGGTTGCAATCAGTAAATCTCAATTCCCTAGCCTGGCATACAGCATGAAGAAGTGGGGGCAGGAGGGGAGGAGGAAGAGAAGCTGTAAGGATGCAACACTGGTTGAAACCAGTGTCAAGCAACCAAGCTGCAGTGGCATATCTCATGGAAAACCACTAGTGAATTGCAGCTGATGGAAGGCATGCTTCACTCTGCTGTATCAGAGTTTATGTATTTTGCTAACCTTATTTCATTGGGTTGAAACCAAAGAGTTTTATGAGGCCTCCAATCTTCCCCTGGCATGAAATAAATTTGTTCTAAACTTTATATCAGAGCCTGACAACTGTTTTCGAGCCAAACATGTGCTACTGTTTACTGATAGTTCTTCCATTACTCACAGACCAAAGAGAACATTTGGCTGTTGGGGGGAAAAGGAGGGGAGAAAGCAGTATTGCCAGCCTTCTGCTTTGTTGCAACCCTACAGATAGTTTGTTCCATTGTCATTTGGTACCACCAGTACTAGGAAAGGAGGATAAAGTTGATTCAGTTTGCATTTGTAGGCCATCTATTGAATTCATGCTTTCTGAAAAAGTACGAGACCTGAAACACCCAGCAGTCCTTTGAAATTGGCATTTATCCATTTATCTAAATTTTATGAGACAGTTCTCCAGCCAAATAAGGTTTACAAAAATGTGTGTGTGTGTGTGTAGTGTAAATATGATTATATTCACAAAAAATCATTATATGTGGAGAAATTGCTTACAAAAATGTGTACATTCACAAAAGATTCATACAAAAATATGTTTATTAGGAGGAATTTGAATTAAAATGCTGAAAATTTTTCATGTGCTCCCAGAATGTAAAGAACTGAATTTATGACTGGAAAAAATGAGAAACCAAGAGAAGCAAACTTGGCAGATCCTCCCATTCCTAGTCACAGTACTATCAACTATCCCTACCCTCCAACATTTTTCTCTCCTGATTGTAAAGGGAGTCTGTAACATATTGGGAGTTGAAGGTGGTGGAGGGTGCAATAGCAATAAACCTAGACTCATCTTTGTACATTTTTTTCCAAACCACTTATGTGATTGATTTCTTTATTCCCACTGAAGAACATTAATCTGTAAATGACAATGGTTACATTCTAGTGCTACAGCACACCCCTATACATACTCTCCTGTCAATCAATGCTTCTAGGTTTAACAGCACCAACTGTTTGCTCGAATGTGGTGTGAGTTGGAATCCATGCCACCCTACAAAAGTGACTGTTCTCAAAGTGTACAGTGCCAAGCATCCAGCTGGGGCTGTAAGTTGAGCTCCTGATCCACTAAAGAGAAATGGACACAACAATGTGAGACCCAGAACCAGGCCTAATGTGGCAGTTCTTCCAGTGCATGGCTTCCAGTCCAGTAGATAACGTGCATGTTTCAGCTCCGATGTGCATGTGTTGCTTTTGCTGAATTGGGGTAAATCTTAAGAATGATGCTGTAAAGACCCAGTTGCAAGCCATTCATTTGTATAAATAATCCTGTTGGTAAAAGGTTGTGCAGGCGTCTTCTAAATGTATCAAAGCCAAATTGGTTAACCTACATCTTCCTCTTAAGCAGGACCTGAGCAAAACAGCACCCTCCCTACCTGAGGTTTCCAGCAACTGGTATTCCGAAGCATTCTTGTCTCCAACCATGGAGGCAGAGCATAGACATCATGGCTAATAGATGAGAAATTGTGCAAATACCTTCTGAAGTCGTCTACTTATAAATAGCAGGAGTCATGCTTACTTTCATGGTTGATTTGCCTGAAATTCCTGGAGGCCAAATTGTGTCATTTCAAAATCCTTTCAGTGTGGTGATGCCTTTGGCCAAGATATTGGCTTGTGTGTGAAGGCCAAACTAGAAGTGGTGGCAGCAGACTTGTCTGATTAAACCATGGTTCGTCTCAACCATATATAAAAGGGAAATGAGGTGCTTGGACGGGGTGTGCTAAAATCTCCCATGCTTCTGGCTTAGTTCTCCACAGGTACTGTCTCCTCAGGTGTTTTCTCCTCCCACCCTTTAGCTGAGCTCTGATATTAGAAGAAAAACCTTTGTGGGAAGCAAATGGTGGGTACAGGGAGAGTATGGCTCAAAATAAGACACACACTATATGAATGGAGCAGATCCCACAAATGGCGCTACCTCTGTCCCATCTAGTCTGGCTTCGCCTTCTGCGTTCTTCTCTTATCAATCATAGGCTATGTTTTAGGCTGTCAACAGCATGCCCCAAGACAGAACAAAAAGTTATTTGCAGGTTGATGCCTTCATCAGAGAAATAAAAGGTCCAGAAACCAGGATTTATTTGTTTATTCAGCATTGATCTGCATTGAGAACAGACCGAATTACTCTTTGATTTGGGTCCTTATGAAGGTTTAGAGTGCACCAAGGAAACTGCCTGGAACAAAGCTGTGCATAAATGGGTACACAGTTACATTTTTAGAAAAACACACACACACACAAAAAAAATAACATTGGGGAAGCTGAGTTTGAGCAGAAAAGGGGGGAGACCCCTTAATCCTTCCTTTTCCAGTTGTTGTTTTCCTCAAAATCCATCACTTCAAAGCATTTTCACCTCTGAGGGGAAATATATAGGCACACATGTCCCTAGCTCAGAAGGAGAAAAGAAAACCACTGGGTCACATTTGCACCCCAGACACGAGAAATATATTTGCCCCATTCAGAAGCCACCCCCAGCCCTGCTGCTACCCTCCTCAGGTCCTTTGGTCTGTCTAGACTATGTCATTAAACTGTGGTAAGGGCTCTTGCTTAGTTGAATGGAAGAGGTTGTCTGCCTCTCTGTGTGTGGGCTTGGCTGGAATGTAGCCTATGGTACAAAGGTAAGTACAAAGGTCAGCAAACTTTTTCAGCAGGGGGCCGGTGCACTGTCCCTCAAACCTTGTGGGGGGCCGGACGATATTTTTTTTTTGGGGGGGGGATGAACGAATTCCTATGCCCCACAAATAACCCAGAGATGCATTTTAAATAAAAGGAGACATTCTACTCATGTAAAAACACACTGATTCCCGGACCGTCTGCGGTCTGGATTGAGAAGGCAATTGGGCTGGATCCAGCCCCCGGGCCTTAGTTTGCCTACCCATGGGTAAGAATCACCTCCATTGCCCACAACGTTTGCCTTTAGCCATGCCCATCACTGGCATGTGGATTGCCCACAAGGAAGGTGTGGTCCTTGGGCTTACAAGGTTCCCTTACCCCTGGCTGGTGGATTAGGTTGGGGCACATGGGCCATGAGATGTTTTGTTTCTGCATTTAGAAAAAAAGAAAAGAAGCAGCAGCAAGAGCATCCCTCTCCTCCCTGTGCTCTATGGCAACATTCATTCATACCTCTTTTCTCTTTCTTCTCCATTCACCAGAGCATCTCCCTTGCCACTGTACAGCAATCAAATGTGCAAATTCAGAACTGTCCGCCAGCCCCAAACCTAAACCCTCTGGCTGAGGTGGTATAGCATAGAGAGTGGGAGGCCTTAGTGAGGATGGGAAAGAAAAATGAATTCTTCATCTCTGAAGGCCTGAATAGTACTGCAAGGCTCCTGTTCCAGGCTGGCTGACCCCCTGAACAGAAAACCCTCATGTTAGGGTTCAGATATAGTACTACATTTTGTTGCTAGTGTCACTTGATGCTCAGGCATGATTGCTATTTGATACCAAAGAGTAGGTTTCATGCCCTTCGATGGGTTTCCCATAAACATCTATCTGTCCACTTTTAGAAGCAGAATCTTGGACTTACAGGCATAGATGCTTGGTCCATTCCAGCAGAGCTCTTCTTCTGCTCATTGTGGAAGCAAAATTTCCAGCTGTGGCTTTATTGAAACTACATTATTTAACAATCCATAATAGCATAACTTGAAAAGAATGAATTACAGCTGTTGCCACTGGCAAATGGTTTCCTTTTGCACAACAGAGGTTACAGGATGGGAATAGATGAGACTTTTATAACACCAACAACAATTTGCTTTAGCAGATAATAGAATAACCAGCTTTGTAAAGGCTAGCCGGTGTTAAAAAGAAGGTGCTTGTCAAGGAAACGCGCTTCGACAACCGAGTTGTCCCTTGAACAAGTTAAAACATGGTTTTATTTTGTTGCATCGATGGAACCTTGGCTGCATTGTATAGCCAGACTCAAAGGTCAAGGTACCATCTGCACAGCACAATGAGACTATGTTGCAACTGGGTCCCCTGGCACAGCTGTATTTGCAGTAAAGCCAAATCTTCTATGTGCTGGATGCTATACAGTATTCCTTTTTCTTTTGCCTCTTTCTCTGACACATATACACACAAGCACACGTACACAGTGCCCCAAGGACACCTCCAGAGAATCATGCTTCTACATTTATTGTGATAGGAAGTGCTTTGATTCTATGGCAGAGTCATTGTCTGTCAAAATCAGGAGATCTGAGGAATTGTACTTCAACTTTTTGCAAGTCATTTTTTTTAGGAGTATTTCCAGGCTTGGGGAAGAGAAACAGCCCAGGTCATTAACCTCATTAGACAATGAAGGGAGGAAAACAATAGCACCTGCAAATTTAGCTGTTATGTTCCTTGGTGTATTTGTTTTTGTTTAAACATTCCCCATATTTGAAATACCTAATGTTTCACTCATTGCAGGTATACAATACAATTTCTGCTTCATCAAAAAGGCAGATCAAGTTCAGGAGGAAATAACAAGAAGGTTGACCTTTTTATTAATGGACATGAATTTTTAATAGATACCTTTCAACTTATCAACTTTCAGCTGCAGGCTAAAGACAGTAGGTATCAAGGAATAAAAATAAATAATAATAATTTTTTTAATCTGGGTTTCCCCTGCCACTCTGGATGGTTTACAACATATATAAAAACACAACAGAGCATCAAACATTAAAAAACAGAATATCCTATATGAGCAACAAACAAACCAATAAATCAATAGAAACCTTTAATGACAACAACAATAATAAACAGTTTACAGACTTAAATTGATTTTATTGTTGGTTTTAGCACATCACTTAATGGTGAAGGGCAGGTTAGAAGTACCTTACATAAAATAGAGCAAGTCTAGGAGTCCTCTGTGGGGAGAGAGGAAAGGAGTGCCAAGTAGGGGAACAGCTATTACTGCTATTTGTTGTAGCTTTTATTCTGCAGTATGCATAGTGCTTTACAGAGTAACAGAAATGGGTATCTTGGCCCTGAAGTACTTACAGTTTACAACACATCAGAAGGAAAGGAAGAGGAGGAAGTGAGGATAACAAAGAAGGAATAGGAGAGCAGTCACACAAATATGGAATGATGGCAAAAGAGTTAGGCCAAGGTTTCACAGAAAAGGTAGGAAGGATTTGAAAGGAGATGGTGGTGGCATCTCACAGGTTTTCTAGGTGGCATTCTTGGAGAGGGGGTATGGCAAGGAAGAATGTGTAATGAAAGAGCAATAGAAGTTTGGACAATAGAGATGGAGGAAGGTAGAGATGGAGGAAGGAAGTGCAAAAGCTGGAATATATGATTCTATTAGGGTGGTGATATATGTAAGCAAAGCCATTGAGGACTTCAGAGATGATAGTGAGTCTGTGCTGGACTGAGAACAAAATCAGTTCTCTAGATTCCCTCACCATTTTTCCATAGCAAACATGAGGAGATAGGAACATATTGCTTTAAGGAGACAAAAGGAAGGAAATTGTTGACAAGGTGTGAAAGACCTAAGCAGCCATGGAGTCTCCTAGAAGACAAAATTGTGTAAAGCTCGTCTGACAGCTCATTTCTAGTTGCTGCCATTCCTGAGGGAAAATGGCCCTCAAACTTTAGGAGACCACTGCTGAAATTAGTTGTTTTAGATCTAATGAACTCTTGTTTTAGAAACTAATGAGATTCTTTGGTTTCACAATTGTTCTGAAGGCACAATCCCACACTTTTGCTTTTCTGGTAGTTAGAAAACAGCAGGACTCTGGCTCCATCAACTGGAGAAGCTTCACTTGTGGATGTGACAGAATTTCTTAAAATCGAGTGCTGCAATGTCATAAATTGGATAGTCCTAATTTATTAAAATCTGCTCTGGACTTTAAAGGATTTCCCCTTCTGGGCCCTAATCACATCATCCCTTCCCAATTTAATTCCTTTAATGCTAAATGACGTACAAGGATTGTGTGAAAAAATGCTTGCTGCCTTTGGTGCGATACCTTTTCAGACACCCTGTGGAGCTTCCTAATGTTCCATTCTGTACAATGTTACTGGAATATTACTAAAGCAGATAGAAAATGCTAGCAGCCCTTTTGGTGACTGGGTGAAAAAATTCCAAAAGCAACTATGGTAATACTTGGATTAGGAACAATTAACAAGTCACAAAAAGTGAGCAAAAGTAATCAAGAGTTTTTATCAGGCTGAGTACCAAGCATTTAAAAGGGTATCCTAATTGAACAACACAGTTACTTGTGGGGTTTGTCCCTCCTTAGGAGAATCCCACATTTAGCCATCTGAGTGGAGGAGTCTAGCATTGGATGACCATACCTTCTCCCACCCACTAATGGGTGAGAAATAGCATGCTCCCAAACCACTAGGTAACACCACTCAATTTGTCTTCTATAGACTTTTATAACTGGTGCACCAGCTAAAAGTAACCTCCACCTTTGATAATATAAGGCTACCATGATTTTCTCTTTGTCTGACAAGAGCCTTTTGTGTTTTGATTGGACAGAATGGAGTAATGAAGAATATAGTATCTCTGCTGCTTTCACAGGGGCAAATAAAATGTCATTGGAAAGCCCACAAACAAAAGCTGAGCACAACAGCACTGCCCCTACCTGTGATCCCAGCAACTGATACCATAGAGGTAGAGCATAGCCTCATGGCTAGCAGCCACTGATAACCTTAGCCTTCATGAATTGATCTAATCCTCTTTTCAAATCATCCATCACAGCATTTGTGGGAGTGGGTGCCATAGTTTAACTATGTGCTGTGTGAACAGTGGCATAGCGTGGGTTGTCAGCACCCGGGGCAAGGCAAGTAATTTGCGCCCCCTAACCCGTGGATTTGCGCCCCCTAACCCGTGGATTTGCGCCCCCTAACCCGTGGATTTGCGCCCCCTAACCCGTGGATTTGCGCCCCCTAACCCTAACCCCCAGATGTTGCGCCCGGTGCGGCCGGCCCCCCCTGCACCCCCACGCTACACCACTGTGTGTGAAGAACCACTAGCCTTTATCATTTCGAAGAGAGAGCAGCCACTTTTCTCTGTAGCTTTTGATGAAAACTGTGATCTGGTTAGGATGACCTAACCTAATTAAATTTGCCTTAACACTTTCCCCATTCCATTTTTAAGACTATTTCCAAACTGCAGAAAAGGATTTGCTTATGATGCTCTGCTTCATTGTATTCTCTCCTACCCTCCCTCTTAAAAAAAAATAAAAAATGCTTAGCATCCAGGTTGAGGAAGAGTTTCAATGCCTTCAAATGTTTCTGCACTCCATCGTCTTGTTTGTTTGTTTGTAAATAAAATGCACTCTTTCATAAAATATAACAAGATGGCAATATAGAAGATACCATAAAATCAGTCTACAAATATCTATAAAACTTAATGGTATAATGATTAGAGTGTTGTACCTGGGAAAGAAGGGTTCGAATCCCACTCAGTCTTGAAGCTCAATGGGTGACCTTGGACCAGTCACCATCTCTGAGTCAGAACCATTGTTCCAGATAGCTCGGTACTGTCCGCACTGACTGACAACAGCTCTCTGGGGTTTCAAAAATGGGATATTCCCAACCCTAGCTGGAAATTCCAAGAATTGAACGTGCAAAACAGATCTACATTCCAAGAATTGAATGTGCAAAACAGATCTACATTAAGCTGCACCCTCATACCAACAGAAAACAAACTTGTGCAAGTGCAAGTTCCTTCAGCACCATGGAACTTTGCTGTAGGCCTTTTTTAAAAGAAAGAAAGAAAGAAAGAAAGAAAGAAAGAAAGAAAGAAAGAAAGAAAGAAAGAAAGAAAGAAAGAAAACCTACCTTCTATGGTATCTGCAAAGAAACTTTTTCCAGAGCAGCACAAATCTAGTGCTCAGAATTGGGGTGGCATCATTTGGGGTTTCCATTTTCGGAACGCAATACTTATCTTGAAATTAGGTAGTCATCATGCCTCATCCTCCCTTGCCATTTAAGTAATTGAACCATCTTAAACGTTTTTAATAGAAGAACTGGGTTATAAGGTATGTCATTAAACTTAAGAGTAATTTGTTCAGTTCCTTCAGTCCCTGAAGGATATTATGAGGGTACACTCTTACAGCACTTTGGACCACAGACCTTTTGGACTTAAAGCATCAAAAGGCCATTGTGCTTTTAAGAGTTTAGCTTCACCCAATTCAGGAAAGATGCATTTTTTGTGTGTCCATTGTGCATCTCTGAAGTGAACACTTTATTCAACATAGTGCTAAATAGGACTTGCACTTGGGCAATGGGGCTCTGTGCCCCCTCCTTACTTGTGAGTTTCAGAGCTTCTCCCAACTCTCCAGAGCAGAAAAGTCCTGTTGCGCTAGAGGGCCTTGTTCTGTGCAAGCAGAAAGTTAGTTGAATACTGCTTAGAATGTAGCAAGAGTCCCATGGATACATTTTCTTTTTTAAATGAAGAATGTGAATGGGCTGCTAACAAAAAAGCAAAGATGTTTAAAACAAAAAAAAACCCTCCAGTACTTTGCCTTTATGGTAAGATCACTGGTGACTGGTGTAGATTGAGGCAGGCAAGGTGGAAGGCCAGGAGACTAACAGTGGGTGGAACCCAGGCCAATGGCAGGCAGGGCCTCCTTATTTTAGTCCCACCCGTCTCCCTGCTACATCAGCAATAGTGAGATAGATGAGTGGCAGCAAAGTGACAGCCAGTGCCTTTCCCTGGTGTATGTAAGAAAGTAGGCAGGTGGGGACTAGCAGTGCCCCTTTTGCCCAACTTCCACTGGTAAGTTCACCCCAACAAAAATTCTTAGATATCATCCCTTACTCCCAAAGTAACACATTCCGAATCACTGCTCTATGTTATTTTCAACATTTTGCACATTGTTTTCAACAATCTATGCATTTATATGCACATTTCACTTTAGTGTCATTTTTGTCCACATTACCTATCTGGGAAACTTTATTGGAAAATTCAGAAAGTGCAAATTTCAAAGGAATAACCTTGTTATTGCCAACACAGGCTTTCAAATTAAAAACTTCATGGAGGCATCCTTGGTCAAAGTACTGGCACTTCTTAGACTATGTTATTGTCTGTGCTAAACATTGACGTGATGTGCTCCTTACCAGAACTATGACAAGCGCCGACAACTGCTAGACAGATCACTGATTAATACGATCCCAGCAGACTTTAGGGATGCCAAAATTATCAATCTCTTTTTAAAAGGTGAGGTAACTGATTGTGGAAACTATTGAGGCATTTCTCTATTAGCTGCGGCCAGCAGAATTTTTGCAAGGATCTTAGCAAACCGTCTCTTAACAATATCTGAGGTGACCCTTCCTGAATCCCAATATGGTTTTCGGCCTTCTAGGGGGACAGTGGACATGATTTTCACCACTCGACAGCTTCAGGAAAAATGCAGAGAGCAAAACCAACCCCTCTATATGGTGTTTATCAACCTGACTAAGGCTTTTGGCACTGTAAGTTGTAATGCCCTGTGGACTGTCCTTCTGAAAATTGGCTGCCCAAATAAATTTGTAAACATCATTCAGCTCCTCCATGATAATATACCAGCAACAATCGCAGATAACAATGGCTCTCAAAGTGAACCATTCACAGTGGGATCAGGTGTTAAACAGGGTTGTGTTATTGCCCCAACTCTATTCATTATTTTCATTGCCATGATTCTACATTTTGTCGAAGGGAAACTCCCCACTGGGGTAGAAATCATATATCGAACAGATGGAAAGCTCTTCAATCTGAGCAGGCTGAAAGCAAAGCGTAAGGTTACCATAACTTCTGTCATAGAGCTTCAGTATGCTGATGACAACGTAGTGTGTGCATGCTCAGAGGATGACCTCCAAACCATCCTAAATATCTTCGCAGAAGCTTACAAAAGCTTGGCCTGTCACTCAACATCAAAAAAATCAAAGTGCTGCACCAACAAGTACAAAATAACCCCTCTGCAGTGCCACAAATCCAACTCAATGGTGTAACGTTGGAAAAGGTTGATCACTTCTCCTACCTTGGCAGTTATCTTTCCACAAGGGTCAACATTGATGCCAAAATCCTGCATTGCCTGAGCTCTGCAAGTGCGGCTTTCTTCCAATTGAAATGCATAGTGTTTGAAGACTAGGAAACCAAAATGCTTGCTTACAAAGCTATTGTACTACCAACCTTACTGTATGCTAGTGAAACATGGACCACTTACAAACGCCATCGCCAACTTCTCAAAAGAGTCCATCAACGGTGTCTCTGAAAAATTTTACACATCACTTGGGAAGACAGGAGAACTAATATCAGTGTACTGGATGAAGCAAAAATCACCAGTGTTGAAGCAATGATTCTTCAACATCAACTTCGTTGGACTGGCCATGTTGGGCGGATGCCTGATTATCGTCTTCCAAAGCAACTACTCTATTTTGAACTTAAAAATGGAAAGCGTAATGTTGGTCAACAAAAGAAGTTTAAAGACTGTCTCAAGGCAAATCTAAAAAAATGTAGTTTAAACACCGACAACTGGGAAACACTGGCCTGTGAGCACTCCAGTTGGAGAACAACCTTTACCAAAGGTGTCATGGACTTTGAAGACAATCAAACTCAGAACGCAAGGGAGAAACGTGCTAAGAGGAAGGCACGCATGGCAAATCCACACTGTAATCAACTCCCACCCAGGAACCAATGTCCCCACTGTGGAAGGACGTGTGGGTCCAGAATTGGCCTCCACAGTCACTTACGGACTCATTGTTAAAACCGTGTTTATGGAAGACAATCCTATTCGGCTACAAGTGATCACCAAAGAAGAAATTTCAGAAAATGTGAAATAGGTAGGTTTGCCTTTAAATCCAAATATTATCAAATTTCTCCTCCATCCTTAAATTCTGGATCAAAATCTTAAATTCAGGATCTCTTTACAAGAGGTACCATTCAGTAATTCCAGACGAAATGTCTCTTTTTGGGTCATTTCTGTGTATCCTGGATATCCCCCCCCCCCCCAGGTATATACCGTATGTGTTGTTGTTTTTTAAAAAAATCTCATTTATTTTATTTTCTTCTTGGTAAAAACCATCTGCCATGCTGCACTCTTGGAATTACTAGATTCCTGCTATTGCTGTCTTCTGCATATACACATTCAAGAGATCACTGTTGAAATTAATGTCAAATTTTGGGTAAAAAAATAATAAAAATAGAAAGAAAGAAAGAAAGAAAGAAAGAAAGAAAGAAAGAAAGAAAGAAAGAAAGAAAGAAAGATCAGCTTCATCACCTTGCACAGATGATATGTGGACACATCCACTACAAATTCTAGGCCAAAAAACGCAATATACTCTGAGGTCACAAACAATAAATCTAATAGCTAAAAAAACCCCAAGGCTGCTGAAAAGTATAGCTATGCACCACCAGCCCTGAATCCATCAAGTGGCTCTCAGCTTCAGCACCCTATCTGCCATTCCAGGACTTCTTGGAAGTATATCTCCCTAGGATCAACAAAGTTTTCACACTGAGGGCAGTGGAAAATGAAAGGAAGGGACAGACCTCTCTCCTTCCCTCTTCCTGTGGACTGATGATGCCATTGGGAAGCAAAGTTGTGAAGAGCAGGAAGGAAGCTGGGAATTCTTCTCTAAACCAAATCTTAATCTAAGGGGCAGATGAGTTTGGTACCTTGTAATGTTTGTTTCTTCTTCTGAGATGAGAACTCATTTCTGAGGCCAACCTGGTGAGCTTTGATGTGCTGAGAATTCATTGCTGAGACATAACATAACCCAAATATTTAATTTCAGTGGGATGTGGGTTATTTATTTTTATTTGTTATTTCCCATTTATAGACCACTTAGCATTATAAGCAGTTTACAACAGATAAATACTACACACACACACACAATAAAAATCATGTCAAATAATTTACATATGAGGACAAATGTGTACACAATACCCTACATATAAATAATATATTAATACAAATACAACCAGAGAGCATTAAAAAAGCAATATGGGCAACAACCAATTTATGTACGTCCAATTGTTGTGTGACCACGCATATATGCAGTGAATGGAACCTGGAAGTGACTTTAAAAATGGCTAAAAATGCCCTAAAAGAGCTGAGAATGGACAGAAAAGGTGCGAAAACAGCACTTAGCAATCCCACGAGCCTTTGCACTGACGGTTGAAGCCTGTGGAGAGTTGGAGTTTGAGCAAGGAGGTTTGGCAGGAGTGAATGTGGTGGAATTTGGCAGAGTTTGGCATCTGCTAAGTGCTGCTGGTTTTTTAGAGTGTTTTTCTTGGGATTCCAGAGGTTTATAGTATGTTTGCAGGCTTTTCCGATGGTGTTTCAGATATACATGATTTCACTTAAACGTGTGGTACCTCGGAACATAGCCCCTGCGTAAATGGGGAGTTGCCTGCATAATATAGAATTCAAACAATTGTAACACACATTATCGTAACAACCACTCACCCAATCTCACACACTCTTCAACATGACCACTATAATCATTCACTATATCAAACACTCTTTCCATCGACTCACCAATCACCTAGGAAGGACCCCTGCCTAGCATACATGTATAAAATACTTTCCATTTCTGAAGCACTAATTGGCTTGTACCTCATCACCACCAGACTATCTGATGCTCCTTTTTCATCTCTCACCTGGGAGGGGCCCAATTTTACACCACAGCAGTCTCTCACCCTGTGGGATGTCAAACTACTCCCACCCACCCACCCACCCACTCCCAATGACATAGTTGTCTCATGCCTGGTACTGCACATGCTCAACTGCTGCTAAATAACGAAGCAGCACTGGTAGGAGGCACAGACAGCAACCTCACACTCAAGGTGGCCCTGAAGCTCATGATATCATGATAAAATCAAGCTGTTGCTGCCACACCTCTAGCCTTTTAAACAGAGAACTGACACTGCAGAGTGGCCAACTCTTATTTGTACAGGATGAAGCAACAGATTCCAAATCCCTGGAGCATGTACCAGCAGGGTATATGTCTGTTTGCAAAGATCTTATTTTTAGGGGGACACGTAGCAACATTTGCAGCGTTCACCTGAATCAGTTAATGTCCCGTTTCATTTTCAGAATGGTGACACAAAAGCCTGTGATGCCATCTCCCCTCTACCTTAATAAATAGCCATGTGCTACCTAGAGTCTAACCCCTGCTGTTTTTGTTCCTCACCTGTGACCCAGAAGAACGACCCTCTCAGAGGACATGCGCTCTCTCTCTCCTATTTTCTTGACAGCACATTCTGTCTCAACTGCAGTAGCTGCCTGTTTTGGAGCCAGCTGCAATCCTTCAAACCATAGGTGTACCCAAGAACTAAAGGCTAGGCCTAAAGTAGACTCCATGATGGAATTCTGCTAGGCAATTAAAAACACTATTCCCTGCTAAGCCTTGCAACTTTCCTGCAAGGCATGCAGAGTAAGCAAAGTTTTAGCTTTGTTTGAAAATCACCCTTGTTGTTTTCTCAAGAACTCAAAGGGCCTGATCAAATTATAATATACCACTTGGAGGCTACTCAAAATGGCTGCCCATGGTAGAGATAAGTCAGAGGTAAAGATGTGTTGCAAGATCCTGACCTGGAGGTTGGGTACAGCTATATCTGCTTCTATGTGTGTCAAAATACTCTGTCACAGTCACTCACATTCTACACCAAGAAGAGCTGGACTGTCTTTGTGTGAGTTATACATACATTTGAATAATTTATCTTACTTTGCACAATTTATTTTGCGGTTGTTTTTTTACCATTTTATGTGCCGTTTATGAGGAGGGGCAAAAGTCCATGCATGGCACAGGATACATTTTCAGTCTTAACACAGGTCTATTCCTTATCTGCTTTCCCCAAGTTTGCCTCCTCTGCTATGAAGCTGAATTTATGTACTTCAAATACAGTAGCTTAGTAAACCTATCAACAGCTCTATGAGATAGTCCAACATTAGTTTCAGAGGCAGAATGCTGAGGCTAAGAGAATATTGACTTGCATTCGTGGCCCAATCAAGAAGTGAATGGCGTTCCTCCTGGTTCACTGCTTAACCTCTACTGGGTATGTTGGGAGATGTTTTACAGACCATTGCCAATCTATGGAAGCTGCTCCAATGAGCTCCACTTGATGTCCGTTGCCTCTTCAAGAGGCATGTTTCAGCCACTTGCGCCTTATCATGGTGGTGCAAGTAAGGTGGCTGCCAGGGGCGCCGACTTATAAAAAATATTGGGGGAGCCCGCAAAAGCTCATGAATAATTAATAAGTTCATGAATATGCAGATAAAGTGGCGCCGCCTCTTCGTGAGCGAATAGGGGAGAGCGTGCTGCGCCTATTAATCAGCTCCGAAGGAAACTGGGTGGAGCTTTTGCTCGGGAGGGAGGGCAGGAGGCATGCAGCCCGACCCTGTGCATTTTGGGCTGGGGGAGGGGCGGCGGTGGCGCTCTGCTGGAGGGGTGCCCGAGATTATTGGGGGGCGGAGCCCCCCCAAATGAATTTTTGAGGGGGCTCGGGCCCCCTCAGGCCCCATGGAGTCGGCGCCTATGGTGGCTGCTTTCATAGCATTGCTTTAAAAAGAGGACCAAAGAAGATAGAGGTCTGCATAAAACTGGCATGTGCTAATTTATGCTTGTATCTGGAGTTTTAGAAATGACTAAAATTTCAGTAGAAATAGCAGGGAAGACGGTGACCTGTGTGCTGGGCCCATCTGCTGTTCAGTTGCTAACCTTTGATGGACAGCCTCAGGGTCCTTACTCTCCTTTCCTGTGGTTCTTCATTTTTAGACTGGACTTAGACCAGCTCTTCTGCTAGGGGACTATTTAAAATAAAGGACAGCCCTCTGCCATCCTTTCAAATAGACAACTGTGCTGTGTAAAGCAGGATACACAACCACCCTGAAGCTTTTCTTTTCTGACATTTCCAGTTTATAACAGCTGGGCTAAGGTAATGTTAACTATTCAGATGGCCTGAAATTTCAAGTATTTATCATCACAGGGCTGTAATCATATGCTGGACTCAACCTCAAGTCTTATATAAAACATACTTTGCGATGAGGTGCTGATACGTGTGGCTATTGCAGTTGTATTGTTCTTTGTAAATAAAAATAAAAATGTAAAAAACAAGAGAACACTGACATTGTTGAAAAATATGGGTTGAATCCAAATGTGCCCCTCCATTTGCAGAAAGGGCTTCAACACAGTGAAGACTCCTGCTGAAGAGGGAGCCAGAGTCATTTTCCAATCGGCATGAATCACATTATGCAACCAGCTCACCACACCGTTTCAACTGCAGTGTGGAGTGATTTAAGAAAATGTCTGTACCAAAGCTGTGACAGGCAGCCTGGCCCTTAAGACTGCCCCAGCCCCTGCCCTGATCAGCTTTACCAACTCAGGGCACAAATCTTACTACATGCGGTTCACTGTGTGAAAATGATGTGGCTGTACCACATCAAAAAATAATATGATAAAGGGGCTAAGTTTTACCTGGTATCAGGCATTTAGGATTTAAGAATACACCTAAAAGAGAGGCATGATAAAAATCATGAGAGTTGTAAATCCTTAAGAGACTTTCATGAACTGTAATGTGGAGATTTTCATTACTCGGAGGCAGGTATATAACTGAATATATGAGTGAGATACCTTGGAGATTCAGGTTGAGCTCAAATGTAAGTTGCACCCTGAAGGAGCAAATGCTTCCCTCTACATTTGCACACATCAATTTTAATTTCTTTAGCTGACTTCCAGATTGGTAGAATTAACTCCTTTCCAATTAGACTTGCCCTTAAAATAAAATGTCCTTGATCTTTGCTAATATTTGTAATGGAATCCAAATCCCCAAGGATAAAGATTTGAGGATTCAGAGGCATGTCTATTCTCCTTTTTGTATTTACCCTTTATTACTATTCCATGGAATTAATTCATGTATTTCAGCTGCAATTCATCCTAGAAGACCAAATCACACCTACTCATCACA
This sequence comes from Podarcis vaucheri, assembly GCF_965113315.1. Classification (NCBI taxonomy): domain Eukaryota; kingdom Metazoa; phylum Chordata; class Lepidosauria; order Squamata; family Lacertidae; genus Podarcis; species Podarcis vaucheri. The sequence continues at coordinate 34,702,327 of NC_138749.1, forward strand.
GCAGCACCCCACCACCACCAACACCACCATAAATGCTTTAAAATGTCATGCTAGTCATTAAAGAGATGTGACCAGGGAGTTGGATAGTTGGGCAGGAGGAAGGCTAGTCACACCAACCACAATTTAGCCAATAGTTATGACTAGGAGCCATTTAATACAACAAACCTGGGCTTAGCAGTGGTCTTTCTTTGACAGAATTTGCTAGTATGGAGTACCATCACCTCTTTTGTTTTGGTCCCACGGCAGCCATTTTGTGCTGGCACCCACGGCACTTGATCAGAATATGAATACTGGTGCCTCCTTTTTTTAACAGCATCAAAAAGCACTGGGACTTCTTACTCATTATGAGAAGCTGCAAGCAGCAGAATGGATGCATCTCTCGGTTCACCCCTTTCCCACATGAGATTCCAATTGTTTTTTAAGTCCATGTTAAAATTAGTATGCATTTTTATGTGCGTTTCTAAAATGTACATTTTTTTGCCGCCAGCCCCGCAAGCTCGGGGGACAGCGCAAAGGCGCAGCGTGCCCAGGCTTAGCTTCGCACAGCTCTCCACAAGCCGTCGGAGCCAGGCGCTGGGCTCCCACACTTGAGGAGAGCAGCATGTTCTGGGGGCTGGGGTCGGGGGAAGCTCAGGCTTCCCCCGCCCCAGCCCCGCGCCTGGGGGGGGGGATTTTATTTCCCCTTTATTCCCCCCCCCCAAAAAAATTAGGTGCATCCTATGTTCCGGTGCATCCTATAGGGCGAAAAATACGGTATTTAGGAAACTGTGCCATTACGCATGTGCAGAGTGTCATCGTCTGAGGGGCAGGCTCACCAAACACAATATAAATCTGTCTACTGGTTGTTGCACATCTAGCACCTAGAAACTTATCCGCCCCAGATATTTTACTTAGTGTAAGAGTTGTCATGTACCTTTTATGAAGTGCCTATATCTAGCTTCACCAGAGAAAAGCAAAGTGGAAAGTTGATTATCTGATCATTAAATATGGCCCCATGATTTAGCCAAGATGGTTCTGCAAGAGAATTTGTAAAAGCCTTAACTTTTGGAATATGAAGTGGGGAGTTAGTATCTTCGTTAGGTGGCATATCCTAGAATTCTACTTAATTTAACCTGACCATTACAAGCCTTCACTTGTAACTGATGACCTTGGACAATGTGTCCAATAAAAGGACATTCAAGATCAATGCCAGGAACACAGACTTACCTTTCCCTTCACACTCACTGTTGAGACCTTCTCATTAATTCTGTGCCCTTTCACCTCTATAGAAGTCTCACGTACTCTGGGGACTCAGCTTATCAGTGGTGTTTAGTACATACACAGCCGTTGTTTCTTTGACTGCTCCCCAGCCACATCTGTTTCCTGTTTTGTGGGCCTCTGTGGACTGTCTATCATCTATCATCTATCTATCTATCATCTATCTATCTATCTATATCTCTATCTATCTATCTATCATCTATCTATCTATCTATCATCTATCATCTATCAACTTCTAAGAGAAAAACCTAATGATTGGAGTGGGAGATCTGACCCTCTGATTGCATGTGTTTTTCTAAGTCTGATCAATAGACAAAACACATTTTATAGACAGTTAAAAATTGCTAGATATCAGGGCTTCTCCAGACTTCCCTTTGTGTCACATTTCTAGACACAGGTCCGCACTGGGTTTGAGTGCTTTTTTTGCCCTAGTGCTTTCTCCATGAAGACCCTCTCTTTACCATTGAACTACCATTTGTTCCCATTCAGGATTAAAAACCGGGTTTTCCTGGGGAAAGCTGCAGAAGTGAGCTTAAAAGATTTTGACTGGGTAATCTTTCATGTGCAATATAAAGGTAATTGTTAATAGCACCTTTGGGCACTTACTGTGAGTCGGGAGAAGACTGTTTTTGTAGGGTAAGTGGCAGTAGAGGAAAGAGTTAAACGCCTCTCTGTGTGTTGTAGGCCTGACAAATCTCTTTCACACTCCCTTGGCAGCTATTAATGATAAATAAATAACCCTTGCACTTCAACTGGGCATCATATTCTGTTTGGCCTTGAGGTAATACCTTTCCTTGGCCCACTTCAGGCCAAATTACATATTACTTTAGTTGCATGTTTAGAAATCACGCCTGCTTTTATTGAAATACTACTCCTACTTTGTTGTTGTTGTTTAGTCGTGTCCGACTCTTCGTGACCCCATGGACCAGAGCACACCAGGCACTCCTGTCTTCCACTGCCTCCCACAGTTAGGTCAAACTCATGCTGGTAGCTTCGAGAACACTATCCAACCATCTCGTCCTCTGTCATCCCCTTCTCCTTGTGCCCTCAATCTTTCCCAACATCAGGGTCTTTTCCAGGGAGCCTTCTCTTCTCATGAGGTGGCCAAAGTATTGGAGCCTCAGCTTCACGATCTGTCCTTCCAGTGAGCACTCAGGGCTGATTTCCTTAAGAATGGAGAGGTTTGATCTTCTTGCAGTCCATGGGACTCTCAAGAGTCTCCTCCAGCACCATAATTCAAAAGCGTCAATTCTTCGGCGATCAGCCTTCTTTATGGTCCCGCTCTCACTTCCATACATCACTACTGGGAAAACCACTACTACTACTAGAGGGCTGATTTTCATCAGGACTGCAGTGTGTGGGAAAGGGAGGTTTCACCTGTTTCTCTTTAGCTATAATCCTAATAAAAATTCACACACACTCTAATTAATCTTGGGGGGGGAATCTTCCATTGGCACCTCCTAAATGTGGAGAAGATATTCTTTAGCATTTTAGCTAGGAAGAGTGCTACCCACACTCTGGAGTTCTGATGGCAATCAGGTCTCCCCTGATGCCTAACATTTTTTATTTTATTTTATTTTACTTTATTTTATTTTAAAAGCAGACATGGTTGCTAACTAGACAATTAGAATAATATCTAATTTGACCCTAATTTGATGCAAACTTTCAGATTATGCAGAACCCTTCCCCAGGCCTCTTCAGTGCCTGATTTAGAACTGAAGCACACCTTCAAAATCCAAAGTTCAATAAATGTTCTAAGCAAAAAAAGAACACAGTCGTTTTTTATTAGATGCATACAGGACATACAGTTAAGATCCAAGCTGCAAATAGTAAGAGTGTCAAAGCATAACAGAAGGTAGGTAAATAAATTAAGCCACTGTTTGTGCTACTGTAGCTAAATTGGACCCACAGGATAAGACTGCCTGAGTTCAGTGGGACTAAATCAGCTTAAATACAAGTGATTCAATTGAACTGGGATGTGAAAGAGGCCATGTGATTCCTTTGACATTCCGTTGGCACACAGCAGCTGCAAAAATTTTCAATGGAGTTGGGATGAATTGACCAAATGCATATTCATGAATGGAATTTTGGTATTCATGTGCCCCTGATCAAAACATGAATCCAATTTCATGCAACACTGTTAGCAAAGGCTACAAAATGAACATGCATTTCGGAATTTGAGCACTTTAGTACTTCAGTTTGCATTTCACCTTTTGATATAGCATTAACTTCTTATTGTTGTTGTTGTTGGATAGTGGATTACTATGGTGGGCATACGCAATGGACTGAACAGTCCTAAAAACCATGATGGTGACATTTGGAAATGGGTTCTCTTCCTGCACATAGAAGGTGCTTGAGACCTCACCTAACAGCCCAGTTAAATGCATTTTTGCATTTAAGGTGCAGGGTGTTTTAAAACATTCATTTTTTTTTATAAATTTTTTTATTGGTTTTACAAGAGTTTTTATAACAAACAAACATAAAAGAAAAACAGACAAACAAACAAATATAATTTCAAAATGTCCTTTCATAAACTTCTTTCCTCGGACTTCCCCATACCTCCCCTTTCTGCATCCTCATGTCCAAATTTTATAGCAACTTATAAATGTTTTTTCCGATCTTAATTCATCATAGTCCTTTCTTAATCTAATCTTATATTACTGCAACCCTTTCTCTCTGTAAAATCTCGACATTCTAAACTTCATCAAGTTTATAATAGTTCTTAAGATAAATCTTAAATTTCTTCCAATCTTCTTCCGCAGTCTCCTTTCCCTGGTCACGAATTCTGCTCGTCATTTCCGCCAATGTCATATAGTCAATCACTTTCATCTGCCATTCTTCCAAGGTGGGTAAATCTTGTGTCTTCCAATACTTTGCGATCAGTATTCTTGCTGCTGTTGTTGCATACATGAAAAAAGTTCTATCCTTTTTTGGCACCAGTTGGCCGACAATGCCAGGGTGTTTTAAAACATTCATACCCACCCTGTAAATAGCATCTGCTACAGGCTGATAATGATGCCGCAGCAGGTGTGAGAGGGAATTTTAACCATTTCCTCCCTTGCTGAGAAATATCATTCTTTGAAACTGAAATTTGAATTGGGAGGAAATTTGGTGGAAGGATGTAGCTCAGAGCTTCACATCTGCTTCACATGCAGAAGGTTCCAGGTTTAACTGTTAGCAATAGCCTCCTCTAGCCTGGTGCCCTTCAGATGGTTAGGTCTACAAGCTGGAACTTGCTGGAATGCCTCAGGTGGGTGTCGCTGCCATTCCAAGAGAACGAGGGAAGTGTTCATGGTGAGTTCTGGCACCTCTTTTTGTAGAAAAATAGCACTGACTACAACCACCACCCCTCCTAGCTAGCATGAGCAATTTGTCTGGGGCTGGTTAGATTTGCAGGGCAAAACAACAGGAGAACAGCAGTGAAATATACTCAGAGTCGCAAAGTGAATTCATGCTCTTTATTCAGCTCATAGTGGTGAGGAGGAATGAATGAATGTCCCCTCACAGTATCTGCTTTATATACATTATTTACACAATGGGCTGCACATGATTGGCTAATTCCGGAATTCTACTGTAAGCCAATCAGGTTGTGGATTCACTTCTATCTGGAGCAGGATTGGGTGGTTCCTGCCAACCAATCATACTGCTGCATTGTTCTAGGACCAATCAGACTGCTGCATTCTGAATCCTATTGTTCTAGGACCAATCAGACTGCTGTATTTTGGATCCTATTGTTCTAGGACCAATCAGACTGCTGCAGTTTGGATCCTATTCAACTCAGTACATAACAAGCAGGTTGGAGAAAGTCTGGCTTTAGGCCTCAGAATGTCATGGAGAAGTTCTTGGTTCCCCTGTTTGATGACCCACACCAGGAGAGAGACAGGTGGAAAATGACTTTTGTTGATTCCCTTGTACCTCTAAGCAGCTTTCAGTACCATTCATCGTAGTATCCATTGCTGCCTGCTGCAGTTACGATGTCCACAGTGCCCCACACTTCTGCCGCTAGATCCCTGTGCCTAAAAGGAAGAGCGTGACATCTGATGGTTTTGCCTAGCCAACCCCTGCACTGGTCAATTTTGACACCTGCTTTATAAAAAACGACATAAAACTCTAGAGAGAAATTACTCTTACACCTGGTTAGGCAGTATTTAGGGGTTCCAATCTGGCAGTCCTGTGTTTAAAAAAGGAAATAAAATGATTAGCATTACTTTCTTCTTGTCAAATGGAAGCGGGGGTTGTCTGATTTTTTATTATTATTTTAAAAAAGTTGGTTTAGGAATGAATACAGAAAGAGGCTATGTCAGGAATGAGAGAAGTGTGATCATTTGGTTGAAAATAAAACACCTAAGGATAATGAAGCTAATAGCTAATTAAATGAATGACAGCAATAAGATATACATTGAATGACTGGTCAGCTCTCTCCCTGACAGAGACAATTTAATTACATTTCATTATGATAGCATCAGCATTTGCTAGGCTGTAGTTAGGAGGCTGTCAGTTCCATTTTAAACCATGGGTTTGGGTATTTAAAATATTGGCCCATTTCAAAATACAAGAGGTTGAAATCTGGCACATTGTCTAAATTGACAGCCAGATGTAATTTTGTCTCTTCCCCAAGAAGGGGGTCTGGCGTGAGCAGGGAGGGAAACCATTCTTTGGAACAATCAAGAGAAAGACAACTTCTAAGACATTTCCATGTGGAGTGTTTCCTAGCTATAAAAGCACTGAAAGCCTGACAAAAATGGTTCTGCTCATTTCTGAGAGTTCTTGTTTGCCTAATGGTGTGTTTTTTTTAATCTAAATGGCTGTTACTCTGAGTAGATCCATTGAAATTACTTCATTTGGTTAACTTAAGCCCATTAATTTCAATGATATAATTTAACTGGATACAACAAAAACAGATACTGTACAAATATGCTTTGTTTCTGTTTGGTTGTTTGTTTGCCAGACTTGTTTGGAGAGTATAGAATTACTTTTAAACATGATAAAATTGTTTCATTTTTTAAAAGTTGTTTTACGTATATGTGCCCCTTAAATCTTTTTGTGCATTATGGAGCCAACTTTTAAAGTGTGTGTATATATATATGTATGTATATGTGTGTGTGTGTGTGTGTATATATAATCAGAAACTGTGAGTCACTGAGCTATGAGCATGACCACTGACAATGGATAAGACCTTCTTGATGGTGGCCCCATGGTTGTGTAACTCCTTCCCTATGGAACTTCAGTGCAGGCCTTCAAACATGCCTTGAAGGCTGATTCCCTACCCCCCCCCCCAGTCTGCCTTTCTTTACCAATTTCTTTTTCCTGCTGATTCCTGACACTTGGTGCTTCCTTATGATTCTGGCAAATCAACACTGAGATACATTCCCACATCTGCAAGGAATGCCTGAGAGTTGTCAACAAGGGTATCGAGATGGGTACATCCTGAGGTGGATTTCTTATCAGTCAAAAGAGGTTTCCTGGTGGGGAATGGAAGTGAAATGATAGTAATAAGAAGAAAAGGTAGCATAGGAACACCAAATGGAAATAATGTCCATCGTACAGCCTGTACCACTGTTGTAAGTACTTGGTTGTATAATGTGAATTCGTGTTATTTTAAATAGTAGAGAAATTATCTGCCAATATTCTCTGATAAGGCCAATGGGTGAAATTCTGTGCCACTTGCAGAACAGCTTTTTGATCTAATGGAGCAGGGGAAGCCTGTACCATTTTGCCACCTGAGGTCAAACAGGAATGTGCCACTGCCTGCCCTCCCCCAGCCATCTGCCCCTCACTTCCACCATCATTGGAATGCCCCAGCTCTTTGTTTGGTGAGAGCTGGAGCATTCCACAAAGTGCTTGGGGGGGGGGGGAGATGAGTAGCAACGCTTTGAGGAATGCTCAATCTCTCGCCAAACTCAAAAAGAGCTGGGGTGCTCCTCAAGGCACTGCTGCTTGTCATCCCCACCAGGGAAGACCAGGGAACACCCCCAAGTGAGAGTGGGACATTCCTCCAGTGGCAGAAGTGGTAGGGCAGACTGGGCACTGCCTCTTGTGTTTCTGCTACCTGAGCTGGTGCTTCACTCAGCCTCATCGATGGGCTGCCTCTACAATGGAGTCATTAGCTAACACTCTCACATTCTTAGGGGAGGCAATTTCCACTGATGCTATCTTCCCACTGCAGCCTCCTGAGCCCCCTGAAAATCTGTTCCAAAGATTGCAGGACCCTGCAGAATAACATGGAAGGAGAACTGAATGGGGAACTGAAGAAAATCACCTCTCCTTTTTAGTTAGTGGGTGCCTCCACAGAATCAAAAGCCATTCTGCAAGTGGAGCAGCAACGCAACAGTGGCTATTTTTGCAGGGTTAAAACATGCTCTGAGAACACTATTTCTGGAAAATAGGGGAGGGAGGGAGGGAAGTAAGACATCTTGCCATGTCTAGTTTCTGTATACTTGTTTCATATATTTATTTAAATATCACTCAAGACTTTAATGGCGGCATTTTTCAAGCTATGAATAAACTCAACCAAAGTATTAACAATCCCGTTGACAAGGATTTTGTCAATTGTGCCAATTTTATCTAAGTAAGAGATTGACCAGCAGTTGTTTCTCTGCCAGTTCTTGATGTAGATAGCAACAACCATAAAAAGCTTAAAACCTCAAGCTTATTTTGTCAATGTGTAAAAGTTGAGCTCAAGAAATATCTATACTTCTAATTTAAAAAGGACATGAGATCAGTTCTTGATAGTACATGTGTATTTCCTTTTACAGATTTATTGTGTTAACCCATAACCCATACATAGCATAACTAACTGGGAAATGTCCAATCTGTGAATTAGCCTATTTGATAAACACACTTAAGGGTGCAATTAGTTGCCGTTGATTTTAAATCAACCTCAATAAAAACCAGTTTCTCATGAATACTGTCCCATGTATGATTTTTTTTGGACTGACTTTTCTTACATTGATTACACGACCCAGTGTATTTTTTTGGGGGGAGGGAGGTTACAAAACAAGAGGGACAGAGAACCTTGAAGCTGTGGTTCCAAGTGGGAACCGTGCACTTTCTTGCTCAATGTCGACAGTAGAATAATTGCCACTTAACCATAGTGGAGTAATCACCATCTCTTTATCTAGGGCCAGTAGTACTATAACAGGAACACAGAAATTGACATATTGAAAGAAAAACTCTTTTCAAGCAAATCTCCTTAACCAGCACATCCACTGAGGGGGAAAAATTGAATATGCTTAAAATGATGGCCATGGTACTAAGCTTTAATGACGGCCTTTTCTCTGACCCTAAACTGGGCCTCTGAAGGTGTAGTATTTAATACGGATACCGGGGACAATGTACCTTCTCACAATTAATAGAAAGTGCTGTTTTGTAATTAAAGGGTGAAGTGGGGCATGATGAACATATGGAAAAGGAGACCCTTAATAAGTGATAGAGCCTTCAAAAGAAATTGCTAATTAGTATGCATTTGATGTGTACTATACCAATTTTAAGACTTTGCCTTGAATAAATTGTTATGTTGGGTGTTCGAAGGAGTGGTGAGATTAGCATTTACAAAGGGGGCAATTTTCTGTCTTCTTGACTCTGTTAAATGGAGGAAATAACTTTCAAGACTGAAGCAGTAGTTAACCCATCAATCATTCTCACAGCTGGAAACTGGGGATCCCAAATGCTGAGATGAGTTAATCCACCAGTTAATAAGTTCATAGTGGCACCATATGGCGCTGGTCCACTCCACATGAGGGCAGGGACAACTGTTTACAGAGGCACATGGCTTTCTCAGCTACCTGTAGTACAAACAGCTGAATACAGGATCCTTTGTTCCAAAGGATCAATTTACTTTACACAGTAAATTGACTGAACTGATCAGTCCAGAGCACATAATTGTGGGCTAATCCTGTGGAATCATGTCCTCCCCATATGGGGAGGGACAAAAGGATGCTGGCAGCGGTCAGGTTTCTTATTCTGTCCCTTAGGCTAGTTCCTCTGGACATGATAGGCATTGAATAAAGCTAGCAGTAAATGTGTTCCTAATCTAACCTGCTTTAAATGACATGGGTAATAGAAGACCCAGGAAGGCTGTTTTTAAGTGTCTTTAAAATACTGGTATCATTACTAACAAAAGCCAGCCAAAAAGGTCAGCCCTATCTTGGAGATGTTTTTTGCACATATACCTGAATCTGACTTAAAGGGGTAGGGAGGATGAATTTATCAAGGATATATAAAGCAATTCTCAGGTCTTATAACATTTTGTTATAAATTTAGATTCCCCAGGAATCTAATATCAATATACATCACAAAAGAAATCAAATTTATTACGCAGTCAACCATGCATAAGAGTTGAAGTTCTTGAGTCAGATTAAGTGAAAGTGCTTAATTTACTGCCATTGAAACTGATCGTCTTAAATCCTAGTCCTTCAGTTTAATTGAGTTGTATGGCTATGGCTGTCCTATTTTGGGTTGAAAACTCCCAAGCACAGTGGTATACATTCAGGGTTACAGATAATTCTGCTGTGTGCAATTGTTTGCAAAGTGATAGTCCATCATTCTGCATCTGGCATCTTTTTTAAAAAAATTTTTTATGAAACTCTCACTCCTCTTTTAAACAGGTATTTTATGCGGTAGTTTGTGTTTGCTTTGACTACAAGGAAGCCATGAAACAAACGACAAAATGTGAGACTTCCCCCCCCCCAAGGAAGACATTTCACTCAATTTAAATTGTGCTCCCTTGAGACCACTGTACATTTTCATGATGAGCCCTTCTCATTAGAACGACATCTACTGCATTTTTGAATGGAAATTGGCAGCATGCTCCAAACATATCCAGGCAACATATTTACAAAACGTGTAAAACTCCTCAAAAAAGCAACTTTATTTATTTATTTTAACACACCCGCAGTGGCTTTTACATCTCAACTTCAAAGCTGATTTCCGAAAAAGAATACAATGGAACACTAAATCAGGCTTGTTGTTTAAATGTAGGCAGGATATGCTAAAATGCTATCAAACAGTAGTTGAAGGATGAATGGAAAGGTCTTACCCTGATGTCTAAAACATATCAGATTAGATTCCAGGTGAGAAGCCATGAGAAGAGCATTTCACAGTTGGGAAGCCACCACTGAAAAGGGATGTTCAGGGGTGAATCCAGAGGTTGGCAGAGCTGGGCATTTATTAGGGCCCCAAAACCAGCAGAGGGCCCCCTGCCCCAGTAACGAACTGACTGAACCTGGGACTTTCTGTATGCAAAAGAAATATTCTACCTCTGAGCTATGGCCCCTCCGTGATTTATTCCCTTCACTGCCCTTCATCAATGCAGGAAGAGCAGTCCTACAGGGTTTTTTTTAGGAGGGAGTAGCCATGAAGAAGAAGAAGAAGAAGAGTTTGGATTTGATATCCCGCCTTTCACTCCCCTTCAGGAGTCTCAAAGCGGCTAACATTCTCCTTTCCCTTCCTCCCCCACAACAAACACTCTGTGAGGTGAGTGGGGCTGAGAGACTTCACAGAAGTGTGACTGGCCCAAGGTCACCCAGCAGCTGCATGTGGAGGAGCGGAGACGCGAACCCGGTTTCCCAGATTACGTGACTACCGCTATTAACCACTACACCACACTGGCCATGGTAGACAAACCACCAAATCCAAAGTCTTGCTGCAATTGTGGTGGAAGGGTGATGGCTCCCCCCCCCATTTCTCTACTTCTTAATTAATTAACTGACTTGTATAGCCCTCCCTTCCTCCAAAGCACTCAAGGTGGTGTACATGGTTTTCCAGTGACATAGCAAGGTCAGGTGGTACCCAGTGCAGAAAATTTCTTGTCACCCCCCCCCCCCACACACAATGAAATTATTAAAAGAAGGAAAAATAAGATACTTACAGTTGCAAGTGTTATTTTCTGGTTTATTTACTTAACATTGTGAGCATAAGCACTTAAAACTTTTTTTTCACAATGGGAGTTTCTTATGAATGAACTTTTTACTTAATTTTGCAATTTTGCAGTTTTGGCTTAACCTACAAATACAAACAAATAGCATGCACCATAACGTTTATGTTATGTTACCAAACTCCGTATCATAGAGAAGAGGATGATCACAATGAATGAATCAATGAACTAAAAAATGTAACAAAAATAAATTCAGCGCGGCACTTATAATCTTCAGTAATAATGCACAACTAACTCAACAGAGTGACGTGGGGTGACTGACCGGCACGGCAGTGGATAGGATTGGTTGTGGGTTGAGTGATGATGAGTCACCTGTTGTTTACATCTCGCTCGAGTACAAACCCTAGAGATAGACTTTGGTGAATCGGAGGAAAGAAACACCCCCTTCCCCTTCCTTATCCATACGCTCTCCATTACACAGCATCAAGTTCAGCCATGTTTGGTTGCGTTTGAAACTAAAAAGTTTCAATACATATTATGTTGACTTGTTGAAGTTAATTAATTGTAAGACGAAGTTATTAAACTTGTTTTAAATAATACTATTTTTTTAAAAAAAAAAAGTGCTGTGAGCCCTTTTTTTTTAAAAAAAAGCATCTTTGCCATTTTGTCACACACACACACCCCAGTGATGACACCAGGTGCGGCCTGCACCCATCACACCCTCCTTCCTACGCCACTGTATGGTTCTCCCCAGGGCTTTTTTTCCAGCCAGAACTCACAGGAACTCAATTCCGGCATCTCTCAGGTGGGCACCATTGCCATTCTAAGAAAAAAAGGGAGGTGTTCATTGTGAGTTCCGGCACCTCTTTTTCTAGAAAAATAACACTGGTTCTCCCCCCTCACCTGTTTTCTTTCCCCCTCACCTGTTTTGTCCTCAGAACAACTCTGTAAGGTAGGTTAGGCTTAGAGAAAGTGACTGGTCACACCCAGTGAGCCTAGTGGGTTATTTGAACCCTGGTCTCCCAGGTCCTAGTCCAACTGTACATCACACTGGATTTGGGTGATGTGTTCCCCTCTTATTGCTCCCTAATAAGTACTCCAGACTAAATAGTCCCATTGCCCTGAAGCTGACCTCCACATGACCCTTTTTGCCCTCTCCACTACCAGAGCAATGACAACAGGGGAGCAACAGCAATGAACCTCCCCTCTCTGTCCGCTAAGTTCCCATTAACCTTTTGATAATAATAATTCAACCGAATGAAATAAATGTTGTCAAGCGAGCTAAATCTTATCTTTTGAGGGAACAGAGATTTACCACACTCCTCAATGCTCTTGAGTCACCTGTGTCAGAAAAGGATCCACTGACAGAATTCCACATGCTACTCCACTGTTAGTCAGGTTCTCAGGAGAGCAGCACACTCACCTTTTTACATATTTTGATATTTTGTGTTACATTAACGTTGCCTTATGAATGCAAAATACCAAAAAGGTTGTTGAGCCAAACTTTGACCAACTATATTTTCTTTTTGCTTTTTTTTTAAAAAAAGTTGAATCTCCTATCAATATCTTCAAAGCACTGAGCACCATCCTCTTAGACCCCATTTCTTTAAAAGTTAAATCCAATACATGCAAATGTGGTTCATCCTTTTTAGCAGCCACTTAGGAATAAACCCCAACCTAACTCAGCAGTGCTTACTTCTGAGTAGACACATATAAGATTGTGGTGTGGGGCACTTGTGGCTCTGGGGGTTGCAGATCCCTGCAGATCCTACCACTGGCATGACTCTGGTGCACCTCGCCGTTGCCAGCCTGAAACTGGCATGGCAATAATGAATTGCCTCCTTTTCCCACCTGGCCGGAATGAGCTGGAAGGGCTTGAGATACATTGGTGAGCCAGCCACTCCGCTCCTTCCCAGATCATATGAGGATTACTCTGTAAGTTTTGTGAGTGCCTGATCAAGAGGACCACTTGGGAGCCTTAGATATGGCTAATGGAGCTCTGTGGAGGACCACTTGGATATAAAGATGCAAACTATATTAATCAAATTTTAAGTGACATTTTCCTATGAGATTTCTGAACAAACAGTCAATCCTGCCATTTGGGTAGGCTCCGTGGAGTTGTCCAGCCTGCCCAGTGCATAGCAACAAGTGACCTGTAAAACGATGACAAATCCTTTGGCTTGTGGCTTTAGACCTTTGACCTCGTTGACATTCGGCTGTATCCAAGGAGCAGTCTAGTGACAGGAATGCAATAAACTGCTTGTAATCTCGTGTTTTCAAAAGAAATTACATCAAAGCCATCTGTTACACCACTAGTCATTAACCGCTGACAACATGTTAGCTAAAATAGGCCCATTATATTTTGAAATGCTCTTTCCTCCCAACTATTAGAGGCCTTTTTCGGCACTCCTTACACACACACACACACACAACCACCAGCAAAAGCCATTCCATGTTTCCCATTTAAGTGAGGAGCCTGACACATTTTTGTCTAATATAAGTGGTGCCATATTACTCAGTTTGATGCTGTAAGATTGGTAGAGGCCAACAATTCCCAGCACCTTCAACAGACTACAATTCCCAGGATTCCTTGGGGAAAGTCATGTGCTTTAAATGTATGGTGTGTATGCAGCTTAATTCTAACTTTGGTACCTTGTTGTTGTTTTTCAAAAATAAAGGAAACCTCTGCATTATATGTTGTGAAAGCCAAGCATGACCTCTGCTGCTCCGCAAAGAATTGTTTTGCAAGCTGAAAAGTATGTCCTAGGGACCAGTGGTGTAGAAACTGACAGCCTTCATGGTATAGTCATATTTGGCTGAGTCACTTGTGAAGCCCTGTGACTAAATGACAGTTTACCAGCATGCAAAGCCATTAGAAAGGAACATTTGGCTGACTGGTGGGTATATTGGGTGACATATTTGATTTCATTTGCTGTTTATTTTACATGCTTAAGCTTATCAATCACTGACTACACACACCAAACACAAGGCAGGCCTATTAAACTGAAAATCCGACTTCAGTCTTTCTGCTCTGTATAGCATATAATAAAACATAGCACCATCTTGCTATATGCTATAACGCCTGCGCACCAGCTGTTCAATGCAGAGCCCTGCACAGCAGGGAGCATCTGCCCATCTTGCAGGACACCATAGAAAGAAGCAGAGCTGAAGTTGGTATGAATTTTCAACCTGTCTATGAATCAGATGCAAAACACCAGCCTCTAGTTATGCATTTTCCACTTTGACCATCTGAATTCTACTAAAGCCGACAGCTTATTCTCTGGTCACTTGACAACCTGTTTATTTAGCATTAATCCTGATTTCATAGCATGAAGTTTGTTTGGATGTTACGTGACATCCACTGTCTCTTGGGCATTCATTCTAATTTGCTTGTGGGGAGTTATAGGACATCATGTCAAGCAATTGTTATCTCACCTTTCCAGTGTATTTTCCTGCCACTTTCCTTACCACAAAAGTCTGCTTCTTTTGAAATGTGGATCGGTTGTTCAAAAGTGCCAAATCAACTTTAATTGCATGACATGAATTTGCTAGTATGCAAATGAACCCCACTGACACAATATTAATGGTCTGGAAGCAGCCTAGGGTTAGAAAGTGCTGTCCCTGAGATCCTAGGATCAGGTTACTTGAAGGATCCTTCCATATAGACCTACCTAGATCTTGAGGACATCTTCACAGGATCTTCTCCTGGGGCCCCACTAAGGGTTCTTCCAGACATCCTTTTTAAATGCACATTCATGATGATTTGTCCACATGATGTTATCAGGGCTGTCATACACAACCACACTTTCAATACTGTTTGTGTCCGAACACATTTTGAGGTAGTCACACTAATTCATTTCATGTCAGTGGATATCCAGTAACTTCCTGCTGAAATCATTTATACCACAGATGTTCTGGTTTATTGTTGTCCCACTTTTGTTGCATTATAGCTCCTCCAGGCGGCAATAATGTGGAAGCCTTGGAGAAGCATCACAGAACAAAGTAAAACAGAATAAATCCATTACTAATGCACTATTATTGTGGCAACAAATATGCTTGCAGAATACACCCACACCAGCCTAGAGGGCTACTAAGTGAGGTACAGTTAATATTAAGAATAGGGCCTTTTTGGTGTTAGCATCCCACTTATAGAATGCTTTATCTAAAGAGGCTCACCTGGAGTCATTTTGGTACCAAGTCTTTTCTTTTCTTTTCTGATGTCTTGATGTCCTATATCTTTTTAAAATATTGTTGTTTAAATCTCCTGTTTTATTGTTTGGTGATTTATTTTACTATTTTATTGATACTGTAAGCCAATGTCAGGCTTCGGGGACTCGCCCCCCCCCTTTGGCTGTAGATAAGCAGGACAAAGCGAAAAGAGTCACTTACCATTTAAAGAATCTTTAATGATCACAGCAAAAGAACAAGGCAGCCATTCTCGGAATGACGGTGTTCCCAATTAAGGTTTCCCCCCACTCCCCCCCCCAATCACTTTCCATCTTGCAACCTGATCTCGCAACCACTGTGCATTTTGTGTAGCCACCTTATCTGCTCTACGTGACCTTGGACTGATAAGCTGGACACTTTCTAGTGAGAGAGAGTCTGTTCACTATCTTCCAGTTCTTCTTCACTTTGCTGTTCACCCTTCAGTTCATCCCAACTTTTGTCTTCAGGACTATGCCCCTCTGCAAATCACTGTTCCAAATCTATACTGGTCCACTGCTCCTGGGCAGCTTCAGGATCCTGGTAAGGAGCAGGGGGATGGGGGGGGAGGCTCCCACCATTCCTCATCAGAGCAGTACTCCTCAGCCTGGCCTCTAACAGCCAACCAGCAATTACTGGGCAGCATATAGGTGTGGTAAACAAATCCAAGGTTGCACGGTTTGACCAAAATTGTTTCCTCCTCAGGTTCTCAAGCGGGAGGAGAGAAATCTCTGGGTTTAGGGGGTCAGAATTGGTGGCAGAAGATTATTTTTTGATTAGCTTGAAAGGTGTTGTCATTCACTCTTCCCACCATCACGTTCCGAAAGCTCCATCCTGAGCCACCAGGAGCAGTCAGGCTCTTCCACTGATTATGATAGTGGCTGTTCATCAATCATCTTGTTTGCTTATTCACATGCTGCTAGCATCAGTATGGACAAGCAACATATTTTGCACTGTTTAATCGGAGCAACATCTGAATTCCCCACCCACCCTCCAAGTCGCTCTTAGTTTTTGGATTATCTTCCATAGCTTTCACAGATGTCTTCGGTATGAAAATAAACTTGATTTGCTTGCCATAAACACTTATTCCTGATTGATAAAAGATTAGTAGGTGGCACAAAAACCTGTTTTGTTGCATTTGCCTAACAAAGGGAAGAAAGCAAAATTTTAGATACAGTTTTGTCAGGAATGTGAATGCCAGTTGCATAGAACTCACCTAATGTTTTGACAGCTCTATGAAGACTCTCACAATGTCTCCGTTATGGTAATATCTCCCATTAATTAATAGCTATGCTCTCCTCACAGCTTTGATAGATCCATGGGAGTTGTTAACACAACACACAGATTCACAGTTGCCCAGGTACATGTTGCCTGTCTATGTGTATGTAGTTCTCAGTTATGAAATGTTGCCTAAAGAAGACAAGAAATTAATGCGGAATGCTGGAAAGAAATGGAATATGATTAAAGTTTTTGAAGGGAAAAGAGGGTATATATCACATTACTATTTCTTTTCCCCAACCTGCTTAGAAATGTTGCATGTGCAGCCTCACTGCATTAGAGACAGGCACTCTGGGTGGTATCCAGTTACCACCCTTCTGCTGACAAAAGGCATACATCAGCAGAACAGGAAGGAAAGTAATTCTGGGTAACTCCCTTCCCCACAGAGCCCCCCACACCCCAGATCTCCTCTGGAATGCAAGGCAGGGGGATGGAAGGTAAAGAGCAATTGCCTTTTCTACCATCCCATTCCACTGACGGAGACTGGCCTTCAGCAGAAGGATGACAATCAGATATCACCACCCACTTATGAACAGGAAGCTTCCCAGTTTACTAAAATATATAGAAAAGTCCAGGCAAGTGCACAAGCTCCATGTGTGCATTGTAGGCTATGCACCCACAGGAAATTATGGTGCCAGAACATGTTAACTCAGTTGATGGAGCATGAGACTCTTAATCTCAGAGTCGTGGGTTTGAGCTCCGCTTTGGGCAATAGGTTCCTGCATTACCGGGATGTCTGTGTGTGTGTGTGGATTAGATTACCCTCGTGATCCTGTCCAACTCTACAGTTCTATGGTTCTATGTACATATTCATGTGGTACTAGTGCTGTCTCTTGTTCAGTACTTTCTTGCTTTTTGTACTGTTTCCACAAGGAAGTCTAAGTCACTAAGTCATTGGTGTGAGTCTAGAATTGCACACGGACTTATGTACTCCTGTTATAACCAATGACAGACACCCCAGATTAGTAGTTCTTTCTCCTCCAAAGGAAACTGGCCTTACAGAAGCTGCCTTCAGCTTTCCAATATTTGCAGGCCAGAATTTGTTGCAGTCTTCACCTGAGGTGGGGCAGGATGGGGGTTTTCAATAAATTTCTCTTAAAAATCAACATGAATTGGATCTGCTGACAGGAGGGGGTGGGAATCAGTGAGATTCCAACTTGCCTAAGAGAAGCAGTGGACTGCATGGGGGAGATAGGCATCAAATTTAAATTCAGCAAAGAAAGATTAGTAGGAGGTTTACTCTGTACCAAAGGGCCTGGGAGTAAATGGAAGTGACTGCCTTTATTGCAATTTAAAGAAAATCTGGTTAAAGAGACAACACTCCAAAGACAAAGCTTTGCATTTAGACTCCTTGTTCATCTCTTTTTAAAAACACCGACTGACAAATTATGTGAGCACAATCTGTTCCCAGTGCTTTTTTGTCATCCGAGGGAAAAGGTCAGTCACCTTTGACATGGTGTGGAGCAGCTGAGTGAATGACACGACCAGAAAGAGAGAGAAGAGAGGCGGAGCAGAGCACAACCTAAAAAGAAAAGGAAGGGGGGGGGAATTCAGTTTCACAACTATATGGACTCCAAGTGCAAGATGCTGTTCAAAGGTCCCTCCAAGGAATTTCAACAATTGTCTGTCCCTTGTCCAGACTCTGTGTGGCCCTTCTATGGAAATGATCACACTGTCTGCCGGTCTTACACCCTCCTAAAAAGAACACCTCTTCTCAAAAGGGAATTTTGAAATTATCTAAAATAATTTTAGGAGCTTTCAACAGCGCCATCTGCTTTAATGCCTTCTGCCTTAGACTTGCTCAGGTAGCAAGACCTTTGTCCCATGCAGTGATGACAGAAACCGAAAACAGTGATTCAAACAATGGGAGATTTGTCCACATACACTCAACATGAGTCTCTAGAAGCTGGTTGTTGGCATCCGTCCATCTCAGGAGACAATGGTAGTACACCTTTTGGGGTGAAGTCAAACTGTTGGAAGTTTGTAGCATCTGCTGTGGCTGTGGAAACCGATGAGGGAAAGACATGTTTTGCTGCAGCTCAGGTAGATAAAACAATCCATGCTGCAGATGCACCATGGCATTTCTTCTCTCTGCGCTCCCTTCCTCCTCTGGTCACTGCTGTGGATACATAACCTGACTCTCTGTCTCCAAGCACAGCGGTTGTCTGGAAAGGATCCCCACAGGGCAAGGCTGATGTTCAATAGCATTTAATAGTCAAAAACAGAGGTGAGGAGGTTGAATAGGAAGTCGCTAGGAGGAAGAGAAGGAACCCCACTTGGGCTCACTCCAGAAACTCAGACCAATTACTTGGATAGGCCACAAGAAAGCAAAACCAGCCAAAGGCACACCTAGAGATTGGTGAAATTGGTCTCCAACTGGAACACAACAATCACCCCAGAAAACTGCCTCCACTTATCTGTGAAAGCTCCGAGTTTAGACAAGAGCTGCGAGAAGACTGGTAAGAGAAATGGCAAGGTGGTATGAAGGTAGACCGCTGGAGACTATAGAGTATATAATGTATATATGTGTGGCTTCCCAAACAAAGATGAGAGCATGCTGGATGCAGAGTAAACAGGCATGTGTACAAGCCTATGGTATATATTTTTTACATGTTAAGAGGTGGTATTCTACTTCCTGAAGTGAACCCACAGGCAATTAGAGTTTACCCTGTGATGGTACTTTCCAGCTCACACTCTATAAGGATATAAATGATGCAAAATTGATAAAGGGAGTGGGGAGACCCATACCTTCACGGTGACTTTACCATGTCAGAAAATAATGGTGTGGAAATGTGATATTCACCAATCACAATGTTCTGCACATTTTTACCCCTCCATATATAAAATGTATGAGGGGAGGACCCTATGTGTGTCTCAAATCTTGGTGAATCAGCTTAAAACAATTGTCTAATTAATGTAAAACTGTTTTTAGAGCACAATCAGGATCAGCATTGTGGAATCATATTGGGTTGTATTCACTCTAAGTCCTTTTCAGAGTAGACCCATTGAAATCAATAGAAATGAGTAAGGGTTGTTCATTTTAATGGATTTACTGTGAGTAAAACTGAGTTGAGTACAACCCATTCATTCACTGAGGAACCAGGGATAGGTAAAATTTAAGTCCCAGTTTTTGCAGAGCTTAGCATGACAAAATATTGATAGTGTTACCATTAAACACACATACACAAACACCCCTTGGCATTATGGAACTGGAAATGATACATTTTCTTAATATGAATACATATTTCATTAGCGTCGTAGTTCATATGTCCTAGTTAATAATGACCATACAGACAAGTGAAAGTTCACTTCACAAATTCTAGTAACAGGATTAAGTCTTAATCCAAAGACATTGTTGCAGGTGACCATACTGTATACATAATTAATACATGTAAATTCTGGGCAAATTAATGCACATAATTAGTGACGCATATGCAGAAACAGCTGGCAAGATGGGATGGGAACTAACATTGATTCCTTATAGCATAAGCACTGAATACACCATGTGACATTGATTATTGGGGAGGTTACTCAGAATTTACATGGGGGGAAATGTAGTCACTTTTTCTACATTGTCTTAGTATCAATCAAAATCCCTAGGAGATGAACTTTCTTTATGAACTACTTTAAGGTTGCAATCATATACACGTTCATCTGGCAGTAAATTTCATTGAGCTCAAAGATACTGACTTCTGAGTAAACATGCACAGGATTGCCACTGTAGTTTAAAGGGGATGTTTGTAGGAATCTCTTACACATCTCTAAACAAGAGATGTGAAATAGTGATGCCAGAACTTCCTGATTCATGAAAAGACGAGCCTTTGGACTGCAGCTGTCTCCATTTTGGGTAACCTGAAAAGGACTTCCATCAAACATAAGAAGTGAAAACAGGGTGCTTACCATAGTTGTCAACTTTTCCCTTTTCCTGTGAGGAATCCTATTCAGAATAAGGGAATTTCCCTTAAAAAAATGAAAAAGTTGACAGCTATGGTGCTTACACATGAGTGCTTATTGTGCTTTCTTCCACTGTTCGCAAAGGGTGAATCTGAAAATATGCCAAGGCTGAAATCCTATGCAGTTTGGGGCTCTTGAGTCCAAACCAGTGGCGTAGCGTGGGTTGTCAGCACCCGGGGCAAGGCAAGTAATTTACGCCCCCTAACCCAGGTAGGGGCAGAGAGCTGTGAGTGCGAGCGTGCCCCCCCCCCAGATGTTGCACCCTGTGCGGCCGGGCCCCCCTGCACCCCCCACGCTACGCCACTGGTCCAAACCCATGGTTTTAGGGGTGCCAAACAGTGTTGGATTAAGCTGTAAAATCACTTGGGAGCAAGCTTCTTTGGATACCATTTATTGCATGCAGTAAATGAGGCAGAACTGCAGTGTTTCTAAATCCTCATCTTCATGAAGAATGGGCTGAAGTTCCCTTGGTTTGATTCGAAATAGTTTGGCCAAGGTGGGTGAGTGGCATGTCCTCTTGCATGTAGAAATTTGAAAACACCGGCAGCTTCACAGCAGCCTTTTCTGGTGCTTGTTGTGCTGGGAGTGGACATCCTCCAGGCGGCATTGCAAGATGCGACTGTCCTAAACAGTCCTTAACATTGTCTGCAAGGTGCTGAAGAGCCCAGGGGTTTTTTCTTCAAGCAGAGTAGTAGATGGTTTAAATGACCATAACCAGACATCAAACATTAAAAACTACTTTGACTTCTGGCCATGCTAGATGGTAGATGAAGATCTGGAAGGTCTCAGATTTCCAGTTCCTTTTCTGGCTTACTTTGAGACTTATCCAATGAAGAACTAAAGGCACACACCCAAAGAGATTCAAGAAAGGCTGGAAGTGTCTTCTTAGTGATACACTATTACAGGAAATATCATACTGGTCAGGAGAATCCCACACTGAGTATGCAGCTGACCTGCTTCTGCAAAGCATCATTTGTATGGGTTTGCAGGGCACAGCCCCTACCATGGAAAGCACATTACTGTGGGCTTTAGTGTGGCTTCTGATCTGCTGTGTGAATGAAAAATGCACCTAGATTCTACTATACAGTCGTACCTTGGTTCTCGAATGCCTTGGTACTTGTACCTTTTGGCTCCTGAACGCCGAAAACCTGGAAGTGAGTGTTCTGGTTTTCGAACATTCTTTGGAAGCTGAACGTCTGATGCAGCTTCCATGGCTTCAGATTGGCTGCAGGAAGTTCCTGCATCCAATCAGAAGCTCGCCTTGGTTTTCGAATGGTTCCGGGAGTTGAATGGACTCCCGTAACAGATTAAGTTCAACAACCAAGGTACCACTGTACCTGTACTTCTTCCATAGTGACTTCTTTTAAAAAAGCAAAACATTAAATTAATTTCAAAGATCAGCAACAAATATCAGTTGCTTCAGGATCAGATACAGGCTGCATAGATGGTGCTTTATTCTGTCTTCCCAACATTCCCTTACCTGTTAATTTCTGCATTTTATGAGATCATTTTACACAACATGAAAGCCACTTCTGGGAATCTAGTGGAATCTAGAGAAAAAATTGTGCTAATTTCCATGATAATTATTTCCAGAAAAATTCCATTTGCAACCCTGTTAACTTGAAAAATTGCAGGAGTTTTGTGTCATAATTTCACATGACAAATTTGGGGTGGTATCTTGGCATGCAGTTCTTTTTAAAATTTAGTACAGCATGGAGGTGGAGCTATCAAAAAGCCTCAGTTCCATAATGCCACAATGTAAAAGGAACATTTGAATTTGGGACAGAAGCGCTAGCATTATAACCAGGAAAACTAATGCAACAGCCCCGATGTCTGATTGCAGCCATGGTGATGTAGACAAATATTCACACAATCGCAGATAAATGCCAATTTTGCTCCTGGCAATTGTACCACTGGCTGGATCTTCCCTGGCTGCCACATCATCATAGCTCAGTGGTACACCATATGCTTACATGCAAATGTCCCAGAATTCAATCTCTTGCATCTTCAAGGTAGGCATCTCAAGAAACAGACTCCTGTCCCAAGCCCTGGATGTAGGGAACCTCCACAGGTTGTTTGACTGTGGCACTGATCATCCTTGACCACTATCCATGGAGGCTGGTGCTGATGGGAGTTGAAGTCCCATCTGCAGGGCAGCTTCCTGTTTGTAGAATCCTGCTTGGTTCTTGAGCACAGAAAATCTCATTTGGGGCTTCCAGTCTCCAACTGCACAGCATCACTACTGTTATACATCACAACTGAGCCACAGCAAAGGCATTTCCAGCCCAGTAGTCTCAGTCTCTCTCTCTCTCTCTCTCTCTCTCTCTCTCTCTCTCTCTCTCTCTCTCTGTGTGTGTGTGTGTGTGTGTAAAATTAAAAATCAATTCATCCTCCTTTTGGCAACAAAGGCCTCCTTCCCAGCTGACCACAAATATCAAAAGTCTCTCTGCTGGCAAGCTGAGCAGTGTTATAGTGGGAAGAAGCACTGTAACAGATTTGACATCTAAAGGCTAGGTTGCAGTCTGTGTGTCAGAATCAATATGTGCTTCTGAGCCAAGACTGAAAAGCCTTGGTAACAAGAGGTGTTGGAGCCCTGATGGTCTGTTTTCCTTAACCTTGGAATTATGCTCCAGGCTGGTGACATTTCTCTTCAGGAATCAGATCCATGCCTCCAAGACAGATGGTAAGGGTCTAGTGACTATTAATAATGTTAATGAAAAATGCTGTCTGTTTCCCCCTGTAATTAGAACAGATATTCACTTAGCCCTAACAGCTGACAGAGCTGGCTTCAGGATGAGGCTTTTTAGTGATCAGGAAGCTCTTTGGTGAAGCTCTTGATGGACCTTTTTAGTAATCCCCCAAAGGAAAAAAACAGCGCCAATGTTGTTTCTTGTTTCCCAAGTCAGCTCCGCAGTGCAAATCAAAACAATGCTATTCTGCCATAATTCATAACTGCGCGGCAGACCATGGAAAGCACATCAAGGGTTGAGTCCCAAGTGGTGATTCCAGCAACCATTTCACATGCTTAAAACTGACTTAAGCAATTTCATTCAAAAGGTCAGGCATCATATACACATATGTGCAGGGAACAGAGAAGGTTGCTTTACAGTTTGTTGTCTGTTTGCTTCAGTCCTTCCTGTATCAGTAACTTCAAGGTAATTCACAAGGAGTGACTAGAGGTGCCATATGTCAGGAAAATTCCTGACATGTCCTGGTTTTCAGGTGTAAAAATGGCACTGGGGGGAATTTTGCCGAATCAGAAAAATGTCAGGGAAAACCCAGCTGCATGGCAATGTGATAGAAAAAGCAGCTGAAACAGCTCAAAAAGCTTTAAATCACACGACAATTTTGGTGGGTTTCTAAAAAAAGTTCAACAATTTTGGGGTCTCCTTAAAAAAAAAGCTCAACTTTGCGGGTGTAAGGAATTTTACTTTTTGAAATACGGCAACACCAGGATTGAATATTGAGGAGGGAGTAAATTCCATCTTCCTCTAGCTTAACTGGGATAACAATGCAATCCCTATGCATAATGACGCTAAAGCAGGCTGATTCACTACAACTTGATTTCAGTAGAACTCCCAGGGAGTTGTGTAAAAGATTACAAGCAGCCTACACTCCTATACATGCTTATCTAGGACTGTGAATAACATCTGCAGAACTCAGTAGGACTCAGTTGTAACCAGACATGCATAGGATTGTGATACTAGTATTAAAATGGTTTTTTTTAAAGTCACTTTTCATGAACCCCTCCCCCCAGCATTCATTTATTAGATTTTGAAATGGGAATCTCCTCATTTAATTAATTTATTTTTAAATTTAGTTTAATAGTCATTATTCATGTTGAAATAGACTGTACCCTCTATTTTAAAGACTTGATACACTAATTCACCAGTGACTGACCTGCATATGCCCCTGGGACCCCCACTCAAAAAAGTTGTCCTTGATAAAAAATACTATTCCAGTGGATCTCCCACTGTGACTCGTTACAAGATATCTAGAGGTCCAGGGTATGGTCTGAAACCACTTGAAGCCACCAACTTTCTGAAGCCAAGCAGGTTTGGGTCTTCTCTGGGCCTGGGTGGAGGGGCTCCATGGGAATGTCACCTTGGGTTCCATGATGATAGGATATAAATGGATGTGTGAGAGAGAGAGTGAATGAATGAATGAATGAATGAATGAATGAATGAATGAATGAATGAATATTGGAATGGTACCTTAATATTCCTGTATCATATTCTTCCAGATCCCTCCAAAATTTATTGTAGGCACCAACTCCTCTCTCTCTCTCTCTCTCTCTCTCTCTCTCTCTGTGTGTGTGTGTGTGTGTTCATGTGCGTTCAGAAGCCACACTTTGATTCAGGGCTGATCCCGCACTGTGACTTCATGTTCATCTGGTCGAATGTGATGTGTGGACATTACAATCCTGGATATGACCAGCAACAATTAACTTGATGCATGTTCCTCAGACAAGTCTATGATGGGGCTTTCTCTAAGACTGTTCCTGGTGCAGAATGTTGCAATAACTTTGCAGGATAGGGTATCCTTTTGACAACACTGTATGTAACACCACTGATGAAAAAACTACACTGGCTTCCAATATGATACAGGCTCAAGTTTAGTATATAAAACCCTAAACAACTTGAGACTAGGTTATCTTTGGGACTGTCTTACTTTATATACCTCTGCCTGGTCACATGCTCATGAGGTTTACCTTATGTCAACAAAAAGAGCGGGCTTTTAGGGTTGTGGTCCAAGCCCTTTGGAATATGCTCCCTGTAACTATCAGGCTGGTGTCTACAGTACTGGAATATAGGCACCTACTTAAAACACATTTGTTCATCCAGGCTTTCCCTGGTGGGTGAGCCTGTTAAATTCATTACTAATCACTATTAATCTGATTAATTGCTTTGTTTATTGCCATTGATATTTATTGATGTAACTTTTATGCTTTTCATACCTTGGTTTAAAAAATAAATAAATTGGCAGTGTATAAATATTTTAAAATAAATAAATTCTCCCAGGCATATATTGTGATTGCTTGGGTCACTTGTTTACGTGCAGTTGTTTATGTGAATGTATGGGATGGTTAGCACTGCTCAGTCCTATACACACTCAGCTATTTCAAAGTCCCTCTAAATGCAACAGGGCTTATTTCTGAGCAAACAGCAAGATTGCACTGTTCATCTGCTTTCAGAAGTGTAAAAAGAGACATAGCAGAAACCCAATATTTGCAATGATGCTCAAGCTCCCCAGATTTGAAAACAATATTCTCCTGGCTTGAACTGCAATTGTTCTCTCAGTCTTGCATTACTCTATAAAAGTGGGTTATTAAATAGATTAATTTCTTCTTCTATCACCAGGGCTTATCCTAGCTGCAGTCATCATTTTAATGAACTATGACAGTAGAGATAAACTAAAGATGAGGTTAAACTGTTTTTATTTTCTTTTAAAATAAAGAGGTTTTTTTTTGTTTAGTTTTCTTTCCTTAAGAAAGCCCAATAGAACAATAAATTGAATCCTAGCTTGATGCTCAAAATATAACTATATCTTGAACAGATAAGAATGAGTAAATAGTGCAGATTTGGCAAATGAAGTCAATAGCAGATAGCCTTAGATGGAAAGTGGCCTGTCAGCTCTGGCCAGACTCATTGCAATGGTCAGAACCAAATTTCTTGCAGTTTACGAAGATCTTTTGGATTTGTATGGGATTATCAGATCCCACGCCAAATAGGTCAAGCGGTACCCTTGGGGCTAGGCTACAGAAATTGTTCTTAGCATGCCTTGAAGCGCACTGCTTCCTCCACATCCCTCAAAATATATATCCAACATGCCAAGATGTGTTTTCTTGTTTGTTCGTCTGCTTCAGCATAATACTGTTGGATGGAAGAGAGTGGCCACAGGAGGCATTCTTTTCCCCCCTCCCTCTCTCTCTCTCCCCCCCTCTCTCTCCCTCTCCTCTCCAGGGATCAGGGAGAAATGTTTCATCAAAGAAGGAGATGGGTGTGCTGATTGGAGTGGAGTGGAAAATGGTGCGGTTGAGTATAAATACTCAGTATCTAAGAAGATCAGTAAGGGAATTATGCCGAAGTGGAGTCTCCCAAAGTGCTAGGTAATTGCACATGCAGTGCTTGCAGCAAAGCAGTTAGTGTAGATTTAGAAGATCTCATAGTTTAATATTTTAAAAAATTGTTTAAAACATTTATGTTCTTCTTCTGCGTAGTTGTGAGCCCCATCTTGAATCAAGCTGCAAATAGATGTGCTGTCCCCTCCCCATGAAACACTGTTTCCTGATGGCTGTGAAAGTAACAATACTTCCCCACTTAATAACTACTTGATCTCGAGATCTCAGAAGCACTTTGCAAGCATATGGATGAAGCAGGGCTCACAATACTGCTGTGTTGTAGAATATGTCCCATTGCTGATCTTATTTATTTTGTCCATCAATATACTGTAACAGCCAGGGTCCAATCTAGCCTAAGCTACACTTAGGTCCTATTGAACTCAATGGGGAAAGATAGGCATGGCTAACTTAAGTCCTGTGAATTTCAGGGCAACTCACTTTATCTCTGGATCCATCCTCAAGGAGCACACACATTTCACACAGTTCAGGATGCCCTTTAGACATCCCTGTTGGTGTAATGTGAGCAGTGGGTTAAATTACAAAGTGCTTGGTCTCATGTCTTGAGGAGCATATCACCCACACCTGGATGTTCAGAGATAAGAGAGCAGGTGCACTAGGTTACCATAGCAACAGATCAGAGGTTGAGCATATGACTTGCTGAGTCATTCACCCTCCCATTCGTTCAGGAATGTGGGTAGTATGATCGTCTCTGGAGCATTGCTTTCATTTCGTTTAAGTCCTGTTGCAAATCCTAATGCTGTACTCTTTGCCGTCTGACTCTGAAACTGTGAGAGTCAGGGGATGAGGCTGTTTTTTACACAGCAGTTTTAGCTAGGCATGGTGATTGTATTAGTGAATTTGTGCATGTGTAACCTTACTTCAAGGACCAGAAGAACGAGAGAGAGAGAGAGAGAGAGAGAGAGAGAGAGAGAGAGAGAGAGAGAGAAGATAGTAGTGTTTAGCTATGTCTTGTGACTGGAGACAATAAGCATTTTGTTACTTTGCACAGTGTGGCAGAGGAGTTTTTCCCTTGAGCTGGAAGAAGCTATTTCTGCTGGGAGCAGCAAATCTCTGAAGACTTTGCTGGTGCATCATACAGGTCGAGGTGTGGTGAGCTACCAACTGACTTCCACAAGTCACCAACAATCCCTCTAACCACTTAATAACATAAGATGAGCCTGCTCAATCAGGCCAATGACCCATCTACTACAGCATCCTGTGGCCACCCAGATGCCCGGGGGAAACTCTCAAGCAAGACCCAGGTACAACAGCACTATGCCCTCCTGTGGTTTCCAGCATCTGATATTCAGAAGCACTGCTGCCTGAATGACCACTGGGAGGAGCGTAGAGAGAAGAAACACCTGTAGCAGCAAAATGCCTTCATCTGTCCCACTTGCAATGAAACATGTCTCTCCTTTATTAGTCTCTACAGCCACAGCAGGTGCTGTAACTCTCCAATGGTTTGACTTTACCCCCGGAAGCACACTCTTCCATTGTCTCCCAATACAGAAAAGACTTAACACATTGTATTGATGTGTGTCAGTTTTGAGATCTCCATTTGCAATATTTTCTGCACTCTAACAAGGCCTTTGAGTCACCAAAGGCTGCTTTGTTTCCCTGCCTTATTTAACAATACCCATAAAATCCCACTCTTTGTTTTGCTACATTTTCCTTTTTGTCTTATTTTATGCTTGACTGGGCCTACAGGTAAGTAACTTACTATGCAAGTGAGTAATGAGCACTCACTTGCTTAACAAGAAAGCTCTCTACTGAAACATCAAAGGTTCAGCGTAGTCATATGATGACCGATATTTGAGCTGCAGAAGAATCTGAAGAAATTGAGCCCATTTTCTTGCCCTTTGGAAATGATGCCAACCCTTCAAGCATCATGACGACGATGGTGAGACTTGGGGATTTACCCAGAATAAGACAGAAGGACCTTGCACAAGCAGAACTTTGGCTCCCTGACCCCCTAGACATAATCACTCAAAAGGCAGTAGAAAAATGTACGGAAATTAAGCACTGCTGAATCACACATCTTAAGACCCAAAATAGCTCTACGGTATACCAGCACTTTCCAGCCATTTCAGATACCATCAGCTCAATTCTCCAGTGTAAATGCAGCCTGGTAAAGAGATGTGTAATAATCATTTTATATCAGTGTTGCCTAAGGCAAAAGAATCAGAGGCTTTTAAAAAGGAGATCCCCCTTTCCTCTTTAATAATTAAATTTCTAAAAGCAATAAAAACTTTTCTACATCAGATAAGGAGTTGGCAGACCATTAAGCGCCCTTGGGCTCTCCATCTTGCACCCTGGCTGCAAACCATAGCATCTGAGAGACTCAGAAAAACACCCAGGTTATCTCTTTTATCCTCCTTTTAAATGTAGGATTATCCCTCTAGATTCCAGTGCTTTGATTCCCCCCCCCCTTCCAATCTGGCTTTGAAAGTGGAACTTTCAGCACTTAACCGAGAAAATTATCACAATCTATTTTGAATTTTGATCAGTATTCATGCTAAATCTACCTTTTAAAAACCTTATCCCTTAAATCTTACATATTAGAATACTAGCTCATAAAAATTCTTGGTGTTTCCTCCTGCATTTGCTGCTTCTTTACTCAACTGAACAAGGGCTGATTCACACGGTACATTTATTAGGGGTATGTGTTTGGGGTTAATCAAAGGAACATAAGAAGCAGTCTTATATTGACCTTATGGGACCTTCTGCATGCAAAGCAGATGCTATACAACTGGAGATATGCAATATATGGAGCATAGTGGAATTTGGCTCTCACCAACCATAAACTGAAATAACATGGAATATATGGGCAGGGTCATTAGTTAAATCTGTGCACTTCCTTGTTCCGTTTTACCCAGGTATATACACAGATGTGAGTGAACCTATGCTCATCACATAACATAACATGTGAATCATCTCTTCAAAAGGAGTAAAAATACCAGCCTTTAATGAGATTTCAATGTATATATTCAGTTTTGGTTTCTGCCAAAATCCCGAGAAGCAGGATGCAAACTCCAAAGTGGTGAAGAAGACAGCGCATGCACAAATAAAATGCCAACCTTTTTGTCATGTTCTATTAACTATGTTCATGTTAACGTCATGTTGTGTTAGTCATGGAATTCACTAATCTGATATGAAAATTGCTGAAACAATTCACAGTGATACCTTGTTAGGGAAATCAAATGCTAAATATCTGTGATATTAATGCAATGTGAGAGAACATGGCTGATACTATGGCAAGTTTCCAACATGTTAACAATGTTCATCTAAGAAATGTTTGTGCTAATTTAGGGCACTTTCTCCAAGATGGTCTTACTTGTTCGAGAGAGAAGGGTGGCTCCTAAGTCTTTTCCCAAGGTTTGCCAGCAATTGAATTATATTGTGTGAGGGTCTTTTGCTTGAAACGGCCTCAGCCCCGTATACCTGAAGGAGCATCTCCACCCACATCGTTCTGCCTGGACACTGAGATCCAGCTCCAAGAGCCTTCTGGCAGTTCCCTCATTGCGAGAAGTGAGGTTACAGGGAACCAGGCAGAGGGTCTTCTCGGTAGTGGCACCCACCCTGTGGAATACCTTCCCACCAGATGTCAAGGAAACAAACAACTATCTGACTTTTAGAAGACATCTGAAAGTAGCCCTGTTTAGGGAAGTTTTTAATGTTTGATCTTTTATTAATTGGAATTAATTTTATAATGAAATGATTTTAGAATGTTTTATCATTTTACTGTTGTTAGCCGCTCTGAGCCCGGCTTCAGCTGGGGAGGGCGGGATATAAATTATTATTATTATTATTATTATTATTATTATTATTATTATTATGGCTGGGGAAACCCAGCAGATGGGCGGGGTGTAAATATTATTATTATTATTATTATTATTATGAATTATCTTTTTGGTTTCAACCCAGGATCTGGAGTGGAGAAACAAACAAACACTTGACACAGAAATATAAGGAGCTGCCTCATACAAAATCAGCCTATATCTATTTATCTCATTATTGTTGACACTGACTATCAGCATCTATCCAAGATTTCAGACAGGAGTTTTTCCCATGAGACACCAGGGATTGAACCCTGGACCATCTGCATGAAAAGCGTGTGCTCTACTACCTCAGTACCTGAATTCAGCACTCATTGAAAAAAGCAAAAAATGAACCTTCTCATACACAGAGACAAAAACCCTCATATCTTTCTTTAAGACCCGAAGAAGAGTCCACCAAAATCTGACTTTAAAACACCTGGAAGTTAAGGAGCCCATTTGATGACTCTCACTACCGACTTCTGTCCGTTATCTGTTCAGATGCCCGTCTGGAAGGTTCCCCAGACTTTTATTTGGTGGGTGTGAGAGGCTGCAATAGGAAGAAGGTCTGAAAAGCCGTGATGTGTCCAACCATGCCAGTCTCAGCCCACATTGTTTTTAGATAGATTACTTGATGATAGATGTTAGATACTGTAGATGTTTCTTTTCTCAACATGCTGTAAATGGCCCTGTGTCTGTGGGAATAGATAATGTAAGCAATCTAAACTGAAATCTACAAAATAATCCCCACCATCCAGCCAAAGTTAAGCACAAATCCTGCAACTGTCAGTAGAAGAAAGTTTAGCATAAGAGTAGTTCTTCCATTAGAATTAAGGAGACTTAAAAGTGCTCAGCTTTGGCAGAATCATGCCCAGCATTATTAATGCAACCCGTGCATATTGATTATCTCAGTTATTATGCAGACATTGCATGTGCTTTCTTTCGTGTGGGCAAAAGATGAAAAAGAAAGCACAAATTAAATCGAAAAATGAATGAAATTATTTATTTATAGACGTTTATTTACTCCTTCCCATTTTTCTTCCCATTTTACTTCAAGATATTCATTTTAAACCCTGATAGATTTTCTTTTGAAGATTATAGTCAGTCTAAGAAGGTTAAATTCTAATATTTATTTTAACGTAACATTTCATACATACAGGGAATCTTTCATACATACAGATGAAATTATCAAGGGGTTTACAATGATTATGATGATTGCTTTGGAGGGTTTGGCTTAAGAAGTCTAGCACTGACACACATTATTTTATGAAAAAAATAAAGTTCTCAATTGGCTCTTAATGCCATCTGAAGAAAGAAATGATTTAAAATTAACCACGAGACAGAAATAATCTTAGCTGAAATTTTGAATGTATTTCAAAAAGGAATGAAGGGACTGACCTGAAAGTTGGGCAGTACATTTTAACAACTCTTCTTACATGAAACATGTTTCAGGTGAGGCCTTATAGCAAGGATGAGGAATCCTTTTGGCCAGGCAGGCCAGATCCTTATCTGGTTCCAACTTGTGGGCCAACTTTCATAGCTATATAGGGCAACCCACCTTTCAATCACCTGCCATCATTATGGCATCAGATGCTTCACAGATCCTGCCCACCTGTCCATTATGCTGTGTTCCCCAAGCACTCAACAGCCACTTTGAAGGGCCTCAAGGTGATGTTCATTGTTCTCCTCACACACAGATGCAGACATACCACATCTTATCCTTATAACAACCCTGTGAGATAAGTAAGGCCATAAGTGCTATAACCTATCCATTCTTAAAATCAGCCCTGAATGTTCACTGGAAGGACAGATCATGAAGTTGAGGCTCCAATACTTTGGCCACCTCATGAGAAGAGAAGACTCCCTGGAAAGGACCCTGATGTTGGGAAAGATGGAGGGCACAATGAGAAGGGGACGACAGAGGACGAGATGGTTGGACAGTGTTCTCGAAGCTACCAGCATGAGTTTGACCAAACTGCAGGAGGCAGTGGAAGACAGGAGTGCCTGGTGTGCTCTGGTCCATGGGGTCACGAAGAGTCGGACACGACTAAACAACAACAATGTAAGTGCTGACTCGGTGAGCTTCATAACTGAGTGAAGATCTAAATCTGAATCTCTCTGGTCCGGGTATGCAGAAATGGTCACTCAATGGGAGTCACAATGCTACCTTCCTGGCACATATGTCACTGCTGGTGTTTACCAGGAGGGAGAGGAGAAAGGGAGGGAGGTATGAGGAGGGACCAGGTGGTGGGCAGTGCAGTGCAGCTGCACCAGCAGAACTGATCCAATGGTCTCACCGGTGCACTCACACCACACCAACCTCCCTGCCATTTCCAACCTCCCTCTCTTACTCCTTGTAACAGATAGCAAGATCCTTGTCAGAAAGGTAATGTGGCTCCACCTTGCCAGGCAAGTTGCCTCTCTTAATCTGACCACAGCTCAGCCACTTGAGCAAGTGCTCTCAAGTGCAAAGAAGTAATGAAAAAACAAAACCATGATGATGTATCTGAAATGCCTAGAAGCACAATATATATCCTAAAAGGATGAAAACCAACACCTGCAATAAATACCGTATTTTGAGTGGCATGTCCAAAGGTCAAACTCATTCCAGCCTTCTTTGAGTCCCTACGAAAAGATGGTGTGGTCTGATCGGACAATTAAGCCTAAGGCGAAAGGAAATGGACACCCTCACTGCAGATTAATTTTTCAGCAGTTCTAAGTAGTCTAAGTATCGTGTTCTTATATGCTGTGTGTTTCCATTAGAGAGTCATAATCTCATCTACAGGCAACTTGTTCCTCTGTGCTGATGTAAGTTCAGTTAGTTTATGATCACCCCAAAGGACTGGGCAAATCGGAACAAAGTTTGTTTGGCCTCTGTCACACAAATAATTTTTGATGTGGAAGTAACTTTATCAGTTATTCTCCTAAAATAGCTACTACTTCACTGTGATATTGTTTTACTGGGTATATCTACCAGTCAGCAGTTGTCATGGGATGGAAAAGAGAGGTAGATGCTGCGTGATTTTATTGCTGGAGATGGTGGTCTTTATTTAAATTTAGCTAAACCAACTTCCCCCAATCAGGTACCTTTTAGGTGTTCTGGGCTACAACTTCCATCATCCATGAGCATTGGCCATGCCAACTGGGCTGAAGGGAGTTGTAGTGCAAAATATCTAGAGGGCAGCAGACTTTTGTGGTGAGAATTTTACAACGATCTGAAATTCCACAGGGACTGCTGATAAGTAGGCAGAACTGGACAGGTAGGGATGGTATGGAAGTCTGACCATAAGATTTGACCTAATGTTATATTGTCACCTCTGACATTTGAAATTGCTATTCCTAAATGTGATTTGACCAGGCTTATTTCTCTTGCATCTGGAAATACAACTACTACATTAGTAACTTAAAACTACGGGGAATTAAAAATGTGTCCCCTATTATTATTAATCTCAAGATCTGGGGGTAGTACAAAATTGCCCATAGGGCAATACTAAATTAATAGAAGATACAGGAGGGACGCGGGTGGCGCTGTGGGTAAAACCTCAGTGCCTAGGGCTTGCCGATCGCATGGTCAGCGGTTCGAATCCCTGCGGCGGGGTGAGCTCCTGTCTTTCATTCCCAGCTCCTGCCCACCTAGCAGTTCGAAAGCACCCTTAAGTGCAAGTAGATAAATAGGTACCGCTTTATAGCGGGAAGGTAAACGGCGTTTCCATGTGCTGCGCTGGTGCTGGCTCGCCAGAGCAGCTTCGTCATGCTGGCCACGTGACCCGGAAGTGTCTCCAGACAGCGCTGGCCCCCGGCCTCTTAAGTGAGATGGGCGCACAACCCTAGAGTCGGACACGACTGGCCTGTATGGGCAGGGGTACCTTTACCTTTACCTTTACAGGAGGTAGAGGGCATGAACAGTTCCTACCAGTGAAAAATTCTCCCCTCATTTTGATCCAGTTGGGTACTTAAATGCTGCAATAATGAAATTGCTTTTGTTCACAATAATTTCCTACAATTTGTAAGAACATTGACATTTATCTTTCTGGTTTTTTAAGAAAGCAAATAATTGAAATGTATATAATCAATTACTCAAAGTTCTAAATGCTGGCAAATTACCATTAAAAAGACACATCCTGTCTTGTCAGCTTCCAAACAAATTCTGGCTTGGATGGGAGGGATGTCATACCTTGAAGACACCCAGTCATCAATTCATTATATGCCACAAAAAATCATGAGGCAAATTCCAGATGAAACTTGTCAGCTGGGACTTCATGTTTGAGAAAGATCACTTTGAAACGGGTGGCATTTTAAAACTGGTATTTCTTAATTTAAACATAAGCACACAAATCCATGAACACTACCATACATTACCATACATACGGGTCTTTTGCTTTTTTAAAAAAACAACCCAACAACAACACTTTTGTGTTTCAGGGGGGCAGAGGGAGTAAAAGAAGAAGAAAAAATTAAGAGGTTATGAATATTGACACAGAAGACAGCTTTTGTTTACCCAAGTCTTGTTTACATAAAAGCTCTTCTCAGGCTACCCCCTGAGTCTACAGGTCCTAAACCAATGTCAGGGAGCTGTCTGGGTATTTTTTCCCACGTATTGCACCACTATTCCACAAACAATAGAGACCCATTAACGTTTGGCCCTTCAAGTTAGTACGGCCCAAGCCTCAGTTTCAGGACGTCTGCCCAATATGTAAAATAATGGAATGAATGGATTCCTTGGAAACAACGATAACAAGACCTGGCTGAGCTAACTCTGACAGCATGTGGTAATTTTCCAGCCCGCTGACCCTGCAAAAAAGAGCTCAAACACAATGCTTAGACTGCAGGGCGGGTTGGCCTGAATAGCTGCAAACAAGTGCAGAATATCTGATGATGTCATACATACAATTTGACAGATGGGACAGGAGTTCTTTCTTCCTTCCTTTCTTCTTTTATTTCCCGAAGCCCAACTTAACTATTTTGTTTCACACTCGCCGAGTTCCATCCCGTAATCGCCTCCCACCCCACCCTTCAAACACACAGGGGAAAATAGCATGATCATGTGTGAGATTTAAACAGCAAGCTAATTGCGTCAATTATGGACAGGGTTGCGTGACAGAAGTGGGAGTTGCTCTTGGCTGATGGGAAACACCTCTGTTTTTACCCTGAGCCTGCATTTTGAATCTCACTCTCCTTCATTATAAATAAAAAAAAACAACTCCTGCTAGACTCTTTGGAAAGCATGCTGTTGCTTCTTGTGTGTCTACTAGACCTAGCAGGAAAACTGCTAACTGCTTCTATTTGCGTATCAGGTAGATGATAGATAGATAGATAGATAGATAGATAGATAGATAGATAGATAGATGATTGATAGATAGATAGATGATAGATATAGATAGATGATAGATATAGATAGATGATAGAACAATTTTATACACATCTATTCAGAAGTAAGTTCCATTGAGTTCAGCAGGGCTTACTCTCAGGTAAGTAGGGATAAGATTGAAAGTGGTATTGGGGCCTTGCATTTGTTATCTAGCTTTAAAATTCCTGGGAGGGAAGCTGCAGAGGGAGAAGGCTTGATATCAGGGGTGGGATGGAATTTGATTCAGTTCCCATTTTAAAGCTGAATTTATCAAATTCGCATTTTCTGAAAGTCTATGAGTTTCACAACATAGCCATCATTCAAAATTCGCAGCTATCTGAATTTTGCGATGCAGCGCTCCAACCAATCGGTGTTTATAAAAATGCATCTGTTTGAGGGAAGCATGCATAAAAATGAAATCATGAGTGAAAACAGAGCACACAAATGCATGCTATTAGGAGAGCTTGCTTGCAAAAGGGTGCATGTTTGTCAAAACACCGTGTGAAAAAGGGTTTAATTGGAGAAAATCATCTTGAAATGCTGGATGATTTTCAGGAGGATTTTTTAAAAAGAAAATTTGCAAATTGATGCAGGAATGTGGAGAACCAAAAAAATATATGGAAAAATGAGAAACTGAGAGAATCAAAATTGATTCATATACCCATTGAAATCAATAGGATTTCATGGAATCATAGAACTGGAAGGGACCTCGGGGATCATTTAGTCCAACTCCCTGCAACGCAGGATTCTCAATGGATCTACTCTAAGTATGACTTATGTTGGGCATCACCCTGTGCAGTCCTCTACATTTCTACTCAGAAGTAAGCCCCAATGAGTAAGTGGGTATAGGATTGCAGTCACTATGGCTGGCCACATGACTGGTCATCTACATGCCTACTTGTACTTGGCCTTGGAGGGTGGCATTGATATAGTGGGCAGAACACAAGTCTGATGAAATGGCAGATCCAGTGGGACATAATTCTATATAAATTCTAGAAGAAGGGCAGGGGAGGAAGTACTGGAGGTGGTGTTGCTCTGTATGTTAAAAAGGTCATTGCACACTTCCCACAGTGGTTGGCCACTTACGCTCTCATGTACTTTGACTCATATAAATATATTGGATGTTTCAGGAAAGCAAAAATCTCCAGTAGGGTTGTTGTATGTAAGGGGGGTGGAGATGTGGGGAGTGAAGATTTTGTGTAATGCCTATTCAATAGCCAGACTAGAAATTCTGGCTAATGGAGACGTATGGCAATCACTCTGCAAAACGATAAGCAAGTTGTCCACATTTATCTCCGACCTCATTGCCTTTTTAATGTGTTTCTTGTGCTCCAGGTTGGACTGATTTTTGTTCTTTTGTAAGCATGGCTTGCTGCTACCATATTATCTTTCTACGCTGAGAGGCTGGGGTAGATGCAGTACATATACAGTGGTACCTCAGGTTAAGAACTTACCGTATTTTTTGCTCTATAAGACTCACTTTTTCCCTCCTAAAATGTAAGGGGAAATGTGTGTGCGTCTTATGGAGCAAATGCAGGCTGCGCAGCAATCCCAAAAGCCAGAACAGCAAGCGGGATCGCTGCTTTCACTGCGCAGCGATCCCTCTTGCTGTTCTGGTTTCTGGGATTCAGAATATTTTTTTTCTTGTTTTCCTTCTCCAAAAACTAGGTGCGTCTTATGGTCTGGTGCCTCTTATAGAGCAAAAAATACGGTAATTCGGAGGTCCGTTCTTAACCTGAAACTGTTCTTAACCTGAGGTACCACTTTAGCTAATGGGGCCTCCCACTGTCGCCGCGCTGTCGCCGCCCGATTTCTGTTCTCATCCTGAAGCAAAGTTCTTAACCTGAGGCACTATTTCTGTGTTAGCGGAGTCTGTAACATGAAGTGTCTGTAACCTAAAGCGTTTGTAACCTGAGGTGCCACTGTAATCCCATGTTTTATAGAAGAAATAGGGCCAGCAGGGAAGCAGAAGCATCAGTTTCACTGTTCTGAAGATACATTTATTTAGCACTGGCTAGTATTTTTTAAAAATCCCAAGATGTATTTGTATCTTAGAAGAGATAGCTTTGAACCATTGAGGGCTCAGCCTCTCATGCGTTTTTTTAAAAAACCCACAACAACACCTATATGTATGTAGAGGATTGGGAGGTCAAGTTTTGGTTATTACTACTAGAATCCATTAGACAACCTAGGGTGGAGATCCTATAGATATAAACACAGAGAATCTATGACAGCTTTCCCTATATGCAATATGCATACTCGGAGGTCGGTATCTTTGTCGGAATTATAAGATTATCTTGACAACACAGATATCAGCAAAGGATAATGTGTGACTATTGAGACAGGACTTTGAAAAATTTATCCATTCCAGATTAAAAGCTCCAAGTAGTCAAACATTTCTTTCTCATCTTCTTCTCGTGATCCCATTTTAAGCTGGGTAACACTCCTGCTTCCTCCTTGGCTAAGGGGAAGTGGGGGCAGTGGGAGAGACAGCTCTTCATTCAAGGACAGAACGGTAAAAATAGATGAAATAAATACTTATTTTGTAGGTATGAAAACCATTTTTCTGGAACCCAGAGTCTTTAGAGAAGGTATAATCATCAGAGATGGCTC
The DNA here is from genome assembly GCF_965113315.1 of Podarcis vaucheri. NCBI lineage: Eukaryota > Metazoa > Chordata > Lepidosauria > Squamata > Lacertidae > Podarcis > Podarcis vaucheri. Next base: position 34,740,789 of record NC_138749.1, read on the forward strand.
ACTTAAGGCTGTTAATGTATAAAAAGTCCCCTGCTGTGTGTTACAAGGATGTAATTTTCATCTCGGGGTTCCTCTGACTAAACAGCTCAACTTAGCTCTTTGGTTTGTGACATCAGAGAAATCCTCGGTGAAATTATAGCCTTGGGAATACCCTGTGGCTGCTTTTATTTCAACTAAAGGTTTTTGGACAACTTACATATCACAAAAGGGGAAGTTAACAGTAAGCAGTAAAAATACTGTAATGTTTATTTAATGTACAAGATTTCCTGCTCTGGGATATGAAATTAAAGGCAATCTCAAAGCTAGCGTTTTTAAAAGGATCAATCCTGCAGATTTTTTGTTTTGTGTGCCCAGCTGGTTCAGCTTTTTCCTTTGAACAGCATTCATTATGTGCTATGTAGCGCATTTAATAATAATAAAAACCCACCCTAGATTACAGTGGCCCAGGAATGGGTCTTGGGCTGATTGTACTAGAATTCTTTCCGGTGCTAGAGTGACATGTGAATATTAGCAGGGTGGCAATTGTGGGCCCAGTCTGCCTGCATCCTAACCTCTACCCAAGCTCTACTGAAATAAATGAGGACTCAAGTTGAAGGAGCCTTGGCCACTTTCATTCTGGAAATTCATCCAGCAACTCACTTACAATGTCTATAGCTTTGGAGATGGCCGTAGCTCAGTGTTATGCTTGGCCTACAGAATGTTCCAGATTGAGTCCCTGGAATTCCGCAGTTCAGGGATCAGGGCACAGCCAGCACTTCTTGACTTGAAACCCTGGAGAATCAGTCAGAACAGACAATGGTGGGCTAGATGTTGCCAGTAGCCTGACCTGGTATAAAGCAGGTTCTCATGTTCCTATGGTTTGTTTTGAATAATATTATTATTTGCCAAAGTCTGGACATCTATTAGATACAAAATCTGCATACATTATTTTCTTGTTGGTGAGCCAATTTTTTAAAATAAAAAATAAAATCCTGATAGAGGTCCATGAATTTCACATGAATGCTGAATCATAAGTGATGTGTCTGTCACTTTGATAGATTTGTTTAACTAACCCATTATGTCTTCTATCAGAATAGTGCAATCTATGTAGCCATCGGCTTCACTTTGTACACTCACTATAACCTTTTCAGACCTGGGACTGAAACCCCAACATGAATTTGGGGACCCATTTCTCTCTCTCTCTCTTTTTTACCATCTATTTTTATGGTGCTTGTGCTGCTGCAGGAACCCACCATAGATCAGGTCATGATCCAGTATTGAGTCCCGACCTACCAGCTGAGGGCAAATAAACACCATGAATAGTTCAGTACAATTAAGAAGGGAGATTTTAAGAGGGACGAACCAAATTGTGGGGAAATGTGAGTCAGTTTAACTCAAAGGCCCTTGTGCAGAACCTAATTATGTAAGCCAATACCCATTAATGTACTGTGAACACAATAAGCCTTTGATGTTCTACTTTGCCACAATTAAACAATAAAAATGGCAGTTCTGTTCCTAAACTGCCGTGTTTAATGGTGGGCAGCTCACCAGCAGGGAGACACTTCTGGTGCCTTCATTATTAACTATTTTTGGGTACAAGCAGAAATGTTTCTTTTTACCCAGGTTTTAGGAGGGTTTGGCATATATTTGTGGCCTCTTCCTTGCCTACTTTTAGTTGAGTGGGTTGCATTAAACCTGCCTCTTTTTTTTGAAAATGCATGTGTTTTTTAAGTTTTTATTCTGTTTAGGTTTTTATATTATATTTGTACTATGCTGTAAGTTGCTTTCAGTTACTTTTTGTAAAAACGATCAATTAGAAATGTTAATAATAATAATAATAATAGCCTGAATAATATTCTAGGGCTCTGTGCAATACTTCTCACCCTCTTTACAGATCTAACTGTCATTTATATTATATATGAATCATTTTCTTTAAAGCACCTCAAAGCAATTTCACAATACAAAAAACTATTGCATATATTAATAAAACAGTTGAACAATTGCATATATGAAAAGCAATTAAAAACCATTACATATATAAAAACAGTTAAAACTATTGCATCCTTTTTTAAAAAAAACACACCTATTTCAAATCCAATAGCGATACAGTGAACCTCGGGTTGCAAACGTGATCCGTGCGAGAGGCAACCCACAGCGTTCACAACCCACAATGCCGCGTCTGCACAAGCACAGGTCGTGATTTGGCACTTCTGCACATGTGCAAAGCGTGATTTAGTGTTTCTATGCATGCGCAAGCGCCAAAACCTGGAAGTAACCCGTTCCGGTACCCGTTCGGCATGGTGCACAACCCAAAAACACGTAACCTGAGGCGTCTGTAACCTGAAGCGTCTGTAACCCGAGGTACCACTGTGCTGAGTTTACAAACATAAATGTGATTCCCACAATTGGCTTTGTGTATTTCCAATATCTGAAGGGTTAAACCTCCCATGCAAAAATTATTTTAGAACCCACAAAAGCAAGAGAATGTAAGCTGAGCCAGCAAATATCAGAGGTGTTATCATCATTGCACATTACAAGTATCACTGTGGATTATTCATGCTGCTATTAGCTGGAGAGGTACAACACCTGAATAATTAGATATATAATTGCATATTCAAATAACCTGACTTCTGTTTTTAGATTAGAAGACATACCAAGCTTCAAGAAAAGAAGCAGTCTATGTATTTGCTTCTCTCTCTCTCTCTCTCTTTCTTTCTTTCTTTCTTTCTTTCTTTCTTTCTTTCTTTCTCTCTCTCTCTCTCGTTCTTTCTTTCCCCCTTTCTTTGTCCCTCAGCCACTCTGTGTATGACTGTAGACCACTTAATTGCCCTTCATGTAGATTTTTAAAAATGATATGTTTATATTCCTTTGGAAGAATGCTTATGTTGCACTTATGTGACCTCCTGATAGGCACTGCCATGGAAAGGATATGGCCTGAAACAATCCTGAGAGGAAATACTGCTGACCAGCTTGGCTTTGGGAGGAAGCGCATGGAAAGGCTTTGCACAGGGGTCCTGTGGGCAGCTGCCATTGGATTCCAACTCCCATAAGACAGAGCCAGCATGGTCAACCGTCAGGAAAGATGGGAGTTGGAGTCAAACAACATCTGGAAAGCCACATGTTCTCCATCCTCAGCCTAGAGACACGGGGAGGGCTCTAAGAATTTCTCACAGGGCGTGCAGCAAAGTAACTGGTGTTTTCTAAGCATTCGTGTGCACAGGAACCAAAGGGCTTTGCTGCGTATGTCTTTCTTTGGAACAGCATCTAGGAAGAGTTGGGACTTGCGTACCCTCCAACACTTTGAAGCCATAATCTGGGATGCCATCTTCCCATTTTTATCATGCATTTTGGTTGCTGTGATCTCGTGTGATTTGGCACCTTGGTTCTCCCCCCCACACACACACACACAAAGGCACTTTTTCCAGGCACAGCACCCAAAAATGTGCATTTTGGGGCACCATGCAAGATTACAGCTTTTGGGAGGGGATCACTCTGAGAAATTGCACACGGCAATCAAAATGGGAAGTCCCCGTTTTTCCAGGACACTTGCGGGGTATGGACTTGGAAGTAGCCTTCATTTGAAATGATAAAGATTACCCTAAATAATGCTGGCTTCCAAAGATAAAACCTTTGACCTGTGATGCATAATGGTTTGCTTCCCTTTTATATTTACAAGAAATCTGTGAGGCAGAGAGAACGAGAGAGAGAGGGAGTGCACCTGGCTCAAGGCTGCCCAGTAAACTTTAGGTTTTAGCAACAATTTGAACCCAGGTCTCCCTAGACCTTCCTAAGCTCAACCCTCTAACCATTACAGCACATTGGTTACTCTGCCTATAAGCTGAACTGTTGCCATCCATTTAGCCGCCTCATTTCCAACTCATTCTGCTATATGTGTCTGTCCTGTCATTTATAAGGAGCAGGGAAATCAATTTTAAAACCAAGATGCATATTCATTGTTCAGAGTCTTACTGCTGATAAAGATCTCCATCTCAAGAGGAGAACTTTGTTTCATCCACATAACCTTTCTAAAATATACTTGAATCCCGTGGAATTCCAAGCTGACCTCATAAATGCCCACGACGCTCTCCTTTATAGTCGCTGATATAACTCTTTACATGACTGTTTAATTTTCTATTTAGAACAAATTAACTGTTGCATGCTCTAATAAGCACAAAAAGGAAGCCAGATCCTGTCTGGAAGTATGTGGAGGTTACTCAGAGGTTTTCTAGATTGATGGTTTCACTTGGTGGGTGACCTTCCAATGAACTTTGACTAAACTTTGCTCTTTGTGTAGTTGGCAGCCTGCATTTGGGAAGTCTTGGTTGTCTACAACCAGCATATTCAACTTGAGACTCATGCCTTGTGTAGGCTAGAGCTTCATCATTCGTATCAAAAACAAGAGCATTATCAACAAAATGTTATGTACATTTCAATTACATGACAGCTGCTTCGGTCTACTTCAAATTTGGTTACATTTAATTGAGGACTATAACTAGCACTTTAGTATATGTTTTGCCCTGTCTTCTGCAACCAAATTCTACATTAAAAAATCTTAAATCATTTCCAAAGCAAAGGTTTAATTAATGGTCAATTGGTATTGGTGGTAAAAGACAAGTAAGGTGTGAAAAAAATCTGATTTTGATTTTTAAGAAGTCAACGGAATCCTCAGTGTTTTGGAAATTTGTTTGGTTTTTATGTGGGGGTTTTTAAGGTTTTCATCATTTTAGACTTAACTGTAGCTGGTGCCATGTGAATTTTTTGCACCAGAATGACAATCTGATTCATTTATCTACTGTTGCTATGTCAATTTTCCAGTTTCATTTCTAAAAGTGCAGCAGCTCTACACAAATCCAGAGTGGAGTCCCTAAAACGGTTGGATGGTGCCTTACATGTCTTATTCTGGCAACTTCTGCAGCCAAGCAGGTGCCCAATGTATTGATTTGCTCTGCTTTCCTTTGGGCCACCACATCAGTGTGGCTGAGGTCTTGTCATCTGGGCAGCCCAGGATCCCCATATACACTGCCCAGGCTTGTGGCCCGGGGAGGTCACTTTTGTGCTGCTAACCCAGTAGTTTGACTTCTCCTCTGGAGGTGCACTCCATTGTCTCTTGAGACAGATGGAGGCCAACATACCACTTTAAACAATCCAAGCTTCCACCCTCACACACAAAGAATTATTGGAACTGCATTTTGTTCTGGGGTTCTGAATCATGCCATGAGCTTCCACATGTAGAAGAGGCTCCCTGATTCAGACTTCACCCTCCAATTCATGGAGCATGAGCAAACATTCAGCCAGCAGAGTTTGGTGCTCTCATTGCCATTCCCTCTCCTCATGTGAGCAGCATACTTGAACAGTGCTTCCACTTGTTTCTGAGCACAATTCAAAGTGATTTTAAAGTCATTACTTTTAGAATCCTGAATGGTTTTGGTACCCTAAGATGGTTGGGTGATGTCTTGTACATCTCCTTCCAGCAACTCCCACAGCCAAGCTGGTGCCAAACATATTGCTCTGCTTTTCTTTGGGTGGTCTTGTCATTTTGGCTGCTAATGCAACCCCAAGAGGCACACTCCATTGTCACTCAAGACAGACAACAAGAAGAAATTCTAGCTTTTCTGAGAGCTGCAAACCAGATTCCCAAGTTTGAAAGTCACGTGACACTGTCCATTCCTTGCTTGCTTCCCTTTGTGAAAAAGGAGGACTGAAGCAGGAGCAAAAACTGGGTGTGCCGACATGTTGCTGATTCCCACAACGATTTATTAAGCCAGGATTGGTGATTTATTGTTACATGCAAACATGGCTGGTGTCTAAACAAAGCCATCCACTAGGTTCTCATAGGAACATCTGGAGATACTTTATCTCATCAGACCATGGGCCCACCTCTCTCAGTGTTATCTGCATTGCCTAGTAGCAAATTTCTGGGGTTTCAGATAGCAGTTCTCCCAGTCCTTACCTGGAGTTGCCAGAGACTAAACTTAGGCCCTGTGCATATATCCTCCCAGAAACGCCTCAGCAGGTGAAGGGAAACTACAACATTAGCTTCCCAGCAGGTGGGTCACTTTCCTTACTGGGAGGGAGAGCAGCAAGGGGACAGGGAGGTCAGCATGGTACACTCCAACCTGCTGGGAAGATAGTCTAGCAGCTCCGCCCATTCAGTGAGGAGCTTCTGCCTTCTGCCGTTGAACAATACCCCTTCATTTAACAAACTTCAATGGGTTTTTCCCTATCAGCTTAGAGTTACAGAAACAAACTGATGGGAGATTGCCAAGCAGTCAGGAGGCTACAACAAATGGTTAATGAACTGTGCTTGGCTTGGTAAGTCACAAGTTGTGAGCAGACAACGTTGACCTTGTGCAGCAGAAATGAGTAGATCTTGATTTTACTAATCATAAAAAAATCCTTCAGATATTTGGACTAGCTGGAGCTGATGGGAGTTGTAGTCCAAAATATCTGAAGACCAGCAGCCTGGGGAACCTTTCCCAAAATCATACGAACCCACCACTGGAGCAAAACCAGTCCCAAGTGGCATGGCTGTTGCACCCTCCTTGCACTGCCCCCTGGATCCAAGCCTTGTAAGGCCGCTCAAGGAGGGCGGTGTGGGGACACAGCAGCCATGCACCCCTCAATCCCAGTCTCACATGAGCAGAAGAAAACAAACTTTTCTCCAGAACACAAAGAAACAAGCTTGCTCCATCTTCCATGTGACAGCCCTTTAGATATTTGAAGGTGGCTACCATATCTCTTCCCAGTCTCCTCTTTTGCAGGCTAAACATACCCAACTCCTTCAACCATTCCTCATAAGACTTGGGTTCCTGATCCTTGATCATCTTGGTTACCCTCCTCTGCACACATTCCAGCTTGTCAACATCCTTCTTAAATTGTGGCACTCTGAACTAGATGAAGTACTCCAGGGACTCAGCTACATTAGTAAAGAAAAAGCATTTTATATGCCTTATAACACTGTGACACCAGATGCCACTGTAGAGCAGAAAACCTTTCTATGAAATTTCACATTGGGTTTCCCCCCCTGTTATAACGATCTAATTTCTGACTTATTTATAGCGGTTTCCCCCCTGTGTGTAGATCCACCCCAGGTGTGACCAAGGCAGAATAGAGTGGTGCTTTTAATTCCCTAGTTTGGGACAGTATATCTCTGTTAATGCACTACTGGTCTGATTTGGTATGAAGCAGCTTCCTATGTTCCAATACGCTGAAAATCTTTGGCATTTTAGCACAGATTGGGTAAATCACCAAACAGTCCATCTCAAATTGAAAAGGATACAGGGGGAGGAGTTTGTTTTTTCCCTGGTTTCCCGGGTCCTAGTCCAGTACTCTTAACATCTTTGCATACTGGATTGCAAATGTTAAAAATAGACTATTGTATGTTTTATACATTAAATAGATCCATTCTCTGCATCACTGCTGAACCAAAAACCAAACATGATCTTGGGTGCTTGAGGAGATCTGATCTACCTCCATTCTCCGATTCTTGTGGAAAAGAAGAAATTCACCCTTTAATGCAAACGGGAGACATATCCACTACATGGGAGAGGCCTGTTTCTCTTTCTGTGTGCTTATTTAGGCAAACTTACCCAGAAATGTAATTTTATTATGTACATTTGTTTCTAAAAATCTGTTGATTTCATTGATGTTTTGATTGTTTTATGAAGTTTATCCAGTTTTCAAAGTCTTTTTTATTGCTCTTTGTAATGAACGTGCCATACCATTTTATGTAAATTGTGAAGGTTTTTCCACACACACCCCAAGCAGTACATAAATCTTACTAAATAAATAAATAAAATAAGCCTGCTACTGAACATGCCATGTTAATGTACTTAAATAAACTGATTATTTGCAAGCTCTCTTGAAGGTTTTGTCTCTGTTCGACTGGAATGGAAACAAACCTGTGGTTACTGTAATTTGCTACGCTATAAGGGGTTGGTTGAATTCAGTGCTATGTTCCTAAAAAGCCCCACCCTCTCTGGTTCCACGCACCTTCCATCAGATGGCAGGGGAGGCTCACATAAAGTACGACAGGTGTCAACCTTTTTGAAGGATTTATCCTAAACTTGAACCATTTGTGTCCACCAGGCCAAATGCAGCCCTGAGGGGTGTGAGAAGCTGTGGTATCTGAGCTAATCATATCTTGATAGGGCAGAACAAGTTTCAAAAGAACCTCTTTGCTGGTTTCTCTTACATTTTTATAAAATCACGCTGGCTGCTGTTCCTGATGCATTATCTCAAAGCTTAAGTGCAACGAACAACACACAGTTAATGCTTTGGAATTTGTAAACATAAAATACGTAATTTGCCTTTTGGTTTGATGTATAAATAGTCTTTTTTTCTGAAATCTTGGCTGTGATGCGATTTTGAACTGTTTTTAAAAAGGGAGAGAGCAGCTTTTCGAGAGCTTCTGTTCAAAAGACATTAAATAACTCCAAACTGTGAATAATCTTACTGCCTCAGCGAACGAGATTTCAGGAGGACTGTTCCTTATTCTGTGTGATTTGGGATGGAGTGAATTTCAGTGAAGGATGAAAACGGCACAGCAAGAGCTTTAATGCAAGGCAGTTCAGGCTGCAGGGCCGGCTGGGGTAAATAGCTGGGGAGAGGACCAGAGTGAAGCCTGCTTCATCCAGGTCCACTCCCCAAGCCACGCCCCCCCCCGTCAGCATGAATTGGCTTGTTTGAGTAGAGGGCTTGGCAGCAACCCATGAGTCCCCACGCCAGCCAAGGGGGGCACCACCACAACAGAAACATGGTATGGTGCCGCAGGACAAGCTGGGGGCGCAGCATCGGGCCGCAACCACCACTCACTACAAAACATGGTAAGCGGCCATTATGCAGCCCCTCCTTTTGGAACAACCTTCAGCATGAAAGACAGGACTAAGTTTATTTCATTCAGTTACTTCATAAAATGTAGATACTGCTGTTGTAAGAAAAATCTCAAAGCAGTTTAGAAAAAGAACAAAACAATACAATTATCAATAAAGAGTTAAAATCAGCCATTTAAAACAATAAAAAAACAAAAAAACCCCCAATAAGCTAAAACCAGAGTTAAAACGCGAGTTGTAGTCCAAAACATTTGGGAACACCTGGCTCGTGAAAGCTGAGCTACATTTGTCCCTTTTCTCTAATGTCCTTGTTAACTTACTTGCAGGGAAGTTTTGTTGCGTTCAGAAACATGACCCTGCCCACTACTTAGATGCAGAAGTAGCCCACATTTCTGCAGTGCAAAAAGGAATTTTGATTTCCCTGTGTTACGGTGTTGGTGGCAAGACCATCTCTCCTTTGAATCAAGCCCAACACTGTGAGTGACAAATGAAGCGACATCTTCTCAAACATGACCTTCTCCCGTCCTCTTTTCTTCCATGTTGCTCTGAGCTTGGGAGTGCCAATTCAGATTATAACTCTTACTTTCTTCTGTGGAGCAAATGACTCACATACGTCAAGCTTAACTTCAATTGCTCACATCTTAATAGGATTCGGTAATGATGTTTTGTTCAAAAGAGAGAGAAATTCTATTTAATAACTAATATGCAGCTTGGTATTCCGAAAATTTCAGTTGTGTCTCATCACGACATAAAGGACTACCTGAAAGAAAACAGATGATATTTCTGTCACTTCATTCTGTGAATCCTGAAAACAAGTTTTCCTTACCTGTGAATATCAGTTTTCAGAAAGACAAGTAAGTTAATCACATAATCCTCAGGTTTTCCTCTAGGAACCTCCCAATAGCATTGATTAATAGCTTAAAGATAAAGAGAGAGAGAGAAATCTGGGCAACAAATAGACAGGTGGTACATTCTGCCTGTACATAACCATCTCCCTTTAGGGAAAAGTATTCTCACAAACAACAGATGGGTGGTACAATCAAGACAGATCCATAACTGGTGCTGCTCTATAATCAGAAAAGCTAAGGACACCCCCCCCCCAAAAAAAAACACACTAAGCCTGTAGTGGCATTGGCTGGAGAATTACAGCATGTCATTCAACCCAGCAACCATTGTCAACTAGAACCTTTAGTCAGCCAATAAGGCATATTAATTGGAGAAGCAGAACAAATGTTCATCAGTTGATTCAGGTAGCTTTTGAAAATGGGGCACATTTGGGTTTGTTGGGGGGTTTTCTCACCAGACGACAGCACAAAAGCAAAATGCAGCACATGACCCTTCAGACCATGTACACACACATACACAGATTCCAACTGGATGAAAAGTGATGAGAGACAAGGGGGGAAGGGGGAGTTCTATATTGGGGTTGGGTGGGATGGGGAGGGGAGGGGGACAAACATTTCATTTAGCATTTTGCTGACTGCATCATCATCCACAGCATGTCATTCTGCTGCCACCCAGACTTCCATTGACTGGTTTGTTTAAGCTCAAAGTGGGAAAGTAACTAACACAAATACATCCATTGTCCGTGCTCTAATAGAATTAAGATGCAGACAACACTCGCTGCATTTCAATGAGACGTGATATACACTGTGTGTGTTGTTTAGTTGTTCACTTTCCCCCTTTCCAGCAGCTCCCAAGAATGGTAGAAGAGAAAAGGCGAGAATATTTAAGCTCATAAATACAAAGTACCCTGTGTTTAAAAAACTGTTCAGATTTTTACACAAATGGACAAATGCAAGGAAACACACAGTTGAATCTAGCAATTTGATCTGCACCGATTCCATTGTGGGGAGAGACAGAGAAGGAGAACTAAAACATTATATCACTGGGAGTTGTATACTCTACCCACCAGACTGAAGCAGCTATTGAGTCAATATTGTATAGGTTTCTCAAATGAACGGCATTCACCCAACAGACAAAGCACGACCATTTTTCCCTCCTTAACACTGGGCAGATTTTTTTTAAGGGGCGATTTATAATGTCATTGGTTTAAAATGTACATTGTTGTACAGCTACCTCCATGCAGACATAGAGGAACATAAAATTTGTGCTGAACAGAGGGTGTCCAGATCAGAGCATGGCAGATTAGGCATAAAGGAAGGCTGTATCAGGAGGCATAATACAGAAAGAGGAGACAACTGGATAAAAAGAGTATTCATGGAGAGCAACAACGTTAGACCTGCAGGCATATGCCAGCAACGCTGCACTGTGGTCTGCTGGCATGAAAACTACATAGACTTCACAGCAAACTCACATCGGTGCAGAATCAGCCCTTTTTAAGATAGCAGCTTTGTTGCTTTTAACAAAACCTGTTCTCTGTACAGGTCTGGTTAGGATAGGCTGGTGGTGGGCATGGATGGACTAGAACAGTGGTTCTCAAAAGGGGTGGCAGGAGAGGTTGCGGCAAGTGTGGTGGGAAGGTTCAACGACAAGCAATATTATATTTTGGGAATGATGCCTGTTCTTATGTAGCTGCAACGTTTTATACTTTCTGAGTGTCCCTTGATCATATTATATAGTACTTTTGTTCTATGTTATCAACTCAGCCCTGCTAGAAGTTGTTTCTTTTTGTTTTCCAGTCTATTCCTTATCAATTTTAAAAAAATCAATGTGGTGCAAGCAAATTTTTATTCTGAAAGGGTGGCCCAGAGAACCACTGGACTAGCCTTTGTGCATGGTGTTGAACTGGGTGTCCTTTCACCTCTTTGTGATTCTGTAAGAGGGGGAAAGAAGAAGGAAACAATAGGGCACTATATCCTTTAATTTTCAAAACTTTGCAATGAGAACAAATCATGTGCATTTCTGGCTGGGGCCAGCACAGTGCAGCCATGCTTCCAATCCAGAGGTTATTCTCAGGAGGAACTCATAGGAACTCAGTTCCAGCACCTCTCTGGTGGGTGCCATTGCCATTCTAAGAGAATGAGGAAGGTGTTTGTGGTGAGTTCTGGCACCTCTTTTTCTAGAAAAATAGCACGGTTCCAAACTATCCTGACCATGAGCCACTGTGGTAAAACTATCTTGCTACTCAGAGCCAAGCAACAATGTTCAGCAGAATCACATGACACACAAAAAAATTATGGGTTATAACCATTTCAGATATAAGTGCATATTATATTGTGTGTGTGCACATTCACACACTTCTTTTTAAAAATTCCTCCTATAACTTAATAAAATTGGATTGAACCAGTATTCTGACAAAGAGGTGTTCCCTTGAAGTACATTGACCATAAGTTCATACTGATGGCCATTCACATCGCAGCCCACACAGTCTGTAAGAAAAGTGTTATACTTGGTGAAAGAAATAAAATCTTGACACTGGCACATAAATCTCAACACTTTTTTCCCCATGGTTTGAAAGTCTCACTCATGTTGAGCTACAGCCCTGATCTACTTCGGCATTGGAAAACATTCATGACTGCTGTCAAGGCAGGAGTGAAATTGATGTATCTGAATTTAGTGTTACTGTAGCATGGCCTGTGACAGCAAAGGGTGTTTCTGTTTCGGGGTGAGATTCAATCACATACTGGCAAACTCAGATTGCACAATTAAAGTTGATTTGGCACCCTTGCACGAGGGCTCCTGCTTCCCTCCCAAAGGGTGGACTTCATACAGTAAGGAAAACAATGGGGAAATGCGCTGGAAAGTTTGAGATGCAGCTTGGCACAACGTCCCTACAAACAAATAAGCATGGATGCTCAATAAATAACGGACGCCATCTTACCTCCCCACAAATTTTATGCAAGCAAATCAGGATGAACGCTCATCCTGTGGACCTGTGGAGGTTATCATTATTATGAGTCCATGGGGACCCCAAACAAAATGTTGCCGTATATCCCTGGTATGAACATGTTACCTTTGACTAAAGGAGCTGGGAGTGGGGGAGCACACAAAATATGCCTGCAATAAATGACATACATGAACGATGAACCATCAGTGTACTTTTTGAGTACCTTTTGAATTGTCAGGAACCACCATGGCCGTATTTGTTGCTGCAAAAGCTGTCAAAATGGTGGTTGCCTTTGGTTTCAGTTCTCTGTTGTTATTCCCCAGAACTGTGCACTCAGTAACGGAATATTTTAGTTCTTGGTATTTACCACCATGAAAACTACTTTAGTTAATGAATTAGTTAATTTTAGTAAAATGAATTAGATTTTTTTTTTTAAGAATTAGAGAAATCTATCCAATAACTTTGTGTTCACCATCTACCATTTTAAGATCTTTAATAAACAAATGACTGTTTCTAACGGAGTATGGAAAATGTAGGCTTCAGGAGAGGGTGGAGAGAAATGATACAATATTACGTTTGAAAGCTCACTGTCGGTGTATTTGCCAGCCAGCACAGATTGCAAAAGCCTAGCAAAATTTCAGAGATCTGTGCCATTTGTTCTGAGATTTAGGATGATTCTCTGGGTGTACTAATAAAACCCCTGCCTGCTCTTTACTTGCTTGCACATAAATTCAGATAACATACAAACGCTGACAAATCAGCTTTCAAACACAGAGAGGGCAGAAATATTGCAGAAATTTTCACATCCATCTTTCAAGAAATTTCCATACAAGAGATTGGAATAATCCTTGCAAGGCAAAAAGAAAGAAAGAAAAAGAAAACCCTCTGACATAACAAAATGATGCAAGTTTAGGACCAAGTGCACAGAACGGATGCAAAATTAAACCAACCAAACTCATTAAAATGAGGGAGTGAAGCACATCTGTGGGAGATTTTCCGATCTTATCTTCAGTCACCTTTTTTCAGTTGATTTCAGTGGCTTGTGATAGTAGTCATTTCCATGTATTATTAAGAGAGCAACAGCCTTGCAGCAGGTTCATCTCCCAAACTACACACATTCATTAGAGCAGGGACCGCCAGTCTGGTGCCTTGGTGCACACATGGACCCATAGGGACTTTCCCTGGTGCCCACAGTGTCCCCTTCCCCTGCTGAAATTAGGTTTGAAAGAAGCATTCTGTTTTAGGCAATAGAAGAGGTTGCCGTGTGTTTGGTTGCAATGTGTGTGTGGTGCCCACAACTATTCTCCTGTTTGCAAATCAGCACACATACCCCAAAATATTGATGACCCTTGTATTCAAGTGTGTGGAAGAAGCCCCAGGCACAAAGCTGCATGCACCATTTTAATGCCCAGTGTTCCACTTCTCTCCTTCTGTTATATTCCTTTATCTCTTTATATCTCTCTTTCCCTTTTTCCCTTCCATCCCTGTCAAAATTTCCGCTTCCCATATGGCAATTAGGCATACACCCCCCCAAGAGCCTATTGCCATGCATAACATAACAAGAAGATCCCAACAAGAACAGACCAAAGTTCTCTCTAGTCCAGCAGTCACTGCTTGTCATTGTTGTGGTGCCCTCTTTCGCACCCTCTCGGCTCAGCCTCAAGTGCTGGCAAACCAGTGACACCCTGCTAAATCCACCACTGGTTTTAATGCACAGCACAGCTAGCAGCTTGACCTCTGGTTGTTTCCATCCTAGGGCCATAAGTGGCATGAGAGACAGTACCTCTTTGTTATGCAAACAAGCCTAAAGTCCATTGAAGCTGCCATGTGGCTAGCAGAAATTGTTTTTTAAAATGATGTCAAAATATTTGGGGGAGGAATTGAACATCACCATAAGTTGATCATTCCATCAGTGCAGGAATTGCACCTCCTCCCCTACATCCTGTTCTGGAGTTCTCCTGGCCCCCTACCTAGAGCCAATTTAAGGAGAGAGGGAGGCACATGGTGGGAGAAGCTCTGCTGTGAAAGTGGAATTTGTTAGGTGAATCCCACCCAGGATAAATTTTCTCAGAGTGCATTGGTTGTAGAATTCCGCTTTTGACTAGCACTGGATTTAAGGTACTTGGGTGCAGAATTCTGGTTGCTTTATTTCTGAGGATGCAAAAAAATATACACAGTGATGTTTGGCAACCCTCATCTTCAGATTTTAAAAGTATGTGCACAATATGTAGAGTTAAGTGCACCATATTTTCTATGCTGCGGTTTGTTCCCATTCTCACCTCTCCTGGGTGTGCCTTCCAGTTTCAAGATGCTCTTGCTGGGAAAATTCTGTATCTCCTGCACACATTGAAATCTTAAGACTGACATTTCTGCTGTTGCAGTGGAAGGTAGCTGTTTTGTAGGTCATGCTCACACATGGTGAGCCAGCCCGCCACACTAATACCCCATAGAGTGTGTCTAAGATAAGGTCTAAAACCATCAATTTGATGTGTTGTTTGGCAGGGAGCCCGTGAAGAAAGGGTTCTGGAGTGGTTTTTACTGTTGTAAGGTCAAGAGCTTCATGCCTAGATACCAGGAATTACAATAATCAAAGGGAGGTCATAAATGCATAAGATCAACATTGCTAAACCCAAGCGCAGCGGGAGAGCAACTGCCTTCTCTCTGAAGCAGGACATCCCTGGCAGTTGCATTTCTGTTCCCAGCAAGCACCAAACTGTGCAGGAAAGCTGGTGTTTGCAAAATCCAGGTAGACACAGACAATTAAATACGGCCCTAGAGAAATAACAGCGATACAAACACAAAGGCAAGGGATTCAAGACGAAGTTCTGCTTCTTATCTCAAATGAAGTGAGAGCCTGAGAAAGCAGAAACACTCTTCCTGGTGGGTTCAGTGGTCCCATGTGATGGATGCTTAAAAGAAGTTTCTTTTCAGAAAGATTCTTTTGCTTTCTGATTTTTCTTTCTTCCGTTTCAGAACTAATGCATCAGAAGACAATTGTCGAGAACCACCATTTGAAAAACTGTTTATGGACAGGGACTGACGTAATAAATTGACTCTGGCAGGGGTTGGGGAGGGGGTCTGCCTAACTTTATGATGTGATGTTTTTACCTGCCCATTATTCCGTTGCAATTGTTTGCCTACTAAAACATTCTGCAGTTCACAGAGGTTAAGTGCTTCCCAGCCCCAGCTCCAGTTTAATAAAACATTTAAAACAACCTAAAACAGGGCTGCCTTCAGGAGTCTCCTAAAAGCTGTGTAGTTGTTTATTTCCTTGACATCTGGTGGGAGGGTGTTCCACAGGGAGGGCACCACTGCCAAGAAGGCCCTCTGATGGGGCCCCTGTAACTTCACTTCTCGCAGTGAGGAATCCACCAGAAGGCCCTCGGAGCTGGACCTCAGTGTGTGGGCTAAATGATGGGGGTGGAGACACTCCTTCAGGTAAACTGAGCTGAAGACATATAGGGCTTCAAAGGTCAGCAGCAATGCTTTGAATTGTGCTTGGACAGAAATATACTGGGAGCCAGTGAAGATCCTTTAGGACTGGTGTGTTATGGTCCCTGCAGCAGGGGCAGAGGAAGGGGGGTGGGGGCAGCTCCCCCGGGTGTCACCACTGAGGGGTGTGACAAAATGGCAGGCGGCACTCACTGCAGGGCCTGTAGCGTGCCCAAGCCACATGTCTCTCCTGGGAGTGATGTGGTGGCTTGGGTGCCCACTGGCTCCGCGCTGCCCCAAACGGTTTGCCTGCCACCTCCCCCTCAGCTGTAGAGCGGCTGAGTGGGAGGAGGCAGGCAGACTCCTTGGAGGCCCCACGGAGCATCCTGCCCTGGCTCACCCCACCCCATGGTGACTGGCCCCACCCCTGGGCGCAGGGCACACACGCCACCCCAGGCGCCTGATCAGCTTGCCCTGCAGTTGCTCCCAGTCACCAGTCTAGCTGTCGCATTTGGGATGGCTACAGAGAACACAGTGGTCCGCTTTTTTAAGTGCCCATGAAGAAGAGTCTTTCAAAACACATTGGACCCATAAAATCATTATTTGTGCGTACCCTTGATATTTCATCTCACCCTTGTTTGGAGAAAAAAAGAAAGATAGCCTTGCTTCATTTTTTACAGTGTCTACTTTAGAATAGAATTCCCAACCTACTCAGTGGAAGAATAAACTTTTTGACAAGCTTCTTGGCATCCTGAGCTTTCTCTCCGCAGCCTTGATTCCCTCCCTAAAGAGAATGTCTGGGGTGCACCTGGTTCTAATGCTGGCAATGGGGTTGCCAGTGCAGGGTCATCAATATACTGTAACTAAATGTTGTAAAATGCAGATCAAAATAAGCCATTCTGGTCCAGCTGACTGTCAAGAACTCTGCAGTGAATCAATCATGGCCTGCTACAAGTCAAATCAGCTTTAAGGCCAGGCCAGTCATACTGTAAGTATTTTTAGAGGGCACTGCATACATATTGAAATATGTATAGGTATTTTTTGGTCAGATTTTGTCTAACTTACAATATTATTTTATTTTCAGATATATAGCAAAGCCCTAATATACGTTTCATACCTCCAAATCCTCCATTTATGCATTTATTTGTCACTGTTCTGACTTCCGGAGGCGGCGCGAAACGGCAATGGCGGTCCTCTTCAGCTGCTGAAGAGGGGCTCCGCAGAAAAGGATCGTGCGCTACGGCACAGCGACGATCCATTAAGATAAACCACGAGCAGAGCGAGCTCGTGGCCGTGGGACCCGGCTGGCACCTGGAGCGACCCCCGAAACGAAGAAGGGACCCCGTAAGGGGCTCCGGAAGCGCGGAGGGGAAGCGGTGCTGTGGGCTCATCGCTCTTTCTGCTGGAGTGAAGCCGCGCGGCTACTGCCGATGAGCGCCGACCTTTCTTCCTTTGAAATTGGACTCTAAATCTTCTACTCGTGAGTAAGGATTACTCTTTCTTTGGGATTACAAATTTTTGAATTTTGGCTGAAAGCGAGAGACGAAAAAAAGGAAGTCCGTCTCTCCGCATTGCTTAAAGATCAAAGACAAAGAACTGACAGCGGGAAGCGCTTTAAAGGGATTTAAAAACTGAAACCATCGTGCGTGAACGGAACTGTTAATTAAAAAGGTAAAGGCAAATTTTTCTTCTTTTAACTTTTATGGTAGCGATTAAACTGGGAACTTTCTCCTCCTTATTGGATTACAAATTTTAAGATACCTAGTATCGGGCTGGCAGAGTGAAGGAGAACTGTGGCTGCGGAAACTGTATCTAAAGTGGATTTTGACACATTTGGGTGCTCTGGAGGACAACTTTAAAGAACTGTAGCAGGCACCTTATGGAGAGATTTTGTGGCAATTAGTGGACACTCTGTAAGTTACAAAGAGGAGGGTAAAAGTTTATTTCTCCTTTCCCCCTTCTCAAAAAAAGACTGCTGTTTAAACTTTGTGGAACTGCAGGGACTTTAAATGGCGGACAAGTTTCTTCTTTTCTTTCCTGAACTGCAATAACACTCCCTCTAGTGGAGTTTTGGATTTACAATTGCCTGGGAACAAATTTTGTTTTGTCTCTCTGTGGTTTCTACTGGCAACTGTGGGTCTGCTTTTCCTATGGGAAGATTGACAATTTGACCTTGAGTCAGAGACAGGTGTGGAATGAGTGGCCCGCCGAAAACAAGGGCTGCAACAAAAGCGAAAGCAGGGAAAGGACAACTTTTGCAAACAACCTTGACAGCACAAGCACGCAGATCATCTGTCCCTGCTGTATTGGACGAAGTTGGTCAGACTGTATCAGAGGGTATGGCTGCAGGAGGAGCTGAGTCCACTATATTGAAACAGATGTTGGATCAATTTGCAATTTTAAATAAGAAAGTGGACGAACAGACGGCTAAAATTGACCTAGCCACATCCTCCATTACCAAACTTACTGAACAAGTGACACAACATTCACAAGCAATTGGAAATCTTAAAGATACAGTATCGGAGAATCGGAAATTGGCTGAGGCTGCAAATTTGAAAGCTGAACAAGCAAATAAAGAAATTCAGGAAATAAAGGGAGAAGTGAGGCCACTTTATAAACATATCAGTGACCAGCAGGCCTACCTGTCTTTGATCGAATTGAGAAACCGGGAAAATAATTTGAGACTCCGCCTTATCCCAGAATTTGAGAAAGAAGATTTGATTGGCTACTTGACAGAGGAGTTTTCTAAATTCTGGGATATAAAAGTTGATCAGGACTTTAAAATAATAACTGCATTCAGATTGGGAAGAGCAACAAGGAAGGACAGACCCAGGGACTGCTTGATTATTTTGAGATCGAAACAGGAGAGAGACAAGATATTGGACCTTCATTTTAAGAAATCACTTGAGTTCCAGGACAGGAAAGTGGAAATTTACAAGGATATACCAAAACAACTTTTGGACCTCAGAGCTGCTTATACGGACCTAGCAAGAGGCAACGGGATACCTTATAGGTGGGAGTTCCCTCAAGGGTTATCATTTACTTATAAAGGAAAGAAGATTAAAATCAAAATGCAAGAAGACTCCCAGAAGTTCCTGCACGACCACGGAGAGGACCTACAGAAGGGGACAGCGGCCCCTTGGCCACAACTACCGCCAGGAATAGGACCACCACTTGCTACCCCGGTTACGAAAGAAAAAGAGGACACTCCAGCTTAGAGTAACAACAGACTGATCCAGGATGTCTCTGCAGTTATATAGCTGGAACATCAATGGGGCGAATTCCCCGGAGAAAAGGAAAAGGATCTTTCATATTTTGAAAAAAGAACATTTGGATATAGTTTGTCTTCAGGAAACACATGTGACAAGACTCCAAAAGAAAGTATTAATAAACAAAAGATTAGGTCAAGAATTTATCTCATCAGACAGAGTTAAGAAAAGAGGTGTGGTGATTTATGCAAAGGAGAACTTGTCTCCAAAATTTTTATTCAAAGATGAACATGGACGAATTTTGGCAATCGAAATACAAGCTCAAGGAGAAAAAGTCTTGATATTAGGAATTTATGCACCAAATGAGGGGAAGTCGGAATTTTATAAGAAACTGCATGAGACACTGCTGGACTATCTGGACTATACTAACATCATTATGATGGGATACATGAATGGAGTGGTCTCTACTTTAATGGACAAGTCGCAGAGTCAAAATCTGACCAAAGATGGCAGACTACCTAAAACTTTTTTCGAACTGACTGACAATATGGATTTGATTGACACTTGGAGGACAAGGAACCCCCTAGGTAAAGAGGGAACGTTCTTCTCTGAGGCCCACCTATCATGGACAAGAATCGACCAGATTTGGGTAACTAGAGGGCTGGCACCTAAGACTGTAAGAGTGGAAATCTGCCCAAAAACCTGCTCCGACCATAATGCTCTGAAATTGGAATTAAGACTTACTCCAGCCGGTTCCTTCAGATGGAAAATGAATGACAGCCTGTTAAGAGATCAAGAGATTGTAAAGAAGGCCCAAAAAGCTTTAAAAGATTATTTTGAAATTAATTTGAACACCTCGATGGAAAAGAGAACAATCTGGGACGCAAGCAAAGCTGTGATGAGAGGGTTTCTGATACAACAGAACACAATCAAGAAAAAACTCTGGAATGGGAAAAAGGATAAGATATTAGAGAAGATAAAAGATGGCGAGAAAAAACTGAGATCCAATCCGAAATCAAAAGAGATCTTGAGAGAAATTAAATTCCATCAATCACAATATACGAAATTGATAAACCAAGAAGTGGAATGGAAAATTAAGCAAATGAAACAAAGATCTTTTGAATCAGCAAATAAATGTGGGAAACTGCTAGCATGGCAGTTGAAGAAAAGACAAAAACTGAACTTTGTTACTAATCTAGAGGTTGAAGGGAAGAACATCCAGAAACCAGGTGAAATTAGAAAGTGTTTCCAGAAATACTTTTAAAAACTGTACATGCAAGGACCCGAGGATGTGGATGAGATGGATCAATTTTTGAAAATCAACGGCCTTCCAGAAATTTCTCAGGATAAGAGATCAATCTTGAACTACAGAATAACACAACAAGAAATCGAGGCTGCCATTCAGAATATGCAATTGGGCAAATCTCCAGGCCCGGACGGACTTTCCTCCAAGTATTATAAGATACTAAAAGATTATTTGATACAACCATTAATGGAGGTTTGTAACCAGATTATGGACGGAGGGAGAGCACCAGAAACGTGGAAAGAAGCTTTCATTACATTGATTCCTAAAGTGGATACTGAAAAGACTCAGCTAAAGAACTACCGTCCCATCTCACTCCTCAATGTGGATTACAAAATATTTGCAGACATTTTGGCAAATAGATTTAAAAAGGTACTGAATGAAGTAATTCATAAGGACCAGGCAGGCTTTCTCCCAGGTAGACATTTGTATGATAATACCAGGAACATTATTGATGTCTTGGAACTTTTACAAACTAATATTAACACTAAAGCAGTGTTAATCTTTATTGATGCGGAGAAGGCCTTTGACAATATTTCCTGGAGGTTTATGAGGAAGAACTTGGAGGGGATGGGAGTGGGACGGGGATTTGAAAACGGTTTAGAGGCAATATATTCAGAACAGAAAGCTAAGCTGATAGTGAACAATGTGGTGACAGAAGAGTTCCAAATTGAAAAAGGAACACGTCAAGGGTGCCCTCTTTCCCCCTTATTATTTATTTCGGTCCTGGAGGTGCTCTTGAATATGATTAGGAAGGACCGGCAGGTACAAGGGGTACAGGTCGGAGTAAAACAATATAAACTGAAAGCCTTTGCAGATGACTTGGTTTTGACATTACAGGAGCCAGAATCTAGTACAAAAAGAGTTCTTGAACTGATTAAGGAATTTGGTCGGGTGGCGGGATTCAAGTTGAACAAACAAAAAACTAAGGTATTGAGTAAAAACTTGACATCTTTAGAAATAGACGGGTTTCAGAAGGAAACAGAATTAAATGTGGTGAAAAAAGTGAAATACCTGGGGGTTAACTTGTCTTCAAAGAACTTCAATTTATTCAAAGACAACTATGAAAAATGTTGGATTGAAGTTAAAAAAGATCTAGAAATTTGGTCAAGATTGAAACTTTCCTTGTTGGGCCGAACAGCAGCTATAAAAATGAATGTTTTGCCAAAAATGTTATTCTTGTTTCAAACCTTACAGATCGTGGACAGAGTGGAATGTTTTGGAAAGTGGCAGAAGGATATCTCAAAGTTTGTTTGGCAGGGCAAAAAGCCCCGAATAAAGTTTAAAATATTAACTGATGCGAAAGAAAGAGGGGGGTTTGCCCTGCCAGACTTAAGGTTATATTATGAAGCTGCCGCTTTCTGTTGGATGAAAGATTGGCTTTTGCTCAAGAACACTGATGTCCTAGATCTGGAAGGGTTTAACAACTCTTTAGGATGGCATGCGTATTTGTGGTACGACAAGGTAAAAACACACAAAATGTTTAAAAACCATATTGTCAGAAAAGCAATCTTCATAGTCTGGACAAAATACAAGGACTTGTTAGAAAGTAAAACCCCGAGGTGGCTATCACCAGTGGAGGCCAAGGCGCGGAAAAGACCCAATATGGAGGCCGGCTGGCCGACATATGGGGAAATAATTGAAAAAATTGGAGATAACTGGAGGTTACAGAGTTTTGAAAAATTAAAAGATAAGGTGCAAGATTGGTTCCACTATGCCCAAATTCAAGAGGTATTTAGGACGGATAAAAAAAAAACAGGTTTCCAGGTGGAAAAATCGAAACTAGAGACAGAATTGTTAGAACCGAAGACTAAGTTATTGTCAAGAATGTATAACCTGCTGCTTAAATGGAATACTCAGGATGAGACAGTTAAATCGGCCATGATAAAGTGGGCTCAAGATATTGGGTACAACATCATGTTTGAAGACTGGGAAAGGTTATGGACCACCGGTATGAAATTTACGGCATGTAATGCCTTGAAAGAAAACATTATGAAAATGATATACAGGTGGTACATGACCCCAGTCAAACTAGCAAAGATATACCATTTGACTGATAATAGATGTTGGAAGTGTAAAGAGGCCGAAGGGACATTTTTTCACCTGTGGTGGACATGCCCTAAGGTGAAGGCCTTCTGGGAAATGATATATAATGAGTTTAAAAAGGTGTTTAAGTACACCTATCCAAAGAAACCAGAGGCCTTCCTATTGGGCATAGTCGGCCAAAAGGTGTTAAAGAAGGACAGAACGTTTTTTATGTATGCAACTACTGCAGCAAGGATTCTCATTGCCAAACACTGGAAGACTCAAGATTTGCCCACACTGGAAGAGTGGCAAACGCAGCTGATGGACTACATGGAATTAGCTGAGATGACTGCCAGGATCCGCGACTTGGGAGAAGAAGCGATGGAGGAGGACTGGAAAAAATTTAAGGA
Source organism: Podarcis vaucheri (assembly GCF_965113315.1). Lineage (NCBI taxonomy): Eukaryota > Metazoa > Chordata > Lepidosauria > Squamata > Lacertidae > Podarcis > Podarcis vaucheri. The sequence goes on from NC_138749.1 coordinate 34,763,768, forward strand.
CTATCTGCAAAAATTCTATAAATTATACGAGCTATAAAATTCGCACGATTTGGAGAAAACAGCTCCGGCAACGAGAGTGAAGGACATTGAAACTAAATAATGAATTAATGAAAGGAATTAATGTTTAAAGGTTGGAAAAGTTATTATATTGGCTGACAAAAGAAACATGATAATAAGTAATTTAAACTAAAAGGTAAATTTGAAGGTAAAAAAAGAAACGTATGAAACAAGGATATAATTTGTTGAAATTTTATTTGTTAAGAATGCAATGCGGGGGAGGCGTGGGGAAGTTCGATAATAGATTGGAACAAGCTTGGAAACAATCAACTTTTTTTTTTTCTTTCTTTTCTTCTTTCTTGTAAAAGGATAAATTTCTGTATAAACTGCTGAACAATCTTTGTCTGGAAAAACAATAAAAAATTTCTATAAAAAAAAAATATTTGTCACTGTTCTATTTTTGCCAGGCTTTGCAAACCCTTTGTCAATTCAAAAGCAACAGGAATATTAGTTTAGTGTTTCATAGATCATCATCTCTGCGTTAAATACTCTCAATATGGCATTAGCACTGAAGAATACTGTCATTAGCTGCTTTCATTTATCTGATTTATTTTTTATATATATCCCCATGTGCTTGTGTGTGTGTGTGTGTGTGTCAGCTTCAATGGAGACTATTTTTTTCCACACAAAAGAAAGAAATATATGTTTTATGAACTTCTGCCCCCAAGGATTCTTGGAAATCCAGGCTGTGATAGTCTAGTTCAAACCTACATCCCATTGCCTCAGCAACAGAAAACCTCTGGTGCACAGGTCAGTTGACGGTAGCTTTAACGAGAACACTCTCGCCATGGGTGGTCTCGGTTTTATTCCTATTTGTACTTTTGTGTGACTTTGATACAAAAACCCAAATATTTCTTTTTCTTGTCAGGTGCTGCTTTCGATTTCAAAACTTGCCACAGCGAGAGAGAGAGAGAGAGAGCACATGCAGGACCCCTGCTTTCTAAAACACTAGGAATCTTGCAAAGCCAAATGTATTCTTCTTCTTCTTTACAGAATGGAGTTGATTTCAGAGCTAAGACTAGCCTTTGACCATATACCAGGCAGACTGCACATTGTATTTGTGCTTTTCAGCCCCGTCGCCCTCCTAGGATCACCATGGCATACTGCACTAGCAATAATATTTACCATATTGTCAGGCCGCCAGTAGCAACTGGCTTAATGAAAAGGTTTTCCTCCTACTCAGCAGAAGGCCCAGTTCTTTCAGGATCACCCTGAGAGATATTTACTTATCACACTTTTATTATCAACAGGCTTAAGCAGAAGCCTGTAAAATGCAGGGAGTAAGTCTGAAAGGTGAAGTTTATTGAAGGGAAATAGGTAGGGTTGATTGTCACTGGCAGTAAGGGCTAAAATGTCACAGTTTTCCATTCATAGCCATGTCCCTTTGTGTTCCTGGTAGACATAAATGGCCCTTTGAGAGGCTGGCGTGCAAGAACTTTGGAGATTGGGTTGTGTTCCTGGGACCCATGGGAATAATCACGCCATTTCAAGAGGATGTAACTTCTGTTGCAGGTGCCCCCTCTCTCCACAGAACTTGAATCTCTCCCCCCGACATTCCACTATCCCCCCCCCCGCCTCCACCACTCAACGTTCTTTACCCCCAGCAGCCTCCCAGATTGCCTTCCTTTGCCTCCCACCCTCTCAATTGCTCTGCTTTCAGTCCTGCTACTGCTCGGTTGCCAGTCTGAGCCTTGCAAAGTAGATAGAGCTGAAATACGAAGTGGGAGAGAAGTGTTCCTTTTTTTACGTCCTCCTCCAGGTTTAGGTCCTTTTCAAAAGGAGAAAAATATAGCCACCCTTGCCAATTCATAATGAAGTAGACAGTGAGCAGTGGTGGTGGGAAGAACTCAAGAGGCCTTGAAAGCAACAGGGGAAATATACAACTGTGCCACAAATTAGGCAATCCTTTAAAAGACATGTTTGACTCCTTTGGAGTTCTTGGTGTTTAGCATATAAAGCGTAGCTGAAAGGAAGCATTCCTGATCACTGCTGCCTCTTTCTTATCCAAAATAGATGGAGCTCTGATAAAACAACATGTACATTGTGTGGATAGTGTCATTCTATGATCTAGTCACTAGGTGGCACTGGACTTATTGTACATGTCAGGAGTTTCCTGCTGCTGCTTTCTTCTTTTTTTGCAGATAGACAATAAATGGCTTCATGACTGGTGGGTCATTAAGCCTTGCATGGCATACATGTAAATGCCATCCTCCCAAAGCCACCTACCTCCCAAACACACCATTTCCTTCTTTTTTTTTTGTCTGGACTCAGATTCAGCTTGTTAAACTTCATCCATCTGACTGTGGCTTTTAGACACTAGTTCAGAACCACAACATGCTCAGTCAAAGAAATACAGAGCTGAAGAACTCATCAAGGTTCTGCTATAGGGGTGAGGAATCTGTGACCCTCCAGAGGTTGCTGGACTACAACTCCCATCATGCTTGACCATTGGCCATGCTGCCTAGGACTGATGGGTGTTCAACAACATCTAGAGGGCTAAAAATTCCCCAGCTCTGTTCTACTGTTTTATACACACACACACCCCAAATTGAAAAGTTGAAAGGAACAATTACAAAAATACAGTCTTGCATATTGTCAGGGAACTGACATCAGAGGAAAGGGAGGTGGTAGGGCTCCCAGAGGCTGGGAGAGAGTCAGCAGCTAAAGCAGGGACCAGCAGGGGGAGAGAGGGTACTCTGGAGGAGGATCTCAGTAATGCTGAGAGAGACGCAGCAGCCAAGGCAGGAACCAGCAGGGGAGAGAAAGGGGTGAGAGACACGTCCAGCGAAAACAGCGGGGAGGTGTCAGAAGCAACCGTAGGGAGACCCATACTTCACCGGAAGCTGCCACGTCGTGAGTCCAGGAGACGCGTTTCCGTTAAGGAGCTTCTTTGCTGGAAACGCTTCCGCAGGCAGCCACTGTCAGACTCTACTAGTGACTAGAGCAGACATGTCTGAGGAGCTCTGTCACACACAGAGGTTTGTGGAGCCGCACAAACTCTGAGGGGGCACAGTTTTAAGCACAAGCAGCTAATCATCCCCTCACAGCAGTCTGACAGTCTTTGTACGCTGCCTGTGCAGGAGAAAGCATCATGAGCAACCCAGCCGGAACCGGAGAGGCAGGGGTTGGAGCTGGTCCAAGCTTGGAAGAAAGGTATCAAGCTTTGGAGGTCCAACTTGCGCTGCAGACGGCGAGGCTCGAGGAGAGAAGGGCTCAGGATGCAGACAAGAAGGGGAGAACCACTCAGTTCCCCAGAAAGGTACCAGGATTGGTGCAGAAGTTTGGGGGGGACCCCAAGGATTACCATGCCTTTAGGACAGAGATGCAATATGCCCTTAATGTGCAGTTTGATGAGTTCCCTGATGAGGAATCGCGAGTTGCTTTCGTAATTGGGCATCTTGAGAAGGGGGCGCGAGACTGGGTTCGACCCCTGATGGCAACGCACAATGATATCCTAAAGGACACTATGAAGTTCTTTCGTGCAATGGATATCATGTTTTCCAGCGATATTGAGGAAGGGGTGGTGCGCAGACAGCTAATGGCTTGCAAGCAGGGAAGCCGATCTGTCCGTGAGTACTGGACTGAATTTACCATGCTGATTCACAGATTGGGGTGGGATTTATCGGCGGCACCCATTCAGATGCTATTTGAAGAAGGTCTTTCTTCGGCTGTGAAAGACGAGCTGTCCCGGAGCCCCAGGGCGGTGTCTATGGATCAGCTGACCAAATCTGCGCTGACCATTGGAGCGCGCCAGGAGGCAAGAGCCTTGGAGAGGCGGGAAGGGAGAGGGGAACGTTGGAAGGAGTTCCGCATTCCAGACATTCCTGAGCCAGCTTTCCCGCCGGCAGAGCCGATGGAAATCGGAACAGCGCGCGTGCGCGCAGTTTCAAAGCCCAGTGAGGGGGCTAAGAAGGAGGGAAAAGGAGCCCGGAAATGCTATCTCTGCCAACAGCCAGGCCACTTTGCCAGAGTCTGCCCCCAGAGGAAGGAATGGCAAGGGATGGTGGGAGCTGTTGAGGGGGGAGAGCAGGGAGAAACGGAGCAGGTAAAAGCCAACGCCTGGTTGCCACAGTCAGGGCACTGCAGCCAGGCCAAAGAGCAGTGAAAGTGCCCATGCCAGAAGCTCCTCGACCTGCTCTAGTGATTGAAGTGTCGCTAGAGCTGCAAAATGGACACCCCCTAAAAATAAAGGCGCTGTTGGACTCAGGCAGCTCCTGCAATTTTATGAGCAAGGAGTTTGCTGCTGAACACCAGATACAGACGATCCCTTTAAGCAACCCCCTTCAGGTGACCACGATCGATGGCAGGGAACTGTTGGGAGGAGGAGTCAGCTTGCAGACCATCCCAATGATAATGAGGGTGGCAAGGCACACAGAACTGATAGCATTTAATGTGGCCACCTTGGGGGGCGCTCCCATTATTTTGGGAATGAGCTGGCTAGCCCTACATGATCCGCTGGTGGGCTGGCATCAAAGAGTGGTTTCCTTCGGTTCAGCACATTGCTTAGAACACTGCAGGGGGGAAAAGGGTTCAGCAGGGGCCCAAGCCACCCTGGCAGGGACTGAAGTAATGGAGAAGGGGAAGGTGCCACCACAGTATGCTGATCTCAGTGACGTGTTCAGCGAGAAGGAAGCTGACCAACTACCCCCGCATAGGCCCTTTGATTGCCAGATCAATTTACTCCCTGGAGCACAGCTTCCTGTAGGCAAGTTGTATGCCATGTCAGACAGGGAAATGCAGGAGTTGCGAGAGTTCATTGACAAGAACCTGAAGAGAGGCTTCATCAGAGAGTCCAAGGCAGCGGGGGGTAGCCCAGTGTTTTTTGTGGATAAAAAGCACACGGACAAGCCGAGACTTGTATGTGATTTCAGGCGGTTAAATGCAGTGACAGAGCCGGCGGCTTTTCCTATGCCCAGGATTGATGATATTTTGACCAGGGTGCGGAAGGGAAAGATTTTTACAAAGCTGGACCTAAGGGGGGCGTACAACCTGATACGTATAAGGAAAGGGGATGAATGGAAAACCACCATGTTCACCCCTTTGGGGGCATTTGAATACCTCGTGATGCCTTTTGGATTACAAACAGGCTCCGCGTGTTTTCAATCATTCATGAACCACGTACTGGGGCCTTTGCTCTACAAGAATTGCGTGGCCTTCCTAGATGATGTGTTGGTGTATTCGGAGAATGAGGAGCAACATGTGAGGGACGTCAGAGAAGTGTTGAGCAGGCTGCAAGCCAACAGGCTGTGGGTGAAACTGGAGAAGTGTCAGTTTCATACCAAGGAGGTGGAATTCCTGGGGTACCGCTTGTCAGACAAGGGGTTGGCCATGGACCCCGGCAAGGTTCAAGCAGTGCTGGAATGGAAAACACCCAAAACCAAGAAGGATGTGCAGAGGTTTCTAGGGTTTGGAAACTTTTATCGTAAGTTCATCCGAAACTTCGCCCACCTGACGGCGCCCATCACGGACTGTCTCAGCAGTAAAAAGAAGTTTGTTTGGACGGCGGAGGCGGAGCGAGCGTTTGAGGAACTGAAAAGGGCCTTCGCCTCTGATGAACAACTTCTGCATGTGGATTTACAAAAAAAGCTGAGGGTCGAAACAGACGCATCTGACAGAGCCATAGGGGCGGTGCTTCTTCTGCAGCCGGGGAAGGAGGAGTCAGAGTGGCGACCGTGTGCCTTCTTTTCGCGAAAGCTGAACAAATCCGAGAGGAACTACACGGTGTACGACCGGGAACTTCTTGCGATTCATGAGGCTTTCCGGAGATGGAGGCACCTGCTAATTGGTGCACAACATAAGGTGCAAGTGTGCACGGACCATAAGAATCTAGAGTATTGGAGAACTGCGCGAGTGCTCAACCAACGGCAGTTGAGATGGGCCCAGGAGTTCTCCAAATTTAACTTTGAGATTTGTTACGTGCCAGGCCCAGAGAACGTTAGGGCGGACGCTCTCTCACGCAAACCTGAATATTTGGAGGGGGAGGGAGCACCCGAAGAGACCCATGTCATTCCAGAGGACCGCTGGGTGTGTGGGGCAGCATTGGTGGGGCAAAGGGAACTGGTAGAGGGAACGGTGCAGGATGAATACGCCCAGGACAAACTCAGGGGTCTCAGGAGGGAGGGAGACAAACCCGGGGGTTTTGAGGAGAGAAACGGGGCGTTGTACTACAAGGGAGCGTTATACATACCTGAAGGGGAATTGAGGGAAAAGGTACTCAAGCAACTGCACGATAGCCCCACAGCAGGGCATTTTGGGCAACACAAAACCATGTGGCTGGTTACCAGGGAATTCTGGTGGCCCAAGGTCAGGGAAGATGTGCGGGAGTATGTGAGAGGGTGTGACCAATGCCAACGAGCCAAGGGGGAGAGGCGGGCACCGGCAGGTTTATTAGAACCACTACCCACGCCGGAAAGACCATGGGAGGCAGTGGCAATAGATTTCATGACTGATCTGCCAAGGTCCAGAGGGAAAACAGCCATCATGGTTGTGGTAGACCTGTTAACCAAGATGGCCCACTTTATAGCCGGCTCACATGCGGTCACAGCGGAAGAAACCGCTAAATTGTTTGTGGAAAATGTGTTTAGGCTGCATGGCGCCCCCTTGAGGGTGGTTTCTGACCGAGGGAAACAATTTACTTCCAGGTTCTGGAGGAAGCTCATGAGCTTATTGCATGTAGAGGTGAATTTCTCAACTGCACGTCATCCAGAAACCAACGGGCAGGCGGAAAGAGCTAATGGTGTCCTCCAGCAATATTTGAGGTGTTATGTGAATGACAGAGAGAATGATTGGGTGGAGAAGCTGGCGTTGGCAGAATTTGCCTACAACAATGCAGAGAACGTGTCCACGGGGATGAGCCCCTTTTTGGCTAATCACGGGTGTCATCCCCGAGCCTTCCCAGGGGGGGAAGGGGAGAACTGGAGCGTTCCAGCTGCAGAACAGTTCGTTGAAGAAATGGAAGCGATCCATCGCCAGCTCCAACTTAACTTAAACAGGGCTAAGGAGGAATATAAGAGGCAGGCAGACAAAACCAGAAGGGAAGGGGAAAGCATTAGGGTGGGGGACCAGGTGTGGCTGTCCACCCAAGGGTTACCATTCAAAGGGGGTTGTAAGAAGTTAAGACCCAAAAGGCTGGGCCCATTTGAAGTCACGCAGCAGGTCAACCCAGTGGCTTTCAGACTCCGGTTACCGAACCACATGAAGCTGCACCCAGTGTTCCACAGGTCGTTGCTGTCACCGTATAAAGGGGACAGAGAAGGGAGGGTCAATAGGGGACCAGCTATGGAGGAAAAAGAACACAGCTACCATGTAGCGGAGATTCTCGATTCCAGGTGGAAGGGAGATCAAGTAGAGTATTTGGTAATGTGGGAAGGGGAGCCGGAGTCGGAAAACACCTGGGTCATGGCAGAGGATGTAGATGACGAGGTTTTGATAGAAACTTTTCATCAGAGATTCCCTCGTAAACCTCAGCCAGTGGCGAGGTTCCGGAGGGAATACTTCGCCACCACCGACGAAGAAGAAGAGTTGGAGGGGTTCTCTGATTCCGAGGCGGAGGAGGATTCAGCGAGCCGGAACGAAGACCGATGGAGGGAAATGTTCGAGACGTCTGAAGATGAAGAGGATTCTTTTCGGGGTTTTAGCTCCTCACCGCCCAGAGGAGAGAGTAGGAGTGGGGGGGAAGGGGGCCCTGGAGGGGAGGTGGATGTCAGGGAACTGACATCAGAGGAAAGGGAGGTGGTAGGGCTCCCAGAGGCTGGGAGAGAGTCAGCAGCTAAAGCAGGGACCAGCAGGGGGAGCGAGGGGTCTCTGGAGGAGGATCTCAGTAATGCTGAGAGAGACGCAGCAGCCAAGGCAGGAACCAGCAGGGGAGAGAAAGGGGTGAGAGACACGTCCAGCGAAAACAGCGGGGAGGTGTCAGAAGCAACCGTAGGGAGACCCATACTTCGCCGGAAGCTGCCACGTCGTGAGTCCAGGAGACGCGTTTCCGTTAAGGAGCTTCTTTGCTGGAAACGCTTCCGCAGGCAGCCACTGTCAGACACTACTAGTGACTAGAGCAGACATGTCTGAGGAGCTCTGTCACACACAGAGGTTTGTGGAGCCGCACAAACTCTGAGGGGGCACAATTTTAAGCACAAGCAGCTAATCATCCCCTCACACATATATATATAGCTATATGAAATAATCACTTGTGGAAAGATGTGGCATTAAAAATATTGTGCACCTAGAGACAAAGAGTAAACATTGCAGCATAAGCCGATAATCATACTTAAAATAAAATAAAATAAGCTTTCTTCTGTTTGCTTTCTGCGTCTCCATGGCCCTTAATTGATCTCCTGAGTATCCTTCCAGTACTGGAAAACTCTCTGTTGGCATAGAGAACTGAAGGCAACCTTGAACCAAGACTGCAAGGAAGCCCCTGCTCACCATGGTGACGAGAGCATTCCTGAACTGTGAGATCAGGTTTTCCATTTCTGTTCTTCAGTGCTTCACTCGGAGCTGTGTGCTTCTATTAATATTCTTTGGTCTCCCCTTTGTCAAAAAATCAAGTTAGTGAACTAATATTTACAAATCAGGCTGCGCATGGTACTGATGAAACCAGTTTCAGATTACCAAGATGGGAAGTGCATTTTAAACTGAAATGATTTATCTTAGAATAATTCCACCGAGTTCAGCTGTACGACAGAGGAGTTGCTTGAGGAAGTATTTCCCAGTTTAGGCCAATTCTAAAGCCCTCCTTGTGCATTCAAACAGCATGGGGGGGATAAACAGGGGGTTAGGAGCAGGTGAATACATGCCAGTTTCCCCCCCCCCCGGATCTGAAGACCCCCCCCCTGTACAAAATGCATCCCCAACATTCCTACATTAAGTAGTAAGGTCCGAAAGGGGCTTGTATGTGTGCTTTCATACCTTGTGCTTAGAAACCACGGTCATTCCCAATCATGGGGAGGCTTGAAGATGCATTCAGGGCTGGGATAGACCTCTGCCTCAAATTCTGGAGAGCAACTACTAATCAATATAAAGACAGAACTAGACAGACCACAGGTGTGACTCAGGAGAAAGCAGCTTCCAGTGATCTTCCCACTTAATATGGGAAGCTTGAGGGTGGAATGGAAGCACTTGGCACAGGTGCACCTGCTACATTTATATAGGAGTTTGGAGTCTGTGAGGGCATTCAGATGTGCTCCATGGAACTATGGCTATACCACTTGATGTTTCTTTCCAAGCATGTCTGCCATACTCCCCTTTGTATGTGGTAATGAAGGACAGCAGTTCAGTGGTAGAGCATCTGCCTTACATACAAAACATTTCCAGTTAGGGCTTGGAACACACCCCGTTGAAAATCTTGGACATCTGCTGCCAATTACCATTGACAACACTGAGCTGTCTGTCTCAGTATTAGGCAGTTTCCTTTATTTGTGTGATTCTGTACAAAAGAGAGAGGAAGAGCCATAGCTGGGTAGAACAGAATGTTCTAGAGCTGGGCTTTAATTGTTTCTTTTAGCATCTCCACTGCCTGAAGCAGTGGTTTATATCCAACCTATGCCTCTTTCAGATGCTGAGATTCCTGCATTGCAAGGGGTTGGATTAGCTGTCCCTTGGAATCCCTTCCAACTCTAATTTTCTATGATTCTATGAAAATACTCTAGATCAGATGGCCAGAATCATTGATCATTGAAAGGCCTTTGTTCACTAGGCAAGACTCTTACCACAGAGTTGGAGAACTGGTGCTCTTCCAGATGTTGCTGGAGTCCACCACCCATTATCCCTGACACGGCCACAGGTCCCCGCCCTGCTCTACCAAACACTACTTATTCTTCTCTCACGGTTTTCTATTACCTGACCCTGACTCATAGGGCATTGCTGAAGTTCTTTGTCTAGAAAGAAAGGAGGCCTCATTGACCAACCAATCTCCCAGCCAGCCAGATCTGGCCCTCGCCCAACATTTGTTTGTTAACAACGTGCACCACAATCTCTTGATTTAGCAAACCACCAGCCCCTCCCCGCTTTCTTGCAAGTACATTTTGAACTCGCACATTTGTCACAATGTGAAAATGTGCCGCTGAGCATATTCTCCCAGTCCCAGCTTGTGATCTGCTGCAGGCTGTGAGCCGTATGTGACGGAAAAATTCCAGATTCCCTTTGCAACTGAGAGAGGCTAAGGAGGGGGCCTCTGAATAGAAACACCACCGCCACCCTCACAAAACGACACAATCAGCATGCACGTTTGCAAAGCGGTGTGAAAGCCGAGGCGGGTCCCATCCTTGCTGAAATTAAGGAAGCGATTAAGGACGCGTTTCACCTCAAAAAATATCTACAGAGACGACACGGTATTGTTGGCTGCATGAATGTACTGCATCCATGCTCCCACTCTGCTGTATTGCTGTGGCAAGAAGTTGCTAGGTTACACTGAACGTCAGGAATTCAGGGAACAATGTACTTATATCTTTTCTTTTCTTTTGCCTTTTCAATTTTGAGATGGGGGGGGACCATAAGGAGTGTGTGTGTGTGTGTGTGTGTGTGTGTGTGTTGACATAAAATACAGTGTGGCACTGAAGTAATTTTGCAGTGGAGAGATGAGAGGAAAGGGGTCTTTCATCTCCCTGACAGCAGTTTACTTCGTGTTGTGACTTACAGAGGGCAATTGCAGGACAGCTCACCAGGATGTCAGGCTGAAGGAGAATGCTTGCAGCGCTTGTACCCTGGCAACTGCTTCTCCAGCCGGGCTCTCCAAACAGCAGAAACAACTACCGTTCTGAGTGATATCAACCGGTCCTGCTGGAAGCCTGTGACAGTTCTAATGATGTCTGAGCTTGGGGTGGAAGAAACCAGGCCTTTCATGCCGCAAAACAAATCTGACAGATCAAGAGGAGGATCTTGGCCTCCTGGCATTGTGACTTGAGCTTCATTATTCTTATTATCATCATTCTGCTCATAGATAATGTTATAATTTACAGTCAGGCATTGTGCGGCCCAAATGATTGATGTCGCTTGGGCATGAATAACTATTTTGGTAGGTTTAATAATGGATCTTCAGGGAAACTCAGCATGTGGGGGTGGAGCTGTCTCATAAGAGCAGCCTTTGGCTCTCTATTCAGAGTGGCTGGGGCAACCTAGTCAGATGGGCAGGGTACAAATAAGAAATATGATGATGATGATGATGATGATGATGATTAAATGAAGTTGCAGCAACTTGTAGGTAACAGCCACAATCCAGCGTGCATTTCAGTGGGCTTAAGTATGCAAAGCTATTGGTGCTTTAGTGGGGAGTAAGTACCAATGCTTTTGCTTCTGTGCAATCATTCATAGGAATGGGCTATATAGGCATGCCTACCTGTGTCTGATTACAAGTGGTGTCCTTTTGACTCCCCAAAGCATTCACAACAGCTTGGGCTCAGAGGATTTGGGTTTGAGCCATCATCATTTCAAAGGAGGTTTCCTTCTTTCAAGGCAGAAAACACACAATCCTCTCCAGGCAAATTTGCTTCTCTATCCTATTTTAACGCACCCATCAGTTAAATTGATATCCATCAGTAAATTAGGCTGATACCCTAACACTATGGGAGCGAGTCCTATTGAACTGAATGGGATTCATAGGGAGACATATAGGACTGCATTGTGAGACAAAACATTCATATGCAAACTAGTGCTGATAATTAAAAAGCAACTAAGGTGGAACTGGGGCCTGTGACCCTCCTGGTGTTGTTAGGAGCCAGGTCCCATCATTCCTGACCATTGGTCATGCTTGCTGGGGCTGATGGGAGCTGGAGTCCAATGACATCTGAAGAGCCACGACTTTCTCATCCCTGCAGTCTTTGCAGATATGTGCAGTCCTCCCATAAGGACAGCTGTCTGTTTTGGGGAAGAATAATAGAAGGAAAGGGATAAGTAAACTGTATGCAGAACACCACATAGGCAGATGCATCATGCTCTTAGGATTTACTGAATTAATAGTCTTGTCATTGTGTGGATGGGGCACTCAACACCAAACTATAATACATATGCTAATAAACATTTAGGAACAACATGAACATGTATTCCGTACTTTGTATGTTTTGATGTGTGGCTAAGATATCACTAGTCCAGCACTGGCATAAGCGTGCTCAGGCCCATTTCAATCGATTATCTTAAGCAAACCTCACTCTTTGTTTAATTGCAGTCTAAGTGTTTAACCAACCAGAGAGTACATCTCTGACAGAGCTGGAAACCAGTTCAAACAAAAGCAGGATAATTCTTTAATCCTGCGTGGGAGTGGGAGGGAGATTGGCAGCCTAAGTTTAAAAGGCTGTTGCATCTCACAAAGAAATGGGATGTTTTAATCGTGATTGCAGAAGAATGCATCTTCTTAAGAGACCAAGCCATAGGCAGTGTTGTTCGCATCCTGAGAGTTGATATTAAGAGTCAATACAAGAAATCCCGACTTGTAAAAGAAATATAATTCACTGGGGAGATCTGTTGACATTATGCAAAGCAAACGAGAACTCTCCTTAAACAGATGAGCAAAACACTAGAATTAAAAAATCAGCCGACTCTCTTCATTCTTAGCAAGTACCATTTCCAAACAGCACTAGGAACTATGCACAAGCAACAGGAAGGAGCCTCTCTTTTTAATACCTAAGGGCAGCAATACCCCATTAGCACCACATATAGCAGTCTGGTGAGAAGCTGCTGAGTCAACCTAGTTCTAGAACTCCCCTTGTTTGCTAATGCAGCACACATGCTTCAGGATGTGATTATTTCACTCTTGCAGCATAGCAGGAAAGCCTGTTGATCTGGTGCCTGCACAAGAAAAGCTCAACATCTTCAGCTGGAAACCCAAATTCTGCTATCACAATAAATTACACAAATTAAAAGTACTTGCATAATTTATTGTATTTCCCTAAATAAGATTTTTTGAATCATTTGGAAATATTTAACTGGTCTTTACTTTTTAAAAGTTTCAAAGGGGAAATGAGGGGCAGGACAGGGACAGAGAACATGGACATAGCTGGGGGGGGCAGGGGGGACAGCTGCCCTCCCAATCAAGTAGATAAACAAATACTTAACTAACTGACCAATTGTGTCACAAATAACTCGGTTCTGCCCCCCTATAACATAAAGCCTGCCCCCCTAAAATAAATCCAGGCTACACTCATGACGGAGAAGTGTGTAGGCAGTTATCCCAACCATGATGACTAGAAACTTTTTTATTTATTTGCTATAGCTTTTATAGCTCATCTTTTTCTCCAAGGAGCTCAACGTGATGTGCATAGTTCTCTGAGGCACTTAATCCAGATAACAAGGCTGAGAAGCAGTGACTGGTCCAAGGTCAACCAGGTGAGCTTGATGACTGAATGGAGATTTGAACCCTGGTCTGCCAAGGTCCAAGACTGACATTCTTAACCACTGCACAACACTGTCTCTTAAGAAAAGCTGGCTCCTAGCAGTCTGTATTTGCTTCCCAGATCATAATCTCGCTATTGGAATACGTACAGGATATGTTAACTCCAAAACGGGTCGCCCCCTCCCAACTCAAGATATTTTAGGAAAGGCTGCAGCCTCTATCCTTTCCTTCAACACGACAGAAACTTGACCTTCCATATCACGTCGTCGAGCCTAGCAACGTCGTCCCCCCCCCGCACTCCCCTCCCCTCATTCAAGAGACGGTGAGACGGCGCGTACCTAAGCGAGTTGCAATGAAAGGAAGGGGCTTTATCGAACGTTTTCATGAAAGAGACTCCCGTGCATTGACCTAATCCGAACGCAGCTTTTAGCAACGAGGGGAGGGGCAAGCCAACGGGTGTACGCGAGAGCTCATGAGTCGATTTGCATTTCCCCTAGTGATTGGTTGCTGGAAAAGAGGGCGTGTCAAGAAGGGGGCTCGTCCCCCACCCTCTCCGCCGCCCTCTTATTTGTTTCAAAGGGCGTTGCTCGCACCGAAACGAAAAGGAACCGGGAGGCGGGCGATGCTCGCCGCAGCCACTAGGGGGAGCGGTACCCCAATGTTGCTGTCCCTTCGCACGCGTCTCCCATGCCAAAGATCCCGTTCGCGAGGAAAGCGTTAATAGGGGAACAGCAAGCCAGTGAACGGCTTCCACGTCTGAAACCACCCCCTTTTCAAAGTATGTGAGGGTGCTCATAAGCTTATGTAAATAATTCCCCTGTAGACGGAGCCAGCAAATAAGGTGTGTGCGTCGGTGATGCCGAATGAGAAGCAAGGGAAATCTATCATTACAGTCACAAGCACACTTAAAACAGCGCCAGCTATGGACACAGTGGGCATGCGCGCAGATGCAGGCATAAAAATGCAATCAAAGCTCCTCGTTTGAGGTCCGCCGCCAAGTTGAAGGTATTGCTAAATTTCCTAGAAATCAGAATTCCCACAATGCCTGTCATTTTGTACAGAGTCCATGGCCACTGAAGGCTGGCTCCCCCACCATTCAATAGTGTAACTGCACCAACAGATTACAGGCATGGATTCCTACATGCATGTTATTCTGCAACAATGCAATGCTTGGGGGTCAAAACAATAAAAATAAAAAACAATAGGAAGGAAGCGGCCAAATACTGTATGCAAAAAGTGAATGCACGCTGACACGCTATGGATTTCAAGGGAAGACATTCCATTAGGAAGTAAGGTCAATTAAAAATAGAGCTCCAGCTCCCTATTAATATTAGAGGTCGTACAGCTTGATTCTATGCATGATTACTCGGAAATAAGTCCCACTGGGTTCAGTTTGGTCTTACTCCCAAGCAAATGTGATTAGAAGTGCAGCCTGAGGGGTAAACTCCATTGAACTCAATAGGACTCACATAGCTGTATAGAATTGCACTCGTTTCTCCAGCACTGAGCACAATGCAGCCGATCTTTAGCCATTTTTTAAGCCCACTGATTTCAAAAGTGGAGCCCCAGTGCAGTGTAGTGGTTAGAGTTCCGGACTAAGGTTAGAGGGAGACATGGGTTCAAATCCCAATACAAGCATGAAGCTCACTTGTGACCTTTGGCCAACTGAACTCTTTCTTAGAAGGTCGTTATGTGAATAAAATATGGGGGGGGGGTGTGTGTGAAAAATAATTTGCGACTCCTTGGGCTTCTTGGAGGAATGGAGGAATAAAAATGTAACAAATCAGAAGTCACCGCTTGCTTCACATGTGTTTCACAGCTTCACTGAAACATGTTCGGCTTGCGCCGGATCGCGCTATTTAGGATTCGGCTGTAATGGTGCGATCCTTTGCTTTGTCGCAATACGATAAAAACCATCTTTCTTAATCTGTTGCAGGGGGGAGGGGAAGTAAGAGTGCTATACTAGCTGGTTTCTTCGCTCATCCTGAGCTTCCGCAGCAAAAAGATACTTACTTTTGCAGAAGCGCAGGCAAGAAGGAAACAGCTAGACTTGAGGGCATCGCCGGAGGACATGTTTACACGTTGATTTTAGCATCTTGGAACAGATCGTAGCTAAGTAGGGGGCGGTTTTCTCGAAAAAGAGGGAGGAAGTAAATGAATTTTAAATCCTATCAGTCTAAAACTACAATCCCATGAACATTGGGTAGGGGGGGGGACCAAACTCCGTTGAACAGACGGGGACTTTTCTTCCGAGTAAACGTGCACAGGGATCGGGCCACAAACCTGTCAAGCAGCCTCAGCCCAAGAGCAGCGGCTTAAGTGGCTTGTGGATCGAGCTGGCTGCGTTTCCTATACAGAAGGAGGGGAAATGCTTTTGGAATTATAAAACAGACTCCCGTAACAAGAATTGCCTTTTTATTAACAGTTCTGTTCAAATATTGAACTTTCCCTCTCCCGCTAAAACGGTTTCCGAGCGAGGGAATGGAAGAGGCAAGACAAGCTGTGGGAGTAGCTGGGAGACCCAGATATTGGGCGCGTTTATTTATGCCTTTTCGCCCTCCTGCGGGGCTCGTTTTGCTTGAGTGCAGCAAAGAGGACGCCTGCAGGATCAGGGTTTGGGGTTCATATGTCTTCCTGTGTTGCTATGTATATAGGATAGGCGTGGAGGCGGAAGCAACGCATACTTTTCCAGGTGATGCTATAGATTCGTCCCATTATCATCCCAATTCAACATTCCCTCCCACTTCGCCCTGATTCCTCATAACACCTTTTTATTCCCAACCTGTCACCCTCTGAAATGTGGCACCTCAAGGGAGGTCCTATTCCGCCTAACTCAGACGAGTTTCAAGTCAAACAGGGATCCTAAACACATTTCACATGGATGAAAGGTTCATTGAAAGGTTCAGCGTGGCTTTGAGTCTGGGGTGACAGTGGCTTTCGGTTCCAAAGGTCATTCGAATTACCGCCCTTGCTTGAAATGAAGTTCCATTTAAATCCCTCCTACAATGAGGCGATTTATTAATTATTAGTGATAAATGCTACTTCACAGCTGGAAACGATCCAGCCAAAGTCAATCGCTTTGAAGTCCCATTGATTTCAATGGGGAAGTGAAGCACGTGCTTGGCATCCTTCCTTTGAAATGAATGGCGCTTTGCTTTTATCTTCTTTTATCTAATTGTATTAGGTTTTTCTTTTTAAAATGAACAGGTATTTTTTTTATTTTAAGTGACCATTAGGGAACCGTTTTTGCATAGGAAATGGGAAGGGTTCCCCATCAGCTTTCAAAGTGACAAACATCCTTTAAGGGGCATCGGTCAAGAGGAGCAAATCCAAGGGCGGTTGTTGTCAGGTGAGCATGTGGTGTGGAAGGTGACACACGCGCTGACGATCCAACAAGCGACGTCATCCTAGTTTGGAAGGGGACTCTTCCAACAGGTCACAGGCGAGCTGGGGGATCCTAAGCTGCTGCTTCGGAAGTCAGCCAGTCCCCTCAATGGAGCCTCCTCCCAAGCAGGTGGTCCTTCAGACTACAGCTTTGCTTGAAAAATATCACCGGGCTGAGACAAGGGTCACTTGCTTCAAAGCTGGGTGCGCTTAAGAGCGCAGCAAAGAGCCTCTTTGCAAAGCGCTTTCCGTCTAAATAAGGAGAAGGGCCGTAGCTTAGTAACAGTGGATCTGCTTTGCACGCAGAAGGTCCCAGGTTCAAATTCCGGCCACTCCCTACCCCAAATCCTGGAGAACCGCTGCCAGTTAGTGTAAGACAGTACTGAGCTAGATAGACCAATGGATGGTGCAGAAGCAACCTCCCATGTTCTTATGCATGATCCAATGATGTCTTCTGTCGTTTACTTCTGGAATGGGGTCGTCGGGATGGTTGGATCCTATGCCTGCCTTACCTGGGAGTAAGCCCCATTTAATTGAATCACACTCTCTTTTGAATAAATATGTGTACATTTGTGCTCTTACGTGGGCTACGCTCTACTGGATTCCGTGGGATTTAGACTGTATTATTATGCCTATTTACCTGGGAGTAAACTAAGATTAAACCATTGAGATTTAGGTTGGAATAGAAATGTACAGGATTGCAACATTAATCCCGAGTAAAGAGGTGAGAAATTGTTACTGACTCACAGGAAAAAGCAAGCGTATTTTGATCGGTTGGAAAACTAAATAAAACAGCTTGACCCCTAAACTTGTCTGTTTCGTGTACATTTGATGTATCATTATAAATTTTCTTTGCAATTCTTTACATTAACAGTGGCAATCAGACCACAATTATTTTGTCCCCCAATAAAGTGGTTCTTAACATACTTTTTCCACACCATTGGCAAATTCGTTATTTATACGTTGATTTATCCACAGTAATTGTTATTCAGAATTAGATCCAACTTTATACAGTGATGCTTATTCCCAAAGTAAATCTGAATAAGACTGCTCTCTGAGCACACTAGCATTTTGTTTCTGCAATCCTAAACTCATTTATCAGGGGATAAGTCCTATTGATCCCGGTGTGACTTACTTCAGAGTAAATGCATTAATGATAGGACATTTAACTAGGATCAAGGCACCATATCAGTTTGCATTATAACTTTTGCGGTGATCTGTTTTTATGTCACGATGCTCCAATGTTGTTCTTTTTTTAAAAAAAATGTCGGAGGGCTGTAGATAATTGCAGATAACTGAATTGAGATATTATATCTCATAGCGCTACTTCTCGATCTCTTGATTACAGATTTCCACTTGGTTTCCATTTAACTCAGCAACAAAGTTCCTTAGGGCTTTTCTTTCCAAAGTTTTCTTTGGAAACCTACCGCAACCTACCGCGTTAGAGACAAAATCGGAGCCAGCCACGGTCCACCCATCTCTGGATGTGAAAAACCAGCTCTAGACCTGCACAATTTGCTGGTGAAATCACCCGCTATTTTGAGCTTCCCGCTGTATCGCGCTTGCTGAGACTTGGCAGCCAGGTTGCTGTCACCCTTCGGAGGTGCTGAAGTTAGGCGAGAAGTTCCTTCTTTTTTCGCCCGCAAAAGACGTCAAGATGCTGAGCAAACATGAGCTAAGAGAACGTGCTTCTCTTTTATCGCCTTGATATTTCGTCTTTTGAATGAGCACCCTGCCCGTTTTGCTGTTGCTGAACTAATCTTTCGGCTGGGCTGGGATTTGGGGAGTTGGGGGCAGGCTGAGGAGAAAGACTGTGCCCACTTCTGTGCTGTGCGGCTCCCGGCAGCAACCGAATTTGGACCCCTCGCAAATGAGAAAGGGTGGCGGAGGGAGTTGGCGCCTCAAGGATCTGTGTTGTGTGTGGGGGGGGGTCTCTTCCGGCCATCCCCAACCCCTTGAATAAATTCCCTTTTTAAGAATGAAAAATGTTGTCGGCCATGAGGGTACCCTCTTTGCCCATTATTTTATATTCTCACAACAGCCATGTGAGGCATAGCCATGGGGGGGCAGGCTTTTGTTAGGGGGGTCAGAAATTAGTTAAGTATTTTTATTGATTTGAATTGATTTAGGAAGGACGGCTACCCCACCCCCACGTTCATGATGTGAGGTATGTTAAGGCTAAGGGACAATGCCTGGGAGGTCGCCCAGAGAGCGCCACGTCTGGTCAAGGGATTTGAATCCATGTCTCTCAGGTTCGAGTCCTACCCTCTGACCACCGCACAAAGCTAGCTCTGTGGTACTTGTATAGCCTTAGTAGAATTGCCAAAGCAGCTCGCTTTTCTCTTTCAGGTCCCACTGATGACCCAAACAGAGCATGGAGCCAAGTGGTCTCCGCGTTTAAATAGCCCTTGAAGGTTTCCTCTGATGCACTCAACCAGCCGGTGCTGATAAGAGAAGCCACAGGAATGAGGCTTAACTCGAACGAGGAGGGGTCCAAATCCCCCTTGTGGGGCGAAAGGGATCCTTCCTTGACCCGCAGCCCAAACCCAGGAGTGTGATCTTGGAAGGAACTTCCACTACTTTTGATCCCCGAGGTCAAGAAATATGCCTGGGTTTGCTGTTCTATTCTGAGTTCTGTTGGTACACTTTCCTGAAGCTCAGACTCAGAGAGATCCGGGCTGGCTGAAATCACATATTTTACTTGGAAGTGAATCCCGTTAAATTCGCTTCCGTGCAATTTTCCGAGTAAACACTGACTTGGGAGTAAATCTCACTAAACTCCCTTCCGAGTGATGCCTAGGAGAATGGGGCAGGAAGAGACTGGTTCAGGAAAGCTGCGGGGGTTTTTTTTTGTTTTTGTTTTCTGGCTGACTCTCAAGCGTGTTGTAGACAATTATAAGTAATTTCAGGAATCATCGCCGTTATTGGAATCCGCAGTCTAGTTAAGCAGCTGGACGTGCCCAGATTCAAAACGATGGAATCGGTGCTTAAATGCCAAGGTTTTCGACTTAACTGCTTGAGGATCGGTCCTTGCGTGGGGGAGGGGAGGGGGGAGGAGGGAGGGTCAGAAGTAAATATGGGTCCTCCTGATTCAAGGCATGCAGATAGGATATATCGAGTGTGGATCGTGCCAAATAAAATATTATAAGGATAGCTAAATAACTTCTGAATACATTTACGTGTGGACTGTGAATTAATGGGACTTCTGCAGCTAGTCAGCTCGAAATCACAGTAAAACTTCTTAAGGCGGCAGTCCATGGCAGTAAGCCTCATCGATCTCGGTGGGGCTTACTTCCGAGTAGACACGTGTACCCATTTCCTGAGACGTTACGTGCCAGTGCTGTCAGTGAAAGCCATCAGAGCCAGGTAAGTGCACTCCGCGTTGGCAGCAGAGTCCACTGGAATAAATGCATCTTTACTTTGAAGGATTTGGGGGTGAAGTGGGGTGCCTCACTAGGGTTAGGGCGAGAGATTTCCCTGTGGTTTCTCAGCAAATTCCCTTCTGGCCACGTTCTCCAGAAATCAGCACCATTGTTTTCCAAATCCAGGCTTTTAGGATTGGAAAGTTACCGTGCAATCCTATGCACGTCGATTCAGAGGGAAGCTCTACTATGAGTTCAATGGGATGAACTCCCAGGCAGGGACATATTTCTGTCTTCATCACTCTCACCAAGGAAGTGAGTTACAGTATTCCTTTCAAACGTTTGCGGATTCCGGAAGCGAAGGTGTAGGATTTACCCAAACAACTCCCCAGGGAATTGAGAATAACAATGTTTGCTTAAAATCGCGACACGTGGATCTGTAATCGCAAAGAGATTCAGTCATGAAGGTATGCCTTTGCTTCTCAACAATTCAGGGCTCTGAAGGAAGTCCCATTGCTTTCCATGGCACGCCAATCCCGCAGGAACCAGCCGGATTTAAACTTGCTTAAGAGCCAATACTTCGGCTTAAGTGGGCGGCAAACCGAGCTAATATGTCCAATGGGTGAAAACAGTGGGCACGATCCAGCCAAAGTCAAACACATTTAAGCCCTCTCGAGGGTTAAGGAGGCTCCTGCTGTCTCCCATCGACACTAGTGAGACCTGAAGTCGCTGAAGTTGGATAGATTGTGCCTTATTTATTTATTTAACACCCCTCATCCCAAATTATGAACAGTGGAAATATAGTTTGCTGCTTCTTTGCTCCAAATAATGATGCTTAAATGAAACCGAAGGTTGAAAAGAAAGGAAAACCCTTATCTGATTTTGAACTGATGTCCTGCTCCTTCGAAATACAGTATACTCTAAGGCTGCAATCCTATTCACCCTTTATCTAGCAATAAGTCCCGCTGAACTCCGAGGGTCTTTCTTACTTCTGAGCAGACCCGTGTAGGATCAATCTACAGTTCAGCTAATTTCCAAGCAGGAGAAAGTGCCCCGCCCTGGGATCGTCTTGCTCTCGTTCTCGAATTCCCTTGGGAGGGGAAATATCTTCGCTGACATCAGAAGATGGACCCGCGAAACGTCAAGCCTCTGACTTGAAAGTAAGCCTCATAGAAATGAGGACTTCACAGCAAAACCCTGTTAAGGAACGAAGTGGAGAAACCGCTGTAAAATTAACAGGGCAAGCCTACAAAATGTCTCTAGCCTACGTGCTTCTACTCCTGAGTAAGCCCTTTTGATTCCAATCCGTGCTGAGTGGGGAGGAGAAAATTCACTGACAACACTGTGCACACAAAGAGTTAGGGCATTTCTACCTAACTTCCTCTCCCTGTCGCTTTTATTTCTTGCTAAGAGTGTGACATTGACACGAACGGAACAAGTACGCGCGCACTGATATCCTTTGCAAGGCAGAAAAAAGTATATTTTCCAATAAGCAAAAGCAACGAGAGCTGTTGAGAGTTTTTAGTTTTGAAAACTTTGGCTCCTTCCTTTTTCTGCCCCCCACCCCCCTTCCGCCTCGCCGCTTCCTCCTCTCCATCCTGCATTTATTTAACACAGTAGAATAGTTTTTCCTACTTCTTTCACTGATTTGCTCTTCGGAAACTATCTGTCTACATCACCCTCGGAGAAAGTATCTGTTTCGTGCGCAAAGTTGCACCGTGCGAAAGAAACAACGTCCGAAGGGTGAAAAAGCAGCAGGTTGGAGGAAGGGGTGAGCTCAGGCAGAGTTTGATTTAAAGCACAATATATATATTTTTAGAAGTGTTCCCTCTTCACGTACATTCATATCCAAAATCTAACACAGCTGTCCTGCGCGCGTGTGCTCAAAAATGAGCGCTGCTGTGCTGACAGCAGTCTGCCCTGTGCCTAGAATTGCAGTCTAGGCATGAGTTGAACGGTGGACTTTAAGGATATTAGACTTGGATAGGGTTGGGCAAAGGGCTACATTGCCTCAGTGATGCATCGGAAGACGAAGGAAGCACCAACACCCATTTCTTAGCAAGGACTGTGATGTCATCTCCTGGGGTGCTTTTTGCCAACCCTCTCCACGCCAGACATTCTCCGCTCCCAGAAGGAGAGTCACTATATAAGCTACAGAGGCAGAAGCAGGTAATATTACCAGGCATGACTCAGGGCTAAATTGCCACTTCTATTTTGGAATGGGGGGGGGGCGATCTGTTTATTTGAACCAACCAAAATGTCACAAAATAGTGAGCAAGCTTTTGAGTCCCTACAGAACTCTTCAACAGGTGGAATGATAAGCAGAGCAGGGCAAAACAGGGTGAAAAGGTATCAAAACCATAATGTCTGTCCTGCTAAACAATCCTTTTATGTTGTATAGTTTTCTAAGGGTTGTGCCTATGGAAAAAGGTTGTCATGAAAAGCACCTGCACTTCAGAATTTTTATCTGCTTTACATCCCATAAATGAAAATACCCAATCCCTGGAGGGAGGAATAATCTGCAATTTAAACTATAGAGTCAGATTAATGTAACTGTTGTAACCGACACTCATATTAGAGTGGTTCTTTGCTAGTGGCACAGCACACTCATTTAAACAAACATTTATTTCAATATATCTTTATCCCACTTTTCTAGATAAGTTATTCAAAGTGTATAGTGAACTCTGATCTAATAGTGTAGTAGAGCATTTATTATTATTTTTAAAAATTTTGCTCACTATATTAATATGGCATACAAAACAAATGGGAGGATCAACATAGCAACAGCAATTAAAGCATCCATAGACATCAAAAGCCTGCTGAAATAATTAAGCCTTAACTGTCTTTCAGAAAGATATACAAAGGTGGAGTTGGGTAGAACCTCCCTGTGAGGATAGTTCATAATCAAGGTGACATTAAGGATGGATGAACTTGTTGATTTCAGTTTATCTCAGCACCAGCTTTTCAATGCAGATTTCTCCTAATAAAGACATTTTGTATGTCATTTTACCTAATAAATGCATTTCCCCTAATATAATGTATAGCCTTGAGAACTTGGAAGGTGGTCTAAATATATTACATTTTTTCACTAGTATATGCTTTAGGAACACTTTCCTCCACATATCTTAGTGTGTCATAAAATTTGGAGAACTGTGAATTTCAAAGGTAAGCTGTGTTTCTGGTTGCAGTCAACTGTGTTTGATTCAGAGTAGACCCAACGAAATCAATATACCTTTGTTAGTCATGTCTATTAATTTTAATTGGCATTCTCAGAGGTTGAATACAACTCGGTTCACAGATTATTATATAAAGTATGAATTAGGTAGGTTTTCATCAAAACCACATTTCCCCCCCATCCCTAGGAGACAATATGGACAAGGACATTTCTCAAGCAAGTTCACCCAATATCTAAAAGCAATGGAAAAATGGAGAGTAGGTCCTCTCATGCCAATCTTAACGCCTGAGCAAACTCTGATGGGAGGAGCAAGTTCTTTTGTTCTCCTGGTCCCAGATTAGCCCGGGGTTTAAAGGGCAAACCAGCACTCTGAATTGAGAATGGGAACAATTTGGGTAACCAATGGAGATCACTTAGAGTTATTAGAATTATATGGTCTAATCTATGGACCCCAGTTTAAACCCTGGTACAGTGGTACCTCAGGTTACAGATGCTTCAGGTTACAGACTCCGCTAATCCAGAAATAGTACCTCGGGTTAAGAACTTTGCTTCAGGATGAGAACAGAAATCGTGCTCTGGCGGCGCAGCAGCAGCAGGAGGCCCCATTAGCTAAAGTGGTACCTCAGGTTAAGAACAGTTTCAGGTTAAGAACGGACCTTCAGAAGAAATTAAGTTCTTAACCCGAGGTACCACTGTATTTGAATTTTGAACCAAGTAATGCTTCTGGGCTATCTTCAAAGGCAGCTGCATATACAACACATTATAGTTATCTCGTTTGGCTGTAACTTGTGGGAATGTTCAGGGAGGCAGGAGAGGATATATTGTTTAATTATATCCTTCTGAACTTGTGTTAACATGTTTTATAATTTAGCAGAGTAACATTCACCTTTTTAAACTTGTGCAGCGGATAACGTATTTGCCAGGCTTGTTTAAGCCTCTAAAATAAGTTTCCTGGTAATTCCCCTTATTCCCTCTTAAAAAGATTAGACATGACACACAGTCTTGTATAAAAGTATGAAAGAGTTTATTCACACACATTCTGTTCACAGATGGATCCCAGAAGGCAGACCTAGGTTACAAAATATGTTGTTGTTGTTGTTGTTTAGTCGTTTAGTCGTGTCCGACTCTTCGTGACCCCATGGACCAGAGCATGCCAGGCACTTCTGTCTTCCACTGCCTCCCGCAGTTTGGTCAGACTCATGTTTGTAGCTTTGAGAACACTGTCCAACCATCTCGTCCTCTGTCATCCCCTTCTCCTTGTGCCCTCCATCTTTCCCAACATCAGGGTCTTTTCCAGGGAGTCTTCTCTTCTCATGAGGTGGCCAAAGAATTGGAGTCTCAGCTTCAGGATATGTCCTTCCAGTGACCACTCAGGGCTGATTTCCTTAAGAATGGATAGGTTTGATCTTCTTGCAGTCCATGGGACTCTCAAGAGTCTCCTCCAGCACCATAATTCAAAAGCATCAATTCTTCAAAATATATACACCTGGAATCTATCCCATAAGGAGATAGTTCCTTTGTCCTCTCTTGGGAAGCCAAGAGAGCATCTCAGGCTAAGAATATGTTGCTTCTTCGAGGAATGGAGTAAGAAAGAGAGATGGCTGCCTCCCCTGAGGTATTTTGTTACCTGCATAGGTGAGATCACACCCACCTCTGGTCACATGCAGAGGAAGTCTGTCCCAGCCCAGGAGGAAACAGGAAGTTCCAACTGGCTGGTCCAGACACCCCCTTTTATGTCCACTCTAGGAATGTTGCATTTGTCTGCTATGTGTTTCACATCCCACATAACTAAGGCATTAATTCCAGTTTCTCTAGAGAAGGCCATCCTGGCATATTAACCAAAGCTGATAAAGCACACTCCTTGCCATTTCCACTGTCTCTTAGTATGCAGAATTACTTATGGCATCAAAGGCATGGCTGAATTGCAAACCTGATATTTTAGGAGGACTGCAACTCCATCCAGAATATCTGCACCCAAATTTTTGGCACACAGAAACAACAGCCCCTTCTTCTTCTTCTTCTTCTTCTTCTTCTTCTTCTTCTTCCTCCTCCTCCTCCTCCTCCTCCTCCTCCTCCTCCTCCTCCTTCCAGCTTTTTCATCTCTACCCATTTCAGCAGTGATACCAAACACCACCACAACTAGTGATGGGTGTGATCTAGTCTTACATGGAATTTACACATGGGTGACTTCTCTGATGAAATCTGTGCAGTGTAGAGTCTGATCATATCCATGACTATTCAGAAGTAGAGTCCACTCATTTCAGTGGAGGTAAGTAAGAGACAGTACGATTGAAGTCCAATATGTGCCTAACTTTGACTGGATTGCATTAGTATGATTGCCCTTATCGAGTTACTTTGAATAATTCTGTTAAGGTTTGTGGGAATGTTAAAGGAAGATAGGAGGAGATATATTGTTTTGATATTATGCCTCCTCACTCACGCTAGTGAGTAAACAGCAGAGCACATTCCCTTTGCAACTTATTGGAAGCAAGTTGATGATTTGTTAGAATCCTTTAATTAAGCAATCCAGTCTGGCTTGTTCCTGGTAAGTTTCCATTTTTATTTCCCTCTTAAAATAATAACAACACAACATAGTCTTCTTTAAAAGTAAGAATAAAGTTTGACTCCTATTCAGTTCACAGCAGTAATCTGAAGGCAGGCTTTATCTTGTGGTTCCAGTGAGAAGAAGCTCGAGCTACATCTCAGACTTTCTGCTCTTGGGCTCCATCCTATGTGAAGGTTGAGCCATGCATTGGCTAAGAGCCAGGAGAGCGAGAGTTGAAGACTAAGAGTCCAAGAGTCCATGAATGAGAAGGTTGCATGGCCAGCCCTTTTATCTGGTCAGCTAGGGTCACACCCATCTACCCTGGTCACACACATGGGGAGGAAGCTCCAGAGCAGGTATGACAGGAAGTCCTCCCTGTCTGGAGCCGCATTCCCCTGTGTGTCCATTCTAGGCAACAGGAAAATGTTGTACTTGACTGGTCTGGTAATAATACATTCCACAATGTTAGCAATTAATAATAATAAAAAAGTTGACCAATTATTAATCTAATACTTGTTTCTGGGTTGTCAAAGTGCTCATTATAAAATAAAAGCTTGTACAAGGTTCAGGGGAGAAATCGACTGTGTGGGTGTATGAATTGCATACATATTTTGAACTTTGTCCCCATTTTTTATACTTGGTTCACTTTCAAGGGTAATGTTAAACCATGAAACTCCTTGGGTGGATTTGGTCGCTGTAGTTCTATCCATGCGCTACATGAATGTAGAGCAATCACAGATTCAATCGGAAGCAGGGCCTCATTGCTGTGCCTGCCTTTAATATTTCATGCCCCCAGATTTCTGGGTTTATTTTTCTTTTTTATCTGATGCAGATATGAAGGGTTGCTGTTATTCTTCTTTCTGGACTCACCATCAGAGGTGATGTCTGATGGAAATGTAGGTTTATTCTACTGAAGTCAATGGCTCAACTGCCATTGACGGGTTATAGACTGCACATGGAGTGAACATATATGAACGCAGGCACCGCTGAAATCAACAGGACAATTGCAAGCAAATGGGCATAGAAGTGGAAACTGGTTCAAATCCAGTCGCTTTTGAATAACCTTTGAACCATTTTCACAGCACAAAGCCATTTTCAAAGCACAATTTTCACAGCACAATGTCAGAAGGTATGGATTTGAAATTCGGCCGGTCATTTTAAAAAAGGTCCAGTCACTTAGCTACAGCAAGAGACACCGATCATGTAAGAGCCTTTTCAATTTCTTTGCTTTTAATAAATACTATATCTCATTTTTTTGATATTGATTGAATTAGGATCCCAGTAGATGGGTACTTTCACCCACAGGACACTAATGAAAATTATTTCGCTTCCCTGTGTTGGCAGTCATTGCTTTCTTAAGGAAAAGATTTAGCAGGCTATTATGGGAGACAGGCTTTTCATAGCTACCCATTCTAACAGGTATGGCAACTCTAGCTTGCAGAGATGAAGCAGGTCAGAGGAGGCTGCTTTGTAGGTCTAAGGCGCTGTGTGAACCGAAAGAGAGAGGAGCCGCCTTCTTCAGGCTATTGGGAAACTTTTTGTTTGGGTAAATGCAAAGGCTTGTGGAAGTTCATGGGAAAGGTCTTCAGCACGAGAATCCTGTGCTTTTGGAAAGGGCTGGGAAGAGTTCAGTCAAAGAATACGTTGCTCTGGTATATGGAGCCCACGTCTGAGGTAACTGTGAGAAACTCTTGGCGAGAGACACAGTTCAGAATAGCTTTCTGGGGACCCTTCGTCTCTTTCAGTGGCCATTTGCAGACTGGAGATGAACCTCAGTTAAGTGGCATTCAGTTAAGTTTTACTCCGAGAAGAGTTGTTGAAATTAGTAGACCTAACTCAGTCATGTTCATTAATTTCAGTGGGTCTGCTCTGAGTAATGCTTAATTGGAGATCACCCTAATATTAATCTTATCATGTATTTATTTTATCACGTGCAAAGAAATGTAGTTTATGAGCACAATTTATCAGACAAAATATGACCATGTCTATTACAATATGGGAGATGTTCACTTAACAGCACTCTCCTGTGGCCCCTCGCAGGGTCAGGACACTCGATGAGAGCTTGTATGGTGTAGACTAGGATGAGAAAGACAGACATTCAAATCTCCACTCTGCCATGAAGCTCACTGGGTGGTCTTGGGCTAGCCTAGCTAATAATAATAATAATAATAATAATAATAATAATAATAATAATAATTGTACCCCACCCATCTGACTGGGTTGCCCCTGCCACTCTGGGTGGCTTCTAACATATAAAAAAACATATTATGCTTTCCAGGGTTGTTGTGAGAATAAATACAGACAAGGGGGGAAGTCAAGTATGCTGCCCTGAGCTATCTATCTGTCTATCATCTATCATCTACAGTGGTGCCTCGCAAGATGAAATTAATTCGTTCCGCGAGTTTTGTCGTCTTGCGATTTTTTTCGTCTTGCGAAGCACGGTGTCGGAAAAGTTTTGGAAAAGCTTCAAAAATCACCAAAGTCTTCAAAAACCTCAAAAAAGGCTACCACACCGCGTTCTATGAGTTGCTCCTCGAAGTCAAGTCGCAACTGTATTAACGGTTTTAAGAAAAAGGAAACAAACTTACAAGACGTTTCCGTCTTGCGAAGCAAGCCCATAGGGAAAATCGTCTTGCGAAGCAACTCAAAAAACCAAAAACCCTTTCGTCTAGCGAGTTTTCCGTCTTGCGAGGCATTCGTCTTGCGAGGTACCACTGTATCATCTATCTATCTATCTATCTATCTATCTATCTATCTATCTATCATCAGTCATGTAAACTGCCCTTCATCCACAAGGTGTATGAGGGTACAACATGCTGGATACAATACACAAAATCAAATAAGAAACTAAGAACAGGGTACAAGTGAATGTACCCAAGACTAATTTTATAAATAAAGTATGCATCAATAATTCATTAAGAATAAAATATTCTAAAATGTATATTACCTTATTAAAATAAAATGCTGATATTAAATTTTATAACAATTCTATTGTTATTAGTTAGAATGATTTACAAGCAGCTTTTCACTTAGCATGACTAAACAGTTTCCAGAATAATTTAGCAACGTCATAAAAATAAAGGAAAACAAACCATAACACAGAAAGCAAACAAACTATACACACACACACACACACAGTCATTGATCACAATCCAAGCTAATGGTCAGTAAATGTTTGGTTGAATAAGTCATAAGTATTACATTTATATCCTACCTTTAGGAGCTCAAGGCAGCGTGCCTGCTCTCCACTGTCCATTTTAGACTTTGCTTGGTTACCTTGGGCAGTCGATCTTCATAGCCGAGCAAGTGTTATGAATCTGGATTTAGGATGGCACTTGGACCAGAGTATACACTGAAACTAATTCATGAGAATTCCTGTGTTAAGATTTATCAAACAGCCTGAAAGGCTGGGTGAGTTACTCAGCTTTAGTTTAGCTGAAGCTTTCTAATGGATGGTTTTTATTCTTGGGCTTCATAAAAAAATATGAAAAATCTGTAAATAATGTGCTTTTGGACTTGGAAAGCACTAGGCTGCATAAATGGCAGGTGTTTTTTGTAAAAAGCTTTCCATCTCCCTTTGGTAGACAAGTTATACAGATGGAACGCTAGCAGAGTGGTAAAAGCACTGCTAGAAAAGTGCACTAAATATAACCTGGTTACTTAGTGCTACCTTCTCCCTTGGCTGTGCTGATGAATACTGTTCCTACAGACATAAGGGCTTCCGTGCATGCCTACAAGTTTCTGTGTACAAGCATATAAGGGAAACTTTTCAACACCTTGCCCTGTCAGTGAAGGCCACACTTCCCAAAGCACAGAGAATGAATTTGGTCACCCCCTATTCCCACAGGTATTAGACCCAGCTCATATTCTATCTGGGCAACATTTCTGTTCTGCTATAGTAACATTTGAAATGAGGAAATTGTGTGGGAAGAAGGGCAAAATTTGGAAACTGTTTTGGTGCAACTGTTTTGGTGTGTTCAGTTCTGGTTGCCTCAGCTCTGAAAGGATATTGTAGCTTCAGAAAAGGGCAAGCCAAATGTTTAAAGGGATGGAGCAAGATTCCCTATGAGGAAAGATTGCAGCGTTGGGGACTGTTAAGCTTAGAGAAAAGGCAGGTAGAAGCAACACAAGAGAAGTTTATAAAATAAGGCATGGCATGCAAAAAGTGGATCGAGGGGGAGTAGTTAAGCTGGGCATCTATCTATACACAGCCTCTATAGTAGTAACGAAATGCAAAAACTGGAAAGCACCTATAAGCCTCCAATGATCTCCTCTCAAAGTGAACCAAACCTAGGTAAGTACCGGTAAGTGCTACACCCTTTGAGGATCTCAGTGCTTAGAGAAGCAGGATGAGTGTAACAGTATGTTACTCGAGCAAAGTGAGATGCACACAACTTGGGTTTTAGACCATAGTGAGAACAAGAATCCAGGATGTCATCATGATAGATGTCGCATTTAGCTATTCATCAACCCTTAAAGGCAAAGGTAAAGGGACCCCTGACCATTAGGTCCAGTCGCGACCGACTCCGGGGTTGCGGCGCTAATTTTGCTTTATTGGCCGAGCGAGCTGGCATACAGCTTCCGGGTCATGTGGCCAGCATGACTAAGCCGCTTCTGGCGAACCAGAGCAGTGCACGGAAATGCTGTTTACCTTCCCGCCGGAGCAGTACCTATTTATCTACTTGCACTTTGACGTGCTTTCGAACTGCTAGGTTGGCAGGAGCAGGGATCGAGCAATGGGAGCTCAGCCCATTGCGGGGATTCGAACCACCAACCTTCTGATCGGCAAGTCCTAGGCTCTGTGGTTTAACCTTCTGTTTTTCTTCGAGGGGTTGTGGAGGATAGCAGACACCCCTCCTTTTTGCATTTTTTAAAAAGCATTCCTATTATATACTGAATAAATTAATGTGGAGAAAATTGGATAGGTGAAGCTAGCAATAAATATTGATTGGCTGATAGCTATTCAGCCATGCTGCTCACAGTGCCATCCAGGCAATTTGTTGGACAAAAGAGCTTGTAGGGTAAGAAGAGGAGCAGAGGAACCAGTGTGTCTTAACCACTGATAGGGCAGACTTTGACACAAAATGCAAATTAGAACATGGAAGGTTGTTGTTTTTAATGCCCTTAACCATGTGCACTAGAAGCCTGAACTGATATCATGCAGATGGTTGGAAGAACAAGTAGTAGAGAGAACAAT
Source organism: Podarcis vaucheri (assembly GCF_965113315.1). Lineage (NCBI taxonomy): Eukaryota > Metazoa > Chordata > Lepidosauria > Squamata > Lacertidae > Podarcis > Podarcis vaucheri. The sequence goes on from NC_138749.1 coordinate 34,794,806, forward strand.
GACAAAAATGCATAAATGTCAGAAAGCTTTAATCACAATGTGTTAATATTCTGGGAGAGGGTAGCTCGCTACAGAAAATAATTGTCCCTTCTCAAGTGCTCCTATTATTCCTCATGCTTTGCCAGTTCATCACCAGTTGGGATCAAGGCCCCTGAGAATTGGCTTCCATGCCCTGAGGTGCGAATGCAGACTGGAGATTTGGGAGGATGCCAGTGTAACCGGGTGTGAGGTGACAGGAAAAGAGTGTCTGGAGCAAGGTGTACTGGGAAGAAGATGGAAGAACAAAGAGAGAGGGCCATCTTAGGCAGGCTGGCTGGAGGCAGGCTGGGAGAGATGCCTTGGACTCCATGGCTGCACTGCTGTAGGGAACAAGCACTTTTTGAGACAACCATGGCGTAAGTTATGGACTCCCTCCATGCAGACTGAAGGTATAAATATGTGAATAAATCATATTTCTTAAAACTACGGCAGTGTCTACCACATCTTGATTCTCAAAGGAACACAGATCCTGGGAGAGTGTTTGGGACCCCCTGGAATCTCAGCAGAGCATGGGAGTGGTGCCCAACTTTTGTAGCAATGCTTTTACTTTCTAACTCCTTGGTTACTTTGCCAAGAACCACTTAGAGTGTGGAAGCTTAGGTTTGGAGAAACAGAACTTTTCAAACATTATTCAACAGAACTTCCAAGCACTTCCCTTGCCATGGTCTTGCCTTCCATGCCTTGAAGTGGAAGGTGTTTGCTGGAAAGCAGAGCTGGCCTGCCTATGAGGCTGGGTAATGCAGGCACCTCAGGTAGCACCTCCCCTAGGAGCGCCTGCCCCATCTCACCACCCAGCTTTGCAGTTGGTCTCACTGGGCTCAAGGGGCAGAGAGGGACTGGTGGCAAAGCTCTGCCAAGGGAAGGAGTTCTCTCTCCCATCCGGCAGTGTGACAGGGATTTGCACTGGCTTCTCCTGAAGGAAGGAGCCAATGCTCAGCCCCACTGTAAGGAGACTCCTTATGGAGTTTGCTCCACCATTGTGGGAGCAGTAAAGGATCATTTTGCCTCTGGTGCAGGAACGCCTCTGGCTCCTCCTTCTTGGAAGATGTAAAAACTCATGTTTATCAAGAAAAGTTATGTTGTTGAAAAATTAGGAGGTGAGCTATGTACTAAACTAAGGTGCAGTGTGGGTTGGTTTTTTTAAATAATTACTTGGCATCTGAGTGATAGAAAAAGAAGACCACATTTTCTAAAGAGCACAGAAAATAGGCAGTCTCTTTACACTTGCAAAGAATACAAGATAAGGTGGCAAGTGTTATTATATACTTGCTGTACAGCAGGCTGCAAAGACAAAGAATGATAACTGGAGAAAAACACATACATTCAAATGTCCCCGTTTACTTTAAAAGCATAAGCTGTGTCAGTAGTCATCTCCAAAATCTCTTTGGAAAGATTTGAAGTAAAAGCAATGCACTTTGAATTCAAAATTTCAAAATCTCTTCCTCCTACATAGCAAATGACCAAGTATCTCTGTCTTCCTTGAAACTGCAGCAATTTTCAACATTCAGATCCAAAAAGCTTTAAAATGTGGCCCATTCAACAAGCACAAAAGATTAGTCTGTATAATGGCAACCAGCAAACATAACTAGTGGATAGTGAGATCAGCCTGGTGGAGGTTATGCCCTGCAAACTTCTGGTCATGAGAGCCAAAGTCAGCCTAAAGCTCAATAATGGCTAACCTTTTTGGTTGCATTTACCAATTCTCCAGCAGCTGCATGCCAGGGGTTGTGAGGCCAAAAGAACAGTGGCTCTTGCATGCACTTACTAGGAGACACACATACACAGAGGCACTCAGCTGATTTGTGCAGATCAGCCATGGAAGGGGTACAGTTATCACCCCTTGCTGAATTATTCACCTGAAAACTGGGGAGGGGTGATTTGCTTCCCTATTGAGGTGCTGGGATGGGGAGAAAGACTTAAACCTCTCTGCCTACTCCAGCTCTGTGTCTACATTCAAAACTATATTTTTGCCACCCCCACCAAAATTGGTGGGTTTGTGGGGAGAGTGTGGGATGAAACATAAGCAGTCAAGTACAACATTTCCTGTTTGCCTAGAGTGGACACAGGCAGGGGGATGCTGATCTAGCTAGCTGAACTTCCTGTTCCACCTGGTCTGGAGCACCCTCCCCCTGCACCTGACCAGGTAGGTGGGCAGACCCCACAAAAGGTCCAGTCACACAGCCACCTTCCTCTTTTGATTCCATTGGATTCCATTGGATGGCGGCTAACAGATTGAGGTTGAATCCTGACAAGACAGAAGTACTGTTTTTGGGGGACGGGGCGGGCGGGTGTTGGGGATTCCCTGGTCCTGAATGGGGTAACTGTGCCCCTGAAGGACCAGGAGTGCAGCCTGGGAGTCATTTTGGACTCACAGCTGTCCATGGAGGCACAGGTTAATTCTGTGTCCAGGGCAGCTGTCTACCAGCTCCACCTGGTACGCAGGCTAAGACCCTACCTGCCCGCGGACTGTCTTGCCAGAGTGGTGCATGCTCTAGTTATCTCCCACTTGGACTACTGCAACGCGCTCTACGTGGGGCTACCTTTGAAGGTGACACGGAAACTGCAATTAATCCAGAATGCGGCAGCTAGATTGGTGACTGGGAGTGGCCGCCGGGACCACATAACACGGTTCTGAGAGATCTGCATTGGCTCCCAGTACGTTTCCGAGCACAAAGTGTTGGTGCTGACCTTTAAAGCCCTAAATGGCCTCGGTCCAGTATACCTGAAGGAGCGTCTCCATCCCCATCGTTCAGCCCGGACACTGAGATCCAGCACCGAGGGCCTTCTGGCGGTTCCCTCATTGCGAGAAGTAAGGTTACAGGGAACCAGGCAGAGGGCCTTCTTGGTAGTGGCGCCTGCCCTGTGGAACGCCCTCCCAGCAGATGTCAAAGCAATAAACAACTATTTTACTTTTAAAAGTCATCTGAAGGCAGCCCTCTTTAGGGAAGTTTTTAATGTTTGATGCTGTACTGTTTTTAATATTCAGTTGGAAGCCGCCCAGAGTGGCTGGGGAAACCCAGCCAGATGGGCGGGGTATAAATAATAAATTATTATTATTATTATTATTATTATTATTATTATTATTATTATTATTATTATTAACTTCTTTTGGACTGCACTGCTGGCTCTCAACCAGCAGCATGTGGGATGAGTTCCCATATGGAATGAACTCAAACTCTTTTCTATATTTCTAAGCTAAAGCCTGACTTCAGGGATCATACTGTGAACTGAATGTGAGTAAACCTGATGCTGCGCTGGCACCAACACCATGTCTATCTCCATGGTCACAAAGATGCCAGCGTGAACAAACCTTGCAAATCCAACCCACTTGTAGGAGTGCCTGTTTGCTTGCCCAGAGTCCCAGGACACTGTTTGCTTGCCATGCTAAGAGCTGTGCCTGCTCTGCTCTTCAAAAGGAAGGTGCAGGGGGCATATCACTTGTTGGATCAACAGCTTAGCTTGTACTTAGCCATGTATCTATATACCTGTTGTGTCCCTACTACACCTTGAAACCTGTACCTTGCCTATGCACCCATCTGATTCATGCATTAAAGCCTTTGGCAGAAACTTGAGCTGGGAGTTGGGAGTTCTTCATCTGGCAGTGAGTTTTTCTGTGCACACAACAGCCAGTTCACTGGTTTCCATGCTACTTGAGCCAGCAGCAAAATGGAACACTTTGTAAAATGTGAAGTTCTTCAACAATTTCAAAGCACTCTAAAGTACGCCGTGCTCCAAGCCAGTGTCTTTCCATACCACCACCAATGTATATAAAAAGGCACAGCATCAAAATGACAGTAATCGGCTTCCTCCATTTCAGGAATGAAATTGTTCTGTATTGCCTCAGGCGCACACATGTACACCTTGTTGTTGTTCTTGTTCACCGAGCACACACACAAAAATGGTCAAAATAAGATAGTTGCGCATGTGCATCCCACACACCATCTCCATCTTTATATCCAGAAGTCATCAGAATGCAGCAAGTTTTCAAGAGATAATGGCTTGGATTCCAACTTGGTGTCTGCAGATGGAAAGCCTCCCACCATTCACAGATAGCAAGGGATCATACCAGCAGATTGGGGTGGGGGAGCAGGAGAAGGCAATGCCAGTATGTCCCTGAATGCCAGTGGCTGTGAATCACCAATAGAGAGAGCGCTGTTGCCCTCAGCTCCTGCTTGTGGACTTTCCCACAGGCCTCTGAATTCTTGACTTGAAGGGCCACTGGCCTGGTTCAGCAGGGCTCTTTTTATGCTTTCCTCTCATCCTCATGGACTACTGCAACGCACTCTACGTGGGGCTACCTTTGAAGGTGACTCGGAAACTACAGCTAATCCAGAATGCGGCAGCCAGACTGGTGACTGGGGGCAGCCGCCGAGACCATATAACACCGGTCTTGAAAGACCTACATTGGCTCCCAGTACGTTTCCGAGCACAATTCAAAGTGTTGGTGCTGACCTTTAAAGCCCTGAATGGCCTCGGTCCAGTATACCTGAAGGAGCGTCTCCACCCCCATCATTCTGCCCGGACGCTGAGGTCCAGCTCTGAGGGCCTTCTGGCGGTTCCCACATTGCGAGAAGCCGAGTTACAGGGAACCAGGCAGAGGGCCTTCTCGGTAGTGGCGCCCGCCCTGTGGAACGCCCTTCCAGCAGATGTCAAAGCGATAAACAACTACCTGACATTCAGAAGACATCTTAAGGCGGCCCTGTTCAGGGAAGTTTTTAACGTGTGATATTTTACTGTATTTTTGGTTTTTATGGAAGCCGCCCAGAGTGGCTGGGGAGGCCCAGCCAGATGGGCGGGGTATAAATAATAAATTATTATTATTATTATTATTATTATTATTATTATTATTATCCTCCCAAGTCACCTCTCATGCAGCTCAGGTCCCACAACCTCCCAGAGCAGAGTTTCATAGAGAGCAAGGGGTAGGAAAGGGAAAGGGGAGTTGCTGAGTCCCCTCTCCCCAGTACCATCACAACCATTCCAGTGGTGGGAGCATTCCATGAGTGGAGTAGTGCTTGGGGTGCTCCTGCCAGCAGAAGCCTAGTTAGGACCCAAGCTCTTGGACACCAAATTTATTCTTATTTTCTGTGACCGGCTAAGGGATTGTAAGCATCTGTCCAATAGGCAAAATACTATATGATGTTTAAGTCAGGTCCATGAGGTGTTTTCATGGACCTATTACAATGCAACACACTATGACAAATATGGTAGGAGGTATCTTAACAAATTCCTATAATACAAGGGGCCATAACTCAGTGGCAGGACATCTCTTCTACATGCAAAATGGCCCAGGTTCAACATCCAGCATCTCTAGGTAGGGGTGGGAGAGACTCCCTGTCTGAATCCTGTTGCCACTCAGTGTAGACAACACTGGGCTTGATGGACCAGTGGGTCTGACTCAGTATAAAGCAGCTTCTCATGTTCCTAACTTCTCCTGAATGTGAAGTCATAGATGCTGTTCAAGGTTATGTGGTTGTAGCTGACATCTACCCCCAGGTCATGCTCACATCTAGGGTTGGGCAATATCTGGTTTTTCAACATCATCATATCACTAGCTAAACATCGCAATTTAAAAATACATCACAATGCCTGAAATAAGGATGGAGCTATGTAGAGGCATTGGCTGGCTTCACGGTTTTTCCTGCATTGTGATTTTCCTCAGTGCCTGCTCTTGTGATTCACTGCTCCTTGTGTGAGGCAGGGAAGAGCTGAGCCAACAGTTAACAGGGGCTGCAGGAATCAATAGAAGCATTGGCTTGCTTCACACTTTCCCCCACATTCTGATTTTTGCACAGCACACACACACGATTCATAATATATTGTTGGGCCAAAAATTATGAAACCAGTATCACTATATGGTCATCAAACTGGTTTTGGATGTTACTGTATATTGATATATCGCTCAGCTCTACTCACCACCTCCACCCCTTCTTCTGCTTCTTTAGTTCAGCAGTGTGCAGAAATAAGGCACAATACTGTCTTATAGCCCAATATCAAGTTGTACAGCCAGCAGCAATACCAGAATCTCCCAACATGCTATGCAAGCAGGCAAGTAGAAGCTGCATGTGTCATACTATGTATATGTTGTGCATGAGTCCCTCATGTTTGCTTATATTCAAACCAAAACACATCTCATCTGTTGAAGGGTTTAAAGAGCCTCTTTCGTTCGACTTTTGCAAAATGTGTAAACAGGACAGACTTTCCTTCCCTGTGTTGGAAAACTCAGCACAGTTCACCACACAGATCAGCTTCTGCCCCAAAGATGGTCCATCATAATACCGTGGAAACTGCTGAGCTGGAGGCCAGAGGGGTCCTAGGGACAAGGTCTCCCTCATCCCACAATGCTCTCTGCCATAGCCAATGCTAGTAATCAGATAAACTAGGTCAGCACAAACCAACAAGGTGAGGCAGCTGCAGACTAAATGGGCAAAGGCAGAAACGAGCCAGATAGCTCGGAGGGCATATGCACAAGAGTTCAAATCTCTGGAGAACAGCTTCATGCAGCACTAATCAATTTTTAAATGTGCTTACTTCCTCTCCCACCCCCCGTTTTGGTGTGTGACTGAGTTGAGACGAAGTATTTCGCACTAATTTTGTAACCGTTTTTAGCATCAAAAGGCACGCTCAACCTGTCAGTTGAACTGCAAACACTTCAATTAAAATTTCCCTTTCCTGATTATTAAAGCTAATAAAAAATAATTCCTCCCTTCCTCCCTCACCTCCCCCCCGTCCACCCACCCAAATAGTTCCACCTTGGCACCCAAGCTTGCATTGTGCTTGCCAGTTTAAGGAAGCCTGTGGGGATCCCATGGGCTTGTCAGGAAAGGAAATCCTTCATAGCTGAAATGAAATATACAGAAGGTTCGTTGCTGAATTGCAGAGGCAGCCCTAGGCATCAGTGGAAGATGCAATAAGCTCAGCAGTGCTTTCTGGATGGCCCTTAACAGTTTGAGGGCAGAGGATTATGTAGAAAGATCATCTCTCTCATCCCCCACTGCTACCGTGGCCCATATTCCCAGCCTGCCTGCTAGGGTGAGTCAAACTTCACAGTGGGTGAGAAAGGTGCCTCCACTGCCTGCTGTGAGGTGGGTGGAGAGGGGCCTTCTCAGTGGTGGTGCCCCATTTTTTGAGAGCTCTCGTCAGAGAGGCCCACCTGACAACTATATTGCTGCCTGGCCAAGATCTCTTTATTTCCCCCAGGCTTTTAGCCTGGGACAGAAAGAGTTTTTAACACTTGCTTTTCTTCTGCTTAACTTATAGTTGTTGCTGTTGTTTATTCTTTACCCTCTGGAGGGTAGGACTCGAACCAGTGGCTTCAAGTTACAAGAAGGGAAATTCCAACTAAACATCAGGAAAGACTTTTCTGACAGTAAGAGCTGTTTGACAGTGGAATGGTTTCCCTTGGGAGGTTGTGGACTCTTCTTCCTTGCCCAGTTGTAACATTTATAGAACTTATATTTTCCAACCCATAACTTAAATTAGGTTCTTATATTTTGCTTTTTATATTTTTACAATAGATTTTATACACACACACACACACACACACCTCATCCATGAGACAAATCCTGCCCCCCCCCAGTCCATAAAAATGGCAAAGCTACTCTCACACACTGGAGTAGCTTGATACTGTCTTTAAAAAAAAACAAAAACAAAAAAAAACCACAACTGAATATCTCAAAGGTATAGGCAGACTACTTTACCAACACTCACACACCCCACGACCCTCAAAGGAATATGGTTCCTTTCAAATTCCACAAAGTGTAGTACCATGAAGTTGGAAAAATAAGGAAGTAGGGAAAGCATGGGAACATATTGATAGCACACAACTCCCAACAAGGTTTCGTATACCTCCTCTGTGGACTCCAGTTGCACTTTTGGGTCCTTTTCCTAAGTTCCCAACTCCCCCTTTAAGCATTATTTTGCTAGTCTCCAAAGAAATAAAAACCACCACAACAACAATTGATCTCAGGGTTCCAAGCACATGATTATGTTGAGAAAACTTCTGTGAAACAGCAATGCCTTTAGTTAAGGATTTGGTCCGTAAATATTCACTGTGCATAAAATATATTTAGAATGGCTTTGAAACAGGACAAATCAAATAGTGGTACTATCTTAGAGACCAAGCAGGTGTATCCATTCTACATGTACAAAAGAATTCAACACCACAACATATTTATTGATCTTTGGTTTGAATAAATTGCCCTTTTCTGATCTGAGCAATTCAAAAAGAACAGATACAGTAACAGTTCACGTGTATGGTATGAACAAACGAACAGGTTAAATGGTCAAGTTACAGTGAACATTAACATTACAGTACTAAGAACATTCTATTGCCTAGTAAATTCAGCGTAATTGATATTGCTTCCCACCAGCTGAAGTGATAGTTTGCAGAGGCAAACTTACTGATGCAATTACTGCTATCCACAGTAGGCATTAACATTCATATAAATCCAGTATGGCTGGTGCTTAGCCAGCAACCCATTTCAGAGAAGACTGTAGAATCCGGCTCCTCCTAGAATATTTTGACGAATTATACAAAAAGCAAATCTTGAGTCACAGTGTTTACTACATTGGTATCAACACACGCTGAATGGGATATAATTTCTATAGCACTTGCAGAGCACAGAGCAGTTTACAAGCCTTATTACAACTACCTCTTATCCTTTCCCACCATTATTAGTAAAGTGCTGCCTGACATGCAAAAATATAAAGCAGATTAATATATTGCTTTTATTTGCAGGCATAAAATATAGCAATAAGCAATACGATTTCTTTACACATGGTGTAAAAATTTGTAGGTTATAGAAGAGGTCTCCTGGCCCCCACCTTTTGCATATACCTTCTTACTTGCTGCTGGTTTTGAAGTATAGCCTACCCTATGGGCACTGGAATATTACACAAACTGCATTGGGCAATGAACCGAGAGATGGACAAAGTATAGAAGAGACTTTTTTCCCCTTGAATGGGGGGGGGGCCTTCCTTCAGTACAATCTTAATTTTATGGAGTTCCAGTTACAAACACTGCACTTTGATTTGTAGACTGATCCACTACAAAGGTTTTTTATATAAATGAATGAATAAATAAATAGGGAAGCTCATTTCTCATCTGAATTCTCCAGCTGTGTGTGGGTTTTGAGAAAATAACAGTTAGCCAAGAAGATAGAGATGTCTGTTGGTTATAAGAAGCTGAAGACTTAAATATGACTACTTTCAAGTAACACTGAGAGACTTTCTTCCAGTTACTGTATTTAGGACTTAAAGCTGCACTTAAAATTAGTGATTATCCAGTCTATTGGTTTATATGTGTAATTTGTATTCTCTTACCTGTGAACAAAAAGTTAATTCTCATAGTACTTTTTGGTTTTATCACACAACAGCCCAGAAAGGCTTCTAAGAAAGTTTTCTGCCATTCAGATTTGTTTGCATTGGATCAAGATTAAGTGGAAACCATACAATATTAAGTTGATATCACACTATGATGAATGTTTCATCTGCACAAGCATTGCAGCTTGCCAAATGAAAGGATCATCCTTCTCTTCTCCTTGTCCACTCTTCTGGGGGTGTGAGGAAGGAGGGGGAAAACTCCATTCTGCAAACAGAAGTCCATGTTCAGGGCTTCCACTGACAAAGTTAGGTGACTCCTGCCTTAAATGTCTATCTTATCATTGCTACAATGTTCCAATTTACCACCCACTTCTAAAGAGATCACACAGCAAGGATGTCAAAGATGACATTATCTGACACACAGATGGATCAAATCTGTTTTCTAGCGGTCGAGAGGGTAGAACTCAAACCAATGGGTTCAAGTTGCAAGAAAAACGGTTTAGGTGAAACACTACGATAAACTTAACAGTGTTCAAAAGCAGAACACATTGCCTCATAAGGCAATAGATTCTTCTTCCTTAGAGCATTTTAAACAAGCTGGATGGTCAGGGATGCTTAAGTAATGGGTTTCTTGTAAGGACTAGATAGTTCTTGCTCTATGGTACTGAAAAATTTAAAGCATATTTTCTATAGGTTCTGCATTTTACAAAAAAGTAAGTTTTTTAAAAAAGATACTGATTTCTAATGATCTCAGGTGTATAATTTTATGCTACCCCCAACATTTTTAGAAAATGAAGTTAATCTGCCTTGCAAGCTTAGTCACAGGCAAAAGTATAGTAGTATCATGAAGCAATGAAAGATTAATTCTGTATTTCACTGTTGCCAACATCCACCTCTCCCCCAGCAAGTTCTTATGTTTAAACCAATTATATGACAAGGAGAAATTCGGCTGGTAAAGTTTCTGCAAAAATGGTGGTGCAGTGATGAAGAAATAGATGCACCTGTTAAAAGCCAGAAAAGTTGCCAGTTCTAATTCTACTTGAAATTGTTGTATCATAGCTTAACAAGCATTTAAAGACAACCTAAAGGCATCAACTGCATGGAAAGGGTTATTTATATAGTGTGTCACATCAGAGATTCAAGCAAATGCAAGATCTATACCTTTAAACATATATTATTTTTGAACTTGCATTTTTAAAAAAATAATAATCCAATTTTTATGTATTTTTATCAAGACGGACCTGGGTTTCAGCCACTGTTGATAACCCCAATTATTACAATGCTTTTCTCCATACTGTTTCCTTCCTTCGCAATCTTTTTTCCATGTTTCATGTTCTCCAGCTCACATATACATATCGGAAGTGCAATAGCACAAACGGGCATGAGATCGCTCAGTATGCTCCAGTCAGCATGTGGAAATCCTATGCAAGCAAGCTGTCCCATTCACTTTGATCGAGGCACTGGTGCACATTCCTTCACATACACAGAGCTACCCCCTCTCTATGAAACTTGAGTGCGAAAGCTCTGATATGCAGGCAAGTTGCATGGTGAAATCACTTGATGAGAACATTTATGTGCAGAAAAACAACATTCCCTGGGTGAAACCATATCAGCACCACTGTAACCTAGATATTTTATTTATTTAGTCATGGCTGTTTTTCAGAAGGATGGTCAATGCTGTAGAAGCCATCACAGGACACCAATATTTTTCAGGCCAAGTTTGATATAATGATTTGGATCCAAAAGTGCAGCTGTGCAAGCCAAAGGGATACCCCCCCCCCCATTTCTATTACTGCAGACTCCTGTACCATGATATCTGAGGATCTTATGCCTCAAAAGTGGCTTTTCAGGAACAAGTGGTTGCAGTGGAGGTGAGAGATAAGAAAGCTCCATTGTGTGATTGTAGATTTCCACTTGCTTGTGTTAGGATCCAAGCCATTATTTTTTAAAAAATGCTTCCTTCATAATTCTATAAAGCCCTACTACCATTTAAACTAAATAAACTGCATCATTTTTTTGGTTTTAAGTCCTCAGGCTGGATACCACACTTCAGAACAGAACAACTGTTTGGATTCAGATTTTTTTCCTTCTCCTTAAACAAATGAATGCCGTCTGTACATCACCAGCCTTTGCAATGTTCAGATGTGAGTTGTGCAAAGCTGACAAACAGCTTAAGTACACATGCACTTTTCATAAAAAGAGTCAAAGTATTCTAGTAACACGGTATTCTAGTAACACAGAGTCTACACAGAATCACTGACAAAGTGTTAGCCTGCCAGGGCACTTCATAAAAAGGTTTCAAGTCTTAGTGAGAACAAGCAAATGTGTGGGATCCTGGAGAGAAGGATGCACCCATTTTGCTCCTCTTCCAGTCCTGCGGCTGTGAGCTAAGCCATAGTTAGGGTTTACCATTACATATGAACCTGGGCTAGTGGTTTATCTCCTCCAGACAAATCATTAATGGTATGCCACAGAATTAACCTCGGCTACATCTTGTGTTAAACCACAAGCCTGGATTTGGAGGTGACACTAAGCCAAACTATGTTTTAGTTCACAGGAAAATGGAAGCACCAGGACTGGAGGAGAAAAGCAGTCAGAATCTTGTCTCCAGGAACCCGCACATTTCCACTAAGTCATTGTTTGTCAAAGCATTACCTGCAAGCCAGGTCTATGAATGAAACACGTGAGTACCTTACACAAATACCTTGCCTATCTATAAAAAGCTGGTCAGGTTTATAATTACTAGCAGAATGAGATGTACAAGAGATGTTTAAATCAGTTTTACTACCATTCACCGTTGTTCTGTACAGTTCTTTCTGTGGTTCTTAATCTTAAGCTTTGGTGTTTTCAGACCTGCAGTCCTTTAAATGCACCCTGCTAATGGGAATGAATTCCAATTTTTGATGGTAGACATTCATCTTTCTCTTCTCTCTCTCTCTTTTAAGTACAAGTGATGACACTACTGGTATGGCTCCCTTTAGGTCAGTGTGTGACTCTGTTATGGTCAATAAGCCACCAGTTGGACTCATTCTTTTAACTACTCTACACCAGTATAATCACCTTTGAGATACAGTATTTATAATCCTAACAGCATTCTCTGTCTGAATAAAGTGCATAAACGCCAGCAGTGAAGGTGACAATGTACCATTTTAGGCCTTAACTAAGTACTCTTCTCAAATGGTGTAATGTTACAAGTCCCTGACATTCCAGGCCAAGTTACAACAGGCTAGAGCTGAAGTAGAAAAACAAAAGTGTGTAGAAGCTATGGCAGAGAAATGAAACCTCCATATTATGTGATCAACCAAAAAGGGACAGGTGTCTCCATCATGCCTTAATTGTGAACCTCTTGGGGGTATGTGGGTGACAAGTTTGACGCCACAAGGCAATTCTCAGGTTTCTATGTGCTGTGTCTATGTGCACACACACAGAGAGAACCAAGGCTAGTATAATGAATTAAGTTTAAGGCCCAACAAAGGCAGTACAATGAAGAGACAGTCAGTTTAGAAGGTGAGCCTGGCATTTGGGGAATACTGCCTTTTTGGTTAGGCAGAAGTATCTAAGGCAAATTGTCTAGAAGTTCCCGTTTTCAAGTTTACACTACTAGAGGGAACTGTTAAGATTATTGTGAATTGCTGTTTCTCATGCTACAGTAAGAAATCCTTCCACCTTATCTATATGAATGCCCAGTTTAGTTCCTGAAACAAAAACAAGCAAAATGCTAGAAAAGTCAGTTTTACGACCAACTGCTGCTTCTATCTTTCCAATTGAACATTGTCAACCGACATAGAACATACAGACAAGTAAATGAAAAGCTTTAGCTGGAGTTTCTTCACCTGGGTTAGCAAAGTTTCTTAACATAGTCCCAACAGCTACTGTGACAGCTGAACACTTAGGACGGGGCATAGCAATTACTGCACGAGCGTGATACAGTGATCCATGGTGCTGTCATGAGCTAACTCTGCATATTGCACTTGTACCATATTCTAGGGTGGTAACAGTCTGGTGACAGCAGCTACTGCTATACAGTATTGTATGTGCCATAGCAAAAAGGTGGCCACAACAGAGCAATGTACGTTGACACCATCTAGAATCTGTATCCATTATAACAAGATTGTAACAGGCAGGGCAGGTGGCTCACTGAAAATTACAAAATCTGCTACAATTCTAGAGCAGAGGGTAACCAACTCGGTATCCTCAATATGTTGTTGGACTCCTAACTCCCATAGTCCCTGATCACTGGCCATGCTGCCAGGGCTGACGGGAGATGGAGTCTAATATTATCTGGAGAGCATCTCACTGGCTACTGCTGGACTACAGTGCTTTCATTGACATTGCAGCTTTGATTACTTATAATTAAAGGCATTGACAAATCTTTTCACAGCATAACCCTTATTAATTCTCCCAAGCTTGTCTGTCCTGCAGTACACATTCATAGGGAAATTTCAATATTTTCACCTTTTTTGATCTATTAACTAACTATACACACATAGTAAAATAAGTTTAGGAGACTTTGATTAGTGTCAACCTTTCTTGTGAATCCAATGAAATCTGTCTTAATTTCAGAACAGTAAAACCCAACTGGATCTAAGTGGATAAATATTAGCACCAATACGTCCAAGGAGTCATATGGCCATTTATTATTTTTTAAAAGACTATTAAGACTGAAACAATATATTTACTTTTACAATATGAAAATTCTTTAGGACTTCCTGACACATTACATTATAGGATACAGTGCCTCACATATGCTGTGGAAGCCTCAGCATATTATACCACTTTGCATAGTTCTAATACATGAATGTGCAGGAGTGAGGTACACGTAGTCTCGCAGTCTTATGACTTACTGCTCTTCCATTATAACCACTAAAAGATGCGTTTCAAGTATGTGAGTGCTCAAAGAGTGAAATGCTTTTAACGTCTGACAACTGCACACTCCTGAACATTCATACATTAAGTAACCAAGTGACACAATATTGCAATACAATACCCTTACTGTAATATGTAAACAAGTCCTTTAGCACAAATGCTTGCTGAGTCCATGCATTTTATTTACAATAAACTCTTTTGAAACAGCTTCCTTTACTGTAATATACAGTATTTCTTTGTCCTGTTGGATGACTTTGCTCTTCAGTAGAAAAGTCACCCATGTTTTTGCCAACAGGATAACTTCTCCAACCCCCTTATATGGCTCAGTTGAACGTTCCATTTTCTATGCAGTGACTATTAACCCTAGTACCTTAACACCACTAAGATCAGCCAATCAATGACTGAATAACACAGTGTTTTCAGGGCAGCACGAAGTTCACCAAAACAGAAGGTACTTCCGACATATTTCAAAGCAGTCCAAAAACAATTCAGCAGTTACCTACAACTTTAGGTAACAAAGTTACAAACTCGTTTGCGATTTCCAACATTACCCAACAATTGCCCAGAACATGGAGAAAGCATTTATGAAAAAGACTTTGTCGTGTTATTTCTTCCATTTTTTCTTCAGTCTCCTTTGGGCACATGGGCTTCCTAGCTTTGAACTTGTTAGGTCATGCCACTGTTAGGTATTGATGATAGAACAGCCCAAAAAGGCTTGTGGAAAAGAGACAAGCAGCAATCCACCAAGTGAGGAAGGACAGAAGTCCTCTGAATAAGAGTGGAGTGAAAATGTTCTTCAGGCTAGCCAGTGCCATTGTTAGCTGTATTACAGTTACCTTCACCTTTCCATCATCAGATGAAGATTCAGAGTTTACTGAATTGCTCAGTGGACTGCTCTCCACTGGTAAATCTGAAGTAGCTTCTGGATAAATGCCCCAGGAATAGTTACCTACAGGAGGAAAGTAAGACGACAGATGTTAAGGGTTATAGTCTCTCTGATCATTTTAAATTATATGTCCATAAGCAAGGATATGACTAGTGCTCAAGGTGTAAAGAGCTGAACCAGTTTCTAGAAGGTAATAAAATGGAAGCCACCTGAATCCCAAGATGCACAAAGCAGTTTTGCTCAATACAAACTTAATTTCCTTTTTTCATGCTCTCAGCAACAGATGAAACAGGAATTTGCACATCTCCCCTGAAGTCAAATGTGCAAGTTCCAAAATCACAAGTTATACTTGCTTCTTGTTTTTAGTGTGCAAAGCCTGAGCTTGGAGATATAAAATTAAGTTTAGGACAGCATGCACCGATTCAGAAATTAAGAATACATGACTTGGGAAAGGGAAAACTTCTGCACCAGCTACCCATCTAATATGAAGCCACGTTCAAGGTCCTTGTACAGTGGTGCCTCGCAAGACGAAAAGAATCCGTTCTGTGATTCTCTTCGTCTAGCGAGTTTTCCGTCTTGCGAGGCATTCATCTTGCGGGGCACCACTGTATTAATTTATAAAACCCTGAACAACTTTGGTCCAAGGTACCTCAAGAGAACTGCCTAAACCCCTATATCCCAGCTCAAGCACTGCCATCGTCTACAGGAATGTTGTTGGCTGTTCCTTGAGCTGGAAAGGCTCATTTGACAAGAACAAGAAACCAAGCCTTTAGTGTCATCAACTCATTATTGTGCAACACTCTACCAATAGAGGCGCCTTCTTTTTCAACTTTTAAATGCCTGCTGAAAACCTTTCTATTCAGGAAATTAAGAATTCCATAATAGTTAACTCAGTTCTGTTTTTAACTTTTTAGTGCAGTTTTTACTGTATGGTTTTATATACTATTATTATAAACCACTCTGGTATTTTTTATGAATAGTGACGTAAAAGTATTTTTTTATAAATAACAGAGAGAAGACTGATAAAGAAATACTGCTTCTCTGTCCTACAGTTTTACAAGTAATGACCAAAACATCTGCTCACCTTATTCCCAACTCGAGTTCCCAATGAAAATTATTTTGTATTGACAAACTTTGTGTCTCTAAGAACTGATTTATACATTCTAACAAGAACAGCACTTATTGTGGGAGGCAGTGGGAGTGTAATATGTTATGCCCAACAAGCGTATTTTGAATCTCATGGACAGAAAGCACAAATACATGTGTGCCCTTCACAAAAATATAACTATTCTACAGTTTTATGCAAAACCACTGATACATTCAGTTCTTCAGCTGTTGTTGAGCAAGAACTGCCCTAATTGCAAGCTGTCTTATATATGAACATCCTGCCAGTTATTCCTGGATTTGCAACAGAGATAAGAGCTACGTACACAGAAGCATGCAGGAATGCTTGTCAAGCAGTTGTGCCTCAACATCTTGGCTTGCCATTTCTTCCCAGAATACTTAACAAAATAATACCGTTTTAGACAACAGCATTACTTAGCAGATTCTTTTCTTTATTGGATACATCTTACCTAAAGTTTTCAGCAGCAGCGTCATGTGAAGCAGCATAACCAGAGGCGCCACATACTGAAGTGCAATTATACAAAGGTAATAAAACACTCTGGCCACCTAAGTTAACAAAAATATCGAGTAACTCAGTGCACAAGCCAATGCAGTCTGACTATCACATAGCAAGCAATTAAGCACAGTTGTTGGTATTATCAAATAGTTTAGAAGCAGTTTATTTTGTATAATTTATCTTTCACTTAACAGAAAAACCTTCTGAAAAGTTTACAAGAAAGAATGCAGTAACTAAATCACAAGCTGAAATCTAAAGCATACATAGTATCAGAATAGAGTAAAAGACTAAATCACAACACTGAACAGAACAATCTGAAAACCCATGCAATTTTAATAGTGATCCCTTTGAAATCTGTTTGCTATTTCTGTCCTAAACACTCCCTAAAAGCAAGTATATAGTTTACATTAGGAATAGATTTACCATTCATGTACTCGTCTGGTTAAAGTAGTATTACACCTTGAAAATCAAAGGGACTCCCACTACCATAACACTAAACTATTTCTCCAAGGCAAAAAAACATAGATATGCTGATTGCAACTTTCATTGTATTTTAGCCTTCAATCAAAACAGCCGTTTTCATTGATAACTACTGTTTCCCTCCTACAACGTCATTAATTGCTCTATCAACTAACCATTAGAATTGCAGTAATATCCTTTAGAACTAATGAAAAGAAAGAAGTGATTATTGCCAGAAAATATTAGATTTAAATGTCCCTAAAGTCACAGTACCATGATTCCAGATAACATTTCAGGTTGACTATAAATACAAGATGGGAGAGTACTGTACTCATGAATTTAAATATATATATAAAATATATCATGAGTTTAAATATATCATTAGTTACTTCATTTGTTTTATACACACTATTATTCTTTTAGGCAGGCTTACCATTTTCTGTAGTTCAACTGTACTTATTCTGCCAACTTCCTTTTTCATTTGATCCACACATTTCTGTGCTAAATTAAGATAGGCTTGGAGATGACTACGCATCATGGCTAACCTCAAAGCACACAGGAGAATTATAATCCACAACCTGAGAGTATCAAATGTTGCTTCTGACATTCTGTAGATTAGAGAAAAAGGAATGCAGTGATTTTCCAAAGGACATCCTACACTGTACTAAGCACATATTTTCCATTTTGTACAAGATTGCTAGAGTGCTGAAAGAAACAATTCCACTACAGAGTGAAAACATTCAAATATCAATGGAATATACAGAGATGTTGATGGTCACAAGCCTTTAGGAGAGGGAGTGTAGAAAATCTCTTATTACTACTACTTTATCGTTAGCACTCCTATCTCAGAGATTTTTAGATACTGGGTGCAATATGTACTCAAGTAAATAAATGAGTCTTGACCCATTTGTCTTTCTTTTCCCTTGTCAAAGAGAAGGACAAAAATATGTTCAGTGTATTTTTACAGGCAATGGGATGCAACAGAAGATAATTAATACTGACTTTTTTTAATTTATGCAGTTTACTGGACAGGATATTTGGTCTTTTTACTGCTTTGGGCTTTGTATTGCAGTCTTATTCTCATTCTATCTCATGCCACAGTTCTATTAAATGTCAAGCAATTACAAGAAATCTTCCAAATTGTTCTGTATGCTGTTCATGCTAAAAAATATCCTATCCAAGCCCAAAACTCATTTCATTGTTACAGAGAGCTAGACAAGCTATAAGATTGTGCCATTTATGCTCACAAGCAAGTTCTTAAGTTATTATTAAACACTTCCTCCCCACCTCCCAGTGACAGTTATGAAATTAAATATAAACATTTTTATGAAGTGGCAAAGCAAGATTTGCTTGAAGGAGCCAGGAGGACAGGCACCAAATATAGACCCTTGCCATCTGTATTTACAAAAGAATTCATAGCAGATGCGTAAGAACATTGCATATTAAAATATAACAATTTTTGTGCACGCAGTGGTTATAGCTATCTTTCAGAAGCTTCTCCCCAATGCCTAAAGATCAACAGATCCTTTGCATTACAGTTTCTCAGTGATTTACATAACCAGCTGCCTCCTTTGCAGTTATAGCCAAATAGGGAATATAGTGGTATTAATAGTTGAGATCTGTGTAGACCAAGGAGTAGGTTCTGTTGATAACATTAAAAAAGGTAAAGGTACCCCTGCCCGTACGGGCCAGTCGTGTCCGACTCTGGGGTTGTGCACCCAGCTCACTTAAGAGGCCGGGGGCCAGCGCTGTCCGGAGACACTTCCGGGTCACGTGGCCAGCATGACAAAGCTGCATCTGGCGAGCCAGCGCAGCACACGGTAAGGGACCACTTACCTTCCCGCCAGTAAGTGGTCCCTATTTATCTACTTGCACCCAGGGGTGCTTTCAAACTGCTAGGGACCGAGCAACGGGAGCGCACCCCGCCGCGGGGATTCGAACCGCCAACCTTTCAATCGGCAAGCCCTAGGCGCTGAGGCTTTTACCCACAGTGCCACCCACATCCCCTACGTTGATAACATTAACCAGTGCCTTTTCTTGATTCCAGTGGCCACCTTTCTCTATGTTACTACCATCAAAGTTAAACCATTAGAAGAGAATGAATAACAAGCTACCATAATATATGTTATATTCCTTGGTACTAAAAAATAACAAAATTCCAAGTATTAAAGCTGGGGCTTTAATTAAAGCTTGTCCTCTTTCCACTCAATAGAACTATTATGGTTTAGAAAGTAAAAAAAAGATAAAAGTAAAGGAGCCCTGGACGGTTAAGTCCAGTCGAATTTGACTATGGAATGCAGCACTTATCTCTGCTTTCAGGCCGAGACAGATGGAATTTGTCTGCAGACAGCTTTTCCAGATCATGTGCCCAGCATTACTAAATGGCTTCTGGACACCGTGACAAGTGCCAGAGCGCATGGAAATGCTGTTTACCTTCATGCTGCAGTGGCACCTATTTACCTACTTGTGCTAGTAGGCTTTTGAACTGCTAGGTTGACAGGAGCTGTAACAAAGCAATGGGAGCTCACCTCGTCACAGAGATTTGAACTGCCAACCTTACGATCAGCAAGCCCAAGAGGCTCAGTGATTTAGACCACAGCATCACCCATGTCCCTTTACAAAGTGGTACATGTACGGTAAGATTTTACAAGGTAGGTTTTCAAGAGCAACTTACAAAGGCACATTCTCTTTTCCCAATGGGGGATTCATTATATAGTCCTTAGTAATGGGTTTTACCCACAATAAGACCATCAGGAGGGGTGCCAGGAAGTTTATATGCAGCAGAGTTCTGAAAGTTAAATAGAGAAACAAAATTAATGCACCATAATAACTGCATTTTCAAACTGCTGTGTTGAAAAGTAAAGTAAAATACATACAAACTAGCTCATAACCCTTCCGATACATTTGTTTTATCTGCTAGGATGGTGGTTTTCAAAATGTCACTGAAAATGCTGGAGCTCCTGTATTTAATCCTGGGCGAGGTTGCTGGTTTGTTTTTGTTCTTGTATTTAATATGTATTTTGTATATGGGGGGTAATCTTGTGTTTTTATGTTGTGAACCACCCTGAGATCTATAGATGGAGGGCAGTATATAAATTTAATAAATCATCATCATTTCTTCAGGAAGAAGACCCATAATGGCTCTAGCTTGCTTGCCACTACCAAATTTTCAATTTAGATTATATTGTAAGATTCACTATCCAGTTGCACAGTGCATCAGTGAAGCTCAGAAAGTCTCAATAGCACTGAATATGAGTTAGCTATGTGCCCAGGAATGCCTCACACTCTCTGGCAGGCTCATTGGGGTTCCCGAACAGATATTTCAGTCTATTACATTGACAGTCAAGCAAAGTGTAGGGAATTCCAATGAATGCACAGCTTCACCCCTAATCCACACACCAAACCTGATTCCCAAATTTATTAATGAACCAAAATATAATACAGTTACTGTTATTCTAAAGTAGCACATTTGTTGATTAGACAGTAGAGAAGGAAACTTTGAAACAGATAAACAGTTTAATTAGCAAACAGCATCTCTGCAATTTGAAAGCACTAAGGCAATGCAGGTAGAAAGAGGTAGCTGGTATGAAACTAATGTTTTCCCTTGGGTTTTTCTGCTTGTGAATGGGGCCCAACAGAAGGCAGCAGATCAAGTATAATTTATGGGAATCATCTTTTTCTGTGACTTTTCTATGAGCATATCCAATGATCAAGTCGTCTGAGGATTCTTCACAGTGGCATAATGTCCCTAAACTACTTCTTCCCAGGCTGACCCGCCACTGCAACCTATCTCTGGGTTAGCCACAGGACTAAATGCCTGTTAATCCTCTTATAGGGGTTTCCAACAGTGCTTCTCCATCATTCGCAGCTTGTTCAGAATGCAGCAGCAAGGTTGCTTACAGGCACAGGCAACCATGATCTTATTATTCCTGTCCAGCATTCTTGAACATTCCTGGGGTCTCAGATATCACACACAATTCGGAGCTGCCACCGCTGTGCCTTAAGACAGCACGGGCCACTTCACCTGCACTATGCCAGGTTCCTCACTGAATAAATGTGCTCTGTTCAGATATTCAACTGTTCCGGGTATTCACCTTTAAGACTTCTGAACACAAGTCTCGTTTTCTTCCTCTCCTCACCCCTGCCTTTTCTTCTTTTAAAATGTTTAATAGATGGTTTAGCCATATTCTCATTAGGAAAATAGGAAGTTGCCTTATACAGAGTCAGATTATTGGTCCATTAGATCCGTACTTTCTACACCAATCAAAAGCAGCTCTTCAGAGTTGCAAAAAGGAATCTTTTCAAGCTCTGCATGGAGATGCATGGGACTGAATCTGAAACCTTCTGCATGCAGAACAATTGCTACAACTTTCCTTGACTTTTCCAGCCTTTCCTTGGCTTTTATTGTACACTGAAAACTGGTTATGAATTGATATTTTAGCTGAGGAAAAAGAAAAAGTGCTGCCCAAATATTACTATTTAAGCAAAGTAATACATGACGTGGCTTACTGGGTGATTTTTTCAGTTGATAAACTCAAAGCATCCAGATGCATCTGAGCCAATCTCAATCCAGGGAATGTCAAAAAAGCACCAATAAACGAACAAAGGATAGCCAAGAAGAATTTGAAGGTTAGTTTAGAAACAGGACCCCTAAGAAAAAAAGGGAAAAGGGGAAACAATGGTCAACTTTTCCAACATTTTAAGGACATGGTATATATTTTGCTCTTACATAACATGACAAAGGAAAACAAAAAAGCAAACAAAAGCCATTAAGAAATAAGAAATAAACTTATTAAGAAATAAGTTAAGAAATAAACTTATTACTGAAAATCAGAAATATTAAACCAATCTACTCTTGCAGAATGCATACAGTGATGCCTCTGGTTGCGAATGGGATCCGTTCCAGAGGCCCGTTCACAACATTAGCAGAACGCAACCGACGTCTGTGCGTCCCACGATTCACCGCTTCTGCACATGCGTGAGCAGCAGAACCTGGAAGTAACCCTTTCCGGTACTTCCGGGTCGCCACAGGACGCAACCTGAAAACACTCAACCTGAAGCAAACATAACAAGAGGTATGACTGTAATAGTAAAAAAGTGTATTCTGAGATATCAAGTCATTTATGCAAAAGCTGCTTTGGTACTTGCTGTCCAATAATGGGTTGTTCATTGTTTTTTACAGGAGAGGAATAGCAGGTGCATGTGTGCATCTCTGTGTGTCAACATCAATGTATCAGTAGTAAGGAACCTCTAGCCCATGGGTCATATTAGGTCTGCCAGATATTCCAATTTGTCCTGCCAGGCCATTTTGACCAAACCATACCTACACATAACCTCATATGAGATACAGGGAAAGATGCAACTGGGCTAAAAGTAGATTTGCATTATGTTTTGCAAGCCTCAACAATCAACCAGTTGTAAGGGCGTGCAGAGTGTTTTGCAAGCCCCACTGTAGTTAAAATAGGTCACCTGACATTCGATGATTGATGGGTGTTTGGGGTGGGGTGGCACTAGCCTGTCCACCAGATCCTGTTGCCCACTCTTGCTATATACTAATTGAAAATTTTTTCTCCATTTGCGGATACTTATATAGGCAACATGATGAATCACACCTAGAAGAGAGAGGTAACAGGAACACGTTTGGGGAAAACCCCAGGTTTACAAAAGTACCCAAAAAATCTGTGTGCACTTGGGCAGGAGAAGAACACCAAAAACATGATAGGTAAGGGCTTAGCATGGTCAGTGGGAACAGAGTGGAATGGAAGAGGGAGTGGAACGGAATATCCTATAAGAGGGCAAGGCTTGCATTCCGAATAGGAACGCTCCACAATGCAATATTTTTGTTGAAGGTTCCGCTTGTGTGTTTCATACATAAGAGAGAGCTCAGTTGGTAGAGCATGAGACTCTTAATCTCAGGGTCATGAGCAAAAGTTCCCTGCATAGCAGGGGGTTGGACTAATTGGAATTGTGGTCCCTTCCAACTCATCATTTCTAAGGTTATTTTAAGTGTATAATCTCACACACCCTTCAAATCATGACACTGATGCTATAGCGTACCACAAGATGGAGAACAATACCGTTTTGCCCACTGTCACCCTTTACTGCTAGCAACTTTTAAAGAATCTGTTACATCTGTGGATGAACAAATTGGAGATTTCACCTGATTATCAGAATTGAATTTCTGACCACGACAGTGGTCAGAATTAGTTAGATACTGCTTTGTTTAGGGATGCTTTTAATGTTTGACAGACTATTGTATTTTAGTACACTCATACCTCGGGTTGAAGTAGCTTCGGGTTGAGGGTTTTCGGGTTGCGCTCCGCGGCTACCCGGAAGTAATGGAACGCGTTACTTCCAGGTTTTGCCACTCGTGCATGCGCAGACGCTCGAAATAACGTCACACGCGTGAGAACAGGACTCTCGGTCTTTTTCTTGAGTCTTGTTGGCCTCACCATTGAGCGAATAATAATAATAATAATAATAATAATAATAATAATAATAATAATAATAATAATTTATTATTTATACCCTGCCCATCTGGCTGGGTTTCCCCAGCCACTCTGGGCGGCTTCCAACAAAATACAGTGGTACCTCTGGATGCGAACGGGATTTGTTCCGGAGCCCTGTTCGCATCCTGAAGCCAGGCCACCAAGACTCAAGAAAAAGACAGAGTTCCAATACAATAAGAAATTGCAGCTAGTTATGCAACTAAACTTAATAATTAAAAAAGGACAGGAGCCCTGTTCTCACTTGCATTTCATCACCATTCCTCTAAAAGTGTGGAGTTGCAAATTATGAACTCCCATTTCGAAAACATTTGATTCATAGGCTTTTGCAGTTTCTACAAATTCAAAAGGAGTAACTGAAAAATAGAAAGCGTGGTCTGGTACATCAGGAATGTGGTATTCAGGAATATGAGGTCCTACTTTTCTTTTCCTTCTCCTACAATGAGGCTGCATTTTAATATTTTAATGTTCCATTATTTTAATGTTGTATTTTATTTTTGTTTTTAAGTTGTAATCATTCATCTTGTTTTTATTATTGCTTGTAAGCCGCTCTGAGCCCGGCCTTGGCTGGGGAGGGCGGGGTATAAATAAAAAATTATTATTATATTATTATTATTTACTGCAACAGGACCTGTATCATGAAAGTCGACTGGAACCTTTATTTTCAAGAGCAGCTCTCATGTGCCACATCAGAAGCTGTACCCAACAGTTTCAGAAGCAGTTTGAGGTATACAAAGAATTACTGTCATGAACAGAATGTGAAAGGCTTTGCTGGGTTTGAAACCCTTGTCCCGTGTGCTCCTGTGAATTAAAGAACCTTAATACAAACAAAATTCAACTAAAATGAGAGCATGGATAACATTGCAGTGGGTTGTATTCAATTAGCCTTTACTCAGAGTAGAGCCATTGAAATGAATGTCTTAAATTAATCATAGCCATTAATTTCAGGGGGTCCTTTCTAAGTAAAAGTTAGTTGAATAGAACCCAGTAGTAACAATACGCATCTCTACATAGTTGTTTGTTATACTTACTGGGATTCCAAGCCTTGCTTTTCAAAAAACTGCACAGCACTTTCTGAAAAATTTGAGAAGCCTGCATGTGGAAAATTTTGCACAAGGTGAAACGCAGAATCTCAAAACACTAGCAACACAAAACATTTTAGAGGTAATTTTCAAATGTTAGCCAGGTTTTTCTGCATTCGCCAGTCAGAATGCTCTAATTCAATTATGATAAGGCAAGGCCTTGGAAAATATCTCTCAGCTATTTGTATGTTCTCTTAAGGGTGAACAGACTGTGTCTTCTTTTTAAGAGTGCAATCTATATCCACCTGAAGTCAACAGTGTTGATCTTAATGGGCCTAAATTACAACCTAAGAGCATAACCAATTTCTAGAAGAGGTACTTCAGGCAACTGCAGTAATGGGGAAAGAGCTGAAGAAATGAAAACAAGCTAAGGTTAGAAGTAGGCAAAAGAGTAGTAAATATTTTGAGAAAGAATCTGTTTGTAAAACACACACTGGGCTGAACTTTGGCTCCACACATATGGTGTGCTGTGATGTGGCGGTGCAGAGCAGAAAAAAGTTAGTGCTGGAAATTTTGCAGAACCACTTTCTATGAGAGATCTTGTACACAGAAGGTAGTGGTAATGGTAAAGGTCCAGTCGTGGATGACTCTGGGATTGCGGCACTCATCTTGCTCTATAGGCTGAGGGAGCAGGTGTTTGTCCGCAGACAGCTTCAGGGTCATGTGGCCAGCATGACTAAGCAGCTTCTGGCGAACCAGAGCAGCACAAGTATTTCCACCTGATTTTACATCATCCCCGCCCCTCCTCCTGTTCCACATCCTACCCTGTTGGGCAGGGCCCAGGGGGTGGGGGGGGGAGGGCTTGGGGATTGCCAGATGAAAAAGTCACCTTCCACTGATCTCCTTGACAAAGACCTTTCAATTCCAGCATGTATTTAAAAGAAGTTGTATTATGCCCACTTTATAATTTATTATTGTTTTAAACACCAAATTATTTGATCAGTGATTTGTTTTATGGACTGCTCTGTAAATCGTTTTGTGACCTGTGGTGAATAGGAGTCTATAAATTTTGGAAATAGATAAATATTGTATAAACATTTCTCTGGATCCAACTAAATGATATTAATGTTGCCCAAACATAACGTTTTATGGTCTTACCTGATTCGAGTCCAAATTCTAGATAATTTTCTGTTACTATTAGAATGGTCATGGCTTTGACAAAGAAAAAGAAGCCAAAGGTTACGCAGACGGATCGCTCACCTCCCTCTTCTACTTTGAAGTAGTGTGCAGTTAATGAAAACAATATTTTGCTACATAAGAATAGTTAAGGAAAAGAACAGTTTTGTACAATCCGTAGATTAGCCAAAAATTAGCTTACGATGAAAATTATATGGAAAAAGCATAGCTGAATGGATTTGTTTAAACACAGTGATGCCAACACATACTAAACTTACTACAAAAACATCAGACAACTAGTTCCATATGCCCAAAGGGAATTTGGCTTATGTTTCATCATCAGCACGTAGCTCCAATATGCCACATGGTTCCCTCCTCTTCAAACAGAGACAAGTTCAACCAAAAGAAGTTAATGATATGGAATGGGGGAGGGTTGCTGATCAAAGTAAAAATAAATAAAATCCTACCATGTACATAGTGCATCTAGCTGCTCAAATCCTGGTTTGTATCTAATTGTATATTTCTCTCTGCTGATGGAAGGCTGCTTAATTCAGCAGAGGTTTCCACTGTTGGAAGGGTTTGTGAGGGGAGGGGCATCCCCTGCATGACTCCCGGTTTTCCTAAGGGTCTCCAAACTCCCTGGAGTAGATTGGGTGGTGCAGAGGGTATAAACTAAAACCAACTCCCCCCCCCCTTTACCACTAATGGAAGCCACGTTCGAAACAACGAGCCTCCCATCACCAGAGAGACACAATTAGATACAACTTCCAGTTTACCTATTAAAGAGATGTATTTAAAGACAGCTAAGACCAAGGATTTATTCAGAAATGAAGTATAAAAGGAGTTGATCTTAACAAAGTTTGATTTCTCTCAAGTTACATCCAAAACCAACAATTTTGTAGAAACCAAACAAGCTTTTTGTACAGTTGAATATTAATTTCACTTATTTTAAAGGAAGCTGGAATTAAATTGAGATATTAGGATATTAAAACTTACAGCCTTTCTGATCAGAAACTCCAGAATTTAACAAATTTTATGCAGAAGTTGAACACAAAAACATGACTTGATAACATGATCACACAATCATTTTTCCTCTATTAATCACACTATCATCAGTTTCCAAAAGACTTTAAAATAGTTTAAATAACATAATGAGTTTTCATTAAAAAAAGAAAATCAAGAACACAATACAGTACTGACTGTTAGTCAACTAATGCAGACATATCGCTATTGAAGCAACACTTTTAAGAGCACAAACAAGCAATTATTAACTGTATCAATCCATACTGATTCTTAATATAATGTACATCAGAATTTGAATGTACATGCACTCTATGGCCTGGGGAGTCATTAGTCAACAATGCCCAATGCACATTTCAGTATGCATACTTAAGAATGTCACCTCCTACTGGGCATTTATTTGATTCATAGCATAGAGGTAAATATTATTTTAGCCATGAACTACACTGATTAAACTGCTATCCACGTACAAGGAACACTGCGAATATTTTGTTTCATTTGACTTTATCAGCTCAAGAGACACCAACATCTTGCACTGAACTCTGCCTCCTCTACTTCAACCAGTTTAGACTCATTATGAAGCTTCTCTTCAGAAAGCTGTTTGACCAGCACTTGTTATAGAAGCAGCAGTGGTCTGTTTTCTTAATTATGTGACAATGTACAGAAGCTGTAGGAGTTTTCAAGATCGGAGTACAAAGAAGGCTGCCACATACAACTGGTGCCACCACCTTTTGAGCGCTGTCAGATTCTTCATATTTTTTTGCCCATATATCCATCTGGGTTTTTTGGGTGGGTAAGTTATGGTTGAGGAGACAGATTTAAGCAACAAGAGATGCAAACTAGTGCACAAAACTCTTCAATGGAGATCTCATTCCATACAATATGAGAGGTTGTGAGTGTGGGTGGGTGAATCACAGAGTTGGAAAGGACTCTGAGGGTCATCTATTCCACCCCCCTGCAATGCAGGAATATGCAGATCTCCCTTATGGGGATCGAACCTGCAACCTTGGCATTATCAGCACCACACTCTAACCGACTGAGCTATCCAGTAGATAATGCAGTGCTATCCTTTTTCAAAGTTAGCAAATGTCTTAAGTTAAAGCATGTCTAAAGCTTCAAGAGAATGCAAAATAATAGTTTTTAGGACAATCTATGCAACAAAGAGATAGCAATCAGCAATTTGACTTTTTTCCATTCCCTACCCTAAATGCTGCAGTATTTTTGCAGGGTCTCCTCTTTGACAGCAAGCCTGCAGATAAGCAGAGGCTGGCACATGCTGAGATCTTTTTACAAAGGAGAGAAAAAGAGCTATATATAGCTTGCTGCTGGTGGTACTCTTCTACAATAGCAGTCTGAACACAAGTGCCCCTTTTAGTATATGTTATTCATAACTATGACTTTTGCTGCATGCTGTGCAATATAGGCAGCTGTAGGCAGAAGCCCTAATTTTGTTGCAGCCCAATTATTTAGTACAAGTTTGTATTCAGAGTCTAACAAAATGTTACAATTTTGGATCTCTCTCTATGCAAATAATTACAAACAAGATCTAGGCTAAGATTTTACAGCCATGAAAGAGTTCATAAATAGGACAGTTTTATAGTGCATTGTTTAGTTAACATATCTTACAATAAAGACATTAAAACCAGCATCTTGCAGAAAATCTGATCCCTAAAACTAGAAATAGGATTTATTCTACTTATGTCAGCAAACAAATCATAAAAGACTATTTATCAATACCTGAGCAGCAATGTCAATCACTAGCACTAGACAGGGGGGGAAAACATTAGAAAGCAAGGGTATTTACTCAGCCTTCTTACAAATCTTATCACTGTGAACAGAAGCCAGCCTGACAAAGAATGCTGTGTAGACCTAAAACATACAAAGTCATTTTTAACGCCAAAAATATCCAGAACAAGACGGAACGGGGAGGCTTGGTGTGAGGCTCAACAACTTATTTGCAACTTACTCTGTCTCTGCAAAATATAGGCAGGCCATGCAAGACTGTTTCAGCATTCTTTAAACACCTCTTTGGTACTATCCAGTCGCCATTGCCAGGACCAGCAAGCAGAAGCTTAGCATTGCTGCACAGTACTGTGCATGTCTTGTAGATGTTGGCTATGCTTCTGGACAAAGAAAAATTCTTTCATACAGAATAACGCACTATGTAATAATGAATTATGCATGCTTTAGATGAACACTACCATAAGACTTCCTATGATTCAATTAAAAGCAACAAATTATCTCCTGCGTGTTTCACAGAACATTAGATCTTCTTTTAAGCAGTCATATAGAACAGTTGTGACACTGTAAAAGGATACATTGCAAAAGCCAGAACAAGCAGACACCAGACTATACTGATATTCATTTCTTGTGAGGGCTTCACCCAGCTGTAGTAGGCTTCAGTAACCAAATATACCACTGTAGCTGCAACTGTGAAGTCCACCAGCCACTGATATTCAGGAAAATAATGCAAGGCTGAAATATAAATGGTTACTTAGTAACTGAAATACAAGCAGAAAGCATTTTTAGCATCTGTGGTTCCTAGAGTTTCAAATACACCCAGGATGTCCATACATGAACTGCAGTTATCAACCTTTCATTGTTTTCTTAAAAATAAAAAAATAAAAAACCAACAACAGCTTTCAACTCTAATTAGATTACTAGAAGACCAATCACAAAATGCGGAAAATAGCTAGAATATCCAGATACACCAAATAGAAGGCACAAGCTTTTTGGCAAGGAGAATATTGCTCCTTGAATCCAGTTCAAATGGATTCACTCCAGTTCAAATGATTCACTCTATGAGAACTACCATGACCAGTTTGATATCAGTATCATATTGGGACAGCTTAAAAACTTTAAGTTTAGCCTACAATGTATAGTGGGTCTTCTCTCACTAAAATGATGCTGATTGGAGCCCTTTCTGTATGCCATCAGAAAGTCCTCCTCCAACATGCACTGATGCTCAAAGTGAAGTAAATCCTTCCAATGCAAAACTTAAAATAGCTTCCTCCCTTCATGATTTATTTGAAATTGGCTGTAAAACAAATAATGGTTGTTACATGGAATTCATTTCTCAACTTACACAATTTACTATGCAAAGTTAGGGACAGCTATAATGAGCTTACCCTTCACCTCCCAACTTCTCCACTAATATTGCAAGTCGTTGTTTAGAAACTAGATGCTTTTAAAACAGGGGCCAGATTTGAAATTCAAAAAAGGCTAATTTGCACCTTGGAAAATGTTTGTTCTACAAGAAAGTACCTGAACAAACCTGGAATTAAGAATTATGTAGCTCTCTTTGGACAACACCATACATTTAGTATTAAAAAATACGCAATTGTGACACCATGCAGTTTATAATGGTTTCAGACCCTTACCTAATGCATCTATTTCAGTAATAGACTTTGTTTCCAGATGAAGATCAATGTCTTTAGGAATGGTTAGCGGTTTGTTTTCAATATGACCATTATATTTCCTGTAAAGAGAGAGATACATCATAAAAACCATTCCATATGCTGAGTGCCATCAAAGTTACCAGGTCTCCCTCTTTTTCTTTCTCTATGTGTGTGATTTATTTAGCATCAGGGTGCAGCCAAAGTTGGTGGAGTCGGAGGGAGTGGGAAAAATGGTTTGGATCAGGGCCACAAATGAAGAGTTAGCCATTCCTACAGTAAACAAACAAAATTTATAAGCCATACTCAATATGGGGATAATGGTGGAGGGAAGGCAAATACTATTCTATTATATTCTATGCGTATTGGGGGGCAGATGTGCACATCCATCCAGTTTTCCATATGTAGAACAGTATTTTTCTTCATTTTGAAAGACTAATTGGAATAGCAAATAGTCATCCCCATTTTCTAGCTAGGAGACAGAGGTTGAAAAACAGTGATGGGCTCATATTGCTTACTTACCTATCTTTCTTGCTTTTTCCTTTTTGTTGTTTCCCGGCAAGAATACGTAATTCTTCTTCTGTGGGATGCAGATACCATCGCAAGCTACCAGATTTTTGAAGCAGGTACCAAGAGAAATACAGGTGTTTGTCAGACTAAATGTAAAAGAATTTGCTTTCTTGTTCATTCACAAAATTCCTGATTTCAAGCTGATGTTATCATATGTCACATACTGCCTTACATAATTGTTGCTCTGTAGTAGATAGCCCCAGTTATCAGAATGAGCTTCCAAACTGGGGTCACTTTTGTACATTGAGGTTTCAAAAGACTAGCTTACTATGTTACAGAAACGCACATAAGGAGGTTCAAAGATAACAGTTTAAAAGTGCTGTGACTCAACTAATGAGGTTCAAAAATAGTTTTAAAAGCACACAGTGACTACCAAAAGCCTCTGGTGACTGGAGGTGGGGGGCAGAGCAATCATACTCTTCATTTCTGCCCAAACCCCACCTTTTTGCCATCTGCCTACATTTTCATCCTTTCAAACAACTTCTGAAACCAAAATCTCACATTCTAAGTAACTTGGTTATTAAGAGTTCAGAACAAAACAGAAAAGGGTTGTGTTGCTATGCAAAAATAACCACTGGCAACATGCAGTATTTTCACTACTGTAGCTAAATTAATGTCAGGACTTCCAATATTCCATGACAGTCCCCATGAATATCCAGGTGCAGCTGTAAAAATCTCTATGGGAGTCCATGATGGACCAACAAAATGCTGTTGTTTTAACACCAAGCAAGGGTCAACGCTACTATATCATCCCCTCTGCGTAATTTGTGCTTCTACCTATCCTCTCTAGTGAGATGTTTGGTCTAGAACAAGCAGCTCCCACAATCCATCCTTGCATTTCCCATCCAGCCACCTGGCTCATACAATCCTTACTTGAATAATCAATTCAATTTAAGGTGAATGGGAAAATCATTAGTTATTACTTGTAAAACCAATCAACTGAACACCTCAGCACCACACATTTTAAAGTGATTTTGTTTGAACTAGGTGTGGAATTATTTAATCAACATCTTTTACTGATTTCTTACTACGGGAATATTTTTTTAAAAAAAGATTAATTCTTGCTATCTGGAATTTCAGAACATTTATATCAGAATAGTCTGTAAGCTAGGGGATTATGTTGCTAATACTTCACCATTTTTTCAGAACTATCTGTTGACAAGACAACCTGCAAGGAAAAGAACACATCCAAATGGAAATTTATGACTAATCTTGAACTATTGTGATCCAGATCACTAAGAAATGTATCACAAATAGTATACTTGCCCCTAACAACAGCTTGTTTTGTGAATAAACTATCCCGCTTCTTTCTTTCATTTTCAACTTCGTATTTCAACTATAGGAAGAACTGTATTTTATTACAGGCACTTAAGGAAGAAATATGTTGCCGCAGGATTAAGAGAAACTTAGATGGAACAGAATAGTCTGCAACAAGAACCCTGCCAAGAGTTATGTTCATTAAGATACACAGTAGTATAACTAAGCATACCACGTATTACTCAATTTCATCTGAAGTTACAGTACAGTGATAAATCTGCAAATGACTTTAAAAGATTGAAAGTGACTATTCTACTGAAAGCCAAACTTTCAAGATCTGCACATCACTATGATTTGTTTCTAGGTAAACGCAAATGCATTACAGAATTGGGCAATTACAACAACACCTTACAGTCTTATCAGTGGTATTATGGTATAAGCTTTCATGGGCTAGAACCCACTTTGTCAGACGTTCAATTTGTTGCCCTTATCTTACCTGCCACTACAGAGAAGCCACCGCGCCAGAGAGTAGTGAGGTATGATCTTCTGTATAATACTAGCCATCACCATGGTAACCACCAGCTGCACACCTATCACACCCTGTGGAGGAATAAGCCAATGTATGTTAACATGCCGGAACATTTTTTTATATTTCAAAGCCTACAGTTCTAAAATGAACCTTTATATACTGCAGGGTTGTTTTTGTAACTGTGAACTTACGACTGTTCGTCCTAATCCCTCCATAAAGGCATTGATAAAGGATTCAGAAATATGGCTTTCTAGGAAAGAAAGCACACATCTAGCTGTTTTTCCATTGTAGCACACTATTTCTGAAGATCAAATAAATTACATAACCACCAACATTACTTTTAAAAATGTGTTTTAAAGGGGGACAGAGAATGCTCAGTTCAAATTCTTACCCTGCCTGGGCCAAGCTTGCAATTAGTCACTTGTAAAACAAGTCACAGCTTCCAGACTTGGGTCCATTCTCTCTTATATCTTTAAAAACTGGTTATTCAGAGCTGATCCATAATACATGCAGAAGCCCAGATACACATGTGCCTACTATAGGAAACTCAAGAGAGTGACTGACCATTGCTCCTGGGCACATGACAAGTCTGTTCCCCACATATTTATTGCATTTATTACCATTTATGAATCACTTCCTATAAAATATTTCAAAGCAATTGAACTATAAAAATGACAATTTCATAAATAAAACAATTTTGTAAATAAAGCTATTTTAAAAAATAAAAATAAGAAATGTTACATGCTACCATGCTGTACATCTGCATATCCAGCCTGCAGCCTAAAGTAAAGAGGTTGTGAGTATAATACTTTCCAATGTGGCCTGTGCAACACTGTAGTGATGAATTTGCATAACTAGAATACATGTGGAAATTTCCATCACAAAGTCTTATACCTATAAGCCTTTAGAAATCTATGTTGGGTGAATAAGAAGTAAAGATATGGAATAATAAGTAAAACAAAGAAAAAAACCAGAGACTAAATATCTGGTGGGAAAACTCTTTTGGTTCAAGGGCTGAATTCAAAGATGGCCATCTTCCAGGGGCCACGCAGTGGGTGGAGCCAGAAAGGCTCTCCAGCTAACAAAGGAAAGCGCGCACACACAAAATGTTCCCCAAGCACCATCCCATATCACACATCAGGTTCACATTCCAGTTCTCCATTTATCAATGCAAGACAGAGAACGCACATCCCACCCCATCCACATAAAAGTTGCATCTCAATTCTAAAGACAGCAAAACAAAAACTTCCTGCACTTAGGCAGGAAGAACCATATGCACAAATATAGGATGGGAGACACCCGGCTTACTAGCAGTACATGTGAAAATGATCTAGGGGTCTTGGTGGACCACAAGCTTAACATGAGTCAACAGTGTCATGCAGCAGCAAAAAACAAAAACATTTACCGTATATATTCAAGTATAAGCTGACCCAAATATAAGCCGGGGCACCTAATTTTAGCACAAAAACCGGAAAAACTTATTGACTCGAGTATAAGCCGGTTCACGACAAGCGGAGGAAGAACAAGCAGCCCGAAAGGGCTCCTTTGGGCTGCTCATTTCTCTTCCACCACTGTTGACAGCGGCAAAGGCGGAGGAGGAAGGAGAAGCCCCAAAGAACTCCTTTCGGGCTGCTCATCCCTCCGCCGCCGCCTCTGCCGCTTGCAAGAGCAGGCATAGGAGCTGCAGTTTGGAGAGGCACAGTGCAGCGCCTCTCTCAACTGCAGCTCCTGTACCTGCCCTTGTGAGAGGCGGGCAGCAGCGGTACAAGTGGCAAGAAAAGGCTCCTTTCTGGCTGCTCGTCCCTCTGCCACCGCCACCCGCCTCACTCAAGTATAAGTCGAGGGGGGCTTTTTCAGCATTAAAAATGTGCTGAAAAAGTCAGCTTATACTCAAGTATATATGGTATTTGGCAACCAACACCAGTCAAAAATTATTAGTTTAATGTGGCATTTGGAACCCATATTCAAGTTTCTGCATATTGGAATAAAAAAACGCTGCTAGGCATGCATAGTGCACCATCTGAGAGGCAGCAGACTAACATTTTACTTCACAGTGAGAGAAAACTGCCCAAGATGCTTTTAGCATCTTATATACCCAAGTCGGCAATCCATGTTTCCCGAAAATATTGATAAAAAGCAAGGCTCACCAATTGCTAAACATCACTTTATTACTTACCAAACACATTACTATTGCGTAAATCTATAGTATACACTTTCCATCCCAGTGCTATGATAAATTATAGTCTGAGATTTCATGGAAAAATAGTGACCATAATACAGTCAGACTATAAAAGGCCCCCAGGAAATAACTTATTCAAGGGCAAGAAAACTGTTTGCACACAATTATGCCTAATATTTACTTTTGCTGCAGCACTTTGTTTTGAAAAGAATTTAGCAGCTGCATTGTAACAATATCTAGAGGTCAGACAGTTTGGAACCACATTCTGATAAGGCATTGTGATAAGTGGTAAGCATAGAGCAATTGACAAAACAGGTTAAATATGGAAGACATGATCTAGGGGGGAAACAAGGTCAACAGAGAGAAAAATGTATAAGGTGAAATGCAGAGCACAAGTGCACTATTTCTCAGATTTTTATATTGCTCTTTAGAAATAACATGACTACAGGGCTGATTTGGGACACTGCTTTTGAAACTCAGTTTCAAAACTGTTTGCAATGCAGCATTAGTAGTTTCTCTAACAAAAACAACAGCTTCACTATAAGTACCAACCCTTTAGGCATATTAAGTACTCTTGAGTTTAAGATTTCAGAGTTGATTCACACAGCTTCTCCTCATCAAGGGTAGACAACATGGTGCCCTTTAGATGTTCTTGGACTACAATTTCCATCAGCTCCAGCCAGCACGGACAATGGGAGTAGTAGTTCAGCAATATCTGGGGGGCACCACACAAAGCAGAGCACAAGTCTCAGGCTTGCGTACATTCCCACTGTGCATACAAGGTCATGAAAGATCAACTCTCTATATACTCATATTCCATTCACGTGATCCATCCATCTCTTTTGCAGAGATTATGAATATAACACAAAGATACAGAGGACGAAAGTCAACATTAGCCATACTCAGAATATACCCACTGAAATCAATGAAATTAAATCAGTCTATTGATTTCAATGAATCTACTCTGGTTATGACTTAGTTAGATCTCATATAAGCATTAGAGAGAGAGAAATTTGCAGGCAATATTTGTGTGTCAAGGTGTGTGAACAGAAGTATTCAGTGTTAAACTTTAGGAATGTTCTGCTTCTCTTCCTAATGATGAAGCGTGACAAGTCTACCACACTCCCACTGCCCCCAAAAGGTAGAAAATGAAAATCTATTATATAAATTATATACAAATTTAACTCATAGTATGGGTAGCAACCAATGGCACTGTAGAGCTGGAAATCTGGGAGCTGCGTCCTTGCTCTGCTGAAATGCAACAGATCCTCAAGTCCAGGCTGAAAACAGAAACTAAACAGGTCCTGGCAGGATTCACTAGGTTCCAGTTGTACAAGGCTGCTTCCCACAGTTTAAATCAATGGAAGATAATAAGTAGTTCAGAAGACTGCTGCTTAGTGACCTAGTTTCTCAAACACCACTGGCTAAGAGGTTCTTAAAGTACGATATAGCTCATGCAACATTTATCATGCCTACATTAAGAAGTTTTGCCCCTAAAGATAATATGTAGTATGAATTCTAAAGCTCTTTCAACAGTCTCAACAGCATGGGATTGGCTCCTTCTTACATCTCTTCTGTGGTTTCAGAAGCTTCAGGCCATGTGAAAAGGAGTTGAAAATATTGCTCCTTTCCATGCCAGGATCACCCCAGTTCCCCAACAGGGCAACACTAGCATGGAATGAGCCATGTTGATATACAGGACCTGGTCTAAACAGCAAACTAGAAAAGAGATGTGCAGCAGTGATTTTCAAACCATAAGGTTAACCTAAGAAGAGAACCCCTTTCCTTCCTACATTGGTGGACATCCACTCAGCTGGTCACAATACCGTGTTTCAGGAAACATTCACCAGTGCTGGCCTAATATTAGGAGAATCCAGTTTATTGCAGGGTTTTACTCAAAAAGCACCAAAAAATACTTTTCAGTCGATAACTAAGGTCTCAGTTCACAAGCAATGTCCTTAAATGGTTGATAGCCATCCTCTCCCAACAGTTGAGGCATCCAGTTTCAGTGGTATGGCAATTCCACTTAACTATATGACTAATAGTATTTAATGGGGCAATCTATCCCATATACCCTTGGGTTCATTTTCCACTGATATTTTTAGGTGTACATGTAAAGGTTACATGGTGCGAATGTGGAAAACACATTTGCAAAACACATATATGACACATCACACAAATACAGTTGGGAAAGAGCAGAGATTTCATAGGACACCATGACTCAGTGTATGCTTGGTGGTAAATCTAGGTAATGGAGTGTAAGAAGTGATATTCAGGATGATTTGAAACACATATATGAAGTTGATTTTTTTTCTTTGAAGTTTTACAGAAGGGCTTGCAGGTCATTGAAACAACATAGGCTGACCACTCATTCAGCAGTGGTTGGGTCACTGAAATCTGGAATGCATACTACTATCACAGGTGCCATCTGCAGACAACCCCACTCCCTCAAATTGTACCAATACCACTAGTGCTCATTCTCATACTTATGTATATTTCCAAGTGAAATTATCAAGTATGGTACAAGGAGACAACTACCTTTCATCACAGAAGCAGGTGAGCTGGAATTGCTATTTCAGCACGTTCATATGCCCTTCTTATCCAGCCTCACAGCTTGTGCTTATATTTAAGAACAGCAATATTAAATGGATTAGACTCAGCCAAATCAGTTCTCAACAAGCAAATAAAACCCAACTGTATTTTTTTCATAGGGTATATATTAGAATAGCTGGAAATCTGGATAAATTTGTAGTTTCGGGTTGACTATATCCATTGACTTGGTGATTTCTTTGTTTTCAGTGCACACACACATTATGCATTCCATTGAGCTTGATCAATTGACTGTCCCTGAATCACAAATGAAGAGCAGGAACACCTCAACAGGAACAATGGCTTATCAGCAGACCTGGGCCCTGTGGCTGGTCAGATGAAACTAGGCCTCACCCACCCCACCTAGAAAGTCCACCCACACTGGAAAAAGGAGAACACACGTGGCCACGCTTCCCCAAGTTAACCTAAGAAGAGCCTACTAGATTAGCACAGTTGCCTCCATTTGGCCAAGCGGCTGCCTGCGGAAAGTCCACAAGCAAGACCTTCACCCCTGTGTTTGCCAGCAACTGGCATCCAAAAGCATTCGCTGCCTCTCCCTGTGGAGGCAAGGGCATAGCCATCAGTAACGTAAAGGTAAAGGGAC
The DNA here is from genome assembly GCF_965113315.1 of Podarcis vaucheri. Classification (NCBI taxonomy): domain Eukaryota; kingdom Metazoa; phylum Chordata; class Lepidosauria; order Squamata; family Lacertidae; genus Podarcis; species Podarcis vaucheri. The sequence continues at coordinate 34,832,848 of NC_138749.1, forward strand.
CCCTGACCATGAGATCCAGTCATGACCGACTCTGGGGTTGCAGCGCTCATCTCGCTTTTATTGGCCAAGGGAGCCGGTGTACAGCTTCCGGGTCGTGTGGCCAGCATGACTAAGCCGCTTCTGGCGAACCAGAGCAGCGCACAGAAACGCCGTTTACCTTCCCGCTGGAGCAGTACCTATTTATCTACTTGCACTTTGACGTGCTTTCGAACTGCTAGGTTGGCAGGAGACAGCCACGAATTTCCTCGGTCCTCTTTTAAATTCATCCCAGTTGGTGGCCACCACTGCCCTCCTGTGAGGTTGCACACGGATATTTGAAAATAGGCAACCCTACATCCCCCGGTAGGCAGTTGGGGAGAAGATGGGCTGACGTCCATAGGGTAGGGATTGTGGGAGTCCGCAGCATCCGAAGGCCCGGCCTTCGTTTCCGAACAGGGATGGGCAACAGATGCTGCTGGGCTACAGCTCCTATCACGCCTAGTCACTGGCCATCCTGGTTGGCGCGGACAGAAGGTGGTGTTCAGCAACATCCAGAGGCCCACAGCCTCCCCACCCCCGACTTCTCCCCACACACAAACACCCCTATTCCGGCTTCAGCCCTCGCCCTCAAAAACATGATTTGTCCCGAAAGCCCTAAAAGGGCCAACCGGCTCTAGGGAGAACTTCCAACTCTGCCTCTCTTCTCCCCTCCGAGGTCTCACCCTCCAGAGACTCACCATGCTGCCCCAGGAGCCTCCGCCGCCGCCGCCTCGCGGGCTCTCCCCACACCCAGCTCATAAATCCTCCCCGCGCGAGCCGAGAAGCGCAGAATGCTCGCGGGGAGGCTCCGGTGCCGCTCGGAACCCCTCTCGCCAGCTAACGCCGGTTTCTAATGCCCGGCTCACGCCTCCCAAAGCCTGCAGAGGTCACGCCGGGACCCAGGTGAACAAGGACCCCGAGCAGTGCTGCCCTGAAGATCCGCCTGAAAAAAGGAAGAGCCTCTCGTTTCGCGGCGCACCGCTTCGCCGCATTCCTGCCGCGGTGGAGAGGCAATTGCTTCACACCGAGACTCTAAGCGGAAAGGGGATGCATTTCGCCCATAAGATGCTGTTCTTGAATTATTTGTTTTATCAGGCGCAAGGAAAGGCATCCCGATGCCGGGGAGCAAGGGAAGGAGCCCTGTCACGTGACATGGGAGGTCACCAGAGTCGCCCTTTCTGCCGTCCGAGATAAATAGTCTGAGGTGAAGCGGGCATGACTCTCGCTTGGGATTCTGATTTGTGTGTATTGCAGGTCGCTGTCCGTCCAACCCTCCTCCCATCCCCCGCAAGACGGCTACTCATAGGTAGCTAAGCACAAGGATCGTTGGCAAAAGCTAGGCTTTTTAAAACGGTGTGAAGAGAGCGACAAATAACGAGAGCAAGAGAAGAGACCTAGTCAATGAGGGGAGAGGGAGGGAAGACTTGACTAACGGAGCGGCGCATTCAATTAGCGCATGCGCCGCCCTGAGAAGCGCTAAGGGCGGCTGAGTGCGCACGCATCGTTATAACCAACCGCCGCCTGGTATGAAAGTGCGTACACCCGGAAGTTTTGGCTGGCATGTCTCGTGCCGTGGAAGGAGGGGGAGCGGAGGGGGGCGCGTCAGGAGTCTCGCGCGAGCTGCTGAGGCGAAAGGCGGTTGGGGCGGCTCGCGCATGCTGCCTGCTACGTTTGCCGTTATTCTAAGGCCGCTGAGGAGGAGTAGGAGGAGGCGGCTCTTTCCCGCCCGAGGAGCCTCACCAGCGCGCGTTGCTTCCACCCGTGCAGAACCGCGAGCCTCCCAGCTCCTTTAACGCGAACACCAAAATTATTGCAGGAGCTCATCTCTGGTTGCCGAGTCGCAAATATATATATATATTCAGTCTAAACGAGAGAGAGAGTGTGTGTCAATGTGTGTCAATTCTAGCTGCTTTGACGCGAGAGAAATGTGGAAGCCCCTCACCCACCCCTCAGTAGAATTGCCTGCACCACATAAAGATAATAAAGCATTATATTCTACCTTCCTATAAAAAATATACAAGTTGGCTTACAATCGAAATGAAAATAATGAGCAAGGATAATACTGTTGCGTTCACCCCAATCTCTGAGAGGCTCCAGCATTTACCCAGGTTTGGTTTCCTGGGAATAGAAATCAATAGAGTCTTTAGGATATATGGATCCACAGGTGTGCATCCTGACTAGCATAGGTTGGAAGGAGTTACAGCATGGATGTTCCAACAGCTCTTGTTTTAATGGGAACCCAGCCACCCACCAAACCACAGCTTTGTGGGATTTAGCCCGCAGAGAAGCTCAAGCCTTCCATTTCTTTCAGCTCGCAGCTGAAAATTCATGCATGCATGCACAGCCCCGGCTTGGCCTATTCTCCATCCTAGGATGACATTCCTGTTTGCATAGGCATTTGGTGGCTGAAGGATGCTATGTGAGGGATTCAGTGTATTACCGGTACTTAGGAGATGGTTTCATCAGGCAAGCAGAAGTGCTTGAGCTGATGGAGCAACCTCCCCTCTTTTCCCCCCTTGAGGTGTTCTGGGGGTTCTCCCAACACCGCCAGCCCCCCCCCCGCCAGTTTTGATGGGCGCAGGGAGAGAGGGAGAGAAAACTGGACTAAGGAAATGTGTTTTCTATGGGGCTACCTCTGAAGGCAACTCCAATGGTAGGCAGAAGGCCTAAAGATGTGGCATCACTTATTTGCACCAGTTGTGTTGGCTTTCTAGGCCTAAATCAAAGTCTGTGCACTCTGACACGGTCTTCTGTTGCGCCAGAAGTGGTTTAGTCATGCTGGCCACATGACCCGGAAAGCTGTCTGGACAAATGCCAGCTCCTTCGGCCTGAAAGCGAGATGAGCACCGCAACCCCATAGTTGACTGGACTTAATCGTCCAGGCGTTTTTTACCTTTTTACCTTACCTTGCTGCAATTAACCATGGTCATAATCTAAGATCCAGGTCTGAGGTCTGGTTTATGTTCCTGCTAGTGAAATTGGTTACGTTGGCAAGTACGGAGCCTTTTTGGTGGTGGCTCTGCAATTGGGAACCTTTCTTATTTCCTCTGGGCAATCTAGCTTTTGATAATCCTGTGGTGGCAGTTGGGTAACAAAAAGTCATCTCAGCTGGAACCCTGGGAGCTAGATTTCTCCAGGCTGTTCTGTGTTCTCGCTCCTCTGTTTAAGTATATTGTCCACTGATACCAAAGGCCTGATCCAAAACATCTCCCCCACACGCTTGCACATACAAGTTCCCCATCCATTTTCCCCTACTCATTCCAAATTAACCCTGAATTTCAAAGGCCAGCCCAGTAAAGAAGAGCCCATAAGTGTTCTGAAATATACTCCATCTTGCACTTTGGTGGGCCAGGAGTGAAAAAGAACCTCATACTGTAATTGGAAGCTACCAAATTCCATAAACCAAAACACATTTTTAACAATGGCAGAGGTGTAAATGTCACATTTGCAACAAAATCATTTCTGATATGGATACATTTTAAGAACCACCAACTGTCTTTAAAACAAAACAAAACCTGTTAACCAGTAAATGATGGAAATGAGGAAACACTGTATGCTGGCTTGGAAAAAAGCAGAGTGCATACCAGGAGAGCATGTGTTGAGTCACCTGGACCAGCATTTTTAATTGTATCAGTGGCAGTTCTCCAAAGCCAACACACACAATCAGCCAAAAGATTCAGTTAGCTGCCGTATAATAGATTTAAATTTAATAGGCTAGCTTTCTGCCATATCTCTGTTAAAATGGTTTAGCATACATCTCAGCCAATGTTACAGTTATGTGTAGCATTACTGGGATACCATAACAGAACTAACCTTGTAAAATCAGTTGTTAATTGCAGTGTTGATACAACAACATGAAAACCTCACAATGGATTGTGAATGGTTGATGCAACTGTTTAAGGACATCAGGGTGTCTGTGAAATGTCCTGTACAAGTGTATCAAGACAATAGATCGTGTTTGGCTTTGCTGAACTCCGAGAGTTGCAAGCAGAGAACCAAGTACTTGCAGATTAAGCTACATCGTGCAAGGGAGTGTATTCAGAAAGGACTTATTCAGGTGTCCTACATGCCAGGAAATGAAATTCCTGCTGATCTGTTGTCGAAGGTTGTTAACAGAGAACAACTTAAGGTTTATGTACAAAGGTTGCAATTGGGTGAACCACAGGTACAACAGGTTACACGGAAAGGGGGAGGATGTTAGGATATTTCCGTTCCACCTTAAAAAGGAGCAGGCTTTGGGGAGTCACAGAGTCTGCGCATGTCCTATTCACAGGATGTTTATGTTCTGATATTCCTTTCGTTTTTGCCAGTTGGCCAGAGATGCTGACACAGAACGGTCACGTTTTCTTTTGTTCTGTTAAACGCTAAATAAAGTCTGTAAATTATGCTCTTCGGCGGTGCAAGCTTTTGACCGTGCTTTCTGCTGAAAGAGGGTGCACCAAGCCCTGGAATGTGGGTAGGAATTTCTAAGGCTTTGTGCCCCTAACTGTTGGATCTGCGTGACTACGGGAGGCCGATGGTCGTCCAGAACTCCGGCTTGGGGGCCATGATGGACGTTATCTCCCTGGCAGTTTCCCAACAGTAACATTAAAAGAAGCCTGCATATCAACAACAACTAAATTTTAGGATGTCACATTTCAAATATTATCCTTTCGTTTCTGAGATGAAAGATATGGTCATTACTTTTTTTTCTTGTCTGGCAATGTATGGGTTTTCAATCCAACCCTTGCTTTAAAGAACTAGCAGGTTTCTATCTCCAAAGCACACTGCACATAATTTCAGTACTCAGTGCTGTTTTTATCCCACAGTAGCTGTTCATGCTCCACAACATACTGCCTTTATGGATTTATGAGTTATATTTCTCTAGTACTGCACATCCCAGGAGGTTAGTTGCAGAAATATCATTAATGACAAAAATATTAAATGAAAACAATTATGAAATCTGTATTAGTATAAGAATGTGATCAGAACAATTAGAATGTGTTGGTCCTACCCATCTGTACAAACTAATGGATTCTTTTGTATAAGGATCATTTTTATTTGAGAAACAATCAGACTTCTAGAGTTGTAGTGCATCCTGTGTAAAGATTTTGTATTCTCTTAGTGTTCAGACATAATAGCAAATGATTAAAAGTAACTTGCTTCTGCTGGACAGGTAGGGAACAGTGATTATTCAAGTCTACAGGAACTTGACCACTGCAAGGTCACACAGGTCAGAAACAGAATTTGAAAATCAATCCATTCTTTCATGGGGAACTACTGTAATGAACAAAATAACTACAGTATGTTCTGAGGCTTGGGAGCAAGTTAACTACCTGAGAACAGTATTTTTTTAAAAATGCCATAGGCCCAGTCTGGGTTGTGAGCTCCTGAGGCAGCCATGAAGTTTGCTCCAAATATATGGATGGGTACAAAAGTACTGCCTTCTATCTGTACAGGAAAACCAAGCACTGCAGCTTAAGAATTGTTGGCAGGCTAGCTACTAGCTTATAAACCTAACAGAGAGTCCAGTCCATTATTGCTTATATGGTTTTAAAAATGTCTTCAGTTAACTTTGCAAAGGGAGTGCTTGGGAACTGCTGGGAAAGGTTTAGACCACCTTGTAAAGTCGCTCATCTCAGTGGTGTTTGAAAGCAGGGCTGGGCTGAATAAGGGCAAGTAAATAATGCTTGACCCCTGGAAAGATGGGGATTCTTTGAGTGGGTAGTTCCATGTCTGAGGGGATGGGCAAATTACTGGTTCTGAATGGGGATACTCTTCCTCTGAAGGAGCAATCCAGGGGTACTCCTGGATACAACAGTGTTCTCTGTGGCTAGGACAGAGCTTTCCAAACTTTTCATATTGGTGACACACTGTTTAGCCATGCATCATTTCGTGTCACAGTAATTCAGTTTTACTAGCAAACCGGAGGTTAAACTAACCCCTTTGCAGCCCCAGGAAGAGCGCGGGGAGCATTCACGCAACATACCTACACACTGCAGCTAACACACTAACATGTCGCAACACACAGTTTGCAAAGCTCTGGGCTAGGACTTGCTTTTACCAGCTTTGTCTAGTTCACCAATGACAGCTGTACAGGCATAGACTGGCCACTGTAGTCCATGTGATAGTAACCTTGAGGCCAGTGTTTGAAATGCCCATTGTTTTAGGTGCATTTTGCGACAGGGAATTTCATTAGTGTAAGCAGTTTCTGAGCTCTGGGTGCAGTACTGCACCTAAGATTAAAACTGCAGAATGGCAGGAAAGGAGGAACTTTTTCTGCCTCCCCACTTCCAGCTACTCTCTGAAGACTGGGAAATATTAGGAAGGTGGGCAGGGGAAGGACTAGACCATGTGGGAAAATGAACATAATATTTTAGCTGCAGTTCATTCATTTTCAGCTTTGTTTTCTTGTGTTTATATATATATATATATGCTTTCGTAGATTTTCACGGGTACAGGAATGCAGGTTTTGGTGTCTTCGGGTGTCTTCCCGTGTAAGAGTCGGGGTGTCTGTGTGACGTTTCGACGAGGTCTCACTCGTCATCTTCAGGCTGGTGCTTTCGGCTTCTTGTTACTGGAACAGAGCAGAGTCTGGTGTTTGAGTTCCTATAAATACTGTTGAGGGGTGTGGTGTATAGCCTCCAACGTTCTGGGCAGAGAGGAAGTTCCTAGATTAGTGTGCCTTTTCTTCTTTTGTTCCTTAATTACTTGAGGGATATCTTGGGTGATTTCATGAGTGATATTCTGAATACCCACCCAGTGGTATTCAGAATATCACTCATGAAATCACCCAAGATATCCCTCAAGTAATTAAGGAACAAAAGAAGAAAAGGCACACTAATCTAGGAACTTCCTCTCTGCCCAGAACGTTGGAGGCTATACACCACACCCCTCAACAGTATTTATAGGAACTCAAACACCAGACTCTGCTCTGTTCCAGTAACAAGAAGCCGAAAGCACCAGCCTGAAGATGACGAGTGAGACCTCGTCGAAACGTCGCACAGACACCCCGACTCTTACACGGGAAGACACCCGAAGACACCAAAACCTGCATATATATATATATATATATATATATATATCACCTAGACATTCCGTTGTTGCACCCGTAATCTAGGTATAAGGTGCCATTTAGCTCCTAGCTTTCATATCTCAGTTTCTAACACTGCTTGAGGCTGGTTTACTGTAATGTGTTCTATGTGGGAATGCCCTTGGATCTGGTTTGAAAGCTCCAGTTTATGCTGAGTGTGGCAGCCAGACTGCTGATGGGGTACCTGGCTGACAACATGTGAAACCATAGTTAAAACTCCTGTACTGGCTATCCATCTACTTCCAAGACAGGTTCTTGGACCTTGCATTAATTTACAAAGCCCTGAACTGTCCAGGGTACCTTAGGGATCACCTGAGCCCTTATATGCCAGCTCAATCACTGAGATCATATTCAGAGCATCATTGGTCATTCCCAAGTCAATGAGACTCATTTGACAGCAACAACAAACCCAAGTCTCTAGTGTCATCAGTCCAGTCCTGTGGAATACTCTGGCAATAGAGATTCAGCAGGCGCCTGTTTCAGCCTTTAAATACCTGCTGAAAACTTTTCTATTCTGCCAGACTTATGCGGGCAATTAAGAATACATCTTTCCATAACACTTAGCTGATTTCTGCTTTTAAAATGTTTATATGGCTTCCTTGAGTTCCATCATGGGAAAATATGGGGTATAAATAAATATGTAATAATAGTAATATGGTTTTTATTGTATGGTTTTATGTGTGGCTGTTGTAATCGACTCTTGTGGGTTGTTGTTTTTTAATGGAACAGTATATAAATATTTTTATAAATAAATCCACCAAGACAAATTGTTGGGAATGTCTAAAGATCCTAATTCATGAGATTCCGTGCTCACTTCGGCAGCACATATACTAAAAAAAAACCTAATTCATGAGATTCCTAGAAAGTATATGTGAAACACATTCCACAGAGCAGGCTTTATATTATATAGTGCAAGTAGAAGAATCCCTGTGTCATATTTATAATGTGTTAAGGGCATTCAGATATGTGAAGCTTTCTGCAAACCAGAAAGAAAAAAACCTAGGTTGAATAAATGTCAGGGCATGAGCTTCAAGCAACAGCTTTTTTCTTTGCTGAAAGACCGCTGATGCTTAGGGAACAGCAAGGGTCAGGGTGGGATATCAAGGTCAGATGACGAGTTTCCTATTCTTCTGTCTTGTCTGAAGCAAGAAGACCAGCTCATCAATTAAAGGGCCAGACTTCAGGGGTCATTCAAACATGTGGAAGTATAAAGGGTCAGTTTGTTGCTTTCACCTATACTGGCTTCTGACTAAAGAATAATGCTAGAACACCAGCGCGTATGCATAATGTATTAAATTATCTCCTCCCCGTTCCCATTGAAAGTACACAGGTGGGACCCCTTTATGCTTTCAGTGCTTCAGAAACATGCAGTTGCCACTTTCAGCTGAGGACACAATTGCTACCTAATGACAGAGTTAAATAAACTGAAGTGGTAAACCAACATGTGAATTATGAAGGTCTTTCCTCACTGGTGGGAGTTGTGTGGTGTCCCATAGATGCTCATTATGTTTTGTTTATACCCAATAGTAAAGTCTGTCATTGCTTCTATAGCATTAGCTGGAAGTGATGATGTCTGATCATAGAATAAAAGCTAGTGAGGATTTTTGTTGTTTGTACTTATTACTCACTGTGTGTCTCTCTGCAAGTGCTATTATATGGCTGACTATTCACCCTGGTTCAAACAGAGGAAACCTTGGAAATATCTTGATATAGGCAGATTACAGAGAAAGCAGAGTTGTTAATACTAAGAGGAAAATAATCCCTGGTGCAGTTTCGTTGACTTCAGCAATTACACCAGAATCTGGGTCACTTTTTAAATACAGGACATGTACTTAGAATATTAAGTTCAAATTTTTTAAAACCCATAGAGAATAGTGAGGCCTGTCAAGTTTTCAGCTAGGCCCATGTGTGCCTTAATGTGAATCCAAAGTAGGCTTAAGGTAAAAATGTGAAGAACTCTGTTCTCTGCATAATAAGTGTCATTTTATGCGCTTGCTGATATGTAAAGTGATCAATAAAATTGTATGCTTCCCTTTGCTAAGTGATACTGAAAGCCTGCCTCCTTTTCGATAGATGGCAACAAAAATTGCAGGGTCCTTCCATTTTCAAATGGTTAGGCTGGGTAGGGGGGGAAATCATGGCATATCACCTAGTTTAGTTCTGTGAGGATATACAGGTGAGATCTGCAGCAAAATACCATACTGTGGAATATTTTTCTTCAGTATTTGAGTCACTCAGTGAAGCCCTATCCTAAGATACTCCATTTCCCTCATTCTCATCTCCCAACATTCACTCCACATTCAAGTGAGTACATTTAATCCTTATAGGGCAGTTTTGAGGGTCCCATAAAAGTATTTTTCTGAGAATTTTTACACTTTTGCAAAACTTAGGATCTGCTGCTACCTTTCTTCCTCTTGTGCACAGATGGTGCCATTAAGAATCCACATGAACTTCAGAAATGGAAGTAATGATTATGGTGAATTCCTACAGTCCTGGAATTCAGGGAAGGTGGTGGCTGAACAGTTCCTTGACCATCTAGAAATAGGGTATTTATAGGAAATTAATATAGGGGAGGAAATCTAACACACATAAAACAACAATTTAAGCTGCCACAGCTTAACCATAGGTAAGCTGGATAGGAAAGTAAGTGGGTGATCTAAATGATGGAATTAACAACCCTCCACACTTTCAGCCATAGGCTCAATGGCCCACCATATTCTGAACTGGCAAATATCTCATCTAATAAGAAGGTGCATTTTAGAAAGTGCCAACCTTTCAAACATGGGTTTTTAAGTGATTTTGGGACTGAGAACTGAACTCTACATTGACCTTGAATAAGTGGCAACTAAGGGATTGGCTATTCTGGGTAAAATCCAAAAGGTGGTTGTTGTTGTTTAGTCGTTTAGTCGTGTCCGACTCTTCATGACCCCATGGACCAGAGCACGCCAGGCACTCCTGTCTTCCACTGCCACCCACAGTTTGGTCAGACTCATGTTTGTAGCTTCAAGAACACTGTCCAACCATCTCGTCCTCTGTCACCCCTTTCTCCTTGTGCCCTCCATTTTCCCAACATCAGGGTCTTTTCCAGGGAGTCTTCTCTTCTCATGAGGTGGCCAAAGTATTGGAGCCTCAGCTTCATGATCTGTCCTTCCAGTGAGCACTCAGGGCTGATTTCCTTCAGAATGGATACATTTGATCTTCTTGCAGTCCATAGGACTCTCAAGAGTCTCCTCCAGCATCATAATTCAAAAGCATCAATTCTTCGGCGATCGGCCTTCTTTATGGTCCAGCTCTCACTTCCATACATCACTACTGGGAAAACCATAGCTTTCACTATACGGACCTTTGTTGGCAAGGTGATGTCTCTGATTTTTAAGATGCTGTCTAGGTTTGTCAATTGCTTTTCTCCCAAGAAGCAGGCATCTTTTAATTTCGTGACTGCTGTCACCATCTGCAGTGATCATGGAGCCCAAGAAAGTAAAATCTCTTACTGCCTCCATTTCTTCTCCTTCTATTTGCCAGGAGGTGATGGGACCAGTGGCCATGATCTTCGTGTGTTTTTTTGATGTTGAGCTTCAGACCATATTTTGCGCTCTCCTCTTTCACCCTCAATAAAAGGTTCTTTAATTCCTCACTTTCTGCCATCAAGGTTGTGTCATCTGCATATCTGAGGTTGCTGATATTTCTTCCGGCAATCTTAATTCCGGCTTCGGCTTCATCCAGCCCAGCCTTTCGCATGATGAATTCTGCATATAAGTTAAATAAGCAGGGAGACAATATACAGCCTTGTCGTACTCCTTTCCCAATTTTGAACCAATCAGTTGTTCCATATCCAGTTCTAACTGTAGCTTCTTGTCCCACATAGAGATTTCTCAGCAGACAGATGAGGTGATCAGGCACTCCTATTTCTTTAAGAACTTGCCATAGTTTGCTGTGGTCGACACAGTCAAAGGCTTTTGCATAGTCAATGAAGCAGAAGTAGATGTCTTTCTGGAGCTCTCTAGCTTTCTCCATAATCCAGCGCATGTTTGCAATTTGGTCTCTGGTTCCTCTGCCTCTTCTAAATCCAGCTTGCACTTCTGGGAGTTCTCGGTCCACATACTGCTTGAGCCTTCCTTGTAGAATTTTAAGCATAACCTTGCTAGCGTGTGAAATGAGTGAAATTGTGCGGTAGTTGGAGCATTCTTTGGCACTGCCCTTCTTTGGGATTGGGATGTAGGCTGATCTTCTCCAATCCTCTGGCCACTGCTGAGTTTTCCAAACTTGCTGGCATATTGAGTGTAGCACCTTAACAGCATCATCTTTTAAAATTTTAAATAGTTCAGCTGGAATACCATCACTTCCACTGGCCTTGTTATTTGCAGTGCTTTCTAAGGCCCATTTGATTTCACTCTCCAGGATGTCTGGCTCAAGGTCAGCAACCACACTACCTGGGGTGTACGAGACATCCATGTCTTTCTGGTATAATTCCTCTGTGTATTCTTGCCACCTCTTCTTGATGTCTTCTGCTTCTGTTAGGTCCTTACCACTTTTGTCCTTTATTATGGTAATCTTTGTACGAAATGTTCCTTTCTTATTTCCGATTTTCTTGAACAGATCTCTGGTTCTTCCCATTCTGTTGTTTTCTTCTATTTCTTTGCATTGCTTGTTTAAGAAGGCATTCTTGTCTCTCCTTGCTATTCTTTGGAAATCTGCATTCAATTTCCTGTATCTTTCACTATCTCCCTTGCATTTTGCTTGCCTTGTCTCCCCCACTATTTGTAAGGCCTCGTTGGACAGCCACTTTGCTTTCTTGCATTTCTTTTTCATTGGGATGGTTTTAGTTGCTGCCTCCTGTATAATGTTGTAAGCCTCCACCCATAGTTCTTCAGGTACTCTGTCCAGCAAATCTAAATCCTTAAACCTGTTCCTCACTTCCACTGTGTATTCATAAGGGATTTGGTTTAGATTGTATCTTACCGGCCCAGTGGTTTTTCCTACTTTTTTCAGTTTAAGCTTGAATTTTGCTATAAGAAGCTGATGATCTGAGCCACAGTCAGCTCCAGGTCTTGTTTTTGCTGACTGTGTAGAGCTTCTCCATCTTTGGCTGCAGAGAATATAATCAATCTGATTTTGATGTTGCCCATCTGGTGATGTCAATGTGTAGAGTCGTCTCTTGTGTTGTTGGAAAAGCGTGTTTGTGATGACCAGCTTGTTCTCTTGACAGAACTCTATTAGCCTTTGCCCTGCTTCGTTTTGATCTCCAAGGCCAAACTTGCCAGTTGTTCCTTTTATCTCTTGATTCCCTACTTTAGCATTCCAACCCCTTATAATGAGAAGAACATCCTTCTTTGGTGTCACTTCTATAAGGTCTTGTAAGTCTTCATAGAACTGGTCAATTTCAGTTTCTTCAGCACCAGTAGTTGGTGCATAAACTTGGATTACTGTGATGTTAAAAGGTCTGCCTTGGATTCATATCGAGATCATTCTATCATTTTTGAGATTGCATCCCAGTATAGCTTTCGCCACTCTTTTGTTGACTATGAGGGCCACTCCATTTCTTTTATGGGTTTCTTGCCCACAGTAGTAGATATGATAGTCATCCGAACTGAATTCGCCCATTCCCGTCCATTTTAGTTCACTGATGCCCAGGACGTCAATATTTATTCTTGCCATCTCATTTTTGACCACATCCAACTTACCCAGGTTCATGGTTCTTACATTCCAGGTTCCTATGCAATATTTTTCTTTACAGCATTGGACTTTCCTTTCGCTTCCATGCATATCCGCAACTGAGCGTCCTTTTGGCTTTGGCCCAGCCGCTTCATCAGCTCCGGATCTACTTGTACTTGTCCTCCGCTCTTCCCCAGTAGCATATTGGACACCTTCCGACCTGAGGGGCTCATCTTCCAGCGCCATAACTTTTATATGCCTGTTGTCTTTGTCCATGGAGTTTTCTTGGCAGGGATACTGGAGTGGCTTGCCGGTTCCTCCTCCAGGTGGATCACGTTTGGTCAAAACTCTCCACTATGACCTGTTCATCTTGGGTGCCCTGCTTGGCATAGTTCATAGCTTCTCTGAGTTATTCAAGCCCCTTCACCACAGCAAGACAGTGATCCATGAAGGGGATCCAAAAAGTACCTGCAACTAATTAGGAACACCAGTTTCCCCCCTTGGTATCCACTCCTGAGAACAAAGCATTTTATCTGACCAAACTCACCAGTTTTCTTAAGAAATGTTCTTATTGAGCTGCATTTCCAAGTGATGCCCACCACAGTCTTGGGTGGCCACTACCACATGGTCCTGTATGCAGACAGACTGTATTTGTGGTCAACTTCAAGACACTGTTCTTTATCTATTAGCCTGCCCCTTATAAAGAGACCTAAGGGATCACTTTCTGAAACGTTTGTGCACACAAGCAAGCAGTACAACCTGGCAGAAATGCTTTGGTTTCTTTTGAGACACAATAATAGCTTTGTAACACAGAGTGGCCCTCCATGCACTGGTTGCAAAAAACAAACCAACCCAGGAGACATAACGTGTTGGTGTCTCTGATATCTTCTCTCTCATACCATCATGGATGTTGGCTTATATTATGGATGCATGCTCCATATTATTTTATTAATACTATTGCTATAAGTTTGTCATGGCATTTGGCTAGAACAGTAAACAAGTGAACTATTACTTACAACTGCCTGAAAATAAAAAGCCAAAGCTTACAAAAGTGAAGCTTGAATAGAGACAGACATTTAGGAAAGGAAGCTCATGATAATCCTGGTGTTGGGCCACTGCAATGCTGAGGACCAACAAGAAGTTTGTAATTTTTAAGCCTCTTTTGAAACCTCAGATTTTGATTAGCAGCCTCTTGCAGCAGACCAGCAGCTGCTGTCACACTGGAATCTTATTTGGCAGGACAGAAAGCAAGCAGACCAATTGCAGATAAAACCAAAGCAAAGTCAAATCATTCTAGATTTGTCCCTGTCCTCCATGCCAAGTTCTACAAAAGCAAGACCAAAGAGCAGGCAGATAACAGGCAGACTCATTCTCTGGACTGGTTGCAAGTAAGAACACAGGCATGGCAACAATTATACCCTAAAGCAGTTCTCATAACTGCCAGGTGAATTTAATGCGAATTAAGTTCATTTTGGAATAGAACTTTTGAGGATTTCTAGTTCATCTTCTAAATTCATTCTCTTACATGTGTATGGATTTTTAAAAACTCTTTGACTCTTTGGTCCTTGAAGCTTCAAAATCTTAATTGTTGAGGGAAATAAATCAAACAATTCCTATTTCACTCTGTGCATGTTTTGATGTTTTCTTAGTCTTATACTTCAGCACAGCAGTTTGTGACATTCTGAATGCTGAGGGGCAGGGAGGGTTGCCAAGGGTAATTTGGATGAATGTGAACCAAGCTAATTCATTTTGTAATTGGACAAAAATGAATTAGCTCCTTCTTCTACTAGATAGAACTAGTTCCTTTTGAAAATGAATTCCTCAGAGCCACCCCAGCCCACACAATCTCTCTTGAGGGTGATCACCACCTTCATAGTTTTTCTCTCCTAAGGTGAGAGAAAATACAATGTAAGGGGATGATGTTCTCAACTTTCCCCCCATCTCCTTGTGACTTGCATAAAATTAAGTGAAGGGCTGTGTGAAATTAGGCCTATAGCTATGGCTCTCCTGTCTCTGTCATTGCTCATTACAATGCAGCTCATTTTAGGTGTACACCATCTTTTTATAAAGATCTACCATTTTCAGCTACTCTTTCTGGATTGCAAAAGCATTATGCCTTCTTTTTTTCTACTCAACATCCTTTAAAAGTGAGAAGGGACTTAATAATTGAGTACTAATTGTTGTTATGACTCTGACAATAATCCTGGGAATTTCAACAAACTCAGTTATGAGCTCTGGGATTTTAAAACTCTTCTCTCTTCAGGTGAGGGCTGTCACCCAAGTAAAGAAATCTTAGTTGATTAATTGTATGACTATTAATTTAAGAATGATTTAAATATCCAGGCCTCTGCATAGAAGTAGCAATGGTTGTGAAGAAAAATGCATACTTTGTTTTTGGAGACTGTCAGCACATGACACAGCATGCACCATCTAAAGAGGCAAGAGGAATGTCTGTTATGAAAAATACAGTTTTTCAGCTTGTATTATTATTATTACTGCTAATAATAAATTAAATAATAATAATAATAACAACATTAATTAATAATAATTCAGTTACTATGGCTTATCACTTCCCACAAAAGACTTGAAGTGACTTTTTAAAAAAAATTAAAAGTCCAGTGCAGTGTGCAAAGTTAGAAACCAATGCAATACAGATGGAGGTGGTCAAATCATAAAACAAATTCCTCTTTTCCCCAGTATAGACTTGACTAGCACACACTGAAAATGCATTCAAAAGTATTGAAGAATTGTTGCCAGATAAATGAGGTGCCTTCTTAGTTGAATGGTTTTGAATCAATGCATGTAAACATCTAATTGACTGGCAGTGCAATGCTGTGTGCTTTATGGGAAGAAGAAGTGAAATGTGCTCCATTGCTTGGAGCAATTTTCTCCCTTCTTGGTTCACTTCCAGTATCAGAGCCAAGCTGGGGGGGGGGAGCATAAAAGAGCAAGACAGGTTCCTTCTCTCCTCCCCCATGGACTCCTTTTGGTGAAAGAACCCTATTTGGGAAGGGAGCAGACAGGTGCGCATCTACCCCTTCACCCTTGGTGATGGACGACATGTTTCTGATGAAGCGGAAGTTCGACAGGTGAAGCTTTAGCTAACCCGAAATTACAGTATGCTTCTTGTCACACAGGAGCCCAGCCAGAAAAGGCAGGCAACACTGCACCACTTCTTTCTCTTGTATTTTCACGCAGAAATGTGTGAAGGAATGTGTAGTCAGCCTAACAGGGATTGCAGAATGTAAATGCGAATTTAAGGATTCCCACTGCAGAACAGAAGAGTGAACCTTAACTATTTCCTGTGCTGTAAGCATATTAGGCAGGGGTCAGCAAACCTTTTCAGCAGGGGGCCTGTCCACTGACCCTCAGACCTTGTGGGGGCCGGATTATATATTTTTGGGGGAAAATGAATGAATTCCTATGCCCCACAAATAACCCAGAGATGCATTATAAATAAAAGCACACATTCTGCTCATGTATAAACACCAGGCAGGCCCCACAAATAACCCAGAGGTGCATTTTAAATAAAAAGACATATTCTACTCATGTAAAAACACGCTCATTCCCGCACCGTCCGTGGGCCAGATTTAGAAGGTGATTTGGCCGGATCCAGCCCCCGGGCCTTAGTTTGCCTACCCGTGATATTAGGCATTAGACACAGACCAAAGAATTGTGGATTGCCTCTTGGGTATGAACCACATCTCTCTCTCCTTCCCACCTCCACCCAGTCTGAATAAAGGACAAATAGAGAAAAGGGAAGTGTGCAAACATGGCCTTGTTTCCTCTTTAGTCTCTCAGGAGGCACCCCCGTTTCTGAAGAGCCATGAATATGTAAAGTCAGAACTGTAAGCCTGCCACTGTTACACTGTTTAGCGCTATACAATTGCTAAATAGAAGAAGCGGGAATGCAAGCACTTTCTCTTAGAGTGGCATGTACACATTCTCCTCCCC
Organism: Podarcis vaucheri; assembly: GCF_965113315.1. Taxonomy (NCBI): domain Eukaryota; kingdom Metazoa; phylum Chordata; class Lepidosauria; order Squamata; family Lacertidae; genus Podarcis; species Podarcis vaucheri. The sequence continues at coordinate 34,849,544 of NC_138749.1, forward strand.
CTGTTCTTTTCTTGAGAAATAGAAGAGAATACTTGAGAGGACCGTTAAGATTTGCAGATATGTGGAGCAGGAACACAGAAAGCCTTGTGACATTTTCTCTCAGTAAGAAACATTAATCATACGGAGTTCAGCTTCTAAAAGCTGATGGACTGACATAAAAATAGGTAGGAGGTGTTTGGCTCCTGGGTAGCCAAGTACCCTACTTTACAGAGGGCAGTCCTCTAATTAAAGGGCCTTCTCTGTGGTGGCACCCCATTTGTGGAATGCCCTTCTCCTTGGAAGCTTGGTGCAAACACATTTATCATTCTGCTGCCAAGTAAAGATTTACCATGCTTTGCAGTATTTAGTGCAGGTTCTTCATTGTTTTAAGGCAATTACTGTAGCTTAAAGCAAGTTTGAAATGCTCTGATTATGTTGATTTTCTAGTTCATGATTGTTTTTACAGTGGTACCTCAGGTTACAGATGCTTTAGGTTACAGATGCTTCAGGTTACAGACTTTGCTAGCCCAGAAATATTACCTTGGGTTAAGAACTTTGCTTCAGGATGAGAACAGAAATCATGCTCTGGCGGCGCGGCAGCAGCAGGAGGCCCCATTAGCTAAAGTGGTGCTTCAGGTTAAGAACAGTTTCAGGTTAAGAATGGACTGTACTGTATATGATTTATGTAACTTGTAGCCTGTACCCAACCCTATCTTTAGCAGGAGCAACTGAAACATGACAAAGTAGCAAGCTTCTCCAAACATGAAACCTCACTCACAGCTTTGTGTCATTTTAGTTGGTCCTAAGTTGCACTACTTTTGAGTTTTAAATGCACAAGTTTATCGTCCATCTCTCTGGGGCTGAGAAGTATAGCTTATCTCTGTATAAGTCTGCTCTTCCAGCTCACACTGCCCCCCCCCCCCGATTCATCTCATTGCTGTGTAGTCTGTTGTCAAAGTGCAATATTGGAAGTCGCCGATGGAGCAAAACAGCAAGGCTGCTGCTGGTGCAGAAGCTCTGGCTAATGCAACAGTGTTTATTTTGTGTCACTGTCCTACTGAATATGTTGTGCGTGGACAGAACAGAGATGTGGTGGTGGTGGTTAAGTGCAGAAGTCACAACACACTCACTGCAACCCAGTCTATGTCAACAACATCAGGACTGCCCTTTGGGCATTGCAGAGTTGTGAGTCAAATGAAGGCTCAGACAGAAGAATGAAGTCGATGAAACCAATAGGTGTCATAGAATCATATATTTGGAAGGGATCCCAAGGGTCATCTAGTCTAACCCCCTGCAATGCAGGAACTCAGCTAAAGCATCCATGGAAGATGGCTATTCAACCTCTGCTTATAAACCTCCAAGGAAGGAGAGTCCACAACCTCCCAAGGGAGACCCTTCCCCTGCCAAACAGCTCTTACTGTCAGAAAGTTCTTCCTAATAGTTAGTTGGAATTGCCCTTCTTGTAACCTGAAGCCCTTGGTTCGAGTCTGACCCTCCAGAGCAGCAGAAAACAAATTTGTTCTCTCTTCCATGTGACAGCCCTTGAGATATTTGAAGATGGCTATCATATCTCCAAGCACAATACAAAGTGATGGTGTTGACCTTTAAAGCCCTAAATGGCCTCGGCCCAGTATACCTGAAAGAGCGTCTCCAACCCCATCGCCCATTGTTCTGCCCGGACACTGAGGTCCAGGGCCGAGGGCCTTCTGGCGGTTCCCTCACTGTGAGAAGCAAAGCTACAGGGAACTAGGCAGAGGGCCTTCTCGGTAGTGGCACCCGCCCTGTGGAACACCCTCCCATCAGATGTCAAAGAGATAAACAACTACCTAACATTTAGAAGACATCTGAAGGCAGCCCTGTTCAGGGAAGTTTTTAATGTGTGACATTTTGAAGTATTTTTAATCTTTGTTGGAAGCTGCCCAGAGTGGCTGGGGAAATATTATTATTATTATTATTATTATTATTATTATTATTATTATTACTCTCAGTCTCCTCTTTTCCCAGCCTAAACCTACCCAGCTCCTTCAACTGACCTGGAGACAAATATGGGTCTTCAGACTGCCAAGGCAAGTGTCATTCAGTTTGTTGGCTCAAGATGCTTCCCTGTTCTGACCAACACACTTGTCAGCTGGTCTCTCTTGCCGCCTCCTCTCTCTCCCCCCTCTTATTCAACTTCAGTCCTAATGTGACATGAATAGTAAAGCCCACAAACAAAGCAGATTCTAAACTATAATGAATGGACAGTAGAAATCATCATGTACCTACAATTCAATGAAGGAAGAGTTTTCTCCCATTTAAATGTCGTTCCTTCGTTATTATGCACAAACTTTCTGTTTTAAAAAGTAAGGCTTTTGTGTCCTAGCACTTAGAGGGGGAAAAGGTGTTTTTGTACCAGTTGGCACTTCGGATCAGTATACATTATAATGTTTTCATTTCCCAATTTAATAAATTACTGCATCCATTTAATTTATGTAAAATCCTCACCTAGCCAATTTAAAACTTACTAATTGCAATCACTGAAAACACTTTTAAAATGAGGATGAAGCAAAAACCAGCACAGTTCAATTTAATCAGCACAGGAAATGGTCAACATGTCCCTTTGCTATAAAATAATCCCCAAAAAATTAAAGAGCAAAAAGGGAGAAAAAGGGAGAGAAAAATTAAAAATGTTGTGGAATATTAATTAGGTTTGAAACAGCTGCAATTAGCATTTCAGAGAGCTTCTTAAAATTCAAGTACATTGTGATCCAGAAATTAGATATATTATCTAGACTGTGCACGTTGCTAGATAGACAGCCAGATACAGTTTTTGCTAATTCCAGAGGTGCAGCTAGCCATGTTAATCTGTTACTGTTGCCAACAGCAGGAAGTTGAAGGAGAAAGCATGGACAGGTTTCACACCTGCCGCTTCCAGCACTTTTGAATCTCTTTGCTGCCATTGAATTCTGCAAATGATAGAAATGCACTTTTAAATACTGTTGTAGCAGGCTTTAAACCAATTAACACACATGCAAGAAGATGGATTTGCAAACACATATCAACCTCCCAGCAGTTATTGTGACATCACTGAAGAGTTTTATCTCAAGCACATTTTAATTTATTATTATTATTATTATTATTATTATTATTATTATTATTATTATTGCCATTTGCTGCTTTCCAGCTCAAGGGCCCCCAAAGTGGTGAACAGCATATTAAAACAACAAAATATGCATCAAAGTACAGTACAATTCCATAAATCTATCAATCAGAACAATGTAAGCCTGCGTACTCACAAAACAGTGAAGGTTTTCTTCTGCTTCTCCTAACCAGGGAATTAAAGAGTGCTCTCATCAAACCTATACCCCACACTTTTAGGGGCTAGAAACCTGAAATGATAATGACAAATGGTTTTTGAAGGATTTTTAATGCTTCACTCAGTTCTTCCTCAACACTTTTGAGCTTTTTCACATTTTAGCATCTCCTCCCTGTGTAGGAGGGAGACTTTAATCATTTTACTGTGTAGTTCTGTGTAGTGTGAATGCATACTGTAGGTGAATGGTTTTATTATGTATGGTGTGTATGTAATATTTACGAGATTTTTGTGATATAGATTTTTGTGATATAGATTTTTGTGATAACGCGGGTGGCGCTGTGGGCTAAAGCCTCAGCGCCTAGGGCTTGCTGATCGAAAGGTCGGCGGTTCGAATCCCCGCGGCGGGGTGCGCTCCCGCTGCTCGGTCCCAGCACCTGCCAACCTAGCAGTTCGAAAGCACCCCCGGGGGCAAGTAGATAAATAGGTACCGCTTACCAGTGGGAAGGTAAACGGCGTTCCGTGTGCGGCTCTGGCTTGCCAGAGCAGCGTTGTCACGCTGGCCACGTGACCCGGAAGTGTCTCCGGACAGCGCTGGCCCCCGGCCAATTGATGTGAGATGGGCGCACAAACCCCAGAGTCTGTCAAGACTGGCCCGTTCGGGCAGGGGTACCTTTACCTTTACCTTTATAATTATGTTGCATTTTCATTTATTTAGATACGTTTTGGAGGAGGTGAATACAAAATTTGTTTTACTTACATGCATCATTTGGAGATACAGTATTTTTCAAATTATGTTACATAAACCATAGAATTTTTATTAATTAGTAGTAATAGTTTTGGTTTTGAATGGGATTTGTATTGTATTTCTTACATTAATTCCTTTTTTGTTGGGATTTGTAAATCGCTTATAGATTTCTGCTGAAATATGAAACAGATAATAGATGATAGATAAATGCATAGATGAGAGGGAGAGCAACTCCCTCATCCAGTGATTCATTGGTTTCCATTAATTTCATTGGTTTCCATTAATATCATGCCAATTCATCACTGGCTTCCAGTGAAATTGATAATATTATGGGGAAATCTTGTTAGTTTTGCTGCTTTTAACTTCCCTTTCTATTCTCTAGTAAAATTGCTGGATTTGGGGGGGGGGGGTGAATTCTTCCAACACATGTATGTTTTCTTCAAAAGGGCATCACGAATATGCACCAGTGATAGGCTTATTTTTTGTTTGAACCTTGAAATGAAGAGTTTCATCTTAAAACAGAAGTGTGCTACTCTGATCACTCTAAGAACTGGTTTTATATTCAGTTTGAAGGCTATGTCACCATCTTGAAGATGGAATGTTTGTCACAATTTAAACTGAGTACAGTGGTATCTCGGATTAAGAACTTGATTCATTCCGGAAGTCTGTTCTTAACCTGAAACTGTTCTTAACCTGAGGTACTACTTTAGCTAATGGGGCCTCCTGCTGCCACAGCACAATTTCTGTTCTCATCCTGAAGGAAAGTTCTTAACCCGAGGTACTATTTCTGGGTTAGTGGAGTCTGTAACCTGAAGTGTCTGTAACCGGAGGTACCACTGTATGTTTTTAGCTCATCCCTACCCTTTTCTTCTCTAAACCCTATATCTCTCTTTTCTCCTTCTGTTACCACTGTTCGTCTCTTACCTCTCTGTACCTTTTAAAAACATAAGAAGAGCTTGCTGGATCAGCCCAATGGCCCATCTAGTCCATCATCCTGTTCTCACAATGGCCAGCCTGTGGGAAGCCCAAAGCAGGGCCTGAGCACAAAAGCACTATTTCCAGCAACTGGTATTCAGAAGCACACTCCTTCCAACCCTGGGGAGAGAACAGAGCCATTAAATTCTTCTATTTTAATGTTTTGTTAGAAGCCACCCAGAGTGGCTGGGGAAACCCAACCACATGGGTGGGGTATAATGATAATCATAATAATCATAATCATAATAATAATGGGTCCGCAGGTGGCGCTGTGGGTTAAACCACAGTGCCTAGGACTTGCTGATCGAAAGGTCGGCGGTTCGAATCTCCGCGTGACGCGGTGAGCTCCCATCGTTCGGTTCCAGCTCCTGCTCCTAGCAGTTCGAAAGCACTCCTAAGTGCAAGTAGATAAATAGGTACTGCTTTATAGCGGGAAGGTAAACGGCATTTCCGTGTGCTGCGTTGGTGCTGGCTCGCTAGAGCAGCTTCGTCACGCTGGCCACGTGACCCGGAAGTGTCTCCAGACAGCGCTGGCCCCCGGCCTCTTGAGTGAGATGAGTGCTCAACCCTAGAGTCGGTCACGACTGGCCCTGACGGCTGGCCCTGATGGACAGGGTTACCTTTAATAATAATTATTATTACTGTTGTTGTTATTATTATTATTATTATTATTATTATTATTATTATTATTAATCCATTCCAGATCCGTTCCGGAGCCCCGTTCATATCTAGAAGTAAACGTAACTAGCGATGGTGCGTCTGCGCACACGTGCGTCGCTTTTCGCCGCTTCTGTGCATGCACGTGACGTCATTTTGAGCGTCTGCACATGCGCAAGCGGCGAAACCCGGAAGTAACATGCGCCGTTACTTCCGGGTTGCCGAGGAACGCAACTCGAACTCGCTCAACTCGAAGCGTCTTCAACCTGAGGTATGACTGTAAAATTACAATAAAAACATAATGGGGGGGGATGAACCAATTTAAAATACAAGTTAAAAATACAATTTAAAATGCAGCCTCATTTTAATAGTAGCCCATAGATCAAAACCAGAAGGGGAGGGAAACATAAGGGTCAGACTGAGTCCAAACCAAAGGCCAGGCAGAACTGCTCTGTCTTGCAGGCCCTGAGGAAATATGTCAAGTTCCGCAGGGCCCTAGTCTCCTCCTCCTCCTCCTCCTCCTCTTCTTCTTCTTCCTACTACTCATCCACTGATAGACAAATTCATGGAAGATAAACTGTTTCCTACTCCCCCCAGGTCCTTTTGCACAATCACATTTCAGCTATCCTATTTTCTGTTACCTCTTTCTTCCTCCCCGTCTCTCAGTTCATTCCTCCCTTTCCTACATCTATGTTTCTGTTACCCTCCCTCCATTCCTCACTGAGTTAAGCAGCAACAGCCCACAAGGCTCTCTCTCTCCCAGCAGCTCCTATGCTGAGGAAATCTGGGTAATGTTACGTGACTGCAAAAAAAGACACTGATGCCCGAATCCCAGAAGTGAGAAAGCAGCGCAGATGTGGAAGGCTTTTGGTGGGCTGGGGCAAGTCTTAGTCAGGGGAGGGGAACCTGTGGCTCTCCAAATGTTGCTGAAATATAAATCCCATCTTTCTTCACATTGAAAGAACAGGAGCACAGCAGTCTTGTTATGCAATGCCTGTCCTAAATATGTTAGAAAGTTTCTTTTGGTATCTCAGTGCCCACAGGGCATACCACATTAAGATCTGTTTTATACCTTGACTGGCCCCCTTGAAAAAGGATGCAAGGCTTAAGCTGGTGGTTAAATTTGAAAACTAGAATAGGATCCTGAATGTGCACATTGCCTTCTATTCTGGCACACAGAGGCAACTCCAGATTTTATTTTTATTTCTTTGAGGTGGAGGAGTCTTAGCAAAGCATTCTCTGGTTAGTTCCCCTCTTGCCTCAATGAGCCCTGGTGGGCTTATGTGGTACTAGAACTTCTAGCACTGGGTGGGTAGAAGCCACCACTTCAGTTTCCTACAATGCCCCCATTGTAACATCATTCCAGCGCATTGGGAGGCATTTAAATGGCAGCTACCTGACCCAGCTGCTTTTTCAAGAAGGGCTTGGGGACATGCGTCAGCAGTGGGCTCTGCTGGTCTTCAGCAGCTGCCCCAGGATGTTGTATGGTGAGCTTGGGCCTGAGGATACCTCCATATCTTCAGGGGAGATATTATATTACAAAGAAAGAAATGCAGAAGACAAGTGCCATATCATCACATGAAGCCAAGAAGCCTCACTCATCCAATGGTAAAAGATTCTAGCCCAGCCCTTTTTACTATGCTGGCAGGGGAACATGGCATCCACGTGGTTCTCCACCTGTAGCCTGAAGTACAGTTTGCTCTGTCACCTAATTTCTATCTCACTGTGCTGCATATGTAGGCCAGTCCTTAGTTATAGCGCTTAGGACAAGATGTGCTGGATGCAATATATCTGGATGCACTTAAAAAAAGAAAAAGTGTCCCCAATTACTCAGATTCTTAAAAGCTTAACCTTGTTTTTAATACATATAAAAATTAAATATGACAACCCCCCCCCCAAAGGGGCATTCACTCCAGAGTGTGAGCCTCTTCTGAGAAGCCTGATGTGGCATTTTAGGACAGCGGAAGTAAGCACACGCACCCCCTTTAAAATAAACGAATTGGTTTCCTATATGCATATATATGCAGATAATCAATTAGCCAATCGATTGAGCCACCCAAAAAAATGCAGTTAATCGACTAACATTCCTTACATCAGATGATGGCCTTTGTAAGTGTGTGTATGTAAAATAATTAGCAATTTAAAAGCCTCTACTGCCTGATTAATTGGAGGCACTTTGATCAAAAATAGTTTTAATCAATTAATCTAACTGATTCACTGACTAAACGCTGCAGCCCTAGTCATTTGGCAGATACCGCTTCTCCTTTTTAGAGAAATGCCTGTTAAATCTATCACATAGGAAAAGTAAGTGTGCGTGTAAAAGGAAGGGCGGTGGGGGGAATATTGCTGGGAGCAGCGATGACATTAGGATCACAGATAGATCTTATTTGTTCTCTCGTTTATGTTTTTGTTCTTTAAATACCATGAGTGAGAGTTTGCATAACTTCAAGCATGGGGCGGAAATGGCTGGTTTAGCAGCGCAGAACTTGCAACCTCTTGGGTTTGTCAACCACTTCGAACATAGCCAGAGAAATGGAGGCGCAAAGTTAATTTTTCCCCTTTTCTGAGCCTGGAAAGCGGGACCGTTATTTTCACTTTTTCCTCCAGTGGTTTGCGATTGCCAAGGATAAAGTTAGAGAATAAGGGAGACAAAACCAGCAGATTCTAACCGTGCGATTTTCAGCACCCTCACTGCTAATCCCCAATTATTTAATTTTTGGTGCATGAGATATGAACTCCGTCCCCCGTACAGACACCTGCGAGACAGGATAAAAAGAAACGGGCCCAAATAGAACTTCGCGAACTTCTGTGTCAGAAATAGTTGCCTCTGTTGAATTACTGCCCGTCCTTTAGCCGCCAAAAGATACAAAATCTCTCTGGTGGGAGTGAAGCTGCGCCACAGGTCTTGTCCCGTATGCCCATTCAGACGTAGCGATCTAAGATCAAACCAACACGGGCACCCCAATATAAGAGGTGAACGAATATGATTTTGTATTACCACGGCAATGGGTTCGTTCTCCCCAAGGAACAGTCCAAGTTTAGCTTGCAGAATTCCGGTCGCTACACTGTGGGTTGCTTAATGCAAGCGTGAACTATTCTAAGCTTTTGGAACTGGGAAATTAGAATTGGGCCGGGGGGGGGGTTGGTCCGACTGGGAAACTTAAAAGAGAGGGCATCGATTGCTGAAAGTAAGCCCCCAGGGTGGGAGACCCTAATGCCTCTCGGAGTCTATATAGACAATAATAGCAGCCCCAGCTTGGCCTTCTCTCTCTCCAGAAATAACTCTGCTCGGCAGCTTTCCCTCGCTGGAGAATCAAGACAGGGTGTTCGGGCCTTTCTCTCGCGTGTGTTGTCTTGCCTCTTTAACAGAGCAACGCCCTCCGGGAAGCTGCTGCAAGGGGTGCCGCCGGAGTCAAGTTGAATCACCTGTGAAAACAGCAGGCGTTTATTTCCACCCGCGCGCCCCTGGAGAGAGAACACGCAGGGAGGGAGGGACACTTAGAGACCCACCAGACGCTTCCCTTTGAAAACACCATTCTCTACACAGAACGCACTAGCTGCTTGTGTGTGTGTGTGTGTGTGTGTGTGTTTGAGTGTTTGACAAAGGCACTCCAAAGTCTCTAACTGTAGGGATTTGATTCAAGTTCAGAAGGCTCTATGTCTCTTTGGCCACATCCAGGAAAAGATCAAGCTCTGCGTTTCCAGAAATAGATGCGCACACATCTTCACAAGAGTAAACCAGAGGCCGCTTCCTTTGTTTTGGTTAATTCTGAACTGGCGGGACATTGCAGTTGTCTTGTCAGTTAGCCTGATTTGAGAGCCTCTGTGTGTGTGTGTGTGTGTGTATGTGTGTGTGTGTGTGTGTGTGTGTGTTCGTGCTTTCGCCTGCCCTCAGCAATCAGGCTTTCGACTCACGAGGCTTTGATTGTAGGAGTTGCCTTATTTGCATTGATGAGGATGAGCCAGCTGCTGGAGCAGACAGAACTGCACCTGACACAATCAGGGAGTTCAAGATTAGCGCAGGGAATCAGGAATCCACCCCGCTCCATGGCAATCTCAGCCCCTCTATTAGAGTCACTCATGCAAAATGACCCAAATTTTGAGCGAGCACAATTAGCAAGCCCAAATGCATGTTAATTTGGGAGCTGACATTTCATTGCCTTTTACTTATTAAATATAATCATTATGTGTAGTTTACTAGACAAGGCTGGTGCGGGGGGGGGAGGGGAGAGAGAATGTGGAGGCCCCTCCTCTCCTCCTCCTCCTCCGCCCACCCCACCCCCAGCCTCCGGACATATGAACTAAATTCCCCACTCAGGTTGAGCAAGGTAGTAAGTTGACTCCATGCGCACACTGGCTGTCTATGAGCAATTTGCAAGGGGGGCGGGATCCTCGGTTTGCACAGAAAAAAAGGAGGGGGGAAGGATCCTTGCAGGATTTACAGCTGCAGTTGAAGGGGGGAGGGACCCCTGCCTGGGATAGGGACCCACCTTGTCAAATCATTAATCCACGACCAACCCCTGTCCACTTTTCACAGCCCTCACCTTGCCACAATCTCAGGTGAGGGAGTCTCTTAACAGCAAAGCATCGCCTTGGTTCTTTGCACCGTTTCTCCAGTAAAATCACGAATATCTTTGGATCAGGGGCAAAGCTGCGCGGATCATTATGTGTTTAGCAGCTATAGGTTTTGAAACGTTCACTTATGATTTGGGATGGGGGGGGGGCTGAAATATTGCGAAAATTGAATAAGTGATAATTCCGAGCCCAAGCATGCAGTTGGAAAGGGAAAGCTCCCATTGGAGAACAGAAAATTTAATGAGCTTTTAATGGAATGCAATGCTCGGAGTAGTAAATTATTTGTTAGTTGACGATGCAATCAGCATGCTGATTAAGGTTGCCGAGGGTTTCCCCCTCCCTCCCTAAACATTAACTGAATGGAGACGGGTTGTCCTCTTTGTTGTGCTTGGGGGGCTTTCGGGAAGCAAATGGACTTTCAGAACAGAGATTGTCAATAAAGGTGAGTGCACTTCAGGTGTCATTTGAAATCTGGCGATAAAATGCTTCTGATAAATATTTAAAAGCATTTGCAATCCACATTGTGCTTCGTCTATATAGTGCCTTGTGCAAAACCTGGTTACAGAAGCGGCAGGCCTGGAAAGGCCTTGCAACCTGATTCTACCCCCCCCCCAACTCTCGCTAGATGAATTGATTTGTATATTTTATCTTCATTTCGGTTAAACGGGACCTCCAAAATGCTCGTTTAAGCGTAGATTTGTCTGTCATAATGGACTTGCAATAGTAAATATATAAGAGGACATAAGAAGAAGAATTGGAAAGTCTCTCCCCCCCCCCAAATTAGGAACAAGTGTGTTATTAAGCAGGGTTAAATATTTTGGAATCGTGCATGCATGAAAAAAGAATTTTAGAAATAATGTGGCAAGAGTTGGCCATTCTTTTCTCTAGCAGGATTCGATTTTATCTTGTTTTCTGAGAACTTCGACGGGGGTCATCCGTACAGAAGATCCCTTCTTACTAACGTCCCATCTTCGCCTGCTTCCTTGTCAAATCGTTCACGAGGATTTTAAGGAGAGTCAGAGCATTGCTTTGCGTGGGGTTTCTCTCTGTGATCCTGTTTAAAACAAATCTTAACGGTTTGGTCATTGATCTGCCTGCTTGGATATCAAGATTTATGACTGCCAGAAGGAAACATTTCCCCCTTTTTCTTCCTTTCTTTTTTTAAGACGAATGAGAGGCATGGAGGGGTGTGCGTGTGTGTGTGTGTGTGTGTGTGTGTGTGTGTGTGTGTGTTAGTGTTAGACTTAATGTTAACAACCACAACGTCCTCCTTGTATAAATCCTCATTAGCTGAATCATCCCGTTAAGCCTCCCTCAATGATCAGGTACCTTCAAAATCCGATAAATAACCATCTATGTGTTTTAACTATTCCTACTGATGACCCAAGAGGTTAAATGCCTTTGACTGGCATTTGACTTCTGACCTCATATAAATGTTATCTTATCAGTTCCTGCTTGTTAACTCGCATTGGGTGCTTGTCCCTGATGGCTTTTAGATAAAGGAGGTTTTATTATATTTCCTATTGGAACTGAACTGTTGCCTTTGTTTTCGTCGCCAGTGTCAGCTCCCGGAGTAACCTTTTCACCTCTCTGTTTTAGTGAAAGGGGGTCTTTTAAAAGCACACACGCACAACGCAACTATTTACAGTGGTGTCGTCCCCCCCCCCCAATATCTTTCTTTCTTTCTTTCTTTTTCTTTTTAATTGCTTAACTCGCTGGTTGGCATCGACGTTGGATTTAGTCCTTAACCCTACCTCCGAAACCGTGCTGCAGAAAGAGTTGCCAATAATTATAATAAAAAACCCAGCACGTTTTAAAAGGGGGGAGACGTTTCATAATTGTAGGTTTAAGCAAAGGGGCGATGAGTTCGTCAGATCAGATATGCAAATGTATATCTAAGGAAAGAAGCACGCTGTTTAACCCTCTTCTTTCTCTCCTTTTTAAAAAGAGAGGGGGGTGATGTCATCTCTGCCTCTCTCCGCTATATTCCTTTATTCCAGCTTCTTCCTTTTTTGCAAAAGCCCTGATTTCTCCTGCGCGCGCACGCTCGCTCACTCTTCCCCTGCGTTGGAGTGTTTGCCATTATCAACCCCATACAGAGGCGTGGAGAGAGCCTAGCATAATGAGAGATGTGTACAGTACTACACCTTTTAGTGTACCTTTCTGGTAAATGCAAAGGGAAAACGTCAATACACGAGATATTATATGCAGGGAGCGATCCAGATCTTTCAGGGCAGTCGGCCTCCTCCTTTTCGGATTGCTTAATGCACTGCTAAACAATGCCTTCAAATTAATTTGTGAGTAGAAATTAGGGTACCATCAGAGAGAGAGAGAGAGAATGAGAAGGCAGCCATCTTGTGGGTGTCATTTTGTCTTCGTCGTCTTCCCAGTCCCCCTTTTTTTAACCCCCCTTATGACTTTTTCTATCTGCTTAATTAGCCCGGAAGATACTAATGTGTATCAGGTCTTATCTTCCCGCCCTTTCATAGTCCATAGCAAAACCTGCCTTTTCCCTTTCCTACTGGAGAGGGAATCCTTGCAGTTGCTACAACAGCTGTAATGTGGCTGCTTTCATTTAGAGATCTGCATACAATGGCGCAAGTGTGAGCTGAGGTTTATTTACTACAAGCAAATATATATAACGAGAATACCCCAAAGCTGATGAGCCATTTTGATTTTTCTGCAGACTTTCAGATACTTCTTCTCCAAGTCGAGAGTGAGGAAGAGGGTGAAACGCTTCCCTCTTCCAGATTAACTTTTGTGCTGCATGATGTGTCGTCGAAGGATTGATTTTATAGTTAGGCTAATAGTTTCCCACGTTGGGGAGGGGAGGGGGGAAGGAGGAGGAAGAGAGAAGAACACGAAGAGTTAATAATGCTTATTTTACGCAGGCAATATTTGGGAGATGCGTGTTTACTCAGAAGGAAGTCTGTAGAACTTGCACGCCCTAGTTAAAGAGTTAAGGGCTGCAAGCTGGGTGTCGATTCCTGCACCTTGGATCGTTAATCTTCCAGTGACTTAAAAGTACTGGAAATGGTTAGTGGGAACATCTTGCAAAAACAGCCATCCTCAAGGAATTCTGGCCTCCTAATTGTATTAAGGAACAATCATGGTATTAAACTAACGCTGTCGTCTGCACACATATGCCAGAATTCTCGTTTCATAATCCTTAAGTTGATTTAAAAATGAATTCTCGAAAGTCTCACCGGTAATATTATTAACCATTATTATGTGGAGGTATTTATCAATGAAAAAACAGTCCCTGAAAGAGCCGCTGACGTTCAGCTACTGATAAGGACATCATTGACAGCAACTTGTAAATTAACCTAAAAGAGCAGGTTATGGAAGAACTCTAGCTATATGGAGACAATCGCCGATTATTTTCTCCCCCTCTTTTCCTGAAGACTACTACTACGTGCTACTAAAAAACAAAAAACAAATACTTTGTTCAGAATTTTCCTACTGTAAAATATGCCCGCAAGTGACCCTGTGAGGGGTGGGAGGGGGAGTGATCTTTTTATAATGAAATGGTTGGTATATGCAACTTAAGAAATCTACTTTAGAGGGGGAAATACACAGAGAAAGCTTTTTGAAAACTGACTATTGATTCTTAATATTCTCCAAAGGACTCCCTTCCCCTAAGATTTTTAACTATCCGGTAAAAGAGCAGACAACAACTTTTGGAAAGGATGAGTTGCAGAAGTAAAACTGGTGCTTGTGCCTTTAGATTTAAATACAACAACACAGGAGTGGTGGAAGTTGACCCTGAGCAGGGACCTGATCCTTAGAGACTTAACCACGCATGTGAACTTTCCTTGGACGTCTCAGAGCAGGGGGCGAGTACTAAAACCAAAAGTGAGCTGAGGTTTCGAGAACGATAGGAAAGAGTGCAACTCCTCCAGCGCTCCCTCTCTTTCCCTTCATTTTTTTTTGTGTGTGTAGAAGACACAACTTGTATAGGTTCTTCGCTCCTGTAAACATGGCTCTGGATTTAAACACCCCAGGTCTCGGCCACACCCGTCTGCGCCCGGCGCTCCTTCGCCCAACCTGGGTCACCCAATTTCTGCGTCGCGCTTTCTACAGCCTCCATCCTTCGCGTGAGACGAGATCCCACCCCGGCGCGGATTAATTTTCTTCCTGTTTATAAAGATAATTAACTCGCTCGCTGTCTCTTTCTTCCAGGGTTTCCCACCAACTTGTCCACCAGTTGGTGGCAAAACGTGGTAGAAAGAGACAGAGAAAAGGGGCATAGCCGCATAGAATCCTAGAATTGGAGATGATATATAACAGGGAGAAAATTATATATCATTTCTGCTGGGTTCCGGGCTGATCCCGAAAGAAGGAAATAAAATCCCTAGAGCCAGACTCAAGTTGAGACTTCTGGGGTTGCGTTAACTGCACAAACTGAACCCGCAGACGTATGCAGCTGGCTTGTTGGACGGTGGCTGCTTCAGATCGGGTGGCCACGGTGCGCCCTTGGGGAACAAGGTGACCCTAAATCAGATCGCAGTGGATTATCAGGTGGGGGTGGCGGGGAGCAGTTTCAGACCCCGTAAATCTTCGCCTGGGCTTTGTCTGGGTTCAGGGTGAGGAGGTTGAAGGGTCTAGTTCGCAGGCACTCCAGGGTTCAAGCTGTTGCTAATGGGTTTGGGCCGCCTGCCGTGCCTGGAAACTTTTATTATCCAGCTCCGTAGGTGTGTCTCCCCGCCTTCAGAGAATTTAAAAGGAGGCGGGGAAGGAGAGTCACCCCAGGCAAAATTTCTCGCGATTCCCCCCCCCCCCCAGTTTCCACGGACTGGTCCAAACCCAAGTGCCCCTGAGGATCTTCTCGTGCTAGTAGGCCACGCAGACTTGGCGGGGCCCGTTCAGCAATGTTCCCTTGGAAAACTACAAAGGCCTTCATTCATCGCTGCGCGTTCGCTGGCCCGTCCGGGACGTGGCTGAAAAGGGGCCGGCTAGGAAATGTGCAGCCTGTCCTGGTATTTGGCGAGAGCAAGAGTGACAACTTATTGGAAGTTCTCAAGGAATCATTTATATTTCACACTCCACTAGGCAGCTGATTTGAGATTGTCTGTTAGCATAACAAAAGCGCTGAGCCTGTGAACTTCAGAACCCTTTCGACCTCTGAGCTGTTGCCATGAATAGCCCTCAGCCCTGCCTATAGAGCTCTCCCAAAGCTCCCCTGTTCGTGGTTAAATTGTTAATCAGGGTAATTTAATATAGTTTTCAATATGCCTCATCTCTTATTGGGGAGAGGTATTCACGGATTTTCACTCCTCCCTCTCCGATTTTTTTTTTAAAAGTTCTTTTTGAATTCAAGTGTGAGAGGGGCAGCTGCAGACAGGGCGACCCCCTCCTCTCCTCTCCCCTCCCCGCCTTAACTCCCCCCCCTTGAACTGCAGCACCCAGAGCGGCGATCAGCAAAATGCATTCACACAGAGCAACAATCCCTTTCCTTGCACTCCAACCTGAACCTGAAATTCCAGACTGTTTACCCTCCCTCCTTCTCTCTCTCTCCCCCAACTCTCACTCCCAGGCAGACAAAAACAAAAAAACCAGGAGCCCAGCAATTTCTGAGTCAACAGCATCAGATGCCACTCCTCTCTCTCTGCCACAAGAACCAGCAGCCGGGATGCAGGCCCATGCGCAACACACCTCCCTTTCTTCTCTTGTACCACATTGTGCCAATCCAGAATGACATTTGCTAGCTAAAAAGAACTCCATCCCAAACATTGGTTTTCCTCCTGTTTTTTTTTCCTTTCTCTCCCTCTCCCTCCTTAAAGGAAAAATAAAATAAAATAAACATTCCTCGAAGGATTTACCTCTCACAGAAAAGGGCATTTATTTTAAAAAAGGAAAACCACAACAACCTCCACCCCAATAGCAAAAGATCTCAAGGAAATCTTGCATTGTTTTTCCATCCAGACATCCCCATTGCAAGATCTTGTAAAGGGGCAGAGTAAAAGAGGAGAGAGTCAGCAGCAGGCAGCTCCTAATAGTCCAGCTCTTTTAAATACAATTCAAGCACCTCGTTTTCATAAAGCTTAATTGTAAACAGCTTCTGGAAGAGAGGTACCTGGAAGGTACAGGGTTGTGGGCTTTTATCCCACCCGTCAGAGCTGGAAGACTGTGGAAAGGGCCATGGTGCATGATGCAGCAACTGTTTGTTTTCACAACTTTAAGTAATTTGTACTTTTAAGAATAACAAATAAATTTATTTAGTTTAATAATAAATAAACAAACAAATGCAGATCTGGATATTTTTAAAAGCTTCTTTCCCCCCTTCAGATAGTGGCTCACCTCCCCACCACACCTTCTCTTTTCTTCTCTTTTCCTGTGTTTCTTGGTAAAGGTGTCATTCAGCAAGTATGGTTATTTTGATGTGTGTCTAGACATGAAGGGAATGACTTGGGCTGCTTATGATAATACGGATTGTGTAGTCCCTGTATAGTATTAGGAGATGGGTGGGAGAGAAGGACCGTGTTCCTTACAAAGTTTTAGTTGGTTTGTTTTAAGTTGCAAGATCATTCAGAATAAGGGGTGAGAGTTAATCCTCCGCCCCCCACAAATATTATGAATCGCATCCCTAAAGCAGTTTGCCCTATTCTCATAAACTGTGAGGTAGCTTAGGTTGAGAGAATGAGTTTCATCTGGCCATTGCAAGTTTTGTAACAGAGCAGGGATTTGAACCTAGGTCTCTCTGGGCCAGTATTTCATCTACTCTGCCTCTTTATTCAGTGTTTTGGATTTAATACTGGGGAACATGTGTAATCCACTAAGATTTAGGCCTGCCACCGGCAATAGTTCTGCATATCAGATAAATCTATGGTCTACAGCGCTCTTATGAGCCTTCCTGTTCTTTAGGAACTAATGGGGAGGAGCTTGCCTGTGGGTGTCTTTCTCTTGAGAGGTAAAATCTAGAGTTGCACAAGGTAGGACTTTCTCTATGGACCAGCCTCCCCAAAGAGCCTTACCAAGCTGCCTTGCTACTGCATGCAGTGCTCAAATTATAGGTGGCAGGATTTGCTTAGCTCCTTTCATAACAGCCCCCTTAGCCACTCTTTTTGAAGGGTACAGGATAACTATGATTTGGTTTTTAAAAATGGGGTGGTGGATTAAGGGGTGGTGGATTTTGTTAAGGACCCCTGGCCTTACCCCACATAATTCAAGCCCTTGGTATGCTATTAGATGTTTCTGTTCTCTCCAGAATTTGAATCTGGATCTTTATGGATAGTGATATATTTTGATACATCTTTTGATACCGGTCCTGTCATGAACTTTGCTGGTTTCACCCTGGCTGTGTCTTTATTGTTCTTAATTTCTTCATATTGCAAATCACATTGGGTTGGGTTTTTGTTTTGTTTCTTTAAAAAATAAATAAATAGACAAAATGCGTTTTTAAAGAAATATATAATTAATGGTTGTATGTAAGTTACCGTATTTTTCGCTCTATAAGACGCACCAGACCACAAGACGCACCTAGTTTTTGGAGGAGGAAAATAAGAAAAAAAATATTCTGAATCTCAGAAGCCAGAACAGCAAGAGGGATCGCTGCACAGTGAAAGCAGCAATCCCTCTTGCTGTTCTGGCTTCTGGGATAGCTGCGCGGCCTGCATTCGCCCCATAAGACGCACACACATTTCCCCTTACTTGTTAGGAGGGAAAAAGTGAGTCTTATAGAGCAAAAAATACGGTATTTTGGAAAAAAGGGCTGTAGTTGAATTTATGTCTTCCAGATAGGATTGATGTTTCAACAATCTCCAGGGGGGAAATATTGCCAGTCCATCTCTCTTTTCCTTGGACTGACATCCCCCCCCCCTTGAGATTGGTGGAACATCACACTTTGATTGTAGTCTTCTTGTATGAAAGGAACAGGGAAGAGAGAGAGACTGGCTGGCAATATTTTTTTCTGGACTTTGGTGGAACTCCATTATTTGGGGTTAAATTCTACTATTTGCCTTCTGTTCCAAATGAAGAGGTTTAGTACAACATTGCTGCTGTTTTCAGTTCTTTTTCAATGAGTAGTCACAATCACATCAGAAGCCATGTAGGAGAGCCAGTGATGTCATGTCCTATTATTTTTGAACTGTATGGATTTCAAACCAAAGAATGTATGTTTCTAATCTAAATAATTAAAGGATACAGCATGCCTTACATGCTGAAAATTGGTAAACAGTATTTTGAAATTTGTTTTTTAAACATATACAGGTCGGCTTCTGCGCTGATGGAAAGCAGTGTGATCAGAAGCAGAATTTTAAAATTTTGTGATCTTAAGGAATTCCTTGGTTCCCAGATTCAGGCAGCACACATATACTAAGCATGCTTAGACTGCAAATTTATCTACCTACCTAGGGGGTAGGTACCCATTGAACTCAGTTGAACTTAATTGCTGAGTAGGATTTTCCTGTACTTAGAAGTTTCCTTAGACCAGCAGAATCCACTTTTAAGCTTAGGACTGTCATCCTTACTTTTGTTTTAGAAAGAGGAAGAGTCTCCCAAAGCCACCACTTTTTAATATATTTATATTATTACCTTTTGCAATAATTGTTGTAAAGTATTGTAACATGAGACAATCCCCTTAATTTGGTTTTTATTGTTTTTAGGTATCCAGGAATAGTAACATTCCAGTGTAATGCTATTGTCCAAAAATATATTAAATTATCCCCATCTTCTGTTTTCAAAGATTGCATCTTTAACATTTTATATAAGACTGTATGTCTTTAAAGAAATTCAGGAAAGGTGGAGAGCCTATTTTTAACTATGAAATGACATTTATATATTTCTGTGCTTTTGCTTATTATCACCTTTTCCTTTTCATTAGATTTTTTTTTTTGTTCATTAGAATTTATGATCCATGTCCATCATTACACTTTCACATCTCTGAGTTTGTGTTAAATTTTCTTTGGGAGGTTAATAAACTTTGGGGAGGGGGACATAGAGTAGAGATTTTTATGTAGTCTAAAAGGATCCTTTTAAGTAGTTTACAATTTCAGTAGGTCAATTAAGCAATTTCCTTGGGTATTATTATTATTTATTTCATAAACAGTGTGACATTTCTCCCAGAAATGGCAAAACTTGCTTAGCTTTTATTTGTTTTGTTTTAAATGCTGCTTTTGTAGCAGCATTCACCCTATCAGCTGTACAGTTGGGGCCTGTTGTTATACGAAAGAGAATGTATATTTATTGTTTGTGATGGTGTTTGACAGGGGGAATGGATTCAGACACAGAACAATTATATTACAGTCCCTTTGGGAATGCCAACACCAAATTTAGCCAGACTGATGGGGTACTGTCTAGACGGCCCCTTTTGTGTATCAGCTGTTCTCTCCCCCCCCTTATTGTAATGCTTGAATGTATGACATAAAACCTGCATATGGAATCTGAACATAAACATCCCTGCAACCTTGCTGCTTTTATAAATCTTCATTGGCATTAAGCATATAAAAGCCCAGCCCATCCATATAGTGTCGCATGTTCTGATATTACACATGCAGCATACACATAATGCACAAAAAAAATGTTACAATTTTTATTTCCCCTGTAATTAAAATGTCATTTGCTAGAATTAGAAGATAAAGCCACATGGATTATAAATGAGTCTTGGATGATTTCTTAGAAGTCGGAATGCTTTTTTCCTTCTTGGCCAAATAAGATCATAGCATGGAAACAGAGAGAGGTGTGACGTACAGTGTAGTTTTGCATTTTGACAGACCAAACAATAGCTCCAAATAAGGAAATCTTTTAAGGTGTCTATGTGGTCATTATTTTCTAAAAAAATAAATAAATAGCAATAAATGGTTCACAGCATGCACCTATAAAACCCCAGCACAGATCTTCTGTAGCCAGGGAATAAAGGAGGTATGTTCATTTAAAAAACAACACCGCCCACCCACAAACTAATTAAAAAAATGAAAATGAAAATGTGCTCCTTTTGCTGAGCAGAAAGAATCTTATTTATATGTTTTACTTTTCCATGCTGCAATCAATGATCAGCTCAGCCAAGGGCTTCAGCAGTTCAGGCTCAGGTCAGTTTCCTTTTGAGAGAGAGAGCACATTAAAAACTAATCATGTTTGTAATAATCTCTTCACTTACAAATGTAAAAGCTGAGCAGATCTCTTACAGGGGTGTGGCAAGCAAAGCCAGAGCTATATCAGCTCAGACACCCCTAAATCCAAACAGTTCTTGGCTCAGGGAAAGACAAATAACTGTCCTCCATTCTTTTCAGCACCTTGAGATAGAAGATTAACACATGGAACCAGCAAGGCATTCGTGGCTTTCAGTTTCATGTTATCTTTGCAAGACTCGTCTGAAGTATGTTAGGTTGAGGAAGAGTTACTGGGCCAAGGCCATCCAATGTGCCTTGTGACTGTTGTGGGATTTGAACCCAGGCCTTTTGGGCACACTGTTCAGAGGACCACATTGGTTCTCATCAGCAAGCGTGGCATGCACCAAGGATGGGCAACCAGTGACCCTCAAAATGTTTCAGGACCTCCAACTCAATCTGTCCTAGCTGGCATGACCACTAGTCAGAGACAGTGGGACCTGTAGCCACAGTCCCGCCACCCGTGGCAGAGTCAATATAGTGACTTCAGTGCCAAAACTCTACACATTGATATATTTTTGGGAAAGGGCCATAGCTCAGTAGTTCAATTCCCAGCATCTTCATACTGGGCTGAGGAGAAAACCTTGCTTGAACCCTTGGAGAGCCACTGCCAATCAGTGTAGTCAGTCCTGAGCTGGATGGACCATCAGTCTGACTTTGTATAAGGCAGCTTCCTATGTTCCTATTGTTGGCTGGGACGCTGCCAATTCTTACTGCAATGAACATTCTGAAGAATGGACATTCTCTGTGGCCACCAGTCTTGTTCACCCCATAGGGTGATGGACTCCAAAAGCATGAACAGCAAATAACCATCATGAGTAGTGATTTCCCCATCATCTGACCACAGAAGCTTTTTTAAAAACTAACCTAAGAACTGTCCTCACAGGTGGCCTAGGACTTGCTGATCAGAAGGTTGGCGGTTCGAATCCCCGCGACAGGGTGAGCTCCTGTTGTTTGGTCCCTGCTCCTGCCAACTTAGCAGTTCGGAAGCACGTCAAAGTGCAAGTAGATAAATAGGTACCGCTCTGGCGGGAAGGTAAACGGCGTTTCCGTGCGCTGCTCTGGTCTGCCAGAAGTGGCTTAGTCATGCTGGCCACATGACCTGGAAGCTGTACACCGGCTCCCTCGGCCAATAAAGCGAGATGAGCGCTGCAACCCCAGAGTCAGCCACGACTGGACCCTAATTGTCAGGGGTCCCCTTTACCTTTACCTTAAGAACTGTCCTATGCCTTCCTTTCTCATTTTTAAAAGAAGAGATTGTAAATTCTTATTCCAACTCTTCTGGTCAGGTCAGTGGGGAGGAAGTCCACCAGGGATGGGGAAAACTGTGCCCTTCCTTGATCTTGATGGATACCAAGTGCCACTGGCTCCAGCTGGCAAAGGGACATGGGAATGCCCAATCCCTAATCTTCATGATTGGTCTTGTCAATGCATTTGAATTTCAGTGGCTTATCGTAGTGGCAGAGGATTATGCACTGGGAAAGGGGTCAGGGGCCTCTGAGATTAAGCTCTGTTGGTAGAGCATGAGACTCCTAATCTCAGGGTTGTGGGTTTGAGTCCCACATTGGGTGAAAGATTCCTGCCTTGCAGGGGGTTCGACGTGATGACTCCTGTGGTCCCTCCCAACTCTACAATTCTAGGAGTAAAGTCTTGTAAGTTCTGTTGAGTTCTCACAAAAAGTAGTAACAGCAAAGCATGTAGACTTGGAATTAATCTAGTGTGGATTAGCTCCTAGTGAACTGCAGTTCAGAACTCAGACAGCATCATACCACAATTACCTTCCTCCTCCACACTTTTATCTGACATAAATTTCAGTTTCTACCTTCTGAGGAGTGTAAGAACCAACTCTACTTTTTCAGTTGAAAGAGACTGCATCTTGGAGGTCACAGTAGAGGTTACCAGTGGGGAAGGAAATTCCAATGTATAAAGAAGCATGCATTTTTGGCTCTGACCCGTGGGCAAATGCAGGTCTCTGTGTTGTTTCAAAAGTTATGGTTCTTCATCCTGCCATCTCCTTCGGGGGTTAGCACAATCGCCCCCTGCTGTGGACAATTAGGATCTGTGCCATTTTTCTGCAGTGGGGGAGAAAACCCAGATTATTTTATTATTGTACCGAGCTGGATAGGATACATGAGTAAGAAGAATGATTTACAGCATATTGTGGCATGTTGGGCAACTTAACTGGGAGCAGAATTATGGCTGCAGTTTGAGGGCTGAAAATAATAACTGAAATACAGAAATGGCTCGGAACAGTAACCTGTTGAGTCCAAAGAAAAGCAGCCATAGAAAACTCGGCCCGTGCAAAGTGAAGGAGGTGAACCCGCAAAGTCCAAATATCCTTATATTTGTTTTTCCCCAAATAGAAACTGGGCATTGGCAGAGAAATTTCCGTTATTTTATTTATTTATCTATCAGATTTTTATCCTGCCCTTTCTGTCACATGAGCCCAGAGTGGAAAACATATATGTAATAATAATACTGTTAAAAATAAAATAAGAACATATTTAATATAATTAAAAACTGCTTAAAATGCCTCAAAACAATGAGACACAATGAAATGTAATAAAAATGGTAACCCAGGGTGCCTGAATAGGCTTGACAAAACATATCAACAGGCAGCTAAAATAATACAATGATGGCGCCTGCGTAAGGTCAATAGGCAGGGAGTTCCAAAGATACACTTCTTGCACTAAAATGTGGATGTGCATCCAAATGTGGCGCATCCAACTGAAGTGAAGGAGTACTGCAATCCAAATGGGTATTCTTATGTACATGTGCATCCTAATGCACATTTGTATATGTGTGTGCGCGCACGTGCGCGTGCATGCGCATGTGTGTGTATATTTTCACATGGATCTCCTTATGTGGATTTTTATTGCTCACTTCCATGCTCTTCCACCTTTGGGGATTTAAAAAAATTGTAATGACCATAGAATCATAGAATTGTAGAGTTGGAAGGGACCCAGAACACAATAAATAAACAGTTTGACACCTATATAGAAAAAAGTCCACTTATCCCTTCCAAAGAATTTAACTGATTTTTCAAAATATTTCCCCTTCTTTGTCGCCACAAACAGCACAATGTTATGTATAGTTAAGCTGAAATGTTTTACGTTGCATCTTATGTTTCATTGTTTATTGCTTTGTTTGTTTGGTCATTCTACTTTTTGTGTCTTTTTAAAAAAAAATATCAGTGGGGATTTGGCCATCCGTATATTATTATTATTATTATTATTATTATTATTATTATTATTATTATTAAAAATCATTTATTAAATTTGTATACTGTCCTTTATCCATAGATCTCAGGGCAGTTCACAACATAAAATTACAATGTAAAAAAACACAAAATATTTTTTAAAAATGCAAAAGAAGAAGAAGAAAGCATTCTCCATTATTGCTGTAATTGTAGCTGTTATTATATGTTCACTCAAGATCTAAGATTCTGTGTTTTATGTATGTTAAATTTATTGTACTGGTCAAGTTTTTATCTTTTTGTACGATTCTTCTGTATAATTTATATCCCTGTGTTTTTGTTTGGCTGCAATCTTTATTTGGTTGCCTTATTAATAAATTCAAAATGTAACATTATATGTATAAGTAGAGCTGACGTATTTTGTTGGTGTACAAACCAGCGGCATGGTTCAAACTGCTTTACTGTGGGATCATTGCCACACTACCTCTGTGAGCAATATGGTCCGGGCACCTGAACACAGCAGTATCCTTCCACTTCACAACTTGCGCGTAAGACAGGTCTCTGCTGAGAGGACCACGCCATGCTGATAGCAAAGTGAATACATGATGTTCCAGCAGCGATTCAATGCGATTTGAATGACATGTATGCCATGGTGGATGGGGAAAGAACTGTACTGCCCATGTAAGCCCATCAAGCAATGCACTTCCTTTGGATATGTGGTGCTATCTTGGCAGAAACTGATTGCTGAAATCCACAGTAGATTTCTCTATATGGGGAACTGTGACTTCAACTCTGATGGGTACCAGCACCCCTGCTTGATACAGCATCAATAATAATAATAATAATAATAATAATAATAATAATAATAATGTGGGATGTGATCCATGAGAGGCAGTCAAGTACAGCATTCATTGTAATGCTAGAGGAAACATGTAAGGGAATGTTTGGTCCAGCCAGTTGAAACTTCCTCTTCCTCCTGGCTGGAGCATCCTTCCTTTTGCATGTGATAGAAGGTGGGCATGACCTAACCTGTCCAGGTAACAAAAGGACGAGTCACACAGCACACCTTCCTCTTTTTGACTTCATTCTTCATTTGACCAACTTCTAGCTAGGACTGCTCTTCTAGCTCTTAGCTAGCAGAAGCACTGGGATTATTCCCCCATATGGGGTAGATCCACATGTACATATTTGTAACTAAGTCTGCCTTCAGGAAGCCAACTGTGAACTGATGGGAGTAAACTTCTTTTATTGACTTTAAATAAGATTGTTGTGTTTTTATTCTTTTAAGAGGGATAAAAGGGAATTTACCGGGAATGTGCAATTCAATCTGAGACAGATTGAATTGTACAATAGCTGGTTGCAGGCTTGTGTGAGCCTCTCACTGTCTGGTGTGCATATAAAAAGGGGAATGTAACTCTGCTGCATAAAGGAACTTGCTAGTGCAGGTTAGAAAGGATATTAAAAAAGAATATATCCTCTCCTGCCACCTTGAACATTTCCACAAATAAGTCCCAGCATAACAAGCCTTAACAAAACGAGATCCTTTGCCGAGATCATGTACAGACTGAGTAATCGCCAAGATCAGTCCAGGTTTCCCCTAGTCATATGGTATGTACAATGTAATGGTTTCTTTTTAAGTAAATGTAGCTAAGATTAGGCCTAGCCCCATTGAATTCAGATGCATTAAGAGCCTGTTTAAATACAGTCCTTTTCTAGACAGCATCTGTTTGGACTAGGTCATAATACTTTTTAAATATTTTCCCATTTTTAGAATGTGGTCTTTGCCAAAAATCTCCTTGCATGTTAGAAAGACATCTAGTCTTAAATGATGTGGATGCACCGTGTTATTCAGGGCAGAGCTTACCTGTCCCCCCCCCATTTATTTTGCTCAAGTTGGCACCCCTGCTGGGAGGCGTGGCTGACACACATTGATATCTTGGGGGGGGGGGAGGAATAGGAAGACCCTGCATTCTAAAGAGCCCCTTCACCTTTTCTGTACCAATGAGCAGGGCTGGCCCACTCATGAGGCAAGGTGAGGTGGTCGGCAGGATCTACAACAGCAGCAGATCCCAGTGTAGGTGAGGCAAGTGAGACTTTCTGCTGGCCAGCAGGCAATCTGCTCACCTGACTTGCCTCACTCTCCAGCCCAGGAAGCTTTCCCCAGACTATGATTTTGAGTACAGTGGTACCTCGGGTTATATAAATCCATGCCAAACTCCTGAGCATCGGAATTTCCCCAGCGGACTCCCTAAAGATGAACTTATGCTCAGCCAAAAGCCTTATAGAGCAAAGATTAGCAGACATTGAAAATCAACACAACCTCGCCTGGGGTGGCGGTGTTTGCTCCCCCAGGTATCACGGAATAACGCCACCACTTGGCCTTCCATCATACATGTCATCTCTTTCATCTGTACCACACCGACTTGCATTTATTCGTGCAAGGTTCAATGTCCTTCCATTGAACCTGCTGAGCCACAGATTTTCTAAGGGTTTGGTGTCTCCGTTATGCGTGTGTGACGGGAAAACTGTTGAATCTCTTCCACATATAATGTTCAACTGCCCCCTACATAGCATAGCCAGGACTAAATTCCTAGGTCCTGCTTTACTGCGCTTGGTGGGCCGGCCTGTTGAGTCACACGCCACACTACTTTTGCAGGATACAGATCCTTCGGTAACTCTGCAGGTGGCGAGATTCCTGAACGCGGTTATCTCACACACAAAAACAACCAAAAAACAACAACACCAAAACTAATCGGACAGTTACGATGAGAGTGCATGTCGGACCTCGTCTTCAGTTTTTCTTTTTTCTGTGATCCGTCCCTTGGAGCTCTCTGGGCCCCAAGCTGTTATTTGGCTCTGCTCATTGACCCACCCTAGTACCGTGATGTTTCACCCTTTGGTGTCGAATATATCGGTCCTTATGCCTCTGTGCTTTTATGTTTGTACATATTTTATGGGCTAATAGCCATAAATAAATAAATAAATAAAATAAAATATATACGCTTCAGGTTACAGACTCTGCTAATCCAGAAATAGTACCTCGGGTTAAGAACTTTGTTTCAGGATGAGAACAGAAATTGTGCTCTGGCAGCAAACAGCAGCAGCAGGAGGCCCTATTAGCTAAAGTGGTGCTTCAGGTTAAGAACAGTTTTAGGTTAAGAATGGACCTTCGGAATGAATTAAGTACTTAACCCAAGGTACCACTGTACAGCAGAAGCAGCTGGGAAGAGAGGACGTCAGGGATAATAATAATAATAAAGAATACAAGTTGTGTGTCTTTGTTTCTCAGTTCGATCCTTTTACATGTTTTTGTAGGTTCTGTGTAATTTTATGCATTGTGATTTGGTATTATTTTTTATTGATTATAGATTTGTAATTCTTTATCATAACTGATAAGTGTAAACTATCATTTGTTGATGTTTAAGTTTACTGTTTACTATAGATTTTAATGGGTTGTTGACTATTGCTTTATTTGATGTAAGTTGTTTATTTTAAAGGTATTGTGATCCAATTATATTGGATCAGATTGTTACTTTTAATGTTTGATGTTTGATTATGTTTTTATATGTATTGGAAGCCACCCAGAGTGGCTGTGGCAACCCAGCAGATGGGCGGGGTATAAAAAATAAATAAATAAATAAATAAATAAATAAATAAATAAATAAATAAATATCAATTATTCCCCCCTTGTTCCTGACGTAAATCTTCACTCACCCCTTCTTCCCTGGCGGAGAAGGAAGCACCATTTTGTGGTTTGTCTCAGGTGCCAAATGTCTTGAGCAGCCTAGCCCTTGGGTATCAAATGCCTAACTTCCCATAACTCTCTTTTAAGAATCCTGCTTGTTTAAGTTAACCAAAACTGTCTTTACCTGATTTATTGGAATCTTGAGTTATTTATAGATAAAATGATTTACATGTTTGTGAGCTATCAGCTGTGAGTGAAGCATTACTGAAGAGTTTTCTTTGGGGATTACACTTCCATTTAAGTTTATTTTCCTGTGTTTCTTTCCCCCGCCCCAGCCCCGCTACATGTTGTGATTTCCTAAAGGAAATGACTTACTCTTCTTTTTATCTCTTTCTTTCTCGTCGTGATGAAACACACACTTTGGGGCTACATTTCTAGGGAGAGAGTAATGTAGTTTATCAGTTGGCATCAATTGAGCTAAGTCTAGAGCTTGCTTGGAAAGTGGATGAGGAAATTCCACTTTCAAAAAAGAAAAAGAGGCAAGGGGGAGAGAGTTCAGAGCTGCTCTGGGCCCCAGAGAACAAGGGGGCAGAGCAGATTAAATGATTTCTTTTTGAACAGTTGGCTGGACCAATACGATCTGTAAAACATTCAGACTTGTGCATTTTTCATCACAGTTAAAGGTCGGAAGAGCATGAAATGGAGCATATTCACTTGTATGTTTAGGCTAACAGTTACCTGATAGGATTTGCTGCTCTGCCAAGATTCAGATGCACAAGAGAAACTGGATTCCACCACACAGCTCTGGCTTAAGTTGGGAAATGCTGTTAAACCGTCCCAGCACTCCAACCCCAGAGGGAAGCTTCTTAATAACAATAGGTCAGACAGAGCAAGTAATATGACACTCTCTGAACCCTTTAAGAGCTTCCAGGTGAGGCTTGCTCAGCAATCAGACTAACCAATGTGGAAGAAATGTCAACAACCTCAGATATGCAGATGACACAACCTTGATGGCAGAAAGTGAGGAGGAATTAAAGAACCTTCTAATGAGGATGAAAGAGAGCGCAAAATATGGTCTGAAGCTCAACATCAAAAAAACAAAGATCATGGCCACTGGGCCCATCACCTCCTGGCAAACAGAAGGGGAAGAAATGGAGGCAGTGAGAGATTTTACTTTCTTGGGCTCCATGATCACTGCAGATGGTGACAGCAGTCACAAAATTAAAAGATGCCTGCTTCTTGGGAGAAAAGCAATGACAAACCTAGACAGCATCTTAAAAAGCAGAGACATCACCTCGCCGACAAAGGTCTGTATAGTTAAAGCTATGGTTTTCCCAGTAGTGATGTATGGAAGTAAGAGCTGGACCATAAAGAAGGCTGATTGCTGAAGAATTGATGCTTTTGAATTATGGTGCTGGAGGAGACTCTTGAGAGTCCCATGGATTGCAAGAAGATCAAAACCTATCCATTCTTAAGGAAATCAGCCCTGAGTGCTCACTGGAAGGACAGATCATGAAGCTGAGGCTCCAAGACTTTGGCCACCTCGGACTTCCGGGTTGGCGCGATCTGGAAATGGCGGATTCCCTCCGAGCTGCGGAGGGAATCGGCTCAACGGAGGACGGGTCTTTGCCGCGCCGGCGATGCGGGGACCCTTAAAAACCGCAGGCGCGGAAGCCTGCGGACTGAAGACTCGGTGGGCACCTCAAGTGCCCCCGATTCACGAAGAGCCTTTTTAAAGGCTGCGGAGAGGATACGGGGGGTGGCGTGGCGCTGAGAGTCGATCGCTACCTCCGTTGAGTGAAGCCGCGAGCCAGGACTGGGGAGCGCTGACTTCCTTCCTTGAAATTCGGACTGAAAAGAATAACCCGTGAGTAAAACGGAATTGGACTTTAAGAATTTTTTCCTGTGAATTTGAGACGACCGGGGGGTGTGCTAAAAGGAAGTCCGCACCCCCCCCCTTTGCAGACGATCTAGAGCAACGATATAAGAACTAAGCTGGAGAGTCTACCCTTTGAGGGGTGAGTTAAAAAAGACAGTAACTTCCAAGATTTGGCAAAAAAGAAATTTTGAGCAGGAGAGTGGAGTTTCGGAAGTTTCCTTTGTCGCTGTAAACAACCCCCCCTCCCAGGCCCGGGAGCGTCCTGTTTTGGAGCTTGTGTAAGAGGTGCAGAGTTTGACAGCTGTCAAAGCTGTCAAACGGACAGTTTAGATTGGAAATTTTTTTATTTAAGATCCCTCTGGACTAAAATGAGTTACAATTGAACTAAAACTGTTGGAAACAAGGTAATAACAACAAGTTAGAGGATTGTTGGAGAAAAGAACACTAAGTAACCAGATTCCCTCTAGGGGGAACTCTGTGAAACTACAATGGCTGTGGATGGAAAGATACTAGTGGAAATCGAAAGAATGTTTCAGTTGGTGGGAATCCTACAAGAGCAGACTCTGGATATGAGTAAACAACTTATGACCTTGAATTCTGGAACAAGCAGTTCTGCTGAATGTAGTGAGGACATGAATGAGAAAGAATCCACAGCTGCATCGGAAATGATATCTAAAGAAGTGGAAGAGACTAAACAAGAAAAAGAGAAAGTAAACTTGGAAAGTACTAACCAGAAACTGACACCTGTGGAACATAAGCAAGGAGAGCTTTGGATTAAATCTACTACAAATCTGCGAAAGATGCAAAAGACGAAAGTGGAGGTCCCGGGAGTTTATGGAATGCAGGAATTTAAAATAAAGAAATATAATTGGGGCCTCCACGCTGACTCTGACTTTGACTTTGATTTTGAAGATCTAGGCCTTGTGGAAATTTTTCAGCAGCTGTTTTCAAATACCCTTATGGGAAGAGACTATGGGTTGATGGTGATAGAACTCTTTCGAGATTCGATGACCGACATAAAGGACTACCAACAAGACCGGCGGAGAGGGACTGAAAGAGACTTGAGAGCCTCGGACGTGAGGAACCCAGGCTAAGAACTGTCATTTTGGACATGTATTGGGAAGGGACGAAAATCGGGGATGGGAGGGAGGGAGGGAGGGAAGAATGGAACTTTAAAAAGAAAAAAACAACAACACTCAAGACCATGGGGTTTAGTTAATATGATTTTTATCTAAGACAAAATGGGAAATCGATGGAAGGGAACTGGGGTCCAACTTAGAAAAAATTTATTTTTCTTTATAAAAGGAGTAATATTAAGACGGTTAAGAGGAGAAATACCAATTTGCTGACATAATTTTGGGAATAGGGATGCAAGGGAGGGGGTGGGGGAAAGTCAGGGAACAGGGTTAGGAAAATAAGATGTCCTGAAATTATACATGTTTTTGTCTTTTGTCTTTTTTTGTGTGTGTATTTGTCTATATAAAAGGAGAAAAACCAATAATTTTTTTTTTATATAAAAAAAGGACTTTGGCCACCTCATGAGAAGAGAAGACTCCCTGGAAAAGATCCTGATGTTGGGAAAGAAGGAGGACACAAGGAGAAGGGGACGACAGAGGACAAGAGGGTTGGACAGTGTTCTCAAAGCTACCAGCATGAGTTTGACTAAACTGCGGGAGGCAGTGGAAGACAGAAGTGCCTGGCGTGCTCTGGTGTATGGGGTCACGAAGAGTCGGACACGACTAAATGACTAAACAACAAATGTGACTCTGCCTCTCTATTTCCTGCAATGGACCATTCTTGCCTTATCTTGCCCCCATCACATGACAGAAAGTTGGTCTTAAGCACAAGACAGATATGAATGTGACCAAGTGCTTGTTGATGTAAGCATTCCTCACATGCCTCATCATATATAACTGTGCTTACCACATGGAATCAATGTGCCAGACTGGTGCACTGAGGCTGCACACATACAGCACTTTATTCCATCTTTGCATTTTTTTTTTACTGGATAATTTCCACATTTTATGCCATGTTTCACACAACGAGGCACTTCTGGAAATCTAGTGGAATCTAGCCAAAGTTAAGCACTTATTTCCATGTTAATTGCATGCAGGAAAAGGCTAACTTGCAGCCCTGGTAAGCTGGAAAACCACAGGGTAGTATGCCGTTGTACTATTATTTCCCTCCGTTTTTGTGGGGGATGAAAAGTGCCCAGGTACATAAAGGGTGGCATGGTGGTGACATATCTGCCAGCGAGTGCCCACTGGTGTGAATGAAATATAACACAGCACGGAATATTGATTTAAAAATCTGCAGTTCCATAATGCAACAGGTAAAAGGAGAATTAGAAAGCTGGGCAGAAGTACGAGCATCAGAATCAGGAAAGCTAGTGCAACAATCCCCACATTTGAATGCACCCTAACTCTCCACAAAAATGAACCAACTTGCTGGCAAGTGCATTGATATGTGATGGTTAACATGCAGAATGTTTACCTGAGAAAGCACACTGTCTGTGAATATAGAGATGGGACCAGGTACCTTCCTCAGATAGACGTAGGTTGCATATCATGCGATTTGTGATGGACCATTGCATGCAATCAAATTATGACATGATAAACTGGGTTTCTGTCTAACAGCTGTGAGTATGCTATTAAGGTGTGTGAATGTTCTTTCTGCTTGTTTGAAATGACTCCCCAGTTCAGCTAGTTTGTGAGATGAGAAGTTGCTAATGAATATGCAAGGGATGGGAACAGCAGCTTCTCTTGAAGTCATCATGTAGAGAATATCTTTTTATATTTGTCCAATGTGCACTAATGTGCACCAGCACTGCTATTTACAAAAGCAAAATCTAAACAATTTATATGTATCTTATTGAAATTATGGAATATTACTATATATTTTGCCCATTTCCAAATGAAGACGAAAGCTTTGACTTCCAGGTTTTTGTGACATCATATCAAATTAGCCAATGACTAAGAGTCTTGGCTACCAGTAGATAATAGCCAAACTGTGTGTTAACTCAGGTTGTGCGTTCCTGAAAGATTTGTTTATGGGTGCGTGCATAGTTTCCCCCCATTTTTTGGGTACATTTCAAATTACTATTTCATAGAATGACAGAATCATAGAATTGAAGAGCTGGAAGGTAAAACCATGGATCATAGAATTGAACCTGCTGCAATGTAAGAATATTTCTTCTTGCCAAAGCTGCAAACTCTGTTTCAAAATTTGAAACCAGATACCGTATTTTTCTATCCATAAGACACATCTAGTTTTTAGAGGGGGAATGCAAGGAAAAAAATATTCTTTAAAGGGAGCGCTGAGCAGAGTCTGTATGCATCCCAGGCTCTGCTCAGCGCTCCTTTTCATGAGTCACATGGAGCGTGTGTGAGGTGCTTGCGGGCTTTTCCCCGAGGAGGGAGAAGCCCCCAAGAGCCGCTCACACGCTCTGCGTGGCTCTTTAAAGGGAGCGTGGCTCTTGGGGGCTTTTGCGGGATCTGAAGGCTCTCCGTGCCCTGAAGCGGCTTCGCGCGGCTAAGCCAGAAGCTAGAACAGCAAGAGGGAGCACTGTGCAGCGATCCCTCTCATTGTTCTGGCTTCTGGGATAGGCGCACAGCCTGCATTCACTCCATAAGACGCACACACATTTCCCCTTACTTTTTAGGAGGGAAAAAGTGTGTCTTCTAGAGCGAAAAATACAGTATATATTTCCAGGACAGGGCCTTAGCTCAGTGGTAGAGCTAAGGTCCCGGGGTCAGTTCCTGGCATCTCTAGATAGTTTGGAAGGGACCCTGATCTGAAACCCTGGGAGCCGCTGCCAGTCATTGTAGAAAGTAGACAGCACTCAGCTAGATAGGGCAATGGTCTGACTCTGTATAAGACAACTTCCTATATACCTATTCTATGTAATATGCTCCTCTATATTTTCTTTACAGCCCCCACTTGACATCTACATTGTGGGTAGCAGAGAGATCAAAACTAGGTTTTTCATGTCATTACCATAATTACTGTGGATTTCCCCCCCTTACTGTTCTTAAATATTGTACAGTACAAACCTATACATGTCCACCAAGTTTAGTGGGATTTACTTCCAGGTAAGTGTGTATAGGATTTCAGCCTTGCTGTAGACTAACACAGTGCTGAAATGTTATCCTGATTTTTTTCCCCTCATAAAAAAAATTGCATTCTAAAATTATCAAAGGGGAAAGAAATTCCTGTGGAATTTTCATGGGTGTGATTTTCATAACGCTTTTGATATTTCTGAGGTGGTGTGGCTGTTTCTAAGTGTCCTTTATTTTGTTCTGCTCATCATCTCAAAAGTGGTCTGTGCTCTTCAGCCTTCCTAGATGCCTACACTTCAATTATAGCCTAGGAGAAGACACCACAAGTTAACACCTACTAATGGGGTATTCCCCCCCCTTCAGGATGTGTGGGCAGCCAGGGAGTTTGCAGAAAACTTGAAAAAACACACATCGTGCCACCAAAGATCTCATGTCACATTCATTGAAATACTAAAGTGCTCTGGGAATGAGGCAGAAAAATGGAAACCTCTTTTGCAGGGTAAGAAAACTTTCATGAAATTGGAGAGCAGATCTCAGCACAGCACCAGTGTAGACATGTAATGAATATCTAGCTCTGTGGAATTCTCTGAGTCAGAATTTTTGTATTTCTCTTTCATGTTCTGCTAGGGTGTAATTTTTCACTTCTCTGTCATCAACAGCTTCAGATATATTTCTAAATGTTGCCTTACGTCTTTTAGTTTTTCCAGTTTTGCTGCCTCTCAGTTATGAAGGATGCTGTTTTTATTGTACTAGTGTTGTATGAGTGTTTATTATCATTATTGTACACTGCCCTGAAATCCATTGGCTGAAGGGTGACTTAGAAATGTTTTAAGTAAATAAATGCACTTGAAGCAGAACTTTCCTATTTCTTTGTGCCGTCATATTATTGCATAGTTTGTATCCTTAAGTGGCAAAACTCTGTATTCATGTGAAATGAAAAGATCCATCACATGTGACACAAAAGTAAATAAGTAGTTAGGAAATAGGGATAAATGTGGTTCTTTTTTCTTCTTCTTTTTTGCAGTTCTTAAATGATGTAGTGTGATTCTCCTGGTGGATTGGTGATAAATGGATACGTGTTTTTCAGGAGCTGGATTTCGTTATTATTTCTCTTTTCCCCACAGGATCATGATGGCTTTTTGCTGAATTTTTAAGATGGGCTTCCCCTTTGAAGAGCTTATCCAAATTGCCCCAAGGGCATGTGTGTCTGAAATATGCTTTAACATATGTTTGATCTCTCTAGTCATCAGAAACATTTTCTAGATACAGTAGCAAAGAGATGGGTGTAGATTTGGAGGAGAGCATCCATAGTAGGATCAGGCAGGCCTGAAATATAACACTAACACTCAGTAGGGATGGGGGACTCCAGATGGAGTCAAGCTCAATGACCAGCTGCTTGTATAGGCTGATGTGGGTTCATGTTTAAGCCATGGCTATATCAACAGATTCAGGAGTGCCAACTTGAATAAAATATTGGTGGGAAGGGAAGGCCTGCCCCACATAATCAATCACATGTTGCAGCACACACACACCATCTGAATTTCAATGCCCATTTACTTGGGGGGGGGCCTCAAATATTTTATTGAGGAGGGGCTGAAGGGACCTCATCCCCTATACACAGATTTGAAATGATACACTAAAGTAAGGTAAAGGACCCCTGGAGGGTTAAGTCCAGTCAAAGGTGACAATGGGGTTACTGCGCTCATCTCATTTTCAGGCCGAGGGAGCCGGCATTTGTCCACAGACAGCTTTCCAGGTCATGTGGCCAGCATGACTAAACTGCTTCTGGCACAACAGAGCATGGTGACAGAAACCAGAGCGCACGGAAACACTGTTTACCTTCCCACCACAGCAGTACCTATTTATTTACTTGCACTGGTGTGCTTTTGAACTGCTAGGTTGACTGGAGCTGGGACAGAGCAACGGGAGCTCACCCCATTACGGGGATTCAAACCACCAACCTTCTGATCGGCAAGGCCAAGAGGCTCAGTGGTTTAGACCACAGTGCCACCACCTGTGGGATACACTACTATATCCATAGCTGGATATCTATTCTAGATCTGTTTTAATCCAAAATGGTAGGTAACAGGTTGGCAGAATACCATTAGCCCAATAACTGAGAACACCTGAATACGAAGTTGAGGAGATGCAGCTACACAGAAGGAATTTATGGAGAATAAAGGTGGTGTGGTATTGTTGGGAAGGACAGCATGGGTCACGCAATGTATCTGTGAATGCATCCTTGGGGGAAATGCTGAGTTAGTCACCCTGACTCCTGCCCCCACTTGAACATTTGTGTTGAACTGCAAGTGGGGGAGAATACTGTTGCGCTCCTGTCATGCTTCCCATAGGAATCTGGTTGGCCACAAGAAGAACAGGAAGCTGGGTAAGGTGGGCCGTTCATCCTATCCAGCGGGGATCTTTTCATGACTTACTGCCTCACCAGGGACCTGTTTGCTTGATTCAGATCTGTTTCATGAAGTAATAATTATTATCAGGAAAGCTGTCCATAAATTGGATCTCATACTCCCCTTCCTCTGTTAGAGGAAGCTTCTTCTGTCAGAGGAAGAGAAGCTTTGGATCCAGCCCACTGCTTTCCTCACAGGGTGCTTGGTTGCAGCCTGTGCTTTTGTCGCACTTGACACAAACTGTGATCATCTAATTATTTGTTACAGGATTTGTGCTCTTCCTTTTAAGGCCTGCACCTCCAGTGTGGATTAGAGCAGTTGGCAAAAGCAATATAATGCAGACAACTTCCCCTCTCCCTTTGCAAGGAAACAACAACAATAAAAGTTAAAAGCTTTACAAAATAACAAACTGCTCTGCTTTAGCGGGGGGGGGGGGGGAGAGAGAGAAAGAGAGAGAGAGAGAGAGATAGAGATTGAGATTGAGATATCCAGAAGTCTTCAGAACACCACAGGCTACATTTTGGACAGTTTAATGTTGCAAATCCTGTCAGAGGATACAAGTACCAGAAAGGAAAAGCTGATAGGAAGTTGAAAAGTTGTGGTTTTTTTTTTTAATGTACAAGCAAAAATACACACCACTAAGACAACTAAGAGGTGAGGTGAGCAAGAGACAATCCCAACTTTCCTCCCTCACAAGGGATTATGGGAAAATGCAAATCACTTTTTCTTGGACCACAAAAACTGTGGACCCAGTTGCCTGCAATTTGGCAAGTTCACTCCCTTCAGGAGTGGCTCTTGTAAACTTCATTCACATTGGCCTAAACAGGGATTAGCTACTGTCATTTTTAGATTTCGCATCACAGTGAATGGGGTCCACAGAAATTCATTTTATTCTGAGCTGCTCAGAACATGGCTCTATAATACACACACACATCCATTTGAGATACAGAGGAGCTCTGTACTGGACTTCTAGTGTTTTAAAAGTTCACCTTTGCCCCTATCATAAATGGATGGATTAGCTAGTGAGAGCAGATTAATGCTCTGTGTTGTCCATTTTGCACTGAAAGAACTGGCTGTTGGTATTGGCGGTCAGAAGGGAAACTGCATTCTGACACTGTTTTAATTAGTTATTATGGAATTGTTTTTTCTAGATAGTTCTGGTGAGACTCATGTCTTTGAGTCTTCCCTTTCTCATTGCTGTACCTTCTAGAAAACATGACTAAAATGAAATATTGGAAATCTAGGTTACCAGTGCATGTCTGCTCAGAAGGAGTCCATTTGGACTTGCTTCCAGGTAAATCATAGAATCATAAAGTTGGAAGGGACCACAAGGGTCATCTAGTCCAGTCCCCTGCAATGTAGAAATCTTTCGCCCAACGTGGGGCTGGAATCCACAACCCTGAGATTATGAGTCTCTTGCTCTAGGATTGCAATCTCTCTACCTCCTCTTTGATCATAGGTATGTTTGGATTTTTTTTTGGGTGGTAGGAGGTTATGTTACAGAAAACATGGAATTCATTTGAACTTGTTTCTTTGGCAGCCAAAAATAAACCTAAAATGGAAGCAAAATCCATCTCATTGAAACATTTGCATTTTTACTGTTGAAGGTGTTTACCTGAATTATCATCTTGTTGCAGGCAACACTGCTTTCCTTTGATCTCCCGCCACCAAAGGTATTTTACACAAAAGTCATTAAAAAACCCCGCACGCAATTATGACAATTTCTGGAAAGCTCATCAGTTAATACAAGGTGCCAATGCTTTTCATTTTAATGTGCTGTGGTGTAGAATTAAAATATAATGAAGTGTTGTTTGGTGTTGGGCTTTTTTCTTTTCTTTTAAAAAGAATTGTTAAGGGTTGGTTTCCCTCCTACCCTCTTTCCTGAAAAGCAGCTGCAGATGTGCATGTAATGCAAAGAAAGGTAGAAAAATGGAGTAGATTTTATATCTAGCTGGAAGACGTATCATGCTGGCTGAGGAACCAATAGGACTCTGCATGCAACCGAGTTAAGGGTGGGGGTTCTCAAAGACCTAGAGAGCCATTATTTCAAATGCTTGCATAAATGTTTTATTTCTTTATTATTTAAATATGGTTTCGTTTATCATTGCCTCATCAAATTATGCTCAATGTGGATCTTCCAAGGACTTCCTCTACTGCCTTGCTTGAAATGTCAGTGACTATACAGGTGTTTCATTTAGACAAACACTTTTTATCTGTCAGGAGGAAGACAGAACCCCCCAAAAACAAACAAGCAAACAAACAAACAAACAAACAAACAAACAAACAAACAATGTATAAGCAAATCTCTCTTGTTATAATACAGATCATGACAGAGAAGGCAGAGGGCCCATTGGTTTGAGGTTAGCTTTGTAAACCAATGCATTCTGTAATTAAATCATTTCCTGACTTCTGATACTCCTGTAGGTGGGGGATTTTTTATGATGACAATAATAAAATCATAATTTCATAATTGCACAACTTGGATCCCATAAATTAGCATGAGACCTGACATATATGCACCTTTCACTCACAATATTTTTACACTTCCCATTAAATGTATGTATGAATACAGATGGGCTGATCAGAATTCTCTGTGATTTCTCTGACCCTTTAAAAAAGTTTCTGTCTTGTTTCAAGCAATCATATCATTGCCAGTTGTATGAAGTGGAGTATTCCAAATCAGGTCATAAGTCATTTAAAGACAGGGTTCACACAAACACTGTTATTTGTGTCTCAATGTGTGTATTTGCTCCTTCTTCTTTTAACTGCATTTGAAATAAAGCTTTGGGTAACTTCACCACATCTGAGATGCCACGTAAAACCATGTAAGAATTGCAGATTTGATGCTGATTATTCTCCACAACATTTTAAAGTAACGTATTAGCATTCTTCTCTCAGTTGCAAAGCAATCTTTTCAGATCCCTATCTTACTGTTGGTAGAAGGTTGGGCTTCCTCTCTCACCTCCATTGTATCTTGCTGGCTTACCAAGTAGCGGCCTCGTGGGAAGCAGTGGCAGTGCCAATGCTTTGAGGTGTGCTCCTAGCAGAGCCAGGGAGCTAGGCTAGCTTCTGTTTGAATCTCCCACAGTGCTCATGAGGTAGCATCACTCCAGGAGATTGTGAGAAATTATAATGGTGGCCATACTTGGCTGCCAAACCAAGGAAGTCAAAACCTTTTTTTGTTTTTGTTTTTTGTTTTCTTTGTGGACTAGCCCCAGGCAACTAGTGTGGCTCAGAGCAGCAGGCCTAATAATAAATTAAAATAAAGAAAGTTAAAGGAGGTTCCAGGGCAGGCATCAGTAGTGGACCCCTTGCAGCTACTGACGGATGCTAGGTGCTGACCTCAGCCCTGATGATGCCCTTTCCTCAGGATCAGAAAAGGATGAAGCATATGATAAGGAAAGCAGAAGTACTAACTGGATTCAATAGAAATGGCTTCTTCCTCTTTTAACACCACTCTCTACAGAATTAACTAACACCAAGACATTATTATCTTCATAATTATGAGGCTACATAGAGAAGCCAGAGTTAAAAACAAGGATATCATGGTTTTTTGAAATGGGGTGAATATTTTGTGAACTTTTCTTCCTAGTATATTTTACACTACAAATGGATCTAGCCAACACTTTCAGTTATACTAACCCTGGCTACATCTCTCTCTGGCACTCATTTGTGAGGTAAGGACTGAACCATATTTTGCTGACTTGGTGCAATGCAGGTCTTTTTCATGCCAGCCTTTGATCCTAGGAGGCCACGTTTTCATTGGCCTGCGCTGACTTTCACTCAGGTTGCATCTACACTAGAGACCTTTAGCACTGCTGAGGCATTGATTTTCTGTAATTAGATAGAAGTGAGATTAAAAAGGAGGTTCCGCAATGCACTTACTATGTTATCTTCTGCCTTCTCCATGGCCAAGGTGCTTCTGTATTGTCTACTTGTAAGTAAGTCCTGTTCAGCAGAGGTTCACTCAATTGACTGAAAGGGTCTTGACTATTTTGCTGTTTCCTGTTGATTGTGACTGGGGGATCAACAATGAGCAGCCCCTTAACTAAAAATAGCATTATTTCACCCAGTGCTATTTTTTTCTAGAAAAAGAGGTACTGGAACTCACCTTGTTCTCTTATAATGGCAATGGTGCCCATCTGAGAGGTGCCGGAACTGAGTTCCAGCTGAAAAAAGCCCTGATTTCACCATAAGAAATTATTAAGGAAAGAAATATACAAAGCAAGTAATGCCCTTCCTCCTTGGGGTCAGACATATATGCCGGGCGGCAAGCTATACTAATCCAGCTGCAAAGATAAACAGAAACAATCATTTCGAACCTGCAAACAATAAACTTTAATGTAAAAGGCACAGGAAAACCCTAAAAAGTCTCAGGAGTTATTTACCAGTATAAGGATATAAACTGACAGGGTTTGGTGGGATTATAGATGATGTCGAAGCTTGTTTTAAGGGAAAAGATCATAGCTCAGTGATGAAACACTTGTTCTGCATGCAAAGGTCCCAAGTTTATCCCTGGCATCTCAAAGCATAGTTGGCAAAGAGTCCTACCTGCAAATTTGGAGAGTTGTTGTCAGAGTGCACTAGGTATGGCTAACCCAGGGCCCTCCAGATGTGAGCAGACAATACTGAGCTAGATGAACCAGCAGCCTGACATGGTGTGAGGTGGCTTCCTATGTGTTATAAGCCCAAAAATGAACTTTCCCAGAAAGGATTTGTGGCAACAGAAAAAAGTGATTCCTCCAGCTTTGTTTCTGAATGTAGCACTAGAGACAGCAGGATCAACAGGCTTGGAAATCTGGCTTTATAGATGTGGATTCATTGTTCTGCTCCTTGATATAGGACAATCATTTAGTATAGTGTAGATTTCCTATAGTGTCTCTTCAGTTTTATTGACCTTGTGGATATCTGCGTGAAATCTGATGTTTGAAAATGTTCAAGCACAGTTTTGGGCTGCCATACCCTGGCAACTCACTCCTTTTTCCAAGGGTGTGATAATGAAGTAGGATGCAATCTTAAGCACACTTGCTTGGGAGTAAGCCATGGGACTTGCTTCTAAATATACATGTTGGACTTGATGGACAAGGTTTGATTTTGTGTTTAGGGTTGTGGTTCCCCACTGAGTGCATGTGCTGCCATGATTTGTGAATGTACAACTCGATGTGTATCTCCATCATCATCATAAGAGGTGTGCAAGGATTATATGAAACCACCTCTCCCGACTGAACTTCTGCCTCTCTGCCTCTCTTTTTAACATGGGAAGATATGGAGTAGCCTGTTTCGCACACCCTCCTCCAAGCAAATATTTAGCAATAAATTTACAAAACACAACGGAAGGCATTGCACTGTATCTCACTGCACGAGCAGACAAAACAGGGAGTGGGTTCTGTCAGGATAAATGTCTGCTCTTAAATGTCTCCTCTTAAATGCAAATTATAACTGCATTTATGTCCTGTGTGCATAGATGAAGGCATTTTATATGCCTCTGATTCAATAGGTTTTGAAATATTTCCTTTTAAAGCCACCCTCTGGGTTCTCGAACTGTGCATTGATATTCCTCAGACACCAGAGAATCGACGTTTTTCTTAGCTGGCTTTCACCTTCATTCCACATTGGTGGACAAAACGAATGGAATCTGATCCCAATCAGCCTGCGGGCAAGGGCTATAGCTTGGTGGTAAAGCACAATCCCTGGCATCTCCAGATAGGACTGTCATTAAGCACCGACAAATATTCCCTAATCCATAATCCACTCATTGTGGCATAAACAGCTATTGCCCATACACTTGGGTGCTCACTTTCAATTTCCAGACCCTGGGCTCTTTCTGGTCAGCTCAGTGTAGTTCTTTCTCAAGACGACCACTGAACAATTTCTAAATGTTTATTGTTTGACAAATGGAAACTGTGCTGGGTTTTCTGCTGTGTTCAGGCCTGAAATAGTCCTATGCCTCCACCTGCAAAAGTTCCAGAACAGCATTGGTGCTGCGAAATGGCCCAGTGACGCAGTGGCAATGTAGCAAAGAAACGAAGGTGAGCATGAGCGGATGTGCTGGTTGCGCAGACTTGAAAGATTGTGACTTGTTATACTTGCACCATCTGTGGCCGTCTGGCCTGTCCAAACTGTCAGAGAAGTAGGGGGGAACAGTGTACACCTGGAGGCAGAACTGCTGTACTGAGATGGACTATTTCTCAACCATTTTGTGCACCCTCGAAACTGTCTGCATTGTTCTGGTGATATATTTTGGAACAAGTTGAAATTGTTTGGCAGGAAGGCAATTGTACTGACCACAATAAAGTGAATGGGGTGGTGGTTGTACTATGGCTAAAATTATGTTTCTTCGCAAAGTGGGTGAACTCCTCTCCAAATTGTGGGGCACTATCCGTTACAAGTTCATTGGGATACCCCACCTGGCAAATAGATGGTGGTAGATCAATCATGTGTGCTACTTCCAGATATCTGGAATAACAGACTCTAGCAACCAGGTACATATGTCCATATAATTCACAAATGTCTACACCAGCCACCATTCTGTTTTGCTAGATAATTCTGTTCTCAGATTTGGATTTTGAGAAATTCAAAATGGCTCCCTTAATTAGAAAGGTGCCTCATTTGTCTATCACTGGCAGCACCTAGCTGAGTATCTATAGAGAAACATATTAACAGGACTCAGCTATACAGCTGCAAATAAAATGTTTTAAGTGTGTTTTAAGTGCAGTATACAATGTGACACTAGATGGTGATGGTGAGCCTTATGGAAAATTTGTTGTATTTTTAAAAATGCTTTAAAAAAAAGCATTTTGAGAACAGTTTTTATATATGTGTAGATTCCACCATAGATAGGCTAAATCCTTCCCTAGCAGATCATCTTATTTACGAGGTCTAGCACTAAATAACACCCATCCAAAGAAAAGATAGGGAGTAAACCAGGATTGTTACAAATTTAAAGTCATGGCTTTGCCATTTCTTGCAACTCTACTTTTAATCCTAAACCAGTAGAAAAAACATTTTTTAATCTCTCAAAGTCTTTACATATAGGAACATCTTGCATAAAAGCAAAACCTAAATATGGTTTTTTTGAAGGTCTAAAAGATGTACTATGCTTTTCTTTTCTTTTCTTTTCCTTTCCTTTTTTTGGAGGGGTGGATTTAGAGAATGACTTAGAGATTAATTTTTAGAAGTTTTAGAGATATATAGATTAAAGCCCTAAATGGCCTCAGCCCTGTATAGGAGCATCTCCACCCCCGTTGTTCAGCTCAGACACTGGGACCCAGCACTGAGGGCCTTCTGGTGGTTCCCTCACTGTGAGAAGTGAGGTTACAGGGAACCAGGCAGAGGGCCTTCTCGGTAGTGGCACCCACCCAGATGTCAAGGAAATAAACAACTACCTGACTTTTAGAAGACATCTAAAGACAGCCCTGTTTAGGGAAGATTTTTTTTTTAATGTTTAATGCTTTATGATGTTTTTATATATGTTGGAAGCTCCCCAGAGTGGCTGGGGCAACCCAGCCAGATGGGCGGGGTAATAATAATAATAATAATAATAATAATAATAATAATAATAATAATTCCTGTGCATATCTATTCAAAAGTTTGTCCGATGAATTCACTAGAACTTACTCCCAAGTAAGCATGCTAAATGATTCAGGGAAACAATATCAGGGTGGGGCAATTTAATGACACTGTTTCTTCCTCAAATTACTTGATCAGTTTCACAGCTGTTATTGTTGAATCACTGTTTTTTTGCAGTCCAAGAGGCAACTGTCAGGGCTTGAGCAAGTGAGCCATGCATGTTCCAGGGAAAGGATTCTTATTAATTCACTACGCTACAACTGGGCCTGCCTCCATAATCCTCTGCATCTAACCCACAATGCCTAGTGTGTGATGTGTGTGAAACGCATTTTCCTGTTCACTCAACTCACATAAGCTCATAAGAAATGCAGTGTGTGCTCGCAGCAAGCTCCATCAGTTACAGCAGGAGCTGATTTTTGGTTCAGACTTCATGGAAGCAGCATATTGTGGGATAATAGTATCGTGAGAATGTACCCTAAGAAGTATGCTTAATGCTATTTAAATAGATGTGTAATGTTCAACATGAATAGGCAGGTTAATTGTATTTGAGTATTTAAGCCACAAAATAAATTCTCTCCCCCCTCCCCCCAACTATTCTGCTATGCAGAATATGTGGTGAAATTTCTAGCATATGAGATAATTCAGCCTCGGCTGTACTTATAATTCCAAGTAGTTTGGCAGCTTTTCAGCAAAATGTAACCATCAGAGACCCTGTTAGCGCTGTGTAGGTTTATTGTTTCCTGTGTACTCTACCGCAATCAAACAATTCCACAAATGTTCATGAAAGGATACAGCTCGAATGTTACTTCATTAAACATCTCCTTGGCACACATTCCATTTCCCACTTTGAATTGCTGCATTTAGTTTGGAAATGACCTTTCAGAGCAGGGAGGTTTGGTTAACTCTTTGATCTACTTGCAGTGTGACAAAAATAACAGAAAGCACCCACAGCAAGTGCTTTGTAGACTGGCTCACACCCAAGAATGGCACAAAAGGGAAATGAGTGCAGTCATTAAACAGATTAGATACTGTTTGATGCTTCTGAAATTCCTCTTACTAAACTGAAAATCAATATTATATATACACCATCCAAGAGATGTTAGGTGGGGTTTTTTTTTTTTTTTTTTTTGCTGATTTTTGTGCTATACTTTGCTTTGGCAGCCAGGTCTTATACTGAGGCATCCTATGGCTTTTGCAAATTGTCATACCTGTACAAAACATCTTACATTAAGAAAAGGCATAAACAATCTTTTCAGTCTAGGTGCTTGAAAGGCCTTCAACAGCCTGATCCTATATGTCTATTGAGAAGTAAGTCCTTTTGACTTTAACGGGGCTTTCTCCTAGGTAAATGGGGTTAGGATTATAGCCTAAAATACTAGAAGAGGAATGGGCAGATGTAGTCTTGAGCTCATGACAAGACTACAGCCCATTCTGGCCTCCAGTGAATGTTAACTACAGTGGTACCTAGTGTTAAGTACTTAATTCGTTCCGGAGGTCCGTACTTAACCTGAAACTGTTCTTAACCTGAAGCACCACTTTAGCTAATGGGGCCTCCTGCTGCTGCTGCGCCGCCAGAGCACAATTTCTGTTC
The DNA here is from genome assembly GCF_965113315.1 of Podarcis vaucheri. Lineage (NCBI taxonomy): Eukaryota > Metazoa > Chordata > Lepidosauria > Squamata > Lacertidae > Podarcis > Podarcis vaucheri. The sequence goes on from NC_138749.1 coordinate 34,894,259, forward strand.
TCATCCTGAAGCAAAGTTCTTAACCTGAAGCACTATTTCTGGGTTAGCGGAGTCTGTAACCTAAAGCGTATGTAACCTGAAGCGTATGTAACCCGAGGTACCACTGTATTCCCATGCTGTAGTGGTGAAAACACTATGTATCCAAATTGGGGCATGCTATGGATGACAAATTTGATGCAGCATCACACATCCCATTAACTGAACCCATGTACATACTACAGGATTAAACCCTGTGGAGGCCCCTAGCCAGTTGAAATCTTGGCGGAGGGAGGGGGGACGGAGCTTGCAAAACATCACCTAAAACCAATAATTGTAATAAACCAATTTTATTACACAAAACGAACCATATTTATTTAGATCCATTGTCGCAGGGCCCCTAAAAGGTGTGCTGCCTTCTCTGCCTCTTTGGTAATCCAGCTTTGATTGGCGCAAGAAAATTCTGTCAGCACCCACAACAACATACCACGTGACAACATACCATCAAAGTGTCCCTATTTTCCAGGGTTGGTCCTGGAATTATAAAAGCCATCCTGGCTTCTGATTTGACCCCAGACCTTCCCTATTTCCCCCACCAGCACTGTTCCTGACAAACTCAGGAAGGAGGATGAGCCAACGCTTGTCCTGAGCTGTGGCAGCAGTGATGGCAGCTGTAAGGGAGCACCCTGTTGCCTCTCCGTGGCCACTGCTGCCAGCCGCGTCCCTTGGGCAGCGGTGAACTGCATGCTATCAGAAATGCTCCAGTGGCTGAATGTGAACCATTGTTTGCACATGTGCATTGTTTTGTCCATGGGTTCGTTCTTCACCTAGCATATTAAATGTTTAGTGTAGTGCAAGCAATTATAACAGCAAGATATACTTGCAGCGTGGAGCCAAGCCTATTTTGCCAGGGCACTTTGCTGGCTGGCTGCCTGCCTGCTGAAGAGCCCATTGGGGTCCAGAGGTGTTATAACTTTAGCCTTGGGGTGGACCATGATTGACACATGCAGAGTGTGCCTGTTGTTGAAAATTGCCATGTTGTGGGGGATGCGGAATGGGAACTATGGCACTTATAACTAGTTCATTTCCAGTACAGTGGTACCTCATGTTAAGAACTTAACTCGTTCTGGAAGTCTGTTCTTAGTCTGAAACTGTTCTTAACCTGAAGCACCACTTTAGCTAATGGGGCCTCCTGCTGCCGCTGCGCTGCCGCCACACAATTTCTGTTTTCATCCTGAAGCAAAGTCCTTAACCTGAGGTACTATTTCTGGGTTAGCGGAGTCTGTAACCTGAAGCGTATGTAACCCGAGGTACCACTGTACTGCTGTTCTATTCCTGAGTACATGTGCTCCACACCTGTGAAGCCCTTATTGCTAAATGACACCATTTTCTTTATAATGGAGCTTGATGATTTATGACAATATATTTCTCTGTGGCAAAACACAACCCACAGTTTGAAGAACAAATTTGCCCATGCAAATACGCAGTGCCCCCCCCCCAGTAGTATAGAACAGTGTTTCCCAACCTCAGAACTTCAGCTGTTTTTTTTACTACAACTCCCATCATCTCTAGCAAGACCAGGGGTCAGGGATGATGGGAATTGTAGTCTGAAAACAGCTGTCGACCTAAGGTTGGAAAACCCTGGTTTAGAGGACCTGATTGCCAGCGGCTGGCTCTGTGCTCCTATAGCAAGTCAGACCATAAGCCATCCCTTGATTGCCTATTGATTAATGTTATTATATTTCTAGCCTATCTTTCCTCTACCATATAACTCAATGAAGTGAAAATAGGATCCCCAGTATGTAGCACCCTCAGGTCAGCTGCCAGGGCACTAGCACCCTTGGAGGAACTCCAGCTGTGCTGACACAACCCACAAGGAATCATTTCAGGGCCTCACTGAGTAGATGGCAACTACCTGTGTTCCTAATTAGCAATCCCAATGGTCTAGTTTTATTTAATCAAATATACACTCACTAAGCTCATGTGTTTGTAAGCAAAGTTTCTTTAATATAACTCTACATCTTCATTGGAACCTGTACAGTTACTGTTACAGTATGAAGTTTGTTTCAAAAAGAAAAAGAAAAGAATGGGCAACCACAAACTGACAAACAATCTAATAAACTAATTATATTTGAAATTTGATTTATTTAATTAAAAACCCCAGCTTTTCTCTAATTTATCAAATGTAGCCTTACATTTTAACAAAAAGATTACAGCACATAAAAATAAGGCAAGGAGATATTATATAATGACCCCTAGAAATAATAATAAAGCATAACAAAAATATGAAGATCACTACAAACAGAAGGCAGAAAGAATATTTGGGATGAAGTGCATTGCAATGGCATTTTCTAAAAAAAGTTCTTAAATTAATAAAGCACTGCACAACAATATGAATTATCATGAACTTTCACTCGGTTATATGATACAAGGTCTTACTCAGAATAGAAGCCATTGCAATTAATGGACTAATTGCAGCCTATTTATTTCAATGGGCTTACTCTGTAGTTGGTGAGCTGTTTCTCTCCCAAGCATAGCATACTATGAATGGTTGTAATTGATGGCTTTCTTTCTTCATTTTGTGATCTTCTTATATTGTCTTGCGTGTGAATCTGTTTTTGCTGACTGTATTTTTTACTCCATTTCAGAATAAAATATAATCCATTATTTTATTTTACTTTTTAAAAAAATGCTGCATAACAAAATATGAAAAGTAGCTTCCCGGTTGGTTGACAATTTCCACGTGTTCCAGGCAGTTTTCTTTTCTTAAAAAAACAGGGATGCCAATATTGCAAATGACTCCTCTTGCTAAAATTTAATTTAATGTAAACATTGCTAATGAAACAAATTCCATCTCCTCGAAACATATTTGTTCATTCCCTCTAAGTTATTGCTTTGAGCAGTGGGATTGGCTGCAATGGGCGCAGAATAAGGCACATTTCTCAATCGCGCTCTCATCTGTGGATGCTCGCGCAATGGGCAGACACTCCCCCCCACGCCTCCCCAAGTATTTTGTTTGAATATGAAAATATGGTGAGATATCAGGCATCAGCATATGGGACGGCTGGGAGGCTGCATAATGAGGACAATTGTGCTTGCCTTCAGATGCTTATGTCGTTTGCAAACACGGCTGCAGTCTTGTATTCTGATCCTCAGCACGTTGACATAGGAGTCAAGCCCGGTTCTCATGTGATGCTGTCTTTATAAGATGATTTCCACTCCTTTATTTGGAGCAGAGGGAGGGCTTTCTTTGAACATGATTATAGCTAGTGTTTCAAGTTCAAAAAGGAGCCCAATCTAAACAGGGCAAAAAAGATGCACAATATGTTTGTTGCAACCCACACCAAAACAGTTCTCTTTGTAGTTTGAGCATGTGTGCGTGTGTGAAGGCGTACAGACCAAACGCCCTATGAATAGCATCTGGAAATACTGATTGAAATGAAAACAATTAAGTCAAGACCCCCGGCAGCAGGCAGGGTAGGATGGGAATTCCTGCGTGGGGGCACCTGGTTTATGCCCCCTCAAAATCGTGCTCTCGGGTCTATGGTCCCCTGTCCCCCACGCTATGCCCCTGGAAGCTGGAGCCTTTTGTATCAGTTTAGAGTTGTATCAGTTTAAATTTGGACAGTAGTAAGCTAGGTGGACCAATGGGCTGACTTGGTAACAAGACAGCTTCCTGATCAGTTCTATAATAATAATAATAATAATAATAATAATAATAATAATAATAATAATTTATACCCCACCCATCTGGCTGGGCAGCTCCCAACAGAATATTATTAATAATAATAAAGCAGCAATAAAACATCAAACATTAAAAACTTCCCTAAACAGGGCTGCCTTCAGATGTGTTCTAAAAGTTAGGTAATTGTTTATTTCCTTGACATCTGATGGGGGGGGGGCGTTCCACAGGGCGGGTGCCACTACTGAGAAGGCCCTCTGCCTGGTTCCCTGTAACCTCTCAGGGAGGGAACCGCCAGAAGGCGCTCGGAGCTGGACCTCAGTATCTGGGCTGAACGACGGGGATGGAAATGCTTCTTCGGGTATACTGGGCCAGGGCCGTTTAGGGCTTCAAAGGTCAGCACCAACACTTTGAATAAGGGTTGTGAAATAGTCCTGGGGAGATGGTTGGACCCATATACTTTGAAAGCACCAACTATCTTTTTTTTTTTGAGGGGGGGCGGCTTATGGGAGACTAGATGCAATATTCTCCCCCCCCCCTCTTAAGTAGGCCACTGATGCTGGTGCCCGAGCTTGCCCTGGGCCATCTGCTTGTCAAGAAAGTGAAGACAGATATTTTCACACAGTACTGCACATACAAGTTCCTGGATTAAAGCATATTTTGTTTTGACTGCCATCCAGATTTATCTGTTTGCTTTCCCAATGAATATCTAAATCCACGCAAACACTGGTTTGTTTGTTGTTTTTTCCCCAATATACTTGATCCAAAATCTAGCCCCAGCAGCAGAAAATGTTGTTCCAGTCGGCAGAGTCAAACTTCTGCAGACCTGAAGAAGCTCCATCTGTTAAAAAAAAAAAAAGTAGTTAGAATTTAACCTTTTGTTTAAGACAAATGTCCGTGAAACATACAATTCTTTTTCACGTAGGTCTAAGATATGATCCATGCACAAGGTGTTATCTTTGGTTCTGCTTACCTACTTTATATATTGAAGAAAACAAAACAAAACAAATCCAATATCTGTTCTATTTATTTTTTTCAGGTAGGTGTGAAGAACTCCACTGATCTTTCTGATAAAGCTAGGTACTACATTGAATAGCAAGTAAACTATCAACTCAACACTAGTATCAAAGATGGCAACCTTTTGAATACTGAGCAAACTAAGACAAAATCTGTTCAAGTTCATTCATTGTTTGGAAATTTAGTTGAATACAAATATGCCATCACATTTGAAGTTGTTTGTGTGCACAATGTGGCCAACACTCATGAAGGTTAGTGGTGTTATATAACTTTCAGTTATTTTATGGATAGTGATGCATAAATGAAATAAATAAAAGTAGTCAACTTGTCCTTTTATCTAGCAGTGGATCTTTAAATTTACATTTCATTTTATTTTTCAACCTTGTCAGTCAATAAAATTAGTTTAACCAACTTATCATGTCCATATTATTTCATTCTTGTTTAATTTGTCAGCGTTTCCCTTTCCCCTTTGCTTCACAACCATTGTAATTTCAATTCCTCCCTAAACGTTTATTCCTGTAAAAGTTTTGGATTTTTATAAGCCCTCTACATGTCCAACCAGGATTCAGATTTGGATTCATACTTTCAAATCACAATACAGAGAGAGGCTCAAATGAACAGGGAGGCCGAAACTGGGGGTAGAGAGGACAAGGAGAGGACAAAGTCGAAGAGAGGAGGAATGAGAGAGGCAGAAAGACAGAGAGAGAAGAAAACAGAAAAAGGCAAGGGAAAAAACACACACCAGCAGATGTTCCTTCTAATTAAGCATTGGAAAATGAATAAGAAAATAAAGAACCAGTTATTGTAATATTGTATTGATCTTCTTGTGCTGTTTGCCAGGATAAACGTTCATTTTAATGCAGTGAGTGAAAGGGGTAGTGTAATAATAATAATAATAATAATAATAATAATAATAATTTCTCACCCCATAGCAAAGCCAAGTAAGCAATATTGTGTTAGGAAAAATAAGATACTGGGGTGTGTGTGTGCGTGCATGTGCATAAAAACATACCCATATTATGTTACATATGCATATGATTTGCTGCAATCTGTAGTATGTGCCAACTCTTCTTCCTTTGGACCTCTTGTGTTGACTAGACGGCTGTTAGATCTGGTGCAAGGTTGAGTAGAAGCCTCTGCATCCGCCATCATAGAAAATCAAGCTGACAATTGGTAATGTGATTTCTGGCTCTCTGGAGAGATGTTTGTGGATGAGAAATATGCCAGTTCATGACACTCCACCCCACTACATAAGGCTATGGGGTGCGAGCCTTCACACCATCATTAACATGATCATCTGAACCTGAAATAACCTGGTGCCAGACAGTCTGTGCCCCACCACAAATAAATACTATGTGGTTAACCTAGTTTTGAAGGCTGTTCCTCATGCAAAACCAAATAATGTGTGAACCAAAACATAGCTTTCCTTTGAAATTTACACTTCTCCATATTCTGTGTTACAGGTCTCCATTCTGTGTTACTGGGAAAGTTTGCATAAAAATGCACAAATTCATGAAAATAACATATACAAATGCATTATGACTTGCTGGAAAGTGTATATGAAGAGAAATGTGCACAGAAATGCTGGTGATTTTTTCCTGGGGACTTAAAAAAAAATCACAAACTGATGTGGAAATGTGGTGAAGTTAACTTAATATTTCAAAAAAATGAGACAAAATGAAATTGATGGATCTGTCCATCCCTATCTTGTGGTGTGTCTCAGGGAGCTAAATGTATTGAGCTGGCTATGTGTGTATGTGTGTTTGTGCGTTATAAAGTTCACTCTGTTTTATGTTGGGGGAGATAGTAAAATATATGTTAAAATTGAGAATGAATCTTCAATGATGTTTCAGTCTTAAAGAGATGTGCTTTTAAAAAAAAGAAAATCACCATAAAATTGTAATTCCTAAACTAGGCTCCTCTAGGTTTCAGTTACCCTTCAAATGATTATATATACTGTATATATATATATATAGAGAGAGAGAGAGAGAGTGTGTGTGTGTGTGTGTGTGTGTTTGGAAGGAAACCTGTATTGTCTCTCCACTTATTATTATCCATCTTTGGACAACATATGTATGGGTGGACAACACGTATGTATTTCAACACTCATATACTTGCTGCATCTAGAGAGTGTGGCCAGTTTTCACTGCAGAGTTGTGACATATATGATAGATTAGATGACACGAAAACAAACGTGCATCTATCTAAAGATGTTGGAGAAGCAATGCATTAAATGCGAGTGTCTTTTATTTGACTGGATTACCTCATCTTTTTTTTCTTTTTTTTAAAATTCCCAACCAATATGAAGCATTATGCGACATACAAAAATTATATTGTAATTTAAGCCCCCAATGTAAGTTGAAAATAAGGAGAAAAGTGTGAAGCTTCTACTTAGCCAAGTATACCACAAAGCACGAGAGATCCCTGGATCATGGTTTGATAACCATTATAATTAAGATAAACCATCCGTTAAGTAAACTATAATGTGGAGGGTTTTTTTGAGCTGGTAGTTCTGATTGAAAGTTTAGAAAGTGACAGAGCGGCAACATCAATAAACAAATGATCTTCAGTAGATATAATGAAAAGTTTCCAAACTGCTCCCGTTTCTGAATTTCTAAAGAGTGCTTTTTTTTTGTCATCTCTGCTGTTGCTGCAGCCAGGTCTGCTCCAGAGACCCTAGGGAGAGTATATTGTGGTATTTATAATACAGAGCAATTTAAATAAATAAAGGAATGCAGGGCCAGCACAATACATTCTACCACCTAGGGCAAATAAATAAATAAATAAATAAATAAATAAATAAATAAATAAATAAGGCACTTCTCCCCATTTCACGTACAAAAGCCAACTGGACGAATAGCTGAATCTTATTTCAACATTGTAAATAGGGCAGTGTACTTGAGAGCAGTGACTAGCTTAGGGCAGGGCACATATGCCACACACAACTCTGCCCTCTAACACCGCCCACTGTTCCCGTCTGAGGCAGCTGCCTCCCTCTGTCTAATGGTAAGGCTGGTCCTGAAAGCAAGGAGACTTAAATGCATACAACAATCCATATCATGTTTGTAAGCAGGAGAGTACCAAGGGGAATATTAATTTCTGTTCTAATGATAGTATGACACAAAGATGTATTAAAGTCAAAGAGCACGTTATCTGTTCATTTGCTCATCCACACACTATCCATACCAAAACAATAAATTACCGTATTTTTTGCTCTATAAGACTCACTTTTTCCGTCCTAAAAAGTAAGGGGAAATGTGTGTGCGTCTTATGGAGCGAATGCAGGCTGCGCAGCTATCCCAGAAGCCAGAACAGCAAGAGGGATCGCTGCTTTCACTGTGCAGCGATCCCTCTTGCTGTTCTGGCTTCTGAGATTCAGAATATTTTTTTTCTTGTTTTCCTCCTCCAAAAACAAGGTGCGTCTTGTGGTCTGGTGCGTCTTATAGAGCGAAAAATAGTAAGTGAGATGGTTCCTGTTCTGGAATGTTTTGTTATGTGTTATAGTTAGTTTATTTCTCACTTTTAAAAACTCTTCTTTTTTTTTTGCCAGTCGATGTGTTTCATCTGCTGTTCTGCATCTCTGCATTATTTCACTAACTGCTCTTTTACTGCTATTCTGTTAAGTGCTGATTGTGAGTTGCCATAGAGGTCCCATATGTGAACAGAAAAGCATGGTGCAAAGATTTCAATAAATACATAATGCAAAGGGCCAGAAGTGGAGCTCCATTGTTTAAAATGCTTAAAAATTTCTCCCTTCAGGCAGAGCTATATGCCATCTTCTCAGATGTGTGTTTCTGCAAGCTGACTTAAGAACCAACTTTGGAGCTGGCTTTGTGAATGTGGAAGCAGATTTACTGCTAGCTTTGCAAGAAAAGTGAGGCATCTGAAGCAAGGGACTGGAGTAAGACGACCTTCTTAAGCTGAGAATGAGAGCAGAAGTATAACTTTTTACTGCCTGAATATGTACATGTGATGTAATGAGAAGATGTCCCAAGTTTCTGCTTTAACTTTTAACCCTAGGAACAAAACTGCGGTAAGCTAATGACAAAAGAATCCAGAATGATGTGACACAGAGAAAAACACCCCTGCCTTTTTCTGACCTCACTGTGCTTGCTTTCGGTGCCTACAAGCAGGGGAACAGTGGCTGTATGGGAGTCTAATTCCCCCTCAATGACCCATACAGATACTAGTGGGGAGGTAGCAGCTCCAATACTGCATAAAACTGAGAGTAATCACACACACAAGTACACACACACACACACAATCTTGATGCTGTGTTTTTCTCTTTCTCCTTTCTCAAAATATTTGGTACAGTAATTTCTCATTTTAATGACTTGAAATAAGACTAAGCCGTTTCGTACATTCTCTGTACCTATTTAGCTCTGACTTTAATTAACAATTTTACAATTGAGTTGCTGTGAAGAATGAACACTTTTTAAAAAAACAAACAAACCCCCAAATCTGGAAATGGAAGGTTATACATTAATGGTGGCTAGAGAAACAGAATCATAGGAGTTCGGTCTCTGATGTCAAAGGAGTCTAAGTGCACCCTACATTTATGTGGGGAAAACACCCCACAAATTTGCCCCAGACCATCCTCTGTAACTTAAATATCTGGTTCTGACATAAGGATACTGAAGTCTAACTATCATTAAGACTTCAGGAGCAAGTCACAGAACACTGGTTTCCAAATCTGGTTACAGTAGGGACCCTGGTTAGTATAAAGCAGTGGTTGGCCCTCCAGCTGTTTTTGGACTACAACTCCCATCATCCCTAGCTAACAGGACCAGTGGTCAGGGATGATGGGAATTGTAGTCCCCAAACAGCTGGAGGGCCAAGTTTGGCCACCAGTGGTACAAAGCATGGTTGCAGACATATAAGCCATAGGTGTTTCTGGAAGGGAAAGAGAATATGGCGCCTTATTGACCATTCTCAATTTTCAACGCTAGCTATTGGAAGCATCCTGTCTACAGAACTGTGCTGAGGTAATAGCTTCAAGACATATCACCAAAAAATTATAATCTACTGGTGTGGAAATAAGAGTTGTTTACAGCAGAGGTAATGTCAATAGGACGCTGATGCGTGTGCACCAGGGGGAAGTGGGGGGTTGCAGTCTGAAGTGGGGCAGTGGTTTGTGGGGATCTGCAGCAGCCAGAAGTCAAGAATCAGAGGCAGGGGAAGCTTCAGAGCTGGAGGGTGGAGCACAGGATAGGTCAGAAGAAGCAGGTCAGGCAGGTGAAGTGCCATCCTCTCTTGTACCACTGTCCCCCAGAACCTGGAGGGAACTGAAAAGGGAGGAGTGGAGGAAGTTTCTACACAGGCACAGTCTCTGGCTGCATGCACACAGCCCATTGGGGGAAGGTATATAAACTACTGGCAGGGGAATGGTCACCTGTGCTGCAACTGCTCCATAGGATGCAGACTTGGGAATAGCTGCCAAACCATTAGATTGATGTACGTAGATATCCAGAGCTGTACAAGCAACTGTTTGAAAATAAATACTTAACTATCTGCCGTGTGCATTCCTTTGGCTGGGAAGCACCCCTGACAAATAATAATAATAATAAATAATAATAATAATAATAATAATAATAATAATAATAATTTATTTATACCCCGCCCATTTGGCTGAGTTTCCCCAGCCACTCTGGGCGGCTTCCAATCAAGTGTTAAAAACAATACAGCATCAAATATTAAAAACTACCCTAAACAGAGCTGCCTTCAGATGTCTTTTAAAGAGAAGATAGCTGCTTATTTCCTTCACATCTGAAGGGAGGGTGTTCCACAGGGCAGGCGCCACTACTGAGAAGGCCCCCTGTAACCTCACTTCTTGCAATGAGGGAACCACAAGAAGGCCCTCGGCGCTGGAACTCAGTGTCCCGGCTGAATGATGGGGGTGGAGACGCTTCTTCAGGTATACAGGACCGAGGCTGTTTAGGGCTTTAAAGGTCAGCACCAACCCTTTGAATTGTGCTCGGAAACGTACTGGGAGCCAATGCAGATCTCTTAGGACAGGTGTTATGTGGTCCCAGTGGCCACTCCCAGTCACCAGTCTAGCTGCCGCATTCTGGATTAATTGCAGTTTCTGGGTCACCTTCAAAGGTAGTCAACATGGTGCCCTCTAGATTTGACTCCAGCTCCCATCAAATCCACCAATATTTCCAATGGCCAAGAAGGATTGGAATGATAGTCCAGAAATATCTGAAGGGCCTCATGCTGTTTATTCCTGCTTTAGAGTAATGTAGTGAAAATAATTAAATTTTCTAAAGCCACGTTACTAAATCTTGAGACTTCGTTCATGATGAATTTTCTATTTCATTTAAACGCATTCTGCCACATATACCTTCATATGGTGAACTCAAGTTGTATGTATATCACTTAATATCAGTAACACAGTCAAGACAAATTTGTAGACAGCACAAAAGAATTTATAAATAGAGCAAGGCAAAAATATGGACTAATCCATTGGCTCAAAAACAACTTTTAATCAAAGTATTTGGTACGATAATGAAATAAACTTTGGCCTGGAGAAAGCCTTACAACAACAACAACAAACTGCAGAATGATCCCAGCTAATACTCTTTCAAACCTGTATTGTTAACAATTCACCTTTAACTTTGTGAAACCACCTTTTCCTGCTGAAAAAATCTAAGGTAGGAATTGCTAAATTATATCTTTGCCGGCATGCATTGCACACACTATTCAGTGCTGTTTACGATCAATGGGCCAGACCTAACAGAAGAAAGAAAATGGCACAAATATATTATGATGAACAACTATCATATGCTCCCATAAACTTTATGTTTTATCTTTTGAAAAGCTTCTGCTATTTAATAAGATTTAGCCTCTTACTTTTAATCTCATATTGCAGTTGCAAGGAAAACTCTAGTATTGCTCTGGCATGTTACACTGTTGTCATGGATACACAAGTAAGGTACATTACTTCCACTAGTAAATAAAGATTCTGAAAGAGTGCCTGGTAGGATTTGCTAGGCTTGTAGTATTGTTAGCTGCTAAGAGCTTTAAATAAGCAAATGGCTGTGGGTTTAAACTAATATGCAGTGGTGAGAGGATGTGCATTTGATGTGCGTGTGTATAATTGCATTGTCCTTGCTTAGATTTGATATATATTTTAATTAAAATTAATATTTGCATATATTATTTCATTTATTAAGGTGTACATCTGCAAACAGACTGAAAATGGTGAGATGTACTCCAATGAGATCAATGTCAGTATATATAATTATTAAACAATAGTTAATAATGCAAGTTGAGAGAGTATGGATGGTCCATTAGGTCAGTCAAGTTCAGATCTTGCTAAGCGAATTAATAGGTCCGGAATCTAGGTGCCAAGCACACTGTAAATTGAAAGTGGCATTTAACCTTTTTTCTATGGATGCAGTCCACTGGGAAGTTCTCCTGTACGAGACCCAATGAAATGAATGGGATACAAGCCCTCTTCATTTCCATAGGGCATCCTTGTGAGAACTTCCCAGTGGATTGCCCCTCCCCTTGTTATTACTAAAGGCAAGAAAAAGGATTCTTACAGCCAACATCTCATAGCAGTCCTAAATAAATGACAAGTAACTCCAGATGAAGGAAATATGTTTGGAATTTACCGGTAGCTACCTTGAATTAAAATTATGTGGCCTTTTTTGAAACAAGGATTACACAAAATGCAAAATTTAGGTCACTCTTGATTGTGGCAGCTTTTATAACAGGTTTGATTTGTTTCTGATAAAGCCTCATCTAAATATGAAGAAGGAGTACATACTAAAATATAGGAGATGCTAGATATCTGATTTATATGAATAAAGCCGTAAATAAAGATCATAGAGCTTTCTCATTATAACACAGTTCTAAACATATAAAGCAGTAGTTTCTCAAATCAAAACTGTGGTAGGGGCAAAGGTTTGCATTAATCTCTCCCCATGCTGTAGTCCCAATCCAGATTTTGCCCTTAGAGCGACAATTTAGTAAATGAAAGCCAAGCACACAAGAGCCAGCCTCCTGTTTAATGTCACTTCCATTTTGACCCTACGTAGGTCCATTCGAACACTAGTCCAACCCTAAGTGGCAGAGGATCTCCTGGGATTCAGGCAGAAGTCTTTCTCCAGCCCTACCAGGAGACACCAAAGGTAGAACCAGGCAGGGTTTTTTCAGCCGGAACTCACTGGAACTCAGTTCTGGCTCCTCTCAGGTGGGCGCCATTGCCATTAGAGGAGAACAAGGGAGGCATTCATGGTGAGTTCCAGCACCTCTCTTTCTAGAAAAATAGCACTGGAACCAGTAACCTTCTGCATGTAAAGCATGGACTTCCCTGTTGATATCCATCAGGACAGCCAGTTGAAATCCATAGAAATGTTCATTATCATTCCGTTGCTTCCAATCTGAGTAGTGACTAGTTTTTCCCAAGATTGTGCTTATCTTTTGTGAAGGAACATGTATAACTTTCTTCAGGTAAAGGACCCCTGAACATTAGGTCCAGACGTGGCCGACTCTGGGGTTGTGGTGCTCATATCGCTTCATTGGCCGAGGGAGCTGGCGTACAGCTTCCGGGTCATGTGACCAGCATGACTAAGCCGCTTCTGGTGAACCAGAGCAGCACACGGAAACACCGTTTACCTTCCCGCCAGAGCGGTACCTATTTATCTACTTGAACTTTGACGTGCTTTCAAACTACTAGGTTGGCAGGAGCAGGGACCGAGCAATGGGAGCCGACATTCCAATCAGCAAGTCCTAGGCTCTGTGGTTTAACCCACAGCACCATCCGTGTCCCATTCTTCAGGTAAGGATACACAAAAAAACACACGTAACACTGTTAAGAATTTGAATATCTATGTCTCTAGAGCACCATGTAACTTATCTGACCATTTTATTGCATAATCAGCAATTTAGAAAGAATATTCTTAATGAACTCCAGGTAGCATTGGGAGGTAAAACCCAGTGGAAATTAGTGGGACCTATAGCTATGTTTGAGGTGTTTAGGACTGAGTGGTCAATTACTCATAGATTTTGATTTAGTTAAATGGAACACTAAAGAAGCATGGACACCTTACAAGGAATACTTTCAGAGTGCATATGTATGTATGTATGTATGTATGGGCTTTGCATATGTGACAGTTTTCAGATCTGACGCTGATGACTGAAGTCTGAGTAGATGAGTTCAGATCTCGGTTGTGGAAATGACTTGCTGCCTTAAGCCCCTTCTCACCAGCCTTTTTCTCTTGGGTGCTGATCCTAATCTTTCAGCTCTTTCTTCAGGAATAGCTTACTGTCTCCCAAGGACTCTTGAAGGCTTCCCATGTGACAAGGACAGCTAACCCATGCTGGCACTCTATCATTGAAAATGTACTGTACCCATTTTGTAGCACTGGCAAAGTTAAGACCCTGTTCACAGTTGTTGGGTGCGTATGAATATCAGAATCTGCTTTTGTAGCACATTTGAATGCTTGCATCCTGGGACCGAATTTGCTCTTAGTTGACACCACATGCATATTCGTATACTTATGGGTAAGTGTGAACACGTGATTTTATGGTTCTATGCATCTCTTGATTCTTTTATAATTTTTTTTATTGGTTTTACAAAATTTTTAAAACAATACAAACATGTAAAAAGACATACAAACACGTATAGTTTCGTGACCTTTTCCCCCCATAAACCTTGTTTCTCAGACTCCCCCATACCTCCCCTTTCTGCATCCCAATATCCAAAATTTTTCAGCAACTTCTAAATATTTCTGTCAAGCCTCTCTCCTCTTAATCTTTCCTTCAGTCTAATCTTATATCGCTGTAACCCTTTCTTTCTCAAAACCTCGACATTCTAGCATTCATCAAGTCTGTAATAGTCCTTAAGATAGATTTTAAATTTCTTCCATTCTTCCTCTGCCGTCTCCTTTCCCTGATCGCGGATTCTGCCGGTCATCTCAGCCAGTGTCATATAGTCCATCACTTTCATCTGCCATTCTTCCAGAGTGGGTAGGTCTTGTGTCTTCCAATACTTTGCGATGAGTATTCTTGCTGCTGTCGTAGCATACATAAAGAAAATTCTATCCTTCTTTGACACCAATTGGCCGACAATGCCCAAGAGAAAGGCCTCTGGTTTCTTAGAGAATGTACATTTGCATCTCATGATTCTTTTAAACCTTTTATCTTCTGTAATAATAATCAATTGTTGAAATATTCAAAACTTTTCCGTCCTTACCTATGCAGACACATGTGCCATGGCATGCAATTTCTTACCTATGTCTACATCCAGTGTTCTAATCCACAATCCTGTGCATGCCCATTCAGAAGAAAAATCCCATCAGGATGTACTTCCAGATAGCAGTGTATAAGATGCATAAGACTACAGCCTCAGTCTATGGTTCAAAAGACATATCCTAGAATTTATTAGAATGAACACAACTTATCATCAAGAATCTACTACTTTTGTATAACAGGTAAGTTCAATACGGGCATGTATGTAAACAAAGATAAATAATATAATATATAATATAAATTATATATAATATAAAATAATTCTCTAAGGTTAAAACCACAGATTACTGTGCATGAGGTTCTTTTTCTAAAATGAATAAAATAGCCCAGTTATATTGATATACAGTGGGAAAAAATCATTTGGTGAATGCAACAGACTTCACAGTCACAGTCACAGAAGAGGACAGGACTTCCTTAACCCCCCCCCCCATCCCCAAGGCATTTTATGTCCTTCTTGCGACTTTGGTGGTGCTTGGAAATGGTGTAGGGGTGTTTCAGATGCTGGAAGAACTTGCAGAAATCACCCTCCTTGTGTGAAGTGTGGAGCAACTGGCTGTGCAATCCTATACATGTCTACTTAGAAGTCTCTCTCCAGGTTTTCTTTTAATAAAAAAAGGCTGCTTTCAGCTTCAGTGTGAAGAGAGTTAATTTAAATTTGATAACAAATGGCTCTGCTTTTTAAATGAATGTAGCCTGGCAACTTTCGCTGAGAACCCGTCATCGGGCCTCAATTATGTATGCAGCCTCTTTGAGAAATAGTTTCACACATCTGACCCAAGGACCACAATGTTGTTGTCATGAAATAAAAAGTGTGTGCAGGCAGGGCAATGTTTCATTCCTGGACACTCTCCACATGAGCTGACTTTGCCCTCCTCTCCACACTTGGGAGTTGGGAGGTACAGAAATGCAAATGCACAGATGCAGTTATATAGAGCTTTCTCTTCTCCTTTCTCACATTTCCTCCCCCCCCCTTTATATGTGGAGAAATAATGCAGCAGTTTGCCTTTTCGTCTTGTTTTTTTACTTAAGCTGTGTGTGTGTTTTTATGTGTAGATAGATAGAAAGATACACACACACACACACAAACACACACATATATTCCCAGTGTTTTGATGCCTTCTCCAAGGCTATCCTTATCAAAGCAATAGTGTGAAACCAGACAGACAGGCAAAGAGTTAACCCCAACACCATTTCCCCCCCAAAATGGCTGCTTTGTCTATGTGCACACACCAACAGCAAATGTCCTTCTGTTATTGTACAACCAATTTCATGTGTCAACTATTCATATGCTAATAGCGGTACAGTTTCTCACTTTTTTTCCTTCAGCGGATACATTGTAAAGATTTTTAGAGACAGTGGAACACAGGAATAAACAGCTTTTTATTTCAGAAGTGATAAATTAGTTTTCATTCAAACAACATGCAACAAATGCAGCTGACCAGTATTGTTTGTATTCATTGTTACTTTGCCTTTGGGATTCCTGCCCCCCCCCCCCACTTCAGTTTTAGGGCAGTTAGCAAATATTTAGCAGATACAGTTAGAGTTTAGATAAAGGATTTCGCTCCCCTCCACCCCTGCTACTTTTATGGACAAAGTTAGCGATGGGAACTGGCACTGTTTCAACATACAAAACATTTTCATTTTATGTTTTTAAACAAAGCAGAAAGAGTAAGTAGAAAATGTATGCTACTGTCCTGTTCCTATTATCCAAATATTGCAATGTACCATGTACCAGTAAATCTTTTTTTTTAAAAAAAACAAAACACTAACTAATCTAACTAGAGAGCAGGGTTACTGGGTAGACTCTGGGATTTATATATACTATTGTTGCACTGTTTATTTTGGGTCTATAAACTGTAATAAAGCTATGTGTGTTATTTATTTATTGAAAAATACCATATAAGTTGGATATAGTAGTTCTGGTTTTTCTATCTCAGAATTACGGTACTGTTTTAGAACAAAAGCATTCACATAATTTTGAATAAAAGGAAGGAACAACATTAACATCAAAGGGCTGACCTAAAGCAGTTTATGACATTTCTGATAAAATACAAGATTTTCCCATTTTAATAAATATTTTTTAAAAATAACATACCCCTTTGGTTTAAAGGGAGCACCACAAAATTTAATAAGAAACTTGGATTTCTATATTAATATGATGAGAAACGTAAGTGTAATGATATTAAACATAGAAGCCAAGAAACCAAATTACTTAAATGATTATGTTGCAAAAATTTGTGTTACAATCCTGGCCTAAAAACAGAACATCACATGAACATGTTATATAATCTGCTGCAGTTTACCTGGGAGCAGGGGCCACAAAAGTCTGTAGTGGTAGGTTTTGAGTAGACATATACACAATTGCACTGCATGCCTTTATTCAGCTGAATTTTATTGAAATTTGTTTTTAAATTCAATATATTAAAATTTTTAGTGGGTTTAATTTAAACATTGTTATTGCCATTGAACAATGAACTAGTGACACTTGGTTCAGCACTGGATTATGGCCAAATAATTTTCTTACATCCAGCTCAGACAGAAAGGATATAGCAAAAACTTTAAAAAATAAACAAAACTTTATTACAGTATAGTTCAATATAGGCCTATTCCAACAGACTTTAATAGGGCTTACTCCCAGGTAAGTAAATATAGGATTGCAGCTTAAGGTTATATTAATTCACTATCAAGTAGCAATTCTATTAATAATTACTCAGAAGTAAACTCTTCAGTGTCCTATGGGGTTTGTTACTGAGTGTGTTTAGAACTGTAGCCTAAAGGATATGATTGCTTATCTATAGATGCATATTAAAAGAGCTGTAGTTGAAAATTGGGGGGCACTGGTTGTTCTAGCAAAATGAGCATATATTAGGGAAATTGGTAGAATAGAGGGCAAAATTTTCTGTCAATCAAAAGGATCAGAAAATGGCTTTTAACCAATACAGTAAAATTTCTGACACAGACTTACTAGATCAGTTATGGAAACAGATAACCTTGTTTTTCCAATGAATTACAGGAAATCGTATGGTTTTAAAATACTGAGCCCCAATCCAGCACACATTCAAATCTACTTCATGGTGGCCCTTGTGTACTGGCTGCTAAAACCAGTAAGATTGGGCTTCATTCATTGTCTCAGGCAAAATCAAGTGGCCTTAGAGACTCAGTCATTTTTCTCTTGAGGAAACTGGATATATGCTGCTTTGCACTGTAATTTGGGAGGGATAAGGTACTTTCTCCCAATCATATTATTTGCCTTTTCAAATTATTTTCTCACCAAGTTTCTCCTTAGTCATGGCAGGCTGCCTGTTCCACTTCTAATAAATCTGGATTTTGTGGGCTGTTTGGTCAAGAAATGCAGGTTTCCATGTTAGGAAACTGGAGGTAATGGTCACCAAGGCCCTTTCTAGCCCAAAATCTCTGCTCTTTCTCTGTCTTGGAGGAATGAGCAGCCTGCAGCTTTAAAGTCCTCCATTTCTTTGGGTGCATTATGGGAAAACATTATATCCGTGGCCTACTTCACAACAGAGGATGGCCCCATCCAACTATAATCATCTCACAAAGCAATTAGAGAATTATCTTAGCAAATGAAATGACATGAGTATTTCATCCCCTTTACTTCCTTCCTTGGGGGTTTCTCTCAGGAAAGGGTTATTGGCCCCATAATTGTGGCAATTTAATTTTTTTAATTTCTTTTGAAGCTTTAAGGTCTATGGAGCTTACTTAGAGACTTCTAAATTTGTAGATAATAGATGTTAATGACTTAAAAGAGTCAAGAAGACTGTATTCGGTATTAAATCACCTTCTTTTCATTTGAAAGCCTCATCAGAAATGATCAGTTAGTAATCTTAAATGGCAGAATCATTTATATTTCATATTTATTACTCAGACGTAATAGTTCATAGTATTAACTGATCAGTTACTCACTGCTTACACTTGGGTAGGTAAGGAAGGTCTTGTTTAAACTAAATTATATACCACTGCTCCAGGTCATAGCTATAAGTAGCTACTCCCAGATTCCTATGAATTCCAAAAATACAATATATGTCCCTTGTTCATGGTCAGCTACACAAACCAAGGACACTTCCACAACTCATGGAAAGAGTAGCTGTAGCAAATCAGTTTATACCACAATTCCAAACACTCCTACTCGGAAGCCGCTTTTACTGGCATTAATGGCACTATATTCAACACTGGACCCAACATGTAGTTTGTGTTCTGGGCACTCCCTGCCTACCTGAATGGAAACCATTGACCAGAATGGTAACATTACATTGCAGGGAAATATAAAATTCCAAGAACATTCCTGTGAAAATAGCAGCAGCCACAGCTCTCAATCTGCCCGCCAATATAGCTGGTACAACATTTTGAAGGTTGAAATACATTAAAACAACAGCAACCTAGGATTTGAGATAGAAATGAAAAGAGTTGTCTATTTTCTGAAACTCACATCAGAAATGAACTTAAATTATTCAGTAAATCCAAACCAGAGCAGAATATACAAAGCCCTGTTGCAAGAATCCTTCATAGTTAATTCAAAATAAAGCATTTGCTATAACTTCTTCTCTGTTCCTCAATGAATGTTATTAATTTAAACATTTTCCAGGTAATTATGAAAGATGAAATGAATACCTTTATTTTTTACATTTATTGTCTCATTATCTATGTAAATATAATCACATGTCATTCAGGATTCTGTGTCTCCAACATTCTGTTTTGTGTGTGTTTAATTCCTGTTCCTTAGCACAATTAGCTAAGCATTCAAGAATGCATGAGTCAACTATTATATGTGTTTACCTCTGTCAGCAAGCCTATTATCTTCACTATTATTCTCCTCGAGCACAATTTTAGTTTACTTTTGTTTGTATCTCTTTTGGTAATAATAATAATTTATATATCATTTTAGAGTGCTCAGTAGCTGCACATGCACAATTTCAATACACCTTACAATAGCGCTGTTAGGTACCTCACTATTATTACCCTGATATTGCACAGAGGTGACTGAGGCACAGGGCGTTGCCTAAACCATCTAATCTCAGTCATTAAGGCTGCAATCTGATACACACTTACCTGGGAATACGTAAATCCCACGCAATTCAATGGGACTTACTTCTGAGCAGACGTGCATGGGATTACATCGTTGGTCACCATGGAACACCAGCTTTCTCTAGAATGGAAGTTTCATACATACACCTGAAAGAGTAAAGGGTTTAGGTTATTTACTATTTACTATGTTCATATGCTTTCCTTTCTTCCCAGAGGAGCCCAGGGTAGTTCCAACATGGTGAAATATGATGAATCTCAAAGCAACAATTGGAATACATCAACAAACAAAACAGCATAGGCAAGAAAACAACATTGCTCAGTTCCCAGAAAGTATTTATCTCCCCAAAATCCAAGCAAATTTTAATTCTGTATGTAGGTCTATTATGGTGGCAAATTATAATTCCCTAAAGGGCATTTTACTTCTGTTAGCCAATGGCATTACGGACAACAACATCTAAACTAAGAACAAATAAAGGAACATCCAATAGATTGAGGAGAGCAGCAAACAATTCTTTTTTTCTCCATTTGTCAAGAGATTGTCACAGATACAAAATGTTAATTAAAACTGCTCTATTTTTTCATAACTGGCAAGTATGATTTCAAATTTCCAACTCCTTTCAACACTGAGAGGTGAAAAATTGAAGGACTGTGGATTTATGAGGCCAGATTTTAATTTGGCTGAGACTGGATTTGAGCTGAAATTCATGGGAGGCCCTCCCCCCCCCCGGACAAATTTCTGATACTTCTGTTTTCTCACCACCCTAGAAAAAGAAGACCACTTTGCAGAATTTTCTCCAAATATTCTCCACCATTTCCCCCTCACAATACCAGAGAATAATGGTAGGCCACAGGCATGTGGAGAATGGAAAATGGTTGCCAGGCTACCAGCTTGGCAGTGCCAACAAACAAACAAACCTCTCAGGAGGAAAACCAAAACTAAGAAACTGTGCTACTACACTGTTACTAGTAAGCCTCACCCACTCCCACCTCTACCAAAATTTGAATATTTATCTTCTTCCTGAAAGAATTAAATGAAATGGCTTCTCCAGTTCCTCTTCTCCTGAATAGGCTGAATAATCTGAGAGGTCTTTTACACACAGCTCTAGTGAAAACCAGGTTTTATAGCAAAAAAGGGGGTTTTGTGTCTCTTTTTCAAGAGATGGGGAATTTCAGCTGTGAAAGGAAACAGAGCAGAAAACAGTTTAGCAAACATTCTGATGAGAAATCGCTTTTCTTTCAATATGATCAACATACCTACGTATATACTGCTCTAGAGTGAAGGTGGTCTTCTTTATGGTCCAGTTCTCACTTCCATAAAGAAGCTAACCTTAAAGAAGGCCATAAAGAAAGCTGATCACTGAAGAATTGATGCTTTCGAATTATGGTGCTGGAGGAGACTCTTGAGAGTCCCATGGACTGCAAGAAGATCAAACCTATCCATTCTGAGGGAAATCAGCCCTGAGTTCTCACTGGAAGGACAGATCGTGAAGCTGAGGCTCCAATACTTTGGCCACCTCATGAGAAGAGAAGACTCCCTGGAAAAGACCCTGATGTTGGGAAAGATGGAGGGCACAAGGAGAAGGGGACGACAGAGGACGAGATGGTTGGACAGTGTTCTCAAAGCTACCAGCATGAGTCTGACCAAACTGCGGGAGGCAGTGGAAGACAGGCGTGCCTGGCGTGCTCTGGTCCATGGGGTCACGAAGAGTCGGACACGACTAAACGACTAAACAACAACAAGAAGAGTGAAGGTGTGATACCTGGATGATACACTTCTACTGCTTCTTTCCTGTGGGTTAGTACCAATCTGAGATGCTGTCCCATTCTAAAAGTGACCTCAATCATCTATACTGGCAGAAATCCCACCATCCTCTGGTTTCCGAAGGTCTTCTGTTGCCCTCTCTTGATTGCTTCCTCTTCAAGTTTGAACCCACAAATACAGATTACACACACACACACACACACACACACACACACCTACTCCACACACTCTCTTTCATCTAGAGAGGGGGCAAGAGATGGATCTCTTCATCTCAGTGCTGAGCTGAGAGGACAGATTAATTCTTTCCTCTCTGCTCAGCGCTGTGATGGGACAATTGCTCCACCTCAGCACTGTAATGACAGGAGAGGTTTATGAAACCAAATTTAGGGAATCAAACATATAAGAACCTAGATAAACAGCAATTAAAATTGTTTAGTTAACAGCTGTTGAAATGGAATACACAGGATGAAACGGTGAAATCTGCTATGATTAAATGGGCACAAGATGTTGGACATAATATAATGATGGCTGACTGGGAACAGTTATGGACCACAGTTTACGGCATGTAATGCTTTAAGAGAGAATATTATGAAAATGATATACAGGTGGTACATGACCCCAGTCAAGCTTGCAAAAATTTATCATTTGCCCGATAATAAATGTTGGAAATGTAAAGAAACTGATGGTACATTCTTTCACCTTTGGTGGACGTGCCCAAGGATTAAGGCTTTCTGGGAGATGATCTATAATGAATTGAAAAAGGTATTTAAATATTCCTTCTTGAAGAAACCTGGGCATAGTCGGCCAATTGGTGCCAAAGAAGGATAGAACAACAGCAGCAAGAATACTCATTGCAAAGTATTGGAAGACACAAGATCTACCCACTCTGGAAGAATGGCAGATGAAGGTGATTGACTATATGGAATTGGCGGAAATGACTGGCAGAATCCGAGACCAGGGAGAAGAGTCGGTGGAAGAAGATTGGAAGAAATTTAAAGACTATTTACAGAGATATTGTAAAATTAATGAATGTTAGAACAATGTTGAATAGAAACTAAGGGGTTTTTAGCTGCAATACTATAAGGGAATATGAAAAATGGATTACTAATAGGTAAAGATTTAATGTTATAATATTTTAAGATTAAAAATTAGGATAAACAAAGAGGGGAAGGATTTGCTGAACCAATAAACTGAACTGGAATACAAAAAAGGGAGGCTTGAGGAGGTCCGGGAAACAAGCTAATGAAAAATAAGTAATGGAAAGACTGAGTTGTTTTTAATTATTTTTTAATTATTTTAATTATTTTTATTTTGTATTTTTCTTTTTTTAATTTTGTAATATTTTGAAAATCTTAATAAATATCTTATAAAAAATAAAAATAAAATAAAATTGTTTAGTTAACAGAAAGATTAGAACTGGGTATTTGTCTTTTTATTTTCTTTCCACCTTTTATCTATGAGAGAAGAAAAGGGGAGATTTCCGATATAGTACTTAAGTAATATTTAAAAAGCATTGTCTGAAAACAGAAAGTGTTTTTAACATTAAAAAACCAGCATTCCTTATTATTTTATTTCCAGTTAAAAATTCAGATTGGATGCTCAATAACCCGTGTTCATGATTAACTGACAGGTGGAATTATCTAGAGAAATTGAACACTTTGCTGTCTCAACAAGTAGCAGCTTTTCAATCTCTGACATATGTTTGCCTTGTGCTATCTGTATTATATTTTCTGAAGAAGGTCGGCTCCTCTGATCTAAGCAATGTAGCAGTTAAGGGGGTATATATAATATCTTAGCAGCAGTTGCAATGATAGTAGTATGTAGCAGAAGAATCTTATTCTTTGACATAGACTTTTCTGTTAATAACTGTATTTTGAGAGAAATAAATGAAATTCCTATATTCCCGTTATTGTTTGCTTTTTGCTAGAACTTTTTTTAAGGCTTTAAGAATGGTGATGTCTGATTGACACAATATTTGGTTGCAATCTATTAAAATTTCTACCTGCCTGGTCTCTTTACAAGGGCTTTGCTAGGTACTTAAAGGACTTGGTAGCCATCCAGGGTGGAAAAGAATCCAAACTGGTGCAATGGTTAAGATTGTGTTGTTACTCTTTGTAAGATTTTAAATGCTTACCATTTAAAGTGGTATAGTTGCAGGGTGGTGCTGATTTGGATTTTTTGGGCATGCTGCCACAGATGTGGAATCCCATAAGCTCCAGCCAGCATAGACAATTGTCAGGATGATAGGAGTTGTAGTCTGACAACATCTGGAGGGCCATAGGTTCCCCACTCCTGGCCTTGGCCAAAGATGTTGCATCATATTACACTTGCATTTTCGTACCTCATAGAAGGGCCTCTTGGTACATTCTGCAAAAATGGATATACAGTGGTACCTCGGGTTACATACGATTCAGGTTACAGACTCCGCTAACTCAGAAATATTGCTTCAGGTTAAGAACTTTGCTTCAGGATGAGAACAGAAATTGTGCTCCGGCGGCGCAGCAGCAGCAGGAGGCTCCATTAGCTAAAGTGGTGCTTCAGGTTAAGCACAGTTTCAGGTTAAGAATGGACCTCCGGAACGAATTAAGTACTTAACTCGAGGTACCACTGTATTTGGCAAAATTGTGCACAGAATAAGCAGATTAAGAGGAAAGGGCATGCGAATGCATTGAATTTTTTTGTATGGATTTTAAGGAAAGGATATGCAACCTGACGCAGAAACAGTGCAATTTCAGATTGCAGAACTAAGAAATACAGTGGTACCTCGGGTTACATACGCTTCCAGTTACAGACTCCGCTAACCTAGAAATAATACCTCGGGTTCAAAACTTTGCTTCAGGATAAGAACAGAAATTGCGCGGCGGCAGCGGGCGGCCCCATTAGCTAAAATGGTACCTCAGGTTAAGAACAGTTTCCGGTTAAGAACGGACCTCCGGAACGAATTAAGTACCTAACCCGAGGTACCACTGTACCAGCATTGACAAATTTGTCAATACCTAGCATTTCCAGAAACAGAACAAGGGATAGAGCAAGTTTTTGGTGAAAAGGTGCTTTTATGTGTTGCTCTGTGTTTATGTCCATTACTGATACTCTCTTCTCGAAAACTGACTTTTCCTTTATTACTCTATAAATCCATTGACATAACCCTTCTTTTCACCAGGCAAAAAGCCTTGATCTGACCTGCTCACCTATCTGGAACCTAAACATTTCTTTGGAAGCCTGTTTTTGTATGCCCTCACCAAATGATGTATGGTCAGTGGCATTTCAATTGTGGAATTCCCTCCTCCTAAGAGCTCACCTTGCACCGACATTATAGTCTTTTCAGCTCCAGGGTAAAAGCTTTTTATCTACCTGTATTTGAAGATTATTTTAAGATCTTCAGTTTTCTTGGCTCTTCTGTGTTAAGTTATAGTTTGCTGTTGCTGGCTATATTTAGTTACCTAATTTTGTACTTTGGTTGGCTTCATGTTGTTTATTTTTAGAGTTCTTATTGTCTTTTATTGTTAACTGCCCAGAGAACATTGTTAATTGGGTGATAAATAAATGAAGTAAATAAATACCTTTGATTTCTTCCTTTCTGTTATCCTCGTTATTCAATCTGCCACCAAATTATATCTCTTCTCCCAACCCAAAGTGTAAAAAGCAGGGTGTGTGCATCGGGTTCAGTATCAAAGTAGGGGTACCTTAGAGAGTTTGGGGGCCTTTCAGAGGTAAAGCAGGATCTGATGAGGTGTCATGAGTTGAAACAGGGACCCCTGAAGTACCTTGTGGTGCAAACAAGCATCTGCTATAAGTGAAAGTAGTGTCTCTAAGCTTACCATATATGAAGTAATGGAGTGATGGGAGAAGGGAGAGCAAATAACACAATAGGAAGAAGGTAGAGGAAAAGTTCTTTGTGGCTGACAGGATATGCCTGTGATCAGAGAGAGTGGTTTTACTCAGAAAGCAAATCCATTTTAGTTTTCCTCATCCCCAAATCAACTTAAAAGTGCCTAGCACAAATGCCCCTGGACCTATTCCTAGCAAGTTACCAGGGGAACCTCTCTTGTGTCTGCAATTTTCAGACAAATTATCCAGAAAACACTGACTAGGAGAGAAAAAGTTATTTATTTTTTACCCACTCTAAACCTGTAACAGCTATCCCTTTGGGGGGGGGGCACCACTGCAACTATCCTGGCAGGATTAATTCTTTCAGAAGGCGTAGGAATGCCTGCAAATTTCATCCAATTCTGCCTCCCTTTTTGTTTTGTTTTTATGAAAACATTATATATACAGTGGTACCTCGGGTTACAGATGCTTCAGTTTACAGACGCTTCAGGTTACAGACTCCGTTAACCCAGAAATAGTACCTCGGGTTAAGAACTTTGCTTCAGGATGAGAACAGAAATTGTGCTCTGGCGGCGTGGCAGCAGGAGGAGGCCCCATTAGCTCAATTGGTGCCCCAGGTTAAGAACAGTTTCAGGTTAAGAATGGACCTCTGGAACAAATTAAGTTCTTAACCTGAGGTACCACTATATGTATAGAGAGAGAGAGAAAAAAAAACTTTAAAGGTACAAAAGCCTTTGGACCTATTTGCCTGTAGTTTATTAGGCTTCATCCCTAATGTCTGCAAATTTAATCCACTTATATAAAAAAGGCAAAATTAAAACTTTTTAAATGTACTGAATAGTGAAGCGGGAGAACAAATTGTGCAGCTTACAAAGCACTTCAGCCTTGATTCCTGTATCCTTCTGGTCAGGACTAGAGCTGGAGGTAGCGATAGTCTTCAATGATTAAACCTGCCTCCTCAGTAATGACATGGTCTGGCCCTAACTCCTCTTCCTACCCATGATCATTGAGATTGGGTGTCCCAGTGCATCCCCCCCTAGTGGAACCTGCCCAGCCATTCTGTTGGCTGGGGCCCACTCCCAGACAGTCCTGCCCTCCCCCCTTAAAACAAAACAACAAAAAAGAGCTAAAAATACAATACAAGTTAAAATAACTAGAGATTAATGTAGGGGGGCTGTCCCACACCCTCATCCTGCCCTCAAAAGGTCACCTGAAAGGGATGGCCCCCTTTGGTGTCACCCCTTTGGGGGCAGCCCTGCCCCCAGGGCAGGCAAACTGGCTTTATAATGCTGCCCCAGGAGCTGTTCCCCATGTGCCTGCTTGCTCAGGGACCTGGTCCCTGCAGAACTCTCTGCAGTCATCTTCGCTGCTGTAGCCCCAACTTTTTCTATATGCCACCTCATATTCTGGGATAACAACCGGAAGGCTGCTACTCAGTTGTGGTTGGTGCCCAAAAGGGCTGGAAAGACAGATCGAAGGGAGACCAACAGTAAGTGGAGCCAGAGCCAATGACAGGCCGAGCCAACTGATTCAAGTTTTGTCCCCATCTTCCTCTCTGCTGAGTTCTTAGGAGAAGGAAGCTGCTGGGCAGTGCTGTCTTCCGAACTGATTGTAAGAAGGCAGACAGGCAGGGGTTGGCAGACTGAAGTTTGTGGGGCAGTGCCCTATTCACTCTAATCCTACTTATTCTATCTCACAGCAAGGGGGAAATATAGATGTAGTGCACCAGAGTTAATTAAAAACTAATCAGAACTGGAGAGGAAAATACAACTGCATCAAATTTGACTAGGGCTGAGAAGTGTGACAGAAGTAATCTGAAATGAGACTGGAGGGGTATCTAAACATTGTACCAGAGATTTAACATAAGACCAAACACTCACCTTAGGAAAAAAATAATGCCACGGAAGCCCAACAGCAATACCTGAATTACAATCTTACTATACCATTTATATCCATTACTGTCAGACTTTCCTAGAAAGGGTGCTCAAGTTCCTTCTTAATTGGTATAAATCACATTAAGGGAAGAAAAGTTAATGTTTGGCACACTGAAACCTATATACCAGGCTTTAAACCTAGATCAAGTATTCCGAAACATGTGACAGTAGCTTATATCATGTGCAAAGGCACAAGTCAAGTGGAAAAGATGTATATGAGCTTATCCAGACTTGAGCTAAGAAATGCAATTAATCCTTACAATAAAAAAAAAAATCCCACCTTGTGAGTTCTACCTTGCATTGAATTTCAAAAGACCCAGATTTCAACGAAAGATATTAAATTTGAAACCAGCTCTAGCTTGGGCTTTATTTCTGTGCTCGGAGTGAGATTTTTCTAAAACATACATCCAGATTACTTCTTCTGCTGACAAAGTAAAGGAACGCTGTAACTTTGACCTTACCCACCCACCTACCTTCCCTTTAAATAAGAGAGAGAGAAAGAAAGAGCTTTCCACTGAGTGACCCTAACATTTTAGCAGAGCATCTGGTTACATCCTTAACAATAAAGACTATTGAAGGTTGCATCTTGGAAGAAACCGTATCTCTAAAATTTCACAAAAGCAAAAAAATCAAACACTTGGAAAGTATACCAAAATTAGTCAGGAAAAGTTGAAGCTATTCTTCTACTTAGAGCTTCAAATAGCAACATCTCTTTAATAACAACTTTTTTCCCATTTATCACAAATGATAACAAAAAAAGTCTGAGGCAAGATATTAACTTGCAAGTATGAGTCTTAAAGGGCAAAAAATAAAAAATATTATGTCCAAGCATCTTAAAAGAACAAAAGGGCAAAAAACTGCCATGAGTATATGAAAGTGAAAAAGGGTTATGATTGAAATCAGATGAATAGCTACCTATTTCAAAAGGAAATAGATCTATGAGTCCTATACAGTGTGGTCCCACTGAATTCTACGGGGCTTACTTCCAGGTAAGTATTATGGGATTACTGCCTTATTCAACCTGCTTTGCTGGAAGGGGATTGCCAGGTGAACAGGGCCATCTCCAAACAGAAAAGCAAAATGTGTTGACTACTATCCAGGTGAGGCTTCAATTGCTTTCTTTTGTAACAGAGAGTGGAAAAAGAAGAGGAGAAATACAGGACTGAATGAGCTCTGTAGGTTGTTTTTTCAAGGTCTGGAATGTAGGCGTGATTGGAAGGAACTATCTGATATAAGACATTCCAAGAGGAGGTTCCCCACTTAACGTTGTTTTCCTTTCATCCTGAACTTATGAGTTGCTCTGCAGTCAAATTCCAGAGAGTTAGCTGTGCAAGCAAAGCGGTAAAGATTCCTGTGACACTTTGTGCACTAAGGTTTCATGGAGTAGATTCCACTTCATGTGATGAAGATGGTGACACTTGCTTGTCCATAAAAGTTGATGTCACACTAACCCTCACTCCTCTCCCACCTATTAGTCTTTAAGGTATCATTAGACTGTCATTAGGATATAGTTTGGTTTCACCGAATGCCTAAGCAAACCGCTCACATCTGTAACAATAAAGTTGTGGCCTAATTTATCCCATTAACCCAAAATATTGGAGTCCGTGTGTTTATTATCTTAGGGAGCTGCGGGGGAACTTGGGGCCTCGCCACGCAACTAGCAGAGGCAGGGAGTTAGTATTAACCAGCCGGTTTCTCTTATCTGTCCCCAATCCCCTCAGGCCAGTTTTGGCAGGTGGGCGAGGCAACTCACCTGTCCATCACCTGGCATAATTAGCTGGTCAAACATGAAGCACAAGACAGGCAAAGTGCTTTGCCCAGTGGTTCTCAAATGCTTGATTGATGTCAGGTGCAAAGCAAGTGGGCATGGCTTTCCCCAAATGGCCTCACAGGCCAAATGAGAAGGCATTCAAACATGTGTCCCATTGAAAGGAATGCTCTGTGAGAAAATGGCATCTGTGCTAGTATTGAGCATTCCTATGTGCATTGGATATCCACCCACAATTCTTGGGTTCAGCAAGTGATAAGTGCCCAGAAGCTTAGTTGTGTGAGTGGATCATTTTAGCAGCTTAGCTCTAGCTGCATAAAGGTACCAGTGTTTTTGTTGGAAGTGCAACAGCAGAGATCATTCCACGTGCAACTAGAGTGTCAATTAAGTTAGCATTAAAGTCAACTAGCCAAGTGGGAGAGGTGGAGGTGTTGCTTAGCAACCAGACAGACTGGCATGATGTTTGCTGAGGTAGCATGTGTCCTGATCAGCTGTGTGGTTCTCATTTTATATATTCATTTATTGGATTTATTCAGACCAAGATATGCAAAAATAATGCTATGTCACAGATACAGCACAAATAAGATGATATGTATCAGAGGCAGGATGGAGAAATCAAACCATGGATCCCGAGGTTCCTAAAGAGTTAGGCCATTTAATGTGTTGCCTTACTAATAGGTAAGGTGAAAGGACCCCTGGACCACTCAAAGGTGACTATTGGTTTGTGACACTCATCTCGCTTTCAGGCCAAGGGAGCCAGAGTTGGTCCATAGACAGCTTTCCAGGTCAAGTGGCCAGCATGACTAAACCGCTTCTGGCACAATGGAACACTGTGACAGTAACCAGAACGCACAGAAACACCGTTTACTTTCCCACCACAGTGGTACCTATTTATCTACTTGCACTTTGACGTGCTTTTGAACTGTTAAGTTGGCAGGAGCTGGGACACAGCAACGGGAGCTCACCCTGTTGCAGAGATTCGAACCACCGACCTTCTGATCGGCAAGCCCAAGAGGCTCAGTGCTAATATACCGTCTCCACAACATTGTCCTATGTTGCCCCCACAATAATCCCCAAATAGAGACTACATGCATTGACCATTTAATATACATTATCCCAAATGGATGTTGTCCATTGTATACATCATCAGGATAGTACGCATGTTGTGCATGTAGCATAAGGAATCATTTTTATGCTGTGCATTTGTGTGTGTGTTCCTTGCACATTCATGTGAAAGTGCACTGAATATGAAAATTGTGTCTTTTCTGACTATGCATGCACCAATCAAAGTAGTAGCAGGATTAGTTTATTCTCCCTCAGAAGGTACATCAGGCAACAAGAATGTGTTGGGTGCACTTGTGTTGAGATTTTGAGCCCCTTATGTCAGTTATTCATCAACACGTCAGGAGGCATTAAGAGTGTATACATGCATGCTACACATTTTCTTGCTTAGTGTGTCTTCAGTTCAGAGTTTTTCTGGCTACATAAGATTTTTACATACTTTACAGCTACCACAGACTCCTGAATGCAATACTTGGTACCCAGGGACATCATTTAAATTTGTTACTCTGTCTGAAAACTTTGGGTCCATAAACCAATGAAGAGATTACCTTCATCTATATGCAGTTTCAGGATTTTGCTTCTGTCAGGCAGGTAATATTTTGTGTTCAACGACTAATGTAAGCATTATCAGCATACCTTGGCACAGTACATATTAGGAGGAAAATATATATTTAACCAATTCTGAGCAACTTAAATGGGGAGAAAAAAAATGATGAACTAAAAATTCTCATATGAGCCATGAGAGAGCTCTCTGCAAGATATAACCGTGTAGCTTGGTTCCCAGTGAAGTAAAAGCCACGACACACTCTGGTTGCAGCTAAAAAGCCAGCTTTGCACTATTATTTCCACTTCATTGAGAGTTTATACCACATGACAAAAACCCCACAGGCCTGTTTCCCTTCATATATAGATACACATTAATCAGGAGGAGCTCTACTAAACTCAGCTGAGTAACACTGTTGGAGATATGTGTGAGAGAAGCAAATCAGGTACTACAAATCTAATTACAAGGCAAGTTGCTCAGATAGAGAGTGGTTGCTAAATTTATGCATCTCAAATGTGGCCTGCAGTGTCCTGGTAGGGTATGTGATATCGTAAACTATGGGCAGTAGTGGTAGAATGCATGCTTTGCCTGTAAAAGGACCCAGGTTCAATCTGAAGTGACGCTGGGAAAAACTCCTGCTTGAAATCCTGGAGAGGTGTGTAGACAGTACTGAACAAGATGGGCCAATTGTCTGACTCAGTATAAGACAGCTTTCTGTGTTCTTATGACTCTATGGATACAATAGAGGGAAATGTAGGCATGCTTAAATCATCAGTGGGACTCAAGCATGTCTGTTTCTGGGTTGCATCCCACAGGGCTGCATTCCCAATTACGATTGTCTGGATTGGGCCCTGTATGCTGTCCTTATCACTCATACTGCATCAGATATATGGTGAATACAACTGCAGCTCAGCATCTGACTGGGCAGGTTCCTTGTTGTATGCTAATTACCTGACAAGACACCCTTCTTGTCTAGACTAGCCAGATGTCCCTAAATGGCCCATAGAGATTCATGGCCAGACAAATTATCTGTATCTGAACCTTAGTGGCTCATCTTTTAGATGCATCAGCAGGGGGAAAATGGCTATTAAAATCATACTGGATTGTGTTTCTATCTAGAATGTAATTCATAATCATATATAAAAATAAAAACACTGACTACATATAGAGTTCTTAGGTACATTAATTCTGTTTTTCACATCATGGACCTTGCTCATAAACAGTGTTGCATTAACAGTGTAAACTGAAGATGGTCAGATTCAAGCTAATTTATGCCTAAAACCATTTTCTCAGAAGTAATTCCCAGTGATTTAAACAGAACTTGCTTCCAGATCACTGTGCTTATGATCATAGCCTTCCGTCCCACAGACCTTAAGCAGGAAGAAACTGATTTAAATTCAAGCACTCTAGCCAATCCCTTTTGTTATGTGTTTAAAATAAAGTACTGTAACAGATTTAGTATTTGGACCACACTGTACAGCAGATACACAGGAAGAAATCAAAGAGATAGGCTGGTGTCTAAAATCTGTTTGCTACTTTAATATTAATAAGGTGTATCCACACTTGGATTAGAAAAAGATACAGTAATCCTCAAACCACTTTATTTCAAAATGCCTCTGTTAAATGGAACTATCCTGTGAGGAGGAGACAGAAAATCATAACCTTAAAAGGCTATAATTTCATGTTTGTACAGAAGTAAATAGGAAGTAAGTCCCAGGAGTGAGCTGTATACAAGTGTAAAAACCATTGAAATGTGAGTGCAAAATTTAGCCTTTAGCAGTAGCACGCATCATTTCTGTGATAACTGGAAGATAGCTGTAGTGTAGAAGATCAAGTAATTCCAAAATACTCAGGCAGCCTTTAAAAAAAAAAAATAAACTTACAAAACTGAAATACCTTCAAAGTTGCTTTTGTCTATTAAATAATTCCCTCCCCCTTCAAAGGTCTATGTTCCACAGTTTCAGCTATAAGTCTCTCATGGGAATAAGGGCTGGCACAATAAATAGAGCCAATGCATTGTTGTTGCACTCAAGTCTTTGACTTATCTTTGCCAGAGTTTTACTCTGAGCTGCTACCTCAGAGTTCTAAGGTAACGCATTTCAAAGAACTCAGAAAGTGAAGAGTTATTTTCTTCAGTATGGTATTACTCTACTTTTAAAAAATAATGACAATCTCAAACTAATCGAAGAAAAATCTATTCAGCAGATTATTATTATTTTTTTTTAAAAAAAAGAATAAAACAAATTATTGCTTAAATGATTCTGCTTACCAGAAAAGTACACAGAAAAGGAGAAAAATAGCTCAGGCTTGGTTGAAAGACTAAAAATGCACATGAATCAATTATGAAAAAGAGAAGGTCTCTTTGAATGAGGAAAAGCTGATTGGAATTAAGATAGGCTTTGTTCATATCTGCAAGGTACAAGGAGAGGACTTTTCAGTGGAACAGAAAAGGGGGATTTGGGAGTGTTTGGCTGCTTAGTGCTATAGTGCTTTAGAGCCCATGTGAAAATTTGCTGCTAGCTATTAATCATCATTGTGCCCCTGCAAAGAAGCTGTTACAATGATGACTATAT
This sequence comes from Podarcis vaucheri, assembly GCF_965113315.1. Classification (NCBI taxonomy): domain Eukaryota; kingdom Metazoa; phylum Chordata; class Lepidosauria; order Squamata; family Lacertidae; genus Podarcis; species Podarcis vaucheri. Next base: position 34,927,705 of record NC_138749.1, read on the forward strand.
GTCATTATATTCCCACTGTATGTAACGAATCAGAGAGCTGGGAAAGTTGGCTAAGAGCGGCTGGCAAACTTTTTAGCAGCGGAATCTATTTAAATAAATTTACATCACATTTGCTACTTTCTCTGGTATGGGAATCATACTTTAAAATGAAACAATATGCTGTGTTCATGGGCCCTGATCTTTTATTCTCCTGTCTCTGAGCCTCCTTTCCAGGTCAGCCTTTGCCAGCACTGACAGCATGCTTTTCTCATAGCGTCTCCTTCTCATAGCCTTTGGTTGCTTTCAAGTTCAATTTAGCACAATAAAGTTGTTATGCATGACAGTTTGGAGAGCAGAATAGGTGGTGTCTGAGCCCGCTGTGTCGCTACAAAGTGGGTTCATTCTCTGCAGGCCAGCTCAGTTACTGAAGCCTTGCTGGTGGGACACTGCACTGGACTTCCAGACGTTTCCATCCTGACCAAAACAATTAGCTTCAAACGGCAAGAAGCCGCAGGGTCGTCCTCTCTTTCAGTGAGACTCCACCATTTAATGTGCTGCAGTGGATTTCAAATTCGTGTTGATTTATCCAGTTGTACCCCTCTTTTTGATAGTTTTCATATATATATACACCGTGTATATACAGATGTGTAAAAGGAACAGGGGGGAAAGTTTGAGGCTTGCCCGGCTCAAGAGTTTCGTTAGAAAGCCCGAGTCGTTGTTTTATGTTTGTTTTCACAAAGGAATAGACTCGAAACATGTCAGCCTTAATTCTGTTAGGCTGGAGTGGCTAAAAGAGAGCCCTGAGGTTCTAAGGACTGGACCTGAAAGGAAGTGTCTCCTTTGGTAAACATCAACAAGCCAAACAATAAACAAGCCTTAAAATGCTAAAGTTGTCAAGTTGGTTATCTGTTATAAAAGATTCACCGTGATAATTTTTGTAAACAAACAAACAAACAATGAATGCACCTACTCCTGGCTTAATCGTGACCAATTTAAAATAAGAGATCTCATTTTTTTGTAGTAAATTCAAGATGGCAACAAAGCATTGATCTAATGTAAGAGTACACCAGCACTGCAGCATCATGTGGATCCCTCAAAAGACTTTGGCAGAATAAGTTCCATCAATGCAAGTGATGCTTCCAGTGGCTGGAGTCTAGGCACTGAGAAAAGCCTCCTCCTTTACAATACCTGTCTGAAATTTAAATAACAAAGCAAATTTCAAGCTGCAGTCCATCACCCGCTCATTCCAGATCTGATGTAAACCAATGGGATTGTTCTTCAGCAAGTGAGTTTCAGATATGATTCTTTTTCCATTGCCACCTGGATTAAAACCTGGTACCTTTCGCACACAAAGCCTGCATTCTTTCCTTGAGATGCAACCCTTTCCAACCTCCTCTACCCTTGCAAAAAGTGCTGCCCTGTAAAATCTATCTTCACAACCTTGAAGCAGCCTCAGATTGGCAGGGGTGTTGTCAGGGTTTCTTTTGGAAGAGTGTAAATGTAAAATAAACAATAAATCAATATTAAAATGCTACGCAGCATCTTAACGATCCATGCATCATCAGCTACATTTCCATTCTTCTGGATGTGTAGTTCAGTATATGCTTAGTTGATTGTTACCTGGAAGCTTGCTAACCCCTTTCTCAATATAAATTCGCCCAATTAAAGATGTCACTTCAACCAGTTTGGTCTCTTGTATATTGTTACACATTTAATCATCACACTGACAGACAACTTGTCCTCAGTCAGATGCCAGTGAAAGAATGTCTATGTGCAAACCTTGTCTTTGACTGTGAAAAAAACAAAACATTATGCACTTGACAACAATATTTGGATACATTTCCCAAGCAGTTATATTCAACCACTTCAGACATTTCAAAGTGAACTCATGCACAGGTAAGATATGTGTGACTATGAGTTTGATGTGTTGCAGTTGTTCATTAACCAGGTGGAGAACAGATTGCAAAGATCATTTCACTTGCTTTATACATTCTGGACTGTAGTTACAGGTTTTTCTTGATGTCCAAATAATCATGAGGATATTCTGATATTTTCCAAAACAAGAGCTTTATTCCTTTATTCTATTTTTCCCTATTTACAAAGACTTTCACATGTTTGGGGTGATACCTTGCATTTTCCACAATTATAAAAAAAAAAGATTTAAGGTTTAAACAAAACAAACAAACAAAAGAATGACAGGAATCAAGTGAGACACAGGTAAGGGAGGCTATAAACAACCAGACAGTGAGACTACAGTCTATCCTCATATCCCTCCATGAGAATTTCAGCAACACCATTCTGAATAAATGGCTGTGGATTGTACCAAACATTCACTTCTAGGATGCTGGATCAAGTGGTCAAAATGTGATCAAGGAGAGGTATTCATTGACTCCCAAACACCATAATAATTGACACTAATTGGCCCCCTTGTTGTGTCTCTCAGCAACCTTATAACCTTTGGAGAGGTGGTCCACCCATCAAAACTGAGACATGTTGTAAGGACAGTGCATAAGACGTTTGCTCTGCCCCTGTTTCTGCTATACCTCTTCTGTGGTAATAGAGCTTCATTTTATAGTATCTTCTAGTGCATTTCACATCCACTAAAATTTGATACAGATAACAATGGAATATTACACACACACACATCTCACCAGGTAAAATAATTAACTGTGGAATTCTAAGCATGTTTCTTAGCAGTCCCATGGAACGCAAGAGACTTAACTCACTATCAGGTGTATGTAGAATCGCATCTCCAATGTGACTTTTGATGTGCAGACTCATATTGCGACTTAAAGTGAAGAGCTCTGCATTCTTTTTTTGCCTGGAGGTATTTGTTAATAATCAGGCTGATTTGGAAAAATAAACAACTAACACTGAAAAGCCATAAAAGGAAACTAGCCTCAATGTTAATTGCATTAAACAATCATCCTGTAGCTGTGAATAGGAAAGCTGACCCAACAAACATCATGGAAGCCATCGAGATAGAGAAACACCCTCACAACATGAACAAGCGTGACGACACATCCCGCCTGCCTGACATCTGGAAATTAGCCCTCCCCACAAAACCGACACCAGAACCAGAGGCACACAGAACGCCGTCACCAATCAACCACACCAGACCCAAACCCAGACCCTCTCCACAGACATATTACAGACTCCATCCAGTAGCCAAACTATAGTGGCACCTCCTGATGCTGCACCCCCCTGCAATCCCTACACAGATCTGGCTGGCACAAGGCACAAAATTACAGCTCGCCCCTATACACGAAGCCAAGCCAGAGCACAACTAAATGCAGCACAGCCATCTTCTCAGAAAAACTCTTCACAAGCTCAAGAGGTCAAGACACGAAAGCTTTACCACTAATCTACACTTAATGACCCACCCAGTGGTATTCAGAATATCACTCATGAAATCACTCAAGATATCCCTCAAGTAATTAAGGAACAAAAGAAGAAAAGGCACACTAATCTAGGAACTTCCTCTCTGCCCAGAACGTTGGAGGCTATACACCACACCCCTCAACAGTATTTATAGGAACTCAAACACCAGATTCTGCTCTGTTCCAGTAACAAGAAGCCGAAAGCTCCAGCCTGAAGATGACGAGTGAGACCTCGTCGAAACGTCGCCCAGACACCCCGACTCTTACACGGGAAGACACCCGAAGACACCAAAACCTGCATATATATATATATATATATATATATGTATGTATATGGTGTTTTATATATTTCCCTTCTTGCATTGATTAGCATCTGGATTGTGGATCTGAACTTATAACTTATGTTTACTAGTTTTCATGCTTTAGTAGGTTATTGCTCATTTTCTTTCCCATTATAAGGAGAAGTGCCTAGGAACATAGCATATGTGTAAAATAAAAAAAAGCCTTAAAGGTGTTTCTGGGTTCTGTGCACAAGTGTTGAATAATGACACATGCTCTGTTTTCCGTATCAACATGCTGTACTACCACGTCTTAGGGAAGCACCATAGCTTAACTTGTCTTCCACACAAAGTTCTGGCAAGCCTCAATAGATTCATTAGTGATTTTTTTTCTTTAGACCCAAGGAAGCTCAAAGAGCCCCTAACAATGGAGCTAATCACTGCCTCTTCCCTGACCCAAGCTTATGTTTTCCTCCTTTTCACTCCAGACTCTTATTTCATTTCTGAGCAATTGGCTTTCTATGGCACTCTCCAACTAAATAAGTACCCCTTCTTTCCCTGTGCATATGCATCTTATCTAATGTATCTATACAATCTCTCTTTACCTGCATGCATTTATTATAGAGTCACAAATAGTTGAAATATTCTAAGGTGATTCTCTCTCTCTCTCTCTCTCTCTCTCTCTCTCTCTCTCTCTCTCCATAGGCCACAAACAGCCTGGCATTAAAATGCAGATTATGTTCTTTCAATTAGGGAAGGCTGTGCAAAATCTGAAGGGAAAAAAGACAAAGCTAAATGTTTACGCTAAACAAGTACATCTACGTTGTTAGAAGTGAGGTTTGGCAAGTTGCAATTTCAATGGTGCGGCTAATGAATAAATGTTAGACTGTATCAACAGTTCTGAACAGGCTTGTGGCTTATGTGTGCATGAAGTGTAATGGTATCAATTGACTGGTTCTTTGTGGTTGCTATAAAGTACTCTTGAATGTTTCGATGGCGAGAAGGCATGCAGACAATAAGGCCATGACAGCTGAATGTCAGCAGCGACCTTGAACCTAAACTGGTTTTGCCATTCCAGTGATTCCATATACAGTAGACACAGGCGCTGCAGCTGGACCTATGGCACCACCTTTCATCACCACTGTTCAATCCCCAGGCTTAGCTTCAACTGACATTTTTGCCATATCCTGAAACCCTGCATCACTTATTAGTAATGGTACGGCCGAGATGCTTTGCATTTTAATTGGGCTTGCGGTGGCATTTACAAAACAGAAAACACAAAACAAAACAAAGCCAGTCACCGCTGATCAAATGGTTAGCGTCAACATGTGCAGCCATAGAGGCACAAGCTGCTCTGCTATGTGACAGGCTTTCTGTCGCCTGATTTCTGCCTTGCATCACATACCAGGTGCTGATTACTGCTCAAAATAATTTAGGATCTGTTAAAATGTTCTTGGGAAAATTAATTATATTAGCAATGCAGCGTTTGTTTTCCCTACCCCCTCAATAAAACCGCCAAAGATTTCTCCTTAAGGACACCTATAGTGTGTCTTTAATATTTTCGGTTATATTATGAAGCAAGAATTGGTTGGAGAAAGATTGACCTAAGAATGCCAGCATTGCCTTACAGTCAACTGAGCTGAGACAGACATTTTGCCAGCAAGCGTCATTTCACACTTTGCAGTGCATTTCCCATTACTTTCCATACAGCAAAAAAGTCTGATCTTTGGGGGAAATGGGTTTGTTGTGCAAGACCTACAAGTCAACAATAATTTCATGGCCTAATTTCAACATGAATGAATCCCACCTGAAAATGTTGACAGTCTGGATGCACCCTGCAATTAACAACCCAATGCTGTTTTACTACTGATCCCCTTTCAGAAAAAGAACCATAACGTCTCACTGTTACTGCTGCTGGCACAAGGCTGTGCTAGCCTTCATGATCACATAATACAAGAAGTTGGAGGACAAAACTTTCAACTCGTCATGATGGCTATGCTCTACCTCCACTGTCAGAGCCATGTTGCCTTTGTATACCAGTTGCTGAGAACCACAGGTGGGCAAGAGTGCCAACTTGCAGACTTCCCCCAGACATCTGACTGGCCATTGTGTGAACAAGATGCTGGTCTAGAAGATGAGCCATTGTCCTGATCCAGCAGATTCATCTTTATGTACAAGGAACAAGCAAGACTTGTAGGTCACAGGCATGGCTTCTCCCTGTTCCAAGGTGGGGAATTTGTGGTCTTCCAGACTGCAGTCCAACCTAGTCTGGCCAATGCAAGGGATGATGGGAGTTATAGTCTAACAGAATCTGGAGGGCCAGCTATTGTTGATCTCCTGCCCCCCTACATTATGCTACTGGTTGGTGGGTGATTGCCAGGATATATTTGACAGCACACTCACAAGTAGAACCAGGCTGCTTTCTAACATGAATCAGAAAGTTTAACTAAACTAACTTGTGGAATGGTCTGCACGCACAATGGAGTAAGTTCCACTGATCTCAATGGCACTTAAAACTGAATAAATGTGTGGATGATTAAACTAGGGGTCAGCAAAGTTTTTCTGCAGGGGGCCAGTCCACTGTCCCCCTCAGACCTTGTGGGGAGCCAGACTATATTGGTGGTGGTGGGGGGGGGGGGATGAACGAATTCCTATGCCCCACAAATAACCCAGAGGTGGATTTTAAATAGAAGGACACACTCTACAGTGAAACCTCGGGTTGTGGACATAATCTGTGATGGAGGCACGTCCGCAACCCACTGCATTCACATCCTGAAGTGCCGCAACTGCGCCGGCGCTGGCATGATTTGGCGCTTCTGCACATGCGTGAGCAGCGAAACCCAGAATTAACCTGTTCCGGTACTTCCGGGTTTCCTGCGGTCTGCAACCCGAAAACACGTAACCTGAAGCGTCCATAACATGAGGTATGACTGCACTCATGTAAAAATATGCTGATTCCCGGACCGTCCATGGGCTGGATTTAGAAGGCGATTGGCTGGATCCGGCCCCCTGGGCCTTAGTTTGCCTACCCATGGATTAAAGAATCGATAGCTTTTTTAAATGTGTTTGTGGGAAGAGGTAATTAGTTTCTGTTTGTTATTGTTTTATTATGCATTTTGTGTTCTAATTTTGTATTTGTATGTTGTGAACCACGCTGTGATCTTTGGATGAAAGGCAGCATGCAAATTTAATAAATAATGATGATGATGATAACAGAAACAAAGCTTGATCCAAAAAGCATGGCTTTGCCATGAAATGATGATGTGAAGTTATTGCGTCAAGCAGCACATTCTGCTTCTCTAGCTGCAAATCCCAGTGTGTTATTTGAAAATGGTTCAGACAAGATAGTGGGTGAGAGGTATCATTTAGATTATTCTCAGCTCACAATGGTGTTGGACTGGGGAGGCCTCTGGTTATATTGGTTCCCATTAGTCTCACTGGAAGAGGAGAAGATCTAAAGCTCAGAATGGGCCTGACTTTAAAACAAGCTGATTCTGGGTATATCTAAATCAAACCCAAATTTGATTATGCTACATGAATCCATTCTGAATAAAATTTGGGGGTGCTCACCCATCTTTGTGGGTGTTCTGTTCATTTTTGCCAAATGAACTAGGTATTCCACACAGACAAAACAAAGCAGCTAAATAAGTGCACAAAATAAAAAAAAAATTCTAATCAGTTGCCTACCCTGGCTCTAAACCATATTGGCGTGAGCTGGAACACTTGGAAATTAACAAACTATTTCTGAAATTAGAGTGGTGGTTAACTGGAATCCATAGTACATTTTTAAATGATGGTTGCATCACAGTAATGAAAAAAATAAATCTATATCCGTTCCTTTGAGAGCTAGGAAGTTTCTGGGTCAACTCTCACCTCAACTATGGCCTAGAGGGCCTTAAGCAAATCACTATTTTCTCATCCTCTGATCTCCTACAACGCAAAGGCAATAAAAGTCCTTTTAATCACCAGCTTCAGTGTATTTATATGCTATCTTTCCATAAGAGGTTATGCCCAAGGCGGCTTACTATCCATAAGCACACAACTATTAAAACAATATATACTTCTCAGAATACAAATCATAATGGCATCAACATTCCTAAAACTAATAAGATATTATAATGATAATCATTTAACACAACTATTTTGAAATTGGCTTCGATCTCTCTTTCTCTGCATAGAACTTTGCCAGTTTTTGTTTTTCCCCCAACTGAAAAATGGAAAGAATATTAGTCTATGCCAGGGGTTCTCCAGATCCCACTTGAAATGATTGAAAATTACAGAGGCACACTAGTCACAAAATAGTTGTTCAGAACCAGATCCAGTCACAATATGGTAGCGGATGGAGGCATGATTTGACATAATCAGTAGGCAGTTACTGACATTATTTTCTATTGCCATCCAATCACTCTTTGGAGATAACTAAATTCTTTGCCACAGTGCTTTCCTTGTGGCAAGGAGTTCCATAGTTCAGCTTTCCTCACAATGAGTTCAGACATATTTGCTCTGGAGGTATTGAGACTCAGCCTCCCCATTTTAGGCAGGAATTGCTGATCCTGAATCTCTAAGTGGAGAAGGCAGTTTTCAAAGAATTGTAGAGTTGGAAGGGACTGTGAGAATCATCTAGTAGTCCAAGCCCCTGCAATGCAGGAATCTTTTGCCCAACATGGGGCTTGAACTCACAACCTTGAGATCAAGATCTCATGCTCTGCTAGCTGAGCTCCATATGAATTTCTTTAATATTTTTTCTTCCACATGCCTCTCAAAGTATTTTTCTGCCTCTCCTGTAATTGGTTATCTCATTTTCCTTTCACATGCAACTTGTACCTTATCCACAGACGCACACAGGTACTCACCACCATCCTACTCCACCCCCACCCCACCGTGGCAGACTTTGGATTTTAAAATTTCAGCAACGCTAAGATTCAGCACACACACCTGCCTCTCTCCTTCCATTCTAAATCATTGTTGTGGCGAGCAAACTGGTTGTGCTCCCCTAATTCACCTGTGCCATCCCAGCCCTGTCGAGCTAAGCAGAAACTAAGCCAGACTACCATGTGGACTACTACTGATGTGAAAGCTGCAATGATTCCAAATATTCTGGAGCCCTTACATTTCAATATATGTGGCAATCTTTGTAGAAACCTACATTTACAATGGCACTGTGGTGTAGTGGTTAAGAGCGGTAGTCACGTAATCTGGGAAACCGGGTTCGAGTCTCCGCTCCTCCACATGCAGCTGCTGGGTGACCTTGGGCCAGTCACACTTCTTTGAAGTCTCTCAGCCCCACTCACCTCACAGAGTGTTTGTTGTGGGGGAGGAAGGGAAAGGAGAATGTTAGCCGCTTTGAGACTCCTTAAAGGGAGTGAAAGGCGGGATATCAAATCCAAACTCTTCTTCTTCATTTGATTGTCGCTGTTTGTCTGTGCACTTGCATCCACCTGTTAATGTATGTTTTCAACAAACAAATTATGCTTTGTAAACTGCTTAGTGGAATAAGGACTCAAATGCCCCCTTCACAAATCTTATTAGTAAATACCCTTGCAAATATAAATGTTTTATATTGAGATTGTTTACATAAATTGTGCAAATATGTGTATTGAAAGAACTCGAAGACATCATGTGATGTGCAGCAGTGCCTATTCTGCTGCATCATCCGTTTCAGGACTAACTTCATTAAGCTTTGTGACAAAGAAATGCCTTTTCCTCTATCAATCTGCCATACTTCGAGTTCACTGGCCAATGCCCTTCCCTGAGTACCTCCACCATAAGAACTGAGACAAGTGTTACCAGGGAGAGAGTGTTTTCATCTGTGGAACTCCTCCTAAGGAAGGCAGCCTGGTCTTATTGCCATCTAGGTGCCAAGCAACTGCCCTCTGAAGAAAGATTGCAATGCATGCAAACATACGAGAGAGAGAGAGAGAGAGAGAGAGAGAGTGTTTGAGAGAGTTTTCCACTTGTGGAGATGTTTCTTCGAAAGTTGTGTATAAATAAATAAGCTTCCATTTTAAATCAGTGGTGTAACTAATTGCAGTTTTACAGTAGATACTGTCTTACATACATAACAGTAGCCAAGGGCTCATTTTCTTTACACACACCCACACCCACGAAAACACTCATTTCTGGAAATGCAGTTTGGACAAAAGTTAAATTCTTTCCCCTTCCGTTCCACCAGGGACAGACTTTGGTAATATGGTGCTGTGAGCAATGACAAAATATGGCACATGCTCCTAAATATTTCTTCTTTTCACAATAATTCCTTTTGGTATAGTTGCTTTTTATGGATCTTCCAAAGTTGTGTATAAATAAATAAGCTTCCATTTTAAATCAGTGGTGTAAAAGGAAAAAAAAAGTTCCCCCACAATGCTTGTCTGATCTCAGTTGTTTCTTCCAGAAGCAGCTTTTCCTGTGCAAAAAGGCAGCGTCATCACCTTTTCACATGTCACATATAATGTGCAGTTTGGCCTTAGACACAAACTTGATCTGACACAGATTCACATGTATCTTTCCCCTAAAATTGTCATTTGTTTGTTTCTAACCCAAGAACAGTCCTGCTGGATCAGACCAAATGCTCATCTAGCCTAGCATCCTGTTCTCACATTGGCCAACCAGATGTCTATAAGAAGACCACAAGCAGGTCCTGAGCACAACACCATCCTGCCCACATTGCTATTCCCAGCAGCTGATATTTAGAGGCATACAGCCTCTGATAGTGAAGCTAGAACATAGCCCTGGTGGACAAAACCATTACTAGCTTTATCCTCCATGTCTTATCCTCTTTTTAAGCCATCCAGTTGGTGGCCATCACTGTCTCTCATGGGAGCAAGTTCCAAAGTTTAGGCATGTGCCCTGTGAAGAAGTACCTAAAGCAACCTCAAGCTATTACGGTACTTTTGAGTGGAGCAATGGAAGGGAGAGGAAATACCTCACTGATTTCCCTCCAACCATTTCTCCGCTCAAACTCTGTGAGCAGGTGGTGTGTGTGTGTGTGTCTTGAATATATTTACCAAGTGCCAAGGGGTTATGTGCCCAGCAAGCAAGGTGGGTAGGGTTGCCATATGTCCAGAACTTCCCAGACATAACTCAAAAACTGTAGCAGGGTCTGGGCAGAAATTGGATTAATGTCTGGTAAAATCTGGACGTATGGTCGGCCATGTCAGGAGTGTTGTTTTTGCCAATTATCAAAAAAAGAAAGAGCTTAAAAACTTTGGCCAAAACACACACCCTACCTTTCGTGTCCAGATTTTCATTTTTTGAAATACGGCAACCCTAAAGGTTGGCGGGAAGATGCAGAAAAGCCTCCAGCCAGATTGTCTTAAAGAACACCTTCGCTTTGATCCAGAGAACCCAATCTGTGCATGGATCAAGTTGTTGTATGTGGTTCGATCCCAATGCCAGGATGAAATTAGAAAACCCCTATATTCAGTATGCTAGGCTGCATTCAGTTCCCCTGTACAGCACCCCTGGTCTAAAATGAGCACTACATTTACCTCAGACCAGAGACCCCTCCCCCCCCCAGCTGAGGGGAAGAGCTGTAGTTCAGAAGCAGAGCGTTTGCTTTGCATGCAAAAGGTCCCAGGTTCATTCCTCAGCATCTCCAGGTGGGGCTGGGAGAGTTCCATGTCTGGAGAGTCACTGCCAGGCAACTAAGCTAGACAGACCAGACCAGGTCACTCAGAATAAGTCTGTTTTTTTTATTCATATACCATGGTACCTCTGGTTAAGAACTTAATTTGTTCTGGAGATCCGTTCTTAACCTGAAATTGTTCTTAACTTGAAGTGCCACTTTAGCTAATGGGGCCTCCCACTGCCACCATGCTGCTGGAGCACGATTTCTGTTCTCATCCTGAAGCAAAGTTCTTAACCCGAGGTACTATTTCTGGGTTAGCAGAGTCTGTAACCTGAAGTGTCTGTAACCTGAGGTACCACTGTATTAATATACATATGCACATGCAGATGATAGATAGATAGATAGATAGATGATATAGATAGATGATATAGATAGACACATACATACATACACCCTTAATGGTGACAGGGCTGTGTTTGAGCAAATGCAGCATCAGCTCATTTTCAAGTCTCCTTGATTGGGAGCTCTTGTTGTTGTTTTTTTGTCTCCTAACAGATAAAGTTCCCCATAACCATTTCCAGGAAGGTGTTATTGCATCAGTAAAGCATGCAAGGAAATCATAAAGGAAAAAAACAACACTTACAGCGGAAGAGTAAACGACATTTTTTGTTTGGCTGACTCAACTATGTTAACATATATCTTTATGGCCAGTTGTCACTGGTGGAACCGCTTTAAATGTCATTTTTGGCAAAAGCAATTTACTGCCTAATATTTGCACAGGCGCAGCGAGAACCAACGAGGAAATTAAGAAAACAAGAAAACAAGAGAGCATTTATGAAAATAAGGCCTGATCTTTTAGAAGAAAAACAAGGACCAGATCTCCCAAGGAAAACCCTTCGGTGTGGGTTTTTATAAGGACAAATGAATGCAAGTGTTAACAAGGCCTAATCTTGCCTTTTGTATTTGTTTCTTCATTAAGCTCTAACTATGCTTTTGCCCTGTATATTGAGGATTTGATGAGAAGATGGTATGACAGGCTTGGCTTCTCCCAATGCAGCTGGCACTGCTGATGCCAAAAGCCAGAGACTGTTGTAGTGGGATCATGAGAGATTCGTTCAGAGTACAGTTTCCCTGTCAGTTTCCCATCCGCTTCAGAGTGCTCAGCTCCATCTTTGAATCCTCTTAATGAGAAGGGGAGGACAATGCCAGCATTGTTGTTTCCATTCGGAATTTTGTGGAAAGAACAATCGCTGTTTACCCAAGCATTTGTACTACCCAAACTCTTCCGATAATTACTTCTCGAGCCCCTGATTAACTCTGCTCTCTGCCTCAGCACAAAAAGCTATTGAGCCACAAACAGGACAACACGGCTATCACTCCGAGGGCACAATCCACCCATTGCTGCTTCTGCACCAGCCCCGTTGAAATGAGGGGTTTCAGCAGTGCCCTTGCACAGCTGACATTCCTTTCAATGGGGCTCGCTCCTAGCAACCTTCCTGGTGGATTGTGCCCATAGTCTCTTGGCAACTTACGGGATCATTAGGACAGGCTTCATAGTCATTGCAGGAACAACGGAGGGCCTAATATAATTTGCACTCAGCTTGTCTGTATCATGTAAGAACTCACTGTGTCGATCTTCTGCTGGAAATGCTGCATAACAGATTATATTAGGGAGAAAATATTCTTTTACTTTTCCATTTCTAGTGTCTAAATTTTCCCGTAATAAAGAAGCACATTCAAACTTTCGCTGACATTTCTTAGCATTTTATCTTTGTTAACATTCTATGGCACAATATGTAGCAGAACATTTCCATTTATATAATTACTACTAGGGCTTTTCTTTTTCTCTGATAAACCAAACAAAATTGAGCAGTTGCTGTGTCTTTTTCTAGGATGCTGGTAATAATTTCAGTCTGTCAAATCACTGGGTTATTCTCCCCCTCCTCCCCACCTAAGTACAGGCAGCTAGCGACTAGTCCTATGCAAAACAGCATCATGAATATGGGTAAATATGGAGATCTATGGTAATTTTCCAGGGTTATCTAATGTGACGTTTATAGGACAGCAGCACACATCAATTTAAACAAGAGTGACATATATCTTATGGTTTTATTTCCATAGTATTTTAAAATATTATCTTGCTCTTTGAAATAATCAAAAACTAGAAAGAAATTCAGGGGTGTTCCCCCCACAAAAAAAATATTCCTTCCAACAAAGCTCTCTACTAGCATATTACTGTTTAAAATGTCATTAGTTAAAAGTCAGATTTTAACTTTAAAAAATCATAGGCTGTCATGATTTAAGAAGGATGATTTACTGCCTTAGGGAAAAAATTTAGCCTCTGTTGTTCTATGTATGTTGTTTGACGTCACAATAGGCTACAAAGACAAAGTAGAAAAGTGGGCATGTTAAGTGTAGATTTTTGAAGTGAATCAGATCTATACAATCAGTTTGAAATTCTCACTGGTTTTATGGTGGAATTCATTGCTTGAAACTTCATTTACATGTGGCATAAAATCTGTAACATTTCTACCTGGAATTGAGACATAATGTAACTCCTTTTGAGCCTTAATCCTTTTGATTAGCATTTGTTGAGCCTTTGTTGAACTTTTAAAGGATTTGCCCTTTAAAACCTGCATGGAACAGGATGGACTCAGTCCAGGCCCCATGCAGAACTGAGCTGGGCTGGACTTTAATAGTTCTGTCCTCCCTGGCAACAATCACCTGCACTTGGCTGACACTCTTCCTCACAACAAATCTATCAGCCTAATTTTGCCCTACCAGCTTGGCCTTCTGTGATCGCAGTCATGGTCACAAGATTGGGAGAGACCCTAACATTCCATTTAGTCCAAGCTGAGTCTGAAAGTAACTACACAACCTTTAGGAAACATCTGAAGGCAGTCCTGTATAGGGAAGTTTTTTTTAATGTTCAATGTTTTATATGTTTTTATATATGTTGGAAGTCACACAGAGTGGCAAAGGTCCGCCCATGGCACCATTCACATAACAAAAACCAGAGGTATCAACATTTTCAATAACAGGGGATCCATGGCTTGGCTTTTGAAAAACAGGGGGTCCGCAGTGTTTAGCTAATTGGGAACCGCTGGAATAGGGGATAAAATTGAACCCTGAAAATTGAGCCACACTGAAGGCTCCACAGGGCTGAAGAGCATTCTCCAAGCATTAACCTTTGGAAACAGCCCTCCAAGTAGGACTGGAACCACCTCCACCTCCAACTCAGCCATTCCAGGGGGATACCAAGGTTCATCGGTATCGAAAGCCACTGAGAGGTCGAGGAGAATTAGCAGAGACATGTTTCCCCTGTCTCTCTCCTGACAGACTAAAGACATAACTAGGAAGCGATCCTTACTCCACCATGTTGATGGCTGGGGTGTGTTTTGCATTGAAGTGCAGCCCCTCCCTGCTGGCCTCCACTGGTGTAGAGGAGCTCTGCTGGTGGTAGGGTGGGGGGCCTCCACTGCAGCAGATGTCCAACCTTCACCCAAGCAAACAGGAGGCTACTTCCAGTGGTCCTTCTGCTGGTGGTAGCTGGTGTAGGGTTTTATTTTAACACTGCATATACAATTATTTGCTTATCTGTTTACCTTCTTATTAATTTGAAAATTAGACTTTTTTTAGAAGTGCAAAACTGGTCCAACGATTGTGGGGGAGGCATTTGGTCAACTCACAGGCACCAGTCAGTAAGTTCTATATCCAGCCAGTTTCTGGGGGAAACTTGTAAAACTAACTTTTGGAACTCACTCTTGGAAAGGAATCACTATTTTAAAAAAAATAAAAATGAATGCAATGAGGCAGCTTCCATCCTGTACCTGCTGATCTAACAATGTTGCACCTGTCTTCACCCTTAGAAATCTATTTAGTAGAATATCCATGCAGGTGCTAAATACTGCGATGAGGCAGGATGGTGAGAAAGGGCAATGTAACCGTTAAGAGAAATATGTGAGCACACATACATTTACACTTCGGTAGTACAAGTCCAAACAGCAAATCAGCCCTCCTATCACATTTTACAAAGTATTATTGTACCCTAAAGATAAACACATTTATTGTGGCAAAAACTTTTATGGATGAGAAACCACCTTGTCAGATGCATGAAGTGATCAGCTAGGAAAGGAAAGGAGCATAAAGGAAATCTGGATTTATGGGCAGGTCAATAGATGATATGAAATAGATTGGCAAGGGACACTGAGGGTCATCTAGTCCAATCACCTGCAAAGCAGGCAATGCAAATGAACTGCAGGGATGCTTGGATTAATCGGGAGTGAACTTCAGCCTGAAAAGAGTGTGAGCTCAGTTCTGTTCTCATATTGAGAACATTTAAAACACATCATGTGCATATTCAAAGCACTTGACTTTGCCCAAAGGATCCTAGGAACTGTAGTTTGATATGGGTGCTGGGAACTGTAGCTCTGCGAAGGAAAACTGCAGTCCCCAGAATTCTTTGGGGGAAGTTGTATGCTTTAAATGGGCATTGGGTATGCTTTAAATGCACAATGTGATCAGAAGCACCCTGTTCTTTCATTCTGCCTGTCTTTTGCACCTAGTTGTGGCTAGTAAACCTTGAGGTGACAAACACTACAACCAACAAAACCTGAAATTTGCCCACCTTGTCCTAGGAGCACAGGAGTAGCTCAGTATTGCAAGTGATCCTCCAGCATTTCAGGAATTGAACCCAGAGTCCTTTATATGCAAAACATGTACTCTACCACTGATCTATGGCTTGTCTAGAAGCTAAGGGAGGGAGGGAGGGAGGGAAAGGGAGGGGTATGTTTTAAAAGTTGGGTTTGCAATGTTTGGGGGTTTTCACAACGAGGGACTAAAATGCAAGAGATAGTTTGTACGTGTGTCACAGAACTATGCAGATTCTAAACAAACAAATCAGATCCAGTTAGCTCACGCCAGACTAGCAGACATTGATGATGAATAGGCACAGCTAGATCAATAGTGTAAATAAACACCTAAGGAGGCAGCAATACTTTCTGTAGCAAGCAAGCCAACAGAAAGGATTTGTTGAGACCAAATTTCCAAGTGTCAGGTTGGCTAATAAATTTTGCCTTGGCAGCTTCACCTTGGAGTCTGCTTCTGAAACTTTATTTAGTTGGCATGTGGCCACCTTAAGATCTGCTACAGAATATGTTGGTCTTTCAAATTTCAGCGGTGTGCTGTACGAGTCCAAGGTTTGAGGCCCCCCGCCTCTCTACACCCATTCTGTGTGTGCACTACATCATAGTTGTGGCACCATGCAGCGCCCCTCTTAGCTCAATGCCCAGTGCAGGGTACCAGTTGCGCTGCCCTAAATCCATCTCTGCCTACTGGACACTCCTGAACTTTGCAATATGCTATACTAGTCTATCACTCACAGTAGAATTGGTCCTGAATTCAGTGGTGTCCTGATTAATGGGCCCCAATGACAGCTGGCTCCTCCAAGCTCCTGCAGCATCTGGAATAATAGAATCTTGGGATTGTAGAATTGGAAGAGACCTGAGGATCATTTGATCCAACTCCCTGCAATGCAGGAATATGCAGGGATCGAACCTGTGACCTTGGCATTATGAGCACCACTCTCTAACCAACTGAGCTATCTGGAATGAGAGACTAAAAGAGCAACTCTAGGCTTTGATTTGATGGAAGTTTTGAATTTTACTAGAGAAAAAGAAAAAGGGTGCCTAGGTTTTTGGAAATGGTTAACTGAGGCACTTCTGGAGCTTCAGAGATGCTGCCTTTTCTTGGGGTTGATGTTGCTGTGCACCTCTATTTCCTGGAAGTAGCCACTTGTCTTATATAGGGATGGCTTTAACTGTACTTTTAATATTTTCCCTAAATCCCCCCCTAAAATGTGTTCATGTTTAGGGGTACAGGAAGCTGCCTTATAATGAGTCTGACCACTGGTCCATTTAGCTCAGTATTGTCTCCACTGACTGCTGTTGCTCACTAAGACAGGGAGGCGAGGCAGCAGGGAGGTTAGCATGGTGCAAACACGTGAGCAGGAGTACCATATTGGCTCCATTGGTGCATTTGTAGCACACTGACTGCCCCACTGCCTTGCCCCTCGCCCTCCCAGTGACCCACCAATGAAAAAACCAACAGTGACTATCTTTGCTGATGTATTAATTGTGCTCATTATCTTTCACTGAGGATGCAGCTGAACGCATGGCACCAGTGCTCTACAGGGGGAGTGATGTATGCACAATATGCAAGGTGAAAGGCATATGCCATCATGGGCATAGCCGGGGAGGGGGAGGCTGCCCCCCATCAAGTAAATAAATAAAAATAGCTAACTAACTGACCAATTGCATTGCAGGTAATTTGCCCATGTGTGCCATCTAGCTCCACAGAACCCTGGGCATCTCCATCCTAGAGAATAGTATCATATGTCCAAAGGGGAGCTGAAGAGATTCATACATTGGGTTGCACAAAGAAACAAGCACACCCCTTTATGTAGTAATTAAAAGTAAAGTTTTGTTTCACTGAACCTCAATAAAACATTTTAAATCACTTTTCATGTTTTGCACTACCAAAATATTTTTGATCTAAAAAACAATGACAAACAAACTATAAATATCTTGTATACTCAGTATATAAGGGTGAAACCCAATAATTCATAGATTGTGTAATAAAAATACTAATGTACAGTTAGTTGGAAAAATTAATGAAACCACACAAAAGATTCGAGAACCAGGCAAATTAGGTATAAAATGAAATACTTTCAGACATTTAATTTATCACTCCCATTCAAACTCTTGTTTTAATTTGCTGTTAAAAATCCTATTGCCATTTTTATTTACAGGAAATAAGCTTCTCCTGTTAAATGGCCACATATTACAAATGACAGAGACTGGATGCGGTAGGTAGTTTTCTTTTGGATGCTAAGGAGCAAAATGTAATAATTTAATGGCAAGCATCTGTCTTGCGATCATGTAAGATAAATTCCTAAGAATTACCAAGGAGATATTTATTTACTGCTACTTCTAAGCCAACCTTTATTTATCTTTTGAAGGAAAAGGGAGACAGAGGGAGAGAGAATCATCTCTAAGTGGAAAACAAACTTTCCTTCAAGAGGTCTGCGAACCGAATAATAAATGTCAGATCTAAATCCCGTATGAAAATAAGTTCCATTTAATCCTGGATATTCTTCAGGATGCAAATGAAGTCTGGAGGTTTCTTTGGCCTGCTGTCAAAACAGAGGCAGACTTGCTTATAGACGCTGGCTGGCACACCAGTGTGGCGGCGGGTTCTCCTCCTGCCCCTCCCCCTCCCCATCCTAAGACTTGGTCTCAGCTGCCTGCCTTTCGCAGAAAATCACGAACCAAAGGAAAATATCAGTAATAGCACCCTGTAAATTAATTTGACGTTTGATGCAGGGGAAGGGTGAAAAAAGAAGAAGAAAGGATGGATGGAAGGAAGGAAAAGGGCACTCTCCAAAAAGCTTACAAAAGACACTGGAAATAAAAGCCACTCAGGACTCCCTTGTACATATACTTGTGGCTTGAAGAGATCTGGGAGGTGGCTACTCTATTGTATGCAACACATAGTGCCTTCATCTTCTTTGTTAAGACAATCCGATCATTCTTTGTTAAAGGCAGAGTCTCTGCCCAATCAACATACTGGCAAACAAACAACCGCCTCACCTTCCACTTCCATAGAAAAACCCATATGTTCTAGCAATATCTGGAGAGAAACATGGCAGCTAATAGCTGCATTTTCCACTGGAAATATATAGCCATGTATTTTTGGGGGGATAATGCTGAAGCCATCTGCATTCATTTGCCTAATATCTGAGACACGTGAGAACACACACACACACACACGCCTGGCATTGCCACATATACATAATAAAAAGGCAGTGTTTATGATTGGCATAAATGTGCGAGTTCTACAGAGAGCTTTGCTTGCACTTGAGGGATATTGTTAACTCTAATCATTTCATTTCTCTCACTCAAAACTACTAATCTCCCTTTTTGTAAAAGTATTTAATTCAAAAGTAAACTATTGATGAAATATTAACTGATTCTTTGACATTACTCACAATGTGTGGATATAGTGAGGCATGGCATATTTAAGCTATTAGACATGCAGGAATGCCATTATGCTTCATTGTGTCTGGCTGTCCCTCCCCCCCATTCCCCTCCCTCCTTCCCTCCCTCCCAATCTCTCTCTGGCAGCTCTGCATCTTACAAATGTCTGGCCTTATGGGTTACAAGCACAGAAGTGTAGTGGTAAAATGCATAATCTTAGCATCTCTGCTTCTTGATATTCATGGATTTATTTACAAGTCCCTGTGTTCTACTTCTCTCCCCTCCTCCGCTGTTTCTGTAGTTTATATTACTGTCATGCCCATGTTCCTGTGGAAATTTCAAATAAGAATAAAAATGCAACTAGCAAATATTCTGCAATATTGTCTACATTCTCATAATTTATCAGGGCTTCCGGGTTGGTTGGTTTTTACCTCCCCTTTCCTTTCTTCTCCCTCTTCTTCTTCTTCTTCTTCTTCTTTTTTTTAGAAGAGAGGATTTTAAGAGGTTTCTGGACTTGCAGATATATGAAGAGTAGTTTGATTGGCTTTTTTAGTACTTCGGCTACTTAAGGTTCAGTTTGTATAAAATGGCTGTAATAAAATGGATTTATCTACATGTGTATGCCTGGGTATATGCAAATGCATTTGGAAGGGAAAAGTTCATAAATCCAGTCAATTTTGTTGATTAAGCTCAGTCCTCACATACTAACAACATTTAAATATTTCACAAAAGGGTTAACATGCTGAAGAAAGACTTATTCATTTCAGCATTTCTTTTGGTTTCCACTGAAGAAAGGGTTTATCAGTTCAAAAGAAACCATTCATAGTTAATTTTCAGAGAGCTTTTCAGTCAACATTACAAGCATGAAATGGATATTTGCATAGTGGTTTCACTGTCAAATTGGCGTGGGGGGGGTTGTTTCATAAATTTCACCAATGATTTATTTGCTTAATATTTACAGGCTAGGGGCTTGATATTACAAATATGTATGTACTTACCCATTTATACACTAACAGTGATCTTAATATGACTTGTAATACCAAAGATTCTGCAAAGTACTAAAGGTCTTGCAATCACATCGCAGGCTTAATATACATCCCGCTAACTGACTCCCCCCCCCATCTCTCTGCAATTTACATTTGTATATTAATGAGGCATTTTGTCAAGACTGTGCATTAATTTATTTGACCCAGTAGCACTAATTTGGGAAAGCAGTTCGATTTATGCATACAGAACATGCATTCTTTTTGATTCAAGATGCCAAAGCGTCATACATTCAGGATGAATAAAATACTCACACAGATAGCAAAGGCAGTTGCATTGCAACATATGCTGGGCACAGAGCTTATTAAATGACATTTATAACATTTATAAAATGTTCATTTATAGAGTGGAGCAGGCACTGGGCACTAAATATATGTTAAATAGGAGGAGGAGGAGGAGCTAAACAATCCAGCTTTGGCATGATTGTATCGTTTGGGTGAATATTCTCTCTCTCTCTCTCTCTCTGTGTGTGTGTGTGTGTGTGTGTGTGTGTGTGTGTGTGTGTGTAAAATATACCAATTACAGTAGGTAGCTATTTTTAGAAGACACTCATTTGAGAGCTGTGGGAGAAAAGA
Organism: Podarcis vaucheri; assembly: GCF_965113315.1. Taxonomy (NCBI): domain Eukaryota; kingdom Metazoa; phylum Chordata; class Lepidosauria; order Squamata; family Lacertidae; genus Podarcis; species Podarcis vaucheri. The sequence continues at coordinate 34,948,564 of NC_138749.1, forward strand.
TAGCACAGTAAGATATGCGTGCATTTTTGTAATTCACATTTTTGCAGCTATTCTATTGTGTACTCCAAGTTTCCATCATGGCTGGGAAATAGGAAGCTGGCATTCAGTCAGTGCATTAGCAAATAAATAAATAAATGCAGGATTTGCATTTGGCAGAGGCTTCTTTTTCCTTACTTTCCCAAGCTGCTAATTATTGCATCGATCTCTATTCAGATTCAGAGATATACAAGATACATATTTGCAAACTGTGCATACAAATATATACAGTATATACACCAACATGTATCCAAATGACAATGTTTTCTTCCTGTCCTTCCAGGAATCTCAGTCTGTTCAAAAGGATTGCAGAAAAATGAGTCTGAATGTGCAGCATTAAACATTTAAATTCCATACACCCTGGTCATTATACTGACTATCGTATTCTACATCTCCCCCCCTCCCACACTGTAATTTTGCTGATTTCTGCTTCCATGTGGTAGTTATGCAGATAGCCTTTGTTCTATAGATATGGAATACGGCACACGCACAAAGCAAGTGGCACACTGAAGAATGGATTTTTTCTGAGTGTTTAAAGGATGGTTCATCTATCTGGCATATGTGGGTGCACTATAAAGCAATCTTAATTAGGCCAGATACATCCTCTTCAAATACTATTGGCAACAATTATACATGCAATTTAAAATGCATATGTTTAACGTTTTCTAGAAAAATGAAACTTGGTGTCTGTGGGTACAATCTAGAGAAAATTAGGGTGTTTCATGTCCCGTTGATATCAATGGTATTTAGATGCCCAGTTAACCATTTAAATTCCACGATCTCAACTAATGCACTTGGCAATTGCCAAATTTCTCCCAATGTGTTTTATGCATTAGCACATTTTAATCATCTAACATATTTGTAAGCAATAGGTCACAAACAGGTAATGTAGCACTAATGTTAGATAGCCCAATCTGTTATACCTATTAGGATCTTGAAAAAGTAGTCCCTTGAAATGTGCAGTGTACCTTTATGATGGTTGAATAGAAGGAGAAATAGAATGGGTTTGTCTTTTAATCTGAGCTCTATCTTTTCTTTGACCTTAAAGCAGAAAAGGATAGCTCTCAGTAGTGGGATGCCATAACCTGTTCAGAGGTGAAAGTATTCTGAAAGGGCAACACTGAAGATCCTCTGGTCAGGACATGTGATCCACTGCCCATGTCTGTAGACTCTAAAGGAACAGGTTATATAGAGTGCATGGAACAGGTTATATAGAGTGCATGGCTAAGCTAGACACACCACAACCCTGTTGGCACTTTTTGTTAACCACGGACTTAGAGGATGAACAATGTCCGATTCTGAGCATTCTAGCCTCACTCTCAAGCCCCAGGGAATACAACAGAAAATGGGCCCAATCACAAGAGGCTAATCACAAGAGATGAAGTTTGTCGTATTCTGTGCATGCAGTCCTGACAGCTTTTTGCTTTGCATATCAAGGTTGCTAGACTCAGATTGCTTTGATCTGAAACATCAATTTAAAATTTTCAAAAACATGTCAGATATATGCAACCCTCCAGAGCTCCAGGTCCCATCATCCCTGAGCATTGGCTGTACTGACGTGAGCTGATGGGTGTTAAAAGCCCAATAAAATCTGGAGGGCCACAGGCTCCCTAGTTCTTTTCTAAAGGCTTTCTGCATTTCAGATTGATGCATCTGCCATAAAAAAAGAAGCTTCTTTGTCTCTAGAGTTGAAAAAGAATGGGGGCACTTAATAAAATCAAACAATTCTATTAATAATCCTAGCAAAAGGAAGATGATATACAGATACAGTTTTAAAAGACACCTCCCCACCTGCTGTCTTGAGTGGGAAGAGGTAAGTTCAAAACTCTTGTCTCTCTCATGGGCAACTTGGCACACTGAGATCTGGCACCTGGAGCCTCTCCCTTTCTCTTAAACCTCTGAGTCAATGTAACTGTTAAATTGACTGGCATCTACATATCTATATTTATTTCAATGAGGCATGTCAGCAAACATTAGAAAAACCCTGAGTTATGTGCTTCCTGAAATATTACAACTTAATGCTGCAAGTAAGTTGGTTCCATCTGTGACGAGTTCCATCTGCAGGTCTCTTTTTGGTTAAGGTACTACACTCTCAAAAGGGTTCTGCTTACAAGACTCCCATATTCATGCATCTGAGTAGCGGATTGCTCACATGCGCAGTGAACTGTGGGGTCAGTTCTGACAATGCCAGCCACCTAGTTGGAGACCATGTGAGTATCAATAGTCTTCTAAGAAACCATGTGCATATGGGATTAAAAAATGATTTGATGAATTTCTGGTCTTTTAACAGCTGTTAGCTGTGGAAGCTAAATGGAACCACCACATATTGTGAGAAGGGAAGCCTGTGGCACTCCAGTTGAAAAAATATTCTGCATTATGTGTATTTTTCCAAGCTTGCATAGAATCATAAAGGTAAAGGTAAAGGTACCCCTGCCCGAACGGGCCAGTCTTGACAGACTCTGGGGTTTGTGCGCCCATCTCACATCTATTGGCCGGGGGCCAGCGCTGTCCGAAGACACTTCCGGGTCACGTGGCCAGCGTGACAACGCTGCTCTGGCGAGCCAGAGCCGCACACGGAACGCCGTTTACCTTCCCGCTGGTAAGCGGTACCTATTTATCTACTTGCCCCCGGGGGTGCTTTCGAACTGCTAGGTTGGCAGGCGCTGGGACCGAGCAGCGGGAGCGCACCCCGCCGCGGGGATTCGAACCGCGACCTTTCGATCGGCAAGCCCTAGGCGCTGAGGCTTTAACCCACAGCGCCACCCGCGTCCCCGCATAGAATCATGACTGCACTCAAATATACACAGAATTGCTGTTTAGATTCCAGACTACAGTTTTCACTTTCAGTTATGGTAACTGCACATCATTTTTTAACACATTCTTCCACGCAGGTTTGCCTCATATAGCTTCAAAACTTGGACTCCCAGAGTCACAGAAATTTAAGGTGAGACTTTCAACACTGCTGATAACAACTGTAGGTGTTCTCAAGAATTATACTATTGAACAGTTGGCAAATGTGTTTCTGCTATCTGCAGAGGGCCTTGAAAAGTTGTGAATGTCTAGTCACACAGTGCTCAGCAGCATATTCCGGCTAAGCTTTCCTTGTGAACTTTCTTTCTTTTTTCGTCCTGTCTTGTAGTTGATCCTGAAAACTACCTAGATCCAGTTTCCATTTATTCTGAGGAAGTTCAGAAGCTGCAAGATATGTTCATGGCTCAATACTGAGCTTCAGTCCAGAAGACATTGAATATCAGACTGCAGTGTCTAGGGGTTATTCTAAGCTTTGCCTATTGCACAAGCAGCTGGCCCCTGCCTACCTCTTAAAGAAAGAGAACAGGAATAGATAGGCAGGAAAGAAGGGAGAAAGAAGAGAGAAAGAAGGAAAGAGAAGAGAAGAGAATATTGGTAAAATGAGGGAGGGAAAGGAAAAATATAGAGGGGGGAATGTAGTTATCTTGCTTCAACTATGGAGCTTCCCTTCAGAGGAGGACTAGGAGGACCCAACCTTACACCAAATTGTAAGAGGATAAGGACCCAGGATCCTATGATGAGGCCAAGGACAGGCTGTCTGCAAGCAGGGTGAGTTCAGCCTCTGACATCAAGGCCAATGACGTAGCCTCCAACATTTCTCTGATGAAAGCAGAGGTGTCCTATTCAGTAGTAGTAGTAGTAGCAGGGCCATAGCTAGGGGGTGGGAAAGTGGGCCCCCGCCAGAAGCACAAGCGAGGGGGGCCCCCACAAAATTGGCTTACAAATATGTACATAAATATGTCTATAAATAAAAATATTGATTATTGCATCATAAGAAAAGGTTTTAAATAGAGGGTGAATTGTATGGGGGGGTGGGTTGGAGGAGGGGCGGAAAGGAGAGCTAATTTGTCCATGGCTAGGAGGCGCAATCCAGACAGTTCTGCCAGGGGCGCAAGATCATCTAGCTATGGCTCGGAGTAGTAGTAGTAATTTTATTATTTATACCTCACCCATCTGACTGGGTTTCCCCAGCCACTCTGGGTGGTTTGGGGAGGAAGATGAGCCAGCTCTTGCAGTGGTGCCATGCTCTCCTGGGAGCCAGCTGACTCATGCAAGAACACGGCACCATTGCAAGCATCAGCGCCATTTGTGAGTGCCATCTCATCCTCCTTGTTGAGCACAGCACCAAAAGACTCATGTCCCGATTTTCATAAGAGGAATGTTGGAGGGTATAGAACATGTCATATCAGATTTAACCAGGCAGGAAATAGCCTGGCCAAGATCATGAACAAAAGGTGCATTTTGTCTTGAAGTACAGTTAAAGAAGCTACCACTTGTTGCTAAAACCATCTGTGATGGTTTGTTTTTCCCCCTTTTTCCCTATTCTTTTAGGTAACTTTGGACAGCACCTGGATCACAGAAAATAAAGCAGCTTTGAGTCTTGGATCTAACGACCCAAGGCTCCAGGCTAGACTTGTTAATGTGGCTTGATGGGCTAAGGGGTGCTTAGCAGGCAGCAGTATTTTTCATTTGAAGTTTAAAATTGAACTAGTACTAACTGATATCAGACACCCAACCCTTTTGCCTTCTGTAGAACACTGTGTTAGCTAGAAAGCAATCCTGCTTTGGAATTGCTAGTTATGTGTACAGCTTAGTTGATTAGCAAGTTAATTAACTTTTTTTCCTGGAGAGTTGGTAAATTAAGCCTGTTTCTGCTTGGCAGAAAAGCCAAGGTTTAGTAGAACAAACAGGGCACAGAACTGTGTGTGAGAAGTGAGGAATTAATGAAAATTCTACTGGGATGGGAACTGGCCTTGGAAAGAGCTGTGCAGCAGAAAACTGCTAAAGATAATATCCTTGGAAAGCATGTGTCTTGTTATCTGTAGGTGATTTGACTACCTAAAAATCTGCTATTGGTTTCAACTTGAGTTAAAACATTTTTAATTGAAGGTGGCTTAGAAGCTTTTCCAACAGCTGTAGTTTGCATTCTCTTCCAAACTGTCAAACTAGCGGAGCCATGCATGATATAACTCCTCTTTTGTTCCTTAAAAAAACCCCACACAACTAAAATCATAATCATATAATGAGGTCCCATCTGAAGCTGTTCTTTGGGGATACACCACTATTTAGCATAGGGTCATACAAATTCTCAAGAAATTATTGAGCTTAGCTGGTTGGCAGAGAAGTCTGCACAGGCATTACCGTACATTGCTCTTTGCAGCCATTTAAGCACAATCTCCCTGTGGAATCTCCCTTGACATTCTGTATATTTTCTTCTGCCCCTTAAAATAAATGCACCTTTTTATTTTACCTAGCCAGACAAGAATTGGATGGATTTGCTTGTGGAAATACTGATTCATTACTTTGCAGAGTGAGTTATTTAAGTCTCTTCAGTTCCAGAAAAAAATGTAATAAGGAAAAAAGGAACTAACTGTTGATTTGATGGTTTGGCAAAAATGAGATGTTAGACTGGGGAGAACCAAGCTCACAGAAATTACTCTACCTCAACGTAGGGACATAACTGTGAACTATAATATTATCTCTGGGCTGTGACAGATAATTTGTAGAATTCTGACCAAAAACATTATGAGTTTCCTTATAGGTTTAAAAGGCACAAGGCAGAGGAGAATGATAGTGAAGTGAGATGGTCACAGTAGTGAAGTAATGTGGGAGTTTTCAGCACCTTGATTGTGAAAGTTGCTGACTGTTTATCTAGAATCTATGAGGATTAAAGTTGATTTTAACTGGTGTGTTTTAATGTTGTAGTATGGATTATGGATATTTCTTGCTTTGTTTTGCAACTTATTTGCTTTGTTATCATTGGTTTTAGTATTGTTAGAGTAAATATCAGTGCTTTTTTTCTTTTAAAAATGTTTAGGGGTACTCTCATTCTGTCTGAGACTCAGAAAACACTGTGACAGAAAATGAGGCTGCCATCAGGGGTAGCAATGGAACTGACAATTCACCATGCTAGAGAAGAAACTAATTATTATTTTTTTAAAAAAATTCTCCCATTAGAGTCACAAAATGTTTAGGATATGCGTACCCCTGCTCCCCCCCCCCGGAAAAAAACACTGGTAAATATATTGTTTGTGGTTCAGTCTAATTGAAGATGAAAATTCTAATTTCATCTTCAGAGAAAAGAAGGATGTCATGAAGTAGTGATCCTGCGAGCAAGCACTGCTGGGTGGGGCCCCTCAGGCAGGTGATAAGAATTAGCCCCCTCAGGTGGGAGCATGTGATGGGGCTGTCTAGTTGCCAACATCCCCCAGCCCCTATAAATCTACGAGCTAACCTCCCGGGGGAGAAAGAGAACATGCCGTGTTTTAGACTTGCTGTTTGATGCTTTGTAGCTGGTGCCAGAAAAGAAGCCAATAAAACCTGGTAACCCATTCAGTGGAAGGGAGGACTCAGGAAAGTGACCCCCCTCTTTGACATTGTTCCCCTTAACCTATTTAATTACCTTTTTATTTTGACATCCCTTGTTCCTTTTTCTTCTTGTGCTAGATTTTACACAGCTGCAGTATACACATGCAAACATAGGACTAAAATGAGCAAGGGCACTTCCTTGTGAGTGCATCCACTTGCCTGAGTGTACAGTTGTCACAGAGTGAGCCAGTCAGTAAATCACACGGATCAAAGTTGGCATTAACTCTTTATTAGCAAAAACACGATCTTCACAGACTTGGCTGAGTGTCAGGACTAATGAGCACAGAAGCACATTCCCTGTAGGTCTTTGTCCATGCAATTAGTTGCCAACAGTAAAGGTCCCTGCCTTCCCACAGCCATCTATGTCTCCTCGCAATTGGAATCCGTGCCTGCATGCAGACTGCCTTTGCTCCTCCCGTTTCATGCCTCTCCTGGTTCTGGAAGTCGGTGGGGAGGGGAGCTTGTCACAACAGGAGGAGAAGACACTAGTGACTCTTCACCAGACGGACTCATCTCTGCCTCTTGACCTCCCTCCTCCCCTTCTTCAGCTTCAGCTTCAGCTTCTGCCTCTCATTCTTGACTTCTCTCTGCCACAGACTCTCCCAGCTCATTAAACTGTTACCACTTCAGCATCTGACACATCCTCTTCCCAGTCTTCTCCCTCTTCTCCCTCTGACCAATCATCATTGTCCCATCACCATTCCCTGGGCTCTGAGCCTTTTTCCCTTGGTGGTTCCCCAGCTAGTTCCTCCCACCATTTCTCTGCTTCCAACCAGTCCATGACATCTAATTCCATCCTGTTACAATCTTGCTGGTGCTCAATCACTGGTCTGTTCTCTCCCTTTTGTGTGTGCGTGCATGAAATTGAAAGTGTTTGTATACCACTTTTTACATGAAATATGTGTTACATACATTTTACATACATTTTAAATTTAAAACCCACAGCTTTCAATTCTTTCCACTCAATTCATGCTTCAAATACACATTTTATATGTGTCTTTTATGTAAAATATGTATTTTTGTGATCCCTCTTTGAGCCCCAAAACTGTGTTCTGATTTGCAATCAGGTTTGGGGGTTCTGAATCAGGTTGATCCACTGTAAACAGTGAACCAAACAAATTTCTCACCCATTGCTACATGAGCATTTGCCAAACCTATTTATGTTATTCCATCAGGTTTAGGCATCACAAATACTATGTACCTCTGTGCCTCTTTGGTGAGGAACTGGCTCCATATTGTTCCCCATTCTTTCTAGAATCTATATGAAATTTCTGGGGGAAGTTCAGTATGTTGATGACATTCAGTTCTACCTTTCTTTTCCATATTCTATTAAACCCTGCATGGAGATCATTCTAGGATAGATATGGGCAAAGAAGCTGAAGTTTTGCTGTTGTCATTAACAGTCCTGATATTTTCTTTCATGCCTATTTTGTCTTTTATTTTTTGTGCGTGTCCATGAATACACACACACACACACACACACACACACACCCTATAGCAGTGGCCCAGCTTTTCAGTCCTGTAGTTACAAATTTCCAATTAACACTCGGGTGTGCATGGAATTGTACTAAGATCTATAATGTGCTAATGTATTATTTTCCTGGCACCTTAGTGAAGCTGTGTTTATAAATAATCTAATGATAACTCCTTACTCATTATCACCGTCAAACTTACAGTTTTCCCTTATAAAAAGAACCATCCCCCCCAAAAAAAATCACTAAAATACTTCTGGCTCTCCCTCTCAAGAATTATAAGCAGAGACCAAGTATTTTATTTTGCATCGCTGACAACTTAGCAGCCATTAATTATCTTTTACTCCTTCACACTATTGTCAATACAACTGATTTTTTTTTAATACTCAAAGGGGAGAAACAATTAGGGGAAGTTATTACATAATAATTAATATCTTTCAGGGACTAGGCCGTTATATAAAGTGAAGGGAGTATACATAATTTATGTAACCCCAAGGAAGCTGCCTCAGACAGAGCAGGATAAACCTCAGACCTCACTGCATGTTCTGCTGTTATGTGGTTAAAGCAATTCAGAGAATATGTTGAAAGCACATTTTTAAGGAAGCAGCTATATTTTAATAGCCACAGTGTGCAATTGTACATTTCTGAAATGAGAGTTGTTGTCCCGGTGGACCAGATTCTACTGTTCTATTACACAAGTGCAGTTCTGAAGGAAAAGACCATAATTGATGTACACTCCAATGTGCACCAATGTTCTGGTGAAACAGATTAAGCCATGTGTTGGCAAGAGCAGCTTCTTTCTGCAGGCTTGTGTGTTATCAAATCTTTTTTTTAAAAAAAGAAGTAAATAAACCAGCCTTTTGTAGTAGGTTTGTGTTTTGTTTTGTTTTTTAAAAAGGATAATTAGCTTGAAAGGTTTTTCATTCAAATTTAAACGGAGCTCTAGCATTTGATTGTACTTTGTTTTTACACCTTGATTTTGTTTACTGGCCAGATTTATTGCACTAGATGAGTAGCTTAGCATGACTAACTACACACTTGGTTTCCCAGTAACTTCTGTACATTATCAGAAGACATGATGAGGGTTTATCTGCTACGTCTAGTCCTCCAACTGAAAACCTGTGAAAAAGAAGCTTGCATTTATTGTGCCTTGCAGTGATGGAGTCTGTGGGTTTATCCATTCTCCCTGTTCTTTTGGCTTCAGGCAGGCAGGACTTTTGCCAGGCCTGCCACTGTCAACACACAACCAGCTAGACATACATCACTTTGGATTTCTTGCCTTTCATCAGAATTACCTTAGACTGGCAGAGAAGGGCTCACCCTGGGCTCACGCTAAGAATCATCCCAAGGAGCCATTTCAGTTGTCCCTCCCCAGAAAAGAGCTTGCTAGTCATCTTCTGATCTGAAATTCCAAATCACTATTTTTTAAATAAAAAAACAAAACACTTCTATCATTTTCTAAATTTTTAACTTTCTGCATTATGTCTTTGTTATCTCCTGGGGAGGAAATAGTGTTATAGAACAATTTACCTTTGTGTGTGTGTGTGCCAGGAGCTTCGGGTGACGTACATGGATTGCTCCTTCTCAAGAAATCCCCACAACAACCCTGTGAGGGTAGCTTAAACTGAGAAGCAGTGACTGAGAAGCAAAGTCACCCAGTGATCTTCAGGGCCAAGTGGAGATTTGAACGCTAGTCTCCCAGGTCCTTGTCTAACACTCTAACCATTGCACCACATTGTCTCTCATGATGAATGAATTTCCCATTCTTAACTATGCATACTTAAAGAAGGGGGGGGAGGGTGTTACAGTGGTACCTCAGGATGCGAACCGGATCTGTTCCGGAGCCCCATTCACATCCTGAATAGAATGTAAGATACAACGGTGCATCTGTGCGTGTGCGGATCGTGTTTTGCCGCTTCCACACATGTGTGTGACGCCATTTTGAGCGTCTGCGCATGCGCAAGCTGCAAAACCTGGAAGTAAAGCACTCCATTACTTCCGGGTTGCCGTGGAGCGCAACCTGAAAGTGCTCAACCTGAAGCACATTCAACCCGAGGTATGACTGTATTGGGTTGTTGTTTTTATTTTGATCTTATATATTGTGATCTTTTCTGTGAACCGCCCTGAGACCTCTGGGTATAGGGTGGTATATAAATTAAATAAATTAAATAAATAAATAGTAAGTCCCATTGATCTCAGTTGGTCTTACTTCTGAATAGAACCTCAGTTGTTGAACGTAATCTGTTCCAGAAGCCTGTTTAGCTTCCGAAACGTTCGACAACCAAGGTGCGGCTTCTGATTGGTTGCGAGAGCTTCCTGCACTCAAGTGGAAGCCGCATTGGATGTTCAGCTTCTGAAAAACGTTTGAAAACTGGAGCATTTATTTCCGAGTTTTTGGTGTTCAGGAGCTGAAACATTTGAAAACGGAGCCGTTTGGGAACCAAGGTTTGACTGTATAGAACTGTACTATTACTTTAATTTACTGTATTTTAAAACCACACTTTCTAATAAATTTGGGATATGTGCATACAGTGCTGTTTATCTCTTCCCTTCATAATAAACATTCCCACAGGCACAGATATGGCTTCCTGGTAGCAACCTCCAGATTTGAGGATGAACATCTGTCTGCTGCTGCAACCAGTGAAACTGTTCCCAAGAACCTGTGGCTGCATTCAGGTTGGATCTAGACACATCAAAGAAGTGCTTCAGTTAAATGTGTTACAAACTTTGTATGAGAAATCGGGTAGGCAAAAACAGAACTCCACAGCACCCTCTGGTGTCACATTGTTAGAGTACATAAACAATGCATATAAAGCATTTTTTCTCTGCCAAAGTAGCTGAGTCCTCAGTGAGGGCTCAGTTCACACATTGCAAGTTTCCAAGTGATGCACCCATGTGGATGTCAGGGAGTACCATGTGGAGTCCTTTTGTAATGTTTATTTTGGACCTTGTCATCAGACTGATGTATTTCACTGTGCCTCTTCTTATGCATCAGGACAGACACAGAACAGCTTGTTTAAACTGGAAGAGAAACAATGATATGCTAGAAAACAAGGTTTGCCTGCTCTCAAAGCAAAGCTACCTACCCATGCCAGCAAATTTCAGCAACAGTGCCCAGATCACCAACAATTTGACTATTTATGCATGTCTACTCAGAAGTAAGCCCGTGTGGAGTTCCTGAAGGGCTTACTTGCAGATAAATGGGTTCAGGGTGCAGCTTAAATCTGTTTTGTGCGTGTTCGAGCAACGTGTCAAGATGGAGCCAAAATCAACTTGAATTCAAGTGTTTTGGTTTAACTTTATATGATGAAAGGGACTGTAGGCACAAAAGCTTATGGCATAATACAGTTAGTTGTTCATCTTTAAAGTACCACGAGGCTTTCGGGTTGATTTTGCTGCAACAGACTAACATGAATACCCCCTCTGGAAATTGCTATATGAATACATTTCCTATTCACAAGAACTATATCAGAATGAAGAATAAATGTGTTTTTTATAACAAAATGCAAAATAGCATCTTTTTGGTGTTAGCAGTCCACAACACACATTATATAAAGATTCAATAACAGCTCTATTTAACAAGCCCCCAAATGTACACTATAATACAGTACTACACACCGTATGTTTTATACACCTACCTTTAAAATAGTACATAAGCTGCAGAGTATTTGCTTGCATTTTAATCTGAATTCTCCCTTCCACCCCCAAAAGCAAGAACCTTTACTCAAGCTCACAGGATCATAAGGCCAAGAGGGACCAATAAAGTCATTATGTCCTGCTCTGCCCCAGTATGTCTAGCCCAAACCCAGGTGATGCCAGTTTTCAGCTTTGACAGCTACTGAGAATAGTCGTGGTAACACAATGTGACCTTGAACAGACTCCAGCAAAAGAGCTTTAGCTTACTTTAGGTCAAACAGTAGGACCTCTTATTTAAATCTAGCTGAATACGGAATATTTCCTAAACAAGGATGAAAGATTTCTGAAAATGTGGAGGATTCAGATGAATGGTATATTACTGAGTCTATAGGTTCTCTTATAATTGAGTAATCATTTCATAGATTAATGCTGGGAGTATAACAGTGGGATGAAACCAGTAGGGTTCAGTACAAAGGTTACTAGGTGAACAGAATGTCAAAATATGTTGCGCAATGGAGCTATAACTGTCTGCTGCTGGATAAGTCATAATACATTGGCCACCAATGAACCAAGTATGTCAATACAAACTTAGCTCATTGATATAATGAAACATCTTTGCTATAAAGGGATTAAAATCAACAGGCAACACACTGACTCCCTGTTGTTCCCTCAGTGGGATGCTTCTGTAGCTAAGGTAACAGAAAACATAGCAGTTATGTCAGTCCCTAAGATCAGAATGTAAAGCAGAACAAATATTCCCTAAAAACAAAGATAATGTAGGTTCCCTCTGGCAATGTTCACTTTGCTTTATTTTTATTTTGCTCAGGGAGTTCAGTAATCAAGATTGTTAACAATAATATACAAGTGCAAAAGTTCTGAGTCACAATCCACAATAGATATCATGCAAGATAACCCACTTGCAAGAACAATGGATAAAGGTTGCAATTCATCTGCAGGAAATTATTTTCTCTCTGAACTTCAGCGCTTATGAAATGCTGCCCATAGATAACTCAGACATGTTTACCCAATCACTTATCTCAAAATAACAGTTTCTTGTCTCACTTCAATATCATATTTATGTGGTCAGTGGCTATGAGGTTAAGGGCAATGAAGAGAGACCCTTGAAAGCAACGGTTGCTTCCTTACCTCTGTTTTCATTTTGAGATACCGTGTTGGCAATTCCCCTAATTTGGTATCCCAGACAATGTGAATTAGAAAAGATTTAGAATACTTGGGAAGACTACCGTTCTCTGCAATATGGATTACTTACACTGACAAGATCCAGAGATCACTGCTCCAAAACTGCCTTGAGGTAACACTCCTATCTACAAAAAAAAGGAATTTCAATGCCTGTGTGATAGGTACACGTCTTGCTAATTAAGGTCATTTAAAGGCACTGTGTTTATCCATAGAACAGTCATTTCCACCCACAAATCTAATATTGGTTTATGTGACCACGTATCCTGGGATAAAAGGAATGAGCCGACTTGTCAGTGGCTGCCAGCAAGGCTTCATTCCACTTTATCCTTGAGTGTGTAAGCAAATCAGAAGCTGAAGTGAGTTCTAGGGTAGTTATTCCAGGATACAATAATAACAATGGGCCCAGAGCAACCAAGCAAGTTAAAGTGATCCCAAATTAACAGTGTTAAAACAAATAGAGTCCTAGAATTGTAAAGTTGGAAGAGCCCACAAGGGTCATATAGTCCAATACCCTGCAATTCAGGAATCTTTTGCCCAACATGGGGCTCAAACCCACAACCCTGACTGAGATTAAGATTTCCGTGCCTTACTGATGGACCCATTAACACTTGATTTCAGCAAAATATACTTCACTGAAATTAAGAGCCATGTGTCATTCTGCATTTACACTTAACCTTTGTTTGCTTCTTGATTCTTCAGTTGCTATACTCCCTAAGTGTTCAGACAGGTATGGATGAACAGAGATGATTTTTGAGACATCGTTGATTTCCCTCTATTTAAGATGTTAAAGATCAAGACAAAGGCTTTCAGCTGAGCCCAGAAGCAAATTGGTAACCAGTGAGGTGATACAATACTGGATTGATAGGCTCTGAATGTCTCCCCTCAGTTGGCTGTATTTCGAACTAATGGCCTACTTATTGAGCATTCATGCTGGCTTGTTTACACAAAGTAATATATATGTTGTTGAGGCAGAAGCTAGATTATATCTGGTTACATCAAGTTTTTGTTCTGATTTGTTTGCGGGTAGGTTATATTTCAATGAGCGTTCATCCTGATCTTTTTGTGGGTTCTTTACACATTTCCCCGTGGATCATTCATTCATCCTACACTTCAGTGCATTTCTCTGTCACTTTACTAACCCACATTTCCCAGTATGTGCTTGAATCTTTCCTGCAAAATACCGATGGACTATAGGCACCATAATTTAAGTTTCCAAAAACTTTTCAGAGGTAGCATTGCATAGATCATATTGCAGCAGTCCAATCTGTTTGTTGCTAAAACATGAATGGTAGGTGTCCATCATCTCTAAGAAACAGTGCAGCTGGCATAATATCCTAAGATGGTAAAAGACAGCCCTGGCCGCTGCCGCCATCTGAACATACAGTTGAGCTGACAATTCTAGGAGCACATTGAAAATATGTGAATATGATTCCTTATCGAAACATGAGAGAGAGAGAGAGAGAGAGAGAGAACCAAATTGTAAGAGTAACATTAATCAACAAAATAAATTAAAACAATTCTTTAACAAGATAGTTAAAAAGACACTTCTTAAAAACCCAGAAACTCCCTTAAAAGAATCAAGCCTTCAAAAAAGTTATATGATCTAAGAAAGTCTTTAAAAGAATCCTTCCAAAATAATTTAAAAATTATAATGTAGCACCTTAGAGAACAACTGAGTACAGTATAAGCTTTCGTGTGCATGCACCAGACCCTTATATATAATGAGAGGGAGGGGAGGGAATGGATGGATACTACTTGAATCTAGTATTAATCAACAAAATATTGTGCTATGACAATTAGGGCTGGTGTTTAAGGTAAGTCAAGAGGTGCAGCAGTCTGCACAGGCAAGAGAAAGGCAACTCAGCAGTGAATTCAGGAGATCGCTGCATATCTCATTTATCTATTCCCCCAGTGAGAAAGCCCCCTGCAGCACTTTAGCTTCTTTGGATCCTGCTCTTTCCTGACAGAAGCCCAGGGCCTTCATCAAGCCTCCATTCCTGTGCTTTTGTGCCTACTTGCTGCCTTGCCACAAGAGCAAAAACAGCTAGTGCCAACTAAAACTGATTATTCAGAAGGAGAGGGCATCACAAAAAGAACACACAGCCATTTTTGCAGTGCCTAACAGACACTGTTCCTATCCCTTGCTCTCTTATTTTTGCTGGTTTCTTTTGCTTTACAAATTGGCGTTGCCTGAATTTTTGTCTCGATTTGAGAGCGGCCTTAGTATGCGGTGCTATCAAACACTGTTGGATGTTCCCCTCGTTGGTTTCAAAGCAACCACTCAAAAAATAAAATGGACCAAAATGTGGTGGCAAAATAGAAGGTCAAAATTCTTTAAAAATGAAGGCTTCAGTATACTGTGGCTACAGTTCATGTTAAATTGAACTCAATGAAGTCTCATATCCTATACTCATTTACTATGTTCTATATACTGTATGCAATAAAATGTATATCATTTGATCTATGGGTACCACACTTGTCTACCCAAATGGTTCTTGGGATGCACGCATGCACAGAAACACACTACCTGTGGAAGCAGACATATGGGGAAACATATTGAGATGGGTTGCAGATTTTACAAAATTGCAAATGTTACAAAATTCTGGCACATAGTTATCTTTTTGTAGACTGGGTGAATTCTGGGTGGTGATGCTACATTGCTGCATATGCCTGCACATATGTGAACACTTCTTAAGACTGCTGCCTTTTGTATGCTTAGGTCTACACATCTTTATAGCACTTTTGTGCACAGTTGTACCTTGGATACCGAACGCCCTGGAACTCGGACATTTTGGCTCCCAAAAGCCGCAAACCCGGAAGTGATTATTCTGGTTTACGAACATTCTTTTGGAACCCAAACATTTGGTTTTCAAATGTTTTGGAAGTTGAACGGACTTCCAGAACAGATTCTGTTCGACTTCCAAGGTATGACTGTATTGAAAACACTCTTATATTAAGGCAGACAGGTATTATTATCCCCATATTACAGATAGAGGAGTGAGGTTGAGAGACTGTGGCTTACCTCAGGCCACCTTATGAGATCAATGCTGGAGATTTCCTGATTCATACCTTAGTCTCTTTGCCACTATGCTACAGTTTGTAACTGTGTCCAGGATGCATCACTTCAGCTAGACATGTAGGCTCACCACTGAGCCTCTTGTGCTTGCTGATCAGAAGGTCGGCGGTTCGAATCCGCTTGACAGGGTGAGCTCCCATTGCTCTGTCCTAGCTCCTGCCAACCTAGCAGTTCGAAAGCATGCCAGTACAAGTAGATAAATAGGGACCACTGCAGCGGGAAGGTAAATGGCATTTCCGTGCGCTCTGATTTCCATCACAGTGTTCTGTTGTGCCAGAAGTGGTTTAGTTATGCTGGCCACATGACCCAGAAAGCTGTCTGTGGACAAACACCATCTTTCTCAGCCTAAAAGCGAGATGAGCACTGCAACCCGACAGTTGGCTTTGACTGGACTTAACCGTCCAGGTGTCCTTTACTTTTTACCTTTACACAACTGACACACAAGTGGCAGTTAAATTTCAGGCTGGTGGTTGGAACGAATAGTGGAGTCAGATAAAAGGATTGTTCTTCTATTCTGATATTGTGGATGGTGACAGCGAATTTGAGTCAAGAACAAAGAAAGTGGATTCTAAAGCAGTATACTTACTTTTGGGCCACCTTGTATATCCCAAAGGAGTTACAGACTATAAAAAACATCAAACCTAGACAAGAAGTGTTGAACTGGGAGGATACTGGCCAGATCGTTTTTCCAGCTAGATTAGAAAACTCATGTAAGCTAGAGCATATTCCTAAAAAAATAAATTTAAACTGAATGGATCCCTTCCCTCCTTCATGTCCAGTTATTAAATGCCATGAATGTCATAGGGTGGAGGCATGGGAAGGACCTCCTGAAACTTGTAGATTAGCAAACTACTTGTTCAACATTGCTTCTCCCTATACACTAAAGTAAAATGCAAAATGCACCCTGTTCATTCGTCTGAAAAAGTGTATATGTATCTATTTAGAGAATAGGGAAGAAAACATGTTATGCCACTTAACCTGTCTAAGATTACAGTGAAACAATCCTTTCCTTAACACTTTGTTCTGTGGGTTACAAAAAAACAGAGTGTTTCCAGCAATGTCCAAAGATATGGAACAACCCAGTAACTCTGGTTATGAAATTACTTACCTCTCAGTTCAATAACAGTTGGAGTGAGCAATGCACTGCTGTACATTGCTGTGGGAATTCTACTGAAAACTGTACTTATGGACAAAATATTAATATGAGTGTTTGACTTTTCAGTGAGTGTATTAGGACAAAAATACAAAATTATTTTGGGTACCATTTCAATTAACCAGTCCCGGACTTTCTGGTGAACAAACAATGGACTAGTGTGTCGATCTGTGCCTTGGTTATGCTACTACTTCACTTTGGGCCTCACATGTTTGGATGTACCTCCACACAGAAAAATCTTCTCACATAGAAAACCAGGGAGTGGGCTTCTAAGCTCCTTTTCTCCGTCAAATCTAGTGTTCTGTATGCAGATGATTTCTTATTTAATGAAGGGGCATTGTTTCACATTTGCAGTACATCTCACCTCAGGTTTACCATCTCTGTGAGAGCTAGACCATGTCTTGACCATGCAACCAAATTAGCTTTGTTTTTAGAAATTATTCCCAAATAAGAGTGGACAATATAGATTCATATGTCCCTGCTCCTACTCTTTCCTACTCAAATGTAAAACAGAGCCATAGCTGATCTTCTTTTTTTCCAACTTCACAGTGGAGGATTAAACCATTTCTCTTGACTTGGAGGAGCTTGAAATACCATGGCCAAGTCTGCAAACATCAGACCTAGGTTGAAGAATGCACCTTACCTTTTACACATGATAAAACAGATTACAGCAATGAACTTCTCAATAGCTCCTGGAATAGAATGTTAAATAGATAAATAGATATATAGCACACAGAAAAATATAAATTGTGTGGTCTCATGATTGTAGGTTTAACTGGATCTTAGTGCTTTCATTTAAGTATATGATGATGAGTAAAATATTATTGTGTGTGCTGCTCTCCATTTATGAAGGCATTGATTGACCTGAGGTTGAAGATGTGGGGCACTTCTCAAATGCCCAAACTTTTTTTAAAAAACACACCATATTGCTGAATATGTATGCGGAGATCAAATGATCCTTCAGATGATTTATAATATTCAAGGCTGTAAATTTGGTTCACATTTTACTGCTTTTTATGACGATTAAGAATACATAAAATGCACTATAATACCGGTTCTGTGATTCCTGTCACAATTGGAAAATACTTTAAATAATGTATCTTGCAACGTACACTCTTTTCTCCCTGCTTATGGACTGGATAACACGGCTTCCACATATTTATGTTGGCCTGTGTTTGCTGCTTTTATTGAATTAATCTGCACTAGGAGGTTTTAGAAACAGGGGACATAATTACAGAAAAAGAGGTAAACAAAGAAAGCCTCTTAGACTGGGTACAAACAAAGGGAGAAAGGCCAAAGAAGAACGAAAAATACGAATGTCTATTTCAGCATTGATGGATAGACGTGATACAGTAGCTTCACTTTCAAATCCTAAGAAGCCATTATTTAACACTGAGAAGGTACATAGGAAGCTGCCATATACTGAGTGACTGGATCATCTAGCTCATTACTGTCTACACTGATGGACAACAGCCCTACAAGGAGGGGACATTCCCAGCCCTACAGGGAGGCACTAGGGATTGAACCTCTGACCTTCTGCACACAAGGCGGATGATCTACCATTGTGCTGCAGCCCTTCACATGTTACACAGAAATCTGCATCTTGAGCTGTATAGACAAGGAAGAGGATGGTAGTGAGTTCACAAGTAAGTTCATAGTCAACACTTTGGAATTACATTTCATACTTCATCCAGCTCTCTCTTATTTCCATCAGACCCTAGAGAGGTACAGGGAACCCTCAACTGTTGCTTCTCAGCTGTGAGGGACTGGATGGAGGAGAACAAATTGAATCTTAATTCTGATGAGATGGAATCAAATAAATAAAGTACTGTTGGCCAGGGTAGCATCAGATATGGGAATAAAAGTGCAGGCTGTCTTAGACTCTTGCACTGGGGTGTTGTGTGGTAGGATTTGTTGAGCATTTCTGTTGTTGCTGTTGGTCTTTTGTACCCTTACTTGAGATTTTGTTGTGATTTATGTGGAAATGGTTCAGT
Organism: Podarcis vaucheri; assembly: GCF_965113315.1. Classification (NCBI taxonomy): domain Eukaryota; kingdom Metazoa; phylum Chordata; class Lepidosauria; order Squamata; family Lacertidae; genus Podarcis; species Podarcis vaucheri. The sequence goes on from NC_138749.1 coordinate 34,967,530, forward strand.
TTGGTTGTGTGAGCCTCTTGGGCTTGCCGATCAGAAGGTTGCTGGTTCAAATCCCCATGATGGCGTGAGCTCCCATTGCTTGGTCCCAGCTCCTGCCAACCTAGCAGTTCGAAAGCACGCCAAAAAGTGCAAATAGATAAATAGGTGCTGCTCTGGTGGGAAGGTAAACAGTGTGCTGCTCTGGTTTCATCAGAAGCGGCTTAGTTATGCTGGCCACATGACCCAGAAAAACTGTCTGCGGACAAACGCCAGCTCCCTCGGCCTATAAAACGAGATGAGCGCTGCAACCCCAGAGTCGTCTGCGACTGGACTTAACTGTCAGGGGTCCTTTACCTTTACCTTTTTATTTATTGTTTATGACTACTTTTGTTATGCTGTACTTATAGATATAGATATTGTGCTGTAAGCTGCCTTGAGCATGGTTTGAACTGTGGAAATGCAGCATACAAATAAACTTATGTATGCATGTGGTCCTAGTCCTTAGGTTCACAGCATGGGCATGGTCCTGAACCTGATGTACCTAGATTGCTGGATTGTGATGATGACCAGAAATGCATTCACCATTTTTTTGCCCAAGCACTGGCTTCACCTTTTCCTGAGATTATTCATGTTTGGAGATCCTTCAGACTTGAGTACTGTAATGGGACTGCCTCTGAAAAGTGTTTGAGAAGTTCAGCTGTTGCAAAAAACAACAACCCCACTGTACCTGCCAGATTATTGAGCTGAAAGCTTTCAATCAGAATACATAACTCCAGTTTTGTAAAAACAGTGCCAATTCCCTAATTGCTTCCAGACTAATTCAAGGTGCTGGTTTTGACTTTTAAACATAGAAATGGCCTATGTTCTGAAAACCATGATGACAACTTGCTCCCACATATGTCCCCCAGGGAGAGGGGTCTTTAACTTCTGATGTCCTTCTCCATGAGCCCCTACAGACCAAGTTCTGGGGGTATCTGCCAGAAGCAGTGCCTATCAAAATGTGTCACCACTTAATGGAGCATCCTCCCTAGGGTGACCCATGAGGTCTGAACACATTGTGGACTTTCAGATGCCAGAACAAAGCTTGGCTCATCCAGATGGCCTTTCAGACATTATGATTTGAGGCCCCTGTTTCCAGATCGGTCTGTTTGTATTGTGCTCTTTTTGTTCTTATGAATTATTGCTGGAATTGTTTAATATATTTCATATTTATTTTGCTCATTTTTTCCTGGTTTATTTTGTTTTATTGTGTGATATTTTTATGTAAATGCATTTGGGCTGCGTTTTATGAAAAATAGGATAAGCAACTAATAAATAAATGTTTCTAATTTCTGCCTGTTAATGAGAAACTGCCTATATTCTAAATCTCCTTAATACCCTATATTAAGGTCTCACATTTTGCTAATTTTTTTTTAGAGGTGGGTGCTGTAATTAGCCAAACTGATGATAACAATTCTTAGTATACAGAAATTTACAGTGCAATCCAAGCCTCTGATCTGTGCTGCCAGTGGGGGTTAGGATTCAATGGCCGTGTGTCCCTCTGCTGATGTCTGGTGACAGGGTGGGCTCCACCACTGTGGAAACCCCCATTACATCTGCCAAAAGTGCAGCAAAGCACATGCTACTGTCAACATGCTCCTGGCCTCAAAACAGGTGATGGATTCTCTGGATCCAAAGCTGGCCCATCACCTGATGAGCCTACAATGCTAGTCTGAAGCTGGTGTAGCAGAATAGGTGGAATAACTGCCCCATCTCTGCCACACTGGCTAGCTGGATTCAGCTGACTGCAGATGCAGCAGAGAATCTTCCACACTATGCTCCCTCAGCCTAGGCACTGCTACTCTGTTAGACTATTCCAGTTAGCTGGTAATTCTTACAACAACCCTATAAAGTGGGTTGAAATTATTATCCTCATGCTGCTGCTGGAGAGCAGAGACTGAAATAGAATGGCTTGTTTCAGGCCACCTTGCAAATTCATGGTTTACAGCTTGCCTTTTTAGACTACACTCCTATATACACTTACTTGGGTGTTAGCTATATTGATTCAATGGGCCTTTCCTCCAAGTAAGCATGCATAGGACTGAGCTGTTGGCCACTCCCACACTCCACTTAAACTAGGGGAAGAGCACTATGCATCATCTGGCAAAACAGGCAGGCGTTATTCCCATAGGCGCCTATTGGAATGAAACAATAACCTTCTCAGAGCCATGCCTGAGAGCTTATTGCTGTGCAATATCAAAGATAAATTGGCAAGTGGGTGGGCCAGGTTTCTGCTTTCTAGCACGTTTGTGCAAGGTTTGAGTTTTGTAAAGGACCAAGGAGGGAAAACTAGGAAAGGAAGATGTGCTCTCAGTCTGCTGTATCTGTTTCTTCCTTTAATACTTTTGAATTAAAGTTCTTAAAATAATATAAAAATGCTCTTCCTATGCCTTTTGAGTGGTTGAGTCTTCCTTGGGCCCCTAGCCTTGTCTTATCTTGATTATCCCCTTTTCAGCTTAAAACGAATAAGCAGCAACTCAGCATTAAAGAGTATCACACCCTACAAATAATACATACTAGATGGTTCCTAGATATGAAGGGCAGGGAATCATACAATCCATTTAACTCAGGTTATCAGGACTTGAGGCATTTTTGTCCTGTTGAAGTCTGTTGAACTAAAACAGCCTAAATCCATATTCTGCTTTAACTAGGTTGAGGATCAAGATTCACAGCGGTTTTAAAGAACAATCTTAGAAGAATTTAGGTAACTGTCTTAGTGCATTTTATTGTATCCCCTTGTTATTACTTTATACAAAAGCTTCCACTTTGAGGAGCCTTTAGCTATTGTCAGCAAATTTTGTCTGGGGATGCCTGTACCAAATTTCCAATGACTTCAGTGAGAATAGTCTAAAAGAGCATTTAAAAAGCTACAGCAACACAAGGGAACTTCAAAGCTTTGTGTATCTGATGGTTGGTATTGATGCCATATACTTAGAATGAGGGGTAAGAGGTATTCCATGATAGATTATTGTACATGACCCAGAGAAGTGAGAAAGTTTCTGAACGGCCTTTGCCTGTTCATGGTTGTTTTGTTCATCTAAACTTTATACATATAGCAAGTCATGTACAGCACAATGGGACACCGTGACAGAAGCTGGAGCACACAGAAACACTACAGTGGTACCTTGGGTTACAGACACTTCAGGTTACAGACTCCGCTAACCCAGAAATAGTACTTCAGGTTAAGAACTTTGCTTCAGGATGAGAACAGAAATTGTGCAACGGGGGAAGCGGGAGGCCCCATTAGCTAAAGTGGTACTTCAGGTTAAGAACAGTTTCAGGTTAAGAATGGACCTCCATAACAAACTAAGTTCTTAACCTGAGGTAACACTGTATTTACCTTCCCGCCGCAATGGTACCTATTTTATGTGCTCACGTTGGTATGCTTTCAAATGGCTAGGTTGGCAGGAGCAGTGGTAGAGTAGCTGCAATCACTAGTATTTCCAGATAGGGCTGGAAATGACCCCATCTGAAATCTTGGATGAGCCACTGCCAGTGTCAATATGACTGAACAATATGTGCCAACTTGGTATAAACCTTCTGTGTCTCTAAATTACGCATTTTTGTTACAAGATCCAAAATTTCACATCTGAGTTCTTTAAGAACTCTTAAATGGATACCATCCTCACCCACTGATTTTGTGGGGTGGGGAGTTTGTCAGTAAGGCCTAGAACATATTCTCTTATCACCGCAATTTGCTTCAGTTCTTCAGGCTCCCTTTCTGAAAATTTCAGTTCAGACACAGATATGTACCCTACATCTTTTGCAGTGAATAAAGATGCAAAGAATTGATTCTGCCTCTCTGGGATCAACTAATCCTCCTTTAGAGTACCTTTAGCAATATTATCATCCGAAAGTACAACCACAACCTTAGCATTGCTCATGATGTACTACAACAATGTTTATTGTTTGTCTTAATATTTTTAGAAATGCCGTTCACATTATTTTCTTTATTTTGCATTCCTTATTGCCTGCTGGCATTTCTTTACTTTCACCAATCCCCTCATTTTTCAGAACTCTTCTCTTCTGAAGCCAAACGTGGTTGTGCTGAACTTCCCTAGCAATTGTTCACTTAGAGATAGCCCAGTGGTCACTGTTTCCAATCTGTTCAACAGATACATCTGGTCTAGGGCAGTATTTAGGATTAAATTTAGGGCTCCCCCTCTTGTCAGTTTCATGGCCAATTATTCTAAGCACTACCTAAAAATTGTACCTCTTCTTTGTCACGACCAGTCAATATGAGGACAATTCAATAATCATTTACTGCAATACTTATTATTTGGCTGCCTCTCTTATTTCATTCTCCACCTCAAGATCACCCTGAGCACTTTGGCGAAAGGGGTGATAGTATTTCCCAAGTAACAAATTATTTGGTAATGCCAGCCACAGCAGTTTTGTGGAGAACACTGACCCTTTTAAAATTTCTAGGGTTTTGTTTCTTTTCATTTCTTTCTCTTTACTTCCTTACTGAAAACTTTCAATATAATGGTGATGATGATGATGATTTCTATGATATTATTATCATTATTGCCATCATTATTATTCAATGCCCTCTTGAACCTACAGAGCAACCATGCTTGCAGTACACCCTTCCCTGTCCTTCCTCATTAATCAAAAATGAACCCTTAAGCAAAAGAAGAAAAGTAAGAAAAGAGAGCTACCAGTAAGTGATGTTTTCCACTAATCTATTTCAGGAAAACAGCTTATATCCTACTGAGAAAAGAGGTGGAAAGATGACATGGGGCAAAGCGTTTTTTACACACACATAAAACCCCCTCCACATTTTGGGTTATTGTAGTGGTAATGCCAGGTGTTTGTATATTTTGGCCTGAGCATTATTTGCTATTTTGTATTCATTTCACTGGAGCCACAGGTATCTTAATACACCCTAATCAGACTACTGATTTCTTTGGTCACTATTGTATTTTGATATTGCATGAGTGGGATGACAAAGTGGTCATTGTGTTGGGGTTAGCGCCTACTCAAGCCATTAGGGAGCCTTTTGTTCAGCTTCAGCCTGTGCTGTAATTCTCCACCCGCAACATCCAGCTAAACTGAAATATATTTTGGCAAAACATGCTGCATAGGCCATGATCCAAGGACACTGTGTGTTCCTGGGCAAGAAACCAAAAGTGCAGTTTGCCCGTACAGCTCGCTTAACCAATGAGGCACACAACTTCTGAAACAAAACATTAGCTTGAGCTCTTTGTCTCAGGGATCTGTGGCAAGAAAATGAACGGAAACATTCCAAGTGTGAATGCATTCACAGATTCGTCTAGATCATCACAATGGCCTCTACCCTCACACAGAACACCAGCAACAAAACTGTACTATTCAAAACCATGATTCTCTTGCCAAAACAAGGGAAATTTATATGGCTTCTGAGCAAGCGCAATTCCATCTGGAAATGAAAATGGATTCACTGGTAAAAATAGTAATAATCAGTAACAATGTGAATGACATGAATGACCACAAGGAATTAGCAGCGTGCACATTCAAAATGTGTTTATACTTCATTTAAGGACAGGAAGTGGCCATTCTAACAAAAACAAACAGAGCTCTTCTTAAGCTTACCTAGAAATACCAGACTACGGAATGATCCCATTGTTAAACAATGAGATGCTCCCAACAGCAAGTCAAAAGGAAAGTACGGTATGTTATTTCAGGGGAGAGATTGGGAATAAGCAATGGCAGCTGAAGGAGAAAGAAAAATGCATTAAGGCTGCTATTCCATGGCACTCAGGAATAAGTCCCACTGAATACATGCATAAGATTGGGCTGTTAACACTTAAAAGTGTGTCTGTTCTTTTTTCACTAAATGCCTAATAGCTACCGGCTTCAACTAGAAAGAGATATGGCATGCTAGGGACTAACAGCTCAAACCACTATGTAGCAGCTGACAAGTTATGCTAGATAGTAGCAACCTTCCCTCAAGAAGGTAGAGAAGATGCTAACATTTCAGATGCAATTTTAGAAGGGTAGCCCTAAGATCCTCTATGATATACCTGGGGAAATACAAAGCAGAATCTGAAGCAGATTTATGTATGTATGTATCTAAATTATATTTTAGGTCCCTTTTCTGGGCAAGTGCCCATTCAAAGCAACTTGCAAGCAAAACAAAAGATTGAAAACAGTACGAAATTCAGAACAGATCTGAGAGCAATCTTGGAGTCATTTTACAGGTAGATTAATGCACCAAGGGACTGAGTGACAAAAAAGACATGGAACAACCAGTTTAAACATGAAAGAGAAGAATTTAACTTAGCAACCTTCAGCCTAGGAAAAAAGTCATTTTCTCTAGAAATGTATGTTGTAAGTAGCTTATAGAATGTGCCAGGTCACTAAGCAGTTACAGTTCTAAGGTTTGCTATTAGGTGATCATGGGCATGTAGAAACAGAGATCAACTGTAATCTCATCAAAATAATCCGAAGGCTGTACAAAATGGACAGATTATAATACATTGCTTCTCTGTTCATCTAGATAGAGCCATCTAGAACTTTATTCTTCTCCCTACTGAGTGGAAAGACTGGGGCAACGTCCAAAGCAGAGCAATTCAAGCAGGCATGGGAATAATAACCGAACATCAAAGCTGAAATTTCTAAAGACTTCACTAAATTCAATAGGATGGCAGGAAGTAGTCTGTCCTGCCACATATTTAATAGATATTAAGAAACTGGATACCCAGTTCTTCTCAAAGGAGAGGTCCATTCAAGATCCCAATTCCAGTATCTTCTTTTTGTCTTTTGGGAAGTTTTGTTTTCATTATTTACCTATTGGAGACTTCTACACTCTTTCAAGATGGTGATACTGTGAATGTTAGATGGTGTAAGGAGGAATTTTTGTCATCAGAAAATCAGCTTTCTTGAGCTATATTCCTTTGCACTTCTAAAAAAATACTGGGATCAATATCCTCATTCATAACACTTATTGAAATAAAGGTAGGTACAAAAGAAGACAAGAAGAAGAAATAATTATGAGGTTTCGCTGTTTTGTTTATCTTCTAATTCTTTTAAGTATGCAAAAGATAAAGGACTATATTGAGAGAGGTATGGTCCAGCCAAAGTTAAACTTCTGAATCCTATTGGATCTCCTTTCTGCCACTGGACTCATTAGGACTTCAAAATGTTTAACTTTTGGCTGGATCATGATCTTAATCAGCATTCCTATACACAATTATCTGGGAATAAGCTGAATTTGACTCAGTGAGGTTTACATCTGAATAGTTATATGCAGGATTGTGCTGTTTTGTCCATAGTGACTAATTGGATTGTGTTTTCAGCATTAAATGCAATATGTAAATAGTTTTGCATTAGTCTCTATCTCAGAATATAGTCTGCATATCCAGAAACTGGAAGCCATTCACTTGCTGTATTATGTCCTGAGGCTTCTCCCCTAATATATATCCTTGCCAAACCTGTGCAGCATAAATACAGCATGGGGCGAATTAGTGTATCTTCCCCTGAAGGCTCCAGAGAAGGAATTATTCTAACCTGGGGTAGAATTCTTTCCTCCCTGAATGCTACAGGTCTTATACCTCACCCAGGGTTCAGTCTCCTGGATGGTGAGGAGCCTTCCAACAGTTAATGGCCTAAATAGAAAGGGGGATACTTTTATTCCAATTGAACTTGCCTGGAGCAAGTCCAGTTTCTCATGCATGGTAATGGAGAATGGGATTCCTAACCACTTGCCAATGTCTTGTTTACAAACATGCTACTAACTGCATTTTGCTTTGCATTTTCAGAACAAAAACATAGCCATCAATTCTCGAGTCTTTCATTTCATACTCCTCAGTCAACATACCACTCTGTTTATTGTCACAGGCAAATATAAAGTAATTATATTAGGTGCAAAGGCATTCTCTCTAATCAGCTTCCTTAGTGATCAATTATCAAATCTTTTTGTACTGCACTGAACAAAAATACAATTTAAGTGCTTAGAAGGAAAAGGCTTTGCTCTTAGTATGATGCTGAACAATACTACTTGCCGTTGTGAGGAAGTTCACTTATATTCCAAGATCACAATTTATGAATCTGTCACTTCATTCTCAGAAGCCTGGCAAGAAGCAGCCTCTGTGTTTAAGACTTTCATACATTACACTCTGAATGTCACACTCTGTGCATGCCTAAGGCCATATCTGTCAATAGCAAGCCCATTTTTAGCAGAACTTTTTAGTGTGTATGTTACGTAACAGGACTTATATGAAGACTTCACTAATAAGAAATATACTTATTTCAGGGTATAAGTGAAATAAACTATATTGGTTCTTTAACCATTATAACCCACCCAAATCCATCAGAGCAGTTGGTGTTTATAATGCAACATCTGAAAATCAAAATTGAAAAAGAAATCTAATTAAGATATGTATTGCATTGCATTGCATTGCATGGTGCTGTGCAACCCACATTTCAATTTAAATCATGCCCAGCTTCCCTGCAAGGTCTATTAAAAGGACTGGAGACCCTATAAAGTCCACATGGTAGACTGTACGCAAAGTAACCTGCTTGAGTTTTACATTGATGACAGTTTGAGGCTGCATTTCTATACACACTTCTGAGTAGGTATGTATAAGATTGTGCTATAAATATATGCTATTTACAACAGTGAAATTACTCCATACGTACATCACCTGCCTTTGTCAGTTTGGGATGTCTTGTACCATGGGTCTCCTACTTGATAGACCTAGTCTTTGCAATATGACATTCATCAGTGCTGGTGGAGGGAACTGCAAGTTCAGTAGTCTGAACTAGGAGAATCAGGGACAGAAAGTTGGGAGTTGGCTTAATTCATGGGCTGCAGGGACTTTCTTTGGAAAGCAACTTTGCTGCCTGCTTATCAGTCTGCACTTCCTTTCACTATTCTCAGCTTGTATAGTGGTAAATAAAGCAAATATCGGGGGGGGGGGAACCATCTTAAGTCTCTAGCCCTCTTACATCCATAGGAAACTCAATCCTATGGTGCTACCCCAAGACTTCTGACTATTCAGGAGAGAAAGAGGGCATGTAACAATAAAAATAGATACAATGCTTACATTCAGAACTTAGCTTTGTGAAGTCAGCTGCTGCCTGACTTATTTTCTCATGGAATCACTAGACAGAATACTGAATTTAGAATATCTCTGTGGGTGAGGCTCTCAGAGCTTCTTTAGGTGAGGAAAATAATGATGGTTTTCTTCTGATCTTTCAGTACCTCATTTCTTTTGCCCCAGCAACACCCTTCTAGTCTTTAAAATACATACTAAAATACTGAAAAGGGTTAAAGGCAACACTTTGTCTTTTGGGTCTTCTGTAGGCTGAAGAAAAACAGAAAAATATCAATTTTTAGTTCATGGCTTAAAGAAGGCCTAGCAGCCAAAACATCACCTTTAACTTGGTGACTATTTCTGAGTATCATTTGCTATTTAATATTGTAGTTTACATGCTGGTGCTGCACCATTAGGAACACCAGCCTCTCTCTCTCTCTCTCTCTCTCTCTCTCTTTCTTTCTTTCTTTCTTTCTTTCTTTCTTTCTTTCTTTCTTTCTTTCTTCAGCTCATCTCCTTAGGAAGATTGGTCCTATGATACACACCATGCTACATTTTCAGAAAAAAAAGTTCTTGGGCAAGACTTAACTAAGTTCTGCTTGACCTTGATTGTAGCTCCCTCAGCTTAAAGCTGCTTCTCTGCCCCACAAGAGCTCTAGTGCATGCTTATTGTTGAAAAACATCTGGAAACCTGCAGCAGGAAAAGCAGTTGCAGGGATGGGGTGGCGTTATAGTGGAAAAGCTGGAAAATGTTAAACATTACCTCCCAACTACCATTTCTTTGCTGGAAACTGCCCCCATGTGAAGCTGCCTTCTCCTAAAGAATGAACCATTGCATTTGAGTGTAACATTTAGTTTGGTCCTAAGATGCAGTCAAATGTAAAATCAATCCACACAGTCTTCCGTGTGTGCTGACCTGTGACAACTTAGCCGAGAGCCAATGCAATTGACTCAAAACACTGGCTGCTATGAGTTTAGGTGGTCATACAACTGCCCTAAATTTGATATACAGTGTGTGCTGTGCATCTCAATGCTGCTGAATGTAGACTGAAAGTCATATATTGCCTTGGTGTGTTCTAACTCTAGAATAGGAAATAGTTGGTCCTCCAGTTGTTTTGGACTAAAATTTGCATGACCTGACCATTGGCCATTGGCCATGCCAGCTAGGGATGATGGGAGCTGTGTGGTTGGATTGGCACAGGTTCTCCATCCCTGGTCAAAGTGATGCATCTAACCTTTATTTTCTCCTGATGAAAATAATACTATACATGTTGGGTAAGCTGTCTTGACACCCCATTTCAATTTTCAACAATTGGAAATGCCACATTGAAACAAGTTTGTGCGCATCTTGTTTCAATTTTTGTTCCTAAATACTTTCTCATTGGCATTCCAATGAAAAGTAAGAATTCACATATCAGTAATTTTCCATCCCGTGATACCTCCATCAACTGAAGCTAATATCTGTTTAGAAACATGTGAACATCCGTATGAAACACCCCTGTGAATTTGGCTTGTAGCCTACAAACAGCAGCACATATTTGGAAGGTTAAAATGCGCATGGAGGCTGCAGAACTAAATTGCTATCCCCGGCCCCAGTCCTTTCAGAAGCCTGCACATCTGCTAATGAGAAGCAGCAAGGAATACGAGGCAAGAAAGGATGAGGCATCAGGGAAAGAATTGCAGGAAGGAAACAGTCAGATGGAAATGAGAAGTAGGTGGACAGTCAGCAGCTTGATGAGACCTAGCAGTCTGGGATCAGCTAGATATGCAGAAATAAGTGAAGATACTGTTACATGCCACCCCAATCTCCACCGTGCAGTGTGAGAGACTTCAGGGCTTCCAGGTGCTTACCCAGGGTTTGTGTTTCCTTTTGGGAATAAGGCACAGCAGAGACTGTGGTGTCTCTATGATATATGGTTGATATCTGACTCAATTAACTGGGACATCTACACTAGGGCAGCAGGCAGGAGGTAGGTCAGCTTCTCCTGGTAGATCACTGAATGATTTGCAGGGACTTCTGCAAATCAGCAGGGACTTCTGATTCTCAGTTGTTTAATAATGGCAACATAACAAAGGCTTTAGTCTTCCCTTTTCTCCAAATCAGGCTGCTATAATATCCCTCATCATTAGTAACACAGATGCAAATGGGTTCATGTATAGGGAGGTCATGCTCAAGTGTGATTCTGCCCCATTCTAAATTTTGCTTTTATCTGACTCTGATTGGTGGACCTTAGGATTCTAGCAAAAATTAAATTAAATGCCAGGTGACTATGAGCAAGAGTGTAGCCTTTATATTATTACATATTCCAATAATACCCAGCCCTTCCTCCAAGGAACTCAGGGCAACACACGTGGAGGTGATCTTATTTTATCATTTTAACAACCTTGCACGATAGTTTTGACTAAGAGATTCACCAAAAGTGAACTTCATGGATGAGTGAAAATTTGAACAACAGTGTCCCTGGTTCAAATTTACTATAACATCCTAGCTTTTTAATTCTTTACAGTTTCATGCCAGAATTAATAATGTCTGGTTTCTAAGTTTCTAAATCAATAATATATTACATAGTACTGAAGCTGTTTGTAACTATCAAGGGGGTACAGTTTCTGTGAAAAACCCATTAAAGTGAAGGTGTAAGGAAACAGTTCTTGGTCAATTGCACCCATACAGGTCTTTGTCTTTTCTCCTTAAATGCTGTGCAGTTTTGCTGTGTTCTTCTATTAAAAAATAAGAATAAGAGCAAATGCATGGAACCTATGGCTCCAGAAAAGTGTATGTTTAAATGTGTTTAATTTATTAATATGACTTCCTTATGCTATGTTTGGAATTCACCTTTTCTTGTAAAAAGAAAGTTTTAATGTGCTGCTTTGTATGATACAGTCGAAACAGCATAGACAATTCTTATCTATCTGTGTCAAATAAAGGGGAATAATGTACCTGTGTCAAATATAATTACACCCTTGGGATATACAGCATAAGCCTGTGCATCTTAAACCAGTCATTTTCATTTCTGATTTTTAAATTTATACTTCAAACCTATGTTTGTATTTCCATTACTCCCATGATGGTACCTGGGCAGGAATACTGCCACGCAAGGCATTCATCAGTGCTGTTTCTCAAACCACTATGCAAATTAGCCCTGAAGGATGCTCTTAAAACATCAAGGCTTTATCTGAAAAGCAAGCTCAAAGTGTATTTTCATTTCTTTTCCTTTTTTATTTTTAAAAACAAAGATCCATTTAAAAAATGGAATAAAATTGTGATCTGCTCCATCTTTTTCTATGCAGCATTGTATCATAGATTATTTTCTGTTGGATTCTCTTACGATTCTAGATTTTAATGATGCAAGAACAGAGCTTCTGCTGCTCCCTTTGAGAAGCCATTTCAATGACGTACTTTGTCATTAGGAAATATGTGGTGATAGCCTGCCTGTGTTTTCCAGTGCTCAGCTGCACCTCATTCACTGCTTCAAGGTATTCCCCCTTGCACCAATCAAACTCACACCTTTTTCCATGTAAGGCCAAATGCTGCTTTCAAAGGCAAGCTTTGAACATCTCCTGCTATTAATGGTAGCTTTGTGCTACCACTGCACCCTAAGTAAGGGTGCAATCAGTGCCCTGAACAAACTAAGACTTAACACATTCCCATCCATTCCATTTGTTTATCAGTAAAGTAAGGGCATATTCATAAGGGAGCTCTATGAACATCTGTTAGGCTCCCATGTGTAGCTTCAGAATGTTATTATAAAAAGAGAGCCATATTTAAATTGTATTATGTTCTGGTCAATGTATCTCTTTTACTGATTTACAAATTAGGAATGCCTTCTTAGAATTGCCAGTGGAAACACCCTAAGGCTGTAATCTTAAAGGAATTTACTTTACAAAAAAGCCTCTGCAAAACATGTGGGGTTGTTCCTAATTAAACGTTCATACGATCAGGGTTATAGGGCAAGGCTTCTGTGCCTTCAATTGTTATGTAAAATAGCGAATTTCCACAGGTGTAACATGTCATGCAAGGTATATCTACTGAAATTCATAGAATCATAGAGTTGGAAGAGACCACAAGGGCCATCGAGTCCAACCCCCTGCCAAGCAGGAAACACCATCAGAGCACTCCTGACATATGGTTGTCAAGCCTCTGCTTAAAGACCTCCAAAGAAGGAGACTCCACCACACTCCTTGGCAGCAAATTCCACTGTTGAACAGCTCTTACTGTCAGGAAGTTCTTCCTAATGTTTAGGTGGAATCTTCTTTCTTGTAGTTTGGATCCATTGCTCCGTGTCCGCTTCTCTGGAGCAGCAGAAAACAACCTTTCTCCCTCCTCTATGTGACATCCTTTTATATATTTGAACATGGCTATTCCTTTTTCTGTACAACCATGAAACATACAGACGCATCCAACCACCCTCAGACCTGAAGGTCATCCTAGCATTGGACTCCTACCTGCAACTCCCATTCATTTCAGAGGAACATGCTTACAAGGAAGTATACTTAGGACTGGAGCCTTCACAGTGTTGTGGACCACAGCTATAAACATACATTCTGAAGCATTTGCACCTGCATACTGGCAATTATTTGCACTGATGGACAATGCAAGAATTAGACCATATGCTTTGGAAGTTGTAAGTATGCTTTGGCATTTGTACCCAGCAAAGTCTTCTAACCACATCATCACCAAAAGAAACCCACATCATTAAGCATATAAATATTTGTTCTTATCTTGCCTGTATACACTATCATAATACAGCATCATAAGATGAGTCTGCTGGATCAGACCAATGGCCTATCTACTCCAATATCCTGTTCTCACACTGGTCGAACAGTTGCCTGTGGGAAACCAGCAAGCAGGATTTGAGCACAAGAGCACTCTCCCCTCCTGTGTTTTCCAGCAACTGGTATCATTATTTATCATTTATACTGCCATGTGCTTTACAATGTTTATTATTGTTACCCACACAGCAATGCTATGAGACAGGTCCACCACTATGGTTCCCACTATTATTGCCAGTGGGGGGACTGAAGATCAATTCCAAGCTCAGCTCTCTACCAAGGAAGTTATTTATTCTTATTCTTTGGTGCAAGGGTTCACCCCTGGCCAGCTCTCTGAGGTCCACATGCTAGCAATGGTTGGCCCATGGATGCTTGTTTACATGACATGAAGGCTGGCAGCATCAACCCTGCTGTGTGGAAGAAATCCCTTGTAGATAACCACAGTGCTTGGAGACACAGACTGTCAGGTTGTGCATCCATAGCAGTGACCAGAGGAGAAATGACTGCAGGAGGAGTGCAGAAAGAAGAAATGCCATGGTGCACCTGTAGCAGCAAAACTGGAAACCTTCATCTGCCCCAAATGCAACAAAAAATGTCTCTCTCTCTCTCTCTTAGTGGTCTCTACAGCCACAGCACGTGCTGTAACCTTCCAACAGTTTGAATTCACCCTCAAAGCATGCTCCTCCATTGTCTCCTCAGACAGATAGATGCCAAGATAATAAAGGTGAATAGGGCAGTGCCCCATCAAACACAGTCTACTCTAAGCCAGCCCCCACCTGTCTGCCTTCTTCCTTACATCTGATCAAGGCATTGGCATTGTCTGCTGCCAGCTTCCTCCATTTTAGTCTTATTGTTACCCCTGTAGACCTCAGTAGAGAGGAGGATGGGGACAAAAATAGAATGACTTTGGCTCTTCCTGTCATTGACTCTGACTCAGCCTACCATGGGTCTCCTAGCTTCCCACTCTGGCAGTCCCAATTGGCATCAGGCCACATTGAGTCTAGCTATCCCACACTCTTGCATGCACACATACAAACGTACATTGAACAAACACGTACAACTGTGAGTCATTCAGCAAACACATGACACACAGCCTCCTACCTCAGCTGATCCATGCAGATAATTTGAGGAGCAGGTTATCCTGTCCCCATTCATCAAATGATTGATCTGATAATCAGGATTTGCATTCCCAACAAGACTCTGGGTGGAGAAGCCTATCCCATCCCTGTGTTTCCTTTTGAAAGGGTTTTGTTTGGTTGCTGCTGCTTCTGCTGCCCTAAAATCAGTGAGTTCTTGTAGACACAGGAAAACGTAAAGGGGTGGGGGTGCTGGATCAGGCCCTCATGCTGGGGTTTAGCCACCCCTGCTCTACACACTGAATTGCACAGTCCCACTCACCTCTATATGCTATACAGAACATGTGCTGTTTACCTGCTTACCACAGTATTTGGGGGTGGGGGAATATTTGGAAAAAATATGAATTCTAAACATGATTATACCAATATGAGGTATTATTCAAATGTCTGTTTAAGGCTGCTTCACATATGACATTATCTGCACCTGTGTACATTGTCACATCTGGTGATCGTATTTTGATAAATGTATTTTCATTGGAAGTGCTAAAATATACTACATAATCTTCACATCTAAGAGTATACACCCATGTAGGAAAAACACAGAGTGTGGAATGATCCTTACAAACTGGCTATTCTTATGAATTAGGGGACATTCCCAAGAGTCATGGAATGTAATTCTTTGTTATTTTGGGTCAAAAAAACTCTCACTATGTATATTTAGATCATACGATGTTTTCTCTAGATTAAAAATTCATGCCAACACCCTTTAAAAATTCCTTTTGGTCTTTTGCAATGAATAAGCAAGACAGCATTTATGAAAACAGTGTTCTATGAAATCAGATTTCCATTTATTAAGCATGTAAATTTCTTTCATTATTTTTCCTCTGAAATTTCTGGGTAAATCTCTCGTATAAACTGCTTGCTGCTTTATTTAATTATCAAAAGAAAGCCAAGTATTTCAGCTATTCTAACTGCATATACCTGCAAATTCTTAATGCTGCATTTAATTAAGCAGCATTTAACTACAGAACTGGGCGATTGCAATATAAAGATTTCATATGTGTCAAGCATCAGAATAATCTATTGGTGGATTATGAAAGTCTGCATACTTAATGCAAAGGAAAGTGATAAACTGTTATGATTCTATGCATTCTAGGCCCAATGGAAACAAACCATTATGTGAACCCTATCTAAATACATGTACAGCCCCATGTTACACATTTCTACTCAGATGTAAGCCCCAATGAGTTCAGTGATACTCTGAATTAAGTGTGTATTGCATCTTTATAATATAAAATTTAAGAGGATATAAACAAGGACCACTAGCACATAATAAACACCCTAAAGTGTGTTATTTACCAGCAATAATGCACATACTGTTTTTGTCGATCAATTTTATCTTTGTAAAGTGAATTGTTTACAATTGCAATCTCTTTTGACAGGGTCAGCATTCCAGATTATATATACTGAAGCAGTTGTATTTACCAATGCCTTGTTTTGTTGTGTATCAAATAAGTATTGATATATATGCTTACATGGGCTAGCATGATGCAACAGTAACTCCCCTGTCTTACTGAATGCACCTGAAGAAACAATTTAAGCAGAATAATTCAAAATTTCAAAGACATGGAAATATGTAAGTCTTCCCACCCTCTCCAAATTATCAAGCGTAATGTTTTTCTAAATTAATTTACACATTGCAGCAGTTTCTCCCAATATTTACAATAAGAAATTCGTATCTCCACTTGTCATTCAATATAACTGTACATCCAAGAGGCTTATAATAATAGCCTTTAATTAAACTGGTGATTGTTACAGGGTTTTCTGTTGCCCTTTGAAGGTCTTAATTATTAGTTGTATCCAGCCTTTTATGGCACATAGATGGTTATATTAAATAATTGCCCATGGAAATATTGTGATTTTTGTCTGTTTTAATCAGATCCTTGCATTTTGAGGTTTTAAAACGAATAACGCTCCCCCTCCCCTTCCATGCGGTGTTACATTAGCATGCTAGGATATATATAAAAAAGGTGGCTTTTATGGGAATAATTGTTAAGCATGATGCATGTAAATGAGCTGTTTTTCTATGCATGGCTAGCAAAAGTGCTAATTAAATAGTTGGTATTCGAGGCTATGTGCGTTCATTGTTTAGTGACACACAAATCCAGCGATGTGTGCCAGCAGACATTTTAAGTTGAATGTTTTCTCTTCTGCGGTCTTTGTCATGAGATGGTGGCACCATGATGAGAACACTAGTGTAAGCAAAATACTGAAATATGCTTTAATAATGTTTTAACCATGTAGCAACACCAGCCTAGTTCCGTAATGAATTTTTAATTTCTTCATATAAGGATGTTCCGAGTTATCGCTGATGCATATTAAATCATATACATGAGTCATTTTCTCACTAAATTTGCATAAAATGGCTAAATGCTAATGCACCAAATGGGGTTTACTATATATGGTACAGTAAATATGCCCTTGCAAGCTCGCTGCAATCAATCTCCAGTATTTCATTAGCAGCTTACACAGGGTGGGGTCAGAAATGGGGGGGGGGAGAAATAGGAAGGGAGGGAAATGTTGTGTTGCTTCCTAGAATATGATTACATGATACAATGGTGACAATATATGTGAAGATTCGGATTTATGTAAGTTTTCCAAACGAGAAATGTAGAGAAATTAGCTTTCTGAAAGCATTGGTCCTATTCATATACAGTATGTCAGCAAAGCTGTTTGTGCATTTTTTGCATTTGATTTTGAATGGCAAATTAAAATTTTTATATATATATATATATATATATATATATAATTTTACTTGTTCTATGCACATTTAGTCCAAATTCTGGCAGCATTTTGATATTTCCCATGTGCCAGTTAAGCAGATGATGATGATGAGAGAATCAGTTCTCTTCCACTGTCTATTAATTGTACCTACCTCATATTCATGCATTATATACCACTCCTCTTTAATTCACACATAATAAGCTAGTATGAAGGCTATGGCATTGGCATGCCTAGCAATATTATTAGGCCAAACAACTGGGTCACGTTAAAAAAAAAAAAGACTTCCTCTTTTCTCTCTGCTGCACCCTACCCCAATCATTTTGCCATCCAAAACATCTTTGCACCTGGTGTTGCATGTGTGTGTGTGTGTTTGGGGCATGCAATTCAAAAATAAATGTATGATTTGCCCTACAGTTATTTTAAATTAGTCCTGATAAATAATTAAGTAATGCATAATATATTATTTAGATGCGATGGTCTTAAGAATTTGAGTGGTATTTCAACTACAATTAGAGTAATTTATTTATCAGTAAAAAAAAAATGATTTACATAATCACAGTTCAAAATCCAGTGGACTGGAGAGATATCAGAAAGACATCCATGAGTGTGATAATGACTTAAGCATTAGATTGACTTAATAATGTAGCAATATCATATACAAGATGCTGGAATCTCTAATATCCCTTGTATTTGATGAATCATTTTTAAATGATGAAGGTGCCCGTATTGTTTTCTGCTTCTTATGCAGAACTATTAGGGAGAGAACTAGCAGAGGCAATGTTTTTCTACTATCTTTTTTTGTTTTTGTTTTTTTAAATACTAGAAGAGATCTGAGCTGTAGTCAATAACTAGGGTACTCTGAAAAACACTTTGCTTTTTTCCAGATGATTCGGACAAACAGCCCAATCCACAAACCAGTTAAGCCAAAGACATAAATATTTATAACTCAAACCACAAATCAATCAAGCCACAACCACCGGATTTAAGCCAGTTTAGGTGCTACTGAAATACATCAGCTCCTTTTTAATCAAGAATCAAAGTTAAAAGCAAAAGCAAAGGCCCAAAGCTCATTATAGTTGGAGACTGGGCTAACGTGCCTCATATTAGATATGTCACATTATGGAATATTCCTCAGGAGTAAATAGTTGTTTGTTTGTTTACCATATTTATAGAGTAATCCTAAATAGGATAGAGAGTGGTTAAATGCCACTATTTCCAAAGTTCTGCTAGACTGCTGTAGTCAAGGCAGAAGGTAACTGTGATTTTTGTTCCTTCTGATTTAAATGGGAGGTAAATTAACCAAGCCACTTCAGGATTTACAGAGTTACGGAGCCTGATCTGAAAGACTTTTGGGGCAAGAGAGAGCTCTGAGGAGAACCAAGTGACCCCTTAACGTGCCTTTTGAATCTTCTGAACTGCTCTGGATTGAACCCTACCCCTCAGTGGTATATTTACACCCGTGGAGCTTTCTATAGGTATACCAGAGCTGCTTCTGGGGTGGGTGGACTAGCCAAGAAGAAGAAGAAGAAGAAGAAGAAGAAGAAGAAGAAGAAGAAGAGGAGGAGGAGGAGGAGGAGGTGGTGGTTTGGATTTGATATCCCGCTTTATCACTACCTGAAGGAGTCTCAAAGCGGCTAACTATCTCCTTTCCCTTCCTCCCCCACAACAAACACTCTGTGAGGTGAGTGGGGCTGAGAGACTTCAAAGAAGTGTGACTGGCCCAAGGTCACCCAGCAGCTGCATGTGGAGGAGCGGGGAAGCGAACCTGGTTCACCAGATTACGAGTCCACCACTCTTAACCACTACACCACACTGGCGTCTCCGGGGTGGTGCAGAGTCATCCAAACAGCCCTCAGCTGGCCTTTGACCAGAGTTAGCTTTGCTATATTTTTACTATATTTATTATAATGCCACAAATATTTTCCAGCAGACAACACAAACTGATAAAATGCAATTAAAAGACACAATAGCCTAAAATAACCACTTCCAGCACATTTCTAGCTTTAAAATTCCCCAGCAAAGTGAAGGATAAAAGCAGGTGATTAATATATGCAATGATTTGAAACACTATGAGCACAGGTTTTTTTAAAGTTTTGTTTAAAAAGAACAAAAAACCCTGGGAGAATTTTTTAAAAAACCTTTTCGTTTGGTGCCAAAGTGACCAAAAAGAAGGTGGCACAAGATCCTTCCACAACTACAAATGAGGAAGGTCTCTCTCTGGTAGTCACGCATTTCATTTTAGTTGGCAAAGGCACCTGGAATGGGGCCTCTGAAGAGGATTTCATTGTTTGGGTTGATGTATCTGAGAGACAGTGATCTTTCAGGCATGGCGGTCTCAAACCATTAGGAACGTACAAGGATAAAACCAACACTTTGAACTGAGCAGGAAACAGACTGGGAGCCAGTGCAACTAACAAAGCAGTGCTTTGGTATGATCAAATCACCAGCACCAGCTAACAACCTGGTAGCCCTACTTTGCACCAACTGCAGTCTCTAGCCCACTGTACAACACATTGCAATAATTGCAATAATCTACATCATTTGTACTATGAATGTATTTATTGTAGGTCATTGAAGTTACCGTATTTTTTCCAGGAACACTGCATTTTCAATACTATGTAGATGTTAAAGGCATAAATTTTTATATTTCTGCCATTCTAAAGTCATTGTGTTCGATCTGGTTCATTCATTGACCTAAAACCAACAAAATAAAACAACGCTGGGCATGATGCTGTTGAAGTCCCATTGAGCACATGGTTAATTCTGCCAGTAGCATCTGTTAGACTTCAAAATGCTTGCCTCTGACTGAATATATACCTCCATAAACATCCTAGAGATGCTCCATCCCTAAGCATGCAAAAATTAATCCTTTTAAAATCAATGGGATTTGTTTCCAGATAATGTGTTTAGGATGGCGTCCCATCTGTTTCATATTCAATGTGTACATCAAAATAGTTGCTAGCTCTCTGTTCTGTAGCACCTGCCAACCTGGACTCATTTGGAAGGTAGGGCAGGATAAAGATTTAATAAACAAATAAAATGTGAAATATAACAAACAATACCAAAACATTTGATCTATAATAAATGCAGGCTTTCTGTTCCCTGACCGGTCCAACCTTTTCTCATAAAACTGCAGGACCCTTCCAGATGCCTGCTCACTCTCCCAGAGCCCAACTTCAGGATGACCAAATCACAGAAGAAACACAGTGCAATCCTATCAAGGTCTATTCGGAATTACATCTAATTGAGCTTAGTGGGGCTTACTTGCAGGTATATAGAATTAACCCTTAACCAAATAAATAAACAGGTAGAAAAAATGGAATGAGAGAAAGAGTGGGTGGAGGGAGAGGGAGAGAATATTTTTCAGAGTCTCTCCTTTAACATACCCTAATAATTCATTTCTAGTCACATACATCTACTGAGTCACATAAATTGAGACAAGAGAAGACTTTTTGATCAGATATTCTTGAAGAATATAGTTCTATATCCATTCCTACAAGGAAGTAGTTTCGTACCTATAGATTGTGGAACCTAAATGGTCCAATAATTCCTACCCTCCAAAGCGGCTCAAATTACAGGTGGCATTTTTTGAAAAGTACTCCCCCCCTTTTTCATTTTTTCCTGTAAGTTCACAATTGTTCCTGAACATTGAGTTATTTGTGCAGATACATTCCATCCTCCCTCCAAGAATCTCATGGATAGATGGTGCATTTCAGATCTTTAATTACAGGAAACCATAGGACCATGTCTTCTCTTGATAACAATATTTCTTTATAACCCAAATTATTTTTTACTTGAATATTTTGCTGCCCTGGACAATCATAAGAAAGTGTGTTTTGCTTTAAAATTCATGACACTATACTTGCTGTAAACCATCTTTCTGTAAGCCATGCTAGAAATGCTTTACCAATGGATGGATGTGGCTTTAGAACAACAAAATAAACTAGCTTTTTCTATGCCATTTTTCAGAAGTTGCCTTAGACAGAGTCAAACCTTCAGTCTATTTAGCTCAGCATTGCCCACATAGACTAACAGTAGCTCTGCGGAGTTTCTTATGTGTAGATGCCAGGGACTGAACCTGAGACAAGAAGAAGAAGAAGAAGAAGAAGAAGAAGAAGAAGAAGAAGAAGAAGAGGAGGAGGAGGAGGAGGAGGAGGAGGAGGAGGAGGAGTTTGGATTTGATATCCTGCTTTATCACTACCCGAAGGAGTCTCAAAGCAGCTAACATTCCCCTTTCCCTTCCTCCCCCACCACAAACACTCTGTGAGGTGAGTGAGGCTGAGAGACTTCAAAGAAGTGTGACTGGCCCAAGGTCACCCAGCAGCTGCATGTGGAGGAGCAGAGACGCGAACCTGGTTCCCCAGATTACGAGTCCCCCTCTTAACCACTACACCACACTGGCTCTCTGTGTTCTGCCACTGAGTTATGGGGTTTTAATATTTTAGGGAATGCTTTCTTGTTATTTACATGTGGTGTCTTCATGACATATATTATCTTCTGTTTTAAAAGGTTCAATAGTGTAAGCAAGCATGTTCTATTAATACAATATACTTATGATGGTAGAAGACATCAATGATACTGAAGAGGATCTATCACCTCCTTCTTTCTAGCTAACACCGCACTGAAACAATATTGGCATAATGAAAATTGCTAGTCCTTAAGGAATTGCAAGATTCCTTGTTGGTTTTGGCTTGTGCTTAGACAAGTATTATGGGACAATTGCCAACACAGCCAATAATACCTGGCAATCATCCCATACCTAATCCTATGTGACGTCCTCCAGGCATATTTTCAATATCTACATAGAATGGATGCTATTGTCATAAAGTACAAAAAGTGATCTAATACATTGCATTAGATTAATCTCCAGATACATGGGATTCAGACTGCAACTATTCCAATCAGTGGGATCTTTGCTGCTGAATTCAGGGTGATATGGATTGTCTTCTTAACATCCCAACCTGAAATACATTTAGTGGAAGCAAATGTCCTCCCAATAAATATGTATTTGTGGATTGAGGACTCTGGTTGTTGTTGCTGATAAGCAACTTGTTTGCCCGTGTTTGGCTTGCAGAGCAGTTGTGGGGTCATAATGTGCAAATTGCTCCCCAAACTTTTTTTTAAAAAAAACTGGAGCAATTGATGTGTTTTCCAGTTGTAATGTGAAATGAAATACTTATGTAGTTGGTTCCTGTTATAGCGTTTGCTTACTTCTTAACAACATAGGCCTCTAATTTTAGCAACAGCTGCCTGTCTATCTATTTGCCAGAATACATATTTGGACATATTTATGCACACAGGCATTTACTCACATATGCATACATTAGTCAAGACTAAAAATAACTGTCTTCTCTCTAAGCATGGGCCATTGTGAATACATGCAATGTTACTTGTAAGTATAAAAAATTTCACAAGATGGAGGAATTGAGAATGTATGAACTATTCCAGCATGCAGCGTGTACAGATGCCCATATACCGGCAATTTTGTAGATGAACTGTACAATGTATGGGTGTGACCACATAAACACCTATTGTAGAACCATTTCCGGAGCCTCTACCTATTTTGCAAACAGAATCTCTTAACATTTTGGAAGCCAACCAGCCACTATAATTAAAAACAGATAACACTGAGCAATAGAGCTGGATACCAGCAGGTATTAGAATGCTACTTTTTAAAAAGAAGTATGTTTCCAGAGTGTCTATTTTTCAATAAAATAAACTCAAGCTCACAAAAGCACACTGGACAAACAGAGAATATACACAATAACAGACCCTGCTGATGTCAACAGTTCCATAAATAACAGTATTATTTCCATATTCTGGACCTTGGCTAATTAAGGATACACAGACACATACAACTCTGGCTTCTTCATCAGCTTATTAGAAAGTCCATTAAGGTAGTATTCCAAGTTATAGCTCATCAGCTGCCTCTAGAATAAGAAATTTAGCACTGCCCATATCCTGGGCACTCAACATTAGTCAATTAGTCATTAGGGGGGGAAACATTGTTGCCAGTGTAAGTAAAACATTTGCTTTGACAAATTCAGCAGGTGTATGACTTATTGTAACAGACCAACATCCATTGAAGGCTGCAATCTGCCAGCCCTATTGAAACCAGAAGGAAATGTGTACTTGTCCTCTTATGCTCTTTGACTGGTTTTCTCTTTAAGCTCAAGTCAAATTCTTTCTTCCCTTCCTCTTTGGCCTATTGGCATGGGAGAAAGCAGTCTCCATGCCACACTGAGGTGGGTGGATTTAACTCCCAGTTGAAGAGTTAAGATGGTATCATTAGTTGCGCACAGCATGATTTCCCTCTAATCCTCTCTGGAACTTACAACAAGTTTAAATGTCCATGCATGATGTTATTAACTGGCTTTAGTGAGTACTTAAGACACGGAATGTTTTAAAGCCACCTCTAGACATGTTTTACTGTACCTAGCAACAAAGGTGCAGCTAGCCAGTGCAGACTACATTTTGCAAAGACTGGAGGAGGGAGAGAGAACTACATATGTAGGTGTTATTCCCTCCATGAGTGGAACAAATTGTAAATGTTACAGCTTGCTGGGAAACGGATACAGTCCTAGGGACTAGAAACTTCAATTTTAAAAACCTATCTGACATTTCATTGTTATTAAGAATGTGTTAGATTGTCATGCAAGCAGAAGGACTGAAGGCTTGCATTCTGAAAAACATGACTACAAAGCCAAAACACCTGTGTACATCCCTATATAGCATCAGAAATGTTTGACTTGTCTATGCCAAAGCTTCAGCTGGCTGAAAAAAAAAGAAGAATCTCCGAAGAGGAATTTAACCAATGAAGCGGTGTTAAAAACTGACAATCTAACAAAACAACATCACTACCACTAAAGCCAGTTTGCTTCCACGGTGCTATTAAAGACTCCACATTGCAATGTTTCCTTGATGCCACTAAAAGATAGATGTCACTCTGTGCCTACTGGATGAAAGAAATGTAGATGAGAAGTGCTGTGTTCTCCCCACCACCAAACCCGGCCACCCCATCTAACTATGGAGGCGATTTTCACAGAGTCAGAGTAACAAATCAAAAGGAGCAATAACTGCCAGTAACTTTGCAGGGGTATCTAATGGGAAGAGGCTACAGCTTTTGTAAGATCTTCATCGGAGGACTAGATCAGGGGTCAGCAAACTTTTTCAGCAGGGGGCCGGTCCACTGTCCCTCAGACCTTGTGGGGGGCCAGACTCTATTTTTGGGGAGGGAAATAATGAATGAATTCCTATGCCCCACAAATAACCCAGAGATGCATTTTAAATAAAAGCACACATTCTACTCATGTAAAAACACACTGGTTCCCAGACCAACTGCTGGCTGGATTTAGAAGGCGATTGGGCCGGATCTGGCCCCCGGTGCCTTAGTTTGCCTACCCATGGACTAGATTATTGCGTGTTTAAAATGACGGTGGTGATGGAGCAACTAAAGAGGAAAGTAATACATTCAGTGCAAACCGGGTGCCTTTGCAAAGGGAAGTGGCTGGTAAAAGGAAAGCCAGCAACCTAAGGGCATAAAGAGAGAGGGAGAGAGACAGAGAGTACAGGGTGGGGGTAGGAAACTTTGACATGCCTAACCTGACAAGGCAGAGGACAGGGAAGACGCTGCATTGCACTAGCAGAGGCAGAGCCTGCACCAGAGGGAGGAGAGAGCGCGCGCCAGCCTAGGAGATCAGCCATCCCGTCTCCCGGGAAACACCAATCACTGTTCGCGCCTGAGAGGCAACTGGTGCTTGTCACACAGCAGCCTGGTACTGCCCAGCGGCCCGCTCGCTGCCATTACTACGCCAGTTCTCGCAGCAGCAGCATCCGTCCTCAAACGGTTGAGTCAAGTGCACCTTCTTTTGAACTAGCCTAGCCTTCTCCCCAGAAAAACGCACACACGCATCAGAATACAGTAATCTGATATTCTCAGCTCACGAGAGGGATTGAAAAAAACCAAAGCAGTAATAATAATACAAAAAACAGCAAAAAACTTTCCTTCCTCTTTTGTCTGGTGCTGGTTTGGTTTTGAGCATCTTTGCAGGTAACTCTCACCCCCCCTTCCTTTCTCTTCTTGTAGCCTCAGGTCATTAAGCAACAAGCGGCAGGAATTCAGCAGGCCAGCTGCCTGTCTGTCCACCTCCTCCCTGCCCTCAATGATCTTCAGCATCTTTCATAAAGGGCTGCACTAAGATCACATTGCACGGTGCTAGGGAACGACCAGCATGGAGTCAGGCTGAGCAGCAACAACAGCAACACGGCTCTCTGTTCCAGCCGGAGCCCTCACTCCTCTGGGCTATCCAGGAGAGCAGCTAGCTTTGGAAAGGGGAACCAGAGCCACTAACCAAGAAAGGCTTCTGCTTATACCCACCTAGGATAATAGCAGAACTATAACATGAAAACCAATAATATTAATAACACAATTGTCACTGCCTGGGCTATCTGTATTCCATTTTTCTTTGACCTCACTGCTTACAGTTCCACCCCACAAAATGTTTGTGTGTGTATCAGAATAGCACTTAATGCAACTGATGAAGTAGTCTGCAGTCCACAAAAGCTTATGCCATGACAAAAGAATTAGTCTGTAAGGTGCCACAAGGTTGTATGCTGTTGTCTTTGGGGTAACAGACTAGAAAGGGTTACTGCTCTGGGAACTTCCCAAGCTAAGGTGTCCCTCCTGTGATCTGTGGATCTCTCCATAGGGCCTGAAACAGATCAGACCCTCGGCTCAGTAAAATATGTGACTAAAGAAGGTCTTCCTGATTTAAACATACTGTGCATTAAAACAAAAAACAGATTTGCAGCCTAAACTACAAAGCTGGAAGATTTGGATGTAATCTTGTGTAATTCCACTGCAGCTAATGGGACTAAGGCCTTGTGTCTGCTCACTTGGGAATAAGCTCCATCTGACTAAAGAGAACTTACTTATGAGTAAGCATACATAAGATTGTACTGCACATCAACTTCCATACAGGTACTTCAGACAAAGAACTGGACAGAGTCAGACAGAGTCCTGGATAGAGTCATAACCCTGTTTACATTGAGGTTAACAGTAAATTGCTGCTGGAAGCAATTTATGAGTCTTGGATTAAACTTCAGTCTTGGCAAAGTCCATAAAAGAAACTCTTACTGGCATATTTTACTAGAAAATTAAGTCCCACACAATTGAAATGTATTAAGATGTCAAAAATCCATCATCGTTATCAAAAGGTAAATAATATACATGTGTTGGTATTGTGAAATGCACTCCCAGTCAGTTTAGATAATCATTTAAAAAATAATGTGCATTTTCAAAATGTGAATGCCCTTTTATTCTTAGGGTTACTTTCTGTTTGCTACCTCCTTCACAACCTCCCTCTTGCCCCACCCTAATTAAATGAGAAGTAGGCAAGAAATCCCAGTAAATCCACCATTTCCTTGACAGAGAAACACTGATTAAGCAACAGAGTAAAATTAAAGATGTTTATGAAATGTTTGTTTAAAAGCACCCAAAATGTACAGATGACAACTATTATTTTAGCCAATGACATCCTATGAACCCCCTAGTTCTATGTTCCTTTACAGTATGTGGAAATAAACTCCAATGGTTCCATGGATCATACTTCCGAATAAATATTTAGAAACACAAACTTTGTGGTCCAGTTCTCTACTTGTTCATTCAGACCTTCCCTTGAGTACCCAGACTTACAGTTGATTTTAAAAAAATTGTTGGCTGTTGTTGGCTAGTTATTATGCATAATTTTTTTTTATTTGGGGCCTACAGCTGAAATAGCTTACTCCAGTGAACAGCAATACTATACATGTCTACTCAAAAGTAAACTCTAATGATCCCAATGGAATTTACTCTCAGGTGAGTGAGTATAATATTGCAACCTTAGTGAATTGAGGACTCTGGCCAGTGCCATGCACTCTTGGAAGTGAATTATGTTCAAAACTTTTAAAAATCATTATTACCCAAGTAGAGTAGACCCACACTGAAATGTCTATACCAAAGTTAGCCATGCCCATTAATTTCAATGGGTGTACTTTGAGTATGGCTAACCTATAATTGTTAAGGGTTGTATTCAATATAAATCATACTCATAGCAGACCCATGGAAATGAATGTACCCAAGTTAGTCATGTCAATTAATTTCAATGGGTCAACCCAAATAGAGCATAGCTGGATACAACACTAAGAAAAGAAAACATTTTACTATTAACTTTTGGTAAACCATTTTGATTCTGCCACCCCTTCCTCTCAACCAACAGTATTTTGTAATCCATTATGATCACATTTTACTATTCATCTAGTTAATTAGTCCTTTATAATTCATGGTGTTGATAGCTGGAATACTCAACAAAAGCGTGGGTTTTTTTGAAAAAAATACAATAAAACTTAATGGCGAACAAAATAGTGGAGAGAGTAAGAATTAAAACAAAAGCAGCATAATTATGTATAACATCACAAACTACTGATTTATTTTTTAAAATTTCACCAATTGCCCCTTTTAAATGCTAAATCAAAGGCTGGACTGGTTAGATCCATTATAAGTTATCATTATAAATTTTCTTAAAGCGATGAAAGCAAAGTATTTCATTGTGAAGCACTATTGTGGCACCCAATCCTGTATGGGCAAGCCCCTGTAATTCCTCATTAAAGCTCCTCTCACATACACTGTGTTGTTTGTCAAGCTCAAACTGATTAATATTCAAAGAGAAGCCCTAAATATAGTAAACTGGAGAGCTAACCACAGCAAACTTTCTAGGCTATCATTACTATGAAACCAGCCAGCTGAAACATTTTTTAAGAATACAGATTGTATATGCTGTTTATTTTCTAGATTACTTGAGAAGCAGTTTTGCAACTTGAACTTCTAGAGAAAGGATTACCCAAGCTCTACCTCAGCAATTCAAAATCCCAAACTGGGAAGAAAGAAAGGGGGGGGGGAGTTTGCTTGCCTGAAATAACTTTTAAATGAAGACCCCCTTTTTTAGTTGCTTTTTTGTTATGTTGTGCATTGTACAGCCTAGCAATGATATTAGTTCTAGTGTGGGAAAATATTATAATTGAGATCTGGTAAGTTATTTGCAGACTTCAAGTTTTTCTTTACACTGTGCTGACATTTAGCATAGCCCTAGTGAGGAAAACAATACTGCCATTCATGGCTCTAGACGTAGGTTTCAATCGACTTAAGCGGGCACAATGAAACTTGGTCATTCACTGGTTACCCATATTGTGTTCTCAAATTTTCTCTCAGCAAAAGTATAATGACTCAGTATTGTATGGCCGCATAGACAAGGGCTCAGAACAAGAGACACTAGTTTTGTCTGACGGTGTGAGAAAGTCGTGAAGGGATCTTTTCTTCCAGATGGTGTTAAATTCAGCTGCCTTTTTAACATTGGCCTTGCAGAGCAATCTGGTGCTCTCTTTTCAAAAAAGAATGAGGCTGGTTCCCACTAGTTAACATGCATACTCACGCAAGCCTGCAACTTCACTCCCAACTGTTTTACAATGCAATGGTATGCTAAATAAATTTGATCTGGGCTCTTCCAGTGTTAAAGCTAGCCATCAAAGGCCTGCTCAGATTATATTTATACTTCTGTGGACTAAGCTTTATGTTTGCAGGCTATTTCAAGCTCTCAAAAGAAATATCACCTTACTGCCACAAAATCATTTTGACTGAAATATTGTAAATCACAAACCAAACTGAACTTTTCTCACAATTGTTATAGGTTGACAGCATGCGGAGTAAAAATAATAATGAATAAATGAACTTAACCTACTTTGTGTCAAATCGGTGGAAGAGAAATAATAAATAATAATAAAATAACATTAAAATGTATTTTATTGATATATACTCATGTAACATTAGCAGGGTACAAAACAATTCTGATGTGACAATGGCTAACACAGAATTATATCATAAAAGGGGGGGGGAATCCTTAGGTGCTTTCCTTAACAAATGTACAGAAAAGGACCAAGAGGTAAATAAGATCTCATTTCACAAAGTAAAAGTAATTTCACTCCACTAGGTTTTTTGTTTGGTTTTTTTGTTTTTGCTAATCAAAAGATTTCCCCAGACAACATCTTGTTACCTTAATTGAACCTCTTTAAGAAAACTACACACTTTGTAATGTAAATGTTAATTGTAGTAGACAATGACCCTAGGTAAACAGCATCCCTGGACATGCAGTAAAGAAGAGGGGGGAAGGCAGCAAGGCACTTAACAATGAGAGGCTGGTCACACAAACAGAACTTCCAAAGTAAATAAACAAGGGGACTGTTCATTGGTCACTAGAGTAGTAAACTCTGGCACGTGCACAGCAGCCAAAACGGCTCTTTTGTAAACAGTCTCGCCATCCAAAATTCAGCGCAAAGTACTGTAACAAGCTAAGCTCCTTAAAACTAAGCTCTTGCAAAATCATTTATGTCTGCAGGCCACGGTGCCTTACTTTAAAGCCACATCCTTGCTTTTATTTTATTTTTAAATGCCAAGTGCATGTCATTACTGGCTGCAAGTTTATATGCTGGGGCTTACTGCTGATTAAAAACACATAGGAATTTGCTATCACATGTGTTACACATGCACACACATATGCACAGGGTGTATTCTGGCCTAGGGTGGCTCCGAAGTTTATCAGAAATAAAGAGTCTGCTTTCTTATCTTGGGAGCATCCCAGGGGCAAAGACTGCACTTCCAAAACAAGCTGGTTTAAATATAATTTCTTTTTTTATAAAAAAATTGCAAAGTGCAGTAATTAAAATTAAAATTAAATATTGGGGGGGGGGGTTGGTAGAGAGGGAGAGGATTTGCCAAGGAAATATATAAACACCTTGCTTCCCACCACTTTTCTTTTGTGAGCTTCACTGTAGAAAATTTCCATCTCAGAAGCAAAGCTACATTTGATTATGAGTAGCTGAAACAGTGGTTATAGAATTAACAGAAACAGACAGTGGCAGGCAGCTACAGAACAGTTGGGGTCCCCACTTGGGAGCCTGCAGATGGCTGTGGGTGGGAAATGCCTCCACTTTCTTAAGGGATGGAGATGAGTCTGGTGTGGTGCACTTGATGTTTTTTTCATAGGCAACCCCCACAGGGCTGTCTGTCATAGGCTGCCGGGCCCATAGCTTTGCCACTTGCCCCCGAGCGTGGGAATGGGAGCGTCCAGCCGTTCACATCTCAGGCATTCCGTTTAACGGAATCAATTAGGCAAGACCAGACCCCTCAGATTCCCCACCCCCTTGCCTTCTCTCTCTCTCTCTCTCCTTTGGTCAGGTCTATATACGTCCTAATTATTTCAGTTTGAGATGCCTGAGCAGTTTCCTGGATAGATCTGATCATCCTTAAACAAGAAGAGAGCAGGCGCACACGTGGGTTTTGGCGTAAATGTCACTTTCATTTCTAATACTAGACGCAGAATAAGACACAGACTACTTTTTAACACTTTGACAAGGGCGGAGGCAGTCTCGTCTCCATCACGTTTTTCTGCTTCAGTAGCTTCCTCAAGGAAACCCTTTTGGAACAGAGAAGCATCTGTGCTTGCATTTTGAATAGAAGACTGGTCTGCTGGTGGATTCCCCCCCCAATTTTTTTAATAATAGTAATGGTAATAGTAATCAACCTTCAGCTTCCTCCTCCCCCCCTCCCAGTTTTGTGGAACTCTACCAGATCCTTGGTAGACCGAAATGATTAACCTAGCCTTATTCTTCAATCCAAATGTTTATTTTTTTATTTTAGGCTTTGGCTTTCGTCTCTTGGAATAACAACATACCCAGCAACACTACAAAACTTTTTAAAGTTTCACAGGCAGAGTTTGGCCCTACACACAAACAAACACACACACACACACACCTTAAAAAATAAATTATAAATACTTTAAAAGCACACAGGCCACAGCATTATGCTTCCAAACACATGCTAATCGTTTCTCAATGTTTAGCAAAGACTGCAGTCTTGTACACACTTACCCAGGAGTAAGTTTCATTGAACTCAATGGAACTTGCTTCTGAAGAAGCGTGCAACCGCTGGAAAATAATTACATCAGAACTTAAAGTATTAACTTAATCATCCCCCACCTCCCAGAACAGCAAAAACTTGCACATGCATTTGTTTACCATGAGCACCATATCCTCTTTGCAGCGTATGCTTTACTCTTCATCATCCTGTGCCTGTCATCTTGTACATGTATACATGTACAGATAGATTTGGCACTCGTATGTCACTGAATTTCGTCCTCTCTCTCTCTCTCTCGCCTTGAGCTGTAGAAAAGGTGCCATTCAATAAGAATTCCTGACATGGCTGGGTCTGTCTCTTGCTGGAGTTTCTCGTTTCCTTGTGCAGCACGAAGATCATGAAGGAGTTTTTACTTTCGGTTATCTAGCTTTATGAAGACCAACACACTCATACAGCTAGATAACCAAAGATAACAACTCGCTTCCCTCATATGCTCTGAGGTCGACTGGAGGGTCTTTTCCGCCCCTCCTTCTCTAGAATCCAGATTGTTTCTGCAAATAGACTTCTCCAAGAACACCAGCCGTGCCTTAAAATATCCATCCTTTCAGCGCAATTGTCACCTGCTTCAAAGTGTCTGGACTTGTGTGTGCTTCTAATACCACATCCCAAGTAGATCCGTCTCCTTCAAAGTTTTATTCCGAACTTTTCTTGTCTCTTTCTCTTTTACCCCCATTCTCTCTCTTTCTCCCTCCTTTAAAGCCAGCGATTTCCGGCAGCGATGGACCAACTATTCATCTGTTTAATATCAGAAAGTAAAACCAGCTATTAAGGTGCATCAAGCTGTTAAGAGTGCGAAGCATCCATCCCTCCACAGGCCTCTATTTGCATTGTAAATTGCTTCATTCTCGTGAAAAGTCTTTAGCCTCTATAAAGATGTAAAGCCATCGGCAATTTCCAGCGCAGAGCAAGGAGGAAGCAGGGGGTGTGGGAGTGTCTCCCATTTCAGCAGAAATTGACAAGATGATGGTGGTGGTGGTGCGAGGATCCAGCTCTCCCTCCTGATCTCTTTTGCGGATTATGCATCAGAGCGCTCTTAAAAATTCTTATTTTAACCAAATGGTGGCAGCAAATATCTTGCGGGTTTTGAAGGGGAGGTGGGGGAGGAAGCAAGATCCACGATTTCTCAGGATTCCCAGAGCTGCTGCGCATGAGGAGCTGCAGGTCTTGCTGGCTGGCTTGCTGCTGCTGCTGCCCCCGGTCTGAAAGAAGGAGAAAAGGGCTATCATTGGAGGGCTTGCAGTGCCAAAAAATGTTGACCAGCCCGGCAAGGTCAGAGGTCCTGGACCGCGGGAGACCAAGGTAATGATGATGTCACGAGGAAGCTCAAGTACACCCGGTTATTGCTATGCATGAGCGATCAGCGATCTGCCCCCTCCGCGCCATGGGGAAGAGCGGCGGCGGCGGCAGCAGCAGCGGCAGCAGCACCCTCGGAACACCATTCCTACTCTCCCAACCAGCACAGGATCGCCTTCTCTAGCGCTACCGGGAGGAGAGAGAGGGGGCGGGAAATATATATATATATCGCGGTCTTTTACCTTCCCCGTTGCTAGCGCAGATCTCTCTAATATCCAAAGACTAGGAGGAATCTCTCTCTAAGGACAGATAAAAGCGTTTCAGGTCGGGGGAGGCGGGGAACGGCATGGAAATAGGGCGGGGTGGGGAAAGGAGAGGAGAGGCGCCTTTGCCTGCATCTCTCTCTCTCTCTCTCTCTCTCTCTCTCTCTCTCTCTCTCTCTCTCTCCTGGCAGACTCTGCATGTGCTGTGCAGGGAGATGTGTGTGACTGAGCCAGGCACTCGCGGCTCGCTGCCGCTGCTGCTGCGATGACTGCTTAAAGCAGGGCCTGCTTTCTGGGACTGGGAATCTACGCGCGTCTTTACGCAGCGCGAGCGGAGGTGCCATTGCATTGCTAATTCGCTCTGCCCGTCTGGCGCTTTGGAAATGGCTTCACTTCTCGCTCCCTGCTCGGGGGCTACAAGCCCCTCTCCGCCAGTGCTACTTGCACCGTGGAGGTTGCACAACGCAGTTTACGCGCGCGGGGAGGGGGGGCGGATGCTGCAAAGAGCAGGCTGCTCAAGCCTCGCTCCCTCTCTTCCTTTCCGAGCTGCTCTCTGTTTCCAGCAAATCCCCCTCTCCAACCGACGCGCGCTCCCGCTCGCCCTTTTCACACATAGCACATTTCTCCCGTCTTTCCCTTGACCCTTCCCAGCTCTGGACAGAGCAGCGCAAGCGAACATGCGGCTTTCCTTTCCAATTTTAATGCATCCGTTTCATTTGAAGATGTGTCCAAACACAGCGAAAATGTACTCTGGGTTGTTTTTCAAACTTCCTACTGCTGCTGATGGCAATGGCAATGGCAAGCAGTATGCCCAGGGAAGCCCTCCATCCTGAAAGGTTCATAAACACCCTGTTCAGCCTCTCCCCATTCCCCTAACCTCCCAGCAGGCATTCAGAAAGGGGCATAAGGGACATTACCCTGTGAATTCCTGCTATAGAATTTGGACAGGGAGATTTTATATATTTTTCCCAGTGTAAAGTGCAAACATTACAGGCCCTCTTGATTATATGGGAAACAATGAATCTCACGGTGTTTACTGATCAAATTAATAAATGCACTTCAACCGCTTGGCAGTTTATATTTAAACATTCAGCAGAGCTATGTCTGCCCCCACACTCCAAAAGGAACCAGGAGTCCTGCTGTTGCATGTTAAGGTATAGTATGTTAAGGGTAAAAGGAAACAATATATACTATACTGTTCAATATAGTCCAG
This sequence comes from Podarcis vaucheri, assembly GCF_965113315.1. Classification (NCBI taxonomy): domain Eukaryota; kingdom Metazoa; phylum Chordata; class Lepidosauria; order Squamata; family Lacertidae; genus Podarcis; species Podarcis vaucheri. Next base: position 35,001,969 of record NC_138749.1, read on the forward strand.
GATTGTTTAGAGGACAGTCTTCAGAGTGCATTTTAAAAAGGCATATTTCCTACAATGTGCCATACCTGCATGAGTTAGCATTTATTTTCTCCTTCACATATAAAAAGGCAACATTTGTGTATGTGTGTGTGCTCGCCCGCCTGTGTGCGATACCTACGTGTATGTGCACTCCACACCCACACACCAACCACAACCAGCCACCATCACCATATTAACGTGCTTGCATTATACTTGTGTGTTTTCCAGGGTATCTAACCTGCATGCCTGTCACTACCCTGAAGGGCGAAATCTGTGGGGTTTTGTGGAGCGAGACATGTCTACTTTCCCAATGCCTACTTTCAATACTCGAAATTAGACTTGTCAACGGCTAAAGATGAATGCTGCCATATATACAGGCAAAAGGAAAGCAAAATAAAGTAATGGCAAGGCAAAGTCCCCGATTAATTGATTGAAATGATTCCTAGGTTGATGCTACCTATAAATGTTCCAAAAACAAAGCACCTTCACAACTGACGATGCACTCAAGCCACAACTGTTTTCATTCAGTGTTCTCCCTGTATTGTTAATTATGCATCGTGAAATGCCATAGTCAGGTAAACCACGCTTACGGCGTCAGTGTCATGTTATATAAGACGACACGAGAAGGCCGTGCCTCTGTTTTTCCACAGACAGAACAAAATGGTGAGGATTCCTATGTACAGTGCAGTGAGCTGCGCTTTTTTTTTTTTTTTAACCATCTGAGGCTGCATAGGTACCAGCGGCATTAGTGAGTTGAGCAGCAATATGTATAAAGACACACGTTCATTCTGATGGTCTGTAGAAGTATAACGAGCTTCTTTGAATTGGCAGGTACACAGAACAAAGCCCTGCCCCCCCCCCCCACTTTATTTCGCAGTAGCTAGAGGCAGCAGTGCGAGTGATCGGGCATGTGCTATAACAGACCAGGCTTATGAGCTGATGCATTAAAATCAGAGACAAGAACATTCAGATAACGTGAGGTCTCTCTGGGCATGCTATACATATTGGCATATATACACGTGTGTACACGCGCCTGAATGCGTTTAAAATGAAGTTGGCTAAGGAGGCAAGCCTTGGCTCTTATTTATTTTGACGCTGCCTTCAGGGTCCATTGAATTCAATGGGACTTCTGCTACTATTCACCTCCTGCACTTAAAAAGAGAATGACTTGTTTTCCTCTATCAGTTACCACGTAGATCAAGAAACACACCTGGGTCGTTTTGCAGATCGATAGCCTTTGGAGCCCTCATGACGTGAAAACAGCTAACGTCACAAGGATGACCTTGCTGATCATTAAACACAGAAAGGATCGCCCTCCCTGCTTCTCCTTTGCTTTGCAGGTGTCTAGGAAATCCGCACGTTATTCTAATATCTTCACATGGAAGAATTATCAGTTGCTTTCAATGGGTTTTCCAATTACGTGTGTTTAAGACTAAGGTGTTGTTAAGGCAGCGTAGAAAACCCCTGACGTCTCTGAATGTCTACAGTGCCTATGAATCAATTGTTCTCTCCAGGTATTCTTTACAATTCCGTATTTCCGTAAAATAAACCGCATTTGGTTAAGCAGGAGATGCAGCCTTTGGCAATGCTAAACTGCCCACACCGCCATGTTGCTGGGTTTTGTTTTGTTTTTCATTATAGGCATTTCCAGTAAGTGGGTTAGCCTTATTTTAAAATAAAAATTCACCGAGAACGATGGAATCGCCATTTTAAAGCAATCTGCGTTATTTGAAAGATCCTGAACTCTAACTAGGCTCTCTAATAAATGGCCTGTAGATTTGGATGTGATTGCCATGCTTGTTTTCTAATCTCTTTATGGGTCTCCAGATGGTTGTGACGTAAAGGCGGAGAATCCTGCAAGGGGTTCCTTTGGAATAAACAAGCACTGTTAACCTGAGAGTGGATCTTATCTGTTGCACCTCCTACGAACCAAAATTCTGCTTTCGGGACAAGTCGTCCGGTTTCATGGTAGGAAAGGGGGTGTCTATATAGGAAGCCCACTAGGCTCCCATGAAAGGATGCCCATAATCCCGAGACTGAAGAGCACACACTCCAATCCCTGATTCTTCGATAATTCACTTACAGCTCAATTCTGCACATGGCTACTAAAAAGTAAGCCCAATTGAATTCAATGGAACTTACTCAGAGGAAACTGGATTGCAGCCTTAAACGTAAACTGCAATCCTCTCTTTGGAGCCCCGTGTAAAGTCATTTCATTCCTCGAATCTGCATGCCCCAAGAAGTCTCGTTGTACCTGCTTGGCTTTTTATTTCAATCCTGATATTGGTTTCTATACCTACTGTACCTTCCACAAACAATATATTTACGACCATATGTCTGCAGTATTGCCACACCTAATATCCAGGGCGCGAAAGGTAAAGGGTCTGAAAATGTCTCTCAGAGGCAAATGTTTTGCTATTTTTTTGTGCTGTTGCTTATTCGGCAGCCACGTACATTTCTTAATTTAATCATTAGGTTTAAAAGGGATTACCTTTATGTGCTGATTGTCACTCCATTTGATGGTCGCTTTCTGTCTGGCTCTGGAAAATAGACAAAAAGAGAGAGAGGCGAACGATCATTTAAAAATAAATATTTATGTTTATTCATGGATTGTGCTAGTGCATTCTGATTCAAGGCCTGTATAGCAGCAGCAGCAGATCAGCCAATCCACTGAATCCTAGAGGCAAAATCCTCCAGGAAGTTCTCCTGCGCAACCCCCACGAAAATTAATGTGTTGGGGTAGGGCATTATCCTGCTGCCTGCACCAGCTCTCGTCATGAGGGCTGCTCAGGAGAACTTCTTGATGGATTGAGACCCGTGGCTCCAAACTGCATTTCCAAAGAGCTGCTAATATTATTTTCTTAAGATGAATCTATATACTGAACAGGAAAAGAAAACCAGGGGTGTATGTTCTCTTCTGGTGTCAGAAGAGTTAAATATTTCATTTTAGATATATATGTATATACCCTCAGTGGTAAACTGGGATAGAAAGCCCAGAATATGAGAGAAGGGAGGCCGAATTTCTAAACTGAGATTATAAGAATAGCTTGATTTGTGGGGTGGGAGGCAGGGGAGGCAGAGGCGTCTGTATTTACATGCTGTAGGCTGCCAGTTGCTTAATAAAGGTCGGAGGCTCCACCTAGCCTCCACTTTCAAAATATGCAAAACGCGCTCTCTCTCTCTCTGGGTTTTCAAGCCTCGCAGGTTCAGATCGCGGCTGGCTTCATGGAGCTGCTTGGCTCTAAACAGACTCAGGCTGGTTACAGATTTACTCAAAGAAGAGCAGTGCTCGTGCATGTATTCCTTCTCGCCACCGCCACCCCCACTCCACCCCTCTTCTTTGCATCACAGGATGGTGTTAATCACTTCAGCCAAAAAGGGAGGGGGGAGAGAAAGGGGGTGTCTTAATGCTACTCCCAATCAATCACGTGTGTTTAAAAAATTAAAAAAGGACGAGAAGCACTATTTGCTCTTTTCCCTGAATATACTGGGTATCCTTCTTCAGTCTCCTCTGCCACCTTTTTTTTTTTTTTTAATGAGTCCTCTTGCATAAATACATGGTTCTCGACTTTGTTCCGCGCTGGAGCTGGCGAACTGGGTGTGCTTAGAGTGAGTAGCATTCAAGGTGGATGGGAGGAGAGAGAGTGGAGGCGAAACTCCACTGGCTTAATAGCAACCTGTGCTTTGGATGCTCCAAGACTCCGGCAGCTCAGCGAAGCCAGGCAGTCTGGGAGTTAGGCTGATCTAGAACCCAACGCTAGCTGAACCGACTCAAATCCAAGGGCGACATCGACTCCAAAACCTATCACCTAAGTCGGTCTACGACGCAAACCTGTGTGTGTGCCTGCTTAAGGCAAGCCCCACTGATTTACTCCCAAGTAAGCTTGTACAGGGTTTGGGCCTTAACTGACTTGTGCATGGAGCTGTTCGCAACTCTCCCAAGCTATCACACTCCTCGCAGGCGCTCTCGAACCCACAACCCGAGCGTCTCATTCAGAACTAGCAAAACCACTGAAAACGTTGCCAGCGACTTCTAATCTACACCTCGAAAGCTCCTTGCAAACAATGCCAAGGTAAATAAATCCACATACACTTGCGAGGCAAATTGACGTTGCCATAAATTTAATTACACTACTTTCTTTATAAATTTGGCAGTCCAAGTAGGGAATGAGTTTCAAATTAGGAATTCATTAGACATATTATTTCATCAGTCATGCCTATCTGAAGTTACAGAAAGAACTGCTTCTCTAGATGTAAGACAAGACAACAACAGCTCTCCTCGCTCTTTTCAACCCTCATGCAAGTAAATAATATACCTTTCAATTGGTATAGCCACAAAAGTCCAAGTTGAGGGGATCAAAGGGAGGTGCTAAGTCGGGAAGTTTGGATCTAAATACATTGTGAGAAAACGCCTCCCTTGCACCTTTCTCTAAAATAAGCAAATGTGCAGCCAGAGTTAATTTCACCGAACACTTTCTCTTCCCATTTTTCACTGTTCTCTCTCTCTCTTCCTCCCCCCTCCTTCGCTGTCAATCTGTGTGCTAATTAATAGTCCCCTCGTCCCGAGGAAGTGCCTGCAACGCCAACAGGTTTCATATCACACGTCCAAAATCATTAGAAGCTCTCCGGTTAACCCATAAAGTTCTCCACTTCTGTTGATCTTCCTCCTCGGTTCCAGGGAAAGTCAATGGGAGCTCTAACAATGCAACCTGTTCAATGAAGCAACTATCTCACTCTTCCTCTTTCTAGCCCTGAACCTGACACAGACACCGATGGAGTTCACGTTCAGAGTAACACACACACACACACACACACACCGCTCGTGAATCAGATGAACATCTGTAGCATAAAGTTCTCGCATAGTCCACACTTTCTCTCCCTTCCCCAGTTTCCCCACATTTAGTTTATAAAGAAGGCTAGTCGTGGGAAGTCGGCAGATATACTTACTTTTTCTCGTTTCTTCTCGTTACAACAGATTGGGGGGGGAGGAGGGAGGGAGGGGGGAAGGACAGTCTGATCCTAGATCCTAGATCTTAGGTGAATGTGGTGGAATCTTCGGCAAGCAACAAGGATTCCTTAGCCAAAACTTCCTTTTAAATCGCAGAAAGCAGTTTCAAAGTCTCCCAAGATTCGGATCATCCCTTTCGTCATCTCTATTTATAACTGGCTTTTTAAAGTTCCATCGTAGAACACTTGCACGACTGGATTCTAAAATGGGTCCTTTTCCGTCCAGAGGGGGGTGAGAATGAAGAGGGGATTTAAACAAACAGTTTTCTTTTCCCAATACAGCTTGCACAAAGCGCCAGAGTAGAAAGTGAAGTATTGTATGTGTGAGCCACTCTGCAAGTTTTTTTAAAAAAACGGGGGCGGGGGGGGGTTTGGCGAGGTCTAGCCCAGCCCTCTCTGGAAAGGAGGACGTGCTCTGAAATTCAACCAGTTTCCCCAACGCTTTTGTTGCTCACGAACTGAAGCCCTATTGTTCGTCCATTGCCACGGTCTTTTTCAATCCCTGCTATACGTTATGCGTTGCCAGAGATAATGAATTTGCACCAAACCCTCTCCCAGCCCTTTTCTGACAGACGGAACAAATTAGAAATGTCTAGCCTAAACGGGAGCAATGGCTACATTTCCCTGTGGTGGAAGAGCAGGGAAATATGCATTTCTGCGTGGAATTCTTCTTTTCTTTTCTTTTTCAAAAACTGCCTTTGCATCAAGAGCTCGCCTTTAAAAACAAAACAAAAAACTTTTCACTTTCACGATTTTTCTTTTTAATGTTTCCTTCCGAAGAACAGAGTTGCTCTCTATGCCTTCCTGCCTGCCTGCCTGCCTTCCCTTCTCACTCCTTTTTCTTTCTTTCTTCAATTCTTGAGGCAACCGAGCTATTGTGAGTTTAAGCTGTTGCCTTCTTCTCTGCAAAACACTCATGGCCATCTGAGTTTTTTGTAAACTTGCTCCGTGCTCTTCCGCGGTAGGTCAGGACTCTGTCGAACACTTGGTCTGCCTGGGCTGCCAGTACTTCAACATCGGCTTTCTTTTCCTTTTCTTAAACGCTTTTTAGGTAAAAGCCAACGGCACCAGGCTGCTCGAGTTGATGTCTTCGGCGCAGAAGGATTTGAACGGGCACCCGTCCTCCTTACTCACAGAGGCTGGCAAGAGAATGAGCCCCAGTACGGTTCATTTGGAAGAACGCGGGTGCAGGTTGCGCCCTATACACGCAAGTTTCAGTGCAATAGGATGCGAGAGCGCGCGCGTGCGTCTGTGTCCTAGGACACGGGTGTAGGACTGCGCAACGGAGAAGGCTAGCCCCTTGTGTGATTTCGGGTGCTCAGAGTACATACAGGAATACTGACTTGTGAGTATGGCCAGGGTGTGCTGGGGCGTTGCTAAGGATTCCGCGCCTTGGGAGAGAAGCGCTTCGGTTGGCGCGTCTCCTTCCCGACGAGGTTTGCATGTGGACACGTTTCCCCAGCAGCAGGGCTGTGTCTGAGAGGCCGTTGGGTGTCGCTTGTAGGTGTGTCGCGAGATGTCCACAGCTGCGTGTTGGAGACGTGTGTCTGGGATAGAAAGGGGGGAGGCTTGCAGGGGTGGAGCCAGGCGAAGGGAGGGGGCACAGATTCAAATGAGCATCTCGTATGGAAATATGGGCTGCCGGGAGGTGGGGGGGGGACGGGGAAGCCGTTAATGAGAAACCCAAGGAGGGAGAGGCGCCGTCTGAAAGCACAGACCTTTCTGCTCTGGCAGCAACTTTCCCGCCAAATGTAGCCTAAGGAGAGGCTGTCACTCGTGTTCTCGTCAATGGCTGCCATTGCCTCCTCTTTACACACCCACCACGGCAGGAGTATTCTGGCTGTTGCTTAGCTGCCTGCCCCAGCCTAATAAAGAGCGGAGAAAGAACACATTATTCGGGGGATAGATATAGATATATCTGTATCTTGCACAGGGGCACCTCTCTCTGTAGCAAGCAGGGACAGAATGTTCCATGGGCTACGTATTGCTCTCCTGCACAATACGGAGCCCAAATAGCTTCTAACTGTCAAGGGTGCCTCGATATTTTAATACAGGTGAATCACTGGATGGAGGATTAAGGGGAAGGCGCTCGTTTGCCTCTTCGGCTGTCTTATACCTGGACTAGTTTCCAAAAGGCCCTGGCAGAATCGGAAGCGAATGCCATGGTGGACCACGTCGAAAGGATGGTTTGCGGGTTGGATGGTGGAAAGGGAGCCAGGTGACGCTGACTGAAGAGGGTCTTCATCCCCTCTCTCAAAAAAACCCAAAGCTGGATAGGCTCCAAGTATAGGGCCATCATCGAGAAAACTCGACCTAGCGCTTGCGAATCAAATAATATTATTGTTGTGTTTAACAAGAACGAGAAGAGATGACAGGCGAGGGGACGGGGAAAGCAAGATTTCCAGACATCCTTCTCACCTCCACCACGCCGCACACCACTCCTTTAGCTCCTTTTTCTTCCAAAAATAAAAAATAAAAAGTCCAGTGCAGAATTGACTGCATGAATCCGGGTTATCCTTACATTCAGTCTCTGGCTGCAAACCAGAATACAGTAAAGCCAAAAGAAGACCATGTTCAAGGTTGACTTCGGCATCTGAGCCCGCAGAAAAACTGTATGATGATCACGTTGAATTGCCAAAGGTTACAAGTTCACAGGTGATCTAGCTACACCCCTGTGCTTTTCCTAGTCGTCCTCGCCTTTCTCTTTTCCTTCCTTCATACATATAGGGGCCATGAATGCCTCCTCTCTCCCTCTTCTCTTTCACACTCTTTCTTCTTCCTCCTCCTCTTTATGTACATACGTGCCATCGGCATTCCCTTCACACTGCAAAACAACACCACTGTACTACGCAACACACGTAAGCTGGCGTGGTGAGTGGCATATACATGGCTGGCTATGGTCCTTCTCTGAAGCCCCTGATCTTCTGGAGAGGAGAAGCAGTGTATCACCACTTCAGAGAGCTGTGCATTGGGAGGATGAGGAGAGAAAAATAGGTCTACTGGGGACATCTCCCCTACATGCATGCATGTATGCACACACACACACACACACACACACACGTTGCATTTGCTTTCTTGTTATCAAGAGAGGGAATATATTGGGAGGCGGAGGGGTTATGAAAATGTTTATTTTGTTAGAGGGAGATGCTGCCAGGCTCGCACAGTGCTGTACAAGGAGGCAGAGAGAGCTGGCGATATCTGACTAGGAGTCTTCGCCTGGTCTTTGGCTGTCTCTTTGCATCTTCCGGTCGTCTCCACCGTTTCTGTTTACACAGCAGCAGCAGCTACTGCTCTCTCGCATCTCCCTCTCCCTCTCTCTCTCTCTCTCTCCCTCCTCCTCCTCCTCCTCCTCTCTCCTCCGTTTCTCTCGCTCTCCTCCCTCCTTCTCCGCTTTCCCTCATCCCAGCTTCACGTTCAAGGTTTAGCAGCGAGGTCACGTCCATTGACGTCAGCTCGAGTCTTACTGTACGTCCGGCTACATTTACATACATCAAGGAAATTAGGGCATTAAAAAAATATGCAAATCCTGCCGCTTGAAGAAGAGACTGTAGATTCCCGGAGCGATCGCCTCCTTTCATTGAAGATTTTAATTAAAGGAACGCAAAAAAAGAAGAAGATGATGAAGAAGGGCGGTGGTGGGAGAGAGAAAAAGCTGAGCTCACCAAAGCAAGCCTTTCGTCCTAAAACAACAACAGCAGCAGCAGCAACAACTGCCCCCCTCTCCAAAAAAAAACACACCAAACCAAACAAGCAAAAGCCCAAATGGCCAAGATCTGCTAAAACATGGGGGGATGAGATTCCTGCCGATCGGCTCCTGGCGCCAACCGAGGGAGCCGGCCTGCGCGCAGCGCTGCTGGGAGAAGAAGCCGCAGAAGCCGAGCAGGTTACCCGGAGGCTCCGGCACAGCCCAGACGTCTCTCTCTCTGCATAATCAACGCTGCGCCATTCTGCTCTCCTCCTCCTCCTCCTGCTGCTGCTCCGGTTGGCTCCAGCGGGTATTATTTTTCATACTGATGCATATGTAAAGGTAGATTTGCATTTTTAAAACATTTACTGGAAGTTACGGTCTTTGGATTGCCTTTCTCTCTCTTTTCTTTTCTTTATATAAACAAAACATTTTTTAAAAATAATTTTTTTTGTTTGTTTATGATTTGGCAATACCTCTGTTCTGCCGTGTCGCTGCTCTATAGATGCAATTTTGCTCCCTGCTTCTTCCTTTTCCGTAGGGCTTACAAAATATGTACCGACATTGTTCTTAACGCAATTTTTTTCAAGCGTCAGTAGCCTCTTTAAAAAATAAAAAAGAGGAGAGTTCGGTTGGTTGGATTTCTATATTAAAAAACATAATATATACTTGCATGTTATGTTGATCGACGATAATGGCAGCAACCGGAGATTCAAAAGTTTGATTAGTAACCTCATCATGAGCAATATAATAAAATAGAGGGCGGAGCAAAACCGAAGCTTGCATAATAGGGACAGTTTAAAGTGCTGTAGGCTGCCTTGCATGAACATTTATTTCTGTTTTGGCTCCGGAACCTTTAATTTTCAAATACGCTCTTTAAAAATGTGCCCAGACCCAGGTGAGGGAGAGCTTTATCTAAGGAAGACATTTTCAACCATGTTGTATGTTCTATCTTAGCTGCGGTACATTAGTAATGTATTGCATTTCGTTTAAAACTTGCTTGGCTTAAAGCCAAGCACCGCTTTACTGAGCGACAATGCATTTGATATGCTGTTTCAAATCAGTGTCTATTATGCGAATGCTCTTCTGTTTGCTCGGAAGCCGAGGGGCCTAGATCTACCTTAAAATATTAGGTTATTTGAGAGACATTTTATTTGGAGTTCGGTGTTTTTTGTTTTTAAATAGTTCGATCCTGTTTACAAATAAAACATTTCCTTCACCCTCTCCCTGTAATCTATATACGTCTTTAAAATAACGCAGGGTTCACACCCAAAAGAACAATGAACGCACACTTACATCACATACCTATTTAAAGCCAAGTAAGCCAAAGCACATGCATAGGTAATTAGGCACAGCATGAATGACTTACCTGCACACAGGCATAGGGTGAAAGTTAACTCTCCTCAAAGCCAGCCATGCATATGTTTTGAGAAGGGCTCAGGAGAGCAATTTTTCGTTTTTGTGGTATGCAGCATCTATTTTCCCCGAGCTGCTCACTTTAGTTCTTTGAGCAGTCTTATGGCATGTTCAGCCCTACCTCCATCTCCAGTTTTACGTGCCCTACACTAAAGTGCTCATATGATATGTCACCCAATAAAAAGTGGTCAGATGGCGACACGTAAAACATTAAAGGGGGGCACCAGACACTCTCCCTCCATTAGGTTAGTTCTTACCTATATATACACATAGAGAGAGAGCGCGCGCAACAATACATTTAGGTGAGTATGCTCGCCACATGCCATATATATATGCCATATATATATATATATATATATATATATATATATATATATATTCAGCTATATATAGAGAGAGTCTATATATATATGGCTCCAGCAACAGCACCGACTGCCAGTCGACTTGGCCATTTACATAGAACATTGGGGACACCTCGCTGATTGAGACAATCCCAACCTCCTCGAGTGACTAATTAAACCACGTGAACCATCTGAGCTGGCTATAGCTCTAGTCCTGCAGAGATCTAAAGAGGGTCGCCGCACACGAAGGATACATACGTGCGAGTAAAATATGTGTCCATTCAAGGAGCAGATCTGTTATCGCAGGCATCTGCTTGGGCGTCTACCCCATGCCTACAAGTGCACACACACTCTCTCTCTCTCACTCGCACACACACACACCTCGATCTAGGTGTCGTTATCATGCTTAAGTCCCTACCGAGGTCCATGCGATGTCTTGCTTCCTGCTAACCCCAGCTCTCTCCCGTTCCCGCTGGCTCCTGCTACCCTGGGGTCAACGGCTCCGTGGATGCTGTCGCTGCAAGAAAGGTGCAGAGTGGCGTCCGCTGCCTTCGGTGCCCGTGCTCTGTCCGAGCTTAGCTACTAGCTGCTAGTCGGGAACCCACTCCAACACACAAGCACACACACACACAGGCACAAACGCGCGCGCCCCACACACCTCCGCCCCCTGCCCTGCTAAAATTACCATATGGAGGCCGAGTCCCTGCGAATCGCAGCACCAGCGGGCGGCGTTTGAATGAGCCTCGCAATCTGCACAAATCCCAACTCCTTCGCACGCTGCTCTCGCTGTGAAGGCCACTTCCACGGCCCTCCTGCATCTCGCAGCCCCTCCCCTCTTCTCCTCGTCTCCCTCTTCGCCCCCACCCACCCCACCCCACCCCACCCTCAGCACCTCAAGTGCCTGGGCCCCAGGGAGATCAAGGGACAGCTGCCTCGTCTTGTGCCACATGCCACGAAAACGCGAAACATGACGGCGCGAACAATAAGTAGCGAGTCGTCCACGACCACCATTATATCGTATCGCACATTGCTCTCGTATATGATTGCACCCCAAATACACAGCGATGCGATGCCCATGTGTAAACGTTAGATAACGTCATAATAACCCCTCGTGCCAAGTCTTATATAGCCAGGGACCACTTTTTTCATAATTTAAGCACTGGGTCAGGAAAACAGAAAATGCTCCAAATAATATTTTCTTCGTTTCAATTTAGGGGGGATCTCTAAAACCAAAAAGCAAATTCATTGCTTTTATCTTTCTCGAGGTCCTCCGCCCTTTAAACCTGCAATACGTATTCGCAAGACACGTTCGGTATGATGAGACACGTATAGAAACACTTCACGTATGAAAACGTGCAAATTTTAGGATTCTTTAGATTTTGCAAAGTGGGAAGGTGTGGTATATAGATCTGGAAGCAGAACTTTAAAAACAGCAACAACAATAACAACAACAACCACAACACATTCGTAGCCCACAGCGTTGTTTGCATGCTTTTAAGAACAATTTCCACTGAAATGAGATACATTCCGAATGCAAATGCACTATGCCAATCATCTCCAATTTAGCTTAACATTTCTCTCACGAATCCTCCCCTCCCCCCTTTTCAATTCATAAATTGAGATCGAGTCTTGTGTAAAAGGCACGGTTAAAACACCTCGTGGGGGGGGGGATAAGGATTCTTCCTGAAAGATTACAAAATAAATAAAACCCCAGCCCAGCCTCCTGTTTATTAATAATCTCTTGCATGACATCTCAAGGCAGAAAGCAAGAGGAGATGGGGGTAGAGCTTTTAATAGTCTGGAAATGAATATGGATTTCAGATAATTGAGAACTAGTTTTCCGTAGAGGATGAGGACTGGGGAAAGGTGTGTGTGGGTGTGTGGGTGTAGACGTGGGCAAAGCTCTTTGTTATAAAAGCATTTAGGTGAGTCAATAACACTGAGAGTATTCAACACGGTTAAGGTCAGGCTCACATGCGTAAAGTAGCCAATGCGGATTTGATTGCAGCCCAACATTTCCAGAAGAAGCGTCAGCCCACATATTCCCCCAGTAGCAGAGTAGTTTTATTTTCTGAATCTGTGTAGGGGTTTTTAATATTATGGTTACTTCTCCCTAATTCAGCACGGGGTTTTTTAATTTAAAAATTTCTAAAATCCGATGTGATCTGTTATTTCCTTGGTTTCTCATTAGGCCCCTTTCTCTGTCTTACCAATTGGATGGTTGGCTGGAAGAAGGCAGCGATTATATTGTGCAGAGACCAAGTTAAAATCTGGATGTAGATGGCGCACGGGGTGGGGGGCGGACGGTGATCCCCGACACTGGATTTCTCTCGCTCGGCCCATCCACTGCTTGTGCCCATTTAAGTAGAGGAAGAGGCCTTCCAGAAAATGCCTCAGCTAAACGGACACAACTTTCGCGCGCCCCGTCCTGGTAGGATGGTCAAGTGCGAGAGGTGAGCCAGTGCTGTCTGTCACTTTGAGGCTATTTGCAGCCTTAATGGATCCCTGGAGGGAAAGGACCAGGCAGAGCATTCCTTGCCCCTGAATGGCTCTTGGCTACCCTATTCTGGCCAGCGGGGGGACAGCGACACCTACTGGCTGCCCACACAAATCCAAAGGGTGGTGGGAAGGATGGAGGGGGCGAGTGTATTTGAATAAAAGAAGCGTTTAAACAGCTAAGATCGTGCTAGTCTCCCTGATATAACATCTTCAACAAAGAGGGGGGGAAGTGGGGGTGGGGAACCCAGCACTTGTATTTAACACCTTCGCAACTAGATTTCAGCCACTCTTAAAATTCCAGGAAACACAGCCCTAGCACAATCATCCAAATAGATAGCTTAGATAGAGCGATATAACCACAAATAACCACCAACGCTCAGGGAGACTCAATGGACTGTAATCGTGCAATACTGGGTCTTCCAGAACTAGTCTTCTCTGGGGAAGCAAGTAAACGAATCAAAACTCCAAGCTAGACCACTGAACGCTGACAATCCTCTTCTTTAAACGATAATCATAAAGGATTAGGTTAATCCGAAATTAGAAAGCAATTAGAAATCCTTAACTGGGCTCTCTTACGAAGGCAGAAAAGGACGCCGTGGATGCGCAGAGCCGGGAGCACTGACTGCCCACAGAGCTCGCCTGCCTCGCTCCTTCCTCGTCGCCAGGCCCACGATCTGGCCAGGTAGACCCTATGCCGCTGCTATAGATGGCTGGGGAAGGGGGGGGGGAGGGAGGAGCGACTTTCCCCTTTAAAAATATATTTCCCCTGAGGGCTTTTTGAATGTATGAAGACTTCTTAGCTCGCTGACAGAGGCGGCACTGTTTCACTAGCCCGAGGAAGGTAACATTAAGGGACAGTATCTTCCCGTTCTCTGCTAGGAGGCAACTTCGAGGCTCCCTCATTGGACCTTTTTGAGCGCCCCACCGCCACCCCGAAAAATAGGGTCGAGCTCGTCTTTGAAAGGGGAATCCTTAATTTTAGGGACAGAAAGAGCAGCGAAGTAATTGGGTAGACAAAAGGAGGCCTATAATAATACGCAGGACTTGCAGCAGGTAGCTGAGTACCTATGCTTGGAACAAGAAGCCATTTCGCTCATATCTTTATTTCAGCAGTTAATTAAGTATATCTTATGTCTTGGACACCTATTCATAAATAAATCTTTTTCATTTATTCTTTCCTTTTTTACACCTAGGGCCATTAAAAGAAATAAAGAAACAGGGATAGGAGAAAATTAAGTTTTCTTGCAGCCGCACCGAGCTGGGTGGGTAAAAAATTGTTTGCGGTGTTTCTTGTTGTTTGTTCTTGCATGTCAAAGGCTGGAGTCCTCGGAAGTCTTACTAGGAAGTAAGTACCACTGAAAGCGGTCCAATGTACTTCCGAGGAAACACGCGCAGCGTTGCGGCGCATGTATTTAAACGTGGATTTCTCCACCCGTTATACGACACTGAATTTCCTAGAATAAGGCTAGGGCGTCATTTAACCGCAATTCTCCAAGGCAGATGTAGTGCCAATACGTGCTTTTACTCCCTTCTGGACATACCTAAACACACTGACTTGGCCCGCGCGGGGAAAAGAAATGGAAACGGTTGCAGTTGTTCTCGGCCTGGTCCACAACACAGTCCCAAGCAATTCTATGCACTGGAGCTGATCAAGTCTGGTGTCTGCCATAGAGCGCAAACTGATTTAAATCCAACAATTTCGGCTTAGCTTGGTTGTGTTTGGACTGACTCAGTCCTTTCCTTCCTCTCCTTTCTAGTAAGTGTAGAAAACTGCTGTTGCTATGCTTGCTTTTAAAACAAAATAACAATGGCAATGGCAATATCATTCGGGAATTAGCGAATGCAGTTATTGTAATATGCTATACACACATTATATTTAAAACCCACTTGCGAATGTTTTAAATAAAATACTGGTCTTTCCCTCACATTTTAGGTATTTTAGCACTACCAGATTGCAACTCTTTTCTTCATTGCTTGCACGAATCCTTAAACGGAGAGAACGGTTTCCAGACAATTTATACATTTCTTCTCTTGTTTTTAAGATACAGATTGAACAAGGTTAGTCAGTGGCGCTACGAATCGGCCTGACCTTTTGTCCTAAAATGTCATCTTCAAAATCCACTCCCCCCGCCCCGACCCCAATCTGGTCGTCTTCTGTCCACGCTTTTTGAGTGCTAATCAATGAAAGGAAACAAGCCGATTAGTCCAGAGCTGACAGTGTGCAGAGCTCTCTCTGCTGGCGCTAGTTCTGGAGATGCGGTGGGCCTATTGCATAACTCCCTGGGAGTGGCCGGCTCTGCAGCCATTTTCAAAAGGTTCCCCCTCCCCTCCCCAGCCTCATTAAAACATCTTTGCACAGTCCGCCCCAGAAAAAAAAGTCAATTCCCAGGCTAAATTCTGCCAACAAAATTTGGCACACCAATCTACTTATCAGCTAATCCAGAATACTTGAGGCTGCGCATCCCGATCGCAAGCACGCCCATTTGGAAGTAAATTCCCTTAAAGGTCAGCCGGGCCTCTGATTGGTATTACAGCATTATAGTAAATATTAAATTTGTTTGGCCTGGCATCTGGGAGCACATTTTCTGACAAATTCAGCTGGAAGTGTATCAGCAACTGCCGAATGTGTTCGGAGCTGCACTTAAACGAAAGTAAAGACAGAACTCCTAAACTGAGGCCTTTGGTTAACGGGCCTGTGGATCGCAGTCTCCCTCAGCCCAGTTAAGACAAAACAATTTGATTTCTCCCCCAATCATCATCCCTTAGGAGATCCACAGGTCTATCAACAAAGCAGAAAACAGAAAAGAATTAATATTTAGAATTAATATGGAGCAGAGGGATCAGTCCGGCTTAAAGCTAATATCTGAACTGAGGATAGATTTATAATAATATATTTTATGCAAGAGCTAATGCGGGGTGATTCAATGGAACCCGCTTGGCGGCCAGCTCTCTTTGCTCAAGTTTCCAAGAGCTGGATGAAGCTGGAGGCCTTTGGTAATGGTTTGTCTGCTTGATCCCAGTGCCAGGCCCCGCTGGTGGGGAAGCCAGGACCCAAACCAGGAGAGAACTGGTCTCCTTTTCCACGGAGCCAATTGCCTTCACACCTGTGAGCCAACAAGTGCCAACCTTTCCAGCATCACAGCAAACGACATTCCCCCCGCAAACACGCCCAGAGAAATAGCCTCCTCCTGTTTCTTTCTTTTTAAAATAAAGAAATGAATTGGTCTCGAACACCGCCTGGCCTTTTCGAAGGGCTGTCATGCCACCTCAGATCCCCCTGCCTCGGGAGTAAGTGCGTCACTTCCATCCCTGACCCCAGAAATGGCAATAAATGCCCACAGAAATCCCCAAAAGGCCTCAGGAGTTCAGTTTGGTCGAGTTTTTTGTTTTAACCCTATAGGTAGGTTGCCACCTGATGATCGAACTTCGGGATCTATTCGTATTCGCGTTATCATGAGTATTTATCCCCTCCCTCTTCTGCAGAAATAGCTTCGTTAACAGCAAAGAAATGGAAAGGAGCTCACATTCGCTCGGGAAGAATCGAATAATAATAGTACAGTGATGGTAAAATAATGCCCTGTCAGGCAGCTAGTCCCCAGCGTTCTAAAGTCCCCGCCCCCTCGGGGATTCTAGAGCGGCTGAGCCGAGCTCTTGCCTCAAGGGCGCAAAGCGCGGGAAGGAAAGGAGCGGGAGATGGCGACCCGCCGCTCCTCCGCTTAGCCCCTCTTCTCCCGCGCGGCTGAAATGGTCGGCGTCCCGTCGCCCGCCGCTCCCTCTCTCTCCCTTCTGTCTCACCCTCACGAGTCTCAGGAGCCTGGAGAAGGACGCCGAGTCTTGCTCGGGCGGGCTGGCGCCACAGCAGGCGAGAGGGTTCGCTTCCCGCTGCCGCTCGCTCTCCCTCCAGCTGCCCGTAACTCACCTCAGCAGCGGCCCTATGAGCAGCGCAGGCGTCGGCCAAGGCGCTCTCCCGAGCTGGCGGCCTTCGCAGGCGTCTCCTCAGCGCCTCTCTCGACGACACCCCGCCCCCCTGCGCTTATACTTGTGACTGACTTTTGCGAACCGAGCGCTGTTCATTCAGCGCGAGCCAAGAGCCCCTGTGCGTGTGTGTGTGTGTGTGTGCGCGCGCGCCTGAAAGAGAGCGAGGTGGAGCGGCTAGGGGAGGTGGCTTTGGGGCTGCCCCTTAACTGGGCTGCTGGGACGCGACGCCCCCTCCCCTCCAGGACCAAATAGCGCTCGCGGAAGGGCGGGGCGGGGTGGGGGAGAGAAGGGAAACCGGGCGAGGCGCCTCAGCCGGCCAATTTTAACGCAGGCGCGAGGATTCGGGAAGCCACGGGAAGCATCCGGTCCTGTTTGACGAAACCTCAAAGCACCCCCGCCAAGTGCCAGAAGGGGCTGCGACACATGTCCTTCGTGGAAGTCGAGCACTGAAGTCCCACTGAAATAACGGGACTTACTGTCAAGTCAACGTATTTGGCATTGGGGGCCTTTAAAATGGAGGTCAGGCTGGCAGCAGGCAGTGGCGGGCTCTTCCCGCCAACAGCTCGCCTTCCGGCCCTTGTTTTTCCCACGCTGCGTCCTGCGTCCTCAGGCAGCTTTCCTCAGTGAGGCGCGCCAACAAACCCTTCGGACAGATTCGGTTCCTTTTTTTCCCTCCACCACAACTTGCTGTTTCAGTCTCTACCTTGTTTTTCTTTTTCAGGAAGTTATTTTTATAAGAACAACCCCCCCCCTCCATCTTTTTAGACTCGGTCTCTTCCCTCAGGCCAAATTGCCTAAACCTCTCCCTGTTAGTCTGTGTGAGCGAAACCAACGGGAATCCGCCTCAGGGACCAAAGCAGCCTGGCGTCGCGTTTCCCATTCCCTCGGGGTTTCTTCTCCCCTACAGGCGAGGCTGCTTCGAACCTGAGGGCGGCGTCGCGCAGCTCCTGCCTAGACTCGCGTCTCCCGCCTTCTCCCCACACACCTTCGCCTCCATATCCTGCCCATGCCGACACTTCCCCTGGGCGAACTCGCTCTTTCTCTCAGCCCGGGGATCTTTGTCGCCGGAAGAACTGGGTTCGAGAGAAGGGATCCTCGCCTGTAGTAACAATATGTGTAATAGCACAGTCGTGTTGCGGGAGATAGCCTAGTCGCCCCCCACTCCTGGCTCATTTCAGCCCCGGGTTTATTTTGCGCATAAACTAGATTCCTTTCTCGTTCCAGAGCAGACAACCTGCCCAGAGCCATTTCCCGAGCTGCCTGCTTCAAGGAGCGCGCGTTTTTCAGACTCCCCCCCCCCGCCGCCGTGTCCCCCAGACTTGCTCTGGACCTGTTTAGGTAGGAGGGTCTTCGGGCGAGTCTGTGAGCTCTGAGAAGACCCAGTCGCCACCTTTCTTCTCTATCCTGGAGGGAACCAAACGGGTGGCGGGGGTGAGGGGAGAGAGATGAATGGGTCTCTCCCAAGTTTAAACCCGGGAACAGAGAACGGCCTCAGAAGCTGGAGACTGGCTTCTCGCGGATGTGGCCAGTTCAACTTGAGGGCCGGATCGGAGCCTGAAGGAGGAAGGAAACCGTCGCTTCGAAGGCTGACGTTGTGCTCCTAACATGTCCGCTTAGTAGCGCCCTTCTCCTTCCCATGGATGTAGCCAATCAAATAAATCACTAAAAATAATAATTAACTAAGTAACTGAGGTTCTCCCCCCGCCCCAACATAGAGCCTAGCTACGCCTATGCTCCTTCCGCTGCCTCGATTGCTGCATCCTTGAAAGAGGAATGTGGCATTAAACTCGAGAAGTTTACCTAGGATCGCACCATTAGCCGTTTCCCTGAAAGGAAACGCAGAGTTGCGACTGCAAGGAAAGGTGTGCGCGCAAGACAAATCTCAAAGATTCGCACTGTATCCTAAGGATTTCTTGTACGCCCAAGTGGATCTCTGAATGGAATTTCGTTTTCTCTCTTCCTCTCTCTCACACACTTTTAGAAAGCAGGCACAAAAGCCTCGCCATTGTAGACACGCTAATTGCCTTTTTGATTTTCTGCATGAGCTGAAAGTGAGCGGTGCTTCTACAGAAGACTCATAGGCATTTAAAAAAATACCTGCGCGCGCACGCACACACACAACACGGTAAATCTTACATTAGTTGACTCAGGCCTCCTTGAAAATAACCCCCTTTCTGCAGTTGTAATTGTTACATCTACAGCAGTCTGTCCACAGTTTACACAAGATCCGATGCAGCGGGATAATCCTCTCCTCTTTTAATGCAAACTCTGCCCCAGTATGATTGGGCAGATAATATTTAACTGGTGCGCCGAGCACAAGGGGGAGACGGTGGCTGGCATGAAGTTATGTAAGCGGTATTATGTGCCGGAGCGAGGGCTGCGTAAATAGAGATGTGAACACGTGCATGATGGGAGATATGACGATGTGCTTTAGATTCAAATTCTAAACATATTTACACGGGTGGGGTGGGGTTTAAATGGATTTTACTTTCAGGCAAACGTGCGTAGAATTGCAGCTTTAGTATTTCCGTCGTCTTGGATTGAGTTAGTGTATTCGCCTGCCTCAAATTATAGAGTGGCATTTACAAGACACTGTATTGAAGAACTTCGTCCCTGGTCCTAAACGCAAGGCTTGGAAGCAAGTGTTAAATCAATGCGACTTCCAAGTTATGTGTATAAAGACAGGATTGTTAAAGTCGAGAGAAATAAAATGTGTTTTCTTTTTATAAATGCCGTGAAACAAAATGGCTTTTTACTAGGAAGTCTCACAGACACAGCATATTTTAACAGAGACCATTTATAACAAACACGTGATTGGCACTTCCATCCTAAACACAGCTGGAAGTAATTCCTATTGATCTCAAGTACGTAGTTGTAATATAATATTATTTATTATGCCTATGAAATCTATTATTTATAAGCCCTCAAGGCACTTCATTTATTTTATCCGGTCAGTTAATCACATTTTAAGTCCCATTGATTTCAATGGGATGGATTGCTTACTCTGAAGTAAGTCCTATTATCTTCACTGAGGCTTGTTCCTAAATGTACACAGGATTCCCCTTTATTGGGAATAAATTCCATTGAACTGAATGGGACTTCAGAGCAGACATCCAGCCATAGGATCTCTCTGTCAGGCATATGTTGTAATAACTCAATAATCTTTTACTAAAACATAAAACTCCCCTATAACCTTATACAGTTGTTTCTTAGTGCCGTGGTCGCAACACGTTCCAGATATACCCCTACTCTATTTTATTCGCTTTTTACCACTGATGTGTCAAACTTGCGCTGCAGTTCTATTGCCTGTGAGTAAACTCACTGGCTACAATGGCACTTTTACTTCCAAGTAAACACTCGTTGCATTGTGCAGTAATCCGAAAGCCAACTAGCTCTTTTTTGAAAGAAGCTGCAGCTGCATTATTTCTCCAACAATGCCTGGGAGCCGGCTGAGCTTAACAAGTGCAACCTGATTCTATCTATGGATATCTGATGCCAGCCCCAAGCAAATTGTCCATCGCCATATTGGCTTGCCTAGGGCTGCTCCAAATGAGTTAATGCCTGAATGAAAACCGGGAACCAACACGCCCCGCTTTAACCAGCAGGCTAAAACTACCGCGTAAGCGCTATTCAAACGATGACTAATCAGAACGCGGTCCAGGTAATGGTGCTTGAAGGATGGCGCGCTTTCAGTGCGCTATCTAGAGTACATCCTGCAAATCCGAATTCTTACTGTTATTCTGCTACAGAATAGAGTGGTTCGCCTCATTCAATCCGATATACAGCAAACCAGTTAAACCTAACCCTTCGTTTTAATCAGATTAGCACCTTAATCCTAGATGTATTTATTTAGTGGAGAGTTAGGCGGATTTCAGAAGCAGTTACTTGCAAGTAATCATATTTAGGACTCTGGAACGTGGTTGGGGCAGGAGGCGGAATTTACAACCAGATTTTGGGAGAGGGTGTAAAGTTCTAGTCCTCAATGTATTGCTTGGAAATTAATCCAGTGTCAAGACAATCTCCTTTTAAGTACAGTGGTACCTCAGGTTACATACGCTTCAGGTTACATACGCTTCAGGTTACAGACTCCGCTAACCCAGAAATATTACCTCGGGTTAAGAACTTTGCTTCAGGATGAGAACAGAAATCGCGTGGCGGCGGAGCGGCAGCCGCGGGAGGCCCCCTTAGCTAAAGTGGTGCTTCAGGTTAAGAACAGTTTCAGGTTAAGAAAGGACCTCCGGAACGAATTAAGTACGTAACCTGAGGTACCACTGTAATGTGTTTAGGATCAAGGTACACATGTGGTTCTTTGGTGGAGGCTCGAAACATGCTTAAGCCCGCCCATTCCCCAGTCATATTTACTCAGATTTAATTCCATTTCAATCTCCTTTAGAAAGCAAGTCCTATGTGGTTAGTGGGGCTTGCTAACAAGCGAACGAATTTCCAGTTGACCAGTACACCCTTCTTAAATTACTCGCTTTGCCGATCTGGCCCTCTCAGTAACTTTGACTTCTGTGCACTCTGGATGGTATTTACTATCTTGCGTGGGTCTAATACCCCAATTACTACTCTTATTGATCATTACTATTATTGCGAATCATTGCTGTTGCAAATCGTCACTGTGTTCTTATTTAGCATAGATTTCAGTCTTGGGGGGGGGGATGACTTACTTTCATTTATTCGGCTTTGCCCCACGGTTTATTATATCTACACACAAATAGGGCTATTGCATTCATGCCCTATTGGTAATCCCAGATACACCTAGTTGGCCACGGGGGTGGAAAGCAGATGTTGGACTAGACAGACCATATAACATTTCTCTCTCTCTCTCTCCCCCTCCCCCTTTCTCTCTCTCTCTCTGTGTGTGTGCCAGTCACCTGGAAAAGTGTACTTTAGTCCAGGAAAGTTTGTGCCACAATAAATTCTTCAGGGTGCCACAACCCCCCACCCCGCCCTCTCTTTTAGAGAGATTCTAAACTCATTATACAATTGGTTTCATAAATGGAGGATAAACTGCTTTGTTTGAAGATCGACCCACTGAGAGGTTCTCCTGCACAAGCCCTATTCATTTCTATGGGGCTTGCGATGAGAACATCCCAGTGGATTGTGTCTTACGTCCTTAAGTAGAATATGTATAATAAATCTGGCTTTATGCAAAGTGCACTTAATTATGTTTTTTAAATGTAGTGATATATTTTCTGCAGTAATATAATTTAAACATGTTCTCCAAAACATAAAGTTTTTAATGTCAAAACAAAACTGGGAACATCGTTTAAATTATATTTTGGAGCCAGATTTCACTAGATGAAAAGAAAATCAACTTAATGCGACTATGAGAAACTTCTGGAGAACAATCGTCTGCATATTGTTTTATAATGTGCCATAATCTGAAGCATGTAAAATTTCGGTCCATTATTATTCAAACCAGGAATTAGCAGAGTAATTTTTCCTTCTATTGTCCATAAAATTGCCAAATGACTAAATTAACTGACTTCATACTGAGGACCATCAATTACATGGTATATTTCATTCGGATGGAGTTCGAAATTACCTTTGTACTTTTTATTTTTTTAAAAAACCCTTTTCTTTTCTTTTTCTTTTAGTATGAAACATTCCCCCAGTCTAAACGTTTGTTGTCAACTGTCAAAATAAAGCACAACCCGCCCGCCCCCAACCCACCCATTGTCAAATGCTCGGGTACAGTCTTGTCAGGACTAAACTGCCTTAAATGAAACTGGAAGCAACCTGGTCTGTCAACTGCAGACTGCATCCTCAGTGATCTATGGGGGTACCATTATTAGTGCTTTAGGGACTCTCATAAACTACACTTCTGATAAACCTCATTAATTCTCATACAACTTTGGTTAAAGTTAACAGATCTGAGTTACAGCTGGGCTTGATACTATTATTATTATTATTATTAGTAGTAGTAGTAGTAGTAGTAGTAGTATACCGCCCTCCATCCATAGATCTCAGGCGGTTTATATGCAAATAAACCAAAAACCAGACAAACTGGAATCTGACATGAGGTCTTTATTTCAGAAGCCTTGGTGTAACTTTGCAGTATGTAACAGACAATAAGTCTGAGCGCAGACCTCAGGGCTACAAGATCCTGCCCAATCTGCGTGTAGTGTTTCGTATTGTCCTCCTTGTCGCCCCGCCCTCCCATTGCTTTGTGTAACTCGAAACTCGTGCGGAGAACTCGAAGGTTTGCTCATTATTTTGTGACATTTCGGTTGATCCTAATAAATATATTGCCCAGCTCTGGATTTTGAGGTTTTTTGTTTTTCTTATGGACCAACACCTTAGTTGTTTACGCCCCCCACCCTTCGTTCTAAACAGTTTCACTAAAATAAGTAGCTGGCTTCTTCTGGGCTACAGTTGCATCCACGAACCAGTCTAGGAGGAACATCTTAGTCACGGTGCAGAGATGGAGAAAACATCTCACTGATTTCACTTGAACTGAAAACAAACTGCTTACATAGCTACCCGCGACAACCTGAACCCGATCTATCAGTTAAACCGAAGAATTAGGATTAACATCGATCAGGTCCCATTGTAGCAGAATGATTATACCCAACCACACAGGCAATCATCGGCTTCAATGCATATGCTTCTGCCTAATGAGATTTTTGAGGTTCCTTGCCCCGCTGACTTCACATGCTACATTTATGTGATTATCTGGGGCTGTGTTTCTGGGGCTAGTCAGTTTAAACTCCCTAGGACTTTCTCAGAAGTAAATGGGTGCGAGCATCAAGGTGCAGGTCACACAACTTCTGTTGGTATCTCCTGCCTGCTTGGACGTCAGAGTTATTTGCTCAGAAGCAGAGGAGGTAGAGATGATGACCCAAACCTAATTGCTGATCAGATTTTTTTAAACCATTAACAAGGGTACACAATACTCAAAATTCTTTTTAAAACGGGGAAAACAAAAATATATATATTTGGTTACATCGGACTAGAGCGCAGTAGAAAGATCTCCTGCGCAAGTCCCATTGAAATGAACGGAAGCTGCACAGGAAACTCCGCTCTTGAGTATTCACCCTATTTCAATGGGGAGACCTTATTAATCCATTCTCTTTCATTACTTCCTTCGAATGGTCCAGCAACAGCAACACAGGACAATATCAAGTTCAAATTTAATATTTAAGTCCATTTAGTTTAATGGGGAAAATGTTAAACATGTGATGATCTCAGATATATTGTTTTATGTTATCAAAAGGATTTTTATACCGCTTTTCATTTACCCAGAACAAACTGAAAAAACACCAAAGCGGTTCACACCATAATAAAAACATAAAGAATATCCAACTCAGTGGGGTTGAACTCAGGGGGACGTTAAGGCTGCAGTCATGTGCCCACTTACCTGAAATAAGGTCGATTGAACTCAATGGGACTTTTGGAAGGATATGTATGGGAACAGGCCATACAAAGTTTGCCTTTCTCTGTATTGTGTATCAGTGATAATTACAGTATCTAGGAGGGGTTTGGGGAGCTGGTGTTTTTTTAAATAAAAAATGGAGGCTAAAATTAGCATAAGTCATTTTAAAAACCTTTGCATAGTTTCATTTTCCCCTTATTTCTAGATTAGTGGAAACTTTTATGACCTTGGGAAAAACCTTTTGCCACTTTCTTGGGGTGACTACTCTCTTTTGAGGATTCTGTGTACGCTCCACTTTTAGTTCAAAAATTTTCCATAAGGAACAATCTGCTTCGAAAATAATTCATTAATAAAAACAAACAAATAAATGTATGTCATGTTTTTATTAACTTTTTTTTTAAAAAGAGCTTTTCAAGCTACATCCACCCGCGCGCTTACTACTAGAGTTGGTGCTCCCATTGATCCATTGGGACATATTCCAGGATGAAAATGCACAGGACTTACCTGGCTGCGCCTTGCTCAGTTATCACAAAAGAGAACATGAGATCCATAATAACTCTAAAGCAAGGCCACTCCTGGTTTATGCAAAGCTGCCGAAATTGGGGTTTTGTTTTGTTTTCCCCTAGTGACAACGGAAGTATCACAAACTCTGGGGGCTACAAAACGCTACCTTGAAAATCCCTTCAGAAGTTTCCAATGGATATTGACTAGCCAATAAAGAACCAGCGTCTTATTAGTCTATGGCTGGACGCTTTTGATTGTTTTAAGATCGTGAAGACACCCCCACCCCCCCGCAGCTTGTTTCATTTTAGTGACATATTTGCCACTATCGTCCTCTAGTAAGAATTCTATATAAAGATTCCCTCTGATTTTTTGGAGCTCAATACCTAAACGGGCTAAGCCCCTATCTTAAACCACATACATCTATCCCACCCACCAGGAGCGAAAATGCAGCTGAAACGAGCCTAACTCTGAGGAAATAAGAGGTGCAAGATGAACCCACTTGGATCGGGACCGTGCAAAGGCTTAAAAACGAAACGAAACGATTCCGTTGAACTTTGGAGAGGTTAAAAGCGTGCCATTAAAATTGCGGCTCGCTAAGCGCTTCCCCTTAGACGTGAGATCTGTTGAAGTCAGCGGGGCTTCATAAACTGCATTTAGGATCGAGGCATAAGTCGTTTCCAAACGCAAGTGCTCTCGCGCGAGAGATGTTTTTGGATGGCATCCTTTGGGACCTCCGCGTTAAGGACTCAGTGCGCGTATCCCCTGGGTAGCTCGGGTCATGGGAAAGTTCTCGAAAGGGACCCCATGGCATCCTGAATTCTACCGGGGGGAAGGGGAAAGCCCTCCAGTCGGGAGTGTTTTCAGAGAGTGGAGAAAAAGAAGGAGCAATCAACACAAACATAAGCGCTTTCAGTCGTGCTGAAGGACGCAAGCCGACAGACGCTTGGTTTGCGCGCTCCAGCGAAGGGAAACGCTTTGGATTCGAATCGTGTGTGGGAAACGGGCGACTCTTTCCACGGGCGTTGGAAAAGGAGAGAGAAAAAGATGCCTTTAAGTGCTAGGAGGAAGGTGAACGAGCCCTCCTCCCCAGCTCCCAGCCATCAAAGCTACTTTTGGGTACCAGTTCTCCTCCGCTCGCTCTCTCCATCTCTTTCATAGAGCCTTGGTGGGTCACGGGCACACAGGTGAATCCTGCAAGGGATTGCATTGGCTTTCATACTGAACAGCTAGCTACTCGTTGGGATTTTTGCAGGATCTGGCTCAACGCTGCCAACTTCAACCCAGAACCACAGCCAAGCTCTTCTGACTATAAACGCTGTATCCGTGGGCAAATAAATGTGAATCTGAAGGGTGGCGTGTATGTGTATGTTTGTGTTGGAGGGAGTATTTCAGCTGCCTTGTCGGTGCCAAGTAAGTGTCTGTGTTTGGGCGGGATAGGAGGATCTCTTCCCTGTTTCTTCCCCTTCTCCATCCCTGCCACTGACGCGCGTCCTCCCACCGCGCTCACACGGCCCAGAAGCACTCCCTACCCTCACACGGCTGAGCTGCAGGTAACCCCGTCGTGGGGAGAAGTCTCCTGCATCCCTATTGGTAGGGGGTCGCAATGCCCAACCTGTTACATAACGTTCTGATTTGCGGGCTCAGGTTTATTTTTCCTTTCAAGAGCAGCAGCCGGGATGGAAGCGAGTGAGGTGTGTAAGTGTGTCACAATGTAGGTCTTGCTGCCCCAGGCTGTTGAGTAGCTTGCCCGCGATCCTGTGCCCATTAAGCCCTGCGGGCGGTCTTCCAGCTGACTGCCGCGTTCACACCCATCCACAGCCCGCTCCACAGCGCGACCATTGCAACGCGGAACAGGCTCTTGTAAGCAAGAAATCTGTGGCTGAGAAATCGACCGGGGGCACCTTCAAGAAAATGCAATGGGCTTCAAGAGGAAAGCTGAATGACTCGGGCCGATGTGGAAGGTGGTGGGATGGCCGAAGGCTGTTTCCACGGCCCCGGGAGCACAGGATCGGCCCGCTAGCCTGGAAAGTGCGCGCCTCTCTGAGCATCGGAGCACCTCCAGGCCAGCCAGGCGCTTCCGACGAGGGCGCAGAGCCAGGCGGGCGCCTAAAATGTCCAGCCCGGCTGAGGAGAGCGCTCGGGGGCGGGGGGGGGGCGGCGGAGGGGAAGCAGGATGACATTTGACCCTGGGCCTTTCTCCCCAACAAAGGACCACCAAAGCCCTGCCCGTCCCCTCGGACTGCTTGACATCCGGATGTCTTTGCTCCCCTATGGAAATGCGAATGAACTTACGAGGGACCAGTCATTGACCCCAGTCACCCGCCGCCCCACCCTGGGGACCGCCGCCTGCCGCTCAGGCAGCTCGGCCCTTGGCGCAGCGATGATGGATCCCCACTTAATCGCTTCCGCCGCTGCACGGCTTCCCTCCTCCCGAAATCTCCCGGCCTATAGGAAGGGAGAGCTGGAGAGAGAGAGAGAGAGAGAGAGAGAGAGAGAGAAGCGACCGGTGCTTCAAAACACATCCTCCTAGCACATAGGTGAAATTGGTCCTGGGAGAGGAAAGGGAGAAAAGAAGAAAGCTATTCGCTTCCGAATAGAACCCCTTTCCATCAGGGCTGGTGTGGTGGGAGATCTGGTCAATGACACTTGGCGTTTGTCTAAACAGGAACAAGCTGGCGAATAGAAACCGACCGGGCCTTTTCAGAGCGGACGAAAAGACGTACAAAAACTCCAGAAAATAAAAGGAAATCTGGCATGGTCATAGCGTCGGGAGGGTTCCTGAGTACAGTATAATGTCTATATTGAAAAAAATGCGTACTCCCTCTACAAAGAAACCTTCACTTCCTACTTCCATTACAGTATCTTTGTTCTGTTTATCTCTGCTCCTTAAAAACAAACCCCTCTTCATTCATGCAATTGAAGAGATTGCCAGCTATCACCCGAAATATCTGGGGCAAAAATCTAGTCTCCCAGAAGACTTTACTCTCTTCCCTCTTCTTCATACATGCTGTTCTAAAACCGAAACATGAAGCCCATCTTGGGGAAGGGGGGATGAAAGCCTAACACTGAGATAATTGAAGTATTCTTATTCATTCCAATGTAGATTATTAAATAGGAAACGAGATTATTATTATTATTTTAGTAAACTCAGGCTGGTTAGAGGAAGAGAATTATATTCCGGCACAAGAGAGAATTCAAGGGGGAAATGCCCGTTCTCCTTCTGCCCCCTCCCACTTTGGAAACATGCACGCGGAGAAGAGAGTTCATCGCAAGGAAATTAAGACCCCAAGTTATAAAAGACAGAAGGAACTGTACCTTGGAAACTCGGACGCTCGTCTCCAGTTTTGTGAATGACGATGGGGCTTTTTGGTGTCATTTGAAAATAAATCAAGAATTAGTTTTTTTCTTTGTTCTACACATGCCCTGCGTTTGCACTGTGCTGTGGAAAGCCGGTTGATAGACTACAGCGTTAATTAATACTGTGCTAATTTGAGTTTAAGAGTGAAGGGAGGTGGAACTGGGGAGAGAGAGCGAGAGCGAGACTGTGATGGGACAGTGACCTCTAGTGGCGAATTGAGGCCATGCACGCCTGAAGAGCCGAGGCAAGGAAACTGGCTGAACAAAACGCTCAGGTCGTCTCAACTGCGCGTCTCTCCCCGAGAGAGAAAGTTTTCAGCTGGAACTCGAGCTGATGCGATGTGGCACCAAAGAGTCCTGCAACGATTCGTATTGTGGCTAGGGCAATTTCACAAGCTCAGAGCCACTGACGGGGAGGAAACGGGGAGATGCGGGCATTTTGGGTCAACAGAGGCAAGCTTAGCAATAACTCTTTGAAACTCCACACCGGATTGAACAAACATAGCAATTCGGTTATTCTGGTCCTTAGCCAACACATTTCCCATCCAGACATAGGCGCCAACTCCTAGGGGCCAAGGGGTCTTCGCCCCCCCCAATATCTGAGGGGCCCCCTCCCAAGTTGATGGGCACTGACTGCCATTCACATAGTGTGCGTGCAGCGTGTCATGTGATCGATTATGTGGAGCGGGGCTTACCTGGGTCTTCACCCCCCCCCAACACACAAAATTTTGTTCAGGTTGGCACGCTTGTGCCCAGATACGCTGAAGTTGTGATTCTGCCATAAGGAAATGTATTTGGGAGGAAGTCCCGCTGAAGTTAGCAGGACGTGCCAATTCACAGCGCAATCCAATATCATAGGGAAAGGTCAATGAACCATTTAGCCCAGCGTACTGTTCTCACAGATGCCCATGGAAAGCCTGCGAGGAGGACCCCAGGACAGGAGCCCCTCGCCCCAGCGGCCATTCCCAACAACTTTGCGCTCAGAAGCATTGCTGTTGCGTCTGACCCGATGGAACCATTAATGGCACCCTCCTCTCTGGGTTGGGTGTCATCACTACATCTTGCGGGAGCGAATTCCATAGAAATCCCAACTCATTTCCTTGGGTATCCTATACACCCACGTACCTTAAAATCAGTGGATATCTGAATAGACAGGATTGCGCTGTAAATGTGTTTTAAATGTAAGGTGCTGGCCAGGGTGACAGACTAAAGGAGAGACTTACACAGTTGGCTCTTGCGGGTTCCATCATTCTCGTTATGTTTATTTCGTCTTGTTTTAATACCTTTGCTTCTGCGATTGATTTTATGGGCGTGTTGCGGAATAACGACACCCTTGTCGTTGTCAAGCGCGCTGAAATAAAAGAAACAAAACAAGAAAGCAAAATAAAACAACCTCAGAAGTTCTAAACGGGCGCGTTGCAGATACAGTAGTTCAACTGAATCCAGCGGGGATGGCCGAGACCCGCGCAATCCGATCCTATGCCCGTTTCTTGGGAAGCAAATCTCCTTGTTTACTCCCAGCCAAGTGCGTTCAGAACTGTAGCCTAAAAAATAGCTGGATTTTGAAAGAAGCCACCATGGAAAGTACTTCCTGGAGTCTTCATATGAAGAAATTCTGGCCGTAGCAGAACTTACTCTGCAAGGGCGCGATCCAGTTAACGTTACGTACTCTGAAGTCCTATTGGGACAGACGGTCTTTAATTCTCTCGCCGAAGCCAACGGGGTTTCAAAAAGTGGCCGATTTTTGGTTGGGCGATTCTGCGTTTCCCACAAGCACGAGTTTCTTCCAGAAATTTGGTGGGACTGGAATAAGGATCGACAGCCAAAATAGCCATGGACATTATTCGATCATATTGTTCGCTCAGTTTCCCAGATTGCGCAGGCGGGGGGAATTGAGCAGGGATGCGATCCTTCTCAAAATGATTTCTTGCAAAGGAATCCTCCGGGCCTGTTCATGATCCGCAGCTTCCTGCTGTTTCTGCCCACCCTCTAAAATCCGCGCTCCCCTTCTGGGTTCGCGCAGGTGCCTATTTTAACCGAGCCCAAATGAAATTGTTATTGAACCGAAAGGCAAAGCCAAGCCTTCAAAAGATCCTCTAAAAACAAACGAATCCCTAACAGCGGCGGGGGATGAAGGAGAAATCCTAAGTCTCTAGTCCTCATGTTCCACGATACCCTGTATTCCAAAAAACTGAGGCTGACGCCCGCGCATTCTGCACGCTTCCCCAAATTATTTGCACTCCCAACTATTGAACTATTTCCATGTTGAAGCCCACCCCTCTTCTCTCTTTCCAGGATGGCTCAGTTGGTACAGTTTGAGACTTTTAATTTCCGAGTCGTGAGTTCGAGTCCCACGTTGAGCAAAAAGATTCCTGCATTCCTGGGGGTTGAAGCTGATGATCTTCGTGGTCCCTTCCAACTCTACAATTCTGTGATTGTACTCTGAAACAATGTAGGAATCAAACGGAAGCCATCTCTCTCCCCCCTTTCCTGCATGAGAGCATCCTACGTATCCGGTATAACACACAACAGTACAGCATAATTTGGGTGCAAAATATCTATACACTTGGATAAAGACAGTTCGACAAGGTCTGTCTTCTCGGTTTATTGTTGGACGCAAAAGTAGAGCGCTTCCACAAAAAGCTTTCTGGAGGAACGGACCTGGAGGCTTTGAAAAATAAGGGGAGGGAGCGAGCATATAACCCAGGTAAGAAAAAAATTAAGTTGTTAAAGTGAAATCGGTTAAAAATGGTGATTGTGAGAATGAGCCATCGGTCCCCAGCCCAGACGCCTTGTATCCTTGACTCCCCGGATGTGGTTGGACGCCAACTCCCATCATCCGTGGGGAAGATGGGAATGAGAGTGGAGGAGCGTCTGGGAAGACAAGGCTGAATAAGACAGCTCAACGAATCGAGAAGGCGGAAGGGCAGAGTGAAAAAAATGGCCAGAAAGATGGACCTTTAGTAGGAAGAGGGACGCATAAGAAATAAATAAATGGGATTGTTTTGTTTTGTTTTGTTTTAACACAACAGGAAAAGCTTCAGTCACTTCCACACCGCGGGGGTTTCCTGGATGCTCAAGCCACGTGGGTGAGAAAGGAGCTTGCAAGCTCACAGCACCAGACAGCAGCTGAAGTCTGTTGGCATTTCCAGGTGAACACAAACCTGCTGAAATCCAGAGGATGCAAAGCCCATTTTGGACCGAGTGGAGGCAGCATAGGGAGAACTTCAATGTTAGGATTATATTTGCATGAATTTTATTATGAATTTATACCCTCATCTTTCCTATGGGGACTATGCAGGGCACACTTCCCAGACAGTCTCCCATCTAGGCCCACTTAGTTCCTGCAAGGTTGCTCTGTAATAATAATAATAATAATAATAATAATAATAATAATAATTTATACCCCGCCCATCTGGCTGGGCTCCCCCAGCCACTCTGGGCGGCTTCCAAAAGAATATTAAAATACTATAATACATAGTATTAAAAGCTTCCCGAAGCAGGGCTGGGCTGCCTTCAGATGTCTTCTAAAAGCCTGGTAGTTGTTGTTCTCTTTGACATCTGGTGGGAGGGTGTTCCACAGGGAAGGCACCACTACCGAGAAGGCCCTCTGCCTGGTTCCCTGTAACTTGGCTTCTCGCAGTGAGGGAACCACCAGAAGGCCCTTGGTGCTGGACCTCAGTGTCCTGGTAGAACGATGGGGGTGGAGACGCTCCTTCAGATATACTGGACCAAGGCCGTTTAGGGCTTTAAAGGTCAGCACGAACACTTTGAATTGTGCTCGGAAACGTGCTGGGAGCCAATGTAGGTCTTTCAAGACCTGTGTTATGTGGTCTCTGTGGCCGCTCCCAGTCACCAGTCTAGCTGCCACATTCTGGATTAGTTGTAGTTTCCGGGTCACCTTCAAAGGTAGCCCCACATAGAGCGCATTGCAGTAATCCAAGCGGGAGATAACCAGAGCATGCACCACTCTGGTGAGGCAGTCCGCAGGCAGATAGGGTCTCAGCCTGCGTACCAGATGGAGCTGGTAAACAGCTGCCCTGGACACAGATTTGACCTGTGCCTCCATGGACAGCTGTGAGTCCAAAATGACTCCCAGGCTGCGCACCTGGTCCTTCAGGGGCAAAGTTACCCCATTCAGGACCAGGGAATCCTCCACACCTGCCCGCCTCCTGTCCCCCCAAAACAGTACTTCTGTCTTGTCAGGATTCAACCTCAATCTGTTAGCCGCCATCCAACCTCCAACCGCCTCCAGGCACTCACACAGGACCTTCACTGCCTTCACTGGTTCTGATTTGAAAGAGAGGTAGAGCTGGGTATCATCCACATACTGATGAACACTCAGCCCAAATCCCCTGATGATCTCTCCCAGCGGCTTCATGTAGATGTTGAAAAGCATGGGGGAGAGGACAGAACCCTGAGGCACCCCACAAGTGAGGGCCCTGGGGTCTGAACACTCATCCCCCACCACCACTTTCTGAACACGGCCCAGGAGGAAGGAGCGGAACCACTGTATAACAGTGCCCCCAGCTCCCAGCCCCTCAAGACGGTCCAGAAGGATGTTATGGTTGATGGTATCAAACGCCGCTGAGAGATCCAGCAGAACTAGGAAACAGCTCTCACCTTTGTCCCTAGCCTGCCGGAGATCATCAACCAGTGCGACCAAGGCAGTTTCAGTCCCATGATGAGGCCTGAATCCCGACTGGAAGGGATCCAAATGGTCCACTTCTTCCAGGCGTGCCTGGAGTTGTTCAGCAACCACTCACTCAATCACCTTGCCCAAGAATGGAAGATTTGAGACTGGGCGATAGTTGGCTATCGTGGCCGCATCTAAAGATGGTTTTTTAAGAAGCGGTTTAATAACCACCTCTTTCAGCGAGTCTGGGAAGGCTCCCTCATGGAGGGAAGCATTCACCACCCCACGAAGCCCATCGCCCAGTCCTTCCTGGCTAGCTTTTATAAGCCAGGATGAGCAAGGATCAAGGAGACAAGCGGTTGGTTTTACTCGTCCAAGCAGCCTGTCCACATCCTCGGGGGGTAACAGATTGGAATTGATCCCACACAACTTGACTAGACAGGACTCTAGCACTCTCCCGCCCCGGCCCTGCTCCCACGGTGGAGTCTACCTCTTCTCAAATCTGAGCGACTTTATCTGCAAAAAACTTTGCAAAGTCATTGCAGGAGATCATATGGCCCCTACTGGGCCCTGATGGAGCAGGTGGTTCCGCTAAATTGTGAACCACCTGAAAGAGTCTCCTGCTGCTGTTTACTGCAGATGCAATAGAGGCAGTGAAGAAAGTCTTCTTCGCCGTCGCTATCGCCACTTGGTAGGCTCGACATTGAGCTCTAACCCGTGTTCGGTGAGATTCAGAATGGGTTATCCGCCACCGGCGCTCTAGCCGTCTCAACGATTGTTTCATTGCCCTCAGATCCGTGGAAAACCACAGGGCTGTCCGGGCTCCATGCAATTGGAGAGGGCACTTTGGAGCCAAACAGTCAATAGCCCTGGTTAACTCCACATTCCAGCAGGCCACCAGGGAATCAGCTGAAAGGCCATCAACATGGGATAAAACATCCCCTACCACTCTCTGGAAACCATTTGGATCCATTAAGTGGCGGGGGTGGACCATCTGAATTGGTCCCACCTCCCTGCAGAGGGGAAGGGTTGCGGAGAAGTCCAGTTGCACCAGGAAGTGATCTGACCATGGCACTTCTTTGGTTTCGCTTTTACTTAGTGTCAGATCACCAACATCCATAGAGGTGAACACCAGGTCCAAGGCATGTCCACGGCTATGGGTTGGGCCAGACTTATTCAGGGACAGCCCCATGGAGGCCATGCTTTCCATGAAGTCCCGAGCGGCCCCTTGTAAGGTCGTGTCGGCATGGATGTTAAAATCCCCTAGGACAACCAAACTAGGTGTCTCCAGGAGAACATCCGCCACGACCTGAAGCAGCTCGGGCAGGGAATCCTTGGTGCAGCGGGGAGGTCGGTACACCAATAGGAATCCTGTACTGCCCCTATTGCCCAACTTCCAGAACATGCACTCAGAGAACTGGGTCTTTCCAATAGGACGCCTGGTGCAAACTAATGACTTCCTAAAAATCACTGCAACCCCCCCTCCCCGCCCACAAGGCCTGGGTTGCTGTGCGTAAGAGAAACCTGGTGGACAAGCAGCGGCAAGGACAGGCCCATCTGCTTCATCCAACCAGGTCTCTGTCACACATGCCAGGTCAAATCCTCCATCCACAATCAGGTCGTGGATGGCAGTGGTTTTATTCATCATTGACCTGGCATTGCGCAGCAACACTTTCAGGTCATGTGGGTTTCCCTTGTTGATTCCAGTATCCTTCCGGTCAGGACCAGACCTGGAGGCAGGGATAGTCCTCAGACAACGACTAAACCTGCTTCCTCGGTAATGACATGGTCTGGTCTTAGCGTAACTGCTCCTCCTCCCCATGATCACTGAGATCGCTTATCCGAGTGCATCCCCCCCCTGTGGAACCTGCCCCAGCCATTTTGTTTGCTGGGACCCACTCCCAGGCAGCCCTGACCCCTCCCCTTAAAATCAAATTAAAGCCTATACAAAAAACAAACTAACAGAACAATAAAACTATAAAAACAAAAAACAAAGTTACAAACACAACATAATTAAATTAAACAAATTCCCACACCCAACTAAACACCCACCCCACCCCACCCCACACACCCGAGGCCTCCCTGGAGCCCCATAAGCTGCGGAGGTGAATATGGGGCCCGCCCCCAGGCCCAAGGTGGAAAAAGGGCTTCAAGGGGGAGTGGTCCTCACCACAAACTCACGGCAAAGCGGCAGCAGCAATGTCCCGAGGCCTCCTTGGAGCCTTATATGCTTAAGTGGAGTATGGGGCCCGCCCCCTGGCCCAAGGTGGAAAATGGGCTTCCAGGGGGAGCGGTCCTCCCCACAAACTCACGGCAGAGCGGCAAACAGAGCTCTGTTGACTGGTTTCAGACTATGTCACCGGCTGGATACTTAATTTCTTAGGGACACAATCAGTATCCTACTTTCTGCCACCCCGTTCTTCACAGATGCTTTCTCTGACTTTCCTAGTTTCAGGACACTAGGCAATGGTTCACCAGCACAACCTTCCTAGCCAAGAGGTACAACCATGGGGAAAAGCAGCGCCTGTTGAAGGTTTTGTTTTGTTTTTTAAACCACCATGCACTTCTGGTGAAAGGTGAAAGGTGACAACCTAACCCCCAATTTTGCCTCCCTCCAGCAAATGGATAGCTGGAAAATGTTTGGAGAAATGTGTTGCCTGGGTGTGATTAGCTTTAAAGCAACAACCCTTATTCCAGGCCATGTGTGCATGACTGTGTTTAAGGGATTCCTGGTTTTGCAGAGTGAACGGTGTGCCCAACAGCGGCACTGAAGCCCATTACAGAATCATATTGTAGAGTTGGAAGGGACCCAAAGGGTTATCTAGTCCAATGCCCTGAAATGCAGGAATCACAGCAGGAACCATTAGCATTGCCCAATTGATTTCCAGGTTGATTTCAGATGTTCTCCTACAAAGTCAGTGAGCACAGCAACAGGTAAGGTCACCACCTTTCTTCCCCAATAAAGACTCTGTACTTTTTAAGAGCTCTGCACGGCCAGCAAGCACTCAGCTTGGGGGCACAGTGATGGGGGAAGCCTCTCCTGTTGCTCTTTGCAGCTCCTAAAAAGATATGTTGTTCTACTAGGAACAGAAATGGCAACAGGATGTCCTCTTCTAGACCCAAGCCATCATTGCTGGTCTGCTCGATCTCCCCTGTCCACAATTCCTAAACAGAAGATGATGCAAACATCTCAATTGAACTACATTATGGAACACACGGACGCGGGTGGCGCTGTGGGTTAAAGCCTCAGCGCCTAGGGCTTGCCGATCGAAAGGTCGGCAGTTCGAATCCCCGCGGCGGGGTGCGCTCCCGTCGTTCGGTCCCAGCGCCTGCCAACCTAGCAGTTCGAAAGCACCCCCGGGTGCAAGTAGATAAATAGGTACCGCTTACCAGTGGGAAGGTAAACGGCGTTCCGTGTGCTGCGCTGGCTCGCCAGATGCAGCTTTGTCACGCTGGCCACGTGACCCGGAAGTGTCTCCGGACAGCGCTGGCCCCCGGCCAATAGATGTGAGATGTGCGCACAAACCCCAGAGTCTGTCAAGACTGGCCCGTTCGGGCAGGGGTACCTTTACCTTTACCTTATGGAACACACAAAGATTCTCTCTCTCTCTCTCTCTCTCTCTCTCTCTCTCACACACACACACACACACACACACACCTGCACTTGGAAGACAGGGCTGAGTAAATAAACTGAATAAAAAGATGTGTGCCATCACAAATTTGCTATACTAATGGCAAACTCACAGTGGCACCAGCCACGCCCAGGAAGAAAGTATCAGTAGGCTCAGGAGAGCTCCAGTTTCTGCAGAAGTACAAAATACTTTAGAAAGAAAAACTAATGGGGAGACCCCAAAGCAGCCTCACAATGAATGATCATGCCCACTTATCACTGAATGCTGACTGTCCATGGTGGGGTTTGGGGTTAGAATGGGAAACAAGAGGCGGGAACAAAATGGAATACCCTAGAATAGGGCATGGCTAGTGGGCAGGAACCCTGAATGATAGCACTACACAAAACTCCCCCCCCCCAGTTCCCACTTCTACATACATTATATATTCAACCTCATACTTCAACTAGAATGATTTCATGTGTTGGTGTATGAATATTCAGTAACCTATGTTGTTGGTAACAATCTGAGGGACTGTTTATTCTATTAAAGTCAATGTTGTTTGCTCAATGCTCAGTGTCAGTGCCTTATAACCATATACCCATGGAAAGTCCACAAACAGGACAGGTACTCAGCGTCATTTTCCTCACCTGTGATTCCCAGCAGCTGGTAGTCATAGACAGACAGACTGCCTCCTACAGTGAAGGTGGAGCATAGCTGTCAGGTTTAGTAGCCACTGAGTAGCCACTGCAGTAGTGCTGAAACAGAGTGGATTTATCCAAAAGGATGGGCTGTGGTTGGGAGCAAAATGGCACCTGCTGCTGTAGACCAAATAGTTACCTGTATTAGGAATTGAGATTTAGTAATAACTAGGGGCTGTTAATCCACTGCAGATCCTGCTTGCAGGTTTAAAAAATGGCGGCCCTTAGTTACCTCAGCAAAACGCGTCCCCTTTTATCGTACTCCTGGAAGGCAATGGACAAAATAGGTGTTTGCTGTTCATGGTTTTAAGTTAGCACTGACTGTTTCTGGAGGGAATACCTGCCATGTTAAGATAAGGTTGCCATATTTCCAAAAGTGAGAATCCAAACACAAAAGCTGTGGGGTTGTGTTTTTTTTTTTTTTGGGAAATTTGCGATTTCTGCCTGGGTGCTGTTACAGACAGCTGAATCTCAGCTGTGTCCGGGATATTCCGGATGTATGGCAACCCTATGTTAAGATACGTATTATTATTATTATTATTATTATTATTATTATTATTATTATTATTACTATTACCCCTTTGGGCATACATTAGGGGAAACATCACAAAGGGATCTCAGGACCTGGAACCCTAGAACAGGGTGGGAAGCCTCAGGGCATCTCCAGCTGACCCTCAGGACTCTTGTCCTACCCCACACCCTTCTCATTCAGACCCTCACCCGCCTTACTTTGCACACCCTCTTTGAGTGTTTTTGCCTGGCTGGAATGTGTCCCTAAGCCCTGATAATACCTCTTGCTTAACTTGGGTGGAGAACAGAGAGAGGGGATGAGGGTGACAAAACTAGCCTATTCTACAAAGGTAACACAGAATCATAGGATCACTGATTTGGAAGGGACTCTGAGAGTCATCTAGTCCCATTTAAAGCCCTAAATGACCTTGGCCCAGTATACCTGAATGTCAGGAACATGGCTCCCCAGGACCCAGTAGAAGAGGCATAAGGGATTATGGAGCTGTTCCTGTTGGGGGCAGAGCTCTGATTCAGATTAGGACATCTGTTGTGAGAGAACCACTCTGGATGTTTGCTTTTGTAAATAAAGACCAATTGAATTGATGATAACCATTTTTCATGCTTGCTGGACTGCTTGCGGCTAATGAGCGTTATACTGAAGGAGTGTTTCCACCCACATCGTTCAGCTCAGACACTGAGGTCCAGCTCCAAGGACCTTCTGGCAGTTCTCTCCCTGTGAGATGTGAGGCTACAGGGAACCAGGCAGAGGGCATCATTGGTAGTGGCGCCCAGCCTGTGGAACACCCTCCCATCAGATAACAAGGAAATAAACAACTACCGTATCTGAAGACATCTGAAGGCAGCCCTGTTTAGGGAAGTTTTTAATGTTTAATGTTTTACTGTGTTTTTAATATTCTGTTGGGAGCTGTCCAGATGGGTGGGGTATACAATTATTATTATTATTATTATTATTATTATTATTATTATTATTATTATTATTATTATTATCATCCCACCCCCCTGCAACGCAGGAATATGCAGCTGTTCCTTACAGGGATCAAACATGCAACCTTGGCATTATCAGCACCACACTCTAACTGGCTTTTCCTCCACTCACTTTTGCATCTGACCCTCCCACCACTGCCATGTGGCCCCAGATGTTTGCCTGGAAAAGAATGCCGTTCTAAAAAATTGTACCTTTTAAACTACTGATTTTATTAATATATTTTTTAATTTGTTGTTTTGGATTGTATGCCCTTTGGGGGTAGATTTGCAGAGCCATGTACACTGGTGATGCAATATAAATGAATGTCCATCGTCATCATCGTCACCGCCATGTTTCGTACCCCTGCCATAGAACCAGCCCCAAGTGGCATCTCTTGGCAATTGTCAACTTCTTCCCTACTTCCACGAGGAACATTCTTTGATTTGAAGGTTATGGTGGTGTTTTGTAAAGTGTGTTGTGCATTTAGGTGTCAGTGGGGCGAACTCAGCAGTGTGTATGATGTCCCAATTGTGGATAATGGAGGGCCTGCTGGAGAGGAGGAATGAGTCGTGGTCTCAGAGACTGGAATATCTGGAGATGAGAGAGCCCATGAGGATAACTCATGTGCTGAACAGGAGCAGATGTCAACAGAGACAGCTTGTCTGGCTGTTTGGATGCCAAATTTGCTGCATGAATCACTGGGGCACACTTGTCAGACAGCCTGTTTGTGAATGTCGGTTGCATCTGGTTTGATTGTTTGTTAGGGAGAGCT
Source organism: Podarcis vaucheri (assembly GCF_965113315.1). Classification (NCBI taxonomy): domain Eukaryota; kingdom Metazoa; phylum Chordata; class Lepidosauria; order Squamata; family Lacertidae; genus Podarcis; species Podarcis vaucheri. The sequence goes on from NC_138749.1 coordinate 35,041,367, forward strand.
GACATTTAGCTGCAGGCAATGTTTACTGAGGAAGAAGAAGAAGAAGAAGAAGAAGAAGAAGAAGAAGAAGAAGAAAATACTGGCAAGGATGGAGCCAAAAGTTTCATTGCCTGCCTTCCTCAGGTTGCTAAGAAATGGTTCTGTTAAAAGAAGAAGAAAAAAGTCCCATTTTCCTTTAGAGGGAAATGGTGAATGTGAGCTTGACAAAGGAAGCCAAAATGACTTTCTTTTATGTAAGGAGAATCATGTTTCCATTATAAGGAGGTGCCTGTAGCTAACTGGCACGCCAGCATACAATGCAGTGAAACCAAAATACCTGGATTCAAAACATTTTAATCCCATTGATGCCCACTGAGAAAGCTCATGTAAATGCAAGTGGTTTGATTTAACTGGGTTGTGGATTATATAGTGTATGGACTTATATATAAAAAGTCAAACCTAAAAAAACCTATTTCTTCAATGCTACCTTAGGGAGGAAATATTTTATCCTACAAACCAGATTTAAAGCAGCTATATATGTTGATCTAAGAAATCCCAGTCACATTATATGTTTATGTCCCGGCCCTAGCATTAGGCAGAGTGAAGCAGCTGCTTTAGGTAGCAGATACTGTGGAAAGGCAGCATAGTACCCAAGGATAGCGCTGGCTGTTCCACATACCCTCCTCTACTCTCCCTTAAACTAGCCCTCTGCCTCTCTGTTTGCTTTCTGCTTATAATTTTACCGGTTGGCTGTTGTTTTACTTGTTTACTGTTTATTGTATTTTATTCTTTTTCTCATGCTGTAACCCCCCCTTGGGTGAATGGTGGGTAATCAATATGCCAAACAAACAAACAAACAAACAAACAAACAAACAAACACCCTGCCCTTCAAGGCATAAATGCCACTCAAGGCTGCTTCAGATATAAAACTAGAGAAGCAAAATCTGATATATCTACACAATAAACCAACCATGATAACAAGAGCAGAAACCAAAAGTCAAATAATCTGCAGGAGCATCACTTGTCACTCCCTGAGTTGGTGAAGCTTGTTTGATAACAATGAGAAATCGAGCCTTTAAAGTCATTGGCTCTGTCCTGTGGAATTTATTGTTATTGCTATTGTTATTGTTATTAGATTTATAATAACTAATTCAATAATAACAAACCCTTCATCCAAAGATGAATATTGATTCAGTAGATGCCTTCTGTGCCTACTGAAAACTTTTCTATCCCACCAGGCCTATGCAGGCAATTGGAGGTGGCAACTTGAATAAAACATGGAGGGAGGGGGGTTTGCAGGTAAACCCCGCCCTACACAACCAGTCACATGACACAGTACACATACACACTATTTGAATGACAATGTCCATCAACTTTGGGAAGGCCCAGCCTCCTCAAATATTTTATTGGAGGCAGGAGTAAAGGTACCTTGGCCTCTAGGAGTTGGCTCCTACACAGGCAGTTAAGAATACATCCTTCTGCAATGGTTACTTGATGTCTCTTTTTAGCTGTTTTAATTTTTTTTATGTTTTTATTGCTGTGAACCACTTAGACATTTTTTAATGATATAGTGGTATACAAATACTTTTACAAACAAACAAACAAAAAACAAACAAACAGTTATTTGAGAAACTTCCCCATAATTTTCACACCTTAAGGGACATGGGTGGTGGTGTGGTCTAAACCACAGAGCCTAGGGCTTGCCGATCAGAAGGTCGGTGGTTCGAATCCCCGTGACAGGGTGAGCTCCTGTTGCTCAGTCCCTGCTCCTGCCAACCTAGCAGTTCGAAAGCACGTCAAGTGCAAGTAGATAAATAGGTACTGCTCCGGCGGGAAGGTAAACGGCGTCTCCGTGCGCTGCTCTGATTTCGCCAGAAGCGGCTTAGTCATGCTGGCCACATGACCTGGAAGCTATTTGCAGACAAACGCCTGCTTCTCGGCCTGTAGAGTGAGATGAGCGCCGCAACCCCAGAGTCGTCCATGGCTGGACTTAATGGTCAGGGGTACTTTTACCTTTAAGAGGATAAGCAGATGATGCAGCAACTTGCAGAATCGTATGCTACATATGAATAACCAACCTTCTTTGACTGGACTTAACCATCCAGGCGTCCTTTACATTTTACCTCTCTCTTATATCCCCCAAGTATGAATTTCTTTGGAGAAACCTTGCAATAATTTGTGTATTTTTAATAGATTTGTATATTTAATTTATTTTGGTGTCCTTAGATCAACTTAATTCATACAGAAAGCATTTGTCTTTTCCTGTGTTGTAATATTTTTCATCTTGTATATTAAAATAACCAGATGAAAATTAGCTTAAAAATGCCCACTGTAACAATAAAGTTCTGTTTCTAAGTGGGCAGAAAGGGAGCCAGCCGAATCTCTGGCTCCCAAAAATTCAGTGGGATTTACATTCACTCCCCAGGAAGTGTGCTTAGGGCTGCAACCTTAGAGTTCTCCTCCTACTTCTTTGAAGTAAAAAGAAAGAAAGAAAGAAGCCAGGCAAACCCCAGGGCCTTTGGCATTGCTTTACTTGTGTCCCTGCAGTGCCAAACCATCTCCCTGTTGGTAATGTGCAAACCAGGATAAGTTACCGTCTTAGACAGAAAGAGTCGACGCAGAAGCTGCAGCGAACCCAGCCATCACTCTGCTGTCCCCTGAGAGCTGAACCCAGGAGAGTGAGGGCAGAATTGGGCTTCTCAAGACTATTACCAGGCTCGAGGTTTTCCTTTGCAAATCTATCAAAACAGAAGGCTATTAATGTAACTGCACACTGAGAAAAGCACATGATTTGACTCAGAGCTGGTGCAGCATTACGGCAACACTAAACTCGGGAACTGGAGATAATACAAACAGTGGGATAATGTCACAACACACACACACCCCCGCCTCCCCCCCCCCACGTTGACAGGTACCTGTGCCGGGAAAAGAAAAGGAGTTCCTACTGCCTCCTCTGAGAAAGGGAATTGCAGAAGAAGCAAGTGGAGATTGCCATGGAGATGTGCTGTTTTTGGGAGATGGAAATTCAGGCTCCAACCAGAGGGACCAACAACAATATGTTGCAGCGCATCTTTATGCTGCTCAGGAGTGTTCTTGGCTCAGAAGAAGAAGAAGAGTTTGGATTTGATACTCCACTTTATCACTACCCGAAGGAGTCTCAAAGCGGCTAACGTTCTCCTTTCCCTTCCTCCCCCACAACAAACACTCTGTGAGGTGAGTGGGGCTGAGAGACTTCAGAGAAGTGTGACTGGCCCAAGCTCACCCAGCAGCTGCATGTGGAGGAGTGGGGATGTGAACCCGGTTCACCAGATTATGAGTCTACCACTCTTAACCACTACACCACACTGGCTCTCAGGGTTTCCACCAGTCTGTTAGTCAGTCATGCTGTCCTCCAGGATGCTATAAACTTTGGCCAGCTCCTAAGGGTCAAGGTGCTTTCAGCATCCCAAATAAAACATTTGAGGGGCTTAACCCCCCCCCCAAAGTTGATGGACATTGCCATTCCAATGGTATGTGTGAACCATGTCTTGTGATCAACTATGTGAGGCAGGGCTTACCTGTCCCCCATATTTTATTCAAGTTGACACCCCTGCAGTCTCTCCATCTCTCAGGTCTCGCGATGCTCATGACTCAGACTGGACAAGGCAGCTCCATTGCTTCTTCCTGCTCTGCAAAGTCACCAAGTGGGGCGAGCAAAGGGTGGGAGGTCCTTTCCATACTTCTTTCCCCCACACTTGGTTCCCTCTTGCTCCCCCTTTCCAAACTGAGCCTAAAAGCCCAACCAAGATGGCAAGTGAAGAGGGTTTGTCCCTCACTTGCATGGTTCCATCCTCGTGCTTAATGTTGTGACTTGGGGCATTGAAAGGGAGAGAGGTTGGCATCCTTTTTTTGAATCAGTTGCTTCCGATCATCACTTGGTTCCTTGCCATGGGTTCATTATCTTGTAAAAACCCTTTCCAGCACGGTTTCTTGATAACGGAGCCTCCGAACATTTCAGCGCATTCATTTGCATCTGGTTGCGGAACCCTCTTTAACTCCTATTATGTTTCCCCCCTAATTTCCTTTTTTCTGATTAGATGACACATCCTCAAACATGGTAATCAGAGGGAACTGGAAACCCAAGAAATGAGCAGCCATTGTGAAAAAAGAGACGACTGATGGTCATTAAAGCCCAGCTGAACAGCTCCTCCCAGCACAGAAAACAATAGGTCACATCAGGTGCAATATAATGCAATAGCAGGATTTAAAGAAAAGGGGCATTGCCAGGGCCATGTGTTCCAATTACAGAGAACTAGCAGAGGCATTCAAGTATTAAAGAATTGGACAACTCCATCAATGAACCGCAATGCACAAAATCTGTATAATATTGTTGCTTAACCATTTCAAGTGCAGAAAGCGGCAGAGGCTGTTGCAGATTCATAAGAATGTAATGATGAAAGAGTAGGAACAACTCATCTTTTTGAATTGACGGAGAACTGTGCATTTTCTTGCAGATGCTTGAATAGGAACATAGAAAGCTGTCTCATATCGAGTCAGGCTATTTGCCCGTCTAGAGCAGTACTGCCTACTCTGGCTGGCAGCAGCAGTTCTTCAGGGTTTCACACAAGGGTCTCTTACAGTCCTACCTGGAGATGCTGAGGATTGAACCAGGGGTTTTCCACACATGGCAGATGCTCTGTCTGCTGTCATGAAGTGGTTGGACACAGAAGAATGGTGGGAAGGACAAGCTGGGGAACTCCCAAGGGAAGAAGGATCAGAGCCCAGGGAGTGGTGGTGGGGCAACAATGAGTGGTCAGAGGGAGGAGAGGGAGAAGAGGAGGTGCCGGAAGCTGAAGACCCCTTCACAGGGCTTAGTGAGCTGGGAGAGTCTGTGGCAGAAAGAAGTCAAGAATCAGAGGCAGAAGCTGAAGCAGCTGAGTGGGAGGAGGGAGGTGAAGAGGTAGAGATGAGTTTGGCTGGTGAAGAGTCCAGGCTCCCCTCCCTCTTGACTCTCAGAACCAGACGAGGTATGAAAAGGGAGGAGCAAAGTCAGGTTGCATGCAGGCACAGTCTCCTATAGCTTGGAAGAAGCCCTGGAGAGGAGGAGACATGTAGGAGATGGCTGTCAGGAGTTGGGGACTGATTGCGTGGAGGGCATAAGCTGCCATGTTCATTAGGCCTGAAACTCAGCTAAGTCTGTGAAGATCATGTTTCGCTAATAAAGAGTTAACCCCAGCTTTGAGCCGTGTGATTTACTGACCAGCTGCCTCCATGACAATGTTGCTAGACTCCAGTTCCCACCAGTCCCAGCCAGCATTGCAAATGCTCAAGGACTATGGAAGATGTAGTCCAACTGCATCTAGTAGGCTACTTATTCCCCACCCTTGGTTTAAATATTATTGTAGCCTTTTAAGAACTGCTGATGGATCCTGCACTTTTTAAAGGGCCCATAAATGCTTGCGTGTGTTGAGGGTGGAAGATGTATATCAAGTCTTCAAATTATCACTCCCAATATGCTTTCCCCTCCCAAATATGCAACACACACATCCCTGCAGTCTAAATTGGAACCGTTCAGAAAAAAGCTTTAGTGTTTGATTCTGCTGATTTCTATAAGCTTAAGCAGATGGCGAACCTGTCATATAACTGCTTTGCCATATGCCCAAGCCTGTTTCTCCATCATGGTTTGCCACTTCCTAGATATACCCAATGCAAGTATGTCAGACCAGGTTGAAAAAAGTCAGATCTAGGGATGTGCATTTATTTCTAAATGAACGTGTCCCATTCAATTTCTATTCATTCCAAAGTGAATGGTGGTGGCAGCAGGTGAGCCGACCACAATGGCCACTCCTGGCAGCTTCCATCTGTCACTCACCCACCAAGATGCCCCACTAACCCCCACAGATTACGTGACTGTAAGATACCCAGCGTAATTTAACAAATGTAATGAAAGGAGTGTGATTTCAACAAAGAAAAGGACGAGGTCTTTAATTACAAAAAGGAGTGTAGTTACAAAATGGGGAGGGAAAGAAAGAAGTCTTACAGCCTCCCATATCAGATGTTGGGCATGTAGTGATTTTTTTTTTTTTGCTGATATCAGTGGCAGAACAGGGGAGGAATTGGAAAAGGCAAGGAAAAGCCAAAACCAGATCCAGGTGCTCTTGGAAGAAAACTGTTTTTCTAGATCAACTTCTATTGGGATTAAGTCCGGTTTTGGCACAGAAGCTGCTTTGGTTGCCTTGTATGATGACCTCTGTTGGGAAAGAGACAGAGGAAATGTATCCCTGTTAATTCTTGTTGACCTCTCAGCGGGTTTCAATATCAATGACTATGATATCCTTCTGGAGCGGCTGTCCAAGTTGCAGGTGGGTGGCACCACTTTGTGGTGGTTCTGGTCCTACTTGGATGGTTGTTTCCAGAGGATGATGCTTGAGGAAGGCTCTTTGGCCCTGTGGAGTCTTCAATGTGGGGTTCCTCAGGGTTTGATTTTATCCCCCATGGTGTTTGGCATCTACATGAAACTGCTGAGTGGAGTCATCTGGAGTTTTGGGGTACATTGTCAGCAATATGCTGATGACACACAGCTGTATTTCTCTTTTACGTCTGCAGGTGTGGCAGTGGATGTGTCTGTCCAGTAATGGATTGGATGGCAACCAATAAACTGAGCAAAGATCAATCCAGATAAGGCTGAGGCACCATTAGTAGGAGGTTCCCTAGACTGGCTGGATGGGAGGTGGGGTACTTTGGAATCCATTGCTGTTGCTTGAGGCTCAGTTGGCCTCAACTGCATGGAGTGCTTTCCATCAGCTTTGGCTGGTGGCTGAGCCCCTATCTGCACAAGCATAGCCTAACGTCTGTTGTCTATGCTCTGGTAACATCTAGGTTAGGTTACTACAACACATTTTACATGGGGCTGCCTCTGAAGATGGTTCAGAAATTTCAGCTGGTGCAGAATTCAGTGTCCAGGTTGCTCACCAGGGCAAGACAATTTGAGCACTGAATGCCAATCCTGACCTGACTGCATTGGCTGCCAATTAGTTTCTGGGCCTAATTTAAAGTGCTGTTTTTGACCTATAAAGCCTTAAATGTCTCAGGACCGTAATACCTCAAGGACTGCTTCTCCTCATATGAACTGACCAAGACCCTGTGATCATAATCTGAGGTCCTTCTTTATGTGCCTCCACCAGGAAAGGTCTGATTGGCAGCAACACAAAAATGGAATTGTTTTTGTTTATTACTATGCTATTTTGTCTTTTCATATTTGTAAACTGCCCCCCTGATCCTTGGATGAATGGTGGTATAGCAATTTAATACAATGATAATATTATTAATAATAATAATTATTATTATTCCAGGGACCTCTGCAAGAGAATATGCAGGGATATCTGACCTCTGCTATCTGGCTGTGAATGAAAATCCTCCAGGTATCCCTATTTTCCAAGTGCAGTCCAAGATTTACAGAAGCTGTCCCGGTTTCTGATTTATCCCAGAATGTCCCACTCTTCCTTAGATGACTTAGAATGTCGGAGGAGATGTCTCTATTTTCTTTGGAGAAATGTTGGAGGGTATGGAATAGGATGTCCCTATTTTCATTGGAAAAATGTTGAACGGTATGTGAATGCCATATTGCCTTACTAGGCCACAGAGTTTGCCCTCGCCTCCTTGTGACCTTAATAAGAAAAAGGTATACTAGGGATAGGAACCTCAAGGAGGAGGGCCTACTTCATACTTTTGCTCAGTCAATGTTATGAGTCACTGCCTCTGAATACCAGTTGCTGCAAATGATGAGTGGGAGAGTGCTGTGGTTGGTGGGCTTCTTGCTGAGTATCCAGTGAACAAAGAATGCTGGACTAGTAAGGCCTTTTGTCAGATCCAGGAAGGTGTGTCTTATGATCTTAACTTTTGATTCTGATGAGTCCACCAGTGCACAGAAAGTGCACAAACAAGCATGTGTTTCACTTCGTTCTCCACAGATTTTGCATTCAAAAATCTGCCCCTAGAAACGTTATCTGCAGAAAGACTTGGCTGCCAACTCCTTTCTTGGGAGCTCAGCAGTATGGGAGGGAAATGGAAAGAAGAATCTCAAATGAAAGTAACTGAGCTGGAATGGGTCTGGTAGGTCATCTCATCTAACCAACTGCTTAACACAGGAATCATATTGTGCTAGAGCATGCCTAACAGGAAAGAAGGCTATGCCAAGAACCATGGTTGCTACAGCCTACTTTTCCCTTAGACGGCCAAGAACCGCTTACTTGGGGCTTCAGTGGTCTCCCATCCAGGCAGAGATTCATGATTGTTTGGCTTCACCATTGCTATATTAGATGCTTCTGGGCTTGACCCAGCCTACTGAAATGTTAAGTGTTCTGCACTGTTCCAATAGCATAGAGCATATGAAGTGGGTGGTGGGAAAACTTTGGCCCTCTATATGTTGCTGGACTACATGTTCCATGAACCCCATCCAGCATGGCCAACAATCAGGGATGATGGGAGCTGTAGTCCAACATCTAGGGGGCCAAAGGTTCCCCAACCCTGAAAACAACAACATATTTTGATGAGTTTCTGTGTTTTAAGTGCCATATACGTATCTGAAGATCCTGCTTTTAGCTTCAAGACAGGACTGTTTTCCTATGAAAGACTGATTTATGAGAAAAGTCAACTCATGGTAGGCTGAACTAGTCAAATGTGGGTGGAAATTGCAACACTGCAGAGTGTTCTCTCTTGCTCCCTGTGCATCCCCTCCCTCCACTTTTTTTGGCTTTGTCCCACTTTCCTGCCCTCCACTAGAACAGGTCTGAACAAGCACTTGCAGAAAGCCTGAAGTGAACTAATTCCATGCAGATGGATTTATGAACTTCACATAAGATCCACAGGTGACCCAAAAGCTGCCAATTCCTCCCCTCCAGCTTTATGATCTCCAGGGCACCATTTGTCCTTAATGGTCCAGTCATCCCTTTTCTTCTGTTGTGGGTTAAGCCAGTGGTTCTGAATGGTGGTCAGGTGCACCGCAGACCGCATTGGCCTGCCTCTATTCCTTCCCCCCTCCTCTGATGCCCTCTCAAGTCTCTGCTTCCAGAGGCTTGCACAGCTGTTTGTTGCAGTGGCCCTGGCTACAAGTTCTCCAGGCAAATCATGCCTCTGGGGCTGGCCAGGGGGTGTTGGTTGCCGGAGCTGAGGTGGCCTTGGAGGAGAGGGGAGAGGAGAGGAGGCTGATGAAACCCTCCACAAAGGAGGGTGTCAAAAAGGGGGGAGGGGGCTGACAGCTTGGCAGGCAAGGGGCAACATAACTGAGCTTCTGAGACTCGGAGCAAGCTTCCCTACAGGGGAGCTGCAAAAATAATGTTGTTGGTCAAGGGAACCGTCAACTCGAAAAGGTTGAAAACCTCTGGAAGCTTTAGGCAGGGACTCCAGGTCTTGAGCTTACATTAATGTCTAACTGAGTAGCAGAGCATTATTTAATTATTATAATTATATTATTATGATTATTTTAAAAAATGCACCAGAGACACTGTATCACTAAGAAAGCCAGTAACTTTACTGATTCGGCTGCAAAATACAAATTATACCTTATTTCCAGCAGGAGAAACATTTGAAATTTTCCCATTTTATTTATTTATTGTTCACTACAGACAGCTGAATTAAGTCCCTTGAGATTCACAGATGTGATTTTTAACTTGGTTATAATGTCTTGTTATCTAGTGGCGACAAAGTCCAGCTTATGCCGCTGTGAGCCTCTTAAGTTTAATATTTCTTGCAAAATGCTCGTATGCCCCCATTTACAGGATGATTTCTTAATTATCGCTGATTTAATCAAAACAAATCCCCAGGAAAAGAAAATAGAAGCAAATCATCTGAAGCAATCCAAGTCAAATGCTTTGTGGTGCAATGTGAGCTGATGTCAGTGGCTCCACAGAGAGCATCGATGCTGGGGGTTTCATCTGTCATGGGGTTGACCTCTTTGAATGACACTGAGGCATGGGTCAGTCTGAGGGATGAACAGGGATGGGATGGTGAAGCCAAATGACCTGGTTATGCTCATAATCCAGCACGGAACATGATACAGGATGTATGGAACTCAACACTTGGATTGCTCCACATCTTTGGTTAAAGTATATTCACAAAAGCCTGTTATTAGCTAACAGTGAAGCATTCTCAACCGACCCCAATGTCCCACCACTCCTTCACGGGACCTGTAATGCCAGGAAATGGAGGCCACAGAAGTGAGGACGTCACTGCAGATGGCATAAAATGGGAGCAGATGAAGTATGCTGTGTTTAGGCAACAGCCTTTATTGAGGTTTCAAGTGGCTTTTTGGGAAACAAAGACAAAGCATTTGCCTTCTGGGGGAAGGAGAAGAGAAAGGAAACAAAAACCACATATGTTGTGTCTACTAGGGAAGATGGGCCTAAGACAAATGCAAACAATAAAAAGGGGTTCTTGACATTCTTGCAAACAGCGTAGCAGTTGTTTTATTCTTGCTTTTAGCTTTGCCTGAAATAAGCTCTGAGAAACAGCAGATATCTTTATACTAATCATTAAAAAATTTTAAATTCCGCTTCCGGGGAAAATAGAAACCATTTGGTTACAAAAAACAACTTTGAAAAAACATTGAAATGATTAAAAAGACTTCACCGGGAAAGGCATCAATGCATACAATATACAAATTTGTGCAGATTGTGTATATCATATCATTGTCACCAGCGATTAGGTTTAATAACGTCATCGACAAGGCTTTCCCAAATAAGGATCAGCAAGAAAGGGAGGAGATTCCTCTTAAGGGATCTCACGTTGCCTATACCTTTGTACTGCCTGGGTTGAAGTAAATCTTAATCCATTCTTGGGGCGCTGCCCCAAACTGCCTAAATATAAAGGAATCACACAATAAGCCCCAAAAGTAGCTTTGCAAATGCAATAGATGGTTAAGGTACAGATAAAAGGAACAGTTAAAGATAGACAGTTAAAGTTTCTAGAAAGCGACATCACAATTAAAAGTTGTGCTTCTTTATTAATTAACTCCATTTACAATTATGAATTAACCCTCACTTCTTGCCCCTATACTTCACTTTAGCTCAGTAGAGGAAAGAGGAGCGAAAACACGTCTATTTCCACACAATTCAGTTCTGTGGCTGTATAAAAACCAAGGTTTTAACTGCAAGAGATTGCCTAGCTTAGTTGCATGAGCTTGTTTACACTGTTACCTACTTGCACACAGGTACAATGCGGTAAGTTAACATTACACACCCACTTCTCTTCAGAAGCTCAAGTGTTATTTCTCCCCCCCCCCTTGTTGTGTAGCTGAGGCAGCTGTACGGTAAACTATTCATATGGCTATTCTTCAGACTCAGAAGACTGACCCCATCAGCCCCATTGACAAATTACTTCCAACAATACTGAAAAACCAAATATTGTTTCTCTCTCCCTCTCATTTTGTTTCAACGACAAGGTACAATTGTGACATATTTGCATATTTAAGACACATCTAAGTTGAAAGTTCCCAAATGGAGAATGTGACTATTGGTATATGTCAAGGTGAGGGATATAATTTGGCAGATGTCTCGAAAAAAATCAATTATTTGCCCCATTCTCACTTTCTTTTAATGCCTGCGTATCTTTTGTAAATCACCTGTAGGAATGATGCATGATCAGCTGTTTTTCTATGCTTGGAATATGTGGTCTCAACATGCTCCTAAGATTTTCTGTGCCAGCCAATAAATACTTAGGATGGGACCAAGCAATTGTTGAACCAGCTCATCACCCCAAATGGCAATGCTACAAGCTGTGGTAGTAGGCAGAGACACAGGTGCAAATGTATACCTGCAAATAGCTCTAGAGTAACATTCATGATATGAGAAAAAAATGGGAAGTTTCACCTATGTTGTTCATGCTTATTATTGGGGTTGTTAGGAGTGAACAAAAGCATGTTACTATTTGCGATGGGTGGCGTAAACCAAGCTTATACAGTTCACCTCTGTCTACTAAACCTATGAATCTACATCAGCATTGGTCCAATGTAAGATGGATGTTTTGCATACAGGTACATGTCATAGTGCAATTCTCGCTTGTGACACTGAAAAAGTATTGCTGACTAATGAGCAGTGCACAGCAAGAGTGTTTATTAACAGGTAATAAAGGATAGAAGGTCCTCCATTCTCTCCACTCTTCTTTATACTGGCAAAATATCTATGTGGGAGGTAGGGAACATTTAGGAACAGCAGCGACACCAGCTGACTTAACGTCACTGAAGTACAAGAAATTTACAGTACTTGGCTTTCTAACTCGTATTCCTCCTTCCCAACTGAGAATATGTGCTGCATCGCTTGCAGAGCTCAGCAAGGCTGATATGCAGGACCTGTTTGGAATGCCCAGTGTTGTGATGAAGACAAAGGGTGTATTGACCTGTTTGCAGAGTGCCTTTCTTATCCTACCAAGAAGCTACATAGAGCCTCACCACCACCACACACACATCTGGGAATAGAGGGACAAGATTCCTAACAAGCCTCAGTCTCAGGATTATTGTTATTATTATTAAAGAAAGAAAATGAATTAACTACCGATCACTTGCCACTGAAGTTCCACACGAGAAGGAAAAGATGCATTCGGAATGAATGACGCTCTCTTTCACGCAGTGCTATTTCTGCTTAACAAAACATGTCATTTCATAAGGGACAAACTCAATGCTACATGCAGGTGTAAGTTCTTCCTAACATTATAATTTTTTTTTCTTTAAAGAAAAGAAGTCTCAAGAGGCAGCCATCAGAACAGAAATGGCGGGTGGAGAAGAGGTCCTTCACTTTCCCCCTGTGGGACATGTTTCTGCTTGACAACCGCACTTGCTCTCCTCCATATTGGGGTGATGGTGGAATGAAGGTTTGGAAATAGCACAACATGGCTATTCTTTTTGCATGGTCACGAAACTGTGGGATGCCTAAAACTGAGGCAGCAATTGATTGGGACTTAAGGACATCTTGTCTGCTCGTGACAAAGGCAGTGCAAAACATGACTGCTCTTGAGCGGAACAATCAGCTCCTGTTACTCACTAAGAGTTGCTGGGTCAGACCTGCACGCTCATCACTTTCTGAATGCAACACGAGGCTAAGTAAAGATCCCAACACAAATGCAATACTTGTCACTGCAGATGGATCACCCATTCTGCTTTGAGTCACCATAATGCTGCATGACCAAGACTGTCATCCTATACCCCATTTACCTGGCAGTAATCTCCACTGAAGACTGTGCTGCAAGTGATGCATATGCATATATAAATCAGGCCTCGGGTTCCATCAACTCATCTTTGCAATGAGCTTTAGAACTGGTGTGCTGCTCTTCCTGTCCTCCTTTATTTTTGTCTAAGCTGGAAGAGATATTCCCCACTTGCATGTGCCAAATCACATTTCTGAGGTAACGTAACCTTCCTTGGGTTTAAAAGACACTTACGCTTGGGATAGCACCTCCCCTTTTAGGTAACTCCTTATTGGATTTTTATATTTACTTCCACTTCACTTTGAAGCATGGGAGTCTGAAGGAATTTTTCCAGGGTGGCGGTGGCAATGGAAAAGGATATGAAATGTGGAGCAGGCTAGTTTCTCACAAAAAAGAGAACAGTGCCTGTTCATTTTGCCTCCTATCTCAGGTCCTAAAAATGCTCTAAACTTCATCTTTAAAAAATACCCCAAAAAGCTGAGGATCAGGATATTATGGTTCTTCGGGGGGGGGGGGACTGCCTCCTTTGCCTTCTCCCACCATGGATGTCTATGCTTTGAAGGATGCTATCCTAAACTTCCTTTCTTTTTTCCTCCAGGTTGCAAATCAGAGCCAATCTGATGCCGATGCCGGTTTTGATGAATTTATGGAATAAAGGCCAAGCTGAGCCAGATCATGTTGTGATCAATATTTGCAGAAAGCCACAAGTTACGCAAGACATAAATAAAGTAAGAAGAGGGCCTCAAATGTGTAGATCAGTAGGGTGGAGCTGATCAGTATATACAATGGATCAGAAAACTGATGGCAGATGGATTAGAATTATATGGGCTGCTATAGGAAGGGGGGAAAATCTAATCTTTTGCAGATTAGCCTTCAACAGCTGACTGATTCTGTAAAATGTATGCAGATTAAAAGAAAAACCAAAAGGAGGAAAAAAAAGTTACTTAAATGTGCAACTGCACAAATATAATTCCCCCACTATTAAGATAACAAAAAACTTCTGCTATTACCATAATTATTATATATATTAGAAAGCTATACACAAGCATGTTAATTTCACAGATTTTTTTTAAAAGATTCTTAATATTTTATATAATTAGAAATACACATTTCAAAAACAAAACTTCTGCAAAGAGAAAACAGTTATCTTGGTTAGCAAAGCATGGAGTTCTTCATGGCTTAGGGTAGTGCTTTCTATACAAAAACAAAAAGTCCCCTTTTGTTTCTTTCAGGGATGTTTAAAATATTGGCGAAGCTATGAAGGGGAAAAAACACATTTTGGCTTAAGTAGACTACAAAAAGCCACAATGCTTTGCGAACTCTGTCTTACTTTTTAATATGAAAATAAGGAAAATGTAATTTACATATTTTTATATTTTTATTTAATAAGTGATGCAGACCCAGAATTTTAAAAATTAAATAGGTTAGCCCTCAAACTAATTTTTTTTTACAAGTATGGTTCTCTTTTAAATGCCATACTCCAATAATACGCCAACATATTTGTGTGCATTTCAGATATATTAGGTGACCATCCTTTTTCTTTTTTTACTTGGTCACCCAATTTCTGGGTCTCCCAAAACGTCTGTACATTTTCTATATGTTGCATAACAGCTGCTTTCTCTCTCAGTAAAGATCTGCCACCGTTGGGCAAAAAAACGTTTCCATTTTTTTCTCTTTTTTCCACCTATTTACATGTAAATAACGTTGAACCTGCAACATGACACTATCTATTGTAACATACATTTTGCAAAGGAGCACAACAGTGAAAAGAAGTTAACCTTAAAACCTATTTTGTACAAGTGTTCTGTTGTACAACTCAAGTGCGAAGCTTATCTCAGCATTGCTGTTTATCTTTAATATGGTATCACTGAGGCAATTTAAAAGTACTTTTACAAAACAGAGTACCTGACTTTCCCCCCCCGCCCCCACACGCACAGCACATATAATGCATATCGACCCCCACCCGCCCGCCCTCTTCCCCATTAAGGTATAGCACACGCACACGCACACACACACTGCAAGAAAAAAAAAACCCCTAATAGCTAATAATGTTATCATGTTGCCCATCCTTCAGACAGCCTCATGCGTTTGACAGAGGGGCTTTCCCTTTCGTCCGGCGAAGGTCTGGTGAGTCCAATGGGAGAGTGGAATTCGTTCCGGTGATCCTCTCTATCGCTTCCGTCATACGAACTACTGCAACTGCTCAAGCTGTCAACAGGGGATCTTCCCGCCTCGTGACGCGTGTGCTGTGGGTATCTCGAAGGTGTGGTGGTACGGTCTCTAGGAGGAGAAACAGGTTCTGACTTGATGTTGAGGCTTTGAGTAGAAGGCAGGGAGAGATTTGCATTCTGAGATAAATGAGTGCTAGTGCAAGCTCTGTAGAAGGAAAGGAAACCCAGTTACAGACTGAGGAGGCAGAGCCCCCCGGAAATGCACACGTAAAACAAAACAACAGCTCAAAGACTCGAGGCCGAGACCGGGGCATGCCAGGAAGTGAGGAGGGCAAGGGGGGGGGGAATATTATTTACAGAGGCAGAAGTGGCCCCATTGCAGGGGTGGAGCCATAACCCTACTCCCTGGCAGAGGTGGGGAGGTCAAGGCTGTGTGGGCTTGCTTGTGGGAATGTGGGACTGGTGCCACTGGGGCGCCTGCACAGCTCTAGCCTCCCTCTAGCCCTTCTCAGGACGTGGCAGCAGGGCTGCTGCCAGGAAGCTAGTGTTGCGGCTCTGCCCTGCTGGGCCCATTTGACCTCACCTTGATGCCTGTCAGAACTGCAAATCACTGTGGCCGTTTTGGGAAGAGGTTCGAGCCAGGATGCGGCAAATTAAGAAAGGTCGCAACTCAGACCACACTTTCCAGGAACAGCGAGAGGGATCCGCACTCTGTACTCTCTAGTGCACTCAAAAGATTAACCTGGATGTTGGGAGGGGGGGATTTAAATCCTTGCTCAACAAAGTTCTTGGAAAATTCTCTGGTGGTTCAGATGTAATGCTAAACTATGGTTTAATGTTTACATGAATGAACACCAGCGAGCCTTGGACTCATGGGCTCTTTCCCTCCTCTCCTCCTCCAGCTTGTTGTATGTCAACAAATCATAGTTTAAAGTAATCAGAACTTGGAGTAGAGGTGAGGCAGAAGCCTGCAAGCCCAGGCCTTGTTCATAAACGATGGTTTAGCATTACTTTTAAACTGGGTTATTATCTCGGGTTCTTCCAACATTTTAAAAATAATTTCCCCCTTTCTATGATGACAGCCCTATCCCCAAGTCCTGCTTCAGAAGCTCAATAACCATACAAATGGAAAGGGGGTGGGGTGGGCTATGGAGGGAAAGGTTTGCTATTTTTAAACAAAATTAAAAATACAGCAGATGTAGACTATTAGTGGTGGAAAGAGGGTCTGTGTGCTCAGTGAAAAATGGTGCCTGGGAAAATAACATCTACATCTCTCTATGCCTATATCTATATAGCTACTTTAAAAAGTGTGTGTGCGTGTGTGTACTGATGAATGCACGTACACACACACACACTCCCCCCCCCCCACAAAAAAGCTGTAAAACTACTGTGTTCCAGTGGTGTCACGGGGAACAACCAACATGCTCCACAACAGAAAATACATCTGTGGAATTACTCTTTGCCTGCCTCTTCAGAGGACGGATCAGGCTGTCCTGATTTCAGCTTGAAGTGTACTGAAAACCAGTATGACAAAACCAATTTGATGAGACTTTGCTATGGGATGGGGCTGTGTGTGTGTATGTGTGGAGAAACGTATGTCGATACTGCTGTCAGCAATGGCACTATTCTGTCACGCCCACTGCTCTACTTCTGAATAAAACCTCAAACCTGACAAACCTTATAGAAGTGTCATGAGAGTAAATGAAAGATAAGAATTCAAAAGCACTCGTTTCAATTAAAGAGACTCGTTCGGGTTGGCAGTTGCAGAATGCGCAGGGCCACCCCGAGAGCTGTTTGCTCTTTGAATATCTCCCGGAGCAGGTGCATGAGTTCAATGGGAAGTATAAATTAAATGTTGACGGTAGGAAACAGTCTGATACGATAGCTGTGTGAAATGTCTAAATTAAAGTGAGATTTAATGCCTGCGCTACAGAGTTTCTTGCATCTAAAGGCGAAGACTGTTCAGATGCCCTCCAACATGTTCAAGGAACCTGTGAGATGGGGGAGCTGCATCTTTAAGCCACAACCCCAACAATATTGACTATGCCCCTCCCTGCTTAATCACACATGCCCCTCCCCTTTCCCTTTCTCAGTAACCCTGAATGCAGTTGGCTAGAGAAGGGTGCTATACCATTCTGCCCCTTAAAGGTTCAGTGGATGTTGTGTTTATCTGAACAGCTCTGGAGACACCGACCATTTACGCTGGCCAATTACGAGTGAAATCTCGCTCCGGAACCATGCATCAAACTGAACTTTCAGCTTGCTCCTACTTAAATTTGATGTGGGCTTGATGTGCTTTGCACATGGTGGCCCTGTGTCGACCTTTCTGAGCATAGATTTGGTTGCTCCTTTGAAGTGAAATGAAAAGTTATCTGCAGGGGAGGCTCCACTTGTGCATTAATATTTGCACCCAGCTCTGGCAATCTTAGTGGGACACCCTCCTGAGCCAAGAACTGGAGGATTGTAGCCAATATCTATCAAAGTTTCTGCAAAAATGCAAAAATAATGCTTTATCTCATGTGAACACATTTGTACTTGGAATGATGTGGCGGTGCTTTTCTCACTAATTGTCACAATGTTTAATAATGAATGGCTATTGTTAGGCAACAAAGAGAGAACCGAACGCTGCATGGGTAATTGCTTTCATCTGCCCAGCATTCAGCAGATTTTTGTCAAAATTGGTGCTGTTATCTTCCGAAACAGAAAGGACAAGTGTGTTGGCCCTACAGTTGCGATTGTGTGAGGAGCAAACGGAAGTGCAACATTTCCTCTGAGAGGCTTTGTTTGGGGCTCCTGAAGCCAATAAACTCAGGATGCAACCCCACGTACACTCTCTTGTGAGTTTGCCCAACAAGTTTCCCCCACAAGCTCAGTGGGGCTTGCTTCTGAGTAAACATGCACAGGACTGGGCCACAATGTAGTTAAAGTACTGTGCCATTAGGGAAAGAAAATTGGTCAAATGAGCCATCAGAAATTTAAAGGCATTTCTTGATGCTGTAAAATAGCTTTATATAAAACATTTTCAAATCTGTAAAAGTTTTAAAACACCAGAATGATCCACTTACAATACACATTGGTGTGATAGAGAAAAGTGCAGGATGCACTTGTTATTTTCAGAATTTCTTATTTACTCACAGACTCAAGTAACTCTTTTTTATTCCAGTGTCTACTGTTTCTTATCCCCATCAGATTAGAATGTCATGCTGGATAGGGTAGGTTTAATAAAGGTTACATTTGCACCTACAAATTTGTATTGTTTCAAGAAACTCTTTTTGTTCCAGTGTAATTCACTTTTCCCCCATAGTATTTCTGTTGTTACCCTACTTAGTATGGACAGGCTTGTTGGTTGCCCCTCTTTCTCCCCAAATTTATCCAAAGGTGCATTATACTGTATTTATGAAAAGCACTGCTTATTTTTAGAACAAAGGAATTAATGCATTCTGAAATCTATTGAATAATCTCTGCCCCCTGAGTACCTAATATTATTCAGTGGATTTGGTTTCTGTTGATTTTCAAATTATTTTTCTTAGTAATTGTCTGTTTCTAATATGTTTAAACCAGCCTATATACCAGCTTGGAGATTATACCAAGCCCAAAAGCTTAATACTCAGTTTCACTAACCTTTCTTCTGGCTTGAAAAAAAAAAAGCTCTTTCAATTCAGGGGTGTCTTGTGGGATCACTGAAAGTGTGGTTAAAGGTTGCCCCTAAAGTGCTGGTTTCTGTCAAAGTTAGAATGATGAAGAAAGAACAATTTTTTTCCAGGTAAAATTAGGGCAGTTATTTTATGACTGCATTGGAAATTGAGGATAGTGCATGGCATTTCTTTGAAGGCTTGCAGATGGTTTAGCATTTAATTATTACCTTGCTTCCTCAAACAGACAGGCTTGTTGCTACATCTTATGGTGAGCTACTGAAAGCAATTTGTTCATTGATATTAATGCTACTTGGCACAGACTTTTTCAGTTCTTACATCAAGCCTGTCCCATTCATGGTATGTAGAAGTTCAGAACATAAGAAAAGCCAGCACTTCAGCTTGTTTACTCTTTTTCATTTTGTATTCTGCATTTTTTGTTCTATTACAGTTGTGCAAATTTAGTAGTTTGTTGAAAAGTTTCAAACGTTTGCAACAGGCTTCATTCCTTTCAAGAAAGAGCTCTCCTGCAATAGCCACTAGAGGGCAGGAACGGATGCCCTTTAACTGGGAAAGAAAACTGAGTTTTGCTTGCAGGCATTTAGGTTGTGTTCCTAGAATGCAATTCCAAATAAGTGAAATGTGCTTGTACGAGGATGGCCAGATAAACATAAGGGTTAACGTGAGGTCACTTGGCAACACATCAAGCAAAGATACACAGCAAACCGGTAGAGGAAGTGTTAAAAAGTTAGAGTGGTGCTAAAGCTTTAGTTAAAAAAAGGAGAGGAGAGATATATTAGAATTCTAATTAGTGAAACAACCTTTGTGTTAATAGACTGGAGAAGGGCTGGGGTGGGGGTGTAAGGTTGCATTTGAACTGCCTTACCTGCATTCAGGTTTTGGATATTTAAAATATGACTTTTAAGCACAGTTGAAATCAGGGGCAGATTAACAATTTGGAAACTGCCTTATAGCAGAGTGCAGGCATAACTCTTCATCTCATGGGTTCAAGCCCCATGTTGGTTGAAAGATTCCTGCACTGCAGGAGACTGAACTAGATACAGTTCTGCGATTCTTTGCCCATTTCTCCCAGGGCTGTCTATCCTGCCTAGCAGTGCTCCCCAGAATCTTAAGCACAGAACTTTATTATCTGCAACTTAATCCCTTTTTAACTGGAGAGGCCGGGGATTGAACCTGGAACCTTCTGCATGCAATGCTCCCCCCCCTGGTCCCCAACTCTAGATCCTTATGCCCTGCAAACAGAAAATGATAGAAACTGCTTGACCTGAAAAGCACCTGAGTATTAACAACATGCCTCCCGCATAAGGGATTCCTGTCCATCGCAATAGTGGCGCAGTGACAGGCCACTTCTGGACCTGGGTTGTTATTGCTGCTCTGAGCCAAGGGAAGAGAGGGAGGGAAGGGGGGAAAGCCCTCCTTAACAAAGCAGCCCAATCTCAGGTGGAGCCAACACTTCCACACCACGGCAGTTCAGCTGGAAGAGACTATGGGGCAAGCAAACTCAGTCGGAAGTGGGCAGGCAGTCTGGACACATTGAACTGCACACACCCCAGGAGTTCAGTGTGACCAAATGACAGACATCCTGCATATCTGCATGATGTATCCATCACTGACATGTCCTGGGCCGGCCAGTTTATTATTACATGTTAAACTTGGCTTTTCAAAGGAAAGGGGCGTTCTCAGTAGCTTGCAACCAGCAGAACAACTTTTATTCATAGAAGCGGGAATATGCAAAGGGGATGGTGCCAGGACTCCCAGGCTTCATTTAAAGACCAGAAGTGACTTGGAACTATTGTCTGCCAGGATGGGGAGGAGAAGGGGCAAGATGGCAGAGAGGTGGGTGTCGATTTATTCTATTTATTGGATTGGCCACACCGACCTCCCTGCAGCCTCACCTCTCTCCCTTCCAGGAGGCAAGAGTGCCTCACCTGCTGGGAAACTAGCATCCCGGCTCTGACTGTGAGCCACTTCTGACAAGGCCAAAGCAGATTCTGCCTCTCTCACAAGACTGTGGTCTCCATCTCCTCTGCATGCTACACCCTCCAGAGTTAGCATTTGCATAGGAGACTGTGGATCCTGTTCTCTGATGCTTCTTGGTACTGAGCTGGGTGACCCCTTGTTGTTAATTCACCCCGGATGGGACTGTGCTGCTATATATCAACTCAAGAGACAGGGGTCTGCCCTGGGGGAACAGCCATTCTTGTTTCACTCGGACCACCACGATGCAATATTCAGGAGCGCACAGCACTTGCTGATGTAGTGACTTACCCCAGCTGACTGAGGGCAGATGGTGGCATGTTATGTAGGTGTTGTTGTTGCCAGCCGGTTACTGAGCCCAGGTGGAGAGCGCTGGCAGTGTTAAAGCCAGAGAGCGATGACAAATCTGCACTGCTGAGTGAGTATTCTAGGTGCAAGAACAGAAAACATGCCATTATTTAAAAGTCATGGGAAAACCTGATATACACTTACAGACCTAAGCATTTGCTCTTTCAGTTGATAAGCCATTGTGCCTTTAGTACTCCTGTGGTATCAAGCTGTATCCACTGCCCCAGCAAAAGCTTAAATTTGGGTTGTTATCTTGGGAAACAAATGCCAACTGAATCAGATTCTCTGTATTCCTGGAGGACAATTTTTAAATTTTGTGCATACATTTGTTACCATCAAACACAAATGTATGTTGAAACAGGAGCCAGCAACCCATTCACCCCAGAGTCATCTTATTGAGTATGGCCTGAAGTGAACAGGGTTTATTGAGGATCACTGGGAACTACAAAGTGAGAATAACGTTGGCATCCAAGCTCACAGGCCAGCAACCCTTGAGGCTGGGATCTCATCAAGGGACCTCCCGTGAGCTTTGTATGTGCAAGCCTTCAGGTACAGAAGGGAACAAGGCCGCACAATGTCAGCTCTTGCAGTCTGAAGACTGGGGTGAATTCTAGGAGCCTGGCCTTCAGCTTGGCCAGGTTAGCAAAACACTTCTGTACTTAAGGGTCAAGTGTTTGGAGATCCTGCGCTGAAGAGTGTCCCTTCCAGGTGAGGATTTGGACACATCTAACCACAGCCCAGCCTGGCCCTGACAGACTGTGCAAACAGATGCATCCAATTTAAAAGGTGAGATGCGCTGCTACCACTTTTCGACCACACCTTTCTGCTGCACAAATGGATGCAGTGTGGGAGTACAAAAGAGGTACGACATGAATTGGACAGATGCACAGCGGTGCACATCCGAAATAGTACTGAATACTTTACAACCTCAAGAACTGGGTAAGCTTTACCTGATGCCTGGTGGTGAACACCAGTTTTAAGCTTCTACGAAAGCTGTAGAGCAAATGCTGAAAATCCAAGTTGCTCACTTAACGTAATTTTTTATTGTGACGCACAATAAAAAATACATCTCTATTCCTATGATTCAGTAGACAATTTATTTATTCCTGCATTTTCTGCCAGAATGGCACTCAGAGAAGTAGTGCACAAGAAGACATTTCAGTAGTACTGAGTAGTATTGTCAATATCTGGCTTTTCTCTCTCCCCCCCCCATCTATACTGCTTGCATCTTATGTGGAAACTTACCGGTACCATATGTTGTTGAAATGGCTGATGGGTATCCTCCCATCCCTTGCCCTGGCAAAGTAGGAGTTGCCACGGAAACCACTGGGGTAGCCAATGACTGAGCAGACTGAGAGTTATTTATCCTCTGGTTCTTTTAAAGTAAGTAAAATAAACATATTAATGGCAGGGTGCAAAACAGTCGAAATGAGCTATATTTAGGTGTCAGATTTGTTCATACGATATACGACTGTACACAAGATTTCACAAAATTAATCATTTGTCGTTTGGCTTTTATGAACTCTGCCAATCCTTATGATTTACAATCTTTCAAGAGACCACTTGTCTCCATAGTAACCCATTACATCAGAATCTCCTAGGTAACCAAACTAGTAACATATAAGATTCGCCCCCACCCCACCCTGACACACTAGTAAGCCAAGAGGCTATGATGATAACTAATTATATGTAACTTGCATTGTTTAGGTTTTTTAAAAATCTGGTTGCAAAATATTATTAAAATTACAGTATTTCATCCCAAGTTAGCCATGCTTTAAACAGGTAGCTATATATGATAGCTTTGTCACAATGCAGAAGAGCACTGAATGGACACTTGATTGAAAGCAATGCAGTGCAGATAGACTGCACATGTACATGGATGCAGACCTAAGTCACACCCACAGTTCCTGGCCCAGCAAGTGGCATGTGTACAGAAGCACGCTTACGCACACAGATCTCTTTCAGAGTGTTGTATGTTGCAAATAAGCAAGCCACTGTATATGAAAGCGTAAACCTGCATGTTCACTTTCCAACAGCAGATGGTGCTGTGACCACTTCATTTTCATCAATGGCAAAAGTTACTTGAAGGATATTTAAACTATTTTTTGTGGGGGTTTTTTTTAAGGATAAGATGTTTCTTATATTTTCTTGGTGTTGGATAGTAACATGCAAAAATTCAGCCTGGGATACTTAAATGTACAGAGCATTCAATGTGAATATATGAAAGTTGGGGAAATCGGAAGATGAAATCCCTAGAACAGCAATATTCTTTCTAAACAGGAAGAGGATTCAGAATCACTCCCAACTCTTGAATTATAGGACCTGACAGAAAGTAACATGGCATTAAAAATAATAAATCTGATAAAATCTTTGCATTACTAAAACAAGGATCATTCTCACTTACCAAAAGCAGATCAACATCCTCAGACTGACAGCATAAGAAAGGAGGATGAATAATTAGCAAAAGCAGATATTCTAAAGTGTGCCACTTTGCCATTCTACAAGGCATAGATCTATTTCAAAGCATAGCCGGGGTGACCCTCTCATTCTCTCTTAAACTGCTTACTCCAGAGTAATCTTGCCATGCAGTAATAACCTGAGCAGCTCTCAGCAAAAGATTTGAAGCTCACAGGGCCTGCCTCTGCTGAATAAAGCCTTGCATTTAGTACCTCCAGGCATTTGCCTCAAAGGTGAAGACCAGCTTTCACCCCAACCAAGTCTTTGTCTTGTTAATCCAGCCCCAGTGGCTGCAAAGTACTTGGTTTTCAGAGACCCCGCCAGGAAGAGAACCCCTTGAAAACGTTCCTTGGGAAAAATCATTTGATGGAGATGCCGTGTCACCGCCTAAGTCGTCTGAAGAGCAGCCCCATGAGAGATTGTACTTATATCACTGCTTCCAGAGGGGAGTGCTGCATTTAGGGAGTTTTACCTTGAGCGCCAAATTTAATTCATAATGCATCATGCTAAGAGCGAAGATAGAACTGTTTCTATTGCTTGCCATTTTACATGAAGAAAACAAATATTCTCTGCGTCACTTACATGTGCCGCCTTGATCTTATTTATTTATTTTGGGGCGGGGAATGCGGTGTGAAAGCCACACATTCTCCACCTTTAAAAACAATGGGAGTTGCAGGGCGGTATGTTTTCCTTTTAAATGGCAGATTTCGGGTAAAAGATTTACATCCCACTATGCTAATTTGTAGGGAATTAAAAGACACTAGCATGTCTCATGCACTTTTGATGGCTTGACAGTATCCTAGCTCTATTTAACATAATCTGACAACACCAAATTAATAATGCCCCCCCTTAAAAAAAACCAATAATAACAGAAAGGATTTTTCTGTGAAGAATAATTGCTGTTTCCAATTATTGAAAAATGTGACCCTGGTTCCAGAGTGGAAGATTTAAAGCTTCACTTTTCAAAAAAAATCACTTCTTGATGCCATTCAGTGAAATAAAGAATCAACTATTGCTCTTCTGCAAATCTTTGGGAAGAAGCTTAGAAATTCTTATTGAGATATTAACAGAGGAAACCATGAAACAGAAGGAAGGTGGAAGTTGCTGTCCAAAATATATAGGTCCAGTGCCTTTTTTCTGCAGGGGGTATGCATACCCCTAAACATTTTGTGGATCTAAGTTTGGCCTCACTGAGGGGCAGTATTGCAATATGAGTAGGAAAATGAGAGGGCCCCTAAACATGTTTTTAAAGAAAAAAAGGACTGTATGGGTGCTATGAAAAATCATGACAGATCCAGGTGCCTAGTGAAGGTGTACCAGGTGAGCAGAAAAGGGTTGCAAAGACTGATGGCAGAAATGCACTCTCCCAGGGTGAGGCCAGAATGCACATTTTCCCACAGGGAGGTACAAAGAAGGCCTTCGTATGAGCCCTAGGGATTGGGGTAGGAGGAAGGCGTCCTAGGGAATGTAGAAAGAGACATTGTGGCAGGGGAGGCTCCCATCCACACTAACCTACATGTCCAAGGCTGGGAGCTATAGTCCAACAACATGGAGGGCCACATGTTGCCCACCCTTGCTTGTCCTGAAAACTGGGATTGCAAATCGGGATTAAATGCTGTTTGGCAACACTGTGTTGCTGCATGTTTCCTGGGTGTAATGACCAGCACAGGAGCCCCCCCTTAGAAGTTCCATCTCTCTCAGATGTTTGGACGGTGGTGGCCCAGGAGAGGACCAGCCCCTAAGTTGTGGAATTCCCTCTCCATAAAGGTGTATCTGGCTTCCTCGCTGTACAGCTTTTGGTCTGTGCCACATGAGATGCATGTTTTCAGGGCCCACCCAATTCCAGTGACTGTGATCTATTCTAGTCCACCCTGGGACCTGCTGGCGAAGGGTGGGTATTAGATATAACAACAACAACAACAGGAAGAGGAAGTTGTTAAAAGGGAAGAGCTGTAGCTCCATCATAGCCTGCAAGGAGAAGATTCCAGCTTCAATTCCTGGTCTGACCCTGCCTCCAACCCCAGAGAACTGCTGCCAGGCAGACTTGACAAAACTGAGCTACGTGGACCAATGCTCTGGACTCGGTACAAGACAATTTTCTGTGTTCCTCCTACTTAACAGCTCAGAGCATGCAAGGGGATATACCGGTTTTCCAAGCTTGTTTGTGTAGTATCAGACCATGGTTTGATGTTACATCTTGTGTTTTAAGGTTTATTAAGCCTGTTAGTGGAAAACATACTGCACTGCAACCCCCATTGATTTTAAAGGTGGAGAATGTGTGGTTTTCACACCGCATCTGTATGTTCGCTTTCTTGAACAGCCGCCCCAGCGGTATCAAATACACTAAGAGAATTTTGGGCTTGATCAAAAGGCTAAGGCTGTCAAGCAGCTCTTTGATGGAGAGCCATGGGCTTTCTATCTACCACTGCTCATGGTGGGGCAGGCTTCCTCAATCCAAGCAAAGTGGTAAAACAAAAAGTAGGAAAGAAAAAGACTTGAAGAAAATAAATACATTAAAATTGAAAGGAAGAAGGGAGGGAGGGAGAGAGAGAGAGAGAGAGAAGGGACCTACTCAGAAGACAACAAAATTTATTTGAAACTACCACTAAGGCCCTCTGCTATCCAGAATCCCATCAAACAGCCCCATCAAACTTTATGTACAGGGATTTTGATTTCTTATATGTTCTGAGAAGTAATAATTAATTTGATTCAGAAACAATGTAACTCTTAAGTTTGATTCAGGCTTTTTACATTAGATTAGATACATTTTAATTAAATCTGACTTTTAAGTCTTTGTTTTGTTTCAGTTTGCTTGAGCAACTCCCTTTTCAAGCAAGGAAGCCTTACAACAGAGAAATTAGACAAGCCCTTATGTTTGATCCCCCATGGCCTTAGTGCTGTCTGGGAAATTTCTATCTTGAAGGGGAAGGACGAAAATGTGTTACCACAGATGGCATCGTGTTCTTGCTGCCTGGTGGAATCAGCACTCGGAGATCTGGTTTACGGTTGTTCATTCCCAAGTTCATGGGAGGAGGAGACTTTGCTTGCATATTCTTGTTCAAGTTGCCAGGTGAGACCAGCAGACCTGGTGAGTTTCGGGGGTTGCCATACCCGTTCCCTGTGGAATTTTGAAGAGAGAGAGAGAAAGAAAATGATAAGGAGAGATGCAGACTGAAAAACGCTTCTTCGGTACGTAGGCTGACACTCGAATTCAGTTAACACTAACATGAGCCTAGAAATACTGCAATCTCCTGTATATTCAGATTATTTCAGGAAGAAGAGACTGCGGCATGGGGTGGTTGCAGATTTCCCATCCCATTCAGAGCAGCACAGTGTGGAATATAGTCGGATATTTGTCACTGTACACAATCCACCAGAATGTTCTCTTGCACCACCTTCCTTTTAAGAAATGAGAGCCACACCATCTCCTGGCAATGATCATGCACAGGTCCCATTTATCTCAGTGAGGCATGCATGAAAGAACACCCTGGGGGATTGTGTCCCATGTTGTGGGAGTAGGAGGAGAGGGTATCATTTGGGTTTCCCACCTCAAAGCCAGAGCTATGCAAAAACACCTGAAATACAAGAGTTCATATCACATGGAGGACACCAACGGCGCATGGATGATAAGAAGCATCAGATAACGGAAACACTGTGCTCTTCTATGAAATTGTGGCCTCGGTACCAAGTGGAGCAATGGACTTGAAACGATTATTCTTTCTAAACATTCCCTAATTCAGTAATACACTGACAGAAAAGGCAGGCAGTCCTATGTCACCATTATGCTGTGAATCAACCATACAAATAGAATCAGAAGACTTGCTAAGCTACTGAAACACATAGTAGCCAAGAGTGATCAGCTGCCAAATATATTCTGTTAACACATGGGAGCTGCAACGAAAGGCTGTACAGTAGTGTGGTGTTGTTGCCCCAAGTCCTGCATGGGACAGTCAGCATATGGTGGGGTCAGTCCTTATACAAATGTTTTTGGGGATCCCCTTCAGTTCCCCCCAAGTTTATTTTTCTTCTTCTATGAGTTTCGGAACCCCTGAAATCTATCTCTTGCCCTTCAGTGGTTCCACTTTAGCTACAAAAGGATCAACACCTATTAGTGCTGATAATCCTGATAATTAGTAAATAGGATTATATACTATTCTCTTCTTGACCATATGCAGATCCAGAGCAGTTCCTTTATTCTGCACCCCAACTCTCCACCTCTCTATTGCTATGTGGATACAGCCTGAGACATGAATACATGGGCCCCTGGCCTGATCCAGCCATCTCTTCATATATCATTTTTGCTGCTTCAAATTAGGCAGCAAATTGCCAGTCCTTACTTTTGCCCAGTGTAAGGAGGCCAAAAGTCAAATTCATCAACATCATCAGTTAAATTTCTATCCCATCCAAAAGGGCAGAAAACAACAGAACATATATATTTTTTTTTAATCAAATGCAAATAAAATAGCAATGGCATCCTGTGTAGGGAAAAGACACCACATATTCTTCAATGAAAAACTGGGGAAATATCTTTGTGGCCTTCAGCCTGGATACCCCTCTAGGAGCTCAAACGTCTATATCACAGCCCTGCCACAGCCTTATACTTGGAAAGCGTTTCTTACCACTTGACCAGGAAGCCATAAAACTCATTCTGTAACTCTTAGAGCCTAACCTACCACACAGGACTGATGCAAAAGTGAGCCGGGGGGGGGGGGAGACTGGGATATGCCCAAGCGCATGACTGTGACCTCTCAGAAGGAGGCAGTTAGGAGTATATATACGCAATTAATAACAATGCGCATTATCCAACTAACTTGCTCTGCTGTCAGTGCAAGGATTTATGTCCATGTAACTGAACTTCCCTCCTCCCCCTTGCCCAAATCTGCTCTGGAGGGTGGGGAGAAAACCCAGAAGAAATATGAGGAGGGCATGGAGTGCATTTTGTTGTGTTGGGTGGAGGGGTTTCCACTGGGCAAATCCTTGCACCGATGGAACAAGTTAGTTGGATACTACCCAATATCCCAGGTTTCTTTTTCCCATTTCTCTCTGTAACTATATAAAGATAGACAGCTAAGACAGACAGACGGACAAAAAATGTGGGGGAGATTAAAAATAAAAGCCAAAACTTTTTTTAAGGGTCCTAAGAGGTATCCTGGTGACCTTGGGAACAATTTGGGTTGCCCGAGGCAACCAGGTGATTGGATTATGCACGCTTGTCATATAGTATCGAACACTGAACTGAATACAACCGAGTGTGCATTACTTAGAAGAAAGACGCTAACCTCAGACAATATTGCAGGGAGAGTGGGGGTGGGGAGGAGAAGCAGAAAGAACAAAAGAAAACCCTTCTTGGATCAGGCTGTTTTCATGGACAAATACAAGAGGATTCTGCTTGACTCACTCCCCCCCCCTTCAGGTTTTTTTTTTTTTTTTGTTTTGAAACAAAGGAAAGTGCAGCAAGGCTATAATTTCCATGGTGGGGGGTGAAAGGCGGGTGGGGGGGGAGAAAGAGCAAAAAACAACTGGAGGAGGACTAGGAAAATTCTTCAATGCTTCTGCGTCTTGCCTCTCTCCCTTCCTCCACCTTCAGAGCTCGATCCTGAACGCTGATTTCAGCAGGAGGAGTTGGCTGTGTGATTTTGAAAATACCCCTCTATCTCATCTCTGCTGTCTTTTGCTTTTAAGGCTTTTACATCCTGACATTCAAGCATCTCCGTATTGTGCTAATTTGGTGCTTTCAGAAGCAGCCCCTTCTCTTTCTGCAACTGCAATAATAACAATGATAACGGCTGGCACGGCACTGCAATTAGCACCTTCTCCCAAGAGCCCAGAAGCTGGATCCACCTTCTCGCCCATGAACGCCACTCAGGGAAAAGGAGACGCCTACTAAAAAAGAAGAAGAGGAAGAAAGCCCCAAAACATATTTACTCCGGGACTGGCTTCCCAACTCTCCTCCTTGGGGCTTATGCTCACATTTCATTTACTCTCCCTCCCTCCCTCCCTTCTTCTCCCCCAGCGACTTCTGTGCCAAAAGCCACCTGCTGTGCGGTTGCCTAGATAGCTGGAAGCCTCAAATCTAAGGGCACATTTTCAAGGCCACCAAAAGAGTTAGCCTTTAATCACCCTGTGTTTCAGAGAACTCCAGTGGAACATGGAATCTTGAAACCCTGATAGAATTATTTGAAACATACAAGTCTGAGATGGTGCTTAATAGCAGGGAATCAACAGTGTGCACCAAAGAAAGTCTCCCAAACTCTCTCACAAGAAACACAGACACAGAGAGCTGCTGGGCAAATACAAAGAAAATAGGCTTGCTTCACATTTGCCAAGGGTAAGATAGTTAAGACTAAGGCAGAGGTGGCCCTCCAGATGTGGCTGGACTGCAACTCTGGTCACCCTGGCCATTGGCTACGCTGGCTGGGGATCATGGGAATTGGAGTTCAACAACACCCGCAGGTTAGCCACCCCTATTTAAAATCTAAATCACACTTCAATGTAGGAAGACTTCTTTAAAAAGTCATCAGATTGCATGGCAAATCAGTGCTTTTAGACCTAACCAGTCAAATAATCTGTGTCCAACAACACTGAAGGAAAACTGTACCACAAATATTCGGGAAATTCTTAAAACTACAAAGCTAGGGCCAATGTTTCTGAAAGTTCTGCCCTTGTACTGTACATAAGCATAAAAAATTATCTTGGCATTTCATTGCCATGTAGCATGCAGAGGAAAGCTTCCTGGTGCAATCCTAACCACGTCTACTTAGTAGTAAGTCTCGCTGAGTTCAACGGGGCTTACTCCCAGGTAAGTAGGGTTAGGTTTGCAACCTTTATTTCCATAATTATTTATGTACTTTAATGTATTCTGCTAGTTCAGGTTTCTGATTGGCATTACCGGTGATGCAAAGAAATGTAAAAAGTAAAAGTAAGAGTTCACTGTAAAGAAATGCAGGTATGCTTTGAAAACAAACCAGTTCCTTTAAAACAAACCACAATTTTTGAAATGGGATTCAAATAATTATCTGAATCTACAATTATTTTTGGGAACATTTTTTTAAAAAGGAAAGAACTAAAGGCATATTTATGGAATTCAGGAAAGTACTATAAAGAAGACATGAAGTAAGGCTTGGTTTGATAACGATATACATAAAGGGGCTATTTTGTTCTGGAAAAATATGTTGGCCATGCCATATAATGCGACATGACTAGCAGTTGTTCAAAGTGTGAATGTGGCGTTCTTGTATGTGTGCAATTAAACATACATTACACATAATGAAATTTTTAAAATATAACAAATATGTATATGTGTCCGTCTTTATACTACAAGAGTCTGATTTTTTTCCTGCTTGTTATTTTAAGGAAGGGAAATGGAGTGGGGTGCAGGGGGGGATTCTTTTCTACAAATGATTTACTTCAAATCAAAGCAATTTATTTAATACAAAAACTCAACACCAGGAATGCTTTCCTATCATTTAGAGACGGTGCCACTTAGAAACACCAATCACGCAACTCTTTATGTATTTACCTACTAATATAAAATATTTTGAAACGTGATGACATTTCCTGCATTTGTATTTTTAGAACATCAAATTATTTTAAAGAGCGACTGCAATCTTCTCCTTACCAGCGGATTTCTGCTGTTCTTGGCACATTGTGCCAGCTAGCAATTTGGAGCCATATAATGACTGTTTCTCCTTCCAGCCACCAAATTGTTATGCTTTTGGCAGAATATGGGTCCCGGAATGTAAGGCTGTGGACTCTAAACCAATGATATACAAACCCGTCATTTGGAAATCAGTGATGAATACATGCATGTGGCCTGCAGCTAAGGAGAGCCTGCATTTAATCTGGATGCTTAAACCGCATCCTCCTCTGTACGCTGAAAGCTTTGGCCTCTACTGAGGCAGCTTTAGTCAAACGCACTGGAGAAGAAGAAGGTCTTGGTTAAATTCAGATGCAAAACAACTCAAGGGAAAACCCAGCAGCAACAAAATTGGAGCAGCCCTTCTAATATAGAGATCAAACCCTTCCTTTAGCCTGTACTTTAAAATTACACTTTGCCTGGACGGTTATCAATTTAAATGTGACTGTGTGCAGAACGGTACGTTCCACAAGCCACTAGAAAGCGCAAAAATTATATGCCCTGTACGAATGGATTTCCTGATTATAAATTAGGAGAAAATGAAGACCAGATGAGATCTCGGCTGAGTTTGCGTTGCGTTTTCATTCGATTAAAAAGCTGTACATTTGCTGAAACAGAATATATACACACACACACACACACACACACACACACTCACTCAACATTTATGGGTATCACTTGCACTCAATAATGACAACAAAAACAGAGGAAGCACAAGTTTCCAAAGGGCATGTGTCAGGAGGTGTAAATTTATAGTCTTCCTCAGCCAAGGTGCTTTAAGTACAAACTACTCCTTTCCCTAGACCCTTACAAGAACTTGCTTTTGGCTTTATTGACTTTATTGAGCAAATTGTGTTTACAGATAGTTTATTTCTTGCTGAGTGTAGCTCTGCAGCAAATAACCACTTTCTCCCCGAATGCCCTGGGAGCCCTTTGTACGAACCAAAGTCACTGCAGCGGGAGAAAAGAAATGGAATGTTGTCTAACACCTCCTCCTTCTTTTTTGGTCACTGCTTCTGCTCTCCTCATTTAAGGGGAAACAGTCAGAGCTTTGAAAAGGACATTTCGTTAAATAAATGAGCAGGGTGAACTTTGTTGACAGGACACCACTGCTCCCCATTTGTACAGAGATGCCTAACTTGATAAAAAAATTCAAAAAAAATGTAATTTCTTTAAAAAGCTTCCCTACTACCCTGAGTGAAACAATATAGATAATGAATGTATCTATATTGAGCTATATTATCTATAATGTCCAGGGTTCAAATCCCGACTCATCCCCCCTCATCAGCCATAAAGCTCACTGATTGGCCTTGGGCCAATCACCATCTCTTAGCCTAATCTACCGTACAGGGTTGTTGTGAGGAGAAAATGGGGAGAAGGAAAACAATCTACACCACCTTCAGATCTTTGGAAGATATAGGTTGTATATAAAGGTAATAAATAAATAAAATAAATAAATGTGATGTATTTAGGAAGGCTCCAGGCCGGGGGGGGGCAGGAGTAGGGAAGCTTTTTCAGGCAATTAGTGGCAGGCGTGGCCAGAGCAAAAAAAGTGGGTGGGGCAACAGGTATGACTCTTGTCACAATACATGTGACTCTACTGTCATTCAAGCTATGCGCTATTCAGACATCTAGACACACACAGATCTCTCTGTTTCGGCCACTAGCCACAATAGCTGTTTTTCAAACCTATTGTCGGAGGCACTCTGCCTCTGAAAACTAGTTGCAGCAAACTTCAGGTGGGCAGAGTTGCGCTCATTTCCAGCTTGCAGGCTCACAACTGGTATCTGGTTGGCCACTGCTGGGCCAGGTGGCCTGATTCAACAAGCTGTTCTTCTGCTCAGGCAAGTAAGCAGCATTACTGTAGTTCAAGGACAGCTTCCAGCCATGCAAAAGCACTTAGGGAAGGGGTGCAGCAGGGCTGAGAAGAAGAGGTCTAGGGAGAGTCCCAGAGGCCAGATAGAGAGGGCCCAGAGCTAATATGAACTCTCAGCATCCTTGGAAATTGAGTGAAGGGAGGCTGGGCAGGAGAAGGGGTATTTACATTTTATATGGAAATTGCCTCCCCATCCCATTGCATGGACCCAGAGAATTATTCACCCCCCCCTAAGGCACACAGGTGAGTAGGGAGATGAGCTACATTGGCTTCCAGGTCACACTGGGCCATTGCAGAGGTTTGCTATGGGGGAAAAGTAGTAACCCCCATGCATGCCACGTTGAATTCTCTGGATGACAAGACAGGATATAAATCTTAGGAGGTTTTTGATTTTTTTAACTAAGTTGCATCAAAAAAATAAACAAACATACATATAATAAATAATGTGTTGACTCACAAAATCAAAAAGGAAAGCCAGAAAAGCATGCAACTTCTGAGTCTACAATCCAGCTTCTTTGCCACCCACCCCATTCCCCAAGAAGCTAATTGAAGCTTTCTACTCACATGTTACATCTGTTAAGCATTTCATAGTACATTACCTTGGCTAAGTGCAAATAGCAAAGAAAACCCAAGTGGAAACAAGGAGAGAGAAAACCTTTAGAAGTAACTTTTGATTCCCACACCGTTTTTCTTTTTCTTTTTTTACTAACAGTGTCACTTCTTATGTTGTTGAAACGCACACAAGAAGGAAGCACTTCCAAGAAAGTTTCTTAGAAGAACCAACCAACCAACCTACAGGTAGGGGGAAACCCCCAAAGCAGCTAAATGGGGACTGAGCATGCTCAGTGTGCTCGGAATGGTGGCTGGCTGTTGGAGGCAGGAGTGGAATATCAGAGAGGGCTGGTGGTGGATGGAACGGAGTGACTGGAAACCTGAACAGGGGAACTTCACAAGGAAATGTTTTGTTGCAGGTCCCAATTTTCCCCCCAAAATAAATCACTGCACAAATTGCTTTTCTATGCAGTTTACCTGTGGCCCAGGAGTTCAAAAAAGGGAAAATTTAGCATCAATGGCCTGCATCTTCTTAATTCAGTATAGCCCCAGTTTAAGCGCTACTTGTTTGACTGCCTCTCAAAGCCCTACCAGGAGCTGCCAGGAGCCTGGGCTATCTTGCATGCAAGAGAGTTGCTCTACCAGTGAACTAAAGCTCTTCCATGTATGGGCAAGAGCCAATGAAACGAATGAATTCTGGTGATAACATTTAGTGCAACCAGCACTTCCAAACCACACTGTCTCTCACTGCCTGTTAGCTCCTGCACAGTACTGTATGCAGTTTCTCTTTATATAGCTGCACCCATCTGCACTGCCGACTGGGGAATAAGAGGGGCTGCCACGGTCAACCCAGTGCTGTACTACACAGAGACTGAGAAGACAGAACAGATTTTTGCAGGGAAGGAAGCATTCAAAAGCAGAGTAACATTTTCCCCATGCATAAAGTGCAGAATCAGGACCCTGGAGTTTTTTTTTGTGAGGAATGGATGTTGCAGTCAATACTATCATCAGTTTTGCAATCATAGGCTATGAAATTTATGCTTTATAGTTTCTTAATGGTATCTGATGGGGGGGGGATGGCAAATATATTGCTGTAATGCAGGAAAACATGTGTTCCCTATATTCTCTGCTACTAATTGCATTGATTTATTTGTTTCCACTTCAGCAAAACTGTTTTGTACTATACCTATCACATTATCTTGTTTACCTAGGAGCTCCCCGCCCCATGGCCAGTCAACTCAGCAATTGCATTTTAATTAATTAAACAAGCTACTTAGAAGTATTACATGCTGATGTCCACATCTGACTCTTCTCTTTTTTTAATGGCCATAGCCTTAAAAGGCTTAAAACATCAAGGTCAACTGATTGAATGCTGCAGTCCTACAGTAAGGGATTGTAGTTTTACCGCATGGTTAGGCTTTACGGTTAAGTGTAAGCTCAGTTGGGAGGTTCTGACACTTCCAATTAGGTGCTTCCAAAAGGAAGGCATGACATGGCTCACATTACTCTGGGCAGCTTATGCAAGACCCACAATTCCTTGCATCTGCTATATGGGCAGGTAACAAGCTCTATTTATAAGGAAGCCATTTGTGGGGGTAGGGTAGGATGGTCAAATCAGCCAGTTTTGGTTTCTCATTTGTCCACTATTCAGTTCTCCACATTTCTGCATCAGTTTGCATATTTTTTTAAAAAAGGAAGTCATTGTGAACATTCACCAGCATTTTAGTGAGATTTCTTTCTTAACATATATATTTTGCCTATAATAACCGTTTTTTTCAAAGCAGTTTCTCCTAACATGATGCAATTTTGCATGTTAGGTTTTTTTTTTTTTTAACTAACATATGCATTTTCCATTCAGACTTTTACTCCACTATCTGCATTTTTGCACAAGTTACTTGGCTGGAGAACTGCTTTGCAAAATTCAGAGAAGTGCAAAGGATTGCTGCATTTTTGGTTCATGCATCATTTTGGAAAAGTGTGAACCAGGTAAACTTGCCTTGAAATGCGAACGGAATCAAATTTCTCCTCCATCCAAAAGACTGTGTGAATGATATGAGTCTTGAGTATGCATATTTTAAGAATACTTGCTAGATGTGGAAGACTCAGGTTTGTAGCACTGGATACTGAATGTGTGGGTGCAGAAGCAGAGGTTTGCCACAGTGACAGGTGCTCTCTGTTCAGTGCTGCAGCTCTTGCCTTGCTTTTTAGAGCCCTTGCCATTCCTGTAAACTGGAGTCCTTTACAGAAATGAGGCACAGAGGAGGACCACATCTGCTGGGCCTGCCCTTGACATTTGGTGCAGCATCTGAAAAGGGGTGCCGATGTGTGATGGGAAACCTTGCACAACTGGGGTTCCTGATCATGTGGAGAGCCTGTGGAATACTGTTCTGTGCACAGATGTCAGAAGATGGATGGGGCACACAGTAGTCTGACTCTCCCTTCCACAAGTACCCTAAACACACACGCACTTAAAAAACTTTCCCAAACACATCATAGCTCAAGGATGTTTAGAACCACAGGGGGAAACTGTAATATATATACTGTATTTTTTGATTCTTCTTGCTCTCCTGGCTTCAGTGAAAGCAATGGGTGCGCACCGATCCCTCTTGCTCTCCTGGCTTCAGCGAAAGCTGCGCAGCCTGCATTCGCTCCATAAGAGGCACACACATTTCCCCTGACTTTTTAGGAGAGGGAAAGTGAGTCTTATAGAGTGAAAAATACGGTATTAAAAAAACCCCTTAAAAATCAAAACTAACAAAATCGAAAAGGTTTGATGCAAATAAAACCCCACATCCGTAAGAATATCAACACATCATTGCAAAACAACAAATAAGGGAGTGCGTAAAAGGATTTTTTAGGTCTTTGGGGTGGTGGGGATTCAGTAACTCACTCTTCCAAACACTCCATCCTCACAAGTATGGAACAATTCCTGCCTATCCTGTGGTTTCTCCTGACCCTCCCAGAGCCAGTTTCAAGGGTGTGTGTAGAGCATGCAGGGCGTGAATGGTGGGGGAAGCCCCATTGTGCAAGTGAAGTTATTGAGAAGGGTTTTTGCAAAGTAGCGCTGGTTAGGGGAACCCCTGCCATAACTTCCAAGTAAAATATTTAGAAGTGGTTTAAAATATTTCCCCCCAGATTAGAAAGAATAGAGAAAGGATATAAAAAAAAACAAAAATAAAAACAGGAGTACTAAAAAAAAAAAAAAGCATACTAAAAATATATGTGAATTTCTCCTTTGCTGATAAGCATACCTCTCTTTGTTATTATTATTGGTGTTTATTTGGGAATTGCCACTTTTGCCTCTGGCCATTCTTACCATTGGCACGAGGCCCCTAGAAGAAAATCTACAAAGAGTCTCCAGCCTCTTCTTTAAAGCATTACGTGTGAAATAGATGAAATAAATAAATAAATAAATAAATAAATAAATAAATAATAAATAAATATCACTGCCATTACTTTCCAAATTCAAAAGGTTGCAGAGACCACAAGCATAACAATAAAGAGTTGGGAAGGAATCAATCCACGGTGAGATTTTGCTGCTGCTTCTCAAACTTCCCACACTTTCATCAGCAGCAGAATCCAACAACAGTTGCCAAGTGCAGACGGCCTGTCCTGGGATAGGCTTGAGTCCAGCAAAGCAATTATGCAGGTGATGAATCCATATCTGATCTGCTCCGTGGGCCCCCACCCCTCAACAGATGCAATTTTCACACAGAAAGCAAATTACATTAACTCTCTCCCTCTCTCTCTAGTGTGGGGCGGGGTGGTGGTAAGTTAACATTCCTTGAGTGTTAAATCAAACAAGAAAAAAGAAAAAGAAAAGCTAATTTGACCAAACACCTTCCTGGAAAATACAACTTCCCCTTTGGGGAAGCATCAAGGGGAATTCATTGCAATTCTGTAGATCATTGCCTTGCACTTATCCCCATTTGACTACCTGAAAGCTTTTTTCCCTTCTTCTTTCTATAGAGGGCTATTCATTTACCTCCATCTGTGGCTGGAAATCAATTGCCTCTCTCAGATATTTGTTTTCTGAGCTGTTGTCCTAGACCGAAATTAACATCAAATAGAGCATGGCCATAAAGTGTGAACATTGTGTTCCCCCTTCTTCAAGGTTAGAGCTGTTGCTATACTGTGTGGTATTCTCATGGAGCAAGACACCAAAGGTACTTTGCCATGGCTTTAAGTGGTCCTATAACCCAACAAAACTTATCATACGGCATAGAGATGATGGCGTCTACATGATACAGGACAGGAGTGGCGAACCTTTGACCAACAAATGTTGCTGAACTACAACTCCCAGCAAGCATGGCTCTGGCAAAATAATCACAGTTTGGAGGCAACCCTGGTCAAACAGAAACTAAAAGTAAAGAGCCCCTCCAGAATTGTGTTGTTTGTTTTTTGGTGTGTGTGTGTGTCTGTGTGTGTTCCGCAACATGTCATTCGCACAATAATAGTGCATAACAGTGGCATCTTGGTTTACAAACTTAATCCATTCCGGAAGTCCGTTCTTAAACCAAAGCGTTCTTAAACCAAGGTGTGCTTTCCCATAGCAGCGGGGGACTCAATTTACAAACGGAACACACTCAACAAGAAGCGGAACACGTTCGTATTCCAAGGCAAAGTTCACAAACCAAAACACCTACTTCCAGGTTTGCAGCGTTCTTAATCCAAGTTGTTCATAAACTAAGCTGTTCTTAAACCAAGGTAGTAGTGGATTTGTACTGGACCATCCACACAT
Source organism: Podarcis vaucheri (assembly GCF_965113315.1). Lineage (NCBI taxonomy): Eukaryota > Metazoa > Chordata > Lepidosauria > Squamata > Lacertidae > Podarcis > Podarcis vaucheri. The sequence continues at coordinate 35,079,930 of NC_138749.1, forward strand.
CATTCTGCTTTATTAGTTGTTCTGTGATGCTTCCCCAATGTTACTGCATTATTGCTATCTGGAGAGGCAATTCTGTGCTACAGTGAAACAAAAATAGCCCCCCTCCCTCAATAGGCAGCATTAAAAGTTACAGGATTTCAGCAGCAAGCTCTGGGACATGCACGTATTGCATACAAAGTAGTATGCCCATCCTGAAACTTTTGCAGGTACAAGCAATACTTAAAGTGGGATCATGTGCTGTATATCCACCCCAATACCATAATGAACACAAATCATCATGGATGCACAATTAAAAAAGGACACCTGGATGGGCCCAAAGTGTGGTTCTTCTCGATTTCTATCTTTTTACTTTTTTTCGAAGTAAAAGCTTCGGCAACTATCAAGAGGCTAATCCGCTTGCAAAGCATGCGGATTTAAAGAGAATTCATGTGAAAAGTTAAAGGGAAAGGATTGTTTTAACTCAATAGTGCATGGAGCAAAATCTGGACTTCTTGTTCCAAGGAGTAAAATGCATTGCTTGCTTTTCATTCTGGAGCAAACACACAGCTGCAGCCAAATATCCAGAAGGCATCAACTATCTCTTTCAATACTCAAGGGTATGCATGAAATCCAGATGTTTGCTGATTTGCAATGCTTCCTTGTACTCTCCCTCTCTGAATAAAAGGACAGATTGCTGTATGCAGAGAGAAAACACACCACAATCATCTTGGCACCAGCACGTGGAGAGGACAGACTGCAGCAACTCAGAAGTTTTTTTATTTAACTGTGGGTTCCCAATAAGAATAAACTTAATTGCTTGTTATTTAAGGAAAAAAGTCAATCATCCTTAAAAAAAACAATTCACCTTGAAAAGACTAGCAGCTTCTATGACTCATTTAATAGGAGGGATTCCCAGAGTTGGTGCAATGATTTTACTCTTTCAATCCATCATTGTACCAAGGTAAATATTGAGACATTGTAAATTAGAGAGAAGGTAAGACTGGGAACACTTTTAAAAAGAGAATGATATTAAGGCAAACAATGCTGAAAGAGATGGCAAAGGCCACATTTTCCCGAAGCAGAAACTATCAATGCTCCCCGCAGGCTGTTTTTGCTGGCACCTTCAATTATACTTGGAAAGTTACTGGAAGCCAACACAGTCTCTGGCGCACTGATATAAAACTGGTCCTCACAGAAATGGACATCCTTGAAAGTAGTGAGGCTTCACCATCATCTGCAGGCTTCAGTAGGAACCCACCAATACTGGCACATTACAACTGTAGACTTATGAAGCCATGAAAGATGGTTGCCTCATCTGAGGAACAAGCTAAGCTTCATCCTCAGATAGAGCTGGAAACAGCTCTCTTAATAACATAAGCACAGGGGCGGAGCTTCATGCTCCGGCACTGGGGGGGCGGAGAGCAGGTGGTGGCGGGGCTGGCGTGCATCAAGGGGCGTGGCACACCACCCGCAGGGGTGTGATGTGCATCCTGGGGGCGTGGCACACCACCTGTGGGGGCGTGGCGCCAGCACGGGCAGGGGGCAGCCGCGATGGCACCCCACCAGGATTGCACTGCCGGGGGCGGTGCGCTCCCCCCCCACTTCTCTTCCTCCGCCAGTGCATAAGCAGAGTGCTGCTGGATCAGACCCAAAGTCCATCTAGTCTGGCATTCTGTTTCCACAGTGGCCAGCCAGATGTCATGAGTCACCTGCAGTTCCAGGTGCAAAATGGATTTCAGAACCCTGACCAGGCACACCTGAGTAAATGAGGGGCCGACTGCAGACTGGTGTGAAATGGTGGCTGTATTCTGCAGCAAGTTCACAACATAATGACAAAGCCTTAGGGGTGGATTTATTTTGTTTTATTAGTTGGTTGCGATGCTTGCCCAATGCAATCACATTATTGCTGCCAGAAGGCAATAATAGTGCAACAAATGCTGACAAAAATATACTAGAACATTTGTGGTATAAAAAATTGAGGGCAACGTGGGGTTGGTACTTCTTTTGCCAATATGTGTTGACTCTGGCATCCATCGTGTTTGGAGATGCTGTATTTGCGAAAGCTTTTTGAGATGGTTGCATTTTTGATCGTATCCTCCTTGCAGCTAGTGTTTACATTTTGGCTGCAACCCTACACTCACTTACCTGCCAGCTAAGCCCCACTGAACTCAAGTGAGCTTATCTTCCAGGAGACATGTACAGCGTTGCAAAGACATTCACATTATTCTGTGTGACATCCCAGGGACCAGGGGGCATATCTAAAAGCCACTAAAGCACCATCTGGAGGCGAATAATCACATTCTGTACAGCATGTAGCACACTGTCAGAGCTAAAGGAATGTGGAATGCTACTAATAAAGTTAGGTTGCCTACCAGTGACACATGTGTATGTGTGTGCATGTGTTTGCTTAGATTGGCATTGCCAAGGCACAAAGGGGAACTAGGTGTACATAGCATTGATGTTTATGAGTTTTGGGTGCCTCGTGTTATTTTAGGATCTGCTCAGAGTCTCACTACTACTTGCTTCATACTGTGCCTGTTTGGTATAAGCTTATTTGGGCATATTGCCTTCTTTTACTTTTTTTCATTTTGCAAATCATTCCTTTAAGTTATGTTATTTTGAAAACATGCCCAGAATTCTTCCAGCCTAGAGACCCATAAATTATAAATAGCTATTACCTTCATTTGTATTTAGTTTGAAATGCTAGCAGAAATGTATAATAAATTGATACCCGGCCAACGTGTGACCAAAAGCAGCAAAATGAGTAGTGTAATGCTAACAAGATATAATCTAGCTAAGAGGCCCAATGCTTAAAGCTGGCCAAGTCTGACAATCACTGTCATGTTGAGCTTACAATTCCAAGAGGAAGCTTTTATACGGCCTCTGTTGCTGCCAGGCACTTCCTGCCTATCACTTCACTTCACATATGTGGTAAAGGTGATGGACTTTCAAGGAGTAGGTGGCCAGGGGAGCATTTTGAATACCTGCTGCCTTGTTGAAAATATCTGATTTATTTAATTTTCAGGAAGTCTTTTCTAGTTAGCTTAATGTTTCCCTTTGCCCCCCCTCTCATTTTTAAGGTTTTTTTCCTGGCAGATTTTTGTGGTTATTTTCTATGTAAGGGCAGGTGTAGAATGCAATTTTATCAGATGCAGTTTGCAGAACATTTATGGGACATTTTGTACATTAGTTTCTAAAAACTTATTTGAAGAGGGAGGCACTGAAAAATAAAGAATGCACCAGAGAAACACACAAAGACACAGACACAGACCCACATATCCATACTTACTAAACATGAAGATTACCCTTTCATTTCATAGCTGGAAATGGGAAGGGGTCATCAGCTTCCATGAAGAGGGTTACTGCAACTTAACACTATAGTAACCCTCAAGGAGCCAAACGCCCATTAACTTGGCCAAAAGCCCTTCTGCAGCTAGAGTGTTAGGGACAATTACCACCTGTCTCCTCCTCCATGGGAATGTTGCAACACATAGCCAGTACAGGACTTGCAGCATCTAAGCTTTAGATTCTAAGATGTTTGCATGGTGCTGGTGGTGAGCCCTACAGCACTGTGTAACAGTAGAATGCAACTACTCACTTTTATTTCAGAGTAAGTGAGACTTGCTCCAGGAGAATTGCTCGCACTGGCTTTGTTCCTCCTCAGGCTTTTTAGGTCAGCACAGGATGGTAGCTTAGCCAAGGTTTGGCTACAGACCACGAGTAAGAAGGAGAGACCTTAACCACAATCCTGTGCTTGGACAACGCACTAAACCAAACCTTGATTAGCTGCTGCCCTGTGCTTACCTAGAAAGTCCCAGAAGGAGCAAAGCAGCCACAGCCTCCTCCTTAGGAGCTAGAAAGTTTGCACTAAGCCACAGTTTAGCTTAGCATGACGTGAAAATGATGGCATTGCCATCTCCACTGCCAGACATCTGGTGGGCCAAATGCCAGGCAAAGTAGTAGCAGCTCCTCATGATTTTATGGTAAATTAAGTTGAGGACTGCCATTTTAAAATGTACACTAGTGCAAAAGGGAGGCGGGAGGCTGTCAGATAATATTCTGTTCAACATGACAAATACGAAAACAATTAGATAAAACATGTTCAATTAGATAAAACGTGCAAGTTGTAGTATTACTTTAGAGTAGTAGAAATTAATACAGTCTCAGTTCCCTGAACTGTGTGAGTTGGTGCAAATGACTTTAATGGGATCAGGATAGCCTCTGTAGAGCCAATAACACATTTGCAATGGGAACACGCACAATACATTTACAAAATGAGTTATTCATTTGATATGTTGTTTCCCTCTGAGATTTAATACTAATATTCTGTTATTAAGAAAATTATAGGCCAGATAATAGTCAGAGTTCAAAACCCATTTCAATACTTGATATATACTTCTTAACCTATTGCCCAAATTTGAAAAGGATTATGCCTCATTTCAATGTGTGTGCGCCTTTAAAAACAAAGCAAACAATATTTTAAATTTTATAGGTTAATTGCCAGTTGTTTTTTCTCTTAGTTGAGTGTTAAGATGAAGAATGTAACTATAGGATTGTTTTAAAACATGATGGCTTAAGGTCAAAGAGTTCTTATTCTTTCCTTTCAATCACAAGTTTCTTGTTTCAAAGAAAGTTGCCAAACCCGTGGCTTTATTTATAGCTTAGCAACACTACTAAATAGGAAGTCCACTCTCATTTTGTTGGCAGTTGTGATGGTCACATGGCATAAGCTACCCAACTGGAGAAAAGTTTTGAACAAATGTACTCTAGCAAACCTGACATAACCTTGGTTTTAGTTAAAAATACCACTACTGGTATTTAATTGCTTGGGAAAATAAAAAGTAGTCACTATTTCCAGGCTCTATTTATGTCTTGGGTAGGTTCCCAAGGTAAAGTTGTGGATGATTTCACGTTCCAAACCAACAAAATAGCAGCCTTTTGAAAACATGGGTATATCTAACCTAAGTAGGTCCCCCCCCCCCTGTTTCCTATCTTTGCATTATGGTGTAATTTGTTAAAGTAATGGAGGAACTGATGCCCTTATGTTAGCAATCAAAAGTTGCTTCTTTTTATAATTACAGTAGTAAAACTCAAAAACAACTACACTCTTCTTCCTTTGTTGCAAACTGACTATTTTTAGGTGCAACAGGAAAAATGCAAATGCATGAACTTCTAATTTGACAAAGACTGTATACCCTGGCAAATTGATCCATAAGATCACCCTATCAGCTTCTAAGATGGCAATGGCGACGTACACATGGGCCTCTGTTCCTCAAGAAAAAATGGTCAACAAAGAACTTTTGATATTTAAGAGGGAGAGGGGACTCTCCAAAATAGAACCATTGTTGAATGATGCCACTGTGGCAGACGTTTCAACCTCCTAATGACCTCTCCTCTTCCTTTCTGCCCTACAGCAAATGACTCTTCTTACTGCTCCAAATTTAAGACATGAAGAATGCACATCTGCAATAAGGTCTAAACACAAAAGGAACCAGGATTCTGGGCACAATCACACTTTTTATCTGTTCATATAAACACTACTCTTCCACAGGAAGGAGCCATCAGGACTTTTATTTTTTTAAAAATCAAATTCTCCAGTCAACAATATATTTTACACTTTTAAAATAGAATTTCTCTCATTTTCTAGTTGTCAAGTCTCTCCCACCAACTGTCTTTCAAGTCAACTAAACTGGTGATATTTAAACCAACTCTGTATGTAGTGAAATCTCCATTTCAATTCATGAAAGTTACCCTCTCCCAAAGACCAAAAAATTATTCTTGTCTTTCCAAGCTGCATCAATCCTATGCAGGGGGGTGGGGGTGGGAGACTGCTATGCTTTAACAAACCAGTAGAGGACACTCATTAGTAGGTCAATCAAGTTCAATTCCTATCTTATTACTCTGCAGTTTTTAAGTTTCTCTAACATAAAAGGTCAAGAATCCCAGTACATGCTTCAGACAGATATCACCAACATGAAACAGAACTTGGTTAACAGAATCAAGTAAAGTGGGGAAAACTAACAATGAAGATTATCGTGCTTTCTACACTCTCTATACTTAAGTGACTGTAGAAACAAACTTGTTTAAAAAAACAGCACACACACACACACACACACACGGCAGTAAAAAGCATAAAATCAACAATAAATTGCATTCATAATAAGCATCACAAATTCTGCAGCCACAAACTGCATAATGTTGATGCAATGTCAAAATTTCTATGCTATTTCAGAGGTTTTAATGCTGCCATATCCAATGAGACATCACCAGCCTCCATGGCTTTTAAAAGCTGAAACATGGGAGTGATTAGTGCAGAATCCAAGTATTCACTTGGGATAAAAAGGATGAGTTGTTAGGTAACTCAAACTTGCATTCTTTGGACCCAGTTTCACGAGTCACCTTTTAATCAGTGGTGTAAGCACAATCATGATTTCTGCTCTAACGTAGTATGAGAACAATGCAGTAGGCCCAAGAACCATTCCTGAATCACCCCCCTTTTCTTTCCCACCACACACTGGTATGTGACAGCTTCAGTGAGGGATTTGTGAAAGGGTCCTCTGATTACCGTAGGTGACGCCTGATGGGAACTCTTGGTAACGAGAGTCTCCGTGACAGTACATTAGAAGTCTTTTAAAACAACAGCAACAGGAAGTCTTTAAATGCACGGAAATTGGGAAGTTTAATATCGAGAAGGCTCTTGGGAGTAGGATTTTCAGAAGCATCCAGGGTTAACCTAATTCTGCTCCTAATGAAATTATATAGAGTTATTTTAAGACCGGCTTCATGCTAGCTCTCTGTTGTGGAGTCTGCAATCATTTTAAAGGGGGACATAAAACACTCCTCTGTTTACCTGCACTGGTGCCTGCACCGGTTGTGAGGTCCCCACCCATCAGGCCACCTAGGAGAAGACAAATAAAATAGTCAAATGGAGAGAGGAGCTGAAAGAAACCACAAAGGTCAAACAGAAATTACAGCCTGTTCCTCAAAGCAATGCAAACCCTAGCAGAGTTCCTACCACCAGGGTACTTATAAAGATCAGGCTGTTTGAGCCATGTTGACTACTATCTACATACGTATAAGCAGACCCATTTCCTCTCGAACTGCACAGACATTCTGTCAATAATAATAATAATAATAATAATAATAATAATAATACCCTGAGCAACCGATGATTCGTATTTCATATTTGCTTAAACCTTAGGATCATCTTGACAGCAAAAGTAAAATGGAGTTTGTTGCTTCTGTTGCCTGATGATAAACCCATTTACTTGAGAATAAGTAGTATTTTGTTACAGAAAAGGGTGCTGTTAAAAATAATGGCAAAAACAGGTGCCCAAATTAGTATTTTTACTTTCAAAATAACATGTGCATCCATAACTGTGTTTAGGTCTGGGCAGCCACCCCCGATAACTCCAAAATGTTTTGGTTTTTTTAAAAATAAGAAGCAAGAAATGATGATGCAGTGAGCAGTATCAGGTTTGGCAAGGCTCAGCAGGCCCACAGAAGCCCTGGTGCCAATGTGAGGCTGGTTTGTTGCTGCTTCATAATATACACACCTCTCACAACCTTTCCAGTCTGCAAATGCAGTGAGGATGTCAAGCAACCACCAATCATACATATGAGATGGCTCTTTACAATGCCATGGCATACCTAACGTGATGCCTTCAGCCTTGGAACCCTGAACACCCACAAGAGTACAAGGGACTACCTGTTGCAGTGCTAGGAAACCTCCCTGCCCAGTGACTACAGAAAATCCCAGCTTCAGTCCCTCATAGAGTCACATAATCTTAGAGTTGGAAGGGACCCAAGGGTCATCTTAGAGGCGGAAGGGACCCAAGGGTCATCTAGTCCAAGCCCCTGAAATGCAGGACATTTCAATATTTTGTTTTTGTTCTGCTTTTCTTAAAAAGCATATCAGGTACAATGGATGAGAAAAGCTTTGGCCTGAAACCTTGGAGAACTGCTGCCTATCAAATTGACAGTCCTGAGCTAGATCGGCAGCTTCCTTTGCTCATGTTTCCCAGTCCCACAAAATTCACAGTTATGTCACTTTAGGATGCCAGCTGCACATTAGGGTTAGGATCCAAACAGCTCTATAGGGGACTCAAGTGTTTTGCATGTGTACTGAGAATTCGCACTCCACCCCCAAATCGTACTCCTGCATGACCAGAGTGCATGATATCAGGAACAACAGGGAGCGAATCCTATGTTGTCGAAGTCTTACAAAGACATACTGGAAGTACTTCCCTTAACACCTTCCCAACAAATGGTGGTGTATTTTTGCATGACATTCTTGGTATTTCCGCAAGCATCAATGGCTTGTTTTTTCTACTACCTTCCTTAACGGTGGAGACCTTGCTTGACTTTTCTGAGGTCAACACGCTTAAGGCTGACTCTGCTTCAATCAGACAGAGTGAAGGATCCTAATCCTTATTTATCCTACTTACAGGTGATCCTACACCTGGGTGGATGGCAACTTCTTGCTTGTACAGTGAGACAAACAAGCCATGAGTTCGAACAATACATCACCATCAGTGAGATTCTAATGACCTGACACATTATCACAAAGGCTGCTTGTAGCTTCTTAACTGTGGAGTCAAATGACCTATTTTGGCAGCAAGGATTAACCTCGCCCGCTACTTCAAACTCATTTCCCAGTTTTTTCTTCTATGAAAGAAGATGTGTAGCTTTTTAATGACACAACGACAAATGGGCCTGGATTCAGAGCCTACATTTTGAAACAGTCTTTAACAGGACAACAGTGAGGGTAAAAAAAGATTTATTGTCAGAAGCCTATAGGCACTTTCTAAATAGAACCATTTTACTTCATGTTCGTGAACAAGTTACCACATGAATATTTGTTCCTTCAGTTGGGTGTCACACAAACATTCCCAGTAGCTTGAGTCCATTAATTCTCTTCATTTTAAAAACATTGTCTTCTTTAGATTAATTATCTTTAATTTCACAAAGGAGTGATCTCATTTTAGAATTTAACTTTACTTCTTTTTAAATGAAAATTCTGAGAAATGATCTCAGTACCATCTATACCAGGGTTTCCCAAACTTGGGTCTCCAGCTGTTTTTGAACTACAGTTCCCATCATCTCTGACCACTAGTTCTGCTAGCAAGGGATGATGGGAGTTGTAGTCCACAAACAACTGAAGACCCAAGTTTAGGAAACCCTGGTCCACTCCACCTGGCAGCAATTCTTCAGGATTTCAGACACAGGTCTCTCTTAGCCCAACCGGGAGATGCCAGGGATTGAACCTGGGCTATTCTGAAAGCAAAGCAGATACTCTACCACTGAGCAACAGGTCTTTCCCAAACTTAAAAGTGAAGAAATAGGATTGGGTAGTGCCTTACCTGTGTTTCCTGCACTCGGTGGCCGGTGTGTCACACCAGGAGACATGCTATTCCGCTGTAAGGAAGGGTGGGCCAGAGGCAACAGGTTGGGGTTACCCAATGAGCTTACAGGGTTGCTGTATACCAAGCTGTTGTGGTTGGACACTGGGATAGAAACTGGCATCTCAAAGTTAGGTGGTGGAACAGCCTGTACAAGAGGAAGGGGGGAGGAGGAAACAAAAGACAAGAATAGTAAGGAGGCACAACAGTCTCTGAGAACACGTATGCTACATTTAGTGCAAATATGTTGTAACCACTGATTAAAAGCACACAGAAAAGAGTCAGGAACATGAAATGTCACTACCAGCAACCTTTTAACCTCTGAGGCAGCAATCCTGTACAACTAACTCATGAGTATGTTCCATTGAACACAGTGGGACTTACTCTGAGTAAATCCACACAGCATTGAACTTTGAGAAAAGCCTTTTTAAAATGCTTAATGGATCGTGAATTAATATTTATTTTCTCCCCACACACCCATCTCCTATTTCTACATTTCCTTTGTATTGAAAGACTGGAGAGGTCTTTCCTCTCACAGTTCTGTTTAAAAGAAAACCCTGTTTCATTAAGTTTCAATTTTTAGCTTTCTTCCATTCACTGAAATTGTAATTGCTTACTTGTGGCATCTTAATATGGTGTCATAGAAGAATGTAGATCAAAGACACTTGATTACGATGACTTCACTTTACAGAGAAATATTAGAAGGGTGAGGAATGCAAAAGGGAAGCTTTTTGCTTCAGTCTCAAGAATCTTAGAAGCTTGGGATTATGATCAGCTTTATGAAAGGGACAAGTATATTGTATTCTTTCTTCTTCTTTTTGCAAAATGTACTCACTTTGCTTGATCTCCATGAATGTATCAGGACAAATACAGATTTTAAAATACAACAACAACACTCATGGAGACAATGGGTTGTATCCAACTAAATTCTACTCAGAGTAGGTCCATTGAAATTAATGGCCTCAATTTAGTCATGTGCATTAATTTCAGTGGGTCTACAACTAACATTGCCTGCAACCCATATATGTGAAAAAAACAACACATTGGCTTGGGTTCTAAGCTCCCATGAGTGGACCTCTGCTCACAAAAGGCTGCTGTTGGAGGAAGAGGTGGAGAGGAGGCAGGATTTTTTGTCTGTTCTCCCCACTCCACAAATCTGATCCAAAGGGTTGGACAATCTTTGACAGCAGAGGTAGTAGTGGCTGCTGTAGGGGAAAAGAAAAATGACAAAAATCAACTCCCCCATCCTACCCGTGGAGGCATCTATTGGATCAAAACTCTTCAGTGAATAGGATAGAGGTGAATTCTTCCTCTGGGAAAAATTGAATCTGTGATGTCACAGAGCTGAAAGTGTTTGACCCTGGATAAATGTATTCATTTAAAAAGAACATAGTGGTGAGTCAAGAGCTGTTATACAGGGCTAGGAATACGCTTTCCCCCTGCAACCAAGGGTAATGATACTGAAACTATCTTAAGGGATTATTGCAAGGATAATGACAATTATCATGGTTTTGTTATGGATTTTCCACAAAACCTACAAAGGTAGGCACTAGGTCCCATTCCTACTCTCATTTATTGGGGAAATATACCAAGTCAGAAATGACAATCTATGCTAGAGCTTGAAGTACACTCAGCACTTACTGTTTATTTAAGTTATGTTTTCCCAGTGGAGTTCTACCATAGCTTTAAAATATACTGTATTTTTATATGTACAAAGCATTTCATGCTTAATGCAGAAGTTGAAAATTCTTAGTAATAATAAATCACATCCAAAGATAGAACCAGCATAAAACAACAACAACAACAAAAACACAACTTTGGTTGGGATTGGTATGTACAGACTTTCAAGTTATAAAGAAATCTTTGTCAGGCTGAATGGAAATGCATTAGAAGCGTCAAAACAGCATTACTTTATAAGCTGGTTCATATGCCTTGTTTTTGAGCATTCCATAGCAATAACTATGGAACGCACAATATGGCCTGTACTATGGAAGTTGCATGATTAGACCGACCTGTAGCAAGCCTAGCTGTTGTCATTTCATTGGGTCTAAAGCAGCCTTTTCCAAAATTTGGCAATTTTGATGGTATTTTTTCAATTTATATGGAAACTACTTGGAAGCAGTGTGACCAACACTGCTGCAACTGATGCATGGATGCTGTGTAGAGCAACTTCCACAGGTACATACTGAATAAGGCCCATGGTGAGCAACACATGTCTACTCAGTCTCAGATCAATTTTGGAATTTTAATTCTAAAAAGATGTGCTGAAAGGACAAATACTTACCTAAATTTAATCTACACTGACACCATTTTTTAAAAAAGTGTGACTACTTTTTCTCCCTCATTTTCTTCCGTTTATTTTAGGAGTGAAATTGGCTATACCAGCTGGTAAGCCTGCTCCATTCAGCTGGTATAGTCCATTTCTCCTTTCCATTTACTTTGGTGTGACTTGGGAAAAAAGAAAATCTTTAGGAAAGAGGAAAATGGAATGGAAGGGCTCTTACCCCCCCCAACACCCAGAACTTCACCCCTCCCTTACTGTAGTCATATAGTTATCAGGCAGTAAGAAAGAAGTTATTCCTCTTGCCCTTCATAAGGTATAATCATTTTGCAAGTTGAGTATACATCTGCTTGTGAAAAAAGGAACTTTTGGAGCCAAAACTCTCCAGGGAACATTCCCTATGAGTGGAATCTAAGATACCAAAGCCCACAGAGCAGTAGCTGTAAAAAACAATGCACATCACTTACTGATAATGTTTTTATCATTGAGGAAACCTGTTTCTCTTGGAAACTGTTTCCATGTGCATTCATAGGAAGCAACCTAATAAACTTGACTCTGTCTTAGCCAGGAGCTACCAAAACAGCAGAGGTCAATAGGGGATATAGATAGTTGACCCCTAGGTTTGGGTAGCCAACTTGGGTGTTCTCCAGATGGTGCTGAATTATACCCCCAATCAGACTTGTTAAATACAAGTCTTTATTAATATTACTACTAGTAGCATTACAATACTAGTCTGGAGAATTGCAATAGCTCTTTAGGGAGCTGGTGGTGATTTGAAAGGCGATTCTCGTGTTCTCTGTTATCAAACAAGTCATGCAGGGGTTTTTTCAAGAAACAATACCAAATCTTGCAAGACCCATTTCATAGAGATGGAAGTGGGGCGAGCCTTGACTCTCGGGCTGCTTTCGACACACTGAAAAAACTAACTCTTGTGCCTCTAACCTCAAAAGGGCAGTTCAAAAAATTGCAATTCACTTGTGCTTCCTCTGCTGCTGCCCTTTTAGAATGTCTGAAGCCAATCTAAAAATAGGGAGAGTCATTGCTGTGTCGCAAAACCCTGGCATGAAATTTCTTCTCACCCAAAATGAAAAATAAAAATCTCTTCTGCTTCCACACTTAACCTGTCTCATGAGGGTCGGGGAATAGAGCCTGTTTTTCAACACATACACCGCAGCAATGGAAGACGCATGAGTTATGATGAAGGCTTAGTTTCTTAGGAAACGTATGTACCATGTAATTTAAAATATCATACAATTATGTATCCAAGTATAGAAACACAATGGATGAAATTCACCCTTTACAGTTCAGAGCCCAAATACTGGGATGATGCGACAGGAACTTCTTGGAATTTGTGAGCTGCGAATAGAGTCTAATCCCTCTTCACTTAAAAATAAAAATAAAAAGGGCAAATAGGCTGAAATTGCAACCCCAGTGAACAGCTTTCCTCTTACACAACAGAGTGAAGATTTCAGTCTTTCTGGGTGATTCATTTGCAATCAAAGAGCAACTTCGAATTCAAAAAAGCCTAGAAGTGAGTTGCCTGTGTGTAGTTTATTCTTGCACAAAGCCTCCAATAGCAACTTCTTGTTTTTATTTATTTCATTTCTATCCCACCTTTCTTCCATAAGCAAACTCAAGGTTGCATGCATTGGGTTCCCAGGAAACTATCTCCCATCCAGGCACTGAGGGCTCACACCTGATTAGCTTCCACAAAGGCGCTGCCTTTGTGTCTTTGGGCCTTGGGATTTCCGTTACGTAGTAGGAACTGGAGATTTTGGGTAGTAAATAGTACACAATACAAAGCAGTCTCAGATCATCACTGCTCCCCTAAAATCAAGACCATACACACAAAATGGCAAGCTGTTTTTGAAAAATAATTACCGGTATTTTGAATTTCATACCTGCCAAGACCCAAACAGGCAAATGTAAGTGTCTACAAAATGAACCTATGTCAAAGTGGATGCAATAATTCCATTTCCAAGTCGCTTTAGTGAACAGGCTAGCGTGAAGCCATTTGAGCTGGCAGGGTGCTAAGAGATTTGGAGAGCCACACACATGGCCGCCTGCCCACATCCTTTCCTTTTTGTAGGATCAGCAGGGTTCCTGTAGTCTTTCATCATGGTCACGTATCAAAGTGAATTTGAGGGGAATGCTTGGTTTACCATGCATGTAGGGAAAATGTACAACTGTGTTCCTTTGCAACTCCAGTTTATTTCAGCTGGGCTTGCTTACACTTAAGAAAAAGGTGGATTGTTCCCTATAGCTTTTAAATGTTCAAGCTCTATGCTAGGGCAGAGTGAGGTGGCAAGAATTGGGAGGATATAAAAAGCATTTCTGGATACGGCTAGGGAATAATACACACAGGTGGGAAAATGAGCTTATAGAAAAGGGGGCAGGCAGACAACTGGAAAAGGTGTGGATGACCTAGTCATTACGTTACAATAAAGAGAAAAGAAGCTTGTCCATGAATACCCGTCACTCTAAAAGCCGGGCTTGCAGTGCTTTTCTATTTATGGATAATGCATATGCAAACAAGTTATCATAAAATAGCACCAATTTGCCTAAGAAGCATAGAGTAAAGCAGCTGGTTCTCAACTGCACTTCATTTGAACAAGCAGTTTTGTATCTGTCTTGAGGCCAGTTAAGTCAATGGAAAACTCTTGTTTCAATGATCTTGTGCTATATGAAAACATATGTAGAACCTCAGAAACCCTTCGGCCAATCTTGGGTTGCCTGCCATGAACATCCTTTTAATTGTTCCCATAATAATTTCTTTTTCATTACAATGGGGCTTGTGCAGAGAGTTTCCCAGTGGAATGTGTCCATTATGCCATGCTATCTGTCTTCTTTGCCAGAATTACCAGTGACTGCTGCCATGTTCAATTTGCATGCATTTCAAAAATCACAGAACAGATCAAATACAAATTTGTAAGGGGATCTTTTTGGTATTTCCGAACCATGCAAACACTGGCAATTTGGAAAAAGAGCACCTGAAATGCTTTGCAGTCATTGACTCCAATGTAGTGCAGTGCAGAAATGGTCTTGCTTTCTAATTTCAACCTGTCATGACCTTAAAAATACATTATGGTAAAGTGACCTTCATAGCTGCATTTCCTTATAAGCTTTCAGAATCTTTTGCAGCCCAAATAAATGTATAATTGCTATCAGATGTTTTGGCTGATGTGCACATGAATCCTTTCTAGACTATCAAAATAGCATTTCATAACCCCTATTCCCTGGGAAATACATTTCTGGCCTTGTTCTTCTTTCCTTATAAACCCAGAAAAATGGCTAAACAGGTATCATATTTCCCCCCTACAAATCATTTCTGAGTCCTGATTACCTTGTTAATTTCCTTTCTCATTGTTGAAAGCTGTCAGGCCAAACTGAGTGGTGAACTCAGTCCCTGTCTGCTATACTGGTAATGGTGGCGGGGGCAGAGTGCATAGGACTGATGCAGCTTGGAAGGACCTGGTGTTCCTGTGATCAGATGGACACCTCAATTCATGACTGCATCCATATGTATTTTGGAACCTGCCCTAAACTGAGTCATACCACCGGTCTATCTATTGTCTACTCTGACTACAGGCAGTTCTCCAGTATATCAGGCACAGATACTAGCATAACTACATGATCAAACATGGGACCTTTCACAAGCAAAGGATAGGCCCTCCCTACAATGGTGAAGGCCATTGCAAGTGCAGAAGGTAAAGTGCATGTGAAACACAACTGAACTACTGCTAACATACACTTAACCTTAGGATCTAGGTACAGTATTTCAGTTCTCCAATTGCACTTTGTACTAAGGCATGGACACTGATCTCGTCAAGCGTGTACTGTTTTTTAATTCTCAGAAGCAGATACTCAATCCTTTCCTTCTTCCTGCTTCTGAATAGTTTATCAGGCCATAAGAGACTCCTCTACACGTTATGAGAGTGTCATGGATTTTCAGCTTGGGCACCTGTTCTAAAGTACAGAATGGAAATTGAGAATCAGCACTTAGAGCTGCCTGATGTGAACCTGCTACTTTAGATACACAGCCACTTCTCTAAGAGATATATCGTTTTCTGTGATGATGTCTCTTGTGTAAAGGCCTTCTTCTCTAGCCTCATGCTGAGAATAAAAATGGACACATCAATACCAGCATTTTAAAAAGTCCTGTTGCATTTTCTTCAAAGAGGTTATGGCAATGTAGGTGATTGCTCCATCTCTGCTCCTTTACTCCAAACAAAGGCTAAAGGATGGTGTCTGGTCCAAGGTTAGCCAGTGAGCTTGCTGGCTGAGTAATGATTTGAACCTCAATCTCCCTGCTCCTCACCTTATCCTCTAACCACTCCACCACACTGGATCATTTTAGGTATGTTGCAGGCAGACCACAGAGGTAACATTGACTGAAATCTCATGAACATCAGAAGATGTGGGTGTTTCCACAAAGCGTGTTCTCCCTAACAGAGAGCACGTG
This sequence comes from Podarcis vaucheri, assembly GCF_965113315.1. Classification (NCBI taxonomy): domain Eukaryota; kingdom Metazoa; phylum Chordata; class Lepidosauria; order Squamata; family Lacertidae; genus Podarcis; species Podarcis vaucheri. The sequence continues at coordinate 35,096,053 of NC_138749.1, forward strand.
TTGCGGTTGGGGAGACAGGCCACCCTACAGTGACTCGGCAAATTGTTAGCAACCCAAGCACTAAAGGGTTAATTGGGTTGCTGGGGAGTTCTAATTTGGCAATTTGGAGGAGGGGCCAGAGGCTATAAATACAGGGGCCAGATGAGGGAATGTCCTCTTGGCCGTTTTGAACCGGATCACCCGCCCTCCCTCCCTTTTATCAGGGTGGTTTTGATTGCTTGACCTTGCTATGCCTGTCATGGGGTCGTTCGCCTTTGAGCGGGGGCCTGGTAGGAATTTTGCCATTTGGCTGATTGGCTGGTGCCATTTGGTTTTCGCCTACTGCGTAGCAAATCGTCACAACTTGTAAGGTTGGCGGTTAGGCATTGGTTAAATGGTGCTTGGAGGGGTAAGTGCCTACCCCTCCAAATGATGCGAATGGGAATTCCGTTAAAGGAAATCCAGGGGCTTGCCATTCTTTCGTCCTTGTCCCCGGAGTCGGACTTGGGCCGGGCAAGCCCCACCGGAACATGAGGGTGAGAGGTGTTAGTCTGATTCCCAGCTTCATTCTCACCCAATACTTGTTTCCCACGCTGGCTTCCGTTGGTGTCCGGAAGGCCAGCCCTGTCCCTGAGGGCAAGGACAGATAGTCATAACCAATGCCTAAGCAACCACTCACGTATTTTGTATTTGAATAAAGTTGTGGCCAAAATTATGCCAAAAACCTTAAACAAAAATTGAAGTGTGAAGTGTGAGTTATTTGGGGGGTGGCTTGTGGGACTCAACACGCAAATGTGAAAACACAATGTGGAGATATTAAAACACACACTCTTTTTAAAAATAAAAACAAACTGATGCCCAATGCTGCCCTTTCAAAGGTTTGCTCTAAATGTGGGTTCTGTCAGAAAAGGGGCATGCCTTATTCAGCCCAACTTGCAACTTCTCTCTCAGATGGCTGCAATGTGTGGCCACCCCAGGAAAAAGGGAACTGTTGTAAAAGCTAACACAATAAAAAGTGGTCCATTGCATATCAAAAGGAGGTGGCCCTTGGAGGCGGCCCTTGGTGAGATCACACAGGAGATCATACAGGCTTAGGACTGAGACACTCAGACAATGTAGCATGGTAACTGGTGTGCAAACTAGGAACTGTGGCATTCACATACCCGCTGTCTTGAGCACACAGATTGTGCAGATTGTCTTCACTGTAAAAAAGCCCTGTTGCGCTCTTGAAATGGCCTAGCCAAAGGCCAGCCCACATATCACTGTGTGCACTGCAAGCATTCGGCTGTCACACAACAGCTTCAGCTCTAGGTATGAGCAAGCATGCAGAGCAGTTACTATGCTGGAGATAGTTGTGTTGATTTGGGCTGACCCCAATGCCTTTCATCATGAAATTTTAAAGCTAGTTTGCTCTCCACATTTTCATTTCAACTGCCAGCCATAAACTATGGGACATATGCATTTGGAAACACACAAAGCCCCTTCACACACTGCTGAAAAGAAACACATTTACCCCTCTTCTTGTTAATACTTGGGGTATGGGAAATTCAGTCTATTTCTGGTTCATATCACTTTCCTTTGTGTTGATCCATAAATCAGTTCTGCTTAATTTCTGCATTAATCTACTTTAAAAAAAATCTGCACAAAATAATCATATTTAAATACGTATTTTTTCATTCAATCCCCCCCAAACCACATGCATGTTTTATTGTTTTATCTTTTGTAAATTGCTTTGAGGTTTTTTGGGTTGTTGGTTTTTTTTTACAATCAAGTGATGTATACATTTTATGAACTAAATAATAATACATACATACTTAAGTGTATTTTTCTCTCAAAACACACATTTCTAAATGTATTCTAGCCTAAGATATGGATTTGTAAACATTATTTGATAATTTTTAAGAGACAAGTGATTGTAAACTCCAGAGATGTATGATATCTTCAGGATAGCTACATTCTGATCCATACATTATTAGCCTGGGAGGCGCAGATCAGGTCAGTTCACACTGGAATTTGCAAAGCCTGTTCACATTCTCCAACAAAGAAAAAAACGGGCACCTGCGCACAGAACTGCTTTGTTCATGGTGACCACTTTTCTCCATTGCCTGAAGCACAGAACTGCATAACTTCAGCTCCTGTTCATAGCAAACTGAAGGACAGTAGCTCAGTGGTACAGCATCAGCTTTGAATGCAGAATGTCCCAGGTCCAATAACTGGCCTCTCTAGGAAGGGCTGCAAATGTCTCTTGCCTAAAACTCCATTGTCAGGGCAGATGGATTGTTGCAGATTCCTATGCTCCAAATGGAGACAGATGAGATGCTAGTCACAAACACCAGCCCTGCAGAGGGTGGAATGGCCATGCACAGTTTCCTTGATGTCTAGACAAGCTGAACAGATTTGTTCAACAGGAGTGGGAAAGGCCACTGGCAGTGTTGTATGAGGCTGCTCAGTATTTAACACCGATGCAATACTTTATTGGCCCAGAGGAAGGGCAGAAGCAGAGATCGGGAATAATTTGAGTGAACGCAATCTTGACAAGGAAGAATATCACAGCAAAGGGGAGACAAACTGACCCTGTCCATCAGCCAAAGATGGAACAGCTGCAGGAAACATGCTTTCCCCCTTCCTGCCAGAAAGAACACTCTGCTCCAAGGGCCAGTTTCAGAAGCAAGAGGGGGGAAACACTTTGACAAGGGAACAAGAGTCATGAACTGCTATTCAAGCAAGAACACCAGCAAGGGAAGACCAGCCTGGCCCAAACAAGGTAGAAGTTGATGTTGTTCACTGCTTTATTTTGTCCCAGAAGAAGTGATCACCTCCTCTGCCTTTCCCCTCCACTCTTCTTCCCTTGTCCGTCTTTCTAGTTAGTTATCTGAAAAATGGGGCTAAAAACATGTACTAACTAAGCAATAAGTAAATAAACAAGCTTTTTACCACATCTACCCTGGAGGTGGTGCTAGATGCTTCGATTGAGTCCATTCACAAAAATATGCCACCATGTATAATTCAGATTAGAAAAGTATGTTGCCAGACATGGATTTCTGATTTTTTAAATAAAAAAGTAAATTTGATACTGCTGTTCTTGCTGCTATTGTTTCTGCTATTCTCGACGTGCTCTTCCCCACTTTTACACAGAAAAGTCAGACTCTGAAATTGCTGAGATGCAATACAGGCAAGACCAGGGGTACATTTTCAATTCCGACAAACTGTTGTAAGCATCTCAGGTGCACAGTAATCTGACCCCACAAATACCCCCCACACTGCAATTAGCCTTTTAAAAAAAGCCTTCTATTGGCCAAATGTGGCTCGTTCAGCAGAGGGAAGGACGGGGGGGGGGGAGACCCTGTGGGCATTAGGTAAAGCCTCTGAGGGCACATAGCAACCTATGTGGCTTGACATAGCTTGGAAGGGCTGTGATAATAATTCCAGAATTAAAGGGTGGAATTCAATGAAATGAAGCTTCTCCCACTATTACCTTACCTCCCACTGTTATCAATGACTAGCAGCAGATTCACAGCAAACAAAATAAACACTTCTTTACATTTCACGGACTGAATGAAATTCCCTTGCATTAAATGTGGGCACTGCTATTAGGTCAGATAGCTTTAAAAGGTGAGTGAACAAGTCCATGATGGCTCTACAGAACTTCATGCACAGAGGCAGTGTGAGAGGAAGCCACAGTAGAGAATTATTGCCCTCAGTGCCAGAAATGTCTGGTTGGCCTCCATGGAAAACAGGATGTTAAGCTTACAGTAGATGGACCTTTGGTCTGCTCCAATATGACTCCACATTGCAAGAGGAGATGTATCTGCTGAAATTCTACCCACTCACAAAAGGCACAGGACCTCAGTTCTTTCTTAAATCTGGATACCTTATTGGAATCCCATTTGAAAAGAGATTATCTCTTTTAGTTTCCCTACCATAGTTTAACAAAGAAAGAGGAAAGGTCTTCGGTGGCAAGGTTTCCACCTGGTGAAAAAAGAAGGGTTGGAGATTTCACAAGACCACTGAGTCAGTAAAAGGCTATAGCTGTTTCATTATTGAGCAATACCTCCGTGTCAGAGCTTGGCTTGCTAAAATCACAGTGGCAGCTTCAAAGCTCTCCTTCCGACATATGGAATTAGGCAAGTGAGAAGAGCGTGAGTGGAAAGGGAAACACAAGTGCGCATGCATTCAATTAAAAATTGAATACACATGTTAAGCATTTTGGAAAAAAAGTGCTCTGAAATGGAACACTGGTCCAATTTGGAGCTGTTCTGGTCTCCTGGGTAAAACATTAAGTTTCCCAAAAGTTTGCGAAAGCATGACTTTTACTACAAAGGCCAGATCAATTCAGTAAAGTGTTCTTTAACGTACATGAAAGATCTGCTCCCATAGGAATGAGTTACAAAAAGTCTATTTTTTTTTTCCAAATTGTGGCAGAAATTCTGAAGAGCAAATGTCTCCCATCTGGATGTCAGCTTTTGCACATGTAATGGACTGTGTGTACACAAGTGGTTGGGCACATTCTGCATATAGAGAATACATATTTTTTTCCAGGCACAGATTTTTGTGTCTCCTAGTACTCAAATTGTTTGTGCCAAATGACTGCCTGTTCACTTCTGGAAGTGTAATCCAATGTTGCAGATCACTTGGGCTGGCATGGTGAGAACAAGAGGCTTGCAAAACAGACCAAATGGCACATCTAGAACATGGAACGTTACCTCTCTTTGGGCCCATCCACACTTCTGCTTGTTCCATGCTATGCATCTGGATTTTCCCAGACTTTTTAGCAATTTCTGCCTGGACACTGTTTACAAGCTCTGAATACCGGCTATGTCTGGAAAATTCCAGACATACGGCAACCCTAAGTAACTTTCTGTCCATACAGATTCATGCATTGCTTCAGTGTCCAAAAAGGCACAACTGGAACAATCTTATCTCAAGTATGGGGTAAATTAGCATAGCCTACAAGCTTTAAAGGACAGTTTACAGATTTGGTTTAAGTGAGAGCCATGGTAAGTTGACATACTCCTCTCCCTGTAAGCTTGGTCCCCACCGTTAGGTAACTGCCTAACTTGAAAGAGATAAGGAGCTCAGGTTTTCATAATGACCCCTGCAGTATGCTATCGTGTGTGAATTTGTCTGAAGTTTCTTCTCTTAAAAACTGTGCCTTTATGAGAATGAAATCACCTATGGATTTCCCCCCCTAAATCAGTGTCACAAACACAATGCTACAGAATTTAACATTGGCCCCTGTGATATCTAAAAGACTGCACGTTTATTGTGACATAAGCTTTCACAGAGCAGAGTCTAATCCACATTTATGACAAGGTATATTTGTTAAACCTTTTAAGATGTCACAGGGATCTTGGTTGTTTTGCCTAGAAAACAAGTGCCCTTCTGAAATTTGCGACCAAATATAGTACACGCAAACAATACTTAATTGTACTTATGTAATGCTTACAGTATTCATGTGAAGTTTGCCCCTTTATGTCTGTGCAAACAAAAAGCTACATGCAGAGTTATTTCTCTTTAAGTATCTGGCAAGGCATATGACTGTTAGAAATTCTGTCTTGGTTAAAACAAAATTTAGCGCTTGTTAAAGCGTTAAGAGGAATGCTGATGGGGTCAAAGCAAATCTTCTGATAAAGCTGTAAAAATCACCTCCAACACGCCAACGTGACTGAATGCTACCATTAGGCTCTCATGCAGTCTGTTTTCCTGCAACCAGCAATTAGCTACGTAACCCTTCAGTGTGGTAACTGAGTTTAGAGCATAGCTTTAATAATAGTGGTAGCAGGATGCATGTTCTCTAATTCAACTTGAAGCCATTCTTTTTTCCTCCCTTTAGACCCACAGAAAGTTGCCTGTGAGTATGTTAAACTGCCCACAGCGAGGTTCCCAGATGTCTTCTAAATACATTTTGGGGGGTAGGTAGTGTGGTAAACCAGAATTCTGAAAATCTCCTGTATGTAACGTACATTTTTTAACTTCCTTCTTTAGGCTTTGCCTCTGGTTTGTCAAATAATCTTTTTAAGGAACTTCACACACCTCAGGACCAAAATATATACATTGGTGCGGTATGTCCTACATGCAATTTGGTTTCAAGTGGGAGCTATTAAAATAGGTCCCCCACTGAATTTGCATTTTTGGAAGAAACCAGAACTGAAAGGGTTAGGATGTGTTACTGCAGTGGTTATCAGCAGACAGCCATCTAACCTTTGGTACTTACAGGAATTTTATGGCTCTTGATCATATTATCAAATTCTTCATTAATTTTTTTGTATTTTTCTTCAGTGCGTGGGGTGAGGGCATAAGAGGAGTCAGGATCGGGGCTTTCACAGCCTTTGTTTTCTTTCTTGTTCAATGCCTGCCAGGTTCAGAGAAATATCAGAAAGTAAAAAAAAATGAAAGGGAGTTCAGAGTACTTACACATAATCTTTGCCTGCTGATCATTAGATCAATATCTTCATTAATTTTCCTGTACTTGTCCTCTGACTCAGGGCTGTGACCTACTGAATCATCTGCATCGGGGTCTGGGCTGTCACAGCCATTAAGTCCTTTCTTTCTCAACGTCTGAAATACATAATTTGGAAAGTTCAAGCCTTGACATAGGCTGCAAGAGAGATCCAGGGCCTTGAAAACAGTTCAGGCTTCCTGGTGGTTGAAAGCTGTTACATTTTACATCAGGGAGAGAAAGAGGAGAGAAACGCATTAGGTCAACAAACTACAGCTCTTGTTACCAGCGGCAAAGAGAGAAGCCACGGTGACCTCGTCTGAATCTGGAGTCAGTCAATAAATGCAGAGAGTATACAATCTAATAAAATGTCTACGCTACCATCTGTGATTATGCCTGCAATGGAAACATCAGTGGGTTAAAAATTTCAGCATTCACATCTTTTTTAGCACACAGAAAGGGTAATGGATTTGATCAAGTAGGGAGCTGCTAGCACTTCTCTGTGAACAGAATGATGATCCCAGAAACAACAACAGGCAGTTTTCAAGGTAGTGCAGTTTTAAGCCTGTAATAGCTTTTGTGTCTCTTGCTACTTCTCAGGGCAGGACTGAAATACAGAAGTTAAGTCAGGATACACTGTCCAGTTAAGTCAGTATTGCCCAGGTTACAATTTCAAGTCACTAGGCTACTCTCACCCTTACAGCCTAATTATAACACAAGAAGAGACCTTTAAAAGATCTTTAAATACAAACAACACATTATTAATTATGTTTATCAAAGAAGACATTGAATGAGCTTCGAAATGGATAGAACTCCTGGATGCAGATTCTTTCTTTGTCCCACACACAAGCTCTAAATTCAACAGAAAAATTGATGTATTTACTTATAAGTAATGCTAAAGCATAACTGAACAGCTCAACATGCCTGTGTCTACATATACACAACGTACACTTTTCTCTTACTAAGATCTTAAATACAGGAGTGCATGGGGGGGGTAGTCCTCTTTTTGTTTCTTTTATTTCCTTATTTCTGTGTCTCTTTTAGGATTTCTAAAATCTATCTGTTGATAGAATATGATGATAAAGTGATACTTGCAATCAATTAAATTAACCCACATTAAAAAAAAAAATTAATCCCATGCTGACAGAAACATAGCATTGATGCGACATGAGCCACTCTATGGGGGATGCTTGAAAGCCACGATGCCACCACTGCCTTTCCTTCAAGGAGCTCAAGCTGGTATGTATGGATCTCCCCTCCCCTCCCTTCTCATTTTATCTTCTCAGAACCCTGAAGGTAAGCTTGGCTAAAAGACAGTGACTGGCCCAAGATCACCCGCTGAACTTCACAATGGTGTGGGCATTTGAGCATGGATTTCCCCCTCACTATTACACCACATTGGATCACCACATCACTAGCACAATATCTGGGACCATCAGATACATGCCTCAAGCCAGTTGAAATATCTCTGCTTTAACTTGAATTTAAACAGTAGGCAAAATGGCTAAAGGGGAGGAAAAAACTGCTAGAGATGTTGTTGTTACTGAAGTCCCTTGCATGGTTGTCTGAAGAAGGAATCAAACAGCACTAAGGTAGTAAAGTTTGTTCCTTGTCTTCCTTGTCTTGTCTTGTCTTGTTATTTTTTTCTGACAGCCTCAAGCTCTTTTAATTTTTTGAACTTTCTCTTTTTAATTTGACTATAAAATTAAAATGTCTCTCCAGCTTGTTTGTGATAATTTTCTCTGAATGCCTCTTTTTAAAGAATAAGACTATTATCAGGGGACCCATACCTGGATGTACAGTAAGTCCTATTAAACACAGTGGGAACCTTGCAAGGAAACACTGTATAGCAGCAAGATTGTGAAGTCCTGGACTGCTCATTGTGAATTTTGTATATTTTAGTTTCTTGTATTACCCAGGAAAATGATTTTTTAAAAAATCTACTCCTAGAGTCACTTTTGAACTCCATCAGGTGAACAGTAATCTAATGGGTCTCTTCTTTTCAGATTTCAGTAGCCTGGATAATCAACACAACAAAACCACAAGGGCTCAAAGTGTCACTCTTTTAAAAATCCTTCCTCGTGACACAGTGTGTAGGAAGGGAACAAACCCTCAAGTGCTGGGGGGAAGCCTATTTCCCTTGGTCATTGCTTCTTGCTGCAGATCTGAAATGTCTTTCTCTGTCATTGAAGGCCAGCCAGGTCTTACGCTCCTTGCTCCCATTAGGAAGATTTATGTCTCAAGTAACTCAAGGAGGCAGAAATCTGTGCAGTATATTCCCAGTCCACCTCTACTGTGAGTACAGAGGCTGCCACTGTATTTGGTAATGCAGAAAGTTCAATAAAGGTGTTAGATAGCATTTCTGAGCAGTAGCTCTTAGTCACTCAAAACGCTGTTTAAAAACTGGTGCGTTTTATGATGTAGTTTTAAAAGATATAAATTTTTAGGATTTCAATTGAACAAACTCATCAGTGACAATTCAATGCAGTCAAAGTGGCCAGATCTACACTCAATATTCAGCAACAGTGCTTGCTTATTTAAGTAAGCACAGCACAGGCAATGTGACAAGCTGATAATTTAACATCTGCAAAGCTACCCATAGATGCAAACTGGAATTGGGAAAAGATATGTGCTTTTGCTTTGCTTTCATTTTTTGAACACCATCTATTAGCAAGGTGGACTGTAAACAATTGCTACAGCTGCCACTGCCTCCATATCACATTGTCATTTCCGGTATGGCTACTAAAGAGTCAGGTTGTACTGATCAAGTGACCGTTTGGCTCCAGTCATTGATTCCTAATGTATGGTTTGAATCCCAGTGAAGTCATTGTTTGAACAGAATGACCTCTATTTGTGCAATGGAGCTTTCCCTCCCCTCCCTTCCCTTCCCCTCTCCTCTCCTCTTCCATGTGCTACTCACAGTCAACCAAATCTGCTCTGGATAGCTGGGGAAATGCCAGAGCATGGGGTTGCCATATTTCCAAAAGTAAAAGCAAGGGAAAAGTTACTGAGCTTTTTTTAAGACAAACGCCAAAAAAAGATTGACTTGCCTAAGATCCAGGACAAAGCACCCGCCTTTTGGAAATCCCTCCCAGACATCAATTCCACCTTTGAAATCCCAGTAATGTCCGGGAAAATCCGGACATATGGCAGCCCTACCAGAGCATATTTGGGGTATTTGTGCAGGGGCAGGAGAAAGAGTGAAAGTTGTTCTGCTCACACAATGACTTTGTTGGCTGCAACCATATATCTGAGCTTATTACGCAGACTCCTATGGCACAATGGGGCAGTGTGTCTGGCTGTTAACCAAAAGGTTGCTGGTTCGAGCCCACCCAGGGACAGCAGTGGGCAGGATTCCTGCATTGCAGAGGGGCTGAACTAGATAACTCTTGGGATCCCTTCCAACTCTCCAATTCTATGATTCTATACCTCTGAATCTCATTTCAAATTCCAGGATGTTCATAATGCTCTAATGCAATATATTTTCTCAACCTTCTGCCTTAATATTAACAGGTTTGAAGTGGTAAAGTAAAATTTAAACATTACTGAACCCCAACTTATAATCATTAAGGAAAATCACCAACTTTCAAGAGGAAATAGAAAAGATTAAAAGTTTTCCTTATTTTTCTATCTCTATTTTTTCTCTTTGCTTCTTTCCTTTTTCTTCATGTTTTTATCTTAGATTAATGTTGGAAGAAAAAAGATATTTGAGACTAAGTTTTGTGCTTCTCTTTATAAACTCTAATAAAAATTATTTTTAAAAAGGGGAAGTCAACAACTGACAAAAATGACGACAACAACGTTCGTAGGGAACAGTTTCCTAGGATGGAAACTTCTTCTGCGCAAGTCTCCTTGAACCGGAATGCAAGACACACAACCCCTCTCTTGATCTCAAGAGACTTAATGCAGGATACATATCTGGTGGGCTATGCCCACAGACACACCAACATCCTGGGGCACTGGCAGGGATTGAGTTTAGTCATCCAGACATTCATCAAGAGCCTCTGTGGGGAGGAGGGAGTGAACGAGGGCACATCAAGTGATCTGAAAACATGCAAGCTGGCTCCCTGTTCCGTGAGAGCTCAGCAGTATACAATCTGACATAAGGCTACATCACTAGGCATCAGCAATTTTACTTATCCTAGATATCCACACCTGTCAGCGACTCTGCACCTGTTGTCTATTCTGGCAAAGACCAAATGACAGCAGCCAATCGCCGTTGCTTCTGCTGCAACATGGCCATAGATGGCTTTTCTCAGTTGTGTCTCTGCAGACTGGGGCTGCTAATCTCTGTGGATTTCAGCAGTCTGCTTTTTGTACTTGTAACGTTGTCACAATTTTCAGCTCTTCACTGTGCTAAGTGTTTAAGAACATAATATTCATGATTTTTAACTTGTTTAAAAAAATACAGGATTACTTTCCACAATAGTTGTATGTATTGTCCATTCCCCAATGTTTCATTCTACACCTCACTCTGCAGTATATCATGGGGATACTGAAGCCATATCCAAATAGGGTTTCCTTCGTCTCAGTGGCAAATAGTGTGTGGGCCTTGCTATTGATGAGATCTACACTGTGGTGCAAAGAATTAAAAAACCCCACCCCACCCCTAGCCTTGTATGCCAGGGTCTAGAAACCAAATCAGGGAACCCATGCAGAATTTTTGAGAAAAGAAAAAACCCTTGGTGGGAGGGTAAAAACTACAATCCTTGTGACTGGCATATTGCATAGTTTTCACCCTCCCACCACTTTATCACATTAAAAGGAGAGAGGCACTGAATTCTTTCCCCGCTTCCTGCAGTTGGTGGTTCCAGACCCTTTATCCCTTTACTTCTGGTGCCAGTCCCTGAATTGAGTTGGGAAAGGAGAAAGTGGGCAGTGGCAGCTGTGAATTCAGTGCTTCTCTGTCCTTACACAGATAAAGTAAGCTCCTCCATCCCCAGCGTCAGAAGCAGACGAGAAGGTGCATGGAAATAAATGCGTATGCACCACCTCTTACTGAGCCTGATGCTGAGCATCTACTTAATAGGAAGCCACGGCATATCCTGACTCCCAAATGCGTGCACCTGCACAACACACACACACATCTGCAAGCACAGGTCTGTCTCAGTTACACTTTCCATGTTTAAGTTTGCACTTGAGGAACAAAGTCTGGTGCACGTACATCTGGGGGAAAAAAGCATGTGCCACAAGTTTTACAGAAAAGAAGTTTTCCTTTATTATTTATATCCAGCTTTTCTGTTAAAATGAGAAGCAAAGCTGCTTATGATAAAAATTAAATGTATCATATTTTGTATGGACATATTTAAAATACCCCACCAGTTCTTTTCTTAAAAAAGAATTTTAAAAAGTGGTTTTTTTCACTCTCTCAAGCTGCGGCTACCTCTAGGGTGGAAACATCAGAATTATCCTTTGCCAGCAACTATTTTTAGAGCAGGAAATGATGTGTGATGCAGCCAGCAGAAACTGAACGGCAGAATATAATTACTAGAGCCTGACTCCCCCCCCACCCCACTTTAGACTTTGGAAGTAATACAGTCACTCTTGTATAACAGGCCGTGGAATTCTAAGTAACCAATATTTTGGTTTTGCATTTCATCTAGAGGGCTACACACTTCCAGAGATGGCACTGAAGGCAGAGGCCAGGCAATGCTGACTCAGCAGAAAGCCTGCCACCAACCGAGATACCAACCCCACTTTTGACAGCACCTGGCTGTTCCTTAGAAGTTTCTTTTTAAAAAATGGTTCTTAGAGGCAAGCTTTTCTTTGGGATAATTCTCTCCACCCCCCCTCCTGCCTGCTCTACATTATTTTTACAACATAAGAATAATGAATTGCTAGATGGACATTAGGAAGTGCAACTATGGACTCCCTTGAAAAAAACACCCTTCTGCTTTCTCTGCTCTAAACACCACACACAAAAATGGCACAAGGGTCCATTTTTGTGTTTGCCAGTCAACACGCATGTAGCTCCTCAGAAACAGTCAGTGCTCATCACAGCAGGCTGTCTGCTTACTTGTTCATAACGGTTGCAACATACCAGTGAATAAATCCACAGAATTGATTCTAGTAAATTACAAAATTCTTCTCCTGCAATGAATACACCTAATGGAATCTATGCACCTTCAAAAAAACAACAACCCCCCCCCAACCCCTGCGTGTAAGATCACAAGCCTGGTCTTTAAACAGCTATTAAGAGTTGTAGGCGTTTTATCTGCTCATTATAATGTCTTTAGTTTACAATGTGTCTGCTCACAGACATTCCCGGGAGAGAGCTGAACTAAAAAAATCCAAACGTTGCAAACAGAAACATTTATAATTCTCAGTTAAATGTCTATTATGAAAATGATGAGAGGGAGAGAAGGAATTGTGCAGTGTAAAAGGTGTGACATGTAGCCCAACTGTCCACCTAGCTCACTAGGAGACGCTCTTCCCCATGTCCCTCCACCATGACAGATAAGTAATACACTAGATGGGACTCTTTGCAATAGTGCTCAAGTCATGGAACTCATTGACCAGAGGGCAAAATGGCTCTTGGTGATATTTAGTTAGTATATGGAAATGTCCTTTTTTCAATGGGCCTAACTCTGGTTGGTGTTGGATCTGCTAGCCTAATAACTTCCCTCTTCTTGCTGAAACTGTTTATCTTTACTATTACTTTATAATATGTAACACTTACACTGTATATTAGGTGTGCTTATAAGGTGCTTGGGGTATCTCAAGAATGAGATGGGGAAATTTAAGTAACAATGACAATCCACATCAAGGGTAGGCAACTTGTGGCCCTCTATATGTTGCTGGACTCCAGCTCCCATCTGCCTTAGCCAGCATGACCAACAGACATGGATGATGGGAGTTGTAGTCTAACAACATGTAGGAGAACCACAGGTTCCCCATCTTGATCTAGAGAGACACTGCCAACCAGAGTGGCAATTTAGTCCAGATAACTGGAATAAATATACAGTATTGTACAATTCGGCATAAGGCAGTTTGGTAAGTTAATATGACTGAGCCGATATTAACAGTGAGGGGCGAGAATTAGTCATCTACTACATTAATAAAGTGAGAGGGAGCAGTTCTTTGGTTAAAGCTACAAAACCACAACCTGGGTGTAGTTCGGGACATACTGTGCTTCTCAACAAAGCCCTACCGACATAGACCAGGGCTTTGGGCACACCACTATCACATTTATCACACTACACAGTCACAGAACTTTTCAGTGCCTTCTCCTTCCAATATTGTTCCTTCACATTTTATAAATAAGGAGGAATTCCTCACCAGAATGCCATACCCTTCAACATTTCTCTGATGAAAATATGGATGTCTTATCCTATTATTGTTATAATTATTATACCCTGCCCATCTGACTGGGTTGCCCCAGCCACTCTGAACAGCTTCCAACATAATTGAAAACATAATCAAACACTAAACATTTTAAAACTTCCCTATACAGGGCTACTACCTTCAGATATCTTCTAAAGCTTGTATAGTTATTTATCTCCTTGGCTCAGGAGTTGCATTGCTCCATACCCTCCAACATTTCTCTGATGAAAATAGGGACATCCTAGGGACAAGTGGGACATTCCAGGATCAAATCAGAAACCGGGATGACTTCTGTAAATCCGGGACTGTCCCTGGAAAATAGGGACTCTGGAATGCTAATCATGACCATTATGGTCTTCTCTGCAAAATATAAATTTTGCAAGCATGTGCAAGAAGAGGGAAGATCTGTTTAGTTTTAGGAAGATATTGTTAGATATGTTGTTAGATGAAAACTGATTCAGTAAAATATAAACTTTCATTTAAACATATGAAGTTCTTCTACTCATTAAATCCTATGTGGAAAGATAACTGATTGGATCCCTCTGTTCACACAACAAAGGCATTTTCAGCAAACTCCTCCCTCCATATGCACCTCTCCCCTGCCAATATTGGGGAAACCCAGCCAGATGGGCGGGGTATAAATATAACAACAATAATGCACATCATTCCCAACTCCAGGATAGGTTTTTGGATGTAGTGAGATGGCAGAAAGCAACAGGGAAGTAGGAAAGCATTGTTAGAATCATGTAATAAAAGCTAAAAGCACGGCTGGTTTACTAAGTTGAAAAGAAATACAGGGTCAACACCCCTGCTGTTTCTCATAGCTTCGTAAAGCAACAGGCAAGTGAAATTAACAAGATTTTGGCCAATTATACTGCTGGTATTCAGAACTCCAGGAGCAGCTGTGAAATAGTCAAGGGGCCAATTTTCATGTTTTTGTAGCTATCTGAGAAGATACGAAGAGCAGCAAGAGAAAAAGAAAGCGGATCTACTCGGTGAGAAGAACACAAATGTAATGATTCTATGCTGTTTATTTGGAAATACAGCGTAATGATAATTATAATGCATGGCTGTGTCCACACTGGGCAATTATAGTGGAATAGCCACACTTTTCCCCCATTCAGTCCACACAACACTGTTGTACACTGCTCCAGCATCTGCCCCCCACCTCCCCCCAACCCCCTTGCTTTAAAAAACTCAGTGGAACAACTTTTGCCTATCACAATACTATTCTATTTGGTTATGGTCTGTATAGGCTTTACACACACTATACCCTTAAAGCACATTTGAAGATCATTCTTTGCCTCAAAGAATTCTGGGCATTGCAACTTGTTAACAATTGCTGGGATTTGTAACTCTGAAAGGTGGTGGTTCCCAATTGGTGGTCCGTGGTCCCATTCACATAATAAAAGCTACAACAGAGATATAAAAATTTCCAAAAGAAGGCTTTGGCTTGGCTTTGGAAAACTGGGGGCTCTAAAGCACTTAGCTAATTGGGAACCACCGCTGTAAGGTATAAGAGTTACAAATTCCAGCAACCATTAACAAGCTACAAATCCCAGAATTCTTTGAAGGAAAGAACGTGTTGTAAATGTGTTTCAAACGTATAGTGTCTACACAGTCATAGATTGCTCTAGAAATTTCTTTCACTATGGCCTTTCTTTCTTCTCTCTAGAAACCAAATCTGTGACTTTAATCATTTCTTTTCCAGGTAACATGGTTGTTGTTTCCCCTGTCCTAAAAAATGCAGGGGCCAATCAAGATCAGGAATGGGGGGGGGGAGATAATATCTAACATTTTCTCCCCATACAATAGTCCAAAATGAAAGGCATCTTCCCGCCAACAAATGAAGCTGGAGAAAGGGGGACTGCCCTCTTAGCTACAAAGTGTTAGAAGTCTGGAAGTGATCTGCTATACCACTTCCAGTTTAACGCAGAATGCAGTGCAGTAATAATTAAAAAGCAAAAAGCAACATATTTACTCTGCCATTTAAAACTGTATAAGATTGTACTATTTTTGTTCAGCTTCTCAAACACATTTATTTGCAAGAATAAGCTAGTTCAAGAGGTTCAGATCCAGCGCTACAAGTCACTGAACTTCTATTCTTTGTGGTCATATTGGCTGAAATATTTGAATTCCTGGATAAACCTGGTTCACCTAAATTTCAGGAAGATTCTCCACCTAACCACTAACCTCACAGCTTTGGTGGTGGTTATTTCAGAGAAGAAATCAATCAGTCAGAGAAACAGTTCTGGCTTTAAAGATTTCCTACCAAGTGGAAGGAACATTTGGTAGTTTCCGTGTGAGGGGCTATAACATCTGAATCATCGTTTCAATCAGCCCAATTCATTTCAGTGGAACTTCCTTTCAAATGGATATATGCAGGGTCATAGCTCTAAACACACCCTGCTCCTTAAGTTACATGTTGTTGCTTCAAATCTTCATCCTGGCCATAGCAGGGTATGACTAATATAGCCAGCTGTAACCTTCGTATGAATTTAACTGTGAGCAAGTGAGATAAATAAACTGCACAGAGAAAATACATGGTTCTCCTGACTTAGCTGTTCGTCCAAAACATCTGAACAATATGGTTCTCCTACATCGCTCTGAACAGACAGAAATGCCACTCCATCAGTTTTGGAGTTTATCGAACAGGATCCTGTCTTTCATAAATCCAATAACGGCAAATATTATGGTTCAGAAATGGTTGTTAATTGTTGTCCCATCAGGGAAGAAGAAATGGCTCAGCATAAAATTGTTGTCAAAGCGGTTTCAAGACTTATTTAAGGCTGCATTGAGATGGCAGCTGCTCACATTGCTGGCTGTGCAATATTGTGATCAAGTAGAAGTGAACGAAAAGGGACAGTGGGCAGGGGAGACACAGCAAGGCACTATTTGTGCGCGTGCGCACAATACATTATGAATTGTGCCCAATTCATCATTTCAGTAGTACCATGTCCATCGCCCACATTAGGTACCTGTTATACTGCCTGGACAGTTGTGGATAACAAAGTGCTCAACAAAGGCTTGGTTCACACATCACATTAAACTATACTTCTACTAAAGCACTGGTGGGAAACTGGATCTGGCCAGTGGGTCAGATCCCCAATACCTCCACCTTAGTTGGCCAACTTTGACAGGTGGGTCAATCACTTGATAAAGGAGCTACCACTAACCGCTTATCAGCTGCTTGGCAGTTACAGGGAAGCCCTTCAAAGTTTGCTTGGAGGACACTATTTAGATTCAAGCTGCTGCTTCGATACAAAGCATATTTCCTTCTGCAGATTATCTGGGGGAAGGAGGGGATGCTACGTTTGAAGTCCAAACAGAGTATTTCCCCCTCAGCAGAGGAAGCAGCTGCAATGTTTGCAGAGATAAAAATATTCCATTTGGAAGAAGCAGCTTGAATCCAAACCACTTGCTCCAAACATAGAAAGTGAGATTCCACATCCCCCCCGCCAACCGCAATGGGGAGTTTCTGACACGGAGCTCCCTACTGCAGCCAATCCCAGGAGAGGTCCCATTCTTTTCCAATCAGCTGACCAGCACCGAAAGGAAGCCCCACTTGCAAAGTAGCTAACCAGACAAGGAGTTGTCGCGGGAGCACAGTTTTCTGTGGACTGAATTCCAAGCTCCAAAATTGTCCAGGGAATTCCTATTTCATCCAAAAAAATCAGCTAAATATGCTGCAGTATTTAAAAAGAAAAACAAAGCATAAGGGAAGGCATGAAAATAATAATGCCTTTCAGTGGTGCACCCACATTCGAAATACCTGTTGCCCCATGTGAAAAGTGTTATCCCAGCATTGGAAAAGAACAACCAAAATGATGAAGGGGTTGAATCACCTTCCTACGAAAGAAGAGTGAAGCCTCTGAGGTTTTTTCGCTTAGAAGAAAGAAGACTATGGGGAGTCATGACAGAACTTTATAAAATTAGGAATGGTATATATATTTTGGATGGGGACAGATCTTTCTCCTCTCTCAAAAACTAAAGCTCAGGACACACCATGAAATTGTGCAGGTTCAGAAAATACATTATATGCAATGCAAAATAAAATGGGATCCTTTGTCATGTAGTGTAGTGTGTTGTTAAGGGGTGAGGGGATCGCACAGCCCTGCTAGTAAGACTTCTCAGCTACTTGTACTTTGTACTATTGGTTCAGGAAGTGCAGCTCTAGTCAGAACTGTCAAATCTTGTTATCTGCAGGGGGGCTGACAGTTCAAGGCCTCTGCTAATGAAGACAATTAGGTGAAACCATTTATACCTGACAACATTTAGAAGCTATAAATGGAGACATCTGGAGAGAAGGAAATAGAGAAACACCTTTTAAATCCCTAGACAAAGCTTCAGAAAAAATAATTTTTCTTGAACTGAGGAAGAGTACTGTGTATCTTGCAAGCCAACATACAACAAACATAGTGAGTACTGGATGCTCCTTATGGAAGCTGTTATTTTAGCGATACATCAACAGCAAGAAGGCTGGTGTTTTGACGCAAATATGGGGTTGTTTTTCCCGAGACTAACAATGTCACTGTCTGCTGAAGGGACTGACCACAGTTAAGCATCTGCAGATATACTTTTGTTTCACAAAACGGAAACTGGGGCTGCGAGAGAGTTAATGAATGGCTAAAGTCACGCAAGGAGCCCATAGCTGAGTAAAAAATTGAATCTCTCTGTTTTTAAGATCCATGTCTAAAGTCTGCCTTAACTCTATACAAACCTACAAAGGCTGCCATTACACACCTCATTTTCATTCACATTAATTGTAGCTGTCTCTGCTTTCTCCTTACCTTCTCTTGACAGCCACTTTACTCCTCTGCCATTAATATCTAACAGTCTGTTGCAACTTAAATATCCTCTGATCTTCTCTCTCTCTGCCCCCACTTCATGCTGGGGAAAAACAGTTGAAAATCCTGTCTGCTTGTGAGGGACAGAGATAGGCAATGCTCCCTGCAATGTTGCTCTTGCTTCTACAAAACCCCTTTCCCTGTCTTTTTTCACCTATAGCTTTGTTCACACATTACAATGAATAAAGGTACAAGCTATCTCTACACGCATGTGCTTGTGCGAAAGAGTGCACACTTGTTGATTTGTATGGCTCAATGTTTTGTGTACACTTGTAGAATGTAACATGCAGACACCTACTGTATGAGTACATAGCATGCCCTGCCTTCATACTGTATTTATGCCTTGTCTAAAAGGTAAAGGTACGCCTGCCCGTACGGGCCAGTCGTGTCCAACTCTAGAGTTGTGCGCCCATCTCACTTAAGAGGCCGGGGGCCAGCGCTGTCCAGAGACACTTCTGGGTCATGTGGCCAGCGTGACGAAGCTGCTCTGGCGAGCCAGCACCAGCGCAGCACATGGAAACGCCGTTTACCTTCCCGCTATAAAGCGGTACCTATTTATCTACTTGCACTTAGGGGTACTTTCGAACTGCTAGGTGGGCAGGAGCTGGGACTGAAAGACGGGAGCTCACCCCGCCGCGGGGATTCGAACCGCCGACCATGCGATCGGCAAACCCTAGGTGCTGAGGTTTTACCCACAGTGCCACCCGCGTCCCACATGCCTTGTCTACCTAATTCCATATCTCTCGTCTACATAATTCCATAGCTCTCTTTTGTTGCATACTAGGCTAACTGTGGATCCAGATAGTATTAATGCACATCCAAACAACCTGAGTGGATTGACACTGCGCTGCAAGCTAGCTGCACATCATATGCACATATACACACAGATGCAGAAATGACCCACAGAATCCAAAACGCAACCAGAGAGATAAAAGACATGATTAGTCTTACTGAGTCTGCATGGTTTTTACAGCACTGGATTGGGACATCCCATGACATGATTTTTCCTGTCTTATGGAATCAAAGAACCATGTAATATAACCACCACCACCACCCCCAACAGCATCCTGCTGCTTTGGAGCAGAAGAGAAGGAACCAAAGCTGCCACATGAAAGGAAGCCACAATGGCAATAAAAAGCCTTGCAGGGTGGGATGGAAGTTGTTCAGTAGGTGTGTTCCAGGAAATATACATTTTAGGAATCAATGTCATGTTCATATAGCATTAAAATAAAAATAAAAAATGTGACTGCTAACCTACACATTTTATAACTGGTGGGGATTGGGGAGGGGGCAAGAGCTGCGAATTTGCTGGTACAAGTTTGAACACACTAAAACCATGTAATAACCAATATCAAGTCCCTCAATTACAGGCATTGGAAGCATACATTATGTGCTTTTTACGTTCGGTCATATTCTACATATGGTCCTATTGTGGCAGTGAAATTTCTCTCTCTCTCTCCACACACAGCACACAATCCATTAGGAATTGCTTCTCCGTCAAGATTTTGATCTCCTTTGAGTCAATCTATAGCAGCTGCATGTTGTTTAAAATACTCTTATCGACTATTCTATAATTTACTTCCTTTGAACAGCCTCTGTGGTGTAATGCTTGATCAAAGAAATAAACTCATGCTTTAACAACCCTAACGTAAAGTGCATGCACTTTTTTATATATAATAGAGCTCTATAAAATGTAATTATAGTTGTCTATAGGTTGCACAGGATGATGTAAATAAGTAGGTTTGAGACTTTTATAATGCATGCATATCCAATACATCAAAGATTTTCACCCTTAATGCCAGCTTCTATTGCAAAGACATTAAATTATTCAAAATAAAGTTGGGCAGACTTCTTTTACTGGTACATTTACTTGGTCATTAATTTCTAAGCATAAAAGAAGATCTAGGCTGATCTGCTGAAATGATAAAGCATCTGGATACAAATCATTATTGTATATTTAAACAGCATTGAACAATTAATACTTAAGCATTAATAATAATTTAGAATTGTTTATTCTGAATATAGTTCACTGTGAATCATTGACCCTACGATTATTAAGTATTCGGGTTAATCAAGCAAATGTAACTGAAACTTTTACATAACTATGATTTTTATAATTTGTGTTAATTTCATCTTGAGCTTTAGGTAAACCCATTTAGAGACCTCTCAGAAGGCAAATGGAGTCCAATCAATAACATCTACTTAATTCATAAAGTATGGATGCAAATTATGCAGAACACAGATAAATAATTAACATTTGTTTACTGTAACAAAGGGGGAAGTCAGCATATTTTGAAGTTTAACCAAGTTTTTTGCCAAAAGTATAAAAAATGAAGGAAAGGATCCTAAGTCAAGAGCAAGTTATTCACCCTGAATTTAGGAAAACTATGAAGGTGGTTACATTTGAAGAAAAACAGTGAATCATTCTGCCACTTCTTGTGGATATAGTTGTACAATGGCCAGGACTCTGTTTTAACAGCTGCCCCCTTCCCCTTTTTAAAAATGTTAAGACACTGGCCCTCATGGTCGGAGAGAAAAACCTGGAAACATGTCAACTCTATCTGCTGAAGTCTTCAAAATTAAGCCCTGAGCCAAGTTCTTAACTGACATGGCTCCCACCAACCTGCCCCTTCCCACCTGCACTACTCCCAACAACTGCAGTCTGATAAGTTCTCTCTGCCCTCCTAATATCTGCTGGTTGCTGTAGAGAATTACCTGTTAGCCCATCTGTTTAGCCACATTGCTGATGCTTTTCGTTACATTTTATAGATATTTATGGGCTAATTTTATTGCATTTTATACTTGTAAGCTTCCCTATTGCATTTTATGAAAGAGAAGATTAGGATTTTTCCAATAAACAAATAAATCAAAGACAGCCACTCTTCAATTCCCTGGGCTTTTGATCCAACCCAAATGGCACGTTATACATCTTAATGAGCCGAAACCAGGCTTATTACAACCAAGGTATCTTAGTGTTGAAAAATAAATTATAAACATCCAGAAAAATTTACTTTAAAAGTTTAGAAGTTTTGCTGAGAATGCTTAAGCTTTCATACAAACTCCTCTATGGTTTGTATTACATCTGCAGCAATGTTTTGGCTAATAAGAGTTAGTGTCATAACATTAAACCACAGATACCCATCTGAGAGTGGAGGAGAGGAGCAAATAACCCAGCAATGTTGTGAGCACTTCACCTGCATCAGGGCCACTGTGGGGTTTGGCTACCAGACTATATACCAGAAACAAACAAACAAAAATCTTCAGAGATTACGTTAACACTCAGTGGCCTAGTTTTCATAGCTGTCTCATTCCTCCCTGGCTGCTGTTGCTGTTGCACAGCACCGAGCTAAGCCACGGGTTAGCTTAGCATGGTGTGCAAACTTGGACTCATCGTTTAGCTTGCCTGTTCAAACCACAAGCCATAAACCAAGAACAAACCTTGGTTACAGTACGTGGTTAACACACACCACACACACACACACACACACACACACACACACACACACACGATGATGTGGCACTTCTAAGCATCTGTTGAATAGTACCTATAAACAAATTCCACATAAACAAGATTTGCATCTATCATGCATAACAGGAATGTCTTAATGATAAAACATAGAAAAATGAATTTGCTGCTAAAAAAAAGTTGTCTCTGCAACACAGCACTAAGGAGATCACTATCTAGGTTGGAAATAGTTGCACAAGGTTGTGTGTCCTATTTTTCCATGCAAGCAGTTAAGATTCAATATGGGAATTCAGCCTTGGTAATTACTAATACACCACACAGACACAATCACACCCTGTTTACTGCATAAAGAGGTCACTTGTGGTCTGCCTTGCCTCCATCACAAAAAGCAGTAGCTGGGGGTGGGGGATGAGGGAGGGTTGCAACATGCAATGACAAAATTCCTCATAAGCAGGAAAGAGACTAAAAGAGTTAATGTGCATAGATACAAGGGCTCTGATTCTTCTGGGGTGATTTAAGTCCCCTCTCATCAATTATTGTCCTTTGTCTTCAGAGTCTTATCATCAGCCGCATTTACAGGAACTGCGCATAATAATACACAGTCCCATGTAACCTCCTGAACTCTGCTGACATTTCTACACACCCAGCTGGTATATTTGTCAAGATTACTTTTAATTAAAAGTACTCCAAAAACAAAAGCTCAAGGAAAGCCGTTTGAAAGCACGCTGAAGCTTTAAGATTTCTGCTAGTGCTCTGTGTAAGTAAAAAAGGAAAGGAAATGAAAGGAGAGGAAAATCAAGGTCCACTCAGAACATAAAATGCCTCCTTCTCAATCCACCCTCCAAACCTTGACTTATTTATTAATGTCTCTCCCACACTGTATGTGAATCAATATGGCATTGATTTTGTGTTATCAGAACCAAGTGTTTTGTGTTATCGGAACTAACATGTTTCCAAACCAAGAGCTTTTTACATACATACACCTCAAAGTTCTGGTTCTCTGTGGAAGAACCCAAAACAAATGCAAGCAGGAGGAGGAATCTGCCTAAATATGGTATAGAGGTGCCTAATGGTCCCTCAAATTAAAAGAATACTTTTTATTCCAGTTCCTTCATTTAATGCTACTTCATAAACAGATCCCTTAGCTCCTGGGTTTTGAACATGGAATGCGAAAAAACGAAAAACCACTCTGAGGCGATGCAAGAGTTAATTAGGAAATTATAGCAACCCACCAATTTAAAACTCAAAAAAAGAAATGCCATTTCTCTCACTTGGGCAAGTGTTGAAAGCAAGGCCCGCACGTATCCCAGCGTCAACGAGTTATTAAATTTATAAAATGTTAGGTTGTATCTCAGTTGCACACACTTGCAGTATGTATCTGAGAAACCCTTTTTTTAAAAAAAAAAATATCATTTTTTAACTCTGAGGAAAGCAGGACCAGGGCTGAAGGAGAGACGGAGGAAGGCTTTAGGAAAAGCCAGCTATTTTTGACAGCAAGTTAGCTTCTGTGAAACAAAGCCTTGTCTTTCATAAAATGTTTACGACTCTGAGAAAAAAAATATATCCTTGGGCTAAAATGTTTATTGGCACCTAGCAGTCTGAAGAGAGCAAGTGAGGCCTGTGGCTCCCCCCTCCCCCTTTTTTTTGGAGGGCACTTTATCATCGGCCTGCATTCTCAAAGGGATCTCTGAATGAATAGAGCTGGATTACTCAGCCTCCGAGTCCACGCCCCATTCCTCTCCATTTTCCTTGGCAAGACTGAGAGCAAACCTATTTTTAGCTAGGTGGTTTTCTATTTTTAGGCAACTACCAGTTAGAGACATTTGTTAGGAAAAATTAAAAAAAGAAGAAGGAGCAAAGCAGCACAAAAGGGGGAGGGGGAAATCGGAGCTTCCTTTTTCTCATATTGTAAAGCAAGCTTTTCAACCTGTAACTCTAGGCATTTCAGCTGCTTCCAATCTTGGAAAAAAAGAAAACTCAAAAGTTCAAGGATTTAAAAATAAACCTAGCCTCTGGCAAATAGACCAAAACACAACAAGCTGTTACTATGTGAAACAGTGACTACAAAAACAAAGAACCTTATCCAATGATGAGATTAGGAGGGAGTGGAGAGAAAAAACCCAGAACAAAACAGTAGACCTATTAGGTTATAAGAATGTTGCACAAATGTGCAAGATTTCCCCCCCTGCTCCTGAGCCAGCTTATCATATGCCTTGAAGAAGAAACACTTATCTGTGAAGCAGAACGAGCAGAGCATGATGCAGACTCAAGACCTTGCTCTTTATATGCTGTTAATTTTAAAGCACTCCATCCTACTTTTGCCTCATAGGATGACTAACGAGAGTGGAAAAGTTAGGACAAATGCATGGGTCCTGCTTGCATAAACTTACTTTCCCTCCCACAAAAATTAAGGCAGCTTCCAAAGCCCGCCCCCCCTTCAGCTTTTACACTGTCTCTGTGGTTGCCTAACAGTAGTCAAAATCAACACAAGAGCCTTACGGCACCTTAAAGACGAACACATTTATTACACCATAAGCTTTCTTTGGAACAAAATCCCCTTCATCACAGTGATTCTCGTTTCTCTTGCAGCACGAAACTAATATGGTGACTTCGCTGGAAGCTTATTGTGTTAGAATGTTGTTTTGTTCCACAGTTAATGGTTCTGAGTTTACTGCCCAAGTCATGGGTAAGCAAGCTAAGGCCCGGGGGCCATATCTGTCCCAATCGCTTTCCAAATCCGGCCTGTGGATGGTCCGGGAATCAGCGTGTTTTTACATAAGTAGAATGCGTGCTTTTATTTAAAATGCATCTCTGGGTTATTTGTGGGGCATAGGAATTCGTTCATTCCCCCCCTCCATCAAAATAAAGTCTGGCCCCCCACAAGGTCTGAGGGGCGGTGGACAGGTGAAAAAGTTTTCAGACCCCTGCCAAGTCACAGGAACATAGGAAGCTGCCTTATACTGAGTCAGACCATTGGGCAGTATTGTCTACATTGATGGCATGTGGCTCTCCATGGTTTGGGACAGTGGTCTTTCACCACCCTACATGGAGATGCTGGGGACTGGACATGGGACAGATGTTCTGTCTCTGAGCTATGGACATTCCTTATCTTTCTTTCTCCTATGCCTCCCAAATTCAGTCAGTTGCCAAGTCATGTTGCTTCTCGCTTTACACCATTCCTATCAATTCCTTCAGCAAAAACACTTGCCCATATCCTGGTTGTATCTTGCCTTGACTACTGCAGTCTTCTTTCCTTTGTTCTTCCATTGTCTCACCTTTTCCCACTTGCATCCATTCAGAATAGTGTGCCAAAATTATTCACTTCTCTTGTCACTCTGGCCATGTGATAAATCTCTGCACCAGCTTCCTGTCCATTTCCAGATACTGTACAAACCTCTTGTTCTCAAATTCACCCCACCCCGGCCTTTTCCCTCCTTATCTCTCTGTACTTATTTCCTGACACATCCCTTCCTGTGACCTTTGCTTGTCCAACTCTACATCCTCAGCTCTGCAAAAGTCTCCTGCTTTCCTTTGCCCCTTACACCTGGAACCACCTCCTGCAATGCCTCAATAAAGCTCACCTTTTCTGGGAAACCATTGGATGAACTCCTTAGGGAGGAATTCAATGTGGCACTAGGACAATCATTCTGACAGTGCAAGCATTATAGCTTGCCAGGCAGAACAATCATTGCTCTCACACCCACAAGCTGTTCTGGGGTGGCCTGATCCCCCTCAGCTAATTTCAAGGGCACAGGGATCATGCAGAGTGGGGGGGGGGAGGAGCCCCTTTGTGCTAGCAGAAGTCGTGGCATAGGTTTCCACTAAAGGGACTCATCAGTTGAATCCTACCCAGATAGCAGCTTCACAGAGGATGGGGAGGTGTTGGTGAGATGCTTTGCTTCATTGCATAGTGAGATGTGCACATTCCTGGGACTCTGTGCATCTCATGGTACAGGGAAGATGCACCCATTTTGTTCCAGATGTGATGGAGAAGCATATCTTCCCTGCATTTTCGTCATGTGCAAGGCCACTCAGAGCAAGAGAACAAAGGTTCACAAGTTGAAATAGTGAGAGGTGCTTATTTACTATGGATATACAGATAAGAGTCTTAATTGATATAAAAAAAGGCTTTCAGAAGCTAATTAACCTCTCAGCTAGTCATTAGCTCTGTGACCTTTAGAAATAATTGACAGAGGGGATTTCTTCCTCCTTCATCTCATTCATAACCTCCTACCAGGTAACTAATCTTAGGTATGCTATAGGATCCATTGCAATAAAGGTCTGAGGCAACAAAATGTAGTAAGCCAATCAGCAAAATGGGATGGTGTCATTTCTTTCACACATAATGTATCACTTATGCAGCAAGTCACATGGATATGTGCTCTTTAAGCAATCTAAATGGCAGCTAGTGCAGAATGGTTGCCAACTTCTCAGAATACTGAAGTTGTGACATTGAACCCTGCATTATCCTATACCAGAGGGTTCTTTCCCTCCCTCAACAGCTCATGTCTGTTAAGACTATATTGTTGCTTATATCAAATCTCTCTTTAATTTTCAGCAACAACTGAACTTCACAGTGAAGGACTTCATCACTCAATGTAAAGCACACAGACCTCTTAAGAAATGTCCATTGTAAACTGGCACTGGTTTCATATTCCTCCAGAAAATATGGGTTCTCTTTCCAGTGCCAACAGTCACATTTACAAACTTGTTTTGCTTATATCTCACATACACAAGGATTTTTTCATGGCAGTGACACAACAGTTAACTTTTGCTAGAGGTATATGCATTCAGCCAAGCATTCTTCTTAAAAAACATCTACGTCTACTGCTGCTAATAAGAGGTCTTAGCAGTGTGTATATCCAGCAGTGACCAACATCACTGCTGCTTACCCAGACAGAGCTGGCAAAGTCCCAGGTTGCGGCAGTCTCACCAGGGCACCCTGTGTGGCTTCCACCTTACTGCTGTGCTCCCCTGCCCCAGGTGCATCCAGGTAAGCAGCAATGATACCAGTGTCATGAGCGTGACTCCAGGGCTCCATCCTATGGTGCTACTGTGTATATCCTCTCATCAGAAATTAACTGGCAGATGAGAGAGTGTCATGCCACATCAAGTCTCCCGTGAGAGACTGATCCATGGGGCTACTTTATCACTAGTAATAATATTTATCCCCTGAAGGAGCGTCTCCACCCCCATCGTTCTGCCCGGACAGTGAGGTCCAGCTCCAAGGGCCTTCTGGCATTTCCCTTGCTGTGAGAAGCCAAGTTACAAGGAACCAGACAGAGGGCCTTCTCGGTAGTGGCACCTGCCCTGTGGAACGCCCTCCCACCAGATGTCAAAGAGAAGGACAACTACCAGACTTTTAGAAGACATCTGAAGGCAGCCCTCTTTAGGGCAGCTTTTAATATTTAACAGACCACTGTATTTTATTTTTTATTTTTTTAGACCACTGTATTTTAATACTTTGTTGGAAGCCGCCCAGAGTGGCTGGGGAAACTCAGCCAGATGGGCGGGGTATAAATAATATATTCTATTCTAATAATCATGGTCATCAGGAATAGAACTACCACCCTACAGTAAGAGCTGTTCGACAGTGGAATTTGCTGCCAAGGAGTGTGGTGGAGTCTCCTACTTTGGAGGTCTTTAAGCAGAGGCTTGACAACCATATGTCAGGAGTGCTCTGATGGTGTTTCCTGCTTGGCAGGGGGTTGGACTCGATGGCCCTTGTGGTCTCTTCCAACTCTATGATTCTATGATTCTATGATCCTACTGAGTCTTTGAGAGTGTCGGCATGACACATGAAGAAAAAAAGTATGACTGTACTATGGTGAACACGCTGCTGAGAGAGAGTTGCCCTTTGGTTCAAGGATCACTCTCAGTTAGATCAGCCACATTTGTCAGGCACAGCTAATGAGAAAGAATTGCAGTTTTTGCAAGTTATGAGCCTTAGCACATGCTCACTTGGCAACAAATCCCATGGAAATAAGTGAGACTTGATTTCAGGTACATAGAACATGGATACATTATTATTCATGAAAGAGGGCATGAGATTGTAAACTCACTGAGCTATCTTACACACTTCATATATCCATTACGATCTACACCAGTGGTTTTAAATTTCCTGTCTTCAGGGAACCCTTTCTACACTGATTTATTTATCTCCTTTATTTATTGTCAAGGAACCTCTGCACACTGAAGAAATATGAGGCATATTCCAGAACATGAACTCAGTTTACACAGGTTATAAAATGGGCTTACAGTGGATTTCACTAGAGCCCTGAGTGCACTGAGAGTGGCCCTGCCTACTGGACAAGCGAAACTCTTCTTTGGCTGATGGTAGAAAAGATTGGTAGTGCTGAGCAAATACATGTCAGTGAAACCTGTTACTCACCATCTCATTGTTGACTTTTCAGAAATTACAGGCTCCTAAATGGAAATATAAATATGAGGGTTTTGTCCACATGGTTTCAGGGGTGGACTTCGGTAATATGGTGCCCTGAGTGAGAACAAAATTCAGTGCCTCCCCTAAATATTTATTATTTTCATAATAATTCCTTATTTATTTATTATAATTTTGCAACCCCCTCAGCACCTCCCACGCTGCCCTAAATCCAGCGCTGCCTCTTCCTTTTTCTCCTTTGCCTTAATTTATTACTTCTAGGGCTTATCCAACAACTGTATCCCTTGGTTTCAAATCCTGCTTTGTAGACAGAGATTAAACTACAGTTTTCCAGATTGGATACACCAGGAAGCTGCAATTTAATAACCATGACAGAACCGTTAAAGTTCAGTGGATGAGGATGCAGCACTCAGGCACCATGGTTTCTTAGAACAAGCATGTTTCCTCTAAACTAGACCATTATTTCCGTAATGCTTACAACAGCTCTGTACAGTGGATCAGTCATATTCTCAGCATGTTGCAGAACTGGACATAGCAGCACTGAGATTGAAGTGTGCTGAAAATTACTTTAGTGAATTGATGGCCAAAGTGAATTTGACATGGCAACTTTCTGGCTCACACGTCACACTCATAATATACACATTTCCCCCTAACATGATGTATTAATGTACATTATTTTCATTAATATATGCATTTTTATGTATACTTTCTTCTAATATATCCATTTTGATAAGCATTGTGTTGTTGGCAAACTGCATCATAGAATTAAGAGAAGTGAGTATCTCATTGAATAATTATGTTTCATTTCATGCAGTGATGTGAGAAGTGTGAATTAGGCAATTTCTCATTAAAAATAAAATAAATAAAAATTGAATTTCTCCCCCATCTCTAGATAACTGTATGGGAGCATCAAAACTGTTCAGTAGATTGAGTTGTTGTGAGTTTCCAAAATGTTTGAAGGGGATATGGGAATGTCTGTGTTGTTGTGTCTTTGTGTCTGCGTTTGTGTAATTAAGGAGAGAACTGCTGAGACGGAGGTTCTAGAAGGGAGAGAAATGAAATATTTCAGGGAAGCAGGGAATCTGAACTATGAAGTAGCAGCCATGGACTTGGTAGAAAGGAGTGGATTGGCGAGGACAGGAAAGGGTGAAGCTTTGTGAGAATACCAGAGAAATAAAAGATTGATTGGCTGGAGGTAACAAAAAGGGTGAGTGATGGTCTGGAAGGAAGAGAGAAGAATGATTTATGTGAAAGACGAGAAAGAATGGAAATGAAGAAACAAGAAAGACCAATGTACAGGGGGTGGGAAAGGTTTGCAATACTCTGTATAACAAGGGATGGGAATTGAGGAGGCAGTCATAGAGAAGAAAACACAAGATGTTAAAGTGCTACAATTAAGCAAATGCATTAAAAGTACAGTGGTAGCTCGTGGTCCATTCTTAACCCGAAACCGTTCTTAACCTGAGGCATGCTTTTGCTAATGGGGCCTCCCGCTGCCACCGCGACGATGGTGTGCAATTTCCGTTCTCATCCTGGGGCAAAGTTCTCAACCCGAGGTACTACTTCTGAGTTAGCAGAGTTTGTAACCCGAAGTGTTTGTAACCCAAGGCACCACTGTACAACAAATGAAAATGTGGTGTTGGGGGATTGGGATGGACAAATAAAACTGTTATCCTGAAATCATTAAAAAGCCCAGATAATTTCACACCAGATGCTAAAGCCTTCAGATTCCTAAAGCAAATTCATTTCATAGGTAAAACTTTTTTTTAAAAAAAGTCTGTTTCCTGCCTTTATAGTTTTGTCTAAACTAGTAAGGGCAACACTCAGAGTTTCCAAATGTATATTTTGATTCACTCTTAAGTGGGAGGAATGATTTTGTTAGCAATTTCAGTAATAACTATTATTATTTAGAAGGTCAAAAAGTTAATCTGTGATGATTATTTTTTGCTCTGCCATGTCTAATACCTGAATTTGCTGTGAAAACCCTGTCAGATAAACAAAGGATATCAAATCTCTATTTTCTGAAAAACCTGGGAGTCAAGGGCACATAGTCCCACTGCAGTTTTTCTCTGACATTTGATAGCAAGTACTCTGTGTTATTAGCTCCAGCAGAATCCATTGAAGATGAATAATAAATAAAATAGCTTTTAAAATAAAAGGATGCACATTGCCAGAGTGTGTTGTAGGGAGCAATCATATTTGGATCTTGAGAACTGAAAACACACTTAGTTCCCTAACCCCTCCATGCAGTTCCCACATATATACTTTACAAGCGAAATTGTGTCTAATTATCCTACTCTGACCAAGGCCATGCTTCTAAGCTGCTCAGTTTGAATAGGCTAAGAATTGAAACTTCATTTTAGAAAGAAGCAGAACATTAGTCTATAGGCTGATCACCACACACGTGCTCAGCATCACTGTGAAGTAAAGACTCAACCACATACCAGATGCCAATATGTGGCAAAAAAGCAGTATGGATTCTGTTAAAACAGAGGTCAGCAATTTTTTTCAGCAGGGGACCGGACTATATTTTGGAAAAAATAAATAAAAATGAATTCCTATGCCCCACAAATAACCCAGAGATCAGTGGCGTAGCGTGGGGGGTGGAGAGGGGGCCGGCCGCACCGGGCGCAACATCTGGGGGGGTACGCTCGCACTCGCAGCTCTCTGCCCCTACCTGGCTCACTCACTCTCTCTTACTGCAGTGCTGGCTGTGGAGGGGGTGGGTGCCAGGCGTGTGGTGCGGAGAGAGAGCGAGGAACTATCTGGGGGAGGGACAGTGCAGCAGCCGCCCAGCGCAGCGCTGAGCGTGGGAGAGAACCACACCAGACCAGACCAGGCAGCAGCAAGAAGAAGCTGGCAGGTTAGGGGGCGCAAATTACTTGCCTTGCCCCGGGTGCTGACAACCCACGCTACGCCGCTGCCAGAGATGCATTTTAAATAAAAGCACACATTCTTCTCATGTAAAAACATGCTGATTCCTGGACTGTCCGCAGGCCAGATTTAGAAGGCGATTGGGCCGTATCCGGTGCCCGGGCCTTAGTTTGCCTACCTATGTGTTAAAGTCTGTTAAACAATCACAGAGATGAGAAAAGAAAAAGAAAGAAAGAAAGAAAGAAAGAAAGAAAGAAAGAAAGAAAGAAAGAGGAGAGAGAGAGAGGAAGGAAGGAAGGAAGGAAGGAAGGAAGGAAGGAAGGAAGGAAGGAAGGAAGGAAGGAAGACTGCCCTAAATCCTGTAGTATGAGAAGATAAATATCATTTTCTTGGGAGAACAGTTTGCTCATTTTGGGTTAGCATTACAGTATATGTGAATGAGATCAATGTCAAACAATGCTGGATACCTTAAAAGAAGATGATTTCTGGTTTTGTGTAGGATAGGGCTTTCTTTTTTTGCATTTCCCTGGTGCATTTAAATATTTAAAAGACAGCAATTCTTTATTCTGCACTAAGACATGTACTCAAGCTACTTTTGTGTGTGAAGCTGCCTGCCTCTTCAGCTTTTGTTTTCTTGCTTCATTGTACTAGCAACAGTGATGCTAATTATCAAGTAAAACAATATAATTACACTGAAGTTTCCCCCCCTCCTTTCCCCTAATGTAAAGATTCTACCCCCCAAAAAAACACCCACACACGCTGCAAAACTATTTCCTCTGACCCTGAAACAGTGCTGAATCCAGAGTGACCTCTGCACTCTGTATTTCAGTCTGAATATAGAAAATCACATCCTTTCAAGTTAGTAAGCTATTTTAGCTGCCAGCAAGCCATATGGAAGAAACAGTACTCAAGGCATTTTGTCTCTCTTTTGTGTGATTATCGCTTAACCATTTGAATCTACCAAAATGATTGCCAACGTGTTCCTGCAGCTTTTGCTTTTTTGGTAGAAAGAGCCTGAAACCTTTGTTGACACAAATCTATGAACAGCCACAACTTCACGGCCACCAAACTCACTACTGCACATCCTGTCACAAAGCATAGTTGCCACATATTATTTACTGGCCAGGCTGAGTGGTTGAAGAACTAGCATATTAGCTAAGGTAAAAGGTAAAGGACCCCTGGATAGTTAAGTCCAGTCAAAAGCGTCTGTGGGGTGCGGCGCTCATCTCACTTCAGGCTGAGGGAGCCGGTGTTTGTCCACAGAAAAGCTTTCCGGGTCATGTGGCCAGCATGACTAAACCACTTCTGGTGGAACAGAACACTGTGACGGAAACCAGAGCACACGTCGTTTACCTTCCCTAGTACTCAGATTGCTGAGCAGACTCTGAACCTTCAAATAATGTGCTACCCATGCATTCCCTAAGCCTTAACCATGGTGTCTGGTCAGCCAAAGAGTTGGTACAGTTATCACAGGGAAGGAGAGCACAAACTTCTTCTTCTTTATGGGACTGCTTTGTGCACTTTTGGATTTGCATTAAAGCATAAAACCAAGAGTGCAGGAAGCCACCAAGCAGACAGGCACTTAAATTCTGGCTCCACTGAAATCAGCAGCAAAACTCCCATAGATCGTTACATTGAAATAAGTATTTCTCAAAGACGGTTAAGGCTGGTTAGGGTGACTCACCTATCTGTTTACATCTTTACTTAAAAGTACTGCCATAAGATTACAGAGTAAATCAATGGCAGCAAACAAGAAATACAATGCATTTGGGAATCAATGCTCTTCTGGGTTTTCCTTTTCGTTATTTGCAAAGCAACAAAATATTTATTTCAAACCACACTGAACAATACATTAAGGACAAATGTGTAAAAGGCCTGGTTTACTTTGCACCGTAAGATTTTTACATGATCTTTAACTTGCACTCACATTAGAAAACCTATTGGATAGCTATCTAGCGACCTACCTATCTCTCTAATGTCAATCCATCGTTTTAAGAAGGTGATGGCTTGTATTATTATGCTTGACAGTAAGAAAGGGTTTCTGCACTGAATGGAAGTGACTTCTTTATAAATATAAAATGGAAGCAAAATTGATTAAAGAACTCAAACAGTGACTCAAATAGTATATTGCTTTGTCCTGTATTCCACAGTTTTGTGAGTTGTAGAAAGAAACACATGTAGCTATTTCAGCTGAATGTCATCAAGTAATTGACATGAAGGAAACAAAGTCAGTATGAAACTTGCATGGCAAAGTATAGGTGGGGGGAATTGCAAGAGGTGTATTCTTACCTCAACAATATCTGAATTCGTTCGACTCTCGTGTGGCTCATTGTACTCTGTATACTTCAGCAACACCTTGTCCATATCAGTGCTGGCGTACTGAAACAGTTTGTTGGTGCTATTGAAGATTATTAGAGCAATCTCACAGTCACAGAGAACACTCAACTCATAAGCCTTCTTCATTAACCCAAATTTCCTCTTCGTAAATGTCACCTGAAAAAGAAAGAAAGAAAGGGAGAAGTCAGGTCCGTCTCTTTTGCTTTTCATGAAATGTTACCTTGCAGTTGATATAATTTCTGGGCTTGAACAAATTCAGGAGGGAAGTGAAACAGCCAACCTAAATATAGTACCAACAAATAATATAAATATCTCTGACGTTTAAGTAACTGAGGAAAGACATATGAACAATGCTTAATGCTCAAGAAAGGCGAGAAGCATAATGATTAATCTGGGCTGGGTGTCTCTGCTCTTATTTACAAGTTCAAAACACTGGCATTAGAACCCTCTGCGTAATAAGGCAATTCAGCATACTTGGTTGCCAATACACAAACTGTTTCATGTATTTTCAGACTCATGAACTTTTGCTTCTCACTTACTAAAATTTGCAACCTTGAGTGTAGCCCTAGCAATAGCAATATTTTAAAGGTACTCTCTTCTGAGGGAAGAGCAGACTCCTTTACATATGCCGCCAATCTGACTCCATTTTAGCTTTGAGAAACCCTCAAATATACAAAGGATAATGCTTTCATTTTATTATTTATATTTCATTTAGAGATATTTACATTTCATATATTGTAACATTCTATTATTTATATTTATTTTGTTTTTTTAAAAAACTTGTATCTGTTTTAATTTATGTCATGAGCTATTGAGTCCTGAACCGGGAGAGGCAGAATATCAACAAACAAACAATTCTGCTTAACATCTGCCAACGTCAGCAAATATTAATGAAGAAGCTAATATAAGCACTTATGATCCAGGCATATATATGCACTTGTACATTAAATTAAAAATGAAGTAGCAGTGAACTAGAGCCCTGTACTCTTCTTCCACCCTATCTTTCCAATTTCTTCCTCCTAATTTTTGTCTCTGCCTGAGACAATAAAAAATGAGTTTACTAGTTATGATACTGTTGAAGTAAAATAACCAGAGCTTGCCAAATTCATGCCATTTAATAATAATAATAATCTTATAATAGCTGTTTTGAAAAGGGGATCCATTTATAGATACAGGGATACACAACAAGGGCCAATTCACATTTGATATTTAGAGCACAAGTACAAAAATGTAGGAATATAGAAAGCTGCCTTATACCGTGTCAGAACATTGGACCATATAGCTCAGTATCACCTCTAATGTAGGTCTGGTTTGCACATATGATAAACCATGGTTTATTAAACTATGGCTTATTAAACCATGACTTAGAGTTGGGTATGAACTTAACTTAGCAACTGAACTATGTTTTATTA